>NW_027480461.1:0-2400000 GCF_051401765.1 Calliopsis andreniformis | reverse complement strand
CAATCATCAATCCTCAATTCTGAATCCTCAGTCCTCAATTTTCAATCCTCATTCTTCAATCCTCAATACCCAATACTCAATCTTCAATCCTCAATCCTCAATCCTCAATTCTCAATCCTCAACCCTCAGTCCTCAGTCCTCAAACCTCAATCCTCAACCCTCAGCACTCATCGTCAATCCTCAATCCTCAATCTTCAATCCTCAAAACCCAATCCTCAATCTTTAATACTCAATCCTCAATCCTGAATTCTCAATCCTCAATCCTCAGTCCTCAGTCCTCAAACCACAATCCTCAACCCTCAGCCATCATCCTCAATCCTCAATCCTCAATCCTCAATCCTCAATTTTCAATCCTCATTCTTCAATCCTCAATCCTCAATCCTCAATCCTGATTCCTCAATTTTCAATCCTCGATCCTCAATCCTCAATCCTCAGTCCGAAATCATCAATCTTCAATCCATAATCCTCAACCCTCAACCTTCAATCCTCTGTCCTCAATCCTCAATCATCAGTCCTCAAACCTCAATCCTCAATCGTCAGTCTTCAATCCTCAATAGTCAATCTTCAATCCTCAATCCTCAGTCCTCAATACTCAATCGTCAATCTTCAATCCTCAATACTCAATCTACAATTCTCAATCCTCAATCCTCAATCCTCATTCTTCCATCCTCAATACCCAATCCTCAATTTTCAATCCTCAATCCTCAATCCTCAATCCTGAATCCTCAATCCTCAATTTTCAATCCTCATTCTTCAATCCTCAATACCCAATACTCAATCTTCAATCCTCAATCGTCAATCCTCAATCCTCAATTCTCAATCCTCAACACTCAGTCCTCAGTCCTCAAACCCTCAATCCTCAACCCTCAGCCCTCATCGTCAATCGTCAAGACTCAATCCTCAATCCTCAATCCTCAGTCTTCAATCCTCAATACTCAATCTTCAATCCTCAATCCTCTGTCGTCAAACCTCAATGCTGAATACTCAATCCTGAATCCTCAATCTTCGGCCCTGAGTCCACAACAATCAGTTGTCAATCCTCAATACTCAATAGTATATTCTCAATTCACAGCTTTCAATACTCAATACTCAATCTGCAATCATCAAACTTCTATCCACAAACTACAAATCTCATCACTCAACCCTCAACGCTCTGTCCCCAATATTCAGTCCGCAATCCTCGATCCTCAATCCTCAATCGTCAATCTACAATCCTCAATACTCAATCTTCAATCCTTAGTCCTCAATCCTCAATCCTCAATCCTCATTCTTCCATCCTCAATACCCAATCCTCAATCTTCAATCCTCAATCCTCAATCCTCAATTCTGAATCCTCAATCCTCAATTTTCAATCCGCATTCTTCAATCCTCAATACCCAATACTCAATCTTCAATCCTCAATCCTCAATTCTCAATCCTCAATCCTCAATCCTCAATCCTCAATCCTCTATCCTCAATCCTCAGTCCTCAATCGTCAGACTTCAATCCTCAATACTCATTCTTCAATCCTCAATCCTCAATCCTCAATCCTCAGTCCTCATTCTTCAACCCTCAAAAGCAATCTTCAATCTTCAATCATCAATCCTCAATCCTCAATCCTCAATCCTCAATCCTAAGTCGGCAATCTCCAATCCTGAATACTCAATCTTCAATCCTCAGTCCTCAATACACAATCCTCAATCCTCATTCTTCAATCCTCAATACCCAATCCTCAATCTTTAATACTCAATCCTCAATCCTGAATTCTCAATCCTCAATTCTCAGTCCTCAGTCCTCAAACCACAATCCTCAACCCTCAGCCCTCATCCTCAATCCTCTATCCTCAATCCTCAATCATCAACCCTCAATCCCCAATCCTCTAATCTTCAATCCTCAATCCTCAATCCTCAATTCTCAATCCTCAATCCTCAGCCCTCAGTCCTCAAACCTCAATCCTCAACCCTCAATCCTCAATCCTCAATCCTTAATAGTCAGTCTTCAATCCTCAATACTCAATCTTCAATCCCCAGTCCTCAATCCTCAATCCTCAATCCTCATTCTTCAATCCTCAATACCCAATCTTCAATCTTCAATCATCAATCCTCAATCCTCAATTCTCAATCCTCAATCCTGAGCCCTCAGTCCTCAAACCTCAATCCTCAACCCTCAGCCCTCATCCTCAATCCTCAATCCTCATTCTTCTATCCTCAATCCTCAATCCTCAATACTCAATCTTCAATCCTCAATCCTCAGTCCTCAAACCTCAATTCTGAATCCTCAATCCTGAATCCTCAATCTTCAATCCTCAATCCCCAATCCTCTAATCTTCAATCCTCAATCCTCAATCCTCAATCCTCAATCCTCAATCTTCAATCCTCGATCCTCAATCCTCAATCCTCAGTCCCAAATCCTCAATCTTCAATCCATAATCCTCAACCCTCAATCTTCAATCCTCAATACTGAATCTTCAATCTTCATTCCTCAATCTTCAATCCTCAATTCTCAATCCTCAATCCTCAGTCCTCAGTCCTCAAACCTCAATCCTCAACCCACAGCCCTCATCCTCAATCCTGAATCCTCAATCCTCAATCCTCAATCCTCAAACTTCAATCCTCAATACTCAATCTTCAATCATCAATCCTCAATCCTCAATTCTCAATCCTCAATCCTGAGCCCTCAGTCCTCAAACCTCAATCCTCAACCCTCAGCCCTCATCCTCAATCCTCAATCCTCATTCTTCAATCCTCAATCCTCAATCCTCAATACTCAATCTTCAATCCTCAATCCTCAGTCCTCAAACCTCAATTCTGAATCCTCAATCCTGAATCCTCAATCTTCAATCCTCAATCCCCAATCCTCTAATCTTCAATCCTCAATCCTCAATCCTCAATCCTCAATCCTCAATCTTCAATCCTCGATCCTCAATCCTCAATCCTCAGTCCCAAATCCTCAATCTTCAATCCATAATCCTCAACCCTCAATCTTCAATCCTCAATACTGAATCTTCAATCTTCAATCCTCAATCTTCAATCCTCAATTCTCAATCCTCAATCCTCAGTCCTCACTCCTCAAACCTCAATCCTCAACCCACAGCCCTCATCCTCAATCCTGAATCCTCAATCCTCAATCCTCAATCCTCAAACTTCAATCCTCAATACTCAATCTTCAATCCTCAATACTCAGTCCTCAAACCTCAATTCTGAATCCTCAATCCTGAATCCTCGATCTTCGGCCCTCAGTCATCAACAATCAGTTGTCAATCATCAATCCTCAATAGAATATCCACAATTCACAGTTTTCAATACTCAATACTCAATCTGCAATCATCAAACCTCTATCCACAAACATCAATTCTCATCACTCAGCCCTCAACACTCTGTCCCCAATATTCAGTCCTCAATCCTCAATCCTCAATCCTCAATCTTCAATCCTCGATCCTCAATCCTCAATCCTCAGTCCCAAATCCTCAATCTTCAATCCATAATCCTCAACCCTCAATCTTCAATCCTCAATACTGAATCTTCAATCTTCAATCCTCAATCTTCAATCCTCAATTCTCAATCCTCAGCACTCATCCTCAATCCTCAATCCTCAATATTCAATCCTCAATCCTCAATCCTCAATACTCCATCTTCAATCCTCAATCCTCAGTCCTCAAACCTCAATTCTGAATCCTCAATCCTGAATCCTCGATCTTCGGCCCTCAGTCCTCAACAGTCAGTTGTCAATCCTCAATCCTCAATAGAATATCCTCAATTCACAGCTTTCAATACTCAATACTCAATCTGCAATCATCAAACCTCTATCCACGAACATCAATTCTCATCACTCAACCCTCAACACTCTGTCCCCAATATTCAGTCCTCAATCCTAAATCCTCAATCCTCAATCGTCAATCTTCAATCCTCAATCCTCAATACTCAATCTACAATCCTCAATCCTCAATCCTCAACCCTCATTCTTCCATCCTCAATACCCAATCCTCAATCTTCAATCCTCAATCATCAATCCTCAATTCTGAATCCTCAGTCCTCAATTTTCAATCCTCATTCTTCAATCCTCAATACCCAATACTCAATCTTCAATCCTCAATCCTCAATCCTCAATTCTCAATCCTCAACCCTCAGTCCTCAGTCCTCAAACCTCAATCCTCAACCCTCAGCACTCATCGTCAATCCTCAATCCTCAATCTTCAATCCTCAAAACCCAATCCTCAATCTTTAATACTCAATCCTCAATCCTGAATTCTCAATCCTCAATCCTCAGTCCTCAGTCCTCAAACCACAATCCTCAACCCTCAGCCATCATCCTCAATCCTCAATCCTCAATCCTCAATCCTCAATTTTCAATCCTCATTCTTCAATCCTCAATCCTCAATCCTCAATCCTGATTCCTCAATTTTCAATCCTCGATCCTCAATCCTCAATCCTCAGTCCGAAATCATCAATCTTCAATCCATAATCCTCAACCCTCAACCTTCAATCCTCTGTCCTCAATCCTCAATCATCAGTCCTCAAACCTCAATCCTCAATCGTCAGTCTTCAATCCTCAATAGTCAATCTTCAATCCTCAATCCTCAGTCCTCAATACTCAATCGTCAATCTTCAATCCTCAATACTCAATCTACAATTCTCAATCCTCAATCCTCAATCCTCATTCTTCCATCCTCAATACCCAATCCTCAATTTTCAATCCTCAATCCTCAATCCTCAATCCTGAATCCTCAATCCTCAACCCACAGCCCTCATCCTCAATCCTGAATCCTCAATCCTCAATCCTCAATCCTCAAACTTCAATCCTCAATACTCAATCTTCAATCCTCAATACTCAGTCCTCAAACCTCAATTCTGAATCCTCAATCCTGAATCCTCGATCTTCGGCCCTCAGTCATCAACAATCAGTTGTCAATCATCAATCCTCAATAGAATATCCACAATTCACAGTTTTCAATACTCAATACTCAATCTGCAATCATCAAACCTCTATCCACAAACATCAATTCTCATCACTCAGCCCTCAACACTCTGTCCCCAATATTCAGTCCTCAATCCTCAATCCTCAATCCTCAATCGTCAACCTTCAATCCTCAATACTCAATCTACAATCCTCAATCCTCAATCCTCAATCCTCATTCTTCAATCCCCAATACCCAATACTCAATCTTCAATCCTCAATCCTCAATCCTCAATTCTCAATCCTCAACCCTCAGTCCTCAGTCCTCAACCTCAATTCTCAACCCTCAGCCCTCATCGTCAATCCTCAATCCTCAATCTTAAATCCTCAATACCCAATCCTCAATCCTCAATCCTCAGTCCTCAAACCTCAATTCTGAATCATCAATCCTGAATCCTCAAACTTCGGCCCTCAGTCCTCAACAATCAGTTGTCAACCCTCAGTACTCAATAGTATATCCTCAATTCACAGCTTTCAATACTCAATACTCAATCTGCAATCATCAAACCTCTATCCACAAACATCAATTCTCATCACTCAACCCTCAACACTCTGTCCCCAATATTCAGTCCTCAATCCTCAATCCTCAATCCTCAATCGTCAACCTACAATCCTCAATACTCAATCTTCAACCCTCAGTCCTCAATCCTCAATCCTCAATCCTCACTCTTCAATCCTCAATACCCAATCCTCAATCTTCAATCCTCAATCCTCAATCCTCAATCCTCAATCCTCAATCCTCGACCGTCAGTGTTCAATACGCAACATCCAATCCTCATTCTTCAATCCTCAATACTCAATCTTCAATCCTCAATCCTCAATCCTCGATCCTCAATCCTCAATCCTCAATCGTCTATCTCCAATACTGAATACTCAATCTTCAATCCTCAATCCTCAATACTCAATCCTCAATCCTCATTCTTCAATCCTCAACACCCAATCCTCAATCCTCAATCCTCAATCTTCAATCCTCAATACTCAAACTTCAATCCTCAATCCTCAATCCTCAATCCTCAATCTTCCTTCCTCAATCCTCAATCCTCAATCCTCAATCCTCATTCTTCAATCGTCTGTACCAAATCCTCAAACTTCAATCCTGAATTCTCAATCCTCAACCCTCAGTCCTCAGTCCTCAGTCCTCAAACCTCAATCCTCAACCCTCAGCCCTCATCCTCAATCCTCAATACTCAATCTTCAATCCTCAATAACCAATACTCAATCTTCAATCCTCAATCCTCAATCCTCAATTCTCGATCCTCAATCCTCAGTCCTCAATCGTCAATTCTCAATCCTCAATCCTCAGTCCTCAGTCCTCAATACACAATCTTCAATCCTCAATCGTCAATCCTCAATCCTCAATCCCCATTCCTCAATCCTCAATACCCAGTCCTCAATCCCCATTCCTCAATCCTCAATCCTCAATTCACAATCCTCAATCCTCAATCCTCAGCCCTCAGACCTCAAACCTCAATCCTCGACCCTCAGCCCTCATCCTCAATGCTCAATCCTCAATCCTCAATCCTCAATCTTCAATCCTCAATACTCAATCTTCAATCCTCAATCCTCAGACCTCAAGCATCAATTCCGAATCCTCAATCCTGAATCCTCAATCTTCGGCACTCAGTCCTCAACAGTCAGTTGTCAATCCTCAATCCTCAGTATAATATCCCCATTTCAGAGTTTTCAATACGCAATACTCAATCTGCAATCGTCAAATCTCAATGCACAAACATCCATTCTCATCACTCAAGCCTCAACACTCAGTCCCAAATCCGCAACCTTCAATCCTCAATCCTCAATACTCAATCCTCAATCCACAATCCTCAATCCTCAATCTTCAATCCTCAATACTCAATCTTCAATCCTCAATCCTCAATCCTCAATCCTCAATACTCAATCCTCAATCCTCAATCCTCAATATTCAATCCTCGATCCTCAATCCACAATCCTCAGTACCAAATCCTCAATATTCAATCCTCAATCCTCAACCCTCAATCTTCAATCCTCGCTACTCAATCTGCAATCCCCAATCCTCAATACCTCAATCCTCAATCCTCATTCTTCAATCCTCAGTACCGAATCCACAATCTTCAATCCTGAATCCTCAATCCTCAATTCTCAATCCTCGATCCTCAATCCTCAATCCTCAGTCCGAAATCCTCAATCTTCAATCCATAATCCTCAACCCTCAACCTTCAATCCTCTGTCCTCAATCCTCAATCATCAGTCCTCAAACCTCAATCCTCAATCGTCAGTCTTCAATCCTCAATAGTCAATCTTCAATCCTCAATCCTCAGTCCTCAATACTCAATCGTCAATCTTCAATCCTCAATACTCAATCTACAATCCTCAATCCTCAATCCTCAATCCTCATTCTTCCATCCTCAATACCCAATACTCACTTTTCAATCCTCAATCCTCAATCCTCAATCCTGAATCCTCAATCCTCAATTTTCAATCCTCATTCTTCAATCCTCAATACCCAATACTCAATCTTCAATCCTCAATCGTCAATCCTCAATCCTCAATTCTCAATCCTCAACACTCAGTCCTCAGTCCTCAAACCCTCAATCCTCAACCCTCAGCCCTCATCGTCAATCCTCAAGACTCAATCCTCAATCCTCAATCCTCAATCTTCAATCCTCAATACTCAATCTTCAATCCTCAATCCTCTGTCGTCAAACCTCAATGCTGAATCATCAATCCTGAATCCTCAAACTTCGGCCCTCAGTCCTCAACAATCAGTTGTCAACCCTCAGTACTCAATAGTATATCCTCAATTCACAGCTTTCAATACTCAATACTCAATCTGCAATCATCAAACCTCTATCCACAAACATCAATTCTCATCACTCAACCCTCAACACTCTGTCCCCAATATTCAGTCCTCAATCCTCAATCCTCAATCCTCAATCGTCAACCTACAATCCTCAATACTCAATCTTCAACCCTCAGTCCTCAATCCTCAACACCCAATCCTCAATCCTCAATCCTCAATCTTCAATCCTCAATACTCAAACTTCAATCCTCAATCCTCAATCCTCAATCCTCAATCTTCCTTCCTCAATCCTCAATCCTCAATCCTCAATCCTCATTCTTCAATCGTCTGTACCAAATCCTCAAACTTCAATCCTGAATTCTCAATCCTCAACCCTCAGTCCTCAGTCCTCAGTCCTCAAACCTCAATCCTCAACCCTCAGCCCTCATCCTCAATCCTCAATACTCAATCTTCAATCCTCAATAACCAATACTCAATCTTCAATCCTCAATCCTCAATCCTCAATTCTCGATCCTCAATCCTCAGTCCTCAATCGTCAATTCTCAATCCTCAATCCTCAGTCCTCAGTCCTCAATACACAATCTTCAATCCTCAATCGTCAATCCTCAATCCTCAATCCCCATTCCTCAATCCTCAATACCCAGTCCTCAATCCCCATTCCTCAATCCTCAATCCTCAATTCACAATCCTCAATCCTCAATCCTCAGCCCTCAGACCTCAAACCTCAATCCTCGACCCTCAGCCCTCATCCTCAATGCTCAATCCTCAATCCTCAATCCTCAATCTTCAATCCTCAATACTCAATCTTCAATCCTCAATCCTCAGACCTCAAGCATCAATTCCGAATCCTCAATCCTGAATCCTCAATCTTCGGCACTCAGTCCTCAACAGTCAGTTGTCAATCCTCAATCCTCAGTATAATATCCCCATTTCAGAGTTTTCAATACGCAATACTCAATCTGCAATCGTCAAATCTCAATGCACAAACATCCATTCTCATCACTCAAGCCTCAACACTCAGTCCCAAATCCGCAACCTTCAATCCTCAATCCTCAATACTCAATCCTCAATCCACAATCCTCAATCCTCAATCTTCAATCCTCAATACTCAATCTTCAATCCTCAATCCTCAATCCTCAATCCTCAATACTCAATCCTCAATCCTCAATCCTCAATATTCAATCCTCGATCCTCAATCCACAATCCTCAGTACCAAATCCTCAATATTCAATCCTCAATCCTCAACCCTCAATCTTCAATCCTCGCTACTCAATCTGCAATCCCCAATCCTCAATACCTCAATCCTCAATCCTCATTCTTCAATCCTCAGTACCGAATCCACAATCTTCAATCCTGAATCCTCAATCCTCAATTCTCAATCCTCGATCCTCAATCCTCAATCCTCAGTCCGAAATCCTCAATCTTCAATCCATAATCCTCAACCCTCAACCTTCAATCCTCTGTCCTCAATCCTCAATCATCAGTCCTCAAACCTCAATCCTCAATCGTCAGTCTTCAATCCTCAATAGTCAATCTTCAATCCTCAATCCTCAGTCCTCAATACTCAATCGTCAATCTTCAATCCTCAATACTCAATCTACAATCCTCAATCCTCAATCCTCAATCCTCATTCTTCCATCCTCAATACCCAATACTCACTTTTCAATCCTCAATCCTCAATCCTCAATCCTGAATCCTCAATCCTCAATTTTCAATCCTCATTCTTCAATCCTCAATACCCAATACTCAATCTTCAATCCTCAATCGTCAATCCTCAATCCTCAATTCTCAATCCTCAACACTCAGTCCTCAGTCCTCAAACCCTCAATCCTCAACCCTCAGCCCTCATCGTCAATCCTCAAGCCTCAATCCTCAATCCTCAATCCTCAATCTTCAATCCTCAATACTCAATCTTCAATCCTCAATCCTCTGTCGTCAAACCTCAATGCTGAATCATCAATCCTGAATCCTCAAACTTCGGCCCTCAGTCCTCAACAATCAGTTGTCAACCCTCAGTACTCAATAGTATATCCTCAATTCACAGCTTTCAATACTCAATACTCAATCTGCAATCATCAAACCTCTATCCACAAACATCAATTCTCATCACTCAACCCTCAACACTCTGTCCCCAATATTCAGTCCTCAATCCTCAATCCTCAATCCTCAATCGTCAACCTACAATCCTCAATACTCAATCTTCAACCCTCAGTCCTCAATCCTCAATCCTCAATCCTCACTCTTCAATCCTCAATACCCAATCCTCAATCTTCAATCCTCAATCCTCAATCCTCAATCCTCAATCCTCAATCCTCGACCGTCAGTGTTCAATACGCAACATCCAATCCTCATTCTTCAATCCTCAATACTCAATCTTCAATCCTCAATCCTCAATCCTCGATCCTCAATCCTCAATCCTCAATCGTCTATCTCCAATACTGAATACTCAATCTTCAATCCTCAATCCTCAATACTCAATCCTCAATCCTCATTCTTCAATCCTCAACACCCAATCCTCAATCTTCAATCCTCAATCCTCAATCCTGAAATCTCAATCCTCAATCCTCAGTCCTCAGTCCTCAAACCTCAATCCTCAACCCTCAGCCCTCATCCTCAATCATCAATCCTCAATCCTCAATCCTCAATCTTCAATCCTCAATACTCAAACTTCAATCCTCAATCCTCAATCCTCAATCCTCAATCTTCCTTCCTCAATCCTCAATCCTCAATCCTCAATCCTCATTCTTCAATCGTCTGTACCAAATCCTCAAACTTCAATCCTGAATTCTCAATCCTCAACCCTCAGTCCTCAGTCCTCAGTCCTCAAACCTCAATCCTCAACCCTCAGCCCTCATCCTCAATGCTCAATACTCAATCTTCAATCCTCAATAACCAATACTCAATCTTCAATCCTCAATCCTCAATCCTCAATTCTCGATCCTCAATCCTCAGTCCTCAATCGTCAATTCTCAATCCTCAATCCTCAGTCCTCAGTCCTCAATACACAATCTTCAATCCTCAATCGTCAATCCTCAATCCTCAATCCCCATTCCTCAATCCTCAATACCCAGTCCTCAATCCCCATTCCTCAATCCTCAATCCTCAATTCACAATCCTCAATCCTCAGCCCTCAGACCTCAAACCTCAATCCTCGACCCTCAGCCCTCATCCTCAATGCTCAATCCTCAATCCTCAATCCTCAATCTTCAATCCTCAATACTCAATCTTCAATCCTCAATCCTCAGACCTCAAGCATCAATTCCGAATCCTCAATCCTGAATCCTCAATCTTCGGCACTCAGTCCTCAACAGTCAGTTGTCAATCCTCAATCCTCAGTATAATATCCCCATTTCAGAGTTTTCAATACGCAATACTCAATCTGCAATCGTCAAATCTCAATGCACAAACATCCATTCTCATCACTCAAGCCTCAACACTCAGTCCCAAATCCGCAACCTTCAATCCTCAATCCTCTATACTCAATCCTCAATCCACAATCCTCAATCCTCAATCTTCAATCCTCAATACTCAATCTTCAATCCTCAGTCCTCAATCCTCAATCCTCAATACTCAATCCTCAATCCTCAATCCTCAATATTCAATCCTCGATCCTCAATCCACAATCTTCAGTACCAAATCCTCAATATTCAATCCTCAATCCTCAACCCTCAATCTTCAATCCTCGCTACTCAATCTGCAATCCCCAATCCTCAATACCTCAATCCTCAATCCTCATTCTTCAATCCTCAGTACCGAATCCACAATCTTCAATCCTGAATCCTCAATCCTCAATTCTCAATCCTCGATCCTCAATCCTCAATCCTCAGTCCGAAATCCTCAATCTTCAATCCATAATCCTCAACCCTCAACCTTCAATCCTCTGTCCTCAATCCTCAATCATCAGTCCTCAAACCTCAATCCTCAATCGTCAGTCTTCAATCCTCAATAGTCAATCTTCAATCCTCAATCCTCAGTCCTCAATACTCAATCTTCAATCCTCAGTCCTCAATCCTCAATCCTCAATCCTCATTCGTCCATCCTCAATACCCAATCCTCAATCTTCAATCCTCAATCCTCAATCCTCAATTCTGAATCCTCAATCCTCAATTTTCAATCCGCATTCTTCAATCCTCAATACCCAATACTCAATCTTCAATCCTCAATCCTCAATTCTCAATCCTCAATCCTCAATCCTCAATCCTCAATCCTCTATCCTCAATCCTCAATCCTCAATCGTCAGACTTCAATCCTCAATACTCATTCTTCAATCCTCAATCCTCAATCCTCAATCCTCAGTCCTCATTCTTCAATCCTCAAAAGCAATCTTCAATCTGCAATCATCAATCCTCAATCCTCAATCCTCAATCCTCAATCCTAAGTCGGCAATCTCCAATCCTGAATACTCAATCTTCAATCCTCAGTCCTCAATACACAATCCTCAATCCTCATTCTTCAACCCCTCAATCCTCAATCCTCAATACTCAATCTTCAATCCTCAATCCTCAGTCCTCAAACCTCAATTCTGAATCCTCAATCCTGAATCCTCAATCTTCAATCCTCAATCCCCAATCCTCTAATCTTCAATCCTCAATCCTCAATCCTCAATCCTCAATCCTCAATCTTCAATCCTCGATCCTCAATCCTCAATCCCCAGTCCCAAATCCTCAATCTTCAATCCATAATCCTCAACCCTCAATCTTCAATCCTCAATACTGAATCTTCAATCTTCAATCCTCAATCTTCAATCCTCAATTCTCAATCCTCAATCCTCAGTCCTCAGTCCTCAAACCTCAATCCTCAACCCACAGCCCTCATCCTCAATCCTCAATCCTCAATCCTCAATCCTCAATCCTCAAACTTCAATCCTCAATACTCAATCTTCAATCCTCAATCCTCAGTCCTCAAACCTCAATTCTGAATCCTCAATCCTGAATCCTCGATCTTCGGCCCTCAGTCCTCAACAATCAGTTGTCAATCATCAATCCTCAATAGAATATCCTCAATTCACAGTTTTCAATACTCAATACTCAATCTGCAATCATCAAACCTCTATCCACAAACATCAATTCTCATCACTCAGCCCTCAACACTCTGTCCCCAATATTCAGTCCTCAATCCTCAATCCTCAATCCTCAATCGTCAACCTTCAATCCTCAATACCCAATCCTCAATCTTCAATCCTCAATCCTCAATCCTCAATCATCAATGCTCAATCCTCGACCGTCAATGTTCAATACGCAACACCCAATCCTCAATCTTCAATCCTCAATACTCAATCTTCAATCCTCAATCCTCAATCCTCGATCCTCAATCCTCAATCCTCAATCGTCTATCTCCAATACTGAATACTCAATCTTCAATCCTCAATCCTCAATACTCAATCCTCAATCCTCATTCTTCAATCCTCAACACCCAATCCTCAATCTTCAATCCTCAATCCTCAATCCTGAATTCTCAATCCTCAATCCTCAGTCCTCAGTCCTCAAACCTCAATCCTCAACCCTCAGCCCTCATCCTCAATCATCAATCCTCAATCCTCAATCCTCAATCTTCAATCCTCAATACTCAAACTTCAATCCTCAATCCTCAATCCTCAATCCTCAATCTTCCTTCCTCAATCCTCAATCCTCAATCCTCAAACCTCATTCTTCAATCATCTGTACCAAATCCTCAAACTTCAATCCTGAATTCTCAATCCTCAACCCTCAGTCCTCAGTCCTCAGTCCTCAAACCTCAATCCTCAACCCTCAGCCCTCATCCTCAATCCTCAATACTCAATCTTCAATCCTCAATAACCAATACTCAATCTTCAATCCTCAATCCTCAATCCTCAATTCTCGATCCTCAGTCCTCAGTCCTCAATCGTCAATTCTCAATCCTCAATCCTCAGTCCTCAGTCCTCAATACACAATCTTCAATCCTGAATCGTCAATCCTCAATCCTCAATCCCCATTCCTCAATCCTCAATACCCAGTCCTCAATCCCCATTCCTCAATCCTCAATCCTCAATTCTCAACCCTCAATCCTCAGTCCACAGTCCTCAAACCTCAATCCTCAACCCTCAGCCCTCATCCTCAATCCTCAATCCTCAATCTTCAATCCTCAATCCTCAATCCTCAATACCCAATCTTCAGTCCTCAATCCTCAGTCCTCAAACCACAATTCTGAAACCTCAATCCTGAATCCTCAATCTTCAATCCTCAATCCCCAATCCTCAATCTTCAATCCTCAATCCTCAATACTCAATCCTCAATCCTCAATCTTCAATCCTCAATACTCAATATTCAATCCTCTATTCTCAATCCTCAATCCTCAATCCTCAATCCTCAATCCTCAATTTTCAATCCACAATACTCAATCTGCAATCCTCAATCCTCAATACCTCAATCCTCAATCCTCATTCTTCAATCCTCAGTACCGAATCCACAATCTTCAATACTGAATCCTCAATCCTCAATTCTCAATCCTGAATCCTCAATCCTGAATCCTCAAGCTTCAGCCCTCAGTCCTCAACAATCAGTTGTCAATCCCCAATCCTCAATAGAATATCCTCAATTCACAGTTTTCAATACTCATTACTCAATCTGCAATCTTCAGATCTCTATCCACAAACATCAATTCTCATCACTCAACCCTCAATACTCAGTCCCCAATCCTCAAGCTTCAAACCTAAATCCTCATTCCTCAATCATCAATCCTCAATCTTCAATCCTCAATACTCAATCTTCAATCCTCAACCCTCAATCCTCAATCCTCAATCACCAATCCTCAATCCTGAATCCTCAATCCTCAATCGTCAATCTTCAATCCTCAATCCTCAATCCTAAATCCTCAGTCCCCAAACCTCAATCCTCAATCTTCAATCCTCAATTCTCAATCTTCAATCATCAATCCTCAATACTCAATCCTCAATCCTCAATCCTCAATCGTCAGCCCTCAATCCTCAATACTCAATCTTCAATCCTCAATCCTCAATCCTCAATCCTCAATCCTCAATCTTCAATCCTCGATACCCAATCCTCAATCTTGAATCCTCAATCCTCAATCCTCAATTCACAATCCTCAATCCTCAATCCTCAGCCCTCAGACCTCAAACCTCAATCCTCGACCCTCAGCCCTCATCCTCAATGCTCAATCCTCAATCCTCAATCCTCAATCTTCAATCCTCAATACTCAATCTTCAATCCTCAATCCTCAGACCTCAAGCATCAATTCCGAATCCTCAATCCTGAATCCTCAATCTTCGGCACTCAGTCCTCAACAATCAGTTGTCAATCCTCAATCCTCAGTATAATATCCCCATTTCAGAGTTTTCAATACGCAATACTCAATCTGCAATCGTCAAATCTCTATGCACAAACATCAATTCTCATCACTCAAGCCTCAACACTCAGTCCCAAATCCGCAACCTTCAATCCTCAATCCTCAATACTCAATCCTCACTCCTCAATCCTCAATCCTCAATCTTCAATCCTCAATACTCAATCTTCAATCCTCAATCCTCAATCCTCAATCCTCAATACTCAATCCTCAATCCTCAATCCTCAATATTCAATCCTCGATCCTCAATCCACAATCCTCAGTACCAAATCCTCAATCTTCAGTCCTCAATTCTCAACCCTCAATCTTCAATCCTCGCTACTCAATCTTCAATCCTCAATCCTCAATCCTCAATCCCCAATCCTCATTCTTCGATCCTCAATCCTCAATCCTCAATCCTCAATCTTCAATCCTCAATACTCAATCTTCAATCCTCAATACTCAATATTCAATCCTCAGTCCTCAATCCTCGATCCTCAATCCTCAATCCTCAATCGTCTATCTCAAATCCTGAATACTCAGTCTTCAATCCTCAATACTCGATACTCAATCCTCAATCCTCATTCTTCAATCCTCAACACCCAATCCTCAATCTTAAATCCTCAATCCTCAATCCTGAATTCTCAATCCTCAATCCTCAGTACTCAGTCCTCAAACCTCAATCCTCAACCCTCAGCCCTCATCCTCAACCCTCAATCCTCAATCCTCAATCCTCAATCTTCAATCCTCAATACTCAAACTTCAATCCACAATCCTCAACCCTCAATCCTCAATCCTCAATCCTCAATCGTCAGTCTTCAATCCTCAATACTCAATCTTCAATCCTCAATACTCAATATTCAATCCTCTATCCTCAATCCTCAATCCTCAATCCTCAATCCTCAATCCTCAATTTTCAATCCTCAATACTCAATCTGCAATCCTCAATCCTCAATACCTCAATCCTCAATCATCAGCCCTCAAACATCAATTCCGCATCCTCAATCCTGAATCCTCAATCTTCGGCACTCAGTCCTCAACAATCAGTTGTCAATCCTCAATCCTCAATAGAATATCCCCAGTTCAGAGTTTTCAATACGCAATACTCAATCTGCAATCGTCAAATCTCTATGCACAAACATCAATTCTCATCACTCAAGCCTCAACACTCAGTCCCAAATCCGCAACCTTCAATACTCAATCCTCAATCCTCAATCCTCAATCCTCAATCTTCAATCCTCAATACTCAAACTTCAATCATCAATCCTCAAGCCTCAATCCTCAATCCTCAATCCTCAATCCTCAATCGTCAGTCTTCAATCCTCAATACTCAATCTTCAATCCTCAATCCTCAATCCTCAATCCTCAATCCTCATTCCTCAATCGTCGGTCTTCAATCCTCAATACTCAATCTTCAACCCTCAATCCTCAATCCTCAATCCTCAATACTCAATCTTCAATCCTCAATAACCAATACTCAATCTTCAATCCTCAATCCTCAATCCTCAATTCTCGATCCTCAATCCTCAATCCTCAATCGTCAATTCTCAATCCTCAATCCTCAGTCCTCAGTCCTCAATACACAATCTTCAATCCTCAATCTTCAATCCTCAATCCTCAATCCCCATTCCTCAATCCTCAATACCCAGTCCTCAATCTTCAATCCTCAATCCTCAATCCTCAATTCTCAATCCTCAATCCTCAGTCCTCAGTCCTCAACCCTCAATCCTCAACCCTCATCCCTCATCCTCAGTCCCCAATCCTCAATCTTCAATCCTCAATCCTCAATCGTCAATCTTCAATCCTCAATACTCAATCTTCAATCCTCAATCCTCAGTCCTCAAACATCAATTCCGAATCCTCAATCCTGAATCCTCAATCCTCAATCGTCAATCTTCAATCCTCAATCCTCAATCCTCAATCCTCAGTCCCCAAACCTCAATCCTCAATCTTCAATCCTCAATTCTCAATCTTCAATCCTCAATCCTCAATACTCAATCCTCAATCCTCAATCCTCAATCGTCAGCCTTCAATCCTCAATACTCAATCTTCAATCCTCAACCCTCAATCCTCAATCCTCAATCCTCAATCTTCAATCCTCAATACCCAATCCTCAATCTTGAATCCTCAATCCTCAATCCTCAATTCTCAATCCTCAATCCTCAATCCTCAGCCCACAGACCTCAAACCTCAATCCTCAACCCTCAGCCCTCATCCTCAACCCTCAATCCTCAATCCTCAATCACCAATCCTCAATCCTGAATCCTCAATCCTCAATCGTCAATCTTCAATCCTCAATCCTCAATCCTAAATCCTCAGTCCCCAAACCTCAATCCTCAATTTCAATCCTCAATTCTCAATCTTCAGTCCTCAATCCTCAATCCTCAATCCTCAATCCTCAATCCTCAATCCTCAATATTCAATCCTCGAACCTCAATCCACAATCCTCAGTACCAAATGCTCAATCTTCAATCCTCAATCCTCAATCCTCAATCTTCAATCCTCGATACTCAATCTTCAATCCTCAATCCTCAATCCTCAATCCTCAACCCTCATTCTTCGATCCTCAATACCCAATCCTCAATCTTCAATCCTCAATCCTCAATCCTCAATTCTCAATCCTCAATTCTCAACCGTCAATGTTCAATCCGCAACACCCAATCCTCAATCTTCAAACCTCAATCCTCAATCCTCAATCCTCAATCCTCGACCGTCAATGTTCAATTCGCAACACCCAATCCTCAATCTTCAATCCTCAATACTCACTCTTCAATCCTCAATCCTCAATCCTCGATCCTCAATCCTCAATCCTCAATCGTCTATCACCAATCCTGAATACTCAATCTTCAATCCTCAATCCTCAATACTCAATCCTCAATCCTCATTCTTCAATCCTCAACACCCAATCCTCAATCTTCAATCCTCAATCATCAATCCTGAATTCTCAATCCTCAATCCTCAGTCCTCAGTCCTCAAACCTCAATCCTCAACCCTCAGCCCTCATCCTCAATCCTCAATCCTCAATCCTCAATCCTCAATCTTCAATCCTCAATACTCAAACTTCAATCCTCAATCCTCAATCCTCAATCCTCAATCCTCAATCCTCAATCCTCAATCGTCAGTCTTCAATCCTCAATACTCAATCTTCAATCCTCAATCCTCAATCCTCAATCCACAATCCTCAATTCTCGATCCTCAATACTCAATCCTGAATCGTCAATTCTCAATCCTCAATCCTCAGTCCTCAGTCCTCAATACACAATCTTCAATCCTCAATCTTCAATCCTCAATCCTCAATCCCCATTCCTCAATCCTCAATTCCCAGTCCTCAATCATCAATCCTCAATCCTCAGTCCTCAATTCTCAATCCTGAATCCTCAGTCCTCAGTCCTCAAACCTCAATCCTCAACCCTCAGCCCTCATCCTCAATCCTCAATCCTCAATCTTCAATCCTCAATCCTCAATCCTCAATACCCAATCTTCAATCCTCAATCCTCAGTCCTCAAACCACAATTCTGAAACCTCAATCCTGAATCCTCAATCTTCAATCCTCAATCCCCAATCCTCAATCTTCAATCCTCAATCCTCAATCCTCAATCCTCAATCCTCAATCTTCAATCCTCAATACTCAATATCCAATCCTCTATCCTCAATCCTCAATCCTCAATCCTCAATCCTCAATCCTCAATCCTCATTCCTCAATCGTCGGTCTTCAATCCTCAATACTCAATCTTCAACCCTCAATCCTCAATCCTCAATCCTCAATACTCAATCTTCAATCCTCAATAACCAATACTCAATCTTCAATCCTCAATCCTCAATCCTCAATTCTCGATCCTCAATCCTCAATCCTCAATCGTCAATTCTCAATCCTCAATCCTCAGTCCTCAGTCCTCAATACACAATCTTCAATCCTCAATCTTCAATCCTCAACCCTCAATCCCCATTCCTCAATCCTCAATACCCAGTCCTCAATCTTCAATCCTCAATCCTCAATCCTCAATTCTCAATCCTCAATCCTCAGTCCTCAGACCTCAACCCTCAATCCTCAACCCTCAGCCCTCATCCTCAATCCCCAATCCTCAATCTTCAATCCTCAATCCTCAATCCTCAATCCCCAATCCTCAATCTTCAATCCTCAATCCTCAATCGTCAATCTTCAATCCTCAATACTCAATCTTCAATCCTCAATCCTCAGTCCTCAAACATCAATTCCGAATCCTCAATCCTGAATCCTCAATCCTCAATCGTCAATCTTCAATCCTCAATCCTCAATCCTCAATCCTCAGTCCCCAAACCTCAATCCTCAATCTTCAATCCTCAATTCTCAATCTTCAATCCTCAATCCTCAATACTCAATCCTCAATCCTCAATCCTCAATCGTCAGCCTTCAATCCTCAATACTCAATCTTCAATCCTCAACCCTCAATCCTCAATCCTCAATCCTCAATCTTCAATCCTCAATACCCAATCCTCAATCTTGAATCCTCAATCCTCAATCCTCAATTCTCAATCCTCAATCCTCAATCCTCAGCCCACAGACCTCAAACCTCAATCCTCAACCCTCAGCCCTCATCCTCAACCCTCAATCCTCAATCCTCAATCACCAATCCTCAATCCTAAATCCTCAATCCTCAATCGTCAATCTTCAATCCTCAATCCTCAATCCTAAATCCTCAGTCCCCAAACCTCAATCCTCAATTTCAATCCTCAATTCTCAATCTTCAGTCCTCAATCCTCAATCCTCAATCCTCAATCCTCAATCCTCAATCCTCAATATTCAATCCTCGATCCTCAATCCACAATCCTCAGTACCAAATGCTCAATCTTCAATCCTCAATCCTCAACCCTCAATCTTCAATCCTCGATACTCAATCTTCAATCCTCAATCCTCAATCCTCAATCCTCAATCCTCATTCTTCGATCCTCAATACCCAATCCTCAATCTTCAATCCTCAATCCTCAATCCTCAATTCTCAATCCTCAATTCTCAACCGTCAATTTTCAATCCGCAACACCCAATCCTCAATCTTCAAACCTCAATCCTCAATCCTCAATCCTCAATCCTCAATCCTCGACCGTCAATGTTCAATCCGCAACACCCAATCCTCAATCTTAAATCCTCAATACTCACTCTTCAATCCTCAATCCTCAATCCTCGATCCTCAATCCTCAATCCTCAATCGTCTATCACCAATCCTGAATACTCAATCTTCAATCCTCAATCCTCAATACTCAATCCTCAATCCTCATTCTTCAATCCTCAACACCCAATCCTCAATCTTCAATCCTCAATCATCAATCCTGAATTCTCAATCCTCAATCCTCAGTCCTCAGTCCTCAAACCTCAATCCTCAACCCTCAGCCCTCATCCTCAATCCTCAATCCTCAATCCTCAATCCTCAATCTTCAATCCTCAATACTCAAACTTCAATCCTCAATCCTCAATCCTCAATCCTCAATCCTCAATCCTCAATCCTCAATCGTCAGTCTTCAATCCTCAATACTCAATCTTCAATCCTCAATCCTCAATCCTCAATCCACAATCCTCAATTCTCGATCCTCAATACTCAATCCTGAATCGTCAATTCTCAATCCTCAATCCTCAGTCCTCAGTCCTCAATACACAATCTTCAATCCTCAATCTTCAATCCTCAATCCTCAATCCCCATTCCTCAATCCTCAATTCCCAGTCCTCAATCATCAATCCTCAATCCTCAGTCCTCAATTCTCAATCCTGAATCCTCAGTCCTCAGTCCTCAAACCTCAATCCTCAACCCTCAGCCCTCATCCTCAATCCTCAATCCTCAATCTTCAATCCTCAATCCTCAATCCTCAATACCCAATCTTCAATCCTCAATCCTCAGTCCTCAAACCACAATTCTGAAACCTCAATCCTGAATCCTCAATCTTCAATCCTCAATCCCCAATCCTCAATCTTCAATCCTCAATCCTCAATCCTCAATCCTCAATCCTCAATCTTCAATCCTCAATACTCAATATTCAATCCTCTATCCTCAATCCTCAATCCTCAATCCTCAATCCTCAATCCTCAATTTTCAATCCTCAATACTCAATCTGCAATCCTCAATCCTCAATACCTCAATCCTCAATTCTCAGCCCTCAAAAATCAATTCCGAATCCTCAATCCTGAATCCTCAATCTTCGGCACTCAGTCCTCAACAATCAGTTGTCAATCCTCAATCCTCAATAGAAATTTCCCATTTCAGAGTTTTCAATACGCAATACTCAATCTGCAATCGTCAAATCTCTATGCACAAACATCAATTCTCATCACTCAAGCCTCAACACTCAGACCCAAATCCGCAACTTTCAATCCTCAATCCTCAATCCTCAATCCCCAATCCTCAATCTTCAATCCTCAATACTCAATCTTCAATCCTCAATCCTCAATCCTCAATCCTCAATCTTCATTCCTCAATCCTCAATCCTCAATCCTCAATCCTCATTCTGCAATCATCTGTACCGAATACTCAATCTTCAATCCTGAATTCTCAATCCTCAATCCTCAGTCCTCAGTCCTCAAACCTCAATCCTCAACCCTCAGCACTCATCCTCAATACTCAATCCTTAATCCTCAATCCTCAATCTTCAATCCTCAATACTCAAACTTCAATCCTCAATCCTCAATCCTCAATCCTCAATCCTCATTCCTCAATCGTCGGTCTTCAATCCTCAATACTCAATCTTCAACCCTCAATCCTCAATCCTCAATCCTCAATACTCAATCTTCAATCCTCAATAACCAATACTCAATCTTCAATCCTCAATCCTCAATCCTCAATTCTCGATCCTCAATCCTCAATCCTCAATCGTCAATTCTCAATCCTCAATCCTCAGTCCTCAGTCCTCAATACACAATCTTCAATCCTCAATCTTCAATCCTCAATCCTCAATCCCCATTCCACAATCCTCAATACTCAATCCTCAATCCTCAATCCTCAATCGTCAGCCTTCAATCCTCAATACTCAATCTTCAATCCTCAACCCTCAATCCTCAATCCTCAATCCTCAATCTTCAATCCTCAATACCCAATCCTCAATCTTGAATCCTCAATCCTCAATCCTCAATTCTCAATCCTCAATCCTCAATCCTCAGCCCACAGACCTCAAACCTCAATCCTCAACCCTCAGCCCTCATCCTCAACCCTCAATCCTCAATCCTCAATCACCAATCCTCAATCCTGAATCCTCAATCCTCAATCGTCAATCTTCAATCCTCAATCCTCAATCCTAAATCCTCAGTCCCCAAACCTCAATCCTCAATTTCAATCCTCAATTCTCAATCTTCAGTCCTCAATCCTCAATCCTCAATCCTCAATCCTCAATCCTCAATCCTCAATATTCAATCCTCGATCCTCAATCCACAATCCTCAGTACCAAATGCTCAATCTTCAATCCTCAATCCTCAACCCTCAATCTTCAATCCTCGATACTCAATCTTCAATCCTCAATCCTCAATCCTCAATCCTCAATCCTCATTCTTCGATCCTCAATACCCAATCCTCAATCTTCAATCCTCAATCCTCAATCCTCAATTCTCAATCCTCAATTCTCAACCGTCAATTTTCAATCCGCAACACCCAATCCTCAATCTTCAAACCTCAATCCTCAATCGTCAATCCTCAATCCTCAATCCTCGACCGTCAATGTTCAATCCGCAACACCCAATCCTCAATCTTAAATCCTCAATACTCACTCTTCAATCCTCAATCCTCAATCCTCGATCCTCAATCCTCAATCCTCAATCGTCTATCACCAATCCTGAATACTCAATCTTCAATCCTCAATCCTCAATACTCAATCCTCAATCCTCATTCTTCAATCCTCAACACCCAATCCTCAATCTTCAATCCTCAATCATCAATCCTGAATTCTCAATCCTCAATCCTCAGTCCTCAGTCCTCAAACCTCAATCCTCAACCCTCAGCCCTCATCCTCAATCCTCAATCCTCAATCCTCAATCCTCAATCTTCAATCCTCAATACTCAAACTTCAATCCTCAATCCTCAATCCTCAATCCTCAATCCTCAATCCTCAATCCTCAATCGTCAGTCTTCAATCCTCAATACTCAATCTTCAATCCTCAATCCTCAATCCTCAATCCACAATCCTCAATTCTCGAACCTCAATACTCAATCCTGAATCGTCAATTCTCAATCCTCAATCCTCAGTCCTCAGTCCTCAATACACAATCTTCAATCCTCAATCTTCAATCCTCAATCCTCAATCCCCATTCCTCAATCCTCAATTCCCAGTCCTCAATCATCAATCCTCAATCCTCAGTCCTCAATTCTCAATCCTGAATCCTCAGTCCTCAGTCCTCAAACCTCAATCCTCAACCCTCAGCCCTCATCCTCAATCCTCAATCCTCAATCTTCAATCCTCAATCCTCAATCCTCAATACCCAATCTTCAATCCTCAATCCTCAGTCCTCAAACCACAATTCTGAAACCTCAATCCTGAATCCTCAATCTTCAATCCTCAATCCCCAATCCTCAATCTTCAATCCTCAATCCTCAATCCTCAATCCTCAATCCTCAATCTTCAATCCTCAATACTCAATATTCAATCCTCTATCCTCAATCCTCAATCCTCAATCCTCAATCCTCAATCCTCAATTTTCAATCCTCAATACTCAATCTGCAATCCTCAATCCTCAATACCTCAATCCTCAATTCTCAGCCCTCAAAAATCAATTCCGAATCCTCAATCCTGAATCCTCAATCTTCGGCACTCAGTCCTCAACAATCAGTTGTCAATCCTCAATCCTCAATAGAAATTTCCCATTTCAGAGTTTTCAATACGCAATACTCAATCTGCAATCGTCAAATCTCTATGCACAAACATCAATTCTCATCACTCAAGCCTCAACACTCAGTCCCAAATCCGCAACTTTCAATCCTCAATCCTCAATCCTCAATCCTCAATCCTCAATCTTCAATCCTCAATACTCAATCTTCAATCCTCAATCCTCAATCCTCAATCCTCAATCTTCATTCCTCAATCCTCAATCCTCAATCCTCAATCCTCATTCTGCAATCATCTGTACCGAATACTCAATCTTCAATCCTGAATTCTCAATCCTCAATCCTCAGTCCTCAGTCCTCAAACCTCAATCCTCAACCCTCAGCACTCATCCTCAATACTCAATCCTTAATCCTCAATCCTCAATCTTCAATCCTCAATACTCAAACTTCAATCCTCAATCCTCAATCCTCAATCCTCAATCCTCATTCCTCAATCGTCGGTCTTCAATCCTCAATACTCAATCTTCAACCCTCAATCCTCAATCCTCAATCCTCAATACTCAATATTCAATCCTCAATAACCAATACTCAATCTTCAATCCTCAATCCTCAATCCTCAATTCTCGATCCTCAATCCTCAATCCTCAATCGTCAATTCTCAGTCCTCAATCCTCAGTCCTCAGTCCTCAATACACAATCTTCAATCCTCAATCTTCAATCCTCAATCCTCAATCCCCATTCCTCAATCCTCAATACCCAGTCCTCAATCTTCAATCCTCAATCATCAATCCTCAATTCTCAATCCTCAATCCTCAGTCCTCAGTCCTCAACCCTCAATCCTCAAACCTCAGCCCTCATCCTCAATCCCCAATCCTCAATCTTCAATCCTCAATCCTCAATCGTCAATCTTCAATCCTCAATACTCAATGTTCAATCCTCAATCCTCAGTCCTCAAACATCAATTCCGAATCCTCAATCCTGAATCCTCAATCCTCAATCGTCAATCTTCAATCCTCAACCCTCAATCCTCAATCCTCAGTCCCCAAACCTCAATCCTCAATCTTCAATCCTCAATTCTCAATCTTCAATCCTCAATCCTCAATACTCAATCCTCAATCCTCAATCCTCAATCGTCAGCCTTCAATCCTCAATACTCAATCTTCAATCCTCAACCCTCAATCCTCAATCCTCAATCCTCAATCTTCAATCCTCAATACCCAATCCTCAATCTTGAATCCTCAATCCTCAATCCTCAATTCTCAATCCTCAATCCTCAATCCTCAGCCCACAGACCTCAAACCTCAATCCTCAACCCTCAGCCCTCATCCTCAATCCTCAATCCTCAATCCTCAATCCTCAATCTTCAATCCTCAATACTCAAACTTCAATCCACAATCCTCAATCCTCAATCCTCAATCCTCAATCCTCAATCGTCAGTCTTCAATCCTCAATACTCAATCTTCAATCCTCAATCCTCAATCCTCAATCCTCAATACTCAATCTTCAATCCTCAGTAACCAATACTCAATCTTCAATCCTCAATCCTCAATCCTCAATTCTCGATCCTCAATCCTCAATCCTGAATTGTCAATTCTCAATCCCCAATCCTCAGTCCTCAGTCCTCAATACACAATCTTCAATCCTCAATCTTCAATCCTCAATCCTCAATTCCCATTCCTCAATCCTCAATACCCAGGCCTCAATCTTCAATCCTCAATCCTCAGTCCTCAATTCTCAATCCTCAATCCTCAGTCCTCAGTCCTCAAACCTCAATCCTCAACCCTCAGCCCTCATCCTCAACCCTCAATCCTCAATCTTCAATCCTCAATCCTCAATCCTCAATCCTCAATCCTCAATCTTCAATCCTCAATACTCAATCTTCAATCCTCAATCCTCAATCCTCAATCCTCAATCTTCATTCCTCAATCCTCAATCCTCAATCCTCAATCCTCATTCTTCAATCATCTGTACCGAATACTCAATCTTCAATCCTGAATTCTCAATCCTCAATCCTCAGTCCTCAGTCCTCAAACCTCAATCCTCAACCCTCAGCCCTCATCCTCAATCCTCAATCCTCAATCCTCAATCCTCTATCTTCAATCCTCAATACTCAAACTTCAATCCTCAATCCTCAATCCTCAATCCTAAATCCTCAGTCCCCAAACCTCAATCCTCAATCGTCAATCCTCAATTCTCAATCTTCAATCCTCAATCCTCAATACTCAATCCTCAATCCTCAATCCTCAATCGTCAGCCTTCAATCCTCAATACTCAAGCTTCAATCCTCAATCCTCAATCCTCAATCCTCAATCCTCAATCTTCAATCCTCAATACCCAATCCTCAATCTTGAATCCTCAATCCTCAATCCTCAATTCTCAATCCTCAATCCTCAATCCTCAGCCCTCAGACCTCAAACCTCAATCCTCGACCCTCAGCCCTCATCCTCAATGCTCAGTCCTCAATCCTCAATCCTCAATCTTCAATCCTCAATACTCAATCTTCAATCCTCAATCCTCGATACACAATCTTCAATCCTCAATCTTCAATCCTTAATCCTCAATGCCCATTCCTCAATCCTCAATACCCAGTCCTCAATCTTCAATCCTCAATCCTCAATCCTCAATTCTCAATCCTCAATCCTCAGTCCTCAGTCCTCAAACCTCAATCCTCAACCATCAGCCCTCATCCTCAATACTCAATCCTCAATCTTCAATCCTCAATCCTCAATCCTCAATACCCAATCTTCAATCCTCAATCATCAGTCCTCAAACCACAATTCTGAAACCTCAATCCTGAATCCTCAATCTTCAATCCTCAATCCCCAATCCTCAATCTTCAACCCTCAATCCTCAATACTCAATCCTCAATCCTCAATCTTCAATCCTCAATACTCAATATTCAATCCTCTATCCTCAATCCTCAATCCTCAATCCTCAATCCTCAATCCTCAATCTTCAATCCTCAATACTCAATCTGCAATCCTCAATCCTCAATACCTCAATCCTCAATCCTCATCCTTCAATCCTCAGTACCGCATCCACAATCTTCAATCCTGAATCCTCAGTCCTCAATTCTCAATCCTGAATCCTCAACCCTGAATCCTCAAGCTTCAGCCCTCAGTCCTCAACAATCAGTTGTCAATCCCCAATCCTCAATAGAATATCCTCAATTCACAGTTTTCAATACTCATTACTCAATCTGCAATCTTCAGATCTCTATCCACAAACATCAATTCTCATCACTCAACCCTCAATACTCAGTCCCCAATCCTCAAGCTTCAAACCTAAATCCTCAATCCTCAATCATCGATCCTCAATCTTCAATCCTCAATACTCAATCTTCAATCCTCAACCCTCAATCCTCAATCCTCAATCACCAATCCTCAATCCTGAATCCTCAATCCTCAATCGTCAATCTTCAATCCTCAATCCTCAATCCTAAATCCTCAGTCCCCAAACCTCAATCCTCAATTTCAATCCTCAATTCTCAATCTTCAGTCCTCAATCCTCAATCCTCAATCCTCAATCCTCGATCCTCAATCCTCAATATTCAATCCTCGATCCTCAATCCACAATCCTCAGTACCAAATGCTCAATCTTCAATCCTCAATCCTCAACCCTCAATCTTCAATCCTCGATACTCAATCTTCAATCCTCAATCCTCAATCCTCAATCCTCAATCCTCATTCTTCGATCCTCAATACCCAATCCTCAATCTTCAATCCTCAATCCTCAATCCTCAATTCTCAATCCTCAATTCTCAACCGTCAATGTTCAATCCGCAACACCCAATCCTCAATCTTCAAACCTCAATCCTCAATCCTCAATCCTCAATCCTCAATCCTCGACCGTCAATGTTCAATCCGCAACACCCAATCCTCAATCTTCAATCCTCAATACTCACTCTTCAATCCTCAATCCTCAATCCTCGATCCTCAATCCTCAATCCTCAATCGTCTATCACCAATCCTGAATACTCAATCTTCAATCCTCAATCCTCAATACTCAATCCACAATCCTCATTCTTCAATCCTCAACACCCAATCCTCAATCTTCAATCCTCAATCATCAATCCTGAATTCTCAATCCTCAATCCTCAGTCCTCAGTCCTCAAACCTCAATCCTCAACCCTCAGCCCTCATCCTCAATCCTCAATCCTCAATCCTCAATCCTCAATCTTCAATCCTCAATACTCAAACTTCAATCCTCAATCCTCAATTCTCAATCCTCAATCCTCAATCCTCAATCGTCAGTCTTCAATCCTCAATACTCAATCTTCAATCCTCAATCCTCAATCCTCAATCCACAATCCTCAATTCTCGATCCTCAATACTCAATCCTGAATCGTCAATTCTCAATCCTCAATCCTCAGTCCTCAGTCCTCAATACACAATCTTCAATCCTCAATCTTCAATCCTCAATCCTCAATCCCCATTCCTCAATCCTCAATTCCCAGTCCTCAATCATCAATCCTCAATCCTCAGTCCTCAATTCTCAATCCTGAATCCTCAGTCCTCAGTCCTCAAACCTCAATCCTCAACCCTCAGCCCTCATCCTCAATCCTCAATCCTCAATCTTCAATCCTCAATCCTCAATCCTCAATACCCAATCTTCAATCCTCAATCCTCAGTCCTCATACCACAATTCTGAAACCTCAATCCTGAATCCTCAATCTTCAATCCTCAATCCCCAATCCTCAATCTTCAATCCTCAATCCTCAATCCTCAATCCTCAATCCTCAATCTTCAATCCTCAATACTCAATATTCAATCCTCTATCCTCAATCCTCAATCCTCAATCCTCAATCCTCAATCCTCAATTTTCAATCCACAATACTCAATCTGCAATCCTCAATCCTCAATACCTCAATCCTCAATCCTCAGCCCTCAAACATCAATTCCGAATCCTCAATCCTGAATCCTCAATCTTCGGCACTCAGTCCTCAACAATCAGTTGTCAATCCTCAATCCTCAATAGAATATCCCCAGTTCAGAGTTTTCAATACGCAATACTCAATCTGCAATCGTCAAATCTCTATGCACAAACATCAATCCTCATCACTCAAGCCTCAACACTCAGTCCCAAATCCGCAACTTTCAATCCTCAATCCTCAATCCTCAATCCTCAATCTTCAATCCTCAATACTCAATCTTCAATCCTCAATCCTCAATCCTCAATCCTCAATCTTCATTCCTCAATCCTCAATCCTCAATCCTCAATCCTCATTCTGCAATCATCTGTACCGAATACTCAATCTTCAATCCTGAATTCTCAGTCCTCAATCCTCAGTCCTCAGTCCTCAAACCTCAATCCTCAACCCTCAGCACTCATCCTCAATACTCAATCCTTAATCCTCAATCCTCAATCTTCAATCCTCAATACTCAAACTTCAATCCTCAATCCTCAATCCTCAATCCTCAATCCTCATTCCTCAATCGTCGGTCTTCAATCCTCAATACTCAATCTTCAACCCTCAATCCTCAATCCTCAATCCTCAATACTCAATCTTCAATCCTCAATAACCAATACTCAATCTTCAATCCTCAATCCTCAATCCTCAATTCTCGATCCTCAATCCTCAATCCTCAATCGTCAATTCTCAATCCTCAATCCTCAGTCCTCAGTCCTCAATACACAATCTTCAATCCTCAATCTTCAATCCTCAATCCTCAATCCCCATTCCTCAATCCTCAATACCCAGTCCTCAATCTTCAATCCTCAATCCTCAATCCTCAATTCTCAATCCTCAATCCTCAGTCCTCAGTCCTCAACTCTCAATCGTCAACCCTCAGCCCTCATCCTCAATCCCCAATCCTCAATCTTCAATCCTCAATCCTCAATACTCAATCTTCGATCCTCAATAACCAATACTCAATCTTCAATCCTCAATCCTCAATCCTCAATTCTCGATCCTCAATCCTCAATCCTCAATCGTCAATTCTCAATCCTCAATCCTGAATCCTCAATCCTCAATCGTCAATCTTCAATCCTCAACCCTCAATCCTCAATCCTCAGTCCCCAAACCTCAATCCTCAATCTTCAATCCTCAATTCTCAATCTTCAATCCTCAATCCTCAATACTCAATCCTCAATCCTCAATCCTCAATCGTCAGCCTTCAATCCTCAATACTCAATCTTCAATCCTCAACCCTCAATCCTCAATCCTCAATCCTCAATCTTCAATCCTCAATACCCAATCCTCAATCTTGAATCCTCAATCCTCAATCCTCAATTCTCAATCCTCAATCCTCAATCCTCAGCCCACAGACCTCAAACCTCAATCCTCAACCCTCAGCCCTCATCCTCAATGCTCAATCCTCAATCCTCAATCCTCAATCCTCAATCTTCAATCCTCAATACTCAATCTTCAATCCTCAATACTCAATATTCAATCATCAGTCCTCAATCCTCGATCCTCAATCCTCAATCCTCAATCGTCTATCTCAAATCCTGAATACTCAATCTTCAATCCTCAATACTCGATACTCAATCCTCAATCCTCATTCTTCAATCCTCAACACCCAATCCTCAATCTTCAATCCTCAATCCTCAATCCTGAATTCTCAATCCTCAATCTTCAGTCCTCAGTCCTCAAACCTCAATCCTCAACCCTCAGCCCTCATCCTCAATCCTCAATCCTCAATCCTCAACCCTCAGCCCTCATCCTCAATCCCCAATCCTCAATCTTCAATCCTCAATCCTCAATCGTCAATCTTCAATCCTCAATACTCAATCTTCAATCCTCAATCCTCAGTCCTCAAACATCAATTCCGAATCCTCAATCCTGAATCCTCAATCCTCAATCGTCAATCTTCAATCCTCAATCCTCAATCCTCAATCCTCAGTCCCCAAACCTCAATCCTCAATCTTCAATCCTCAATTCTCAATCTTCAATCCTCAATCCTCAATACTCAATCCTCAATCCTCAATCCTCAATCGTCAGCCTTCAATCCTCAATACTCAATCTTCAATCCTCAACCCTCAATCCTCAATCCTCAATCCTCAATCTTCAATCCTCAATACCCAATCCTCAATCTTGAATCCTCAATCCTCAATCCTCAATTCTCAATCCTCAATCCTCAATCCTCAATATTCAATCCTCAATACCCAATCCTCAATCTTGAATCCTCAATCCTCAATCCTCAATTCTCAATCCTCAATCCTCAATCCTCAGCCCTCAGACCTCAAACCTCAATCCTCGACCCTCAGCCCTCATCCTCAATGCTCAATCCTCAATCCTCAATCCTCAATCTTCAATCCTCAATACTCAATCTTCAATCCTCAATCCTCGATACTCAATCTTCAATCCTCAATCCTTAATCCTCAATCCTCAGCCCTCAATGTTCAATCCGCAATAACTAATCGTCAAACTTCAATCCTCAATCTTCAATCCTCAATCCTCAATCCTCAATCCTCAGCCCTCAAACCTCAATCCTGAATCCTCAATCCTGAATCCTCAATCTTCATCCCTCAGTCCTCAACAATCAGTTGTCAATCCTCCATCCTCAATAGAATATCATCAATTCACAGCATTCAATACTCAATACTCAACCTGCAATCTTCAAATCTCTATCCACAAACATCAATTCTCATCACTCAACCCTCAACGCTCAGTCCCCAATCCCCAATCTTCAATCCTCAATCCTCAACACTCAGACCCCAATCCTCAATCTTCAATCCTCAATACTCAATCTTCAATCCTCAATCCTCAATCGTCAGTCTTCAATGTTCAATACTCAATCTTCAATTCTCAATCCTCAATCCTCAATCCCCATTCTTCAATCCTCTATACCCATTCCTCAATCTTCAATCGTCAATCCTCAATCCTCAATGCTCAATCCTCAATCCTCAGTCCTCAGTCCTCAAACCTCAATCCTCAACCCTCAGCCCTCATCCTCAATCCTCAATCCTCAATCCTCAATCGTCAGTCTTCAATCCTCAATACTCAATCTTCAATCCTCAATACTCAATCCTCAATACTCAATCTTCAATCCTCAATTCTTAATCCTCAATCCTCAGCCCTCAATGTTCAATCCGCAATAACTAATCCTCAAACTTCAATCCTCAATCCTCAATCCTCAGTCCTCAGTCCTCAAACCTCAATCCTCAACCCTCAGCCCTCATCCTCAATCCTCAATCCTCAATCCTCAATCCTCAATCGTCAGTCTTCAATCCTCAATACTCAATCTTCAATCCTCAATCCTCAATCCTCAATCCTCAATCCTCGATCTTCAATCCTCAATACCCAATCCTTAATCTTCAATCCTCAATCCTCAATCCTCAATCCTCAATTCTCGATCCTCAATTCTCAATCCTCAATCCTCAATTCTCAATCCTCAATCCTCAGTCTTCTGTCCTCAATACACAATCTTCAGTCCTCAATCCTCAATCCTCAATCCCCAATCCTCATTCTTCAATCCTCAATACCCAATCTTCAATCTTCAATCCTCAATCCTCAATCCTCAATTCCCAATCCTCAATCCTCAATCCTCAGTCCTCAGTCCTCAAACCTCAATCCTCAACCCTCAGCCCTCATCCTCAATCCTCAATCCTCAATATTCAATCCTCAATACTCAATCCTCAATACTCAATCTTCAATCCTCAATTCTTAATCCTCAATCCTCAGCCCTCAATGTTCAATCCGCAATAACTAATCCTCAAACTTCAATCCTCAATCCTCAATCCTCAGTCCTCAGTCCTCAAACCTCAATCCTCAACCCTCAGCCCTCATCCTCAATCCTCAATCCTCAATCCTCAATCCTCAATCGTCAGTCTTCAATCCTCAATACTCAATCTTCAATCCTCAATCCTCAATCCTCAATCCTCAATCCTCGATCTTCAATCCTCAATACCCAATCCTCAATCTTCAATCCTCAATCCTCAATCCTCAATCCTCAATTCTCGATCCTCAATTATCAATCCTCAATCCTCAATTCTCAATCCTCAATCCTCAGTCTTCAGTCCTCAATACACAATCTTCAGTCCTCAATCCTCAATCCTCAATCCTCAATCCTCATTCTTCAATCCTCAATACCCAATCTTCAATCTTCAATCCTCAATCTTCAATCCTCAATTCTCAACCCTCAATCCTCAGTCCTCAGTCCTCAAACCTCAATCCTCAATCCTCAGCCCTCATCCTCAATCCTCAATCCTCAATTCTCAATCCTCAATCCTCAATCCTCAGTCCTCAAACCTCAATCCTCAACCCTCAGCCCTCATCGTCAGTCCTCAATACTCAATCCTCAATCGTCAGCCTTCAATCCTCAATACTCAATCTTCAATCCTCAATCCTCAATCCTCAATCCTCAATCCTCATTCTTCAATCCTCAATACCCAATCCTCAATCTTCAATCCTCAACCCTTAATCCTCAATTCTCAATCCTCAATCCTCAGTCCTCAGTCCTCAAACCTCAATCCTCAACACTCAGCCCTCATCCTCAATCCTCAATCCTCAATCCTCAATCCTCAATCCTCAATCTTCAATCCTCAATACTCAATCTTCAATCCTCAATCCTCAATCCTCAATCCTCAATCCTCAATTCTCAATCCTCAATCCTCAATCCTCAATCGTCAATTCTCAATCCTCAATCCTCAGTCCTCAGTCCTCGATACACAATCTTCAATCCTCAATCTTCAATCCTCAATCCTCAATCCCCATTCCTCAATCCTCAATACCCAGTCCTCAATCTTCAATCCTCAACTCTCAATCCTCAATTCTCAATCCTCAATCCTCAGTCCCCAGTCCTCAACCCTCAATCCTCAACCCTCAGCCCTCATCCTCAATCCTCAAACCTCAATCTTCAATCCTCAATCCTCAATCCTCAATACCCAAACCTCAATCTTCAATCCTCAATCCTCAATCCTCAATCCTCAATCCTCAATCCTCATTCTTCAATCCTCAATACCCAATCCTCAATCTTCAATCCTCAACCCTCAATCCTCAATTCTCATTCCTCAATCCTCAGTCCTCAGTCCTCAAACCTCAATCCTCAACACTCAGCCCTCATCCTCAATCCTCAATCCTCAATCCTCAATCCTCAATCCTCAATCTTCAATCCTCAATACTCAATCTTCAATCCTCAATCCTCAATCCTCAATCCACAACCTTCATTCCTCAATCCTCAATCCTCAATACTCAATCCTCATTCTTCAATCATCTGTACCGAATACTCAATCTTCAATCCTGAATTCTCAATCCTCAATCCTCAGTCCTCAGTCCTCAAACCTCAATCCTCAACCCTCAGCCCTCATCGTCAATCCTCAATCCTCAATCCTCAATCCTCAATCTTCAATCCTCAATACTCAAACTTCAATCCTCAATCCTCAATCCTCAATCCTCAATCCTCATTCCTCAATCGTCGGTCTTCAATCCTCAATACTCAATCTTCAATCCTCAATCCTCAATCCTCAAACCTCAATCTTCAATCCTCAATCCTCAATCCTCAATACCCAATCTTCAATCCTCAATCCTCAGTCCTCAAACCACAATTCTGAAACCTCAATCCTGAATCCTCAATCTTCAATCCTCAATCCCCAATCCTCAGTCTTCAATCCTCAATCTTCAGTCCTCAATCCTCAATCCACAATCTTCAATCCTCAATACTCAATATTCAGTCCTCTATCCTCAATCCTCAATCCTCAATCCTCAATCCTCAATCCTCAATTTTCAATCCTCAATACTCAATCTCCAATCCTCAATCTTCAATACCTTAATCCTCAATTCTCATTCTTCAATCCTCAGTACCGTATCCACAATCTTCAATCCTGAATCCTCAATCCTCAGTTCTCAATCCTGAATCCTCAATCCTGAATCCTCAAGCTTCAGCCCTCAGTCCTCAACAATCTGTTGTCAATCCCCAATCCTCAATAGAATATCCACAATTCACAGTTTTCAATACTCATTACTCAATCTGCAATCTTCAGATCTCTATCCACAAACATCAATTCTCATCACTCAACACTCAATACTCAGTCCCCAATCCTCAAGCTTCAAACCTAAATCCTCAATCCTCAATCATCAATCCTCAATCTTCAATCCTCAATACTCAATCTTCAATCCTCAACCCTCAATCCGCAATCCTCGATCACCAATCCTCAACCCTGAATCCTCAATCCTCAATCGTCAATCTTCAATCCTCAATCCTCAATCCTAAATCCACAGTCCCCAAACCTCAATCCTCAATCTTCAATCCTCAATTCTCAATCTTCAATCCTCAATCCTCAATACTCAATCCTCAATCCTCAATCCTCAACCGTCAGCCTTCAATCCTCAATACTCAATCTTCAATCCTCAATCCTCAATCCTCAATCCACAATACTCAACCTTCAATCCTCAATACCCAATCCTCAATCTTGAATCCTCAATCCTCAATCCTCAATCCTCAATCCTCAATCCTCAATCTTCAATCCTCAATACTCAATCTTCAATCCTCAATCCTCAGTCCTCAAACATCAATTCCGAATCCTCAATCCTGAATCCTCAATCTTCGGCACTCAGTCCTCAACAATCAGTTGTCAATCCTCAATCCTCAATAGAATATCCCCAGTTCAGAGCTTTCAATACGCAATACTCAATCTGCAATCGTCAAATCTCTATGCACAAACATCAATTCTCATCACTCAAGCCTCAACACTCAGTCCCAAATCCGCAACCTTCAATCCTCAATCCTCAATCCTCAATCCTCAATACTCAATCCTCAATCATCAATCTTCAATCCTCAATACTCAATCTTCTATCCTCAATCCTCAATCCTCAATCCTCAATCATCAATCTTCAATCCTCAATACTCAATCTTCTATCCTCAATCCTCAATCCTCAATCCTCAATCCTCAATCCTCAATCCTCAATCCTCAATCCTCAATATTCAATCCTCGACCCTCAATCCACAATCCTCAGTACCAAATCCTCAATCTTCAATCCTCAATCCTCAACCCTCAATCTTCAATCCTCGATACTCAATCTTCAATCCTCAATCCTCAATCCTCAATACTCAATCCTCATTCTTCGATCCTCAATACCCAATCCTCAATCTTCAATCCTCTATCCTCAATCCTCAATCCTCAATCCTCAATCCTCAACCGTCAATGTTCAATCCGCAACACCCAATCCTCAATCTTCAAACCTCAATCCTCAATCCTCAATCCTCAAACCTCAATCCTGAATCCTCAATACTGAATCCTCAATCTTCAATCCCCAATCCTCAACAATCAGTCCCCAATCCACAATCTTCAATCCTCAATACTCAATCTTCAATCCTCAATCCTCAATCCTCAATCCTCTATCCTCATACTTCAATCCTCAATACTCAAACTTCAATGCTCAATCCTCAATCCTCAATCCTCAATCTTCATTCCTCAATCCTCAATCCTCAATCCTCAGTCCTCAATGTTCAATCCGCGATACCCAATCCTCAATGTTCAATCCTCAATACTCAATCCTAAATCCTCAGTCCTCAACCCTCAGCCCTCATCCTCAATCCACAATCCTCAATCCTCAATCCTCAATCTTCAATCCTCAATACTCAATCTTCAATCCTCAATCCTCAACCCTCAATCCTCAATCCTCTATCTTCAATCCTCAATACCCAATCCTCAATCTTCAATCCTCAATCCTCAATCCTCAATACTCGATCCTCAATCCTCAATCCTCAATCCTCAATCCTCAATCCTCAATCGTCAGCCTTCAATCCTCAATACTCAATCTTCAATCCTCAATCCTCAATCCTCAATCCTCAATCCTCATTCTTCAATCCTCAATACCCAATCCTCAATACTCAAACTTCAATCCTCAATCCTCAATACTCAATCCTCAATCCTCAATCCTCAATCGTCTGTCTTCAATCCTCAATACTCAATCTTCAATCCTCAATCCTCAACCCTCAATCCTCAATCCTCTATCTTCAATCCTCAATACCCAATCCTCAATCTTCAATCCTCAATCCACAATCCTCAATTCTCGATCCTCAATCCTCAATCCTCAATCCTCAATCCTCAATCCTCAATCGTCAGCCTTCAATCCTCAATACTCAATCTTCAATCCCCAATCCTCAACAATCAGTCCCCAATCCACAATCTTCAATCCTCAATACTCAATCTTCAATCCTCAATCCTCAATCCTCAATCCTCTATCCTCATACTTCAATCCTCAATACTCAAACTTCAATGCTCAATCCTCAATCCTCAATCCTCAATCTTCATTCCTCAATCTTCAATCCTCAATCCTCAGTCCTCAATGTTCAATCCGCGATACCCAATCCTCAATGTTCAATCCTCAATACTCAATCCTAAATCCTCAGTCCTCAACCCTCAGCCCTCATCCTCAATCCACAATCCTCAATCCTCAATCCTCAATCTTCAATCCTCAATACTCAATCTTCAATCCTCAATCCTCAACCCTCAATCCTCAATCCTCTATCTTCAATCCTCAATACCCAATCCTCAATCTTCAATCCTCAATCCTCAATCCTCAATACTCGATCCTCAATCCTCAATCCTCAATCCTCAATCCTCAATCCTCAATCGTCAGCCTTCAATCCTCAATACTCAATCTTCAATCCTCAATCCTCAATCCTCAATCCTCAATCCTCATTCTTCAATCCTCAATACCCAATCCTCAATACTCAAACTTCAATCCTCAATCCTCAATACTCAATCCTCAATCCTCAATCCTCAATCGTCTGTCTTCAATCCTCAATACTCAATCTTCAATCCTCAATCCTCAACCCTCAATCCTCAATCCTCTATCTTCAATCCTCAATACCCAATCCTCAATCTTCAATCCTCAATCCACAATCCTCAATTCTCGATCCTCAATCCTCAATCCTCAATCCTCAATCCTCAATCCTCAATCGTCAGCCTTCAATCCTCAATACTCAATCTTCAATCCTCAATCCTCAATCCTCAATCATGAATCCTCATTCTTCAATCCTCAATACCCAATCCTCAATCTTCAATCCTCAATCCTCAATCCTCAATTCTCAATCCTCAATCCTCAGTCCTCAGTCCACAAACCTCAATCCTCAACCCTCAGCCCTCACCCTCAATCCTCAATCCTCAATATTCAACCCTCAATACTCAATCCTCAATACTCAATCTGCAATCCTCAATCCTTAATCCTCAATCCTCAGCCCTCAATGTTCAATCCGCAATAACTAATCCTCAAACTTCAATCCTCAATCCGCAATCCTCAATCCTCAATCCTCAACCCTCAATCCTAAGCCCTCAAACCTCAATCCTGAATCCTCAATCCTGAATCCTCAATCTTCAGCCCTCAGTCCTCAACAATCAGTTGTCAATCCTCCATCCTCAATAGAATATCATCAATTCACAGCTTTCAATACTCAATACTCAACCTGCAATCTTCAAATCTCTATCCACAAACATCAATTCTCATCACTCAACCCTCAACGCTCAGTCCCCAATCCTCAATCTTCAATCCTCAATCCTCAACACTCAGACCCCAATCCTCAATCTTCAATCCTCAATACTCAATCGTCAGTCTTCAATCTTCAATACTCAATCTTCAATTCTCAATCCTCAATCCTCAATCCTCATTCTTCAATCCTCAATACCCAATCCTCAATCTTCAATCGTCAATCCTCAATCCTCAATTCTCAATCCTCAATCCTCAGTCCTCAGTCCTCAAACCTCAATCCTCAACCCTCAGCCCTCATCCTCAATCCTCAATCCACAATCCTCAATCCTCAATCCTCAATCGTCAGTCTTCAATCCTCAATACTCAATCTTCAATCCTCAATCCTCAATCCTCAATCCTCAATCCTCGATCTTCAATCCTCAATACCCAAACCTCAATCTTCAATCCTCAATCCTCAATCCTCAATCCTCAATTCTCGATCCTCAATTCTCAATCCTCAATCCTCAATTCTCAATCCTCAATTCTCAGTCTTCAGTCCTCAATACACAATCTTCAGTCCTCAATCCTCAATCCTCAATCCTCAATCCTCATTCTTCAACCCTCAATACCCAATCTTCAATCTTCAATCCTCAATCCTCAATCCTCAATTCTCAACCCTCAATCCTCAGTCCTCAGTCCTCAAACCACAATTCTGAAACCTCAATCCTGAATCCTCAATCTTCAATCCTCAATCCCCAATCCTCAGTCTTCAATCCTCAATCTTCAGTCCTCAATCCTCAATCCACAATCTTCAATCCTCAATACTCAATATTCAGTCCTCTATCCTCAATCCTCAATCCTCAATCCTCAATCCTCAATCCTCAATTTTCAATCCTCAATACTCAATCTCCAATCCTCAATCTTCAATACCTTAATCCTCAATTCTCATTCTTCAATCCTCAGTACCGTATCCACAATCTTCAATCCTGAATCCTCAATCCTCAGTTCTCAATCCTGAATCCTCAATCCTGAATCCTCAAGCTTCAGCCCTCAGTCCTCAACAATCTGTTGTCAATCCCCAATCCTCAATAGAATATCCTCAATTCACAGTTTTCAATACTCATTACTCAATCTGCAATCTTCAGATCTCTATCCACAAACATCAATTCTCATCACTCAACACTCAATACTCAGTCCCCAATCCTCAAGCTTCAAACCTAAATCCTCAATCCTCAATCATCAATCCTCAATCTTCAATCCTCAATACTCAATCTTCAATCCTCAACCCTCAATCCGCAATCCTCGATCACCAATCCTCAACCCTGAATCCTCAATCCTCAATCGTCAATCTTCAATCCTCAATCCTAAATCCTAAATCCTCAGTCCCCAAACCTCAATCCTCAATCTTCAATCCTCAATTCTCAATCTTCAATCCTCAATCCTCAATACTCAATCCTCAATCCTCAATCCTCAACCGTCAGCCTTCAATCCTCAGTACTCAATCTTCAATCCTCAATCCTCAATACTCAATCCACAATACTCAACCTTCAATCCTCAATACCCAATCCTCAATCTTGAATCCTCAATCCTCAATCCTCAATCCTCAATCCTCAATCCTCAATCTTCAATCCTCAATACTCAATCTTCAATCCTCAATCCTCAGTCCTCAAACATCAATTCCGAATCCTCAATCCTGAATCCTCAATCTTCGGCACTCAGTCCTCAACAATCAGTTGTCAATCCTCAATCCTCAATAGAATATCCCCAGTTCAGAGTTTTCAATACGCAATACTCAATCTGCAATCGTCAAATCTCTATGCACAAACATCAATTCTCATCACTCAAGCCTCAACACTCAGTCCCAAATCCGCAACCTTCAATCCGCAATCCTCAATCCTCAATCCTCAATACTCAATCCTCAATCATCAATCTTCAATCCTCAATACTCAATCTTCTATCCTCAATCCTCAATCCTCAATCCTCAATCCTCAATCCTCAATCCTCAATCCTCAATCCTCAATATTCAATCCTCGACCCTCAATCCACAATCCTCAGTACCAAATCCTCAATCTTCAATCCTCAATCCTCAACCCTCAATCTTCAATCCTCGATACTCAATCTTCAATCCTCAATCCTCAATCCTCAATACTCAATCCTCATTCTTCGATCCTCAATACCCAATCCTCAATCTTCAATCCTCTATCCTCAATCCTCAATCCTCAATCCTCAATCCTCAACCGTCAATGTTCAATCCGCAACACCCAATCCTCAATCTTCAAACCTCAATCCTCAATCCTCAATCCTCAAACCTCAATCCTGAATCCTCAATACTGAATCCTCAATCTTCAATCCCCAATCCTCAACAATCAGTCCCCAATCCTCAATCTTCAATCCTCAATACTCAATCTTCAATCCTCAATCCTCAATCCTCAATCCTCTATCCTCATACTTCAATCCTCAATACTCAAACTTCAATGCTCAATCCTCAATCCTCAATCCTCAATCTTCATTCCTCAATCCTCAATCCTCAATCCTCAGTCCTCAATGTTCAATCCGCGATACCCAATCCTCAATGTTCAATCCTCAATACTCAATCCTAAATCCTCAGTCCTCAACCCTCAGCCCTCATCCTCAATCCACAATCCTCAATCCTCAATCCTCAATCTTCAATCCTCAATACTCAAACTTCAATCCTCAATCCTCAATACTCAATCCTCAATCCTCAATCCTCAATCGTCAGTCTTCAATCCTCAATACTCAATCTTCAATCCTCAATCCTCAACCCTCAATCCTCAATCCTCTATCTTCAATCCTCAATACCCAATCCTCAATCTTCAATCCTCAATCCTCAATCCTCAATACTCGATCCTCAATCCTCAATCCTCAATCCTCAATCCTCAATCCTCAATCGTCAGCCTTCAATCCTCAATACTCAATCTTCAATCCTCAATCCTCAATCCTCAATCCTCAATCCTCATTCTTCAATCCTCAATACCCAATCCTCAATACTCAAACTTCAATCCTCAATCCTCAATACTCAATCCTCAATCCTCAATCCTCAATCGTCTGTCTTCAATCCTCAATACTCAATCTTCAATCCTCAATCCTCAACCCTCAATCCTCAATCCTCTATCTTCAATCCTCAATACCCAATCCTCAATCTTCAATCCTCAATCCACAATCCTCAATTCTCGATCCTCAATCCTCAATCCTCAATCCTCAATCCTCAATCCTCAATCGTCAGCCTTCAATCCTCAATACTCAATCTTCAATCCTCAATCCTCAATCCTCAATCATGAATCCTCATTCTTCAATCCTCAATACCCAATCCTCAATCTTCAATCCTCAATCCTCAATCCTCAATTCTCAATCCTCAATCCTCAGTCCTCAGTCCACAAACCTCAATCCTCAACCCTCAGCCCTCACCCTCAATCCTCAATCCTCAATATTCAACCCTCAATACTCAATCCTCAATACTCAATCTTCAATCCTCAAACCTTAATCCTCAATCCTCAGCCCTCAATGTTCAATACGCAATAACTAATCCTCAAACTTCAATCCTCAATCCGCAATCCTCAATCCTCAATCCTCAACCCTCAATCCTAAGCCCTCAAACCTCAATCCTGAATCCTCAATCCTGAATCCTCAATCTTCAGCCCTCAGTCCTCAACAATCAGTTGTCAATCCTCCATCCTCAATAGAATATCATCAATTCACAGCTTTCAATACTCAATACTCAACCTGCAATCTTCAAATCTCTATCCACAAACATCAATTCTCATCACTCAACCCTCAACGCTCAGTCCCCAATCCTCAATCTTCAATCCTCAATCCTCAACACTCAGACCCCAATCCTCAATCTTCAATCCTCAATACTCAATCGTCAGTCTTCAATCTTCAATACTCAATCTTCAATTCTCAATCCTCAATCCTCAATCCTCATTCTTCAATCCTCAATACCCAATCCTCAATCTTCAATCGTCAATCCTCAATCCTCAATTCTCAATCCTCAATCCTCAGTCCTCAGTCCTCAAACCTCAATCCTCAACCCTCAGCCCTCATCCTCAATCCTCAATCCTCAATCCTCAATCCTCAATCCTCAATCGTCAGTCTTCAATCCTCAATACTCAATCTTCAATCCTCAATCCTCAATCCTCAATCCTCAATCCTCGATCTTCAATCCTCAATACCCAAACCTCAATCTTCAATCCTCAATCCTCAGTCCTCAATGTTCAATCCGCGATACCCAATCCTCAATGTTCAATCCTCAATACTCAATCCTAAATCCTCAGTCCTCAACCCTCAGCCCTCATCCTCAATCCACAATCCTCAATCCTCAATCCTCAATCTTCAATCCTCAATACTCAAACTTCAATCCTCAATCCTCAATACTCAATCCTCAATCCTCAATCCTCAATCGTCAGTCTTCAATCCTCAATACTCAATCTTCAATCCTCAATCCTCAACCCTCAATCCTCAATCCTCTATCTTCAATCCTCAATACCCAATCCTCAATCTTCAATCCTCAATCCTCAATCCTCAATACTCGATCCTCATTCCTCAATCCTCAATCCTCAATCCTCAATCCTCAATCGTCAGCCTTCAATCCTCAATACTCAATCTTCAATCCTCAATCCTCAATCCTCAATCCTCAATCCTCATTCTTCAATCCTCAATACCCAATCCTCAATACTCAAACTTCAATCCTCAATCCTCAATACTCAATCCTCAATCCTCAATCCTCAATCGTCTGTCTTCAATCCTCAATACTCAATCTTCAATCCTCAATCCTCAACCCTCAATCCTCAATCCTCTATCTTCAATCCTCAATACCCAATCCTCAATCTTCAATCCTCAATCCACAATCCTCAATTCTCGATCCTCAATCCTCAATCCTCAATCCTCAATCCTCAATCCTCAATCGTCAGCCTTCAGTCCTCAATACTCAATCTTCAATCCTCAATCCTCAATCCTCAATCATGAATCCTCATTCTTCAATCCTCAATACCCAATCCTCAATCTTCAATCCTCAATCCTCAATCCTCAATTCTCAATCCTCAATCCTCAGTCCTCAGTCCACAAACCTCAATCCTCAACCCTCAGCCCTCACCCTCAATCCTCAATCCTCAATATTCAACCCTCAATACTCAATCCTCAATACTCAATCTTCAATCCTCAATCCTTAATCCTCAATCCTCAGCCCTCAATGTTCAATCCGCAATAACTAATCCTCAAACTTCAATCCTCAATCCGCAATCCTCAATCCTCAATCCTCAACCCTCAATCCTAAGCCCTCAAACCTCAATCCTGAATCCTCAATCCTGAATCCTCAATCTTCAGCCCTCAGTCCTCAACAATCAGTTGTCAATCCTCCATCCTCAATAGAATATCATCAATTCACAGCTTTCAATACTCAATACTCAACCTGCAATCTTCAAATCTCTATCCACAAACATCAATTCTCATCACTCAACCCTCAACGCTCAGTCCCCAATCCTCAATCTTCAATCCTCAATCCTCAACACTCAGACCCCAATCCTCAATCTTCAATCCTCAATACTCAATCGTCAGTCTTCAATCTTCAATACTCAATCTTCAATTCTCAATCCTCAATCCTCAATCCTCATTCTTCAATCCTCAATACCCAATCCTCAATCTTCAATCGTCAATCCTCAATCCTCAATTCTCAATCCTCAATCCTCAGTCCTCAGTCCTCAAACCTCAATCCTCAACCCTCAGCCCTCATCCTCAATCCTCAATCCTCAATCCTCAATCCTCAATCCTCAATCGTCAGTCTTCAATCCTCAATACTCAATCTTCAATCCTCAATCCTCAATCCTCGATCTTCAATCCTCAATACCCAAACCTCAATCTTCAATCCTCAATCCTCAATCCTCAATCCTCAATTCTCGATCCTCAATTCTCAATCCTCAATCCTTAATTCTCAATCCTCAATCCTCAGTCTTCAGTCCTCAATACACAATCTTCAGTCCTCAATCCTCAATCCTCAATCCTCAATCCTCATTCTTCAATCCTCAATACCCAATCTTCAATCTTCAATCCTCAATCCTCAATCCTCAATTCTCAACCCTCAATCCTCAGTCCTCAGTCCTCAAACCTCAATCCTCAACCCTCAGCCCTCATCCTCAATCCTCAATCCTCAATTCTCAATCCTCAATCCTCAATCCTCAGTCCTCAAACCTCAATCCTCAACCCTCAGCCCTCATCGTCAATCCTCAATACTCAATCCTCAATCGTCAGCCTTCAATCCTCAATACTCAATCTTCAATCCTCAATCCTCAATCCTCAATCCTCAATCCTCATTCTTCAATCCTCAATACCCAATCCTCAATCTTCAATCCTCAACCCTCAATCCTCAATTCTCAATCCTCAATCCTCAGTCCTCAGTCCTCAAACCTCAATCCTCAACACTCAGCCCTCATCCTCAATCCTCAATCCTCAATCCTCAATCCTCAATCCTCAATCTTCAATCCTCAATACTCAATCTTCAATCCTCAATCCTCAATCCTCAATCCTCAACCTTCATTCCTCAATCCTCAATCCTCAATACTCAATCCCCATTCTTCAATCATCTGTACCGAATACTCAATCTTCAATCCTGAATTCTCAATCCTCAATCCTCAGTCCTCAGTCCTCAAACCTCAATCCTCAACCCTCAGCCCTCATCCTCAATCCTCAAACCTCAATCTTCAATCCTCAATCCTCAATCCTCAATACCCAAACCTCAGTCTTCAATCCTCAATCCTCAATCCTCAATCCTCAATTCTCGATCCTCAATTCTCAATCCTCAATCCTCAATTCTCAATCCTCAATCCTCAGTCTTCAGTCCTCAATACACAATCTTCAGTCCTCAATCCTCAATCCTCAATCCTCAATCCTCATTCTTCAATCCTCAATACCCAATCTTCAATCTTCAATCCTCAATCCTCAATCCTCAATTCTCAACCCTCAATCCTCAGTCCTCATTCCTCAAACCTCAATCCTCAACCCTCAGCCCTCATCCTCAATCCTCAATCCTCAATTCTCAATCCTCAATCCTCAATCCTCTGTCCTCAAACCTCAATCCTCAACCCTCAGCCCTCATCGTCAATCCTCAATACTCAATCCTCAATCGTCAGCCTTCAATCCTCAATACTCAATCTTCAATCCTCAATCTTCAATCCTCAATCCTCAATCCCCATTCCTCAATCCTCAATACCCAGTCCTCAATCTTCAATCCTCAATCCTCAATCCTCAATTCTCAATCCTCAATCCTCAGTCCTCAGTCCTCAACCCTCAATCCTCAACCCTCAGCCCTCATCCTCAATCCTCAAACCTCAATCTTCAATCCTCAATCCTCAATCCTCAATACCCAAACCTCAATCTTCAATCCTCAATCCTCAATCATCAATCCTCAATCTTCAATCCTCAATACTCAAACTTCAATCCTCAATCCTCAATCCTCAATCCTCAATCCTCATTCCTCAATCGTCGGTCTTCAATCCTCAATACTCAATCTTCAATCCTCAATCCTCAATCCTCAATCATCAATCCTCATTCTTCAATCCTCAATACCCAATCCTCAATCTTCAATCCTCAATCCTCAATCCTCAATTCTCAATCCTCAATCCTCAGTCCTCAGTCCTCAAACCTCAATCCTCAAACCTCAGCCCTCATCCTCAATCCTCAATCCTCAATATTCAATCCTCAATACTCAATCCTCAATACTCAATCTTCAATCCTCAATCCTTAATCCTCAATCCTCAGCCCTCAATGTTCAATCCGCAATAACTAATCCTCAAACTTCAATCCTCAATCCTCAATCCTCAATCCTCAATCCTCAATCCTCAGCCCTCAAACCTCAATCCTGAATCCTCAATCCTGAATCCTCAATCTTCAGCCCTCAGTCCTCAACAATCAGTTGTCAATCCTCCATCCTCAATAGAATATCATCAATTCACAGCTTTCAATACTCAATACTCAACCTGCAATCTTCAAATCTCTATCCACAAACATCAATTCTCATCACTCAACCCTCAACGCTCAGTCCCCAATCCTCAATCTTCAATCCTCAATCCTCAACACTCAGACCCCAATCCTCAATCTTCAATCCTCAATACTCAATCTTCAATCCTCAATACTCAATCGTCAGTCTTCAATCTTCAACACTCAATCTTCAATTCTCAATCCTCAATCCTCAATCCTCATTCTTCAATCCTCAATACCCAATCCTCAATCTTCAATCGTCAATCCTCAATCCTCAATTCTCAATCCTCAATCCTCAATCCTCAGTCCTCAGTCCTCAAACCTAAATCCTCAACCCTCAGCCCTCATCCTCAATCCTCAATCCTCAATCCTCAATTCTCAATCCTCAATCCTCAATCGTCAATTCTCAATCCTCAATCCTCAGTCCTCAGTCCTCAATACACAATCTTCAATCCTCAATCTTCAATCCTCAATCCTCAATCCCCATTTCTCAATCCTCAATACCCAGTCCTCAATCTTCAATCCTCAATTCTCAATCCTCAATTCTCAATCCCCAATCCTCAGTCCTCAGTCCTCAACCCTCAATCCTCAACCCTCAGCCCTCATCCTCAATCCTCAGACCTCAATCTTCAATCCTCAATCCTCAATCCTCAATACCCAAACCTCAATCTTCAATCCTCAATCCTCAATCCTCAATCCTCAATTCTCGATCCTCAATTCTCAATCCTCAATCCTCAATTCTCAATCCTCAATCCTCAGTCTTCAGTCCTCAATACACAATCTTCAGTCCTCAATCCTCAATCCTCAATCCTCAATCCTCATTCTTCAATCCTCAATACCCAATCTTCAATCTTCAATCCTCAATCCTCAATCCTCAATTCTCAGCCCTCAATCCTCAGTCCTCAGTCCTCAAACATCAATCCTCAACCCTCAGCCCTCATCCTCAATCCTCAATCCTCAATTCTCAATCCTCAATCCTCAATCCTCAGTCCTCAAACCTCAATCCTCAACCCTCAGCCCTCATCGTCAATCCTCAATACTCAATCCTCAATCGTCAGCCTTCAATCCTCAATACTCAATCTTCAATCCTCAATCCTCAATCCTCAATCCTCAATCCTCATTCTTCAATCCTCAATACCCAATCCTCAATCTTCAATCCTCAACCCTCAATCCTCAATTCTCATTCCTCAATCCTCAGTCCTCAGTCCTCAAACCTCAATCCTCAACACTCAGCCCTCATCCTCAATCCTCAATCCTCAATCCTCAATCCTCAATCCTCAATCCTCAATCCTCAATACTCAATCTTCAATCCTCAATCCTCAATCCTCAATCCACAACCTTCATTCCTCAATCCTCAATCCTCAATACTCAATCCTCATTCTTCAATCATCTGTACCGAATACTCAATCTTCAATCCTGAATTCTCAATCCTCAATCCTCAGTCCTCAGTCCTCAAACCTCAATCCTCAACCCTCAGCCCTCATCGTCAATCCTCAACCCTCAATCCTCAATCCTCAATCTTCAATCCTCAATACTCAAACTTCAATCCTCAATCCTCAATCCTCAATCCTCAATCCTCATTCCTCAATCGTCGGTCTTCAATCCTCAATACTCAATCTTCAATCCTCAATCCTCAATCCTCAATCCTCAATACTCAATCTTCAATCCTCAATAACCAGTACTCAATCTTCAATCCTCAATCCTCAATCCTCAATTCTCGATCCTCAATTCTCAATCCTCAATCCTTAATTCTCAATCCTCAATCCTCAGTCTTCAGTCCTCAATACACAATCTTCAGTCCTCAATCCTCAATCCTCAATCCTCAATCCTCATTCTTCAATCCTCAATACCCAATCTTCAATCTTCAATCCTCAATCCTCAATCCTCAATTCTCAACCTTCAATCCTCAGTCCTCAGTCCTCAAACCTCAATCCTCAACCCTCAGCCCTCATCCTCAATCCTCAATCCTCAATTCTCAATCCTCAATCCTCAATCCTCAGTCCTCAAACCTCAATCCTCAACCCTCAGCCCTCATCGTCAATCCTCAATACTCAATCCTCAATCGTCAGCCTTCAATCCTCAATACTCAATCTTCAATCCTCAATCCTCAATCCTCAATCCTCAATCCTCATTCTTCAATCCTCAATACCCAATCCTCAATCTTCAATCCTCAACCCTCAATCCTCAATTCTCAATCCTCAATCCTCAGTCCTCAGTCCTCAAACCTCAATCCTCAACACTCAGCCCTCATCCTCAATCCTCAATCCTCAATCCTCAATCCTCAATCCTCAATCTTCAATCCTCAATACTCAATCTTCAATCCTCAATCCTCAATCCTCAATCCTCAACCTTCATTCCTCAATCCTCAATCCTCAATACTCAATCCCCATTCTTCAATCATCTGTACCGAATACTCAATCTTCAATCCTGAATTCTCAATCCTCAATCCTCAGTCCTCAGTCCTCAAACCTCAATCCTCAACCCTCAGCCCTCATCCTCAATCCTCAAACCTCAATCTTCAATCCTCAATCCTCAATCCTCAATACCCAAACCTCAGTCTTCAATCCTCAATCCTCAATCCTCAATCCTCAATTCTCGATCCTCAATTCTCAATCCTCAATCCTCAATTCTCAATCCTCAATCCTCAGTCTTCAGTCCTCAATACACAATCTTCAGTCCTCAATCCTCAATCCTCATTCTTCAATCCTCAATACCCAATCTTCAATCTTCAATCCTCAATCCTCAATCCTCAATTCTCAACCCTCAATCCTCAGTCCTCATTCCTCAAACCTCAATCCTCAACCCTCAGCCCTCATCCTCAATCCTCAATCCTCAATTCTCAATCCTCAATCCTCAATCCTCTGTCCTCAAACCTCAATCCTCAACCCTCAGCCCTCATCGTCAATCCTCAATACTCAATCCTCAATCGTCAGCCTTCAATCCTCAATACTCAATCTTCAATCCTCAATCTTCAATCCTCAATCCTCAATCCCCATTCCTCAATCCTCAATACCCAGTCCTCAATCTTCAATCCTCAATCCTCAATCCTCAATTCTCAATCCTCAATCCTCAGTCCTCAGTCCTCAACCCTCAATCCTCAACCCTCAGCACTCATCCTCAATCCTCAAACCTCAATCTTCAATCCTCAATCCTCAATCCTCAATACCCAAACCTCAATCTTCAATCCTCAATCCTCAATCATCAATCCTCAATCTTCAATCCTCAATACTCAAACTTCAATCCTCAATCCTCAATCCTCAATCCTCAATCCTCATTCCTCAATCGTCGGTCTTCAATCCTCAATACTCAATCTTCAATCCTCAATCCTCAATCCTCAATCATCAATCCTCATTCTTCAATCCTCAATACCCAATCCTCAATCTTCAATCCTCAATCCTCAATCCTCAATTCTCAATCCTCAATCCTCAGTCCTCAGTCCTCAAACCTCAATCCTCAAACCTCAGCCCTCATCCTCAATCCTCAATCCTCAATATTCAATCCTCAATACTCAATCCTCAATACTCAATCTTCAATCCTCAATCCTTAATCCTCAATCCTCAGCCCTCAATGTTCAATCCGCAATAACTAATCCTCAAACTTCAATCCTCAATCCTCAATCCTCAATCCTCAATCCTCAATCCTCAGCCCTCAAACCTCAATCCTGAATCCTCAATCCTGAATCCTCAATCTTCAGCCCTCAGTCCTCAACAATCAGTTGTCAATCCTCCATCCTCAATAGAATATCATCAATTCACAGCTTTCAATACTCAATACTCAACCTGCAATCTTCAAATCTCTATCCACAAACATCAATTCTCATCACTCAACCCTCAACGCTCAGTCCCCAATCCTCAATCTTCAATCCTCAATCCTCAACACTCAGACCCCAATCCTCAATCTTCAATCCTCAATACTCAATCTTCAATCCTCAATACTCAATCGTCAGTCTTCAATCTTCAACACTCAATCTTCAATTCTCAATCCTCAATCCTCAATCCTCATTCTTCAATCCTCAATACCCAATCCTCAATCTTCAATCGTCAATCCTCAATCCTCAATTCTCAATCCTCAATCCTCAATCCTCAGTCCTCAGTCCTCAAACCTAAATCCTCAACCCTCAGCCCTCATCCTCAATCCTCAATCCTCAATCCTCAATTCTCAATCCTCAATCCTCAATCGTCAATTCTCAATCCTCAATCCTCAGTCCTCAGTCCTCAATACACAATCTTCAATCCTCAATCTTCAATCCTCAATCCTCAATCCCCATTCCTCAATCCTCAATACCCAGTCCTCAATCTTCAATCCTCAATTCTCAATCCTCAATTCTCAATCCCCAATCCTCAGTCCTCAGTCCTCAACCCTCAATCCTCAACCCTCAGCCCTCATCCTCAATCCTCAGACCTCAATCTTCAATCCTCAATCCTCAATCCTCAATACCCAAACCTCAATCTTCAATCCTCAATCCTCAATCCTCAATCCTCAATTCTCGATCCTCAATTCTCAATCCTCAATCCTCAATTCTCAATCCTCAATCCTCAGTCTTCAGTCCTCAATACACAATCTTCAGTCCTCAATCCTCAATCCTCAATCCTCAATCCTCATTCTTCAATCCTCAATACCCAATCTTCAATCTTCAATCCTCAATCCTCAATCCTCAATTCTCAGCCCTCAATCCTCAGTCCTCAGTCCTCAAACATCAATCCTCAACCCTCAGCCCTCATCCTCAATCCTCAATCCTCAATCCTCAATCCTCAATCCTCAATCCTCAATCCTCAATACTCAATCTTCAATCCTCAATCCTCAATCCTCAATCCACAACCTTCATTCCTCAATCCTCAATCCTCAATACTCAATCCTCATTCTTCAATCATCTGTACCGAATACTCAATCTTCAATCCTGAATTCTCAATCCTCAATCCTCAGTCCTCAGTCCTCAAACCTCAATCCTCAACCCTCAGCCCTCATCGTCAATCCTCAACCCTCAATCCTCAATCCTCAATCTTCAATCCTCAATACTCAAACTTCAATCCTCAATCCTCAATCCTCAATCCTCAATCCTCATTCCTCAATCGTCGGTCTTCAATCCTCAATACTCAATCTTCAATCCTCAATCCTCAATCCTCAATCCTCAATACTCAATCTTCAATCCTCAATAACCAGTACTCAATCTTCAATCCTCAATCCTCAATTCTCGATCCTCAATCCTCAATCCGAAATCGTCAATTCTCAATCCTCAATACTCAGTCCTCAGTCCTCAATACACAATCTTCAATCCTCAATCTTCAATCCTCAATCCTCAATCCCCATTCCTCAATCCTCAATACCCAGTCCTCAATCTTCAATCCTCAATCCTCAATCCTCAATTCTCAATCCTCAATCCGCAGTCCTCAGTCCTCAACCCTCAATCCTCAACCCTCAGCCCTCATCCTCAATCCTCAAACCTCAATCTTCAATCCTCAATCCTCAATCCTCAATACCCAATCTTCAATCCTCAATCCTCAGTCCTCAAACCACAATTCTGAAACCTCAATCCTGAATCCTCAATCTTCAATCCTCAATCCCCAATCCTCAGTCTTCAATCCTCAATCTTCAATATTCAATCCTCAATCCACAATCTTCAATCCTCAATACACAATATTCAGTCCTCTATCCTCAATCCTCAATCCTCAATCCTCAATCCTCAATCCTCAATTTTCAATCCTCAATACTCAATCTCCAATCCTCAATCCTCAATACCTTAATCCTCAATTCTCATTCTTCAATCCTCAGTACCGTATCCACAATCTTCAATCCTGAATCCTCAATCCTCAGTTCTCAATCCTGAATCCTCAATCCTGAATCCTCAAGCTTCAGCCCTCAGTCCTCAACAATCTGTTGTCAATCCCCAATCCTCAATAGAATATCCTCAATTCACAGTTTTCAATACTCATTACTCAATCTCCAATCTTCAGATCTCTATCCACAAACATCAATTCTCATCACTCAACACTCAATACTCAGTCCCCAATCCTCAAGCTTCAAACCTAAATCCTCAATCCTCAATCATCAATCCTCAATCTTCAATCCTCAATACTCAATCTTCAATCCTCAACCCTCAATCCGCAATCCTGAATCACCAATCCTCAACCCTGAATCCTCAATCCTCAATCGTCAATCTTCAATCCTCAATCCTCAATCCTAAATCCTCAGTCCCCAAACCTCAATCCTCAATCTTCAATCCTCAATTCTCAATCTTCAATCCTCAATCCTCAATACTCAATCCTCAATCCTCAATCCTCAATCCTCAATCTTCAATCCTCAATCCTCAATCTTCAATCCTCAATACTCAAACTTCAATCCTCAATCCTCAATACTCAATCCTCAATCCTCAATCCTCAATCGTCAGTCTTCAATCCTCAATACTCAATCTTCAATCCTCAATCCTCAACCCTCAATCCTCAATCCTCTATCTTCAATCCTCAATACCCAATACTCAATCTTCAATCCTCAATCCTCAATCCTCAATCCTCAATCCTCATTCTTCAATCCTCAATACCCAATCCTCAATACTCAAACTTCAATCCTCAATCCTCAATACTCAATCCTCAATCCTCAATCCTCAATCGTCTGTCTTCAATCCTCAATACTCAATCTTCAATCCTCAATCCTCAACCCTCAATCCTCAATCCTCTATCTTCAATCCTCAATACCCAATCCTCAATCTTCAATCCTCAATCCTCAATCCTCAATTCTCGATCCTCAATCCTCAATCCTCAATCCTCAATCCCCCATCATCATCAATCGTCAGCCTTCAATCCTCAATACTCAATCTTCAATCCTCAATCCTCAATCCTCAATCATCAATCCTCATTCTTCAATCCTCAATACCCAATCCTCAATCTTCAATCCTCAATCCTCAATCCTCAATTCTCAATCCTCAATCCTCAGTCCTCAGTCCACAAACCTCAATCCTCAACCCTCAGCCCTCACCCTCAATCCTCAATCCTCAATATTCAACCCTCAATACTCAATCCTCAATACTCAATCTTCAATCCTCAATCCTTAATCCTCAATCCTCAGCCCTCAATGTTCAATCCGCAATAACTAATCCTCAAACTTCAATCCTCAATCCGCAATCCTCAATCCTCAATCCTCAATCCTCAATCCTAAGCCCTCAAACCTCAATCCTGAATCCTCAATCCTGAATCCTCAACCTTCAGCCCTCAGTCCTCAACAATCAGTTGTCAATACTCCATCCTCAATAGAATATCATCAATTCATAGCTTTCAATACTCAATACTCAACCTGCAATCTTCAAACCTCTATCCACAAACATCAATTCTCATCACTCAACCCTCAACGCTCAGTCCCCAATCCTCAATCTTCAATCCTCAATCCTCAACACTCAGACCCCAATCCTCAATCTTCAATCCTCAATACTCAATCTTCAATCCTCAATACTCAATCGTCAGTCTTCAATCTTCAATACTCAATCTTCAATTCTCAATCCTCAATCCTCAATCCTCATTCTTCAATCCTCAATACCCAATCCTCAATCTTCAATCGTCAATCCTCAATCCTCAATTCTCAATCCTCAATCCTCAGTCCTCAGTCCTCAAACCTCAATCCTCAACCCTCAGCCCTCATCCTCAATCCTCAATCCTCAATCCTCGATCCTCAATCCTCAATCGTCAGTCTTCAATCCTCAATACTCAATCTTCAATCCTCAATCCTCAAACCTCAATCCTCAATCCTCGATCTTCAATCCTCAATACCCAAACCTCAATCTTCAATCCTCAATCCTCAATCCTCAATCCTCAATTCTCGATCCTCAATTCTCAATCCTCAATCCTCAATTCTCAATCCTCAATCCTCAGTCTTCAGTCCTCAATACACAATCTTCAGTCCTCAATCTTCAATCCTCAATCCTCAATCCTCATTCTTCAATCCTCAATACCCAATCTTCAATCTTCAATCCTCAATCCTCAATCCTCAATCCTAAATTCTCAACCCTCAATCCTCAGTCCTCAGTCCTCAGTCCTCAAACCTCAATCCTCAACCCTCAGCCCTCATCCTCAATCCTCAATCCTCAATTCTCAATCCTCAATCCTCAATCCTCAGTCCTCAAACCTCAATCCTCAACCCTCAGCCCTCATCGTCAATCCTCAATACTCAATCCTCAATCGTCAGCCTTCAATCCTCAATACTCAATCTTCAATCCTCAATCCTCAATCCTCAATCCTCAATCCTCATTCTTCAATCCTCAATACCCAATCCTCAATCTTCAATCCTCAACCCTCAATCCTCAATTCTCAATCCTCAATCCTCAGTCCTCAGTCCTCAAACCTCAATCCTCAACACTCAGCCCTCATCCTCAATCCTCAATCCTCAATCCTCAATCCTCAATCCTCAATCTTCAATCCTCAATACTCAATCTTCAATCCTCAATCCTCAATCCTCAATCCTCAACCTTCATTCCTCAATCCTCAATCCTCAATACTCAATCCCCATTCTTCAATCATCTGTACCGAATACTCAATCTTCAATCCTGAATTCTCAGTCCTCAATCCTCAGTCCTCAGTCCTCAAACCTCAATCCTCAACCCTCAGCCCTCATACTCAATCCTCAATCCTCAATCCTCAATCCTCAATCTTCAATCCTCAATACTCAAACTTCAATACTCAATCCTCAATCCTCAATCCTCAATCCTCATTCCTCAATCGTCGGTCTTCAATCCTCAATACTCCATCTTCAATCCTCAATCCCCAGTCCTCAATCCTCAATACTCAATCTTCAATCCTCAATAACCAGTACTCAATCTTCAATCCTCAATCCTCAATCCTCAATTCTCGATCCCCAATCCTCAATCCTCAATCGTCAATTCTCAATCCTCAATCCTCAGTCCTCAGTCCTCAATACACAATCTTCAATCCTCAATCTTCAATCCTCAACCCTCAATCCCCATTCCTCAATCCTCAATACCCAGTCCTCAACCTTCAATCCTCAATCCTCAATCCTCAATTCTCAATCCTCAATCCTCAGTCCTCAGTCCTCAACCCTCAATCCTCAACCCTCAGCCCTCATCCTCAATCCTCAAACCTCAATCTTCAATCCTCAATCCTCAATCCTCAATACCCAAACCTCAGTCTTCAATCCTCAATCCTCAATCCTCAATCCTCAATTCTCGATCCTCAATTCTCAATCCTCAATCCTCAATTCTCAATCCTCAATCCTCAGTCTTCAGTCCTCAATACACAATCTTCAGTCCTCAATCCTCAATCCTCAATCCTCAATCCTCATTCTTCAATCCTCAATACCCAATCTTCAATCTTCAATCCTCAATCCTCAATCCTCAATTCTCAACCCTCAATCCTCAGTCCTCATTCCTCAAACCTCAATCCTCAACCCTCAGCCCTCATCCTCAATCCTCAATCCTCAATTCTCAATCCTCAATCCTCAATCCTCTGTCCTCAAACCTCAATCCTCAACCCTCAGCCCTCATCGTCAATCCTCAATACTCAATCCTCAATCCTCAATCCTCAATCTTCAATCCTCAATACTCAATCTTCAATCCTCAATCCTCAATCCTCAGTCCTCAACCTTCATTCCTTAATCCTCAATCCTCAATACTCAATCCTCATTCTTCAATCATCTGTACCGAATACTCAATCTTCAATCCTGAATTCTCAATCATCAATCCTCAGTCCTCAGTCCTCAAACCTCAATCCTCAACCCTCAGCCCTCATCTTCAATCCTCAATCCTCAATTCTCAATCCTCAATCCTCAATCCTCAGTCCTCAAACCTCAATCCTCAACCCTCAGCCCTCATCGTCAATCCTCAATACTCAATCCTCAATCGTCAGCCTTCAATCCTCAATACTCAATCTTCAATCCTCAATCCTCAATCCTCAATCCTCAATCCTCATTCTTCAATCCTCAATACCCAATCCTCAATCTTCAATCCTCAACCCTCAATCCTCAATTCTCAATCCTCAATCCTCAGTCCTCAGTCCTCAAACCTAAATCCTCAACACTCAGCCCTCATCCTCAATCCTCAATCCTCAATCCTCAATCCTCAATCCTCAATCTTCAATCCTCAATACTCAATCTTCAATCCTCAATCCTCAATCCTCAATCCTCAACCTTCATTCCTCAATCCTCAATCCTCAATACTCAATCCCCATTCTTCAATCATCTGTACCGAATACTCAATCTTCAATCCTGAATTCTCAATCCTCAATCCTCAGTCCTCAGTCCTCAAACCTCAACCCTCAACCCTCAGCCCTCATACTCAATCCTCAATCCTCAATCCTCAATCCTCAATCTTCAATCCTCAATACTCAAACTTCAATCCTCAATCCTCAACCCTCAATCCTCAATCCTCATTCCTCAATCGTCGGTCTTCAATCCTCAATACTCCATCTTCAATCCTCAATCCTCAATCCTCAATCCTCAATCCCCATTCCTCAATCCTCAATACCCAGTCCTCAATCTTCAATCCTCAATCCTCAATCCTCAATTCTCAATCCTCAATCCTCATTCTTCAATCCTCAGTCCTCAGTCCTCAATACACAATCTTCAATCCTCAATCTTCAATCCTCAACCCTCAATCCCCATTCCTCAATCCTCAATACCCAGTCCTCAATCTTCAATCCTCAATCCTGAATCCTCAATTCTCGATCCTCAATCCTCAGTCCTCAGTCCTCAACCCTCAATCCTCAACCCTCAGCCCTCATCCTCAATCCTCAAACCTCAATCTTCAATCCTCAATCCTCAATCCTCAATACCCAAACCTCAGTCTTCAATCCTCAATCCTCAATCCTCAATCCTCAATTCTCGATCCTCAATTCTCAATCCTCAATCCTCAATTCTCAATCCTCAATCCTCAGTCTTCAGTCCTCAATACACAATCTTCAGTACTCAATCCTCAATCCTCAATCCTCAATCCTCATTCTTCAATCCTCAATACCCAATCTTCAATCTTCAATCCTCAATCCTCAATCCTCAATTCTCAACCCTCAATCCTCAGTCCTCATTCCTCAAACCTCAATCCTCAACCCTCAGCCCTCATCCTCAATCCTCAATCCTCAATTCTCAATCCTCAATCCTCAATCCTCTGTCCTCAAACCTCAATCCTCAACCCTCAGCCCTCATCGTCAATCCTCAATACTCAATCCTCAATCCTCAATCCTCAATCTTCAATCCTCAATACTCAATCTTCAATCCTCAATCCTCAATCCTCAATCCTCAACCTTCATTCCTTAATCCTCAATCCTCAATACTCAATCCTCATTCTTCAATCATCTGTACCGAATACTCAATCTTCAATCCTGAAGTCTCAACCATCAATCCTCAGTCCTCAGTCCTCAAACCTCAATCCTCAACCCTCAGCCCTCATCGTCAATCCTCAATCCTCAATCCTCAATCCTCAATCTTCAATCCTCAACACTCAAAACTTCAATCCTCAATCCTCAATCCTCAATCCTCAATCCTCATTCCTCAATCGTCGGTCTTCAATCCTCAATACTCAATCTTCAATCCTCAATCCTCAATCCTCAAACCTCAATACTCAATCTTCAATCCTCAATAACCAGTACTCAATCTTCAATCCTCAATCCTCAATCCTCAATTCTCGATCCTCAATCCTCAATCCTCAATCGTCAATTCTCAATCCTCAATCCTCAGTCCTCAGTCCTCAATACACAATCTTCAATCCTCAATCTTCAATCCTCAACCCTCAATCCCCATTCCTCAATCCTCAATACCCAGTCCTCAATCTTCAATCCTCAATCCTCAATCCTCAATTCTCAACCCTCAATCCGCAGTCCTCAGTCCTCAACCCTCAATCCTCAACCCTCAGCCCTCATCCACAATCCTCAAACCTCAATCTTCAATCCTCAATCCTCAATCCTCAATACCCAATCTTCAATCCTCAATCCTCAGTCCTCAAACCACAATTCTGAAACCTCAATCCTGAATCCTCAATCTTCAATCCTCAACCCCCAACCCTCAGTCTTCAATCCTCAATCTTCAATCCTCAATCCTCAATCCACAATCTTCAATCCTCAATACTCAATATTCAGTCCTCTATCCTCAATCCTCAATCCTCAATCCTCAATCCTCAATCCTCAATTTTCAATCTTCAATACTCAATCTCCAATCCTCAATCCTCAATACCTTAATCCTCAATTCTCATTCTTCAATCCTCAGTACCGAATCCACAATCTTCAATCCTGAATCCTCAATCCTCAGTTCTCAATCCTGAATCCTCAATCCTGAATCCTCAAGCTTCAGCCCTCAGTCCTCAACAATCAGTTGTCAATCCCCAATCCTCAATAGAATATCCTCAATTCACAGTTTTCAATACTCATTACTCAATCTGCAATCTTCAGATCTCTATCCACAAACATCAATTCTCATCACTCAACACTCAATACTCAGTCCCCAATCCTCAAGCTTCAAACCTAAATCCTCAATCCTCAATCACCAATCCTCAATCTTCAATCCTCAATACTCAATCTTCAATCCTCAACCCTCAATCCTCAATCCTCAATCACCAATCCTCAATCCTGAATCCTCAATCCTCAATCGTCAATCTTCAATCCTCAATCCTCAATCCTAAATCCTCAGTCCCCAAACCTCAATCCTCAATCTTCAATCCTCAATTCTCAATCTTCAATCCTCAATCCTCAATACTCAATCCGCAATCCTCAATCCTCAACCGTCAGCCTTCAATCCTCAATACTCAATCTTCAATCCTGAATCCTCAATCCTCAATCCTCAATCCTCAACCTTCAATCCTCAATACCCAATCCTCAATCTTGAATCCTCAATCCTCAATCCTCAATTCTCAATCCTCAATCCTCAGCCCTCAGACCTCAAACCTCAATCCTCGACCCTCAGCCCTCATCCTCAATGCTCAATCCTCAATCCTCAATCCTCAACCTTCAATCCTCAATACTCAATCTTCAATCCTCAATCCTCAGTCCTCAAACATCAATTCCGAATCCTCAATCCTGATTCCTCAATCTTCGGCACTCAGTCCTCAACAATCAGTTGTCAATCCTCAATCCTCAATAGAATATCCCCAGTTCAGAGTTTTCAATACGCAGTACTCAATCTGCAATCGTCAAATCTCTATGCAGAAACATCAATTCTCATCACTCAAGCCTCAACACTCAGTCCCAAATCCGCAACCTTCAATCCTCAATCCTCAATCCTCAATCCTCAATCCTCAATCCTCAATCATCAATCTTCAATCCTCAATACTCAATCTTCTATCCTCAATCCTCAATCCACAATCCTCAATCCTCAATCCTCAATCCTCAATCCTCAATATCCAATCCTCGATCCTCAATCCACAATCCTCAGTACCAAATCCTCAATCTTCAATCCTCAATCCTCAACCCTCAATCTTCAATCCTCGATACTCAATCTTCAATCCTCAATCCTCAATCCTCAATACTCAATCCTCATTCTTCGATCCTCAATACCCAATCCTCAATCTTCAATCCTCTATCCTCAATCCTCAATCCTCAATCCTCAATCCTCAACCGTCAATGTTCAATCCGCAACACCCAATCCTCAATCTTCAAACCTCAATCCTCAATCCTCAATCCTCAAACCTCAATCCTGAATCCTCAATACTGAATCCTCAATCTTCAGCCCTCAGTCCTCAACAATCAGTTGTCAATCCTCAATCCTCAGTAGAATATCATCAATTCACAGCTTTCAATACTCAATACTCAGCCTGCAATCTTCAAATCTCTATCCACAAACATAAATTCTCATCACTCAACCCTCAACACTCAGTCCCCAATCCTCAATCTTCAATCCTCAATCCTCAACACTCAGTCCCCAATCCTCAATCTTCAATCCTCAATACTCAATCTTCAATCCTCAATCCTCAATCCTCAATCCTCAATCCTCATACTTCAATCCTCAATACTCAAACTTCAATGCTCAATCCTCAATCCTCAATCCTCAATCTTCATTCCTCAATCCTCAATCCTCAATGTTCAATCCGCGATACCCAATCCTCAATGTTCAATCCTCAATACTCAATCCTAAATCCTCAGTCCTCAACCCTCAGCCCTCATCCTCAATCCACAATCCTCAATCCTCAATCCTCAATCTTCAATCCTCAATACTCAATCTTCAATCCTCAATCCTCAATACTCAATCCTCAATCCTCAATCCTCAATCGTCAGTCTTCAATCCTCAATACTCAATCTTCAATCCGCAATCCTCAACCCTCAATCCTCAATCCTCTATCTTCAATCCTCAATACCCAATCCTCAATCTTCAATCCTCAATCCTCAATCCTCAATTCTCGATCCTCAATCCTCAATCCTCAATCCTCAATCCCCAATCCTCAATCGTCAGCCATCAATCCTCAATACTAATCTTCAATCCTCAATCCTCAATCCTCAATCCTCAATCCTCATTCTTCAATCCTCAATACCCAATCCTCAATACTCAAACTTCAATCCTCAATTCTCAATACTCAATCCTCAATCCTCAATCCTCAATCGTCAGTCTTCAATCCTCAATACTCAATCTTCAATCCTCAATCCTCAACCCTCAAACCTCAATCCTCTATCTTCAATTCCTCAATACCCAATCTTCAATCTTCACTCCTCAATCCTCAATCCTCAATTCTCGATCCTCAATCCTCAATCCTCAATCCTCAATCCTCAATCCTCAATCGTCAGCCTTCAATCCTCAATACTCAATCTTCAATCCTCAATCCTCAATCCTCAATCCTCAATCATCAATCCTCATTCTTCAATCCTCAATACCCAATCGTCAATCTTCAATCCACAATCCTCAATCCTCAATTCTCAATCCTCAATCCTCAGTCCTCAGTCCTCAAACCTCAATCCTCAACCCTCAGCCCTCATCCTCAATCCTCAATCCTCAGTATTCAATCCTCAATACTCAATCCTCAATACTCAATCTTCAATCCTCAATCCTTAATCCTCAATCCTCAGCCCTCAATGTGCAATCCGCAATAACTAATCCTCAAACTTCAATCCTCAATCCTCAATCCTCAATCCTCAATCCTCAATCCTCAATCCTCAAACCTCAATCTTCAATCCTCGATACTCAAACTTCAATCCTCAATCCTCAATCCTCAATTCTCAATCCTCAATCCTCAGTCCTCAGTCCTCAAACCTCTATCCTCAACCCTCAGCCCTCATCCTCAATCCTCAATCCTCAATATTCAATCCTCAATACTCAATCCTCAATACTCAATCTTCAATCCTCAATCCTTAATCCTCAATCCTCAGCCCTCAATGTTCAATCCGCAATAACTAATCCTCAAACTTCAATCCTCAATCCTCAATCCTCAATCCTCAATCCTCAATCCTCAGCCCTCAAACCCCAATCCTGAATCCTCAATCCTGAATCCTCAATCTTCAGCCCTCAGTCCTCAACAATCAGTTGTCAATCCTCCATCCTCAATAGAATATCATCAATTCACAGCTTTCAATACTCAATACTCAACCTGCAATCTTCATATCTCTATCCACAAACATCAATTCTCATCACTCAACCCTCAACGCTCAGTCCCCAATCCTCAATCTTCAATCCTCAATCCTCAACACTCAGACCCCAATCCCCAATCTTCAATCCTCAATACTCAATCTTCAATCCTCAATACTCAATCGTCAGTCTTCAATCTTCAATACTCAATCTTCAATTCTCAATCCTCAATCCTCAATCCTCATTCTTCAATCCTCAATACCCAATCCTCAATCTTCAATCCTCAATACTCAATCTTCAATCCTCAATCCTCAATCCTAAAATCCTCAACCTTCATTCCTCAATCCTCAATCCTCAATACTCAATCCTCATTCTTCAATCATCTGTACCGAATACTCAATCTTCAATCCTGAATTCACAATCCTCAATCCTCAGTCCTCAGTCCTCAAACCTCAATCCTCAACCCTCAGCCGTCATCGTCAATCCTCAATCCTCAATCCTCAATCCTCAATCTTCAATCCTCAATACTCAAACTTCAATCCTCAATCCTCAATCCTCAATCCTCAATCCTCATTCCTCAATCGTCGGTCTTCAATCCTTAATACTCAATCTTCATTCCTCAATCCTCAATCCTCAATCCTCAATACTCAATCTTCAATCCTCAATAACCAGTACTCAATCTTCAATCCTCAATCCTCAATCCTCAATTCTCAATCCTCAATCCTCAATCCTCAATCGTCAATTTTCAATCCTCAATCCTCAGTCCTCAGTCCTCAATACACAATCTTCAATCCTCAATCTTCAATCCTCAATCCTCAATCCCCATTCCTCAATCCTCAATACCCAGTACTCAATCTTCAATCCTCAATCCTCAATCCTCAATTCTCAATCCTCAATCCGCAGTCCTCAGTCCTCAACCCTCAATCCTCAACCCTCAGCCCTCATCCTCAATCCTCAAACCTCAATCTTCAATCCTCAATCCTCAATCCTCAATACCCAATCTTCAATCCTCAATCCTCAGTCCTCAAACCACAATTCTGAAACCTCAATCCTGAATCCTCAATCTTCAATCCTCAATCCCCAATCCTCAGTCTTCAATCCTCAATCTTCAAACCTCAATCCTCAATCCACAATCTTCAATCCTCAATACTCAATATTCAGTCCTCTATCCTCAATCCTCAATCCTCAATCCTCAATCCTCAATCCTCAATTTTCAATCTTCAATACTCAATCTCCAATCCTCAATCCTCAATACCTTAATCCTCAATTCTCATTCTTCAATCCTCAGTACCGAATCCACAATCTTCAATCCTGAATCCTCAATCCTCAGTTCTCAATCCTGAATCCTCAATCCTGAATCCTCAAGCTTCAGCCCTCAGTCCTCAACAATCAGTTGTCAATCCCCAATCCTCAATAGAATATCCTCAATTCACAGCTTTCAATACTCATTACTCAATCTGCAATCTTCAGATCTCTATCCACAAACATCAATTCTCATCACTCAACACTCAATACTCAGTCCCCAATCCTCAAGCTTCAAACCTAAATCCTCAATCCTCAATCATCAATCCTCAATCTTCAATCCTCAATACCCAATCTTCAATCCTCAATCCTCAGTCCTCAAACCACAATTCTGAAACCTCAATCCTGAATCCTCAATCTTCAATCCTCAATCCCCAATCCTAAATCTTCAATCCTCAATCCTCAATCCTCAATCCTCAATACTCAATCTTCAATCCTCAATACTCAATATTCAATCCTCTATCCTCAATCCTCAATCCTCAATCCTCAATCCTCAATCCTCAATTTTCAATCCTCAATACTCAATCTGCAATCCTCAATCCTCAATACCTCAATCCTCAATCATCAGCCCTCAAACATCAATTCCGAATCCTCAATCCTGAATCCTCAATCTTCGGCACTCAGTCCTCAACAATCAGTTGTCAATCCTCAATCCTCAATAGAATATACCCAGTTCAGAGTTTTCAATACGCAATACTCAATCTGCAATCGTCAAATCTCTATGCACAAACATCAATTCTCATCACTCAAGCCTCAACACTCAGTCCCAAATCTGCAACATTCAATCCTCAATCCTCAATCCTCAATCCTCAATCCTCAATCTTCAATCCTCAATACTCAATCTTCAATCCTCAATCCTCAATCCTCAATCCTCAATCTTCATTCCTCAATCCTCAATCCTCAATCCTCAATCCTCATTCTTCAATCCTCAATAACCAGTACTCAATCTTCAATCCTCAATCCTCAATCCTCAATCCTCAATCCTAAATCCTCAGTCCCCAAACCTCAATCCTCAATCTTCAATCCTCAGTTCTCAATCTTCAATCCTCAATCCTCAATACTCAATCCTCAATCCTCAATCCTCAATCGTCAGCCTTCAATCCTCAATACTCAAGCTTCAATCCTCAATCCTCAATCCTCAATCCTCAATCCTCAATCTTCAATCCTCAATACCCAATCCTCAATCTTGAATCCTCAATCCTCAATCCTCAATTCTCAATCCTCAATCCTCAATCCTCAGCCCTCAGACCTCAAACCTCAATCCTCGACCCTCAGCCCTCATCCTCAATGCTCAATCCTCAATCCTCAATCCTCAATCTTCAATCCTCAATACTCAATCTTCAATCCTCAGTCCTCGATACTCAATCTTCAATCCTCAATCCTCAATCCTCAATCCCCAATCCTCATTCTTCGATCCTCAATCCTCAATCCTCAATCCTCAATCTTCAATCCTCAATACTCAATCTTCAATCCTCAATACTCAATATTCAATTCTCAGTCCTCAATCCTCGATCCTCAATCCTCAATCCTCAATCGTCTATCTCAAATCCTGAATACTCAATCTTCAATCCTCAATACTCGATACTCAATCCTCAATCCTCATTCTTCAATCCTCAACACCCAATCCTCAATCTTCAATCCTAAATCCTCAATCCTGAATTCTCAATCCTCAATCTTCAGTTCTCAGTCCTCAAACCTCAATCCTCAACCCTCAGCCCTCATCCTCAATCCTCAATCCTCAATCCTCAATCCTCAATCTTCAATCCTCAATACTCAAACTTCAATCCACAATCCTCAATCCTCAATCCTCAATCCTCAATCCTCAATCGTCAGTCTTCAATCCTCAATACTCAATCTTCAATCCTCAATCCTCAATCCTCAATCCTCAATACTCAATCTTCAATCCTCAGTAACCAATACTCAATCTTCAATCCTCAATCCTCAATCCTCAATTCTCGATCCTCAATCCTCAATCCTGAATCGTCAATTCTCAATCCTCAATCCTCAGTCCTCAGTCCTCAATACACAATCTTCAATCCTCAATCTTCAATCCTCAATCCTCAATCCCCATTCCTCAATCCTCAATACCCAGTCCTCAATCTTCAATCCTCAATCCTCAGTCCTCAATTCTCAATCCTCAATCCTCAGTCCTCAATCCTCAATCCTCAATCCTCAATCCTCAATCTTCAATCCTCAATACTCAAACTTCAATCCACAATCCTCAATCCTCAATCCTCAATCCTCAATCCTCAATCGTCAGTCTTCAATCCTCAATACTCAATCTTCAATCCTCAATCCTCAATCCTCAATCCTCAATACTCAATCTTCAATCCTCAGTAACCAATACTCAATCTTCAATCCTCAATCCTCAATCCTCAATTCTCGACCCTCAATCCTCAATCCTGAATCGTCAATTCTCAATCCTCAATCCTCAGTCCTCAGTCCTCAATACACAATCTTCAATCCTCAATCTTCAATCCTCAATCCTCAATCCCCATTCCTCAATCCTCAATACCCAGTCCTCAATCTTCAATCCTCAATCCTCAGTCCTCAATTCTCAATCCTCAATCCTCAGTCCTCAGTCCTCAAACCTCAATCCTCAACCCTCTAGCCCTCATCCTCAACCCTCAATCCTCAATCTTCAATCCTCAATCCTCAATCCTCAATACCCAATCTTCAATCCTCAATCCTCAGTCCTCAAACCACAATTCTGAAACCTCAATCCTGAGTCCTCAATCTTCAATCCTCAATCCCCAATCCTAAATCTTCAATCCTCAATCCTCAATCCTCAATCCTCAATCCTCAATCTTCAATCCTCAATACTCAATATTCAATCCTCTATCCTCAATCCTCAATCCTCAATCCTCAATCCTCAATCCTCAATTTTCAATCCTCAATACTCAATCTGCAATCCTCAATCCTCAATACCTCAATCCTCAATCATCAGCCCTCAAACATCAATTCCGAATCCTCAATCCTGAATCCTCAATCTTCGGCACTCAGTCCTCAACAATCAGTTGTCAATCCTCAATCCTCAATAGAATATCCCCAGTTCAGAGTTTTCAATACGCAATACTCAATCTGCAATCGTCAAATCTCTATGCACAAACATCAATTCTCATCACTCAAGCCTCAACACTCAGTCCCAAATCTGCAACATTCAATCCTCAATCCTCAATCCTCAATCCTCAATCCTCAATCTTCAATCCTCAATACTCAATCTTCAATCCTCAATCCTCAATCCTCAATCCTCAATCTTCATTCCTCAATCCTCAATCCTCAACCCTCAATCCTCATTCTTCAATCCTCAATAACCAGTACTCAATCTTCAATCCTCAATCCTCAATCCTCAATCCTCAATCCTAAATCCTCAGTCCCCAAACCTCAATCCTCAATCTTCAATCCTCAGTTCTCAATCTTCAATCCTCAATCCTCAATACTCAATCCTCAATCCTCAATCCTCAATCGTCAGCCTTCAATCCTCAATACTCAAGCTTCAATCCTCAATCCTCAATCCTCAATCCTCAATCCTCAATCTTCAATCCTCAATACCCAATCCTCAATCTTGAATCCTCAATCCTCAATCCTCAATTCTCAATCCTCAATCCTCAATCCTCAGCCCTCAGACCTCAAACCTCAATCCTCGACCCTCAGCCCTCATCCTCAATGCTCAATCCTCAATCCTCAATACTCAATCTTCAATCCTCAATACTCAATCTTCAATCCTCAATCCTCGATACTCAATCTTCAATCCTCAATCCTCAATCCTCAATCCCCAATCCTCATTCTTCGATCCTCAATCCTCAATCCTCAATCCTCAATCTTCAATCCTCAATACTCAATCTTCAATCCTCAATACTCAATATTCAATCCTCAGTCCTCAATTCTCGATCCTCAATCCTCAATCCTCAATCGTCTATCTCAAATCCTGAATACTCAATCTTCAATCCTCAATACTCGATACTCAATCCTCAATCCTCATTCTTCAATCCTCAACACCCAATCCTCAATCTTCAATCCTAAATCCTCAATCCTGAATTCTCAATCCTCAATCTTCAGTTCTCAGTCCTCAAACCTCAATCCTCAACCCTCAGCCCTCATCCTCAATCCTCAATCCTCAATCCTCAATCCTCAATCTTCAATCCTCAATACTCAAACTTCAATCCACAATCCTCAATCCTCAATCCTCAATCCTCAATCCTCAATCGTCAGTCTTCAATCCTCAATACTCAATCTTCAATCCTCAATCCTCAATCCTCAATCCTCAATACTCAATCTTCAATCCTCAGTAACCAATACTCAATCTTCAATCCTCAATCCTCAATCCTCAATTCTCGATCCTCAATCCTCAATCCTGAATCGTCAATTCTCAATCCTCAATCCTCAGTCCTCAGTCCTCAATACACAATCTTCAATCCTCAATCTTCAATCCTCAATCCTCAATCCCCATTCCTCAATCCTCAATACCCAGTCCTCAATCTTCAATCCTCAATCCTCAGTCCTCAATTCTCAATCCTCAATCCTCAGTCCTCAGTCCTCAAACCTCAATCCTCAACCCTCTAGCCCTCATCCTCAACCCTCAATCCTCAATCTTCAATCCTCAATCCTCAATCCTCAATACCCAATCTTCAATCCTCAATCCTCAGTCCTCAAACCACAATTCTGAAACCTCAATCCTGAATCCTCAATCTTCAATCCTCAATCCCCAATCCTAAATCTTCAATCCTCAATCCTCAATCCTCAATCCTCAATCCTCAATCTTCAATCCTCAATACTCAATATTCAATCCTCTATCCTCAATCCTCAATCCTCAATCCTCAATCCTCAATCCTCAATTTTCAATCCTCAATACTCAATCTGCAATCCTCAATCCTCAATACCTCAATCCTCAATCATCAGCCCTCAAACATCAATTCCGAATCCTCAATCCTGAATCCTCAATCTTCGGCACTCAGTCCTCAACAATCAGTTGTCAATCCTCAATCCTCAATAGAATATCCCCAGTTCAGAGTTTTCAATACGCAATACTCAATCTGCAATCGTCAAATCTCTATGCACAAACATCAATTCTCATCACTCAAGCCTCAACACTCAGTCCCAAATCCGCAACATTCAATCCTCAATCCTCAATCCTCAATCCTCAATCCTCAATCTTCAATCCTCAATACTCAATCTTCAATCCTCAATCCTCAATCCTCAATCCTCAATCTTCATTCCTCAATCCTCAATCCTCAATCCTCAATCCTCATTCTTCAATCCTCAATAACCAGTACTCAATCTTCAATCCTCAATCCTCAATCCTCAATTCTCGATCCTCAATCCTCAATCCTCAACCGTCAATTCTCAATCCTCAATCCTCAGTCCTCAATCTTCAATCCTCAATCCTCAATCTTCAATCCTCAATCCTCAATCCCCATTCCTCAATCCTCAATACCCAGTCCTCAATCTTCAATCCTCAATCCTCAATCCTCAATTCTCAATCCTGAATCCGCAGTCCTCAGTCCTCAACCCTCAATCCTCAACCCTCAGCCCTCATCCTCAATCCTCAAACCTCAATCTTCAATCCTCAATCCTCAATCCTCAATACCCAATCTTCAATCCTCAATCCTCAGTCCTCAAACCACAATTCTGAAACCTCAATCCTGTATCCTCAATCTTCAATCCTCAATCCCCAATCCTCAGTGTTCAATCCTCAATCTTCAAACCTCAATCCTCAATCCACAATCTTCAATCCTCAATACTCAATATTCAGTCCTCTATCCTCAATCCTCAATCCTCAATCCTCAATCCTCAACCTTCAATCCTCAATACCCAATCCTCAATCTTGAATCCTCAATACCCAGGCCTCAATCTTCAATCCTCAATCCTCAGTCCTCAATTCTCAATCCTCAATCCTCAGCCCTCAGCCCTCATCCTCAATCCTCAATCCTCAATCCTCGATCCTCAATCCTCAATCGTCAGTCTTCAATCCTCAATACTCAATCTTCAATCCTCAATCCTCAAACCTCAATCCTCAATCCTCGATCTTCAATCCTCAATACCCAAACCTCAATCTTCAATCCTCAATCCTCAATCCTCAATCCTCAATTCTCGATCCTCAATTCTCAATCCTCAATCCTCAATTCTCAATCCTCAATCCTCAGTCTTCAGTCCTCAATACACAATCTTCAGTCCTCAATCTTCAATCCTCAATCCTCAATCCTCATTCTTCAATCCTCAATACCCAATCTTCAATCTTCAATCCTCAATCCTCAATCCTCAATCCTAAATTCTCAACCCTCAATCCTCAGTCCTCAGTCCTCAGTCCTCAAACCTCAATCCTCAACCCTCAGCCCTCATCCTCAATCCTCAATCCTCAATTCTCAATCCTCAATCCTCAATCCTCAGTCCTCAAACCTCAATCCTCAACCCTCAGCCCTCATCGTCAATCCTCAATACTCAATCCTCAATCGTCAGCCTTCAATCCTCAATACTCAATCTTCAATCCTCAATCCTCAATCCTCAATCCTCAATCCTCATTCTTCAATCCTCAATACCCAATCCTCAATCTTCAATCCTCAACCCTCAATCCTCAATTCTCAATCCTCAATCCTCAGTCCTCAGTCCTCAAACCTCAATCCTCAACACTCAGCCCTCATCCTCAATCCTCAATCCTCAATCCTCAATCCTCAATCCTCAATCTTCAATCCTCAATACTCAATCTTCAATCCTCAATCCTCAATCCTCAATCCTCAACCTTCATTCCTCAATCCTCAATCCTCAATACTCAATCCCCATTCTTCAATCATCTGTACCGAATACTCAATCTTCAATCCTGAATTCTCAGTCCTCAATCCTCAGTCCTCAGTCCTCAAACCTCAATCCTCAACCCTCAGCCCTCATACTCAATCCTCAATCCTCAATCCTCAATCCTCAATCTTCAATCCTCAATACTCAAACTTCAATACTCAATCCTCAATCCTCAATCCTCAATCCTCATTCCTCAATCGTCGGTCTTCAATCCTCAATACTCCATCTTCAATCCTCAATCCCCAATCCTCAATCCTCAATACTCAATCTTCAATCCTCAATAACCAGTACTCAATCTTCAATCCTCAATCCTCAATCCTCAATTCTCGATCCCCAATCCTCAATCCTCAATCGTCAATTCTCAATCCTCAATCCTCAGTCCTCAGTCCTCAATACACAATCTTCAATCCTCAATCTTCAATCCTCAACCCTCAATCCCCATTCCTCAATCCTCAATACCCAGTCCTCAACCTTCAATCCTCAATCCTCAATCCTCAATTCTCAATCCTCAATCCTCAGTCCTCAGTCCTCAACCCTCAATCCTCAACCCTCAGCCCTCATCCTCAATCCTCAAACCTCAATCTTCAATCCTCAATCCTCAATCCTCAATACCCAAACCTCAGTCTTCAATCCTCAATCCTCAATCCTCAATCCTCAATTCTCGATCCTCAATTCTCAATCCTCAATCCTCAATTCTCAATCCTCAATCCTCAGTCTTCAGTCCTCAATACACAATCTTCAGTCCTCAATCCTCAATCCTCAATCCTCAATCCTCATTCTTCAATCCTCAATACCCAATCTTCAATCTTCAATCCTCAATCCTCAATCCTCAATTCTCAACCCTCAATCCTCAGTCCTCATTCCTCAAACCTCAATCCTCAACCCTCAGCCCTCATCCTCAATCCTCAATCCTCAATTCTCAATCCTCAATCCTCAATCCTCTGTCCTCAAACCTCAATCCTCAACCCTCAGCCCTCATCGTCAATCCTCAATACTCAATCCTCAATCCTCAATCCTCAATCTTCAATCCTCAATACTCAATCTTCAATCCTCAATCCTCAATCCTCAGTCCTCAACCTTCATTCCTTAATCCTCAATCCTCAATACTCAATCCTCATTCTTCAATCATCTGTACCGAATACTCAATCTTCAATCCTGAATTCTCAATCATCAATCCTCAGTCCTCAGTCCTCAAACCTCAATCCTCAACCCTCAGCCCTCATCCTCAATCCTCAATCCTCAATTCTCAATCCTCAATCCTCAATCCTCAGTCCTCAAACCTCAATCCTCAACCCTCAGCCCTCATCGTCAATCCTCAATACTCAATCCTCAATCGTCAGCCTTCAATCCTCAATACTCAATCTTCAATCCTCAATCCTCAATCCTCAATCCTCAATCCTCATTCTTCAATCCTCAATACCCAATCCTCAATCTTCAATCCTCAACCCTCAATCCTCAATTCTCAATCCTCAATCCTCAGTCCTCAGTCCTCAAACCTCAATCCTCAACACTCAGCCCTCATCCTCAATCCTCAATCCTCAATCCTCAATCCTCAATCCTCAATCTTCAATCCTCAATACTCAATCTTCAATCCTCAATCCTCAATCCTCAATCCTCAACCTTCATTCCTCAATCCTCAATCCTCAATACTCAATCCCCATTCTTCAATCATCTGTACCGAATACTCAATCTTCAATCCTGAATTCTCAATCCTCAATCCTCAGTCCTCAGTCCTCAAACCTCAACCCTCAACCCTCAGCCCTCATACTCAATCCTCAATCCTCAATCCTCAATCCTCAATCTTCAATCCTCAATACTCAAACTTCAATCCTCAATCCTCAACCCTCAATCCTCAATCCTCATTCCTCAATCGTCGGTCTTCAATCCTCAATACTCCATCTTCAATCCTCAATCCTCAATCCTCAATCCTCAATCCCCATTCCTCAATCCTCAATACCCAGTCCTCAATCTTCAATCCTCAATCCTCAATCCTCAATTCTCAATCCTCAATCCTCATTCTTCAATCCTCAGTCCTCAGTCCTCAATACACAATCTTCAATCCTCAATCTTCAATCCTCAACCCTCAATCCCCATTCCTCAATCCTCAATACCCAGTCCTCAATCTTCAATCCTCAATCCTCAATCCTCAATTCTCGATCCTCAATCCTCAGTCCTCAGTCCTCAACCCTCAATCCTCAACCCTCAGCCCTCATCCTCAATCCTCAAACCTCAATCTTCAATCCTCAATCCTCAATCCTCAATACCCAAACCTCAGTCTTCAATCCTCAATCCTCAATCCTCAATCCTCAATTCTCGATCCTCAATTCTCAATCCTCAATCCTCAATTCTCAATCCTCAATCCTCAGTCTTCAGTCCTCAATACACAATCTTCAGTACTCAATCCTCAATCCTCAATCCTCAATCCTCATTCTTCAATCCTCAATACCCAATCTTCAATCTTCAATCCTCAATCCTCAATCCTCAATTCTCAACCCTCAATCCTCAGTCCTCATTCCTCAAACCTCAATCCTCAACCCTCAGCCCTCATCCTCAATCCTCAATCCTCAATTCTCAATCCTCAATCCTCAATCCTCTGTCCTCAAACCTCAATCCTCAACCCTCAGCCCTCATCGTCAATCCTCAATACTCAATCCTCAATCCTCAATCCTCAATCTTCAATCCTCAATACTCAATCTTCAATCCTCAATCCTCAATCCTCAATCCTCAACCTTCATTCCTTAATCCTCAATCCTCAATACTCAATCCTCATTCTTCAATCATCTGTACCGAATACTCAATCTTCAATCCTGAAGTCTCAATCATCAATCCTCAGTCCTCAGTCCTCAAACCTCAATCCTCAACCCTCAGCCCTCATCGTCAATCCTCAATCCTCAATCCTCAATCCTCAATCTTCAATCCTCAACACTCAAAACTTCAATCCTCAATCCTCAATCCTCAATCCTCAATCCTCATTCCTCAATCGTCGGTCTTCAATCCTCAATACTCAATCTTCAATCCTCAATCCTCAATCCTCAATCCTCAATACTCAATCTTCAATCCTCAATAACCAGTACTCAATCTTCAATCCTCAATCCTCAATCCTCAATTCTCGATCCTCAATCCTCAATCCTCAATCGTCAATTCTCAATCCTCAATCCTCAGTCCTCAGTCCTCAATACACAATCTTCAATCCTCAATCTTCAATCCTCAACCCTCAATCCCCATTCCTCAATCCTCAATACCCAGTCCTCAATCTTCAATCCTCAATCCTCAATCCTCAATTCTCAACCCTCAATCCGCAGTCCTCAGTCCTCAACCCTCAATCCTCAACCCTCAGCCCTCATCCACAATCCTCAAACCTCAATCTTCAATCCTCAATCCTCAATCCTCAATACCCAATCTTCAATCCTCAATCCTCAGTCCTCAAACCACAATTCTGAAACCTCAATCCTGAATCCTCAATCTTCAATCCTCAATCCCCAACCCTCAGTCTTCAATCCTCAATCTTCAATCCTCAATCCTCAATCCACAATCTTCAATCCTCAATACTCAATATTCAGTCCTCTATCCTCAATCCTCAATCCTCAATCCTCAATCCTCAATCCTCAATTTTCAATCTTCAATACTCAATCTCCAATCCTCAATCCTCAATACCTTAATCCTCAATTCTCATTCTTCAATCCTCAGTACCGAATCCACAATCTTCAATCCTGAATCCTCAATCCTCAGTTCTCAATCCTGAATCCTCAATCCTGAATCCTCAAGCTTCAGCCCTCAGTCCTCAACAATCAGTTGTCAATCCCCAATCCTCAATAGAATATCCTCAATTCACAGTTTTCAATACTCATTACTCAATCTGCAATCTTCAGATCTCTATCCACAAACATCAATTCTCATCACTCAACACTCAATACTCAGTCCCCAATCCTCAAGCTTCAAACCTAAATCCTCAATCCTCAATCACCAATCCTCAATCTTCAATCCTCAATACTCAATCTTCAATCCTCAACCCTCAATCCTCAATCCTCAATCACCAATCCTCAATCCTGAATCCTCAATCCTCAATCGTCAATCTTCAATCCTCAATCCTCAATCCTAAAACCTCAGTCCCCAAACCTCAATCCTCAATCTTCAATCCTCAATTCTCAATCTTCAATCCTCAATCCTCAATACTCAATCCGCAATCCTCAATCCTCAACCGTCAGCCTTCAATCCTCAATACTCAATCTTCAATCCTGAATCCTCAATCCTCAATCCTCAATCCTCAACCTTCAATCCTCAATACCCAATCCTCAATCTTGAATCCTCAATCCTCAATCCTCAATTCTCAATCCTCAATCCTCAGCCCTCAGACCTCAAACCTCAATCCTCGACCCTCAGCCCTCATCCTCAATGCTCAATCCTCAATCCTCAATCCTCAACCTTCAATCCTCAATACTCAATCTTCAATCCTCAATCCTCAGTCCTCAAACATCAATTCCGAATCCTCAATCCTGATTCCTCAATCTTCGGCACTCAGTCCTCAACAATCAGTTGTCAATCCTCAATCCTCAATAGAATATCCCCAGTTCAGAGTTTTCAATACGCAGTACTCAATCTGCAATCGTCAAATCTCTATGCAGAAACATCAATTCTCATCACTCAAGCCTCAACACTCAGTCCCAAATCCGCAACCTTCAATCCTCAATCCTCAATCCTCAATCCTCAATCCTCAATCCTCAATCATCAATCTTCAATCCTCAATACTCAATCTTCTATCCTCAATCCTCAATCCACAATCCTCAATCCTCAATCCTCAATCCTCAATCCTCAATATCCAATCCTCGATCCTCAATCCACAATCCTCAGTACCAAATCCTCAATCTTCAATCCTCAATCCTCAACCCTCAATCTTCAATCCTCGATACTCAATCTTCAATCCTCAATCCTCAATCCTCAATACTCAATCCTCATCCTTCGATCCTCAATACCCAATCCTCAATCTTCAATCCTCTATCCTCAATCCTCAATCCTCAATCCTCAATCCTCAACCGTCAATGTTCAATCCGCAACACCCAATCCTCAATCTTCAAACCTCAATCCTCAATCCTCAATCCTCAAACCTCAATCCTGAATCCTCAATACTGAATCCTCAATCTTCAGCCCTCAGTCCTCAACAATCAGTTGTCAATCCTCAATCCTCAGTAGAATATCATCAATTCACAGCTTTCAATACTCAATACTCAGCCTGCAATCTTCAAATCTCTATCCACAAACATAAATTCTCATCACTCAACCCTCAACACTCAGTCCCCAATCCTCAATCTTCAATCCTCAATCCTCAACACTCAGTCCCCAATCCTCAATCTTCAATCCTCAATACTCAATCTTCAATCCTCAATCCTCAATCCTCAATCCTCAATCCTCATACTTCAATCCTCAATACTCAAACTTCAATGCTCAATCCTCAATCCTCAATCCTCAATCTTCATTCCTCAATCCTCAATCCTCAATGTTCAATCCGCGATACCCAATCCTCAATGTTCAATCCTCAATACTCAATCCTAAATCCTCAGTCCTCAACCCTCAGCCCTCATCCTCAATCCACAATCCTCAATCCTCAATCCTCAATCTTCAATCCTCAATACTCAATCTTCAATCCTCAATCCTCAATACTCAATCCTCAATCCTCAATCCTCAATCGTCAGTCTTCAATCCTCAATACTCAATCTTCAATCCGCAATCCTCAACCCTCAATCCTCAATCCTCTATCTTCAATCCTCAATACCCAATCCTCAATCTTCAATCCTCAATCCTCAATCCTCAATTCTCGATCCTCAATCCTCAATCCTCAATCCTCAATCCCCAATCCTCAATCGTCAGCCATCAATCCTCAATACTAATCTTCAATCCTCAATCCTCAATCCTCAATCCTCAATCCTCATTCTTCAATCCTCAATACCCAATCCTCAATACTCAAACTTCAATCCTCAATTCTCAATACTCAATCCTCAATCCTCAATCCTCAATCGTCAGTCTTCTATCCTCAATACTCAATCTTCAATCCTCAATCCTCAACCCTCAAACCTCAATCCTCTATCTTCAATTCCTCAATACCCAATCTTCAATCTTCACTCCTCAATCCTCAATCCTCAATTCTCGATCCTCAATCCTCAATCCTCAATCCTCAATCCTCAATCCTCAATCGTCAGCCTTCAATCCTCAATACTCAATCTTCAATCCTCAATCCTCAATCCTCAATCCTCAATCATCAATCCTCATTCTTCAATCCTCAATACCCAATCGTCAATCTTCAATCCACAATCCTCAATCCTCAATTCTCAATCCTCAATCCTCAGTCCTCAGTCCTCAAACCTCAATCCTCAACCCTCAGCCCTCATCCTCAATCCTCAATCCTCAGTATTCAATCCTCAATACTCAATCCTCAATACTCAATCTTCAATCCTCAATCCTTAATCCTCAATCCTCAGCCCTCAATGTGCAATCCGCAATAACTAATCCTCAAACTTCAATCCTCAATCCTCAATCCTCAATCCTCAATCCTCAATCCTCAATCCTCAAACCTCAATCTTCAATCCTCAATACTCAAACTTCAATCCTCAATCCTCAATCCTCAATTCTCAATCCTCAATCCTCAGTCCTCAGTCCTCAAACCTCAATCCTCAACCCTCAGCCCTCATCCTCAATCCTCAATCCTCAATATTCAATCCTCAATACTCAATCCTCAATACTCAATCTTCAATCCTCAATCCTTAATCCTCAATCCTCAGCCCTCAATGTTCAATCCGCAATAACTAATCCTCAAACTTCAATCCTCAATCCTCAATCCTCAATCCTCAATCCTCAATCCTCAGCCCTCAAACCCCAATCCTGAATCCTCAATCCTGAATCCTCAATCTTCAGCCCTCAGTCCTCAACAATCAGTTGTCAATCCTCCATCCTCAATAGAATATCATCAATTCACAGCTTTCAATACTCAATACTCAACCTGCAATCTTCATATCTCTATCCACAAACATCAATTCTCATCACTCAACCCTCAACGCTCAGTCCCCAATCCTCAATCTTCAATCCTCAATCCTCAACACTCAGACCCCAATCCCCAATCTTCAATCCTCAATACTCAATCTTCAATCCTCAATACTCAATCGTCAGTCTTCAATCTTCAATACTCAATCTTCAATTCTCAATCCTCAATCCTCAATCCTCATTCTTCAATCCTCAATACCCAATCCTCAATCTTCAATCCTCAATACTCAATCTTCAATCCTCAATCCTCAATCCTAAAATCCTCAACCTTCATTCCTCAATCCTCCATCCTCAATACTCAATCCTCATTCTTCAATCATCTGTACCGAATACTCAATCTTCAATCCTGAATTCTCAATCCTCAATCCTCAGTCCTCAGTCCTCAAACCTCAATCCTCAACCCTCAGCCGTCATCGTCAATCCTCAATCCTCAATCCTCAATCCTCAATCTTCAATCCTCAATACTCAAACTTCAATCCTCAATCCTCAATCCTCAATCCTCAATCCTCATTCCTCAATCGTCGGTCTTCAATCCTTAATACTCAATCTTCATTCCTCAATCCTCAATCCTCAATCCTCAATACTCAATCTTCAATCCTCAATAACCAGTACTCAATCTTCAATCCTCAATCCTCAATCCTCAATTCTCAATCCTCAATCCTCAATCCTCAATCGTCAATTTTCAATCCTCAATCCTCAGTCCTCAGTCCTCAATACACAATCTTCAATCCTCAATCTTCAATCCTCAATCCTCAATCCCCATTCCTCAATCCTCAATACCCAGTACTCAATCTTCAATCCTCAATCCTCAATCCTCAATTCTCAATCCTCAATCCGCAGTCCTCAGTCCTCAACCCTCAATCCTCAACCCTCAGCCCTCATCCTCAATCCTCAAACCTCAATCTTCAATCCTCAATCCTCAATCCTCAATACCCAATCTTCAATCCTCAATCCTCAGTCCTCAAACCACAATTCTGAAACCTCAATCCTGAATCCTCAATCTTCAATCCTCAATCCCCAATCCTCAGTCTTCAATCCTCAATCTTCAAACCTCAATCCTCAATCCACAATCTTCAATCCTCAATACTCAATATTCAGTCCTCTATCCTCAATCCTCAATCCTCAATCCTCAATCCTCAATCCTCAATTTTCAATCTTCAATACTCAATCTCCAATCCTCAATCCTCAATACCTTAATCCTCAATTCTCATTCTTCAATCCTCAGTACCGAATCCACAATCTTCAATCCTGAATCCTCAATCCTCAGTTCTCAATCCTGAATCCTCAATCCTGAATCCTCAAGCTTCAGCCCTCAGTCCTCAACAATCAGTTGTCAATCCCCAATCCTCAATAGAATATCCTCAATTCACAGCTTTCAATACTCATTACTCAATCTGCAATCTTCAGATCTCTATCCACAAACATCAATTCTCATCACTCAACACTCAATACTCAGTCCCCAATCCTCAAGCTTCAAACCTAAATCCTCAATCCTCAATCATCAATCCTCAATCTTCAATCCTCAATACTCAATCTTCAATCCTCAACCCTCAATCCTCAATCCTCAATCACCAATCCTCAATCCTGAATCCTCAATCCTCAATCGTCAATCTTCAATCCTCAATCCTCAATCCTAAATCCTCAGTCCCCAAACCTCAATCCTCAATCTTCAATCCTCAATTCTCAATCTTCAATCCTCAATCCTCAATACTCAATCCGCAATCCTCAATCCTCAACCGTCAGCCTTCAATCCTCAATACTCAATCTTCAATCCTCAATCCTCAATCCTCAATCCTCAATCCTCAACCTTCAATCCTCAATACCCAATCCTCAATCTTGAATCCTCAATACCCAGGCCTCAATCTTCAATCCTCAATCCTCAGTCCTCAATTCTCAATCCTCAATCCTCAGTCCTCAGTCCTCAAACCTCAATCCTCAACCCTCAGCCCTCATCCTCAACCCTCAATCCTCAATCTTCAATCCTCAATCCTCAATCCTCAATACCCAATCTTCAATCCTCAATCCTCAGTCCTCAAACCACAATTCTGAAACCTCAATCCTGAATCCTCAACCTTCAATCCTCAATCCCCAATCCTAAATCTTCAATCCTCAATCCTCAATCCTCAATCCTCAATCCTCAATCTTCAATCCACAATACTCAATATTCAATCCTCAATCCTCAATCCTCAATCCTCAATCCTCAACCTTCAATCCTCAATACCCAATCCTCAATCTTGAATCCTCAATACCCAGGCCTCAATCTTCAATCCTCAATCCTCAATCCTCAATTTTCAATCCTCAATACTCAATCTGCAATCCTCAATCCTCAGTCCTCAATTCTCAATCCTCAATCCTCAGTCCTCAGTCCTCAAACCTCAATCCTCAACCCTCTAGCCCTCATCCTCAACCCTCAATCCTCAATCTTCAATCCTCAATCCTCAATCCTCAATACCCAATCTTCAATCCTCAATCCTCAGTCCTCAAACCACAATTCTGAAACCTCAATCCTGAATCCTCAATCTTCAATCCTCAATCCCCAATCCTAAATCTTCAATCCTCAATCCTCAATCCTCAATCCTCAATACTCAATCTTCAATCCTCAATACTCAATATTCAATCCTCTATCCTCAATCCTCAATCCTCAATCCTCAATCCTCAATCCTCAATTTTCAATCCTCAATACTCAATCTGCAATCCTCAATCCTCAATACCTCAATCCTCAATCATCAGCCCTCAAACATCAATTCCGAATCCTCAATCCTGAATCCTCAATCTTCGGCACTCAGTCCTCAACAATCAGTTGTCAATCCTCAATCCTCAATAGAATATACCCAGTTCAGAGTTTTCAATACGCAATACTCAATCTGCAATCGTCAAATCTCTATGCACAAACATCAATTCTCATCACTCAAGCCTCAACACTCAGTCCCAAATCTGCAACATTCAATCCTCAATCCTCAATCCTCAATCCTCAATCCTCAATCTTCAATCCTCAATACTCAATCTTCAATCCTCAATCCTCAATCCTCAATCCTCAATCTTCATTCGTCAATCCTCAATCCTCAATCCTCAATCCTCATTCTTCAATCCTCAATAACCAGTACTCAATCTTCAATCCTCAATCCTCAATCCTCAATCCTCAATCCTAAATCCTCAGTCCCCAAACCTCAATCCTCAATCTTCAATCCTCAGTTCTCAATCTTCAATCCTCAATCCTCAATACTCAATCCTCAATCCTCAATCCTCAATCGTCAGCCTTCAATCCTCAATACTCAAGCTTCAATCCTCAATCCTCAATCCTCAATCCTCAATCCTCAATCTTCAATCCTCAATACCCAATCCTCAATCTTGAATCCTCAATCCTCAATCCTCAATTCTCAATCCTCAATCCTCAATCCTCAGCCCTCAGACCTCAAACCTCAATCCTCGACCCTCAGCCCTCATCCTCAATGCTCAATCCTCAATCCTCAATCCTCAATCTTCAATCCTCAATACTCAACCTTCAATCCTCAGTCCTCGATACTCAATCTTCAATCCTCAATCCTCAATCCTCAATCCCCAATCCTCATTCTTCGATCCTCAATCCTCAATCCTCAATCCTCAATCTTCAATCCTCAATACTCAATCTTCAATCCTCAATACTCAATATTCAATTCTCAGTCCTCAATCCTCAATCCTCAATCCTCAATCCTCAATCGTCTATCTCAAATCCTGAATACTCAATCTTCAATCCTCAATACTCGATACTCAATCCTCAATCCTCATTCTTCAATCCTCAACACCCAATCCTCAATCTTCAATCCTAAATCCTCAATCCTGAATTCTCAATCCTCAATCTTCAGTTCTCAGTCCTCAAACCTCAATCCTCAACCCTCAGCCCTCATCCTCAATCCTCAATCCTCAATCCTCAATCCTCAATCTTCAATCCTCAATACTCAAACTTCAATCCACAATCCTCAATCCTCAATCCTCAATCCTCAATCCTCAATCGTCAGTCTTCAGTCCTCAATACTCAATCTTCAATCCTCAATCCTCAATCCTCAATCCTCAATACTCAATCTTCAATCCTCAGTAACCAATACTCAATCTTCAATCCTCAATCCTCAATCCTCAATTCTCGATCCTCAATCCTCAATCCTGAATCGTCAATTCTCAATCCTCAATCCTCAGTCCTCAGTCCTCAATACACAATCTTCAATCCTCAATCTTCAATCCTCAATCCTCAATCCCCATTCCTCAATCCTCAATACCCAGTCCTCAATCTTCAATCCTCAATCCTCAGTCCTCAATTCTCAATCCTCAATCCTCAGTCCTCAAACCTCAATCCTCAATCCTCAATCCTCAATCTTCAATCCTCAATACTCAAACTTCAATCCACAATCCTCAATCCTCAATCCTCAATCCTCAATCCTCAATCGTCAGTCTTCAATCCTCAATACTCAATCTTCAATCCTGAATCCTCAATCCTCAATCCTCAATACTCAATCTTCAATCCTCAGTAACCAATACTCAATCTTCAATCCTCAATCCTCAATCCTCAATTCTCGACCCTCAATCCTCAATCCTGAATCGTCAATTCTCAATCCTCAATCCTCAGTCCTCAGTCCTCAATACACAATCTTCAATCCTCAATCTTCAATCCTCAATCCTCAATCCCCATTCCTCAATCCTCAATACCCAGTCCTCAATCTTCAATCCTCAATCCTCAGTCCTCAATTCTCAATCCTCAATCCTCAGTCCTCAGTCCTCAAACCTCAATCCTCAACCCTCTAGCCCTCATCCTCAACCCTCAATCCTCAATCTTCAATCCTCAATCCTCAATCCTCAATACCCAATCTTCAATCCTCAATCCTCAGTCCTCAAACCACAATTCTGAAACCTCAATCCTGAATCCTCAATCTTCAATCCTCAATCCCCAATCCTAAATCTTCAATCCTCAATCCTCAATCCTCAATCCTCAATCCTCAATCTTCAATCCTCAATACTCAATATTCAATCCTCTATCCTCAATCCTCAATCCTCAATCCTCAATCCTCAATCCTCAATTTTCAATCCTCAATACTCAATCTGCAATCCTCAATCCTCAATACCTCAATCCTCAATCATCAGCCCTCAAACATCAATTCCGAATCCTCAATCCTGAATCCTCAATCTTCGGCACTCAGTCCTCAACAATCAGTTGTCAATCCTGAATCCTCAATAGAATATCCCCAGTTCAGAGTTTTCAATACGCAATACTCAATCTGCAATCGTCAAATCTCTATGCACAAACATCAATTCTCATCACTCAAGCCTCAACACTCAGTCCCAAATCTGCAACATTCAATCCTCAATCCTCAATCCTCAATCCTCAATCCTCAATCTTCAATCCTCAATACTCAATCTTCAATCCTCAATCCTCAATCCTCAATCCTCAATCTTCATTCCTCAATCCTCAATCCTCAACCCTCAATCCTCATTCTTCAATCCTCAATAACCAGTACTCAATCTTCAATCCTCAATCCTCAATCCTCAATCCTCAATCCTAAATCCTCAGTCCCCAAACCTCAATCCTCAATCTTCAATCCTCAGTTCTCAATCTTCAATCCTCAATCCTCAATACTCAATCCTCAATCCTCAATCCTCAATCGTCAGCCTTCAATCCTCAATACTCAAGCTTCAATCCTCAATCCTCAATCCTCAATCCTCAATCCTCAATCTTCAATCCTCAATACCCAATCCTCAATCTTGAATCCTCAATCCTCAATCCTCAATTCTCAATCCTCAATCCTCAATCCTCAGCCCTCAGACCTCAAACCTCAATCCTCGACCCTCAGCCCTCATCCTCAATGCTCAATCCTCAATCCTCAATCCTCAATCTTCAATCCTCAATACTCAATCTTCAATCCTCAATCCTCGATACTCAATCTTCAATCCTCAATCCTCAATCCTCAATCCCCAATCCTCATTCTTCGATCCTCAATCCTCAATCCTCAATCCTCAATCTTCAATCCTCAATACTCAATCTTCAATCCTCAATACTCAATATTCAATCCTCAGTCCTCAATTCTCGATCCTCAATCCTCAATCCTCAATCGTCTATCTCAAATCCTGAATACTCAATCTTCAATCCTCAATACTCGATACTCAATCCTCAATCCTCATTCTTCAATCCTCAACACCCAATCCTCAATCTTCAATCCTAAATCCTCAATCCTGAATTCTCAATCCTCAATCTTCAGTTCTCAGTCCTCAAACCTCAATCCTCAACCCTCAGCCCTCATCCTCAATCCTCAATCCTCAATCCTCAATCCTCAATCTTCAATCCTCAATACTCAAACTTCAATCCACAATCCTCAATCCTCAATCCTCAATCCTCAATCCTCAATCGTCAGTCTTCAATCCTCAATACTCAATCTTCAATCCTCAATCCTCAATCCTCAATCCTCAATCGTCAGTCTTCAATCCTCAATACTCAATCTTCAATCCTCAATCCTCAATCCTCAATCCTCAATACTCAATCTTCAATCCTCAGTAACCAATACTCAATCTTCAATCCTCAATCCTCAATCCTCAATTCTCGATCCTCAATCCTCAATCCTGAATCGTCAATTCTCAATCCTCAATCCTCAGTCCTCAGTCCTCAATACACAATCTTCAATCCTCAATCTTCAATCCTCAATCCTCAATCCCCATTCCTCAATCCTCAATACCCAGTCCTCAATCTTCAATCCTCAATCCTCAGTCCTCAATTCTCAATCCTCAATCCTCAGTCCTCAGTCCTCAAACCTCAATCCTCAACCCTCTAGCCCTCATCCTCAACCCTCAATCCTCAATCTTCAATCCTCAATCCTCAATCCTCAATACCCAATCTTCAATCCTCAATCCTCAGTCCTCAAACCACAATTCTGAAACCTCAATCCTGAATCCTCAATCTTCAATCCTCAATCCCCAATCCTAAATCTTCAATCCTCAATCCTCAATCCTCAATCCTCAATCCTCAATCTTCAATCCTCAATACTCAATATTCAATCCTCTATCCTCAATCCTCAATCCTCAATCCTCAATCCTCAATCCTCAATTTTCAATCCTCAATACTCAATCTGCAATCCTCAATCCTCAATACCTCAATCCTCAATCATCAGCCCTCAAACATCAATTCCGAATCCTCAATCCTGAATCCTCAATCTTCGGCACTCAGTCCTCAACAATCAGTTGTCAATCCTCAATCCTCAATAGAATATCCCCAGTTCAGAGTTTTCAATACGCAATACTCAATCTGCAATCGTCAAATCTCTATGCACAAACATCAATTCTCATCACTCAAGCCTCAACACTCAGTCCCAAATCCGCAACATTCAATCCTCAATCCTCAATCCTCAATCCTCAATCCTCAATCTTCAATCCTCAATACTCAATCTTCAATCCTCAATCCTCAATCCTCAATCCTCAATCTTCATTCCTCAATCCTCAATCCTCAATCCTCAATCCTCATTCTTCAATCCTCAATAACCAGTACTCAATCTTCAATCCTCAATCCTCAATCCTCAATTCTCGATCCTCAATCCTCAATCCTCAACCGTCAATTCTCAATCCTCAATCCTCAGTCCTCAATCTTCAATCCTCAATCCTCAATCTTCAATCCTCAATCCTCAATCCCCATTCCTCAATCCTCAATACCCAGTCCTCAATCTTCAATCCTCAATCCTCAATCCTCAATTCTCAATCCTGAATCCGCAGTCCTCAGTCCTCAACCCTCAATCCTCAACCCTCAGCCCTCATCCTCAATCCTCAAACCTCAATCTTCAATCCTCAATCCTCAATCCTCAATACCCAATCTTCAATCCTCAATCCTCAGTCCTCAAACCACAATTCTGAAACCTCAATCCTGTATCCTCAATCTTCAATCCTCAATCCCCAATCCTCAGTGTTCAATCCTCAATCTTCAAACCTCAATCCTCAATCCACAATCTTCAATCCTCAATACTCAATATTCAGTCCTCTATCCTCAATCCTCAATCCTCAATCCTCAATCCTCAACCTTCAATCCTCAATACCCAATCCTCAATCTTGAATCCTCAATACCCAGGCCTCAATCTTCAATCCTCAATCCTCAGTCCTCAATTCTCAATCCTCAATCCTCAGCCCTCAGTCCTCAAACCTCAATCCTCAACCCTCAGCCCTCATCCTCAACCCTCAATCCTCAATCTTCAATCCTCAATCCTCAATCCTCAATACCCAATCTTCAATCCTCAATCCTCAGTCCTCAAACCACAATTCTGAAACCTCAATCCTGAATCCTCAATCTGCAAATCCTCAATCCTCAATACCTCAATCCTCAATCATCAGCCCTCAAACATCAATTCCGAATCCTCAATCCTTAATCCTCAATCTTCGGCACTCAGTCCTCAACAATCAGTTGTCAATCCTCAATCCTCAATAGAATATCCCCAGTTCAGAGTTTTCAATACGCAATACTCAATCTGCAATCGTCAAATCTCTATGCACAAACATCAATTCTCATCACTCAAGCCTCAACACTCAGTCCCAAATCCGCAACATTCAATCCTCAATCCTCAATCCTCAATCCTCAATCCTCAACCTTCAATCCTCAATACTCAATCTTCAATCCTCAATCCTCAATCCTCAATCCTCAATCTTCATTCCTCAATCCTCAATCCTCAATCCTCAATCCTCATTCTTCAATCATCTGTACCGAATACTCAATCTTCAATCCTGAATTCTCAATCCTCAATCCTCAGTCCTCAGTCCTCAAACCTCAATCCTCAACCCTCAGCCCTCATCCTCAATCCTCAATCCTCAATCCTCAATCCTCTATCTTCAATCCTCAATCCTCAATCTTCAATCCTCAATACTCAATCTTCAATCCTCAATACTCAATATTCAATCCTCAGTCCTCAATCCTCGATCCTCAATCCTCAATCCTCAATCGTCTATCTCAAATCCTGAATACTCAATCTTCAATCCTCAATACTCGATACTCAATCCTCAATCCTCATTCTTCAATCCTCAACACCCAATCCTCAATCTTCAATCCTAAATCCTCAATCCTGAATTCTCAATCCTCAATCTTCAGTCCTCAGTCCTCAAACCTCAATCCTCAACCCTCAGCCCTCATCCTCAATCCTCAATCCTCAATCCTCAATCCTCAATCTTCAATCCTCAATACTCAAACTTCAATCCACAATCCTCAATCCTCAATCCTCAATCCTCAATCCTCAATCGTCAGTCTTCAATCCTCAATACTCAATCTTCAATCCTCAATCCTCAATCCTCAATCCTCAATACTCAATCTTCAATCCTCAGTAACCAATACTCAATCTTCAATCCTCAATCCTCAATCCTCAATTCTCGACCCTCAATCCTCAATCCTGAATCGTCAATTCTCAATCCTCAATCCTCAGTCCTCAGTCCTCAATACACAATCTTCAATCCTCAATCTTCAATCCTCAATCCTCAATCCCCATTCCTCAATCCTCAATACCCAGTCCTCAATCTTCAATCCTCAATCCTCAGTCCTCAATTCTCAATCCTCAATCCTCAGTCCTCAGTCCTCAAACCTCAATCCTCAACCCTCTAGCCCTCATCCTCAACCCTCAATCCTCAATCTTCAATCCTCAATCCTCAATCCTCAATACCCAATCTTCAATCCTCAATCCTCAGTCCTCAAACCACAATTCTGAAACCTCAATCCTGAATCCTCAATCTTCAATCCTCAATCCCCAATCCTAAATCTTCAATCCTCAATCCTCAATCCTCAATCCTCAATCCTCAATCTTCAATCCTCAATACTCAATATTCAATCCTCTATCCTCAATCCTCAATCCTCAATCCTCAATCCTCAATCCTCAATTTTCAATCCTCAATACTCAATCTGCAATCCTCAATCCTCAATACCTCAATCCTCAATCATCAGCCCTCAAACATCAATTCCGAATCCTCAATCCTCAATCTTCAATCCTCAATACCCAATCCTCAATCTTGAATCCTCAATCCTCAATCCTCAATTCTCAATCCTCAATCCTCAATCCTCAGCCCTCAGACCTCAAACCTCAATCCTCGACCCTCAGCCCTCATCCTCAATGCTCAATCCTCAATCCTCAATCCTCAATCTTCAATCCTCAATACTCAATCTTCAATCCTCAATCCTCGATACTCAATCTTCAATCCTCAATCCTCAATCCTCAATCCCCAATCCTCATTCTTCGATCCTCAATCCTCAATCCTCAATCCTCAATCTTCAATCCTCAATACTCAATCTTCAATCCTCAATACTCAATATTCAATCCTCAGTCCTCAATCCTCGATCCTCAATCCTCAATCCTCAATCGTCTATCTCAAATCCTGAATACTCAATCTTCAATCCTCAATACTCGATACTCAATCCTCAATCCTCATTCTTCAATCCTCAACACCCAATCCTCAATCTTCAATCCTAAATCCTCAATCCTGAATTCTCAATCCTCAATCTTCAGTCCTCAGTCCTCAAACCTCAATCCTCAACCCTCAGCCCTCATCCTCAATCCTCAATCCTCAATCCTCAATCCTCAATCTTCAATCCTCAATACTCAAACTTCAATCCACAATCCTCAATCCTCAATCCTCAATCCTCAATCCTCAATCCTCAATCGTCAGTCTTCAATCCTCAATACTCAATCTTCAATCCTCAATCCTCAATCCTCAATCCTCAATACTCAATCTTCAATCCTCAGTAACCAATACTCAATCTTCAATCCTCAATCCTCAATCCTCAATTCTCGATCCTCAATCCTCAATCCTGAATCGTCAATTCTCAATCCTCAATCCTCAGTCCTCAGTCCTCAATACACAATCTTCAATCCTCAATCTTCAATCCTCAATCCTCAATCCCCATTCCTCAATCCTCAATACCCAGTCCTCAATCTTCAATCCTCAATCCTCAGTCCTCAATTCTCAATCCTCAATCCTCAGTCCTCAGTCCTCAAACCTCAATCCTCAACCCTCAGCCCTCATCCTCAACCCTCAATCCTCAATCTTCAATCCTCAATCCTCAATCCTCAATACCCAATCTTCAATCCTCAATCCTCAGTCCTCAAACCACAATTCTGAAACCTCAATCCTGAATCCTCAATCTTCAATCCTCAATCCCCAATCCTAAATCTTCAATCCTCAATCCTCAATCCTCAATCCTCAATCCTCAATCTTCAATCCTCAATACTCAATATTCAATCCTCTATCCTCAATCCTCAATCCTCAATCCTCAATCCTCAATCCTCAATTTTCAATCCTCAATACTCAATCTACAATCCTCAATCCTCAATACCTCAATCCTCAATCATCAGCCCTCAAACATCAATTCCGAATCCTCAATCCTGAATCCTCAATCTTCGGCACTCAGTCCTCAACAATCAGTTGTCAATCCTCAATCCTCAATAGAATATCCCCAGTTCAGAGTTTTCAATACGCAATACTCAATCTGCAATCGTCAAATCTCTATGCACAAACATCAATTCTCATCACTCAAGCCTCAACACTCAGTCCCAAATCCGCAACATTCAATCCTCAATCCTCAATCCTCAATCCTCAATCCTCAATCTTCAATCCTCAATACTCAATCTTCAATCCTCAATCCTCAATCCTCAATCCTCAATCTTCATTCCTCAATCCTCGATCCTCAATCCTCAATCCTCATTCTTCAATCATCTGTACCGAATACTCAATCTTCAATCCTGAATTCTCAATCCTCAATCCTCAGTCCTCAGTCTTCAAACCTCAATCCTCAACCCTCAGCGCTCATCCTCAATCCTCAATCCTCAATCCTCAATCCTCAATCTTCAATCCTCAATACTCAAACTTCAATCCTCAATCCTCAATCCTCAATCCTAAATCCTCAGTCCCCAAACCTCAATCCTCAATATTCAATCCTCAATTCTCAATCTTCAATCCCCAATCCTCAATACTCAATCCTCAATCCTCAATCCTCAATCGTCAGCCTTCAATCCTCAATACTCAAGCTTCAATCCTCAATCCTCAATCCTCAATCCTCAATCCTCAATCTTCAATCCTCAATACCCAATCCTCAATCTTGAATCCTCAATCCTCAATCCTCAATTCTCAATCCTCAATCCTCAATCCTCAGCCCTCAGACCTCAAACCTCAATCCTCGACCCTCAGCCCTCATCCTCAATGCTCAATCCTCAATCCTCAATCCTCAATCTTCAATCCTCAATACTCAATCTTCAATCCTCAATCCTCAGACCTCAAGCATCAATTCCGAATCCTCAATCCTGAATCCTCAATCTTCGGCACTCAGTCCTCAACAATCAGTTGTCAATCCTCAATCCTCAATAGAATATCCCCATTTCAGAGTTTTCAATACGCAATACTCAATCTGCAATCGTCAAATCTCTATGCACAAACATCAATTCTCATCACTCAAGCCTCAACACTCAGTCCCAAATCCGCAACCTTCAATCCTCAATCCTCAATCCTCAATCCTCAATCCTCAATCCTCAATCCTCAATCTTCAGTCCTCAATACTCAATCTTCAATCCTCAATCCTCAATCCTCAATCCTCAATCCTCAATCCTCAATCCTCAATCGTCAGTCTTCAATCCTCAATCCTCAATCCTCAATACACAATCTTCAATCCTCAATAACCAATACTCAATCTTCAATCCTCAATCCTCAATCCTCAATTCTCGATCCTCAATCCTCAATCCTCAATCGTCAATTCTCAATCCTCAATCCGCAGTCCTCAGTCCTCAATACACAATCTTCAATCCTCAATCTTCAATCCTCAATCCTCAATGCCCATTCCTCAATCCTCAATACCCAGTCCTCAATCTTCAATCCTCAATCCTCAATCCTCAATTCTCAATCCTCAATCCTCAGTCCTCAGTCCTCAAACCTCAGTCCTCAACCCTCAGCCCTCATCCTCAATCCTCAATCCTCAATCTTCAATCCTCAATCCTCAATCCTCAATACACAATCTTCAATCCTCAATCCTCAGTCCTCAAACCAGAATTCTGAAACCTCAATCCTGAATCCTCAATCTTCAATCCTCAATCCCCAATCCCCAATCTTCAACCCTCAATCCTCAATACTCAATCCTCAATCCTCAATCTTCAATCCTCAATACTCAATATTCAATCCTCTATCCTCAATCCTCAATCCTCAATCCTCAATCCTCAATCCTCAATCTTCAATCCTCAATACTCAATCTGCAATCCTCAATCCTCAATACCTCAATCCTCAATCCTCATTCTTCAATCCTCAGTACCGAATCCACAATCTTCAATCCTGAATCCTCAATCCTCAATTCTCAATCCTGAATCCTCAACCCTGAATCCTCAAGCTTCAGCCCTCAGTCCTCAACAATCAGTTGTCAATCCCCAATCCTCAATAGAATATCCTCAATTCACAGTTTTCAATACTCATTACTCAATCTGCAATCTTCAGATCTCTATCCACAAACATCAATTCTCATCACTCAACCCTCAATACTCAGTCCCCAATCCTCAAGCATCAAACCTAAATCCTCAATCCTCAATCATCGATCCTCAATCTTCAATCCTCAATACTCAATCTTCAATCCTCAACCCTCAATCCTCAATCCTCAATCACCAATCCTCAATCCTGAATCCTCAATCCTCAATCGTCAATCTTCAATCCTCAATCCTCAATCCTAAATCCTCAGTCCCCAAACCTCAATCCTCAATTTCAATCCTCAATTCTCAATCTTCAATCCTCAATCCTCAATCCTCAATCCTCAATCCTCAATCCTCAATCCTCAATATTCAATCCTCGATCCTCAATCCACAATCCTCAGTACCAAATCCTCAATCTTCAATCCTCAATCCTCAACCCTCAATCTTCAATCCTCGATACTCAATCTTCAATCCTCAATCCTCAATCCTCAATCCTCAATCCTCATTCTTCGATCCTCAATACCCAATCCTCAATCTTCAATCCTCAATCCTCAATCCTCAATTCTCAATCCTCAATCCTCAACCGTCAATGTTCAATCCGCAACACCCAATCCTCAATCTTCAAACCTCAATCCTCAATCCTCAAACCTCAATCCTGAATCCTCAATACTGAATCCTCAATCTTCAGACCTCAGTCCTCAACAATCAGTTGTCAATCCTCAATCCTCAATAGAATATCATCAATTCACAGCTTTCAATACTCAATACTCAGCCTGCAATCTTCAAATCTCTATCCACAAACATAAAGTCTCATCACTCAACCCTCAAAACTCAGTCCCCAATCCTCAATCTTCAATCCTCAATCCTCAACACTCAGTCCCCAATCCTCAATCTTCAATCCTCAATACTCAATCTTCAATCCTCAATCCTCAATCCTCGATCCTCAATCCTCAATCCTCAATCGTCTATCTCCAATCCTGAATACTCAATCTTCAATCCTCAATCCTCAATACTCAATCCTCAATCCTCATTCTTCAATCCTCAACACCCAATCCGCAATCTTCAATCCTCAATCCTCAATCCTGAATTCTCAATCCTCAATCCTCAGTCCTCAGTCCTCAAACCTCAATCCTCAACCCTCAGCCCTCATCCTCAATCCTCAGTCCTCAATCCTTAATCCTCAATCTTCAATCCTCAATACTCAAACTTCAATTCTCAATCCTCAGTCCTCATTCCTCAATCCTCAATCCTCAATCGTCAGTCTTCAATCCTCAATACTCAATCTTCAGTCCTCAATCCTCAATCCTCAATCCTCAATACTCAATCTTCAATCCTCAGTAACCAATACTTAATCTTCAATCCTCAATCCACAATCCTCAATTCTCGATCCTCAATCCTCAATCCTGAATCGTCAATTCTCAATCCTCAATCCTCAGTCCTCAGTCCTCAATACACAATCTTCAATCCTCAATCTTCAATCCTCAATCCTCAATCCCCATTCCTCAATCCTCAATACCCAGTCCTCAATCTTCAATCCTCAATCCTCAGTCCTCAATTCTCAATCCTCAATCCTCAGTCCTCAGTCCTCAAACCTCAATCCTCAACCCTCAGCCCTCATCCTCAATCCTCAATCCTCAATCTTCAATCCTCAATCCTCAATCCTCAATACCCTATCTTCAATCCTCAATCCTCAGTCCTCAAACCACAATTCTGAAACCTCAATCCTGAATCCTCAATCTTCAATCCTCAATCCCCAATCCTCAATCTTCAATCCTCAATCCTCAATCCTCAATCCTCAATCCTCAACCTTCAATCCTCAATACTCAATATTCAATCCTCTATCCTCAATCCTCAATCCTCAATCCTCAATCCTCAATCCTCAATTTTCTATCCTCAAAATTCAATCTGCAATCCTCAATCCTCAATACCTCAATCCTCAATCCTCAGCCCTCAAACATCAATTCCGAATCCTCAATCCTGAATCCTCAATCTTCGGCACTCAGTCCTCAACAATCAGTTGTCAATCCTCAATCCTCAATAGAATATCCCCAGTTCAGAGTTTTCAATACGCAATACTCAATCTGCAATCGTCAAATCTCTATGCACAAACATCAATTCTCATCACTCAAGCCTCAACGCGCAGTCCCAAATCCGCAACCTTCAATCCTCAATCCTCAATCCTCAATCCTCAATCCTCAATCTTCAATCCTCAATCCTCAATCCTAAATCCTCAGTCCCCAAACCTCAATCCTCAATCTTCAATCCTCAATTCTCAATGTTCAATCCTCAATCCTCAATACTCAATCCTCAATCCTCAATCCTCAACCGTCAGCCTTCAATCCTCAATACTCAATCTTCAATCCTCAATCCTCAATCCTCAATCCTCAATCCTCAATCCTCAATCTTCAATCCTCAATACCCAATCCTCAATCTTGAATCCTCAATCCGCAATCCTCAATTCTCGATCCTCAATCCTCAATCCTCAATCCTCAATCCTCAATCCTCAATCGTCAGCCTTCAATCCTCAATACTCAATCTTCAATCCTCAATCCTCAATCCTCAATCATCAATCCTCATGCTTCAATCCTCAATACCCAAACCTCAATCTTCAATCCTCAATCCTCAATCCTCAATTCTCAATCCTCAATCCTCAGTCCTCAGTCCTCAAACCTCAATCCTCAACCCTCAGCCCTCATCCTCAATCCTCAATCCTCAATATTCAATCCTCAATACTCAATCCTCAATACTCAATCTTCAATCCTCAATTCTTAATCCTCAATCCTCAGCCCTCAATGTTCAATCCGCAATAACTAATCCTCAAACTTCAATCCTCAATCCTCAATCCTCAATCCTGAATCCTCAATCCTCAATCCTCAGCACTCAAACCTTAATCCTGAATCCTCAATCCTGAATCCTCAATCTTCAGCCCTCAGTCCTCAACAATCAGTTGTCAATCCTCCATCCTCAATAGAATATCATCAATTCACAGCTTTCAATACTCAATACTCAACCTGCAATCGTCAAATCTCTATCCACAAACATCAATTCTCATCACTCAACCCTCAACGCTCAGTCCCCAATCCTCAATCTTCAATCCTCAATCCTCAACACTCAGACCCCAATCCTCAATCTTCAATCCTCAATACTCAATCTTCAATCCTCAATACTCAATCTTCAATCCTCAATCCTCAATCCTCAATCCTCAACCTTCATTCCTCAATCCTCAATCCTCAATACTCAATCCTCATTCTTCAATCATCTGTTCCGAATACTCAATCTTCAATCCTGAATTCTCAATCCTCAATCCTCAGTCTTCAGTCCTCAATACACAATCTTCAGTCCTCAATCCTCAATCCTCAATCCTCAATTCTCATTCTTCAATCCTCAATACCCAATCTTCAATCTTCAATCCTCAATCCTCAATCCTCAATTCTCAACCCTCAATCCTCAGTCCTCAGTCCTCAAACATCAATCCTCAACCCTCAGCCCTCATCCTCAATCCTCAATCCTCAATTCTCAATCCTCAATCCTCAATCCTCAATCCTCATTCCTCAATCGTCGGTCTTCAATCCTCAATACTCAATCTTCAATCCTCAATCGTCAATCCTCAATCCTCAATACTCAATCTTCAATCCACAATAACCAGTACTCAATCTTCAATCCTCAATCCTCAATCCTCAATTCTCGATCCTCAATCCTCAATCCTCAATCGTCAATTCTCAATCCTCAATCCTCAGTCCTCAGTCCTCAATACACAATCTTCAATCCTCAATCTTCAATCCTCAACCCTCAATCCCCATTCCTCAATCCTCAATACCCAGTCCTCAATCTTCAATCCTCAATCCTCAATCCTCAATTCTCAATCCTCAATCCGCAGTCCTCAGTCCTCAACCCTCAATCCTCAACCCTCAGCCCTCATCCACAATCCTCAAACCTCAATCTTCAATCCTCAATCCTCTATCCTCAATACCCAATCTTCAATCCTCAATCCTCAGTCCTCAAACCACAATTCTGAAACCTCAATCCTGAATCCTCAATCTTCAATCCTCAATCCCCAATCCTCAGTCTTCAATCCTCAATCTTCAATCCTCAATCCTCAATCCACAATCTTCAATCCTCAATACTCAATATTCAGTCCTCTATCCTCAATCCTCAATCCTCAATCCTCAATCCTCAATCCTCAATTTTCAGTCTTCAATACTCAATCTCCAATCCTCTATCCTCAATACCTTAATCCTCAATTCTCATTCTACAATCCTCAGTACCGAATCCACAATCTTCAATCCTGAATCCTCAGTCCTCAGTTCTCAATCCTGAATCCTCAATCCTGAATCCTCAAGCTTCAGCCCTCAGTCCTCAACAATCAGTTGTCAATCCCCAATCCTCAATAGAATATCCTCAATTCACAGTTTTCAATACTCATTACTCAATCTGCAATTCTCAGATCTCTATCCACAAACATCAATTCTCATCACTCAACACTCAATACTCAGTCCCCAATCCTCAAGCTTCAAACCTAAATCCTCAATCCTCAATCATCAATCCTCCATCTTCAATCCTCAATACTCAATCTTCAATCCTCAACCCTCAATCCTCAATCCTCAATCACCAATCCTCAATCCTGAATCCTCAATCCTCAATCGTCAATCTTCAATCCTCAATCCTCAATCCTAAATCCTCAGTCCCCAAACCTCAATCCTCAATCTTCAATCCTCAATTCTCAATCTTCAATCCTCAATCCTCAATACTCAATCCGCAATCCTCAATCCTCAACCGTCAGCCTTCAATCCTCAATACTCAATCTTCAATCCTCAATCCTCAATCCTCAATCCTCAATCCTCAACCTTCAATCCTCAATACCCAATCCTCAATCTTGAATCCTCAATCCTCAATCCTCAATTCTCAATCCTCAATCCTCAATCCTCAGCCCTCAGACCTCAAACCTCAATCCTCGACCCTCAGCCCTCATCCTCAATGCTCAATCCTCAATCCTCAATCCTCAATCTTCAATCCTCAATACTCAATCTTCAATCCTCAATCCTCAGTCCTCAAACATCAATTCCGAATCCTCAATCCTGAATCCTCAATCTTCGGCACTCAGTCCTCAACAATCAGTTGTCAATCCTCAATCCTCAATAGAATATCCCCAGTTCAGAGTTTTCAATACGCAATACTCAATCTGCAATCGTCAAATCTCTATGCACAAACATCAATTCTCATCACTCAAGCCTCAACACTCAGTCCCAAATCCGCAACCTTCAATCCTCAATCCTCAATCCTCAATCTTCAATCCTCAATCCTCAATCATCAATCTTCAATCCTCAATACTCAATCTTCTATCCTCAATCCTCAATCCTCAATCCTCAATCCTCAATCCTCAATCCTCAATCCTCAATATTCAATCCTCGATCCTCAATCCGCAATCCTCAGTACCAAATCCTCAATCTTCAATCCTCAATACTCAATCTTCAATCCTCAATCCTCAATCCTCGATCCTCAATCCTCAATCCTCAATCGTCTATCTCCAATCCTGAATACTCAATCTTCAATCCTCAATCCTCAATACTCAATCCTCAATCCTCATTCTTCAATCCTCAACACCCAATCCGCAATCTTCAATCCTCAATCCTCAATCCTGAATTCTCAATCCTCAATCCTCAGTCCTCAGTCCTCAAACCTCAATCCTCAACCCTCAGCCCTCATCCTCAATCCTCAGTCCTCAATCCTCAATCCTCAATCTTCAATCCTCAATACTCAAACTTCAATTCTCAATCCTCAGTCCTCATTCCTCAATCCTCAATCCTCAATCGTCAGTCTTCAGTCCTCAATACTCAATCTTCAGTCCTCAATCCTCAATCCTCAATCCTCAATACTCAATCTTCAATCCTCAGTAACCAATACTTAATCTTCAATCCTCAATCCACAATCCTCAATTCTCGATCCTCAATCCTCAATCCTGAATCGTCAATTCTCAATCCTCAATCCTCAGTCCTCAGTCCTCAATACACAATCTTCAATCCTCAATCTTCAATCCTCAATCCTCAATCCCCATTCCTCAATCCTCAATACCCAGTCCTCAATCTTCAATCCTCAATCCTCAGTCCTCAATTCTCAATCCTCAATCCTCAGTCCTCAGTCCTCAAACCTCAATCCTCAACCCTCAGCCCTCATCCTCAATCCTCAATCCTCAATCTTCAATCCTCAATCCTCAATCCTCAATACCCTATCTTCAATCCTCAATCCTCAGTCCTCAAACCACAATTCTGAAACCCCAATCCTGAATCCTCAATCTTCAATCCTCAATCCCCAATCCTCAATCTTCAATCCTCAATCCTCAATCCTCAATCCTCAATCCTCAACCTTCAATCCTCAATACTCAATATTCAATCCTCTATCCTCAATCCTCAATCCTCAATCCTCAATCCTCAATCCTCAATTTTCTATCCTCAAAATTCAATCTGCAATCCTCAATCCTCAATACCTCAATCCTCAATCCTCAGCCCTCAAACATCAATTCCGAATCCTCAATCCTGAATCCTCAATCTTCGGCACTCAGTCCTCAACAATCAGTTGTCAATCCTCAATCCTCAATAGAATATCCCCAGTTCAGAGTTTTCAATACGCAATACTCAATCTGCAATCGTCAAATCTCTATGCACAAACATCAATTCTCATCACTCAAGCCTCAACGCACAGTCCCAAATCCGCAACCTTCAATCCTCAATCCTCAATCCTCAATCCTCAATCCTCAATCTTCAATCCTCAATCCTCAATCCTAAATCCTCAGTCCCCAAACCTCAATCCTCAATCTTCAATCCTCAATTCTCAATGTTCAATCCTCAATCCTCAATACTCAATCCTCAATCCTCAATCCTCAACCGTCAGCCTTCAATCCTCAATACTCAATCTTCAATCCTCAATCATCAATCCTCAATCCTCAATCCTCAATCCTCAATCTTCAATCCTCAATACCCAGTCCTCAATCTTGAATCCTCAATCCGCAATCCTCAATTCTCGATCCTCAATCCTCAATCCTCAATCCTCAATCCTCAATCCTCAATCGTCAGCCTTCAATCCTCAATACTCAATCTTCAAGCCTCAATCCTCAATCCTCAATCATCAATCCTCATTCTTCAATCCTCAATACCCAAACCTCAATCTTCAATCCTCAATCCTCAATCCTCAATTCTCAATCCTCAATCCTCAGTCCTCAGTCCTCAAACCTCAATCCTCAACCCTCAGCCCTCATCCTCAATCCTCAATCCTCAATATTCAATCCTCAATACTCAATCCTCAATACTCAATCTTCAATCCTCAATTCTTAATCCTCAATCCTCAGCCCTCAATGTTCAATCCGCAATAACTAATCCTCAAACTTCAATCCTCAATCCTCAATCCTCAATCCTCAATCCTCAATCCTCAATCCTCAGCACTCAAACCTTAATCCTGAATCCTCAATCCTGAATCCTCAATCTTCAGCCCTCAGTCCTCAACAATCAGTTGTCAATCCTCCATCCTCAATAGAATATCATCAATTCACAGCTTTCAATACTCAATACTCAACCTGCAATCTTCAAATCTCTATCCACAAACATCAATTCTCATCACTCAACCCTCAACGCTCAGTCCCCAATCCTCAATCTTCAATCCTCAATCCTCAACACTCAGACCCCAATCCTCAATCTTCAATCCTCAATACTCAATCTTCAATCCTCAATCCTCAATCGTCAGTCTTCAATGTTCAATACTCAATCTTCAATTCTCAATCCTCAATCCTCAATCCTCATTCTTCAATCCTCAATACCCAATCCTCAATCTTCAATCGTCAATCCTCAATCCTCAATTCTCAATCCTCAATCCTCAGTCCTCAGTCCTCAAACCTCAATCCTCAACCCTCAGCCCTCATCCTCAATCCTCAATCCTCAATCCTCAATCCTCAATCGTCAGTCTTCAATCCTCAATACTCAATCTTCAATCCTCAATCCTCAATCCTCAATCCTCAATCCTCGATCTTCAATCCTCAATACCCAATCCTCAATCTTCAATCCTCAATCCTCAATCCTCAATCCTCAATTCTCGATCCTCAATTCTCAATCCTCAATCCTCAATTCTCAAACCTCAATCCTCAGTCTTCTGTCCTCAATACACAATCTTCAGTCCTCAATCCTCAATCCTCAATCCCCAATCCTCATTCTTCAATCCTCAATACCCAATCTTCAATCTTCAATCCTCAATCCTCAATCCTCAATTCCCAATACTCAATCCTCAGTCTTCAGTCCTCAATACACAATCTTCAGTCCTCAATCCTCAATCCTCAATCCTCAATACTCATTCTTCAATCCTCAATACCCAATCTTCAATCTTCAATCCTCAATCCTCAATCCTCAATTCTCAACCCTCAATCCTCAGTCCTCAGTCCTCAAACCTCAATCCTCAACCCTCAGCCCTCATCCTCAATCCTCAATCCTCAATTCTCAATCCTCAATCCTCAATCCTCAGTCCTCAAACCTCAATCCTCAACCCTCAGCCCTCATCGTCAATCCTCAATACTCAATCCTCAATCGTCAACCTTCAATCCTCAATACTCAATCTTCAATCCTCAATCCTCAATCCTCAATCCTCAATCCTCATTCTTCAATCCTCAATACCCAATCCTCAATCTTCAATCCTCAACCCTCAATCCTCAATTCTCAGTCCTCAATCCTCAGTCCTGAGTCATCAAACCTCAATCCTCAACACTCAGCCCTAATCCTCAATCCTCAATCCTCAATCCTCAATCCTCAATCCTCAATCTTCAATCCTCAATACTCAATCTTCAATCCTCAATCCTCAATCCTCAATCCTCAACCTTCATTCCTCAATCCTCAATCCTCAATACTCAATCCTCATTCTTCAATCATCTGTACCGAATACTCAATCTTCAATCCTGAATTCTCAATCCTCAATCCTCAGTCCTCAGTCCTCAAACCTCAATCCTCAACCCTCAGCACTCATCCTCAATCCTCAATCCTCAATCCTCAATCCTCAATCTTCAATCCTCAATACTCAAACTTCAATCCTCAATCCTCAATCCTCAATCCTCAATCCTCATTCCTCAATCGTCGGTCTTCAATCCTCAATACTCAATCTTCAATCCTCAATCCTCAATCCTCAATCCTCAATACTCAATCTTCAATCCTCAATAACCAGTACTCAATCTTCAATCCTCAATCCTCAATCCTCAATTCTCGATCCTCAATCCTCAATCCTCAATCGTCAATTCTCAATCCTCAATCCTCAGTCCTCAGTCCTCAATACACAATCTTCAATCCTCAATCTTCAATCCTCAATCCTCAATCCCCATTCCTCAATCCTCAATACCCAGTCCTCAATCCTCAATACCCAAACCTCAATCTTCAATCCTCAATCCTCAATCCTCAATCCTCAATTCTCGATCCTCAATTCTCAATCCTCAATCCTCAATTCTCAATCCTCAATCCTCAGTCTTCAGTCCTCAATACACTATCTTCAGTCCTCAATCCTCAATCCTCAATCCTCAATCCTCATTCTTCAATCCTCAATACCCAATCTTCAATCTTCAATCCTCAATCCTCAATCCTCAATTCTCAACCCTCAATCCTCAGTCCTCAGTCCTCAAACCTCAATCCTCAACCCTCAGCCCTCATCCTCAATCTTCAATCCTCAACCCTTAATCCTCAATTCTCAATCCTCAATCCTCAGTCCTCAGTCCTCAAACCTCAATCCTCAACACTCAGCCCTCATCCTCAATCCTCAATCCTCAATCCTCAATCCTCAATCCTCAATCTTCAATCCTCAATACTCAATCTTCAATCCTCAATCCTCAATCCTCAATCCTCAACCTTCATTCCTCAATCCTCAATCCTCAATACTCAATCCTCATTCTTCAATCATCTGTACCGAATACTCAATCTTCAATCCTGAATTCTCAATCCTCAATCCTCAGTCTTCAGTCCTCAATACACAATCTTCAGTCCTCAATCCTCAATCCTCAATCCTCAATTCTCATTCTTCAATCCTCAATACCCAATCTTCAATCTTCAATCCTCAATCCTCAATCCTCAATTCTCAACCCTCAATCCTCAGTCCTCAGTCCTCAAGCATTAATCCTCAACCCTCAGCCCTCATCCTCAATCCTCAATCCTCAATTCTCAATCCTCAATCCTCAATCCTCAATCCTCATTCCTCAATCGTCGGTCTTCAATCCTCAATACTCAATCTTCAATCCTCAATCGTCAATCCTCAATCCTCAATACTCAATCTTCAATCCACAATAACCAGTACTCAATCTTCAATCCTCAATCGTCAATCCTCAATTCTCGATCCTCAATCCTCAATCCTCAATCGTCAATTCTCAATCCTCAATCCTCAGTCCTCAGTCCTCAATACACAATCTTCAATCCTCAATCTTCAATCCTCAACCCTCAATCCCCATTCCTCAATCCTCAATACCCAGTCCTCAATCTTCAATCCTCAATCCTCAATCCTCAATTCTCAATCCTCAATCCGCAGTCCTCAGTCCTCAACCCTCAATCCTCAACCCTCAGCCCTCATCCACAATCCTCAAACCTCAATCTTCAATCCTCAATCCTCTATCCTCAATACCCAATCTTCAATCCTCAATCCTCAGTCCTCAAACCACAATTCTGAAACCTCAATCCTGAATCCTCAATCTTCAATCCTCAATCCCCAATCCTCAGTCTTCAATCCTCAATCTTCAATCCTCAATCCTCAATCCACAATCTTCAATCCTCAATACTCAATATTCAGTCCTCTATCCTCAATCCTCAATCCTCAATCCTCAATCCTCAATCCTCAATTTTCAGTCTTCAATACTCAATCGCCAATCCTCTATCCTCAATACCTTAATCCTCAATTCTCATTCTACAATCCTCAGTACCGAATCCACAATCTTCAATCCTGAATCCTCAATCCTCAGTTCTCAATCCTGAATCCTCAATCCTGAATCCTCAAGCTTCAGCCCTCAGTCCTCAACAATCAGTTGTCAATCCCCAATCCTCAATAGAATATCCTCAATTCACAGTTTTCAATACTCATTACTCAATCTGCAATCTTCAGATCTCTATCCACAAACATCAATTCTCATCACTCAACACTCAATACTCAGGTCCCAATCCTCAAGCTTCAAACCTAAATCCTCAATCCTCAATCATCAATCCTCAATCTTCAATCCTCAATACTCAATCTTCAATCCTCAACCCTCAATCCTCAATCCTCAATCACCAATCCTCAATCCTGAATCCTCAATCCTCAATCGTCAATCTTCAATCCTCAATCCTCAATCCTAAATCCTCAGTCCCCAAACCTCAATCCTCAATCTTCAATCCTCAATTCTCAATCTTCAATCCTCAATCCTCAATACTCAATCCGCAATCCTCAATCCTCAACCGTCAGCCTTCAATCCTCAATACTCAATCTTCAATCCTCAATCCTCAATCCTCAATCCTCAATCCTCAACCTTCAATCCTCAATACCCAATCCTCAATCTTGAATCCTCAATCCTCAATCCTCAATTCTCAATCCTCAATCCTCAATCCTCAGCCCTCAGACCTCAAACCTCAATCCTCGACCCTCAGCCCTCATCCTCAATGCTCAATCCTCAATCCTCAATCCTCAATCTTCAATCCTCAATACTCAATCTTCAATCCTCAATCCTCAGTCCTCAAACATCAATTCCGAATCCTCAATCCTGAATCCTCAATCTTCGGCTCTCAGTCCTCAACAATCAGTTGTCAATCCTCAATCCTCAATAGAATATCCCCAGTTCAGAGTTTTCAATACGCAATACTCAATCTGCAATCGTCAAATCTCTATGCACAAACATCAATTCTCATCACTCAAGCCTCAACACTCAGTCCCAAATCCGCAACCTTCAATCCTCAATCCTCAATCCTCAATCTTCAATCCTCAATCCTCAATCATCAATCTTCAATCCTCAATACTCAATCTTCTATCCTCAATCCTCAATCCTCAATCCTCAATCCTCAATCCTCAATCCTCAATCCTCAATATTCAATGCTCGATCCTCAATCCACAATCCTCAGTACCAAATCCTCAATCTTCAATCCTCAATCCTCAACCCTCAATCTTCAATCCTCGATACTCAATCTTCAATCCTCAATCCTCAATCCTCAATACTCAATCCTCATTCTTCGATCCTCAATACCCAATCCTCAATCTTCAATCCTCTATCCTCAATCCTCAATCCTCAATCCTCAATCCTCAACCGTCAATGTTCAATCCGCAACACCCAATCCTCAATCTTCAAACCTCAATCCTCAATCCTCAATCCTCAAACCTCAATCCTGAATCCTCAATACTGAATCCTCAATCTTCAGCCCTCAGTCCTCAACAATCAGTTGTCAATCCTCAATCCTCAGTAGAATATCATCAATTCACAGCTTTCATTACTCAATACTCAGCCTGCAATCTTCAAATCTCTATCCACAAACATAAATTCTCATCACTCAACCCTCAACACTCAGTCCCCAATCCTCAATCTTCAATCCTCAATCCTCAACACTCAGTCCCCAATCCTCGATCTTCAATCCTCAATACTCAACCTTCAATCCTCAATCCTCAATCCTCAATCCTCAATCCTCATACTTCAATCCTCAATACTCAAACTTCAATGCTCAATCCTCAATCCTCAATCCTCAATCTTCATTCCTCAATCCTCAATCCTCAATGTTCAATCCGCGATACCCAATCCTCAATGTTCAATCCTCAATACTCAATCCTAAATCCTCAGTCCTCAACCCTCAGCCCTCATCCTCAATCCACAATCCTCAATCCTCAATCCTCAATCTTCAATCCTCAATACTCAAACTTCAATCCTCAATCCTCAATACTCAATCCTCAATCCTCAATCCTCAATCGTCAGTCTTCAATCCTCAATACTCAATCTTCAATCCTCAATCCTCAGTCCTCAAACATCAATTCCGAATCCTCAATCCTGAATCCTCAATCTTCGGCTCTCAGTCCTCAACAATCAGTTGTCAATCCTCAATCCTCAATAGAATATCCCCAGTTCAGAGTTTTCAATACGCAATACTCAATCTGCAATCGTCAAATCTCTATGCACAAACATCAATTCTCATCACTCAAGCCTCAACACTCAGTCCCAAATCCGCAACCTTCAATCCTCAATCCTCAATCCTCAATCTTCAATCCTCAATCCTCAATCATCAATCTTCAATCCTCAATACTCAATCTTCTATCCTCAATCCTCAATCCTCAATCCTCAATCCTCAATCCTCAATCCTCAATCCTCAATATTCAATGCTCGATCCTCAATCCACAATCCTCAGTACCAAATCCTCAATCTTCAATCCTCAATCCTCAACCCTCAATCTTCAATCCTCGATACTCAATCTTCAATCCTCAATCCTCAATCCTCAATACTCAATCCTCATTCTTCGATCCTCAATACCCAATCCTCAATCTTCAATCCTCTATCCTCAATCCTCAATCCTCAATCCTCAATCCTCAACCGTCAATGTTCAATCCGCAACACCCAATCCTCAATCTTCAAACCTCAATCCTCAATCCTCAATCCTCAAACCTCAATCCTGAATCCTCAATACTGAATCCTCAATCTTCAGCCCTCAGTCCTCAACAATCAGTTGTCAATCCTCAATCCTCAGTAGAATATCATCAATTCACAGCTTTCATTACTCAATACTCAGCCTGCAATCTTCAAATCTCTATCCACAAACATAAATTCTCATCACTCAACCCTCAACACTCAGTCCCCAATCCTCAATCTTCAATCCTCAATCCTCAACACTCAGTCCCCAATCCTCGATCTTCAATCCTCAATACTCAACCTTCAATCCTCAATCCTCAATCCTCAATCCTCAATCCTCATACTTCAATCCTCAATACTCAAACTTCAATGCTCAATCCTCAATCCTCAATCCTCAATCTTCATTCCTCAATCCTCAATCCTCAATGTTCAATCCGCGATACCCAATCCTCAATGTTCAATCCTCAATACTCAATCCTAAATCCTCAGTCCTCAACCCTCAGCCCTCATCCTCAATCCACAATCCTCAATCCTCAATCCTCAATCTTCAATCCTCAATACTCAAACTTCAATCCTCAATCCTCAATACTCAATCCTCAATCCTCAATCCTCAATCGTCAGTCTTCAATCCTCAATACTCAATCTTCAATCCGCAATCCTCAACCCTCAATCCTCAATCCTCTATCTTCAATCCTCAATACCCAATCCTCAATCTTCAATACTCAACCCTCAATCCTCAATTCTCGATCCTCAATCCTCAATCCTCAATCCTCAATCCCCAATCCTCAATCGTCAGCCATCAATCCTCAATACTCAATCTTCAATCCTCAATCCTCAATCCTCAATCCTCAATCCTCATTCTTCAATCCTCAATACCCAATCCTCAATACTCAAACTTCAATACTCAATTCTCAATACTCAATCCTCAATCCTCAATCCTCAATCGTCAGTCTTCAATCCTCAATACTCAATCTTCAATCCTCAATCCTCAACCCTCAAACCTCAATCCTCTATCTTCAATTCCTCAATACCCAATCTTCAATCTTCAATCCTCAATCCTCAATCCTCAATTCTCGATCCTCAATCCTCAATCCTCAATCCTCAATCCTCAATCCTCAATCGTCAGCCCTCAATCCTCAATACTCAATCTTCAATCCTCAATCCTCAATCCTCAATCATCAATCCTCATTCTTCAATCCTCAATACCCAATCCTCAATCTTCAATCCACAATCCTCAATCCTCAATCCTCAATCCTCAATATTCAATCCTCAATACTCAATCCTCAATACTCAATCTTCAATCCTCAATCCTTAATCCTCAATCCTCAGCCCTCAATGTTCAATCCGCAATAACTAATCCTCAAACTTCAATCCTCAATCCTCAATCCTCAATCCTCGATCCTCAATCCTCAATCCTCAAACCTCAATCTTCAATCCTCAATACTCAAACTTCAATCCTCAATCCTCAATCCTCAATTCTCAATCCTCAATCCTCAGTCCTCACTCCTCAAACCTCAATCCTCAACCCTCAGCCCTCATCCTCAATCCTCAATCCTCAATATTCAATCCTCAATACTCAATCCTCAATACTCAATCTTCAATCCTCAATCCTCAATCCTCAATTCTCGATCCTCAATCCTCAATCCTCAATCGTCAATTCTCAATCCTCAATCCTCAGTCCTCAGTCCTCAATACACAATCTTCAATCCTCAATCTTCAATCCTCAACCCTCAGCCCTCATCCTCAATCCTCAATCCTCAATTCCCAATCCTCAATCCTCAATCCTCTGCCCTCAAACCTCAATCCTCAACCCTCAGCCCTCATCGTCAATCCTCAATACTCAATCCTCAATCGTCAGCCTTCAATCCTCAATACTCAATCTTCAATCCTCAATCCTCAATCCTCAATCCTCAATCCTCATTCTTCAATCCTCAATACCCAATCCTCAATCTTCAATCCTCAACCCTCAATCCTCAATTCTCAATCCTCAATCCTCAGTCCTCAGTCCTCAAACCTCAATCCTCAACACTCAGCCCTCATCCTCAATCCTCAATCCTCAATCCTCAATCCTCAATCCTCAATCTTCAATCCTCAATACTCAATCTTCAATCCTCAATCCTCAATCCTCAATCCTCAACCTTCATTCCTTAATCCTCAATCCTCAATACTCAATCCTCATTCTTCAATCATCTGTACCGAATACTCAATCTTCAATCCTGAATTCTCAAGACTCAATCCTCAGTCCTCAGTCCTCAAACCTCAATCCTCAACCCTCAGCCCTCATCGTCAATCCTCAATCCTCAATCCTCAATCCTCAATCTTCAATCCTCAATACTCAAACTTCAATCCTCAATCCTCAATCCTCAATCCTCAATCCTCATTCCTCAATCGTCGGTCTCCAATCCTCAATACTCAATCTTCAATCCTCAATCGTCAATCCTCAATCCTCAATACTCAATCTTCAATCCTCAATAACCAGTACTCAATCTTCAATCCTCAATCCTCAATCCTCAATTCTCGATCCTCAATCCTCAATCCTCAATCGTCAATTCTCAATCCTCAATCCTCAGTCCTCAGTCCTCAATACACAATCTTCAATCCTCAATCTTCAATCCTCAACCCTCAATCCCCATTCCTCAATCCTCAATACCCAGTCCTCAATCTTCAATCCTCAATCCTCAATCCTCAATTCTCAATCCTCAATCCGCAGTCCTCAGTCCTCAACCCTCAATCCTCAACCCTCAGCCCTCATCCACAATCCTCAAACCTCAATCTTCAATCCTCAATCCTCAATCCTCAATACCCAATCTTCAATCCTCAATCCTCAGTCCTCAAACCACAATTCTGAAACCTCAATCCTGAATCCTCAATCTTCAATCCTCAATCCCCAATCCTCAGTCTTCAATCCTCAATCTTCATTCCTCAATCCTCAATCCACAATCTTCAATCCTCAATACTCAATATTCAGTCCTCTATCCTCAATCCTCAATCCTCAATCCTCAATCCTCAATCCTCAATTTTCAATCTTCAATACTCAATCTCCAATCCTCAATCCTCAATACCTTAATCCTCAATTCTCATTCTACAATCCTCAGTACCGAATCCACAATCTTCAATCCTGAATCCTCAATCCTCAGTTCTCAATCCTGAATCCTCAATCCTGAATCCTCAAGCTTCAGCCCTCAGTCCTCAACAATCAGTTGTCAATCCCCAATCCTCAATAGAATATCCTCAATTCACAGTTTTCAATACTCATTACTCAATCTGCAATCTTCAGATCTCTATCCACAAACATCAATTCTCATCACTCAACACTCAATACTCAGTCCCAAATCCCCAACCTTCAATCCTCAATCCTCAATCCTCAATCCTCAATCCTCAATCCTCAATCCTCAATCCTCAATTCTCAATCCTCAATCCTCAGTCCTCAGTCCTCAAACCTCAATGCTCAACCCTCAGCCCTCATCCTCAATCCTCAATCCTCAATATTCAATCCTCAATACTCAATCCTCAATACTCAATCTTCAATCCTCAATTCTTAATCCTCAATCCTCAGCCCTCAATGTTCAATCCGCAATAACTAATCCTCAAACTTCAATCCTCAATCCTCAATCCTCAATCCTCAATCCTCAATCCTCAATCCTCAGCACTCAAACCTTATTCCTGAATCCTCAATCCTGAATCCTCAATCTTCAGCCCTCAGTCCTCAACAATCAGTTGTCAATCCTCCATCCTCAATAGAATATCATCAATTCACAGCTTTCAATACTCAATACTCAACCTGCAATCTTCAAATCTCTATCCACAAACATCAATTCTCATCACTCAACCCTCAACGCTCAGTCCCCAATCCTCAATCTTCAATCCTCAATCCTCAACAGTCAGACCCCAATCCTCAATCTTCAATCCTCAATACTCAATCTTCAATCCTCAATCCTCAATACCCAGTCCTCAATCCTCAATACCCAAACCTCAATCTTCAATCCTCAATCCTCAATCCTCAATCCTCAATTCTCGATCCTCAATTCTCAATCCTCAATCCTCAATTCTCAATCCTCAATCCTGAGTCTTCAGTCCTCAATACACTATCTTCAGTCCTCAATCCTCAATCCTCAATCCTCAATCCTCATTCTTCAATCCTCAATACCCAATCTTCAATCTTCAATCCTCAATCCTCAATCCTCAATTCTCAACCCTCAATCCTCAGTCCTCAATCCTCAAACCTCAATCCTCAACCCTCAGCCCTCATCCTCAATCTTCAATCCTCAACCCTTAATCCTCAATTCTCAATCCTCAATCCTCAGTCCTCAGTCCTCAAACCTCAATCCTCAACACTCAGCCCTCATCCTCAATCCTCAATCCTCAATCCTCAATCCTCAATCCTCAATCTTCAATCCTCAATACTCAATCTTCAATCCTCAATCCTCAATCCTCAATCCTCAACCTTCATTCCTCAATCCTCAATCCTCAATACTCAATCCTCATTCTTCAATCATCTGTACCGAATACTCAATCTTCAATCCTGAATTCTCAATCCTCAATCCTCTGTCTTCAGTCCTCAATACACAATCTTCAGTCCTCAATCCTCAATCCTCAATCCTCAATTCTCATTCTTCAATCCTCAATACCCAATCTTCAATCTTCAATCCTCAATCCTCAATCCTCAATTCTCAACCCTCAATCCTCAGTCCTCAGTCCTCAAACATCAATCCTCAACCCTCAGCCCTCATCCTCAATCCTCAATCCTCAATTCTCAATCCTCAATCCTCAATCCTCAATCCTCATTCCTCAATCGTCGGTCTTCAATCCTCAATACTCAATCTTCAATCCTCAATCGTCAATCCTCAATCCTCAATACTCAATCTTCAATCCACAATAACCAGTACTCAATCTTCAATCCTCAATCCTCAATCCTCAATTCTCGATCCTCAATCCTCAATCCTCAATCGTCAATTCTCAATCCTCAATCCTCAGTCCTCAGTCCTCAATACACAATCTTCAATCCTCAATCTTCAATCCTCAACCCTCAATCCCCATTCCTCAATCCTCAATACCCAGTCCTCAATCTTCAATCCTCAATCCTCAATCCTCAATTCTCAATCCTCAATCCGCAGTCCTCAGTCCTCAACCCTCAATCCTCAACCCTCAGCCCTCATCCACAATCCTCAAACCTCAATCTTCAATCCTCAATCCTCTATCCTCAATACCCAATCTTCAATCCTCAATCCTCAGTCCTCAAACCACAATTCTGAAACCTCAATCCTGAATCCTCAATCTTCAATCCTCAATCCCCAATCCTCAGTCTTCAATCCTCAATCTTCAATCCTCAATACTCAATCCACAATCTTCAATCCTCAATACTCAATATTCAGTCCTCTATCCTCAATCCTCAATCCTCAATCCTCAATCCTCAATCCTCAATTTTCAGTCTTCAATACTCAATCTCCAATCCTCTATCCTCAATACCTTAATCCTCAATTCTCATTCTACAATCCTCAGTACCGAATCCACAATCTTCAATCCTGAATCCTCAATCCTCAGTTCTCAATCCTGAATCCTCAATCCTGAATCCTCAAGCTTCAGCCATCAGTCCTCAACAATCAGTTGTCAATCCCCAATCCTCAATAGAATATCCTCAATTCACAGTTTTCAATACTCATTACTCAATCTGCAATCTTCAGATCTCTATCCACAAACATCAATTCTCATCACTCAACACTCAATACTCAGTCCCCAATCCTCAAGCTTCAAACCTAAATCCTCAATCCTCAATCATCAATCCTCAATCTTCAATCCTCAATACTCAATCTTCAATCCTCAACCCTCAATCCTCAATCCTCAATCACCAATCCTCAATCCTGAATCCTCAATCCTCAATCGTCAATCTTCAATCCTCAATCCTCAATCGTAAATCCTCAGTCCCCAAACCTCAATCCTCAATCTTCAATCCTCAATTCTCAATCTTCAATCCTCAATCCTCAATACTCAATCCGCAATCCTCAATCCTCAACCGTCAGCCTTCAATCCTCAATACTCAATCTTCAATCCTCAATCCTCAATCCTCAATCCTCAATCCTCAACCTTCAATCCTCAATACCCAATCCTCAATCTTGAATCCTCAATCCTCAATCCTCAATTCTCAATCCTCAATCCTCAATCCTCAGCCCTCAGACCTCAAACCTCAATCCTCGACCCTCAGCCCTCATCCTCAATGCTCAATCCTCAATCCTCAATCCTCAATCTTCAATCCTCAATACTCAATCTTCAATCCTCAATCCTCAGTCCTCAAACATCAATTCCGAATCCTCAATCCTGAATCCTCAATCTTCGGCACTCAGTCCTCAACAATCAGTTGTCAATCCTCAATCCTCAATAGAATATCCCCAGTTCAGAGTTTTCAATACGCAATACTCAATCTGCAATCGTCAAATCTCTATGCACAAACATCAATTCTCATCACTCAAGCCTCAACACTCAGTCCCAAATCCGCAACCTTCAATCCTCAATCCTCAATCCTCAATCTTCAATCCTCAATCCTCAATCATCAATCTTCAATCCTCAATACTCAATCTTCTATCCTCAATCCTCAATCCTCAATCCTCAATCCTCAATCCTCAATCCTCAATCCTCAATATTCAATCCTCGATCCTCAATCCACAATCCTCAGTACCGAATCCACAATCTTCAATCCTCAATCCTCAATCCTCAGTTCTCAATCCTGAATCCTCAATCCTGAATCCTCAAGCTTCAGCCCTCAGTCCTCAACAATCAGTTGTCAATCCCCAATCCTCAATAGAATATCCTCAATTCACAGTTTTCAATACTCATTACTCAATCTGCAATCTTCAGATCTCTATCCACAAACATCAATTCTCATCACTCAACACTCAATACTCAGTCCCCAATCCTCAATCCTCAATCCTCAATCCTCAATCCTCAACCTTCAATCCTCAATACCCAATCCTCAATCTTGAATCCTCAATCCTCAATCCTCAATTCTCAATCCTCAATCCTCAATCCTCAGCCCTCAGACCTCAAACCTCAATCCTCGACCCTCAGCCCTCATCCTCAATGCTCAATCCTCAATCCTCAATCCTCAATCTTCAATCCTCAATACTCAATCTTCAATCCTCAATCCTCAGTCCTCAAACGTCAATTCCGAATCCTCAATCCTGAATCCTCAATCTTCGGCACTCAGTCCTCAACAATCAGTTGTCAATCCTCAATCCTCAATAGAATATCCCCAGTTCAGAGTTTTCAATACGCAATACTCAATCTGCAATCGTCAAATCTCTATGCACAAACATCAATTCTCATCACTCAAGCCTGAACACTCAGTCCCAAATCCCCAACCTTCAATCCTTAATCCTCAATCCTCAATCCTCAATCCTCAATCCTCAATCCTCAATCCTCAATTCTCAATCCTCAATCCTCAGTCCTCAGTCCTCAAACCTCAATCCTCAACCCTCAGCCCTCATCCTCAATCCTCAATCCTCAATATTCAATCCTCAATACTCAATCCTCAATACTCAATCTTCAATCCTCAATTCTTAATCCTCAATCCTCAGCTCCTCAATGTTCAATCCGCAATAACTAATCCTCAATCTTCAATCCTCAATCCTCAATCCTCAATCCTCAATCCTCAATCCTCAATCCTCAGCACTCAAACCTTAATCCTGAATCCTCAATCCTGAATCCTCAATCTTCAGCCCTCAGTCCTCAACAATCAGTTGTCAATCCTCCATCCTCAATAGAATATCATCAATTCACAGCTTTCAATACTCAATACTCAACCTGCAATCTTCAAATCTCTATCCACAAACATCAATTCTCATCACTCAACCCTCAACGCTCAGTCCCCAATCCTCAATCTTCAATCCTCAATCCTCAACACTCAGACCCCAATCCTCAATCTTCAATCCTCAATACTCAATCTTCAATCCTCAATCCTCAATCGTCAGTCTTCAATGTTCAATACTCAATCTTCAATTCTCAATCCTCAATCCTCAATCCTCATTCTTCAATCCTCAATACCCAATCCTCAATCTTCAATCGTCAATCCTCAATCCTCAATTCTCAATCCTCAATCCTCAGTCCTCAGTCCTCAAACCTCAATCCTCAACCCTCAGCCCTCATCCTCAATCCTCAATCCTCAATCCTCAATCCTCAATCGTCAGTCTTCAATCCTCAATACTCAATCTTCAATCCTCAATCCTCAATCCTCAATCCTCAATCCTCGATCTTCAATCCTCAATACCCAATCCTCAATCTTCAATCCTCAATCCTCAATCCTCAATCCTCAATTCTCGATCCTCAATTCTCAATCCTCAATCCTCAATTCTCAATCCTCAATCCTCAGTCTTCTGTCCTCAATACACAATCTTCAGTCCTCAATCCTCAATCCTCAATCCCCAATCCTCATTCTTCATTCCTCAATACCCAATCTTCAATCTTCAATCCTCAATCCTCAATCCTCAATTCCCAATCCTCAATCCTCAGTCTTCAGTCCTCAATACACAATCTTCAGTCCTCAATCCTCAATCCTCAATCCTCAATACTCATTCTTCAATCCTCAATACCCAATCTTCAATCTTCAATCCTCAATCCTCAATCCTCAATTCTCAACCCTCAATCCTCAGTCCTCAGTCCTCAAACCTCAATCCTCAACCCTCAGCCCTCATCCTCAATCCTCAATCCTCAATTCTCAATCCTCAATCCTCAATCCTCAGTCCTCAAACCTCAATCCTCAACCCTCAGCCCTCATCGTCAATCCTCAATACTCAATCCTCAATCGTCAACCTTCAATCCTCAATACTCAATCTTCAATCCTCAATCCTCAATCCTCAATCCTCAATCCTCATTCTTCAATCCTCAATACCCAATCCTCAATCTTCAATCCTCAACCCTCAATCCTCAATTCTCAGTCCTCAATCCTCAGTCCTCAGTCATCAAACCTCAATCCTCAACACTCAGCCCTAATCCTCAATCCTCAATCCTCAATCCTCAATCCTCAATCCTCAATCTTCAATCCTCAATACTCAATCTTCAATCCTCAATCCTCAATCCTCAATCCTCAACCTTCATTCCTCAATCCTCAATCCTCAATACTCAATCCTCATTCTTCAATCATCTGTACCGAATACTCAATCTTCAATCCTGAATTCTCAATCCTCAATCCTCAGTCCTCAGTCCTCAAACCTCAATCCTCAACCCTCAGCACTCATCCTCAATCCTCAATCCTCAATCCTCAATCCTCAATCTTCAATCCTCAATACTCAAACTTCAATCCTCAATCCTCAATCCTCAATCCTCAATCCTCATTCCTCAATCGTCGGTCTTCAATCCTCAATACTCAATCTTCAATCCTCAATCCTCAATCCTCAATCCTCAATACTCAATCTTCAATCCTCAATAACCAGTACTCAATCTTCAATCCTCAATCCTCAATCCTCAATTCTCGATCCTCAATCCTCAATCCTCAATCGTCAATTCTCAATCCTCAATCCTCAGTCCTCAGTCCTCAATACACAATCTTCAATCCTCAATCTTCAATCCTCAATCCTCAATCCCCATTCCTCAATCCTCAATACCCAGTCCTCAATCCTCAATACCCAAACCTCAATCTTCAATCCTCAATCCTCAATCCTCAATCCTCAATTCTCGATCCTCAATTCTCAATCCTCAATCCTCAATTCTCAATCCTCAATCCTGAGTCTTCAGTCCTCAATACACTATCTTCAGTCCTCAATCCTCAATCCTCAATCCTCAATCCTCATTCTTCAATCCTCAATACCCAATCTTCAATCTTCAATCCTCAATCCTCAATCCTCAATCCTCAATTCTCAACCCTCAATCCTCAGTCCTCAATCCTCAAACCTCAATCCTCAACCCTCAGCCCTCATCCTCAATCTTCAATCCTCAACCCTTAATCCTCAATTCTCAATCCTCAATCCTCAGTCCTCAGTCCTCAAACCTCAATCCTCAACACTCAGCCCTCATCCTCAATCCTCAATCCTCAATCCTCAATCCTCAATCCTCAATCTTCAATCCTCAATACTCAATCTTCAATCCTCAATCCTCAATCCTCAATCCTCAACCTTCATTCCTCAATCCTCAATCCTCAATACTCAATCCTCATTCTTCAATCATCTGTACCGAATACTCAATCTTCAATCCTGAATTCTCAATCCTCAATCCTCAGTCTTCAGTCCTCAATACACAATCTTCAGTCCTCAATCCTCAATCCTCAATCCTCAATTCTCATTCTTCAATCCTCAATACCCAATCTTCAATCTTCAATCCTCAATCCTCAATCCTCAATTCTCAACCCTCAATCCTCAGTCCTCAGTCCTCAAACATCAATCCTCAACCCTCAGCCCTCATCCTCAATCCTCAATCCTCAATTCTCAATCCTCAATCCTCAATCCTCAATCCTCATTCCTCAATCGTCGGTCTTCAATCCTCAATACTCAATCTTCAATCCTCAATCGTCAATCCTCAATCCTCAATACTCAATCTTCAATCCACAATAACCAGTACTCAATCTTCAATCCTCAATCCTCAATCCTCAATTCTCGATCCTCAATCCTCAATCCTCAATCGTCAATTCTCAATCCTCAATCCTCAGTCCTCAGTCCTCAATACACAATCTTCAATCCTCAATCTTCAATCCTCAACCCTCAATCCCCATTCCTCAATCCTCAATACCCAGTCCTCAATCTTCAATCCTCAATCCTCAATCCTCAATTCTCAATCCTCAATCCGCAGTCCTCAGTCCTCAACCCTCAATCCTCAACCCTCAGCCCTCATCCACAATCCTCAAACCTCAATCTTCAATCCTCAATCCTCTATCCTCAATACCCAATCTTCAATCCTCAATCCTCAGTCCTCAAACCACAATTCTGAAACCTCAATCCTGAATCCTCAATCTTCAATCCTCAATCCCCAATCCTCAGTCTTCAATCCTCAATCTTCAATCCTCAATACTCAATCCACAATCTTCAATCCTCAATACTCAATATTCAGTCCTCTATCCTCAATCCTCAATCCTCAATCCTCAATCCTCAATCCTCAATTTTCAGTCTTCAATACTCAATCTCCAATCCTCTATCCTCAATACCTTAATCCTTAATTCTCATTCTACAATCCTCAGTACCGAATCCACAATCTTCAATCCTGAATCCTCAATCCTCAGTTCTCAATCCTGAATCCTCAATCCTGAATCCTCAAGCTTCAGCCCTCAGTCCTCAACAATCAGTTGTCAATCCCCAATCCTCAATAGAATATCCTCAATTCACAGTTTTCAATACTCATTACTCAATCTGCAATCTTCAGATCTCTATCCACAAACATCAATTCTCATCACTCAACACTCAATACTCAGTCCCCAATCCTCAAGCTTCAAACCTAAATCCTCAATCCTCAATCATCAATCCTGAATCTTCAATCCTCAATACTCAATCTTCAATCCTCAACCCTCAATCCTCAATCCTCAATCACCAATCCTCAATCCTGAATCCTCAATCCTCAATCGTCAATCTTCAATCCTCAATCCTCAATCCTAAATCCTCAGTCCCCAAACCTCAATCCTCAATCTTCAATCCTCAATTCTCAATCTTCAATCCTCAATCCTCAATACTCAATCCGCAATCCTCAATCCTCAACCGTCAGCCTTCAATCCTCAATACTCAATCTTCAATCCTCAATCCTCAATCCTCAATCCTCAATCCTCAACCTTCAATCCTCAATACCCAATCCTCAATCTTGAATCCTCAATCCTCAATCCTCAATTCTCAATCCTCAATCCTCAATCCTCAGCCCTCAGACCTCAAACCTCAATCCTCGACCCTCAGCCCTCATCCTCAATGCTCAATCCTCAATCCTCAATCCTCAATCTTCAATCCTCAATCCTCAGTCCTCAATTCTCAATCCTCAGCCCTCAAACATCAATTCCGAATCCTCAATCCTGAATCCTCAATCTTCGGCACTCAGTCCTCAACAATCAGTTGTCAATCCTCAATCCTCAATAGAATATCCCCAGTTCAGAGTTTTCAATACGCAATACTCAATCTGCAATCGTCAAATCTCTATGCACAAACATCAATTCTCATCACTCAAGCCTCAACGCGCAGTCCCAAATCCGCAACCTTCAATCCTCAATCCTCAATCCTCAATCCTCAATCCTCAATCTTCAATCCTCAATCCTCAATCCTAAATCCTCAGTCCCCAAACCTCAATCCTCAATCTTCAATCCTCAATTCTCAATGTTCAATCCTCAATCCTCAATACTCAATCCTCAATCCTCAATCCTCAACCGTCAGCCTTCAATCCTCAATACTCAATCTTCAATCCTCAATCCTCAATCCTCAATCCTCAATCCTCAATCCTCAATCTTCAATCCTCAATACCCAATCCTCAATCTTGAATCCTCAATCCGCAATCCTCAATTCTCGATCCTCAATCCTCAATCCTCAATCCTCAATCCTCAATCCTCAATCGTCAGCCTTCAATCCTCAATACTCAATCTTCAATCCTCAATCCTCAATCCTCAATCATCAATCCTCATTCTTCAATCCTCAATACCCAAACCTCAATCTTCAATCCTCAATCCTCAATCCTCAATTCTCAATCCTCAATCCTCAGTCCTCAGTCCTCAAACCTCAATCCTCAACCCTCAGCCCTCATCCTCAATCCTCAATCCTCAATATTCAATCCTCAATACTCAATCCTCAATACTCAATCTTCAATCCTCAATTCTTAATCCTCAATCCTCAGCCCTCAATGTTCAATCCGCAATAACTAATCCTCAAACTTCAATCCTCAATCCTCAATCCTCAATCCTCAATCCTCAGCACTCAAACCTTAATCCTGAATCCTCAATCCTGAATCCTCAATCTTCAGCCCTCAGTCCTCAACAATCAGTTGTCAATCCTCCATCCTCAATAGAATATCATCAATTCACAGCTTTCAATACTCAATACTCAACCTGCAATCTTCAAATCTCTATCCACAAACATCAATTCTCATCACTCAACCCTCAACGCTCAGTCCCCAATCCTCAATCTTCAATCCTCAATCCTCAACACTCAGACCCCAATCCTCAATCTTCAATCCTCAATACTCAATCTTCAATCCTCAATCCTCAATCGTCAGTCTTCAATGTTCAATACTCAATCTTCAATTCTCAATCCTCAATCCTCAATCCTCATTCTTCAATCCTCAATACCCAATCCTCAATCTTCAATCGTCAATCCTCAATCCTCAATTCTCAATCCTCAATCCTCAGTCCTCAGTCCTCAAACCTCAATCCTCAACCCTCAGCCCTCATCCTCAATCCTCAATCCTCAATCCTCAATCCTCAATCGTCAGTCTTCAATCCTCAATACTCAATCTTCAATCCTCAATCCTCAATCCTCAATCCTCAATCCTCGATCTTCAATCCTCAATACCCAATCCTCAATCCTCAATCCTCAGTCCTCAAACATCAATTCCGAATCCTCAATCCTGAATCCTCAATCTTCGGCACTCAGTCCTCAACAATCAGTTGTCAATCCTCAATCCTCAATAGAATATCCCCAGTTCAGAGTTTTCAATACGCAATACTCAATCTGCAATCGTCAAATCTCTATGCACAAACATCAATTCTCATCACTCAAGCCTCAACACTCAGTCCCAAATCCGCAACCTTCAATCCTCAATCCTCAATCCTCAATCTTCAATCCTCAATCCTCAGTCATCAATCTTCAATCCTCAATACTCAATCTTCTATCCTCAATCCTCAATCCTCAATCCTCAATCCTCAATCCTCAATCCTCAATCCTCAATATTCAATCCTCGATCCTCAATCCACAATCCTCAGTACCAAATCCTCAATCTTCAATCCTCAATCCTCAACCCTCAATCTTCAATCCTCGATACTCAATCTTCAATCCTCAATCCTCAATCCTCAATACTCAATCCTCATTCTTCGATCCTCAATACCCAATTCTCAATCTTCAATCCTCTATCCTCAATCCTCAATCCTCAATCCTCAATCCTCAACCGTCAATGTTCAATCCGCAACACCCAATCCTCAATCTTCAAACCTCAATCCTCAATCCTCAATCCTCAAACCTCAATCCTGAATCCTCAATACTGAATCCTCAATCTTCAGCCCTCAGTACTCAACAATCAGTTGTCAATCCTCAATCCTCAGTAGAATATCATCAATTCACAGCTTTCAATACTCAATACTCAGCCTGCAATCTTCAAATCTCTATCCACAAACATAAATTCTCATCACTCAACCCTCAACACTCAGTCCCCAATCCTCAACCTTCAATCCTCAATCCTCAACACTCAGTCCCCAATCCTCGATCTTCAATCCTCAATACTCAACCTTCAATCCTCAATCCTCAATCCTCAATCCTCAATCCTCATACTTCAATCCTCAATACTCAAACTTCAATGCTCAATCCTCAATCCTCAATCCTCAATCTTCATTCCTCAATCCTCAATCCTCAATGTTCAATCCGCGATACCCAATCCTCAATGTTCAATACTCAATACTCAATCCTAAATCCTCAGTCCTCAACCCTCAGCCCTCATCCTCAATCCACAATCCTCAATCCTCAATCCTCAATCTTCAATCCTCAATACTCAAACTTCAATCCTCAATCCTCAATACTCAATCCTCAATCCTCAATCCTCAATCGTCAGTCTTCAATCCTCAATACTCAATCTTCAATCCGCAATCCTCAACCCTCAATCCTCAATCCTCTATCTTCAATCCTCAATACCCAATCCTCAATCTTCAATACTCAACCCTCAATCCTCAATTCTCGATCCTCAATCCTCAATCCTCAATCCTCAATCCCCAATCCTCAATCGTCAGCCATCAATCCTCAATACTCAATCTTCAATCCTCAATCCTCAATCCTCAATCCTCAATCCTCATTCTTCAATCCTCAATACCCAATCCTCAATACTCAAACTTCAATACTCAATTCTCAATACTCAATCCTCAATCCTCAATCCTCAATCGTCAGTCTTCAATCCTCAATACTCAATCTTCAATCCTCAATCCTCAACCCTCAAACCTCAATCCTCTATCTTCAATTCCTCAATACCCAATCTTCAATCTTCAATCCTCAATCCTCAATCCTCAATTCTCGATCCTCAATCCTCAATCCTCAATCCTCAATCCTCAATCCTCAATCGTCAGCCCTCAATCCTCAATACTCAATCTTCAATCCTCAATACTCAATCTTCAATCCTCAATCCTCAATCCTCAATCCTCAACCTTCATTCCTTAATCCTCAATCCTCAATACTCAATCCTCATTCTTCAATCATCTGTACCGAATACTCAATCTTCAATCCTGAATTCTCAATCCTCAATCCTCAGTCCTCAGTCCTCAAACCTCAATCCTCAACCCTCAGCCCTCATCGTCAATCCTCAATCCTCAATCCTCAATCCTCAATCTTCAATCCTCAATACTCAAACTTCAATCCTCAATCCTCAATCCTCAATCCTCAATCCTCATTCCTCAATCGTCGGTCTTCAATCCTCAATACTCAATCTTCAATCCTCAATCGTCAATCCTCAATCCTCAATACTCAATCTTCAATCCTCAATAACCAGTACTCAATCTTCAATCCTCAATCCTCAATCCTCAATTCTCGATCCTCAATCCTCAATCCTCAATCGTCAATTCTCAATCCTCAATCCTCAGTCCTCAGTCCTCAATACACAATCTTCAATCCTCAATCTTCAATCCTCAACCCTCAATCCCCATTCCTCAATCCTCAATACCCAGTCCTCAATCTTCAATCCTCAATCCTCAATCCTCAATTCTCAATCCTCAATCCGCAGTCCTCAGTCCTCAACCCTCAATCCTCAAACCTCAGCCCTCATCCACAATCCTCAAACCTCAATCTTCAATCCTCAATCCTCAATCCTCAATACCCAATCTTCAATCCTCAATCCTCAGTCCTCAAACCACAATTCTGAAACCTCAATCCTGAATCCTCAATCTTCAATCCTCAATCCCCAATCCTCAGTCTTCAATCCTCAATCTTCATTCCTCAATCCTCAATCCACAATCTTCAATCCTCAATACTCAATATTCAGTCCTCTATCCTCAATCCTCAATCCTCAATCCTCAATCCTCAATCCTCAATTTTCAATCTTCAATACTCAATCTCCAATCCTCAATCCTCAATACCTTAATCCTCAATTCTCATTCTACAATCCTCAGTACCGAATCCACAATCTTCAATCCTGAATCCTCAATCCTCAGTTCTCAATCCTGAATCCTCAATCCTGAATCCTCAAGCTTCAGCCCTCAGTCCTCAACAATCAGTTGTCAATCCCCAATCCTCAATAGAATATCCTCAATTCACAGTTTTCAATACTCATTACTCAATCTGCAATCTTCAGATCTCTATCCACAAACATCAATTCTCATCACTCAACACTCAATACTCAGTCCCCAATCCTCAAGCTTCAAACCTAAATCCTCAATCCTCAATCATCAATCCTCAATCTTCAATCCTCAATACTCAATCTTCAATCCTCAACCCTCAATCCTCAATCCTCAATCACCAATCCTCAATCCTGAATCCTCAATCCTCAATCGTCAATCTTCAATCCTCAATCCTCAATCCTAAATCCTCAGTCCCCAAACCTCAATCCTCAATCTTCAATCCTCAATTCTCAATCTTCAATCCTCAATCCTCAATACTCAATCCGCAATCCTCAATCCTCAACCGTCAGCCTTCAATCCTCAATACTCAATCTTCAATCCTCAATCCTCAATCCTCAATCCTCAATCCTCAACCTTCAATCCTCAATACCCAATCCTCAATCTTGAATCCTCAATCCTCAATCCTCAATTCTCAATCCTCAATCCTCAATCCTCAGCCCTCAGACCTCAAACCTCAATCCTCGACCCTCAGCCCTCATCCTCAATCCTCAATCCTCAATCCTCAATCTTCAATCCTCAATACTCAATCTTCAATCCTCAATCCTCAGTCCTCAAACATCAATTCCGAATCCTCAATCCTGAATCCTCAATCTTCGGCACTCAGTCCTCAACAATCAGTTGTCAATCCTCAATCCTCAATAGAATATCCCCAGTTCAGAGTTTTCAATACGCAATACTCAATCTGCAATCGTCAAATCTCTATGCACAAACATCAATTCTCATCACTCAAGCCTCAACACTCAGTCCCAAATCCGCAACCTTCAATCCTCAATCCTCAATCCTCAATCCTCAATCCTCAATCCTCAATCATCAATCTTCAATCCTCAATACTCAATCTTCTATCCTCAATCCTCAATCCTCAATCCTCAATCCTCAATCCTCAATCCTCAATCCTCAATATTCAATCCTCGATCCTCAATCCACAATCCTCAGTACCAAATCCTCAATCTTCAATCCTCAATCCTCAACCCTCAATCTTCAATCCTCGATACTCAATCTTCAATCCTCAATCCTCAATCCTCAATACTCAATCCTCATTCTTCGATCCTCAATACCCAATCCTCAATCATCAATCCTCTATCCTCAATCCTCAATCCTCAATCCTCAATCCTCAATCTTCAATCCTCAATACTCAATCTTCAATCCTCAATCCTCAATCCTCAATCCTCAACCTTCATTCCTTAATCCTCAATCCTCAATACACAATCCTCATTCTTCAATCATCTGTACCGAATACTCAATCTTCAATCCTGAATTCTCAATCCTCAATCCTCAGTCCTCAGTCCTCAAACCTCAATCCTCAACCCTCAGCCCTCATCGTCAATCCTCAATCCTCAATCCTCAATCCTCAATCTTCAATCCTCAATACTCAAACTTCAATCCTCAATCCTCAATCCTCAATCCTCAATCCTCATTCCTCAATCGTCGGTCTTCAATCCTCAATACTCAATCTTCAATCCTCAATCGTCAATCCTCAATCCTCAATACTCAATCTTCAATCCTCAATAACCAGTACTCAATCTTCAATCCTCAATCCTCAATCCTCAATTCTCGATCCTCAATCCTCAATCCTCAATCGTCAATTCTCAATCCTCAGTCCTCAGTCCTCAGTCCTCAATACACAATCTTGAATCCTCAATCTTCAATCCTCAACCCTCAATCCCCATTCCTCAATCCTCAATACCCAGTCCTCAATCTTCAATCCTCAATCCTCAATCCTCAATTCTCAATCCTCAATCCGCAGTCCTCAGTCCTCAACCCTCAATCCTCAACCCTCAGCCCTCATCCACAATCCTCAAACCTCAATCTTCAATCCTCAATCCTCAATCCTCAATACCCAATCCTCAATCCTCAATCCTCAATCCTCAATTTTCAATCTTCAATACTCAATCTCCAATCCTCAATCCTCAATACCTTAATTCTCAATTCTCATTCTACAATCCTCAGTACCGAATCCACAATCTTCAATCCTGAATCCTCAATCCTCAGTTCTCAATCCTGAATCCTCAATCCTGAATCCTCAAGCTTCAGCCCTCAGTCCTCAACAATCAGTTGTCAATCCCCAATCCTCAATAGAATATCCTCAATTCACAGTTTTCAATACTCATTACTCAATCTGCAATCTTCAGATCTCTAGCCACAACATCAATTCTCATCACTCAACACTCAATACTCAGTGCCCAATCCTCAAGCTTCAAACCTAAATCCTCAATCCTCAATCATCAATCCTCAATCTTCAATCCTCAATACTCAATCTTCAATCCTCAACCCTCAATCCTCAATCCTCAATCACCAATCCTCAATCCTGAATCCTCAATCCTCAATCGTCAATATTCAATCCTCAATCCTCAATCCTAAATCCTCAGTCCCCAAACCTCAATCCTCAATCTTCAATCCTCAATTCTCAATCTTCAATCCTCAATCCTCAATACTCAATCCGCAATCCTCAATCCTCAACCGTCAGCCTTCCTCAATACTCAATACTCAACTCCTCAATCCTCAATCCTCTCAATCCTCAATCCTCAATCCTCAACCTTCAATCCTCAATACCCAATCCTCAATCTTGAATCCTCAATCCTCAATCCTCAATTCTCAATCCTCAATCCTCAATCCTCAGCCCTCAGACCTCAAACCTCAATCCTCGACCCTCAGCCCTCATCCTCAATGCTCAATCCTCAATCCTCAATACTCAATCTTCAATCCTCAATACTCAATCTTCAATCCTCAATCCTCAGTCCTCAAACATCAATTCCGAATCCTGAATCCTCAATCTTCGGCACTCAGTCCACAACAATCAGTTGTCAATCCTCAATCCTCAATAGAATATCCCCAGTTCAGAGTTTTCAATACGCAATACTCAATCTGCAATCGTCAAATCTCTATGCACAAACATCAATTCTCATCACTCAAGCCTCAACACTCAGTCCCAAATCCGCAACCTTCAATCCTCAATCCTCAATCCTCAATCCTCAATCCTCAATCCTCAATCATCAATCTTCAATACTCAATACTCAATCTTCTATCCTCAATCCTCAATCCTCAATCCTCAATCCTCAATCCTCAATCGTCAATCCTCAATATTCAATCCTCGATCCTCAATCCACAATCCTCAGTACCAAATCCTCAATCTTCAATCCTCAATCCTCAACCCTCAATCTTCAATCCTCGATACTCAATCTTCAATCCTCAATCCTCAATCCTCAATACTCAATCCTCATTCTTCGATCCTCAATACCCAATCCTCAATCTTCAATCCTCTATCCTCAATCCTCAATCCTCAATCCTCAATCCTCAACCGTCAATGTTCAATCCGCAACACCCAATCCTCAATCTTCAAACCTCAATCCTCAATCCTCAATCCTCAAACCTCAATCCTGAATCCTCAATACTGAATCCTCAATCTTCAGCCCTCAGTCCTCAACAATCAGTTGTCAATCCTCAATCCTCAGTAGAATATCATCAATTCACAGCTTTCAATACTCAATACTCAGCCTGCAATCTTCAAATCTCTATCCACAAACATAAATTCTCATCACTCAACCCTCAACACTCAGTCCCCAATCCTCAATCTTCAATCCTCAATCCTCAACACTCAGTCCCCAATCCTCGATCTTCAATCCTCAATGCTCAATCTTCAATCCTCAATCCTCAATCCTCAATCCTCAATCCTCATACTTCAATCCTCAATACTCAAACTTCAATGCTCAATCCTCAATCCTCAATCCTCAATCTTCATTCCTCAATCCTCAATCCTCAATGTTCAATCCGCGATACCCAATCCTCAATGTTCAATCCTCAATACTCAATCCTAAATCCTCAGTCCTCAACCCTCAGCCCTCATCCTCAATCCACAATCCTCAATCCTCAATCCTCAATCTTCAATCCTCAATACTCAAACTTCAATCCTCAATCCTCAATACTCAATCCTCAATCCCCAATCCTCAATACTCAATCCTCAATACTCAATCTTCAATCCTCAATCCTTAATCCTCAATCCTCAGCCCTCAATGTTCAATCGGCAATAACTAATCCTCAAACTTCAATCCTCAATCCTCAATCCTCAATCCTCAATCCTCAATCCTCAAACCTCAATCTTGAATCCTCAATACTCAAACTTCAATCCTCAATCCTCAATCCTCAATTCTCAATCCTCAATCCTCAGTCCTCAGTCCTCAAACCTCAATCCTCAACCCTCAGACCTCATCCTCAATCCTCAATCCTCAATATTCAATCCTCAATACTCAATCCTCAATACTCAATCTTCAATCCTCAATCCTTAATCCTCAATCCTCAGCCCTCAATGTTCAATCCGCAATAACTAATCCTCAAACTTCGATCCTCAATCCTCAATCCTCAATCCTCAAACCTCAATCCTCAGCCCTCAAACCTCAATCCTGAATCCTCAATCCTGAATCCTCAATCTTCAGCCCTCAGTTCTCAACAATCAGTTGTCAATCCTCCATCCTCAATAGAATATCATCAATTCACAGCTTTCAATACTCAATACTCAACCTGCAATCTTCATATCTCTATCCACAAACATCAATTCTCATCACTCAACCCTCAACGCTCAGTCCCCAATCCTCAATCTTCAATCCTCAATCCTCAACACTCAGACCCCAATCCCCAATCTTCAATCCTCAATACTCAATCTTCAATCCTCAATACTCAATCGTCAGTCTTCAATCTTCAATACTCAATCTTCAATTCTCAATCCTCAATCCTCAATCCTCATTCTTCAATCCTCAATACCCAATCCTCAATCTTCAATCGTCAATCCTCAATCCTCAAATCCTCAGTCCTCAGTCCTCAAACCTCAATCCTCAACCCTCAGCCCTCATCCTCAATCCTCAATCCTCAATCCTCAATCCTCAATCCTCAATCCTCAATCGTCAGTCTTCAATCCTCAATACGCAATCTTCAATCCTCAATCCTCAATCCTCAATCCTCAATCCTCGATCTTCAATCCTCAATACCCAAACCTCAATCTTCAATCCTCAGTCCTCAATCCTCAATCCTCAAATCTCGATCCTCAATTCTCAATCCTCAATCCTCAATTCTCAATCCTCAATCCTCAGTCTTCAGTCCTCAATACACAATCTTCAGTCCTCAATCCTCAATCCTCAATCCTCAATTCTCGATCCTCAATTCTCAATCCTCAATCCTCAATTCTCAATCCTCAATCCTCAGTCTTCAGTCCTCAATACACAATCTTCAGTCCTCAATCCTCAATCCTCAATCCTCAATCCTCATTCTTCAATCCTCAATACCCAATCTTCAATCTTCAATCCTCAATCCTCAATCCTCAATTCTCAATCCCCATTCCTCAATCCTCAATACCCAGTCCTCAATCTTCAATCCTCAATCCTCAATCCTCAATTCTCAATCCTCAATCCGCAGTCCTCAGTCCTCAACCCTCAATCCTCAACCCTCAGCACTCATCCTCAATCCTCAAACCTCAATCTTCAATCCTCAATCCTCAATCCTCAATACCCAATCTTCAATCCTCAATCCTCAGTCCTCAAACCACAATTCTGAAACCTCAATCCTGAATCCTCAATCTTCAATCCTCAATCCCCAATCCTCAGTCTTCAATCCTCAATCTTCAAACGTCAATCCTCAATCCACAATCTTCAATCCTCAATACTCAATATTCAGTCCTCTATCCTCAATCCTCAATCCTCAACCCTCAGCCCTCATCCTCAATCCTCTATCTTCAATCCTCAATACCCAATCTTCAATCTTCAATCCTCTATCCTCAATCCTCAATTCTCGATCCTCAATCCTCAATCCTCAATCCTCAATCCTCAATCCTCAATCGTCAGGCTTCAATCCTCAATACTCAATCTTCAATCCTCAATCCTCAATCCTCAATCATCAATCCTCATTCTTCAATCCTCAATACCCAATCCTCAATCTTCAATCCACAATCCTCAATCCTCAATTCTCAATCCTCAATCCTCAGTCCTCAATCCTCAACCCTCAATCTTCAATCCTCGATACTCAATCTTCAATCCTCAATCCTCAATCCTCAATACTCAATCCTCATTCTTCGATCCTCAATACCCAATCCTCAATCTTCAATCCTCTATCCTCAATCCTCAATCCTCAATCCTCAATCCTCAACCGTCAATGTTCAATCCGCAACACCCAATCCTCAATCTTCAAACCTCAATCCTCAATCTTCAATCCTCAAACCTCAATCCTGAATCCTCAATACTGAATCCTCAATCTTCAGCCCTCAGTCCTCAACAATCAGTTGTCAATCCTCAATCCTCAGTAGAATATCATCAATTCACAGCTTTCAATACTCAATACTCAGCCTGCAATCTTCAAATCTCTATCCACAAACATAAATTCTCATCACTCAACCCTCAACACTCAGTCCCCAATCCTCAATCTTCAATCCTCAATCCTCAATCCTCAATTCTCGATCCTCAATCCTCAATCCTCAATCCTCAATCCCCAATCCTCAATCGTCAGCCATCAATCCTCAATACTCAATCTTCAATCCTCAATCCTCAATCCTCAATCCTCAATCCTCATTCTTCAATCCTCAATACCCAATCCTCAATACTCAAACTTCAATCCCCAATTCTCAATACTCAATCCTCAATCCTCAATCCTCAATCGTCAGTCTTCAATCCTCAATACTCAATCTTCAATCCTCAATCCTCAACCCTCAATCCTCAATCCTCTACCTTCAATCCTCAATACCCAATCTTCAATCTTCAATCCTCAATCCTCAATCCTCAATTCTCGATCCTCAATCCTCAATCCTCAATCCTCAATCCTCAATCCTCAATCGTCAGGCTTCAATCCTCAATACTCAATCTTCAATCCTCAATCCTCAATCCTCAATCATCAATCCTCATTCTTCAATCCTCAATACCCAATCCTCAATCTTCAATCCACAATCCTCAATCCTCAATTCTCAATCCTCAATCCTCAGTCCTCAGTCCTCAAACCTCAATCCTCAACCCTCAGCCCTCATCCTCAATCCTCAATCCTCAATATTCAATCCTCAATACTCAATCCTCAATACTCAATCTTCAATCCTCAATCCTTAATCCTCAATCCTCAGCCCTCAATGTTCAATCCGCAATAACTAATCCTCAAACTTCAATCCTCAATCCTCAATCCTCAATCCTCAATCCTCAATCCTCAATCCTCAATCCTCAATCTTCAATCCTCAATACTCAAACTTCAATCCTCAATCCTCAATCCTCAATACCCAATCTTCAATCCTCAATCCTCAGTCCTCAAACCACAATTCTGAAACCTCAATCCTGAATCCTCAATCTTCAATCCTCAATCCCCAATCCTCAGTCTTCAATCCTCAATCTTCAAACCTCAATCCTCAATCCACAATCTTCAATCCTCAATACTCAATATTCAGTCCTCTATCCTCAATCCTCAATCCTCAATCCTCAATCCTCAATCCTCAATTTTCAATCTTCAATACTCAATCTCCAATCCTCAATCCTCAATACCTTAATCCTCAATTCTCATTCTTCAATCCTCAGTACCGAATCCACAATCTTCAATCCTGAATCCTCAATCCTCAGTTCTCAATCCTGAATCCTCAATCCTGAATCCTCAAGCTTCAGCCCTCAGTCCTCAACAATCAGTTGTCAATCCCCAATCCTCAATAGAATATCCTCAATTCACAGCTTTCAATACTCATTACTCAATCTGCAATCTTCAGATCTCTATCCACAAACATCAATTCTCATCACTCAACACTCAATACTCAGTCCCCAATCCTCAAGCTTCAAACCTAAATCCTCAATCCTCAATCATCAATCCTCAATCTTCAATCCTCAATACTCAATCTTCAATCCTCAACCCTCAATCCTCAATCCTCAATCACCAATCCTCAATCCTGAATCCTCAATCCTCAATCGTCAATCTTCAATCCTCAATCCTCAATCCTAAATCCTCAGTCTCCAAACCTCAATCCTCAATCTTCAATCCTCAATTCTCAATCTTCCATCCTCAATCCTCAATACTCAATCCGCAATCCTCAATCCTCAACCGTCAGCCTTCAATCCTCAATACTCAATCTTCAATCCTCAATCTTCAATCCTCAATCCTCAATCCTCAACCTTCAATCCTCAATACCCAATCCTCAATCTTGAATCCTCAATCCTCAATCCTCAATTCTCAATCCTCAATCCTCAATCCTCAGCCCTCAGACCTCAAACCTCAATCCTCGACCCTCAGCCCTCATCCTCAATGCTCAATCCTCAATCCTCAATCCTCAATCTTCAATCCTCAATACTCAATCTTCAATCCTCAATCCTCAGTCCTCAAACATCAATTCCGAATCCTCAATCCTGAATCCTCAATCTTCGGCACTCAGTCCTCAACAATCAGTTGTCAATCCTCAATCCTCAATAGAATATCCCCAGTTCAGAGTTTTCAATACGCAATACTCAATCTGCAATCGTCAAATCTCTATGCACAAACATCAATTCTCATCACTCAAGCCTCAACACTCAGTCCCAAATCCGCAACCTTCAATCCTCAATCCTCAATCCTCAATCCTCAATCCTCAATCCTCAATCCTCAATCATCAATCTTCAATCCTCAATACTCAATCTTCTATCCTCAATCCTCAATCCTCAATCCTCAATCCTCAATCCTCAATCCTCAATCCTCAATATTCAATCCTCGATCCTCAATCCACAATCCTCAGTACCAAATCCTCAATCTTCAATCCTCAATCCTCAACCCTCAATCTTCAATCCTCGATACTCAATCTTCAATCCACAATCCTCAATCCTCAATACTCAATCCTCATTCTTCGATCCTCAATACCCAATCCTCAATCTTCAATCCTCTATCCTCAATCCTCAATCCTCAATCCTCAATCCTCAATCTTCAATCCTCAATACTCAAACTTCAATCCTCAATCCTCAATACTCAATCCTCAATCCTCAATCCTCAATCGTCAGTCTTCAATCCTCAATACTCAATCTTCAATCCGCAATCCTCAACCCTCAATCCTCAATCCTCTATCTTCAATCCTCAATACCCAATCCTCAATCCTCAATTCTCGATCCTCAATCCTCAATCCTCAATCCTCAATCTTCAATCCTCAATCCTCAATCCTCAATCATCAATCCTCATTCTTCAATCCTCAATACCCAATCCTCAATCTTCAATTCACAATCCTCAATCCTCAATTCTCAATCCTCAATCCTCAGTCCTCAGTCCTCAAACCTCAATCCTCAACCCTCAGCCCTCATCCTCAATCCTCAATCCTCAATCCTCAATCCTCAATCCTCAATCCTCAATATTCAATCCTCGATCCTCAATCCACAATCCTCAGTACCAAATCCTCAATCTTCAATCCTCAATCCTCAACCCTCAATCTTCAATCCTCGATACTCAATCTTCAATCCACAATCCTCAATCCTCAATACTCAATCCTCATTCTTCGATCCTCAATACCCAATCCTCAATCTTCAATCCTCTATCCTCAATCCTCAATCCTCAATCCTCAATCCTCAATCTTCAATCCTCAATACTCAAACTTCAATCCTCAATCCTCAATACTCAATCCTCAGTCCTCAATCCTCAATCGTCAGTCTTCAATCCTCAATATTCAATCTTCAATACGCAATCCTCAACCCTCAATCCTCAATCCTCTATCTTCAATCCTCAATACCCAATCCTCAATCCTCAATTCTCGATCCTCAATCCTCAATCCTCAATCCTCAATCCCCAATCCTCAATCGTCAGCCATCAATCCTCAATACTCAATCTTCAATCCTCAATCCTCAATCCTCAATCCTCAATCCTCATTCTTCAATCCTCAATACCCAATCCTCAATACTCAAACTTCAATCCCCAATTCTCAATACTCAATCCTCAATCCTCAATCCTCAATCGTCAGTCTTCAATCCTCAATACTCAATCTTCAATCCTCAATCCTCAACCCTCAATCCTCAATCCTCTATCTTCAATCCTCAATACCCAATCTTCAATCTTCAATCCTCAATCCTCAATCCTCAATTCTCGATCCTCAATCCTCAATCCTCAATCCTCAATCCTCAATCCTCAATCGTCAGGCTTCAATCCTCAATACTCAATCTTCAATCCTCAATCCTCAATCCTCAATCATCAATCCTCATTCTTCAATCCTCAATACCCAATCCTCAATCTTCAATCCACAATCCTCAATCCTCAATTCTCAATCCTCAATCCTCAGTCCTCAATCCTCAACCCTCAATCTTCAATCCTCGATACTCAATCTTCAATCCTCAATACTCAATCCTCAATACTCAATCCTCATTCTTCGATCCTCAATACCCAATCCTCAATCTTCAATCCTCTATCCTCAATCCTCAATCCTCAATCCTCAATCCTCAACCGTCAATGTTCAATCCGCAACACCCAATCCTCAATCTTCAAACCTCAATCCTCAATCCTCAATCCGCAAACCTCAATCCTGAATCCTCAATACTGAATCCTCAATCTTCAGCCCTCAGTCCTCAACAATCAGTTGTCAATCCTCAATCCTCGGTAGAATATCATCAATTCACAGCTTTCAATACTCAATACTCAGCCTGCAATCTTCAAATCTCTATCCACAAACATAAATTCTCATCACTCAACCCTCAACACTCAGTCCCCAATCCTCAATCTTCAATCCTCAATCCTCAACACTCAGTCCCCAATCCTCAATCTTCAATCCTCAATACTCAATCTTCAATCCTCAATCCTCAATCCTCAATCCTCAATCCTCATACTTCAATCCTCAATACTCAAACTTCAATGCTCAATCCTCAATCCGCAATCCTCAATCTTCATTCCTCAATCCTCAATCCTCAATCCTCAATCCTCAATGTTCAATCCGCGATACCCAATCCTCAATGTTCAATCCTCGATACTCAATCCTAAATCCTCAGTCCTCAACCCTCAGCCCTCATCCTCAATCCACAATCCTCAATCCTCAATCCTCAATCTTCAATCCTCAATACTCAAACTTCAATCCTCAATCCTCAATACTCAATCCTCAATCCTCAATCCTCAATCGTCAGTCTTCAATCCTCAATACTCAATCTTCAATCCGCAATCCTCAACCCTCAATCCTCAATCCTCTATCTTCAATCCTCAATACCCAATCCTCAATCTTCAATCCTCAATCCTCAATCCTCAATTCTCGATCCTCAATCCTCAATCCTCAATCCCCAATCCTCAATCGTCAGCCATCAATCCTCAATACTCAATCTTCAATCCTCAATCCTCAATCCTCAATCCTCAATCCTCATTCTTCAATCCTCAATACCCAATCCTCGATACTCAAATTTCAATCCCCAATTCTCAATACTCAATCCTCAATCCTCAATCCTCAATCGTCAGTCTTCAATCCTCAATACTCAATCTTCAATCCTCAATCCTCAACCCTCAATCCTCAATCCTCTATCTTCAATCCTCAATACCCAATCTTCAATCTTCAATCCTCAATCCTCAATCCTCAATTCTCGATTCTCAATCCTCAATCCTCAATCCTCAATCCTCAATCCTCAATCGTCAGGCTTCAATCCTCAATACTCAATCTTCAATCCTCAATCCTCAATCCTCAATCATCAATCCTCATTCTTCAATCCTCAATACCCAATCCTCAATCTTCAATCCACAATCCTCAATCCTCAATTCTCAATCCTCAATCCTCAGTCCTCAGTCCTCAAACCTCAATCCTCAACCCTCAGCCCTCATCCTCAATCCTCAATCCTCAATATTCAATCCTCAATACTCAATCCTCAATACTCAATCTTCAATCCTCAATCCTTAATCCTCAATCCTCAGCCCTCAATGTTCAATCCGCAATAACTAATCCTCAAACTTCAATCCTCAATCCTCAATCCTCAATCCTCAATCCTCAATCCTCAATCCTCAATCCTCAATCTTCAATCCTCAATACTCAAACTTCAATCCTCAATCCTCAATCCTCAATACCCAATCTTCAATCCTCAATCCTCAGTCCTCAAACCACAATTCTGAAACCTCAATCCTGAATCCTCAATCTTCAATCCTCAATCCCCAATGCTCAGTCTTCAATCCTCAATCTTCAAACCTCAATCCTCAATCCACAATCTTCAATCCTCAATACTCAATATTCAGTCCTCTATCCTCAATCCTCAATCCTCAATCCTCAATCCTCAATCCTCAATTTTCAATCTTCAATACTCAATCTCCAATCCTCAATCCTCAATACCTTAATCCTCAATTCTCATTCTTCAATCCTCAGTACCGAATCCACAATCTTCCATCCTGAATTCTCAATCCTCAGTTCTCAATCCTGAATCCTCAATCCTGAATCCTCAAGCTTCAGCCCTCAGTCCTCAACAATCAGTTGTCAATCCCCAATCCTCAATAGAATATCCTCAATTCACAGCTTTCAATACTCATTACTCAATCTGCAATCTTCAGATCTCTATCCACAAACATCAATTCTCATCACTCAACACTCAATACTCAGTCCCCAATCCTCAAGCTTCAAACCTAAATCCTCAATCCTCAATCATCAATCCTCAATCTTCAATCCTCAATACTCAATCTTCAATCCTCAACCCTCAATCCTCAATCCTCAATCACCAATCCTCAATCCTGAATCCTCAATCCTCAATCGTCAATCGTCAATCTTCAATCCTCAATCCTCAATCCTAAATCCTCAGTCCCCAAACCTCAATCCTCAATCTTCAATCCTCAATTCTCAATCTTCAATCCTCAATCCTCAATACTCAATCCGCAATCCTCAATCCTCAACCGTCAGCCTTCAATCCTCAATACTCAATCTTCAATCCTCAATCCTCAATCCTCAATCCTCAATCCTCAACCTTCAATCCTCAATACCCAATCCTCAATCTTGAATCCTCAATCCTCAATCCTCAATTCTCAATCCTCAATCCTCAATCCTCAGCCCTCAGACCTCAAACCTCAATCCTCGACCCTCAGCCCTCATCCTTAATGCTCAATCCTCAATCCTCAATCCTCAATCTTCAATCCTCAATACTCAATCTTCAATCCTCAATCCTCAGTCCTCAAACATCAATTCCGAATCCTCAATCCTGAATCCTCAATCTTCGGCACTCAGTCCTCAACAATCAGTTGTCAATCCTCAATCCTCAATAGAATATCCCCAGTTCAGAGTTTTCAATACGCAATACTCAATCTGCAATCGTCAAATCTCTATGCACAAACATCAATTCTCATCACTCAAGCCTCAACACTCAGTCCCAAATCCGCAACCTTCAATCCTCAATCCTCAATCCTCAATCCTCAATCCTCAATCCTCAATCCTCAATCATCAATCTTCAATCCTCAATACTCAATCTTCTATCCTCAATCCTCAATCCTCAATCCTCAATCCTCAATCCTCAATCCTCAATCCTCAATATTCAATCCTCGATCCTCAATCCACAATCCTCAGTACCAAATCCTCAATCTTCAATCCTCAATCCTCAACCCTCAATCTTCAATCCTCGATACTCAATCTTCAATCCACAATCCTCAATCCTCAATACTCAATCCTCATTCTTCGATCCTCAATACCCAATCCTCAATCTTCAATCCTCTATCCTCAATCCTCAATCCTCAATCCTCAATCCTCAATCTTCAATCCTCAATACTCAAACTTCAATCCTCAATCCTCAATACTCAATCCTCAATCCTCAATCCTCAATCGTCAGTCTTCAATCCTCAATACTCAATCTTCAATCCGCAATCCTCAACCCTCAATCCTCAATCCTCTATCTTCAATCCTCAATACCCAATCCTCAATCCTCAATTCTCGATCCTCAATCCTCAATCCTCAATCCTCAATCCCCAATCCTCAATCGTCAGCCATCAATCCTCAATACTCAATCTTCAATCCTCAATCCTCAATCCTCAATCCTCAATCCTCATTCTTCAATCCTCAATACCCAATCCTCAATACTCAAACTTCAATCCCCAATTCTCAATACTCAATCCTCAATCCTCAATCCTCAATCGTCAGTCTTCAATCCTCAATACTCAATCTTCAGTCCTCAATCCTCAACCCTCAATCCTCAATCCTCTATCTTCAATCCTCAATACCCAATCTTCAATCTTCAATCCTCAATCCTCAATCCTCAATTCTCGATCCTCAATCCTCAATCCTCAATCCTCAATCCTCAATCCTCAATCGTCAGGCTTCAATCCTCAATACTCAATCTTCAATCCTCAATCCTCAATCTTCAATCATCAATCCTCATTCTTCAATCCTCAATACCCAATCCTCAATCTTCAATCCACAATCCTCAATCCTCAATTCTCAATCGTCAGTCTTCAATCCTCAATACTCAATCTTCAATCCTCAATCCTCAATCCTCAATCCTCAATCCTCAATCCTCATTCTTCAATCCTCAATACCCAATCCTCAATACTCAAACTTCAATCCCCAATTCTCAATACTCAATCCTCAATCCTCAATCCTCAATCGTCAGTCTTCAATCCTCAATACTCAATCTTCAATCCTCAATCCTCAACCCTCAATCCTCAATCCTCTATCTTCAATCCTCAATACCCAATCTTCAATCTTCAATCCTCATTCCTCAATCCTCAATTCTCGATCCTCAATCCTCAATCCTCAATCCTCAATCCTCAATCCTCAATCGTCAGGCTTCAATCCTCAATACTCAATCTTCAATCCTCAATCCTCAATCCTCAATCATCAATCCTCATTCTTCAATCCTCAATACCCAATCCTCAATCTTCAATCCACAATCCTCAATCCTCAATTCTCAATCCTCAATCCTCAGTCCTCAATCCTCAACCCTCAATCTTCAATCCTCGATACTCAATCTTCAATCCTCAATCCTCAATCCTCAATACTCAATCCTCATTCTTCGATCCTCAATACCCAATCCTCAATCTTCAATCCTCTATCCTCAATCCTCAATCCTCAATCCTCAATCCTCAACCGTCAATGTTCAATCCGCAACACCCAATCCTCAATCTTCAAACCTCAATCCTCAATCCTCAATCCTCAAACCTCAATCCTGAATCCTCAATCTTCAGCCCTCAGTCCTCAACAATCAGTTGTCAATCCTCAATCCTCAGTAGAATATCATCAATTCACAGCTTTCAGTACTCAATACTCAGCCTGCAATCTTCAAATCTCTATCCACAAACATAAATTCTCATCACTCAACCCTCAACACTCAGTCCCCAATCCTCAATCTTCAATCCTCAATCCTCAACACTCAGTCCCCAATCCTCAATCCTCAATCCTCAATACTCAATCTTCAATCCTCAATCCTCAATCCTCAATCCTCAATCCTCATACTTCAATCCTCAATACTCAAACTTCAATGCTCAATCCTCAATCCGCAATCCTCAATCTTCATTCCTCAATCCTCAATCCTCAATCCTCAATCCTCAATGTTCAATCCGCGATACCCAATCCTCAATGTTCAATCCTCGATACTCAATCCTAAATCCTCAGTCCTCAACCCTCAGCCCTCATCCTCAGTCCACAATCCTCAATCCTCAATCCTCAATCTTCAATCCTCAATACTCAAACTTCAATCCTCAATCCTCAATACTCAATCCTCAATCCTCAATCCTCAATCGTCAGTCTTCAATCCTCAATACTCAGTCTTCAATCCGCAATCCTCAACCCTCAATCCTCAATCCTCTATCTTCAATCCTCAATACCCAATCCTCAATCTTCAATCCTCAATCCTCAATCCTCAATTCTCGATCCTCAATCCTCAATCCTCAATCCTCAATCCCCAATCCTCAATCGTCAGCCATCAATCCTCAATACTCAATCTTCAATCCTCAATCCTCAATCCTCAATCCTCAATCCTCATTCTTCAATCCTCAATACCCAATCCTCAATACTCAAACTTCAATCCCCAATTCTCAATACTCAATCCTCAATCCTCAATCCTCAATCGTCAGTCTTCAATCCTCAATACTCAATCTTCGATCCTCAATCCTCAACCCTCAATCCTCAATCCTCTATCTTCAATCCTCAATACCCAATCTTCAATCTTCAATCCTCAATCCTCAATCCTCAATTCTCGATCCTCAATCCTCAATCCTCAATCCTCAATCCTCAATCCTCAATCGTCAGGCTTCAATCCTCAATACTCAATCTTCAATCCTCAATCCTCAATCCTCAATCATCAATCCTCATTCTTCAATCCTCAATACCCAATCCTCAATCTTCAATCCACAATCCTCAATCCTCAATTCTCAATCCTCAATCCTCAGTCCTCAGTCCACAAACCTCAATCCTCAACCCTCAGCCCTCATCCTCAATCCTCAATCCTCAATATTCAATCCTCAATACTCAATCCTCAATACTCAATCTTCAATCCTCAATCCTTAATCCTCAATCCTCAGCCCTCAATGTTCAAGCCGCAATAACTAATCCTCAAACTTCAATCCTCAATCCTCAATCCTCAATCCTCAATCCTCAATCCTCAATCCTCAATCCTCAATCTTCAATCCTCAATACTCAAACTTCAATCCTCAATCCTCAATACCTTAATCCTCAATTCTCATTCTTCAATCCTCAGTACCGAATCCACAATCTTCAATCCTGAATCCTCAATCCTCAGTTCTCAATCCTGAATCCTCAATCCTGAATCCTCAAGCTTCAGCCCTCAGTCCTCAACAATCAGTTGTCAATCCCCAATCCTCAATAGAATATCCTCAATTCACAGCTTTCAATACTCATTACTCAATCTGCAATCTTCAGATCTCTATCCACAAACATCAATTCTCATCACTCAGCACTCAATACTCAGTCCCCAATCCTCAAGCTTCAAACCTAAATCCTCAATCCTCAATCATCAATCCTCAATCTTCAATCCTCAATACTCAATCTTCAATCCTCAACCCTCAATCCTCAATCCTCAATCACCAATCCTCAATCCTGAATCCTCAATCCTCAATCGTCAATCTTCAATCCTCATTCCTCAATCCTAAATCCTCAGTCTCCAAACCTCAATCCTCAATCTTCAATCCTCAATTCTCAATCTTCAATCCTCAATCCTCAATACTCAATCCGCAATCCTCAATCCTCAACCGTCAGCCTTCAATCCTCAATACTCAATCTTCAATCCTCAATCCTCAATCCTCAATCCTCAATCCTCAACCTTCAATCCTCAATACCCAATCCTCAATCTTGAATCCTCAATCCTCATTCCTCAATTCTCAATCCTCAATCCTCAATCCTCAGCCCTCAGACCTCAAACCTCAATCCTCGACCCTCAGCCCTCATCCTCAATGCTCAATCCTCAATCCTCAATCCTCAATCTTCAATCCTCAATACTCAATCTTCAATCCTCAATCCTCAGTCCTCAAACATCAATTCCGAATCCTCAATCCTGAATCCTCAATCTTCGGCACTCAGTCCTCAACAATCAGTTGTCAATCCTCAATCCTCAATAGAATATCCCCAGTTCAGAGTTTTCAATACGCAATACTCAATCTGCAATCGTCAAATCTCTATGCACAAACATCAATTCTCATCACTCAAGCCTCAACACTCAGTCCCAAATCCGCAACCTTCAATCCTCAATCCTCAATCCTCAATCCTCAATCCTCAATCATCAATCTTCAATCCTGAATACTCAATCTTCTATCCTCAATCCTCAATCCTCAATCCTCAATCCTCAATCCTCAATCCTCAATCCTCAATATTCAATCCTCGATCCTCAATCCACAATCCTCAGTACCAAATCCTCAATCTTCAATCCTCAATCCTAAACCCTCAATCTTCAATCCTCGATACTCAATCTTCAATCCACAATCCTCAATCCTCAATACTCAATCCTCTATCTTCAATCCTCAATACACAATCCTGAATCTTCAATCCTCAATCCTCAATCCTCAATTCTCGATCCTCAATCCTCAATCCTCAATCCTCAATCCCCAATCCTCAATCGTCAGCCATCAATCCTCAATACTCAATCTTCAATCCTCAATCCTCAATCCTCAATCCTCAATCCTCATTCTTCAATCCTCAATACCCAATCCTCAATACTCAAACTTCAATCCTCAATTCTCAATACTCAATCCTCAATCCTCAATCCTCAATCGTCAGTCTTCAATCCTCAATACTCAATCTTCAATCCTCAATCCTCAACCCTCAATCCTCAATCCTCTATCTTCAATCCTCAATACCCAATCTTCAATCTTCAATCCTCAATCCTCAATCCTCAATCCTCGATCCTCAATCCTCAATCCTCAATCCTCAATCCTCAATCCTCAATCGTCAGGCTTCAATCCTCAATACTCAATCTTCAATCCTCAATCCTCAATCCTCAATCATCAATCCTCATTCTTCAATCCTCAATACCCAATCCTCAATCTTCAATCCACAATCCTCAATCCTCAATTCTCAATCCTCAATCCTCAGTCCTCAGTCCTCAAACCTCAATCCTCAACCCTCAGCCCTCATCCTCAATCCTCAATCCTCAATATTCAATCCTCAATACTCAATCCTCAATACTCAATCTTCAATCCTCAATCCTTAATCCTCAATCCTCAGCCCTCAATATTCAATCCGCAATAACTAATCCACAAACTTCAATCCTCAATCCTCAATCCTCAATCACCAATCCTCAATCCTCAATCCTCAATCCTCAATCTTCAATCCTCAATACTCAAACTTCAGTCCTCAATCCTCAATCCTCAATTCTCAATCCTCAATCCTCAGTCCTCAGTCCTCAAACCTCAATCCTCAACCCTCAGCCCTCATCCTCAATCCTCAATCCTCAATATTCAATCCTCAATACTCAATCCTCAATACTCAATCTTCAATCCTCAATCCTTAATCCTCAATCCTCAGCCCTCAATGTTCAATCCGCAATAACTAATCCTCAAACTTCAATCCTCAATCCTCAATCCTCAATCCTCAATCCTCAATCCTCAATCCTCAGCCCTCAAACCTCAATCCTGAATCCTCAATCCTGAATCCTCAACCTTCAGCCCTCAGTCCTCAACAATCAGTTGTCAATCCTCCATCCTCAATAGAATATCATCAATTCACAGCTTTCAATACTCAATACTCAATCTTCAATCCTCAATCCTCAGTCCTCAAACATCAATTCCGAATCCTCAATCCTGAATCCTCAATCTTCGGCACTCAGTCCTCAACAATCAGTTGTCAATCCTCAATCCTCAATAGAATATCCCCAGTTCAGAGTTTTCAATACGCAATACTCAATCTGCAATCGTCAAATCTCTATGCACAAACATCAATTCTCATCACTCAAGCCTCAACACTCAGTCCCAAATCCGCAACCTTCAATCCTCAATCCTCAATCCTCAATCCTCAATCCTCAATCATCAATCTTCAATCCTGAATACTCAATCTTCTATCCTCAATCCTCAATCCTCAATCCTCAATCCTCAATCCTCAATCCTCAATCCTCAATATTCAATCCTCGATCCTCAATCCACAATCCTCAGTACCAAATCCTCAATCTTCAATCCTCAATCCTAAACCCTCAATCTTCAATCCTCGATACTCAATCTTCAATCCACAATCCTCAATCCTCAATACTCAATCCTCTATCTTCAATCCTCAATACCCAATCCTGAATCTTCAATCCTCAATCCTCAATCCTCAATTCTCGATCCTCAATCCTCAATCCTCAATCCTCAATCCCCAATCCTCAATCGTCAGCCATCAATCCTCAATACTCAATCTTCAATCCTCAATCCTCAATCCTCAATCCTCAATCCTCATTCTTCAATCCTCAATACCCAATCCTCAATACTCAAACTTCAATCCTCAATTCTCAATACTCAATCCTCAATCCTCAATCCTCAATCGTCAGTCTTCAATCCTCAATACTCAATCTTCAATCCTCAATCCTCAACCCTCAATCCTCAATCCTCTATCTTCAATCCTCAATACCCAATCTTCAATCTTCAATCCTCAATCCTCAATCCTCAATCCTCGATCCTCAATCCTCAATCCTCAATCCTCAATCCTCAATCCTCAATCGTCAGGCTTCAATCCTCAATACTCAATCTTCAATCCTCAATCCTCAATCCTCAATCATCAATCCTCATTCTTCAATCCTCAATACCCAATCCTCAATCTTCAATCCACAATCCTCAATCCTCAATTCTCAATCCTCAATCCTCAGTCCTCAGTCCTCAAACCTCAATCCTCAACCCTCAGCCCTCATCCTCAATCCTCAATCCTCAATATTCAATCCTCAATACTCAATCCTCAATACTCAATCTTCAATCCTCAATCCTTAATCCTCAATCCTCAGCCCTCAATATTCAATCCGCAATAACTAATCCACAAACTTCAATCCTCAATCCTCAATCCTCAATCCTCAATCCTCAATCCTCAATCCTCAATCCTCAATCTTCAATCCTCAATACTCAAACTTCAGTCCTCAATCCTCAATCCTCAATTCTCAATCCTCAATCCTCAGTCCTCAGTCCTCAAACCTCAATCCTCATTCCTCAGCCCTCATCCTCAATCCTCAATCCTCAATATTCAATCCTCAATACTCAATCCTCAATACTCAATCTTCAATCCTCAATCCTTAATCCTCAATCCTCAGCCCTCAATGTTCAATCCGCAATAACTAATCCTCAAACTTCAATCCTCAATCCTCAATCCTCAATCCTCAATCCTCAATCCTCAATCCTCAGCCCTCAAACCTCAATCCTGAATCCTCAATCCTGAATCCTCAACCTTCAGCCCTCAGTCCTCAACAATCAGTTGTCAATCCTCCATCCTCAATAGAATATCATCAATTCACAGCTTTCAATACTCAATACTCAACCTGCAATCTTCAAATCTCTATCCACAAACATCAATTCTCATCACTCAACCCTCAACGCTCAGTCCCCAATCCTCAATCTTCAATCCTCAATCCTCAACACTCAGACCCCAATCCTCAATCTTCAATCCTCAATACTCAATCTTCAATCCTCAATCCTCAATCGTCAGTCTTCAATCTTCAATACTCAATCTTCCATTCTCAATCCTCAATCCTCAATCCTCATTCTTCAATCCTCAATACCCAATCCTCAATCTTCAATCGTCAATCCTCAATCCTCAATTCTCAATCCTCAATCCTCAGTCCTCAGCCCTCAAACCTCAATCCTCAACCCTCAGCCCTCATCCTCAGTCCTCAATCCTCAATCCTCAATCCTCAATCCTCAATCCTCAATCGTCAGTCTTCAATCCTCAATACTCAATCTTCAATCCTCAGTCCTCAATCCTCAATCCTCAATCCTCGATCTTCAATCTTCAATCCCCAATACTCAATCTTCAATCCTCAATCCTCAATCCTCAATCCTCAATCCTCAATCCTCAATCTTCAATTCTCAATCCTCAGTCCTCAATCGTCAGTCTTCATTCCTCAATGCTCAATCTTCAATCCTCAATCCTCAGTCCACAATCCTCAATCCCCATTCTTCAATCATCAATACCCAATCCTCAATCTTCAATCCTCTATCCTCAATCCTCAGTCCTCAGTCCTCAAACCTCAATCCTCAACCCTCAGCCCTCATCCTCAATCCACAACCCTCAATCCCCAATCCTCAATCTTCATTCAGCAATATACAATCTTCAGTCCTCAATCCCCAATACTCAATCCTCAATCCTCAATCCTCAATCCTCAATCCTCAATCCTCAATCCTCAATCCTCAACCCTCAGTCCCCAAACCTCAATCCTCAATCTTCAACCCTCAATACTCAACCTTCAATCCTCAATCCTCAATACTCAATCCTCAATCCTCAATCCTCAATCGTCAGTCTTCAATCGTCATTACTCAATCTTCAATCCTCAATCCTCAATCGTCAATCCTCATTCTTCAATCCTCAATACCCAACCCTCAATCTTCAATCCTCAATCCTCAATCCTCAATTCTCAATCCTCAATCCGCAGTCCTCAGTCCTCAACCCTCAATCCTCAACCCTCAGCCCTCATCCTCAATCCTCAAACCTCAATCTTCAATCCTGAATCCTCAATCCTCAATACCCAATCTTCAATCCTCAATCCTCAGTCCTCAAACCACAATTCTGAAACCTCAATCCTGAATCCTCAATCTTCAATCCTCAATCCCCAATCCTCAGTCTTCAATCCTCAATCTTCAAACCTCAATCCTCAATCCACAATCTTCAATCCTCAATACTCAATATTCAGTCCTTTATCCTCAATCCTCAATCCTCAATCCTCAATCCTCAATCCTCAATTTTCAATCTTCAATACTCAATCTCCAATCCTCAATCCTCAATACCTTAATCCTCAATTCTCATTCTTCAATCCTCAGTACCGAATCCACAATCTTCAATCCTGAATCCTCAATCCTCAGTTCTCAATCCTGAATCCTCAATCCTGAATCCTCAAGCTTCAGCCCTCAGTCCTCAACAATCAGTTGTCGATCCCCAATCCTCAATAGAATATCCTCAATTCACAGTTTTCAATACTCATTACTCAATCTGCAATCTTCAGATCTCTATCCACAAATATCAATTCTCATCACTCAACACTCGATACTCAGTCCCCAATCCTCAAGCTTCAAACCTAAATCCTCAATCCTCAATCATCAATCCTCAATCTTCAATCCTCAATACTCAACCTTCAATCCTCAATCCTCAATCCTCAATCCTCAATCCTCAATCCTCATTCTTCAATCCTCAATACCCAATCCTCAATACTCAAACTTCAATCCTCAATCCTCAATACTCAATCCTCAATCCTCAATCCTCAATCGTCAGTCTTCAATCCTCAATACTCAATCTTCAATACTCAATCCTCAACCCTCAATCCTCAATCCTCTATCTTCAATCCTCAATACCCAATCCTCAATCTTCAATCCTCAATCCTCAATCCTCAATTCTCGATCCTCAATCCTCAATCCTCAATCCTCAATCCTCAATCCTCAATCGTCAGCCTTCAATCCTCAATACTCAATCTTCAATCCTCAATCCTCAATCCTCAATCATCAATCCTCATTCTTCAATCCTCAATACCCAATCCTCAATCTTCAATCCTCAATCCTCAATCCTCAATTCTCAATCCTCAATCCTCAGTCCTCAGTCCACAAACCTCAATCCTCAACCCTCAGCCCTCACCCTCAATCCTCAATCCTCAATATTCAATCCTCAATACTCAATCCTCAATACTCAATCTTCAATCCTCAATCCTTAATCCTCAATCCTCAGCCCTCAATGTTCAATCCGCAATAACTAATCCTCAAACTTCAATCCTCAATCCGCAATCCTCAATCCTCAATCCTCAATCCTCAATCCTCAGCCCTCAAACCTCAATCCTGAATCCTCAATCCTGAATCCTCAATCTTCAGCCCTCAGTCCTCAACAATCAGTTGTCAATCCTCCATCCTCAATAGAATATCATCAATTCACAGCTTTCAATACTCAATACTCAACCTGCAATCTTCAAATCTCTATCCACAAACATCAATTCTCATCACTCAACCCTCAACGCTCAGTCCCCAATCCTCAATCTTCAATCCTCAATCCTCAACACTCAGACCCCACTCCCCAATCTTCAATCCTCAATACTCAATCTTCAATCCTCAATACTCAATCGTCAGTCTTCAATCTTCAATACTCAATCTTCAATTCTCAATCCTCAATCCTCAATCCTCATTCTTCAATCCTCAATACCCAATCCTCAATCTTCAATCGTCAATCCTCAATCCTCAATTCTCAATCCTCAATCCTCAGTCCTCAGTCCTCAAACCTCAATCCTCAACCCTCAGCCCTCATCCTCAATCCTCAATCCTCAATCCTCAATCCTCAATTCTCAATCCTCAATCGTCAGTCTTCAATTCTCAATACTCAATCTTCAATCCTCAATCCTCAATCCTCAATCCTCGATCTTCAATCCTCAATACCCAAACCTCAATCTTCAATCCTCAGTCCTCAATCCTCAATCCTCAATTCTCGATCCTCAATTCTCAATCCTCAATCCTCAATACTCAATCCTCAATCCTCAGTCTTCAGTCCTCAATACACAATCTACAGTCCTCAATCCTCAATCCTCAATCCTCAATCCTCATTCTTCAATCCGCAATACCCAATCTTCAATCTTCAATCCTCAATCCTCAATCCTCAATTCTCAACCCTCAATCCTCAGTCCTCAGTCCTCAAACCTCAATCCTCAACCCTCAGCCCTCATCCTCAATCCTCAATCCTCAATTCTCAATCCTCAATCCTCAATCCTCAGTCCTCAAACCTCAATCCTCAACCCTCAGCCCTCATCGTCAATCCTCAATACTCAGTCCTCAATCGTCAGCCTTCAATCCTCAATACTCAATCTTCAATCCCCAATCCTCAATCCTCAATCCTCAATCCTCATTCTTCAATCCTCAATACCAAATCCTCAATCTTCAATCCTCAACCCTCAATCCTCAATTCTCAATCCTCAATCCTCAGTCCTCAGTCCTCAAACCTCAATCCTCAACACTCAGCCCTCATCCTCAATCCTCAATCCTCAATCCTCAATCCTCAATCCTCAATCTTCAATCCTCAATACTCAATCTTCAATCCTCAATCCTCAATCCTCAATCCTCAACCTTCATTCCTCAATCCTCAATCCTCAATACGCAATCCTCATTCTTCAATCATCTGTACCGAATACTCAATCTTCAATCCTGAATTCTCAATCCACAATCCTCAGTCCTCAGTCCTCAAACCTCAATCCTCAACCCTCAGCCCTCATCCTCAATCCTCAATCCTCAATCCTCAATCCTCAATCTTCAATCCTCAATACTCAAACTTCAATCCTCAATCCTCAATCCTCAATCCTCAATCCTCATTCCTCAATCGTCGGACTTCAATCCTCAATACTCCATCTTCAATCCTCAATCCTCAATCCTCAATCCTCAATACTCAATCTTCAATCCTCAATAACCAGTACTCAATCTTCAATCCTCAATCCTCAATCCTCAATTCTCGATCCTCAATCCTCAATCCTCAATCGTCAATTCTCAATCCTCAATCCTCAGTCCTCAGTCCTCAATACACAATCTTCAATCCTCAATCTTCAATCCTCAATCCTCTATCCCCATTCCTCAATCCTCAATACCCAGTCCTCAATCTTCAATCCTCAATCCTCAATCCTCAATTCACAATCCTCAATCCTCAGTCCTCAGTCCTCAACCCTCAATCCTCAACCCTCAGCCCTCATCCTCAATCCTCAAACCTCTATCTTCAATCCTCAATCCTCAATCCTCAGCACCCAAACCTCAATCTTCAATCCTCAACCCTCAATCCTCAATTCTCAATCCTCAATCCTCAGTCCTCAGTCCTCAAACCTCAATCCTCAACACTCAGCCCTCATCCTCAATCCTCAATCCTCAATCCTCAATCCTCAATCCTCAATCTTCAATCCTCAATACTCAATCTTCAATCCTCAATCCTCAATCCTCAATCCTCAACCTTCATTCCTCAATCCTCAATCCTCAATACTCAATCCTCATTCTTCAATCATCTGTACCGAATACTCAATCTTCAATCCTGAATTCTCAATCCTCAATCCTCAGTCCTCAGTCCTCAAACCTCAATCCTCAACCCTCAGCCCTCATCGACAATCCTCAATCCTCAATCCTCAATCCTCAATCTTCAATCCTCAATACTCAAACTTTAATCCTCAATCCTCAATCCTCAATCCTCAATCCTCGTTCCTCAACCGTCAGCCTTCAATCCTCAATACTCAATCTTCAATCCTCAATCCTCAATCCTCAATCCTCAATCCTCAACCTTCAATCCTCAATACCCAATCCTCAATCTTGAATCCTCAATCCTCAATCCTCAATTCTCAATCCTCAATCCTCAATCCTCAGCCCTCAGACCTCAAACCTCAATCCTCGACCCTCAGCCCTCATCCTTAATGCTCAATCCTCAATCCTCAATCCTCAATCTTCAATCCTCAATACTCAATCTTCAATCCTCAATCCTCAGTCCTCAAACATCAATTCCGAATCCTCAATCCTGAATCCTCAATCTTCGGCACTCAGTCCTCAACAATCAGTTGTCAATCCTCAATCCTCAATAGAATATCCCCAGTTCAGAGTTTTCAATACGCAATACTCAATCTGCAATCGTCAAATCTCTATGCACAAACATCAATTCTCATCACTCAAGCCTCAACACTCAGTCCCAAATCCGCAACCTTCAATCCTCAATCCTCAATCCTCAATCCTCAATCCTCAATCCTCAATCCTCAATCATCAATCTTCAATCCTCAATACTCAATCTTCTATCCTCAATCCTCAATCCTCAATCCTCAATCCTCAATCCTCAATCCTCAATCCTCAATATTCAATCCTCGATCCTCAATCCACAATCCTCAGTACCAAATCCTCAATCTTCAATCCTCAATCCTCAACCCTCAATCTTCAATCCTCGATACTCAATCTTCAATCCACAATCCTCAATCCTCAATACTCAATCCTCATTCTTCGATCCTCAATACCCAATCCTCAATCTTCAATCCTCTATCCTCAATCCTCAATCCTCAATCCTCAATCCTCAATCTTCAATCCTCAATACTCAAACTTCAATCCTCAATCCTCAATACTCAATCCTCAATCCTCAATCCTCAATCGTCAGTCTTCAATCCTCAATACTCAATCTTCAATCCGCAATCCTCAACCCTCAATCCTCAATCCTCTATCTTCAATCCTCAATACCCAATCCTCAATCCTCAATTCTCGATCCTCAATCCTCAATCCTCAATCCTCAATCCCCAATCCTCAATCGTCAGCCATCAATCCTCAATACTCAATCTTCAATCCTCAATCCTCAATCCTCAATCCTCAATCCTCATTCTTCAATCCTCAATACCCAATCCTCAATACTCAAACTTCAATCCCCAATTCTCAATACTCAATCCTCAATCCTCAATCCTCAATCGTCAGTCTTCAATCCTCAATACTCAATCTTCAGTCCTCAATCCTCAACCCTCAATCCTCAATCCTCTATCTTCAATCCTCAATACCCAATCTTCAATCTTCAATCCTCAATCCTCAATCCTCAATTCTCGATCCTCAATCCTCAATCCTCAATCCTCAATCCTCAATCCTCAATCGTCAGGCTTCAATCCTCAATACTCAATCTTCAATCCTCAATCCTCAATCTTCAATCATCAATCCTCATTCTTCAATCCTCAATACCCAATCCTCAATCTTCAATCCACAATCCTCAATCCTCAATTCTCAATCGTCAGTCTTCAATCCTCAATACTCAATCTTCAATCCTCAATCCTCAATCCTCAATCCTCAATCCTCAATCCTCATTCTTCAATCCTCAATACCCAATCCTCAATACTCAAACTTCAATCCCCAATTCTCAATACTCAATCCTCAATCCTCAATCCTCAATCGTCAGTCTTCAATCCTCAATACTCAATCTTCAATCCTCAATCCTCAACCCTCAATCCTCAATCCTCTATCTTCAATCCTCAATACCCAATCTTCAATCTTCAATCCTCATGCCTCAATCCTCAATTCTCGATCCTCAATCCTCAATCCTCAATCCTCAATCCTCAATCCTCAATCGTCAGGCTTCAATCCTCAATACTCAATCTTCAATCCTCAATCCTCAATCCTCAATCATCAATCCTCATTCTTCAATCCTCAATACCCAATCCTCAATCTTCAATCCACAATCCTCAATCCTCAATTCTCAATCCTCAATCCTCAGTCCTCAATCCTCAACCCTCAATCTTCAATCCTCGATACTCAATCTTCAATCCTCAATCCTCAATCCTCAATACTCAATCCTCATTCTTCGATCCTCAATACCCAATCCTCAATCTTCAATCCTCTATCCTCAATCCTCAATCCTCAATCCTCAATCCTCAACCGTCAATGTTCAATCCGCAACACCCAATCCTCAATCTTCAAACCTCAATCCTCAATCCTCAATCCTCAAACCTCAATCCTGAATCCTCAATCTTCAGCCCTCAGTCCTCAACAATCAGTTGTCAATCCTCAATCCTCAGTAGAATATCATCAATTCACAGCTTTCAGTACTCAATACTCAGCCTGCAATCTTCAAATCTCTATCCACAAACATAAATTCTCATCACTCAACCCTCAACACTCAGTCCCCAATCCTCAATCTTCAATCCTCAATCCTCAACACTCAGTCCCCAATCCTCAATCCTCAATCCTCAATACTCAATCTTCAATCCTCAATCCTCAATCCTCAATCCTCAATCCTCATACTTCAATCCTCAATACTCAAACTTCAATGCTCAATCCTCAATCCGCAATCCTCAATCTTCATTCCTCAATCCTCAATCCTCAATCCTCAATCCTCAATGTTCAATCCGCGATACCCAATCCTCAATGTTCAATCCTCGATACTCAATCCTAAATCCTCAGTCCTCAACCCTCAGCCCTCATCCTCAATCCACAATCCTCAATCCTCAATCCTCAATCTTCAATCCTCAATACTCAAACTTCAATCCTCAATCCTCAATACTCAATCCTCAATCCTCAATCCTCAATCGTCAGTCTTCAATCCTCAATACTCAGTCTTCAATCCGCAATCCTCAACCCTCAATCCTCAATCCTCTATCTTCAATCCTCAATACCCAATCCTCAATCTTCAATCCTCAATCCTCAATCCTCAATTCTCGATCCTCAATCCTCAATCCTCAATCCTCAATCCCCAATCCTCAATCGTCAGCCATCAATCCTCAATACTCAATCTTCAATCCTCAATCCTCAATCCTCAATCCTCAATCCTCATTCTTCAATCCTCAATACCCAATCCTCAATACTCAAACTTCAATCCCCAATTCTCAATACTCAATCCTCAATCCTCAATCCTCAATCGTCAGTCTTCAATCCTCAATACTCAATCTTCGATCCTCAATCCTCAACCCTCAATCCTCAATCCTCTATCTTCAATCCTCAATACCCAATCTTCAATCTTCAATCCTCAATCCTCAATCCTCAATTCTCGATCCTCAATCCTCAATCCTCAATCCTCAATCCTCAATCCTCAATCGTCAGGCTTCAATCCTCAATACTCAATCTTCAATCCTCAATCCTCAATCCTCAATCATCAATCCTCATTCTTCAATCCTCAATACCCAATCCTCAATCTTCAATCCACAATCCTCAATCCTCAATTCTCAATCCTCAATCCTCAGTCCTCAGTCCACAAACCTCAATCCTCAACCCTCAGCCCTCATCCTCAATCCTCAATCCTCAATATTCAATCCTCAATACTCAATCCTCAATACTCAATCTTCAATCCTCAATCCTTAATCCTCAATCCTCAGCCCTCAATGTTCAAGCCGCAATAACTAATCCTCAAACTTCAATCCTCAATCCTCAATCCTCAATCCTCAATCCTCAATCCTCAATCCTCAATCTTCAATCCTCAATACTCAAACTTCAATCCTCAATCCTCAATACCTTAATCCTCAATTCTCATTCTTCAATCCTCAGTACCGAATCCACAATCTTCAATCCTGAATCCTCAATCCTCAGTTCTCAATCCTGAATCCTCAATCCTGAATCCTCAAGCTTCAGCCCTCAGTCCTCAACAATCAGTTGTCAATCCCCAATCCTCAATAGAATATCCTCAATTCACAGCTTTCAATACTCATTACTCAATCTGCAATCTTCAGATCTCTATCCACAAACATCAATTCTCATCACTCAGCACTCAATACTCAGTCCCCAATCCTCAAGCTTCAAACCTAAATCCTCAATCCTCAATCATCAATCCTCAATCTTCAATCCTCAATACTCAATCTTCAATCCTCAACCCTCAATCCTCAATCCTCAATCACCAATCCTCAATCCTGAATCCTCAATCCTCAATCGTCAATCTTCAATCCTCATTCCTCAATCCTAAATCCTCAGTCTCCAAACCTCAATCCTCAATCTTCAATCCTCAATTCTCAATCTTCAATCCTCAATCCTCAATACTCAATCCGCAATCCTCAATCCTCAACCGTCAGCCTTCAATCCTCAATACTCAATCTTCAATCCTCAATCCTCAATCCTCAATCCTCAATCCTCAACCTTCAATCCTCAATACCCAATCCTCAATCTTGAATCCTCAATCCTCATTCCTCAATTCTCAATCCTCAATCCTCAATCCTCAGCCCTCAGACCTCAAACCTCAATCCTCGACCCTCAGCCCTCATCCTCAATGCTCAATCCTCAATCCTCAATCCTCAATCTTCAATCCTCAATACTCAATCTTCAATCCTCAATCCTCAGTCCTCAAACATCAATTCCGAATCCTCAATCCTGAATCCTCAATCTTCGGCACTCAGTCCTCAACAATCAGTTGTCAATCCTCAATCCTCAATAGAATATCCCCAGTTCAGAGTTTTCAATACGCAATACTCAATCTGCAATCGTCAAATCTCTATGCACAAACATCAATTCTCATCACTCAAGCCTCAACACTCAGTCCCAAATCCGCAACCTTCAATCCTCAATCCTCAATCCTCAATCCTCAATCCTCAATCATCAATCTTCAATCCTGAATACTCAATCTTCTATCCTCAATCCTCAATCCTCAATCCTCAATCCTCAATCCTCAATCCTCAATCCTCAATATTCAATCCTCGATCCTCAATCCACAATCCTCAGTACCAAATCCTCAATCTTCAATCCTCAATCCTAAACCCTCAATCTTCAATCCTCGATACTCAATCTTCAATCCACAATCCTCAATCCTCAATACTCAATCCTCTATCTTCAATCCTCAATACCCAATCCTGAATCTTCAATCCTCAATCCTCAATCCTCAATTCTCGATCCTCAATCCTCAATCCTCAATCCTCAATCCCCAATCCTCAATCGTCAGCCATCAATCCTCAATACTCAATCTTCAATCCTCAATCCTCAATCCTCAATCCTCAATCCTCATTCTTCAATCCTCAATACCCAATCCTCAATACTCAAACTTCAATCCTCAATTCTCAATACTCAATCCTCAATCCTCAATCCTCAATCGTCAGTCTTCAATCCTCAATACTCAATCTTCAATCCTCAATCCTCAACCCTCAATCCTCAATCCTCTATCTTCAATCCTCAATACCCAATCTTCAATCTTCAATCCTCAATCCTCAATCCTCAATCCTCGATCCTCAATCCTCAATCCTCAATCCTCAATCCTCAATCCTCAATCGTCAGGCTTCAATCCTCAATACTCAATCTTCAATCCTCAATCCTCAATCCTCAATCATCAATCCTCATTCTTCAATCCTCAATACCCAATCCTCAATCTTCAATCCACAATCCTCAATCCTCAATTCTCAATCCTCAATCCTCAGTCCTCAGTCCTCAAACCTCAATCCTCAACCCTCAGCCCTCATCCTCAATCCTCAATCCTCAATATTCAATCCTCAATACTCAATCCTCAATACTCAATCTTCAATCCTCAATCCTTAATCCTCAATCCTCAGCCCTCAATATTCAATCCGCAATAACTAATCCACAAACTTCAATCCTCAATCCTCAATCCTCAATCCTCAATCCTCAATCCTCAATCCTCAATCCTCAATCTTCAATCCTCAATACTCAAACTTCAGTCCTCAATCCTCAATCCTCAATTCTCAATCCTCAATCCTCAGTCCTCAGTCCTCAAACCTCAATCCTCAACCCTCAGCCCTCATCCTCAATCCTCAATCCTCAATATTCAATCCTCAATACTCAATCCTCAATACTCAATCTTCAATCCTCAATCCTTAATCCTCAATCCTCAGCCCTCAATGTTCAATCCGCAATAACTAATCCTCAAACTTCAATCCTCAATCCTCAATCCTCAATCCTCAATCCTCAATCCTCAATCCTCAGCCCTCAAACCTCAATCCTGAATCCTCAATCCTGAATCCTCAACCTTCAGCCCTCAGTCCTCAACAATCAGTTGTCAATCCTCCATCCTCAATAGAATATCATCAATTCACAGCTTTCAATACTCAATACTCAATCTTCAATCCTCAATCCTCAGTCCTCAAACATCAATTCCGAATCCTCAATCCTGAATCCTCAATCTTCGGCACTCAGTCCTCAACAATCAGTTGTCAATCCTCAATCCTCAATAGAATATCCCCAGTTCAGAGTTTTCAATACGCAATACTCAATCTGCAATCGTCAAATCTCTATGCACAAACATCAATTCTCATCACTCAAGCCTCAACACTCAGTCCCAAATCCGCAACCTTCAATCCTCAATCCTCAATCCTCAATCCTCAATCCTCAATCATCAATCTTCAATCCTGAATACTCAATCTTCTATCCTCAATCCTCAATCCTCAATCCTCAATCCTCAATCCTCAATCCTCAATCCTCAATATTCAATCCTCGATCCTCAATCCACAATCCTCAGTACCAAATCCTCAATCTTCAATCCTCAATCCTAAACCCTCAATCTTCAATCCTCGATACTCAATCTTCAATCCACAATCCTCAATCCTCAATACTCAATCCTCTATCTTCAATCCTCAATACCCAATCCTGAATCTTCAATCCTCAATCCTCAATCCTCAATTCTCGATCCTCAATCCTCAATCCTCAATCCTCAATCCCCAATCCTCAATCGTCAGCCATCAATCCTCAATACTCAATCTTCAATCCTCAATCCTCAATCCTCAATCCTCAATCCTCATTCTTCAATCCTCAATACCCAATCCTCAATACTCAAACTTCAATCCTCAATTCTCAATACTCAATCCTCAATCCTCAATCCTCAATCGTCAGTCTTCAATCCTCAATACTCAATCTTCAATCCTCAATCCTCAACCCTCAATCCTCAATCCTCTATCTTCAATCCTCAATACCCAATCTTCAATCTTCAATCCTCAATCCTCAATCCTCAATCCTCGATCCTCAATCCTCAATCCTCAATCCTCAATCCTCAATCCTCAATCGTCAGGCTTCAATCCTCAATACTCAATCTTCAATCCTCAATCCTCAATCCTCAATCATCAATCCTCATTCTTCAATCCTCAATACCCAATCCTCAATCTTCAATCCACAATCCTCAATCCTCAATTCTCAATCCTCAATCCTCAGTCCTCAGTCCTCAAACCTCAATCCTCAACCCTCAGCCCTCATCCTCAATCCTCAATCCTCAATATTCAATCCTCAATACTCAATCCTCAATACTCAATCTTCAATCCTCAATCCTTAATCCTCAATCCTCAGCCCTCAATATTCAATCCGCAATAACTAATCCACAAACTTCAATCCTCAATCCTCAATCCTCAATCCTCAATCCTCAATCCTCAATCCTCAATCCTCAATCTTCAATCCTCAATACTCAAACTTCAGTCCTCAATCCTCAATCCTCAATTCTCAATCCTCAATCCTCAGTCCTCAGTCCTCAAACCTCAATCCTCAACCCTCAGCCCTCATCCTCAATCCTCAATCCTCAATATTCAATCCTCAATACTCAATCCTCAATACTCAATCTTCAATCCTCAATCCTTAATCCTCAATCCTCAGCCCTCAATGTTCAATCCGCAATAACTAATCCTCAAACTTCAATCCTCAATCCTCAATCCTCAATCCTCAATCCTCAATCCTCAATCCTCAGCCCTCAAACCTCAATCCTGAATCCTCAATCCTGAATCCTCAACCTTCAGCCCTCAGTCCTCAACAATCAGTTGTCAATCCTCCATCCTCAATAGAATATCATCAATTCACAGCTTTCAATACTCAATACTCAACCTGCAATCTTCAAATCTCTATCCACAAACATCAATTCTCATCACTCAACCCTCAACGCTCAGTCCCCAATCCTCAATCTTCAATCCTCAATCCTCAACACTCAGACCCCAATCCTCAATCTTCAATCCTCAATACTCAATCTTCAATCCTCAATCCTCAATCGTCAGTCTTCAATCTTCAATACTCAATCTTCCATTCTCAATCCTCAATCCTCAATCCTCATTCTTCAATCCTCAATACCCAATCCTCAATCTTCAATCGTCAATCCTCAATCCTCAATTCTCAATCCTCAATCCTCAGTCCTCAGCCCTCAAACCTCAATCCTCAACCCTCAGCCCTCATCCTCAATCCTCAATCCTCAATCCTCAATCCTCAATCCTCAATCCTCAATCGTCAGTCTTCAATCCTCAATACTCAATCTTCAATCCTCAGTCCTCAATCCTCAATCCTCAATCCTCGATCTTCAATCTTCAATCCCCAATACTCAATCTTCAATCCTCAATCCTCAATCCTCAATCCTCAATCCTCAATCCTCAATCTTCAATTCTCAATCCTCAGTCCTCAATCGTCAGTCTTCATTCCTCAATGCTCAATCTTCAATCCTCAATCCTCAGTCCACAATCCTCAATCCCCATTCTTCAATCATCAATACCCAATCCTCAATCTTCAATCCTCTATCCTCAATCCTCAGTCCTCAGTCCTCAAACCTCAATCCTCAACCCTCAGCCCTCATCCTCAATCCACAACCCTCAATCCCCAATCCTCAATCTTCATTCAGCAATATACAATCTTCAGTCCTCAATCCCCAATACTCAATCCTCAATCCTCAATCCTCAATCCTCAATCCTCAATCCTCAATCCTCAATCCTCAACCCTCAGTCCCCAAACCTCAATCCTCAATCTTCAACCCTCAATACTCAACCTTCAATCCTCAATCCTCAATACTCAATCCTCAATCCTCAATCCTCAATCGTCAGTCTTCAATCGTCATTACTCAATCTTCAATCCTCAATCCTCAATCGTCAATCCTCATTCTTCAATCCTCAATACCCAACCCTCAATCTTCAATCCTCAATCCTCAATCCTCAATTCTCAATCCTCAATCCGCAGTCCTCAGTCCTCAACCCTCAATCCTCAACCCTCAGCCCTCATCCTCAATCCTCAAACCTCAATCTTCAATCCTGAATCCTCAATCCTCAATACCCAATCTTCAATCCTCAATCCTCAGTCCTCAAACCACAATTCTGAAACCTCAATCCTGAATCCTCAATCTTCAATCCTCAATCCCCAATCCTCAGTCTTCAATCCTCAATCTTCAAACCTCAATCCTCAATCCACAATCTTCAATCCTCAATACTCAATATTCAGTCCTTTATCCTCAATCCTCAATCCTCAATCCTCAATCCTCAATCCTCAATTTTCAATCTTCAATACTCAATCTCCAATCCTCAATCCTCAATACCTTAATCCTCAATTCTCATTCTTCAATCCTCAGTACCGAATCCACAATCTTCAATCCTGAATCCTCAATCCTCAGTTCTCAATCCTGAATCCTCAATCCTGAATCCTCAAGCTTCAGCCCTCAGTCCTCAACAATCAGTTGTCGATCCCCAATCCTCAATAGAATATCCTCAATTCACAGTTTTCAATACTCATTACTCAATCTGCAATCTTCAGATCTCTATCCACAAACATCAATTCTCATCACTCAACACTCGATACTCAGTCCCCAATCCTCAAGCTTCAAACCTAAATCCTCAATCCTCAATCATCAATCCTCAATCTTCAATCCTCAATACTCAATCTTCAATCCTCAATCCTCAATCCTCAATCCTCAATCCTCAATCCTCATTCTTCAATCCTCAATACCCAATCCTCAATACTCAAACTTCAATCCTCAATCCTCAATACTCAATCCTCAATCCTCAATCCTCAATCGTCAGTCTTCAATCCTCAATACTCAATCTTCAATCCTCAATCCTCAACCCTCAATCCTCAATCCTCTATCTTCAATCCTCAATACCCAATCCTCAATCTTCAATCCTCAATCCTCAATCCTCAATTCTCGATCCTCAATCCTCAATCCTCAATCCTCAATCCTCAATCCTCAATCGTCAGCCTTCAATCCTCAATACTCAATCTTCAATCCTCAATCCTCAATCCTCAATCATCAATCCTCATTCTTCAATCCTCAATACCCAATCCTCAATCTTCAATCCTCAATCCTCAATCCTCAATTCTCAATCCTCAATCCTCAGTCCTCAGTCCACAAACCTCAATCCTCAACCCTCAGCCCTCACCCTCAATCCTCAATCCTCAATATTCAATCCTCAATACTCAATCCTCAATACTCAATCTTCAATCCTCAATCCTTAATCCTCAATCCTCAGCCCTCAATGTTCAATCCGCAATAACTAATCCTCAAACTTCAATCCTCAATCCGCAATCCTCAATCCTCAATCCTCAATCCTCAATCCTCAGCCCTCAAACCTCAATCCTGAATCCTCAATCCTGAATCCTCAATCTTCAGCCCTCAGTCCTCAACAATCAGTTGTCAATCCTCCATCCTCAATAGAATATCATCAATTCACAGCTTTCAATACTCAATACTCAACCTGCAATCTTCAAATCTCTATCCACAAACATCAATTCTCATCACTCAACCCTCAACGCTCAGTCCCCAATCCTCAATCTTCAATCCTCAATCCTCAACACTCAGACCCCACTCCCCAATCTTCAATCCTCAATACTCAATCTTCAATCCTCAATACTCAATCGTCAGTCTTCAATCTTCAATACTCAATCTTCAATTCTCAATCCTCAATCCTCAATCCTCATTCTTCAATCCTCAATACCCAATCCTCAATCTTCAATCGTCAATCCTCAATCCTCAATTCTCAATCCTCAATCCTCAGTCCTCAGTCCTCAAACCTCAATCCTCAACCCTCAGCCCTCATCCTCAATCCTCAATCCTCAATCCTCAATCCTCAATCCTCAATCCTCAATCGTCAGTCTTCAATTCTCAATACTCAATCTTCAATCCTCAATCCTCAATCCTCAATCCTCGATCTTCAATCCTCAATACCCAAACCTCAATCTTCAATCCTCAGTCCTCAATCCTCAATCCTCAATTCTCGATCCTCAATTCTCAATCCTCAATCCTCAATACTCAATCCTCAATCCTCAGTCTTCAGTCCTCAATACACAATCTACAGTCCTCAATCCTCAATCCTCAATCCTCAATCCTCATTCTTCAATCCGCAATACCCAATCTTCAATCTTCAATCCTCAATCCTCAATCCTCAATTCTCAACCCTCAATCCTCAGTCCTCAGTCCTCAAACCTCAATCCTCAACCCTCAGCCCTCATCCTCAATCCTCAATCCTCAATTCTCAATCCTCAATCCTCAATCATCAGTCCTCAAACCTCAATCCTCAACCCTCAGCCCTCATCGTCAATCCTCAATACTCAGTCCTCAATCGTCAGCCTTCAATCCTCAATACTCAATCTTCAATCCCCAATCCTCAATCCTCAATCCTCAATCCTCATTCTTCAATCCTCAATACCAAATCCTCAATCTTCAATCCTCAACCCTCAATCCTCAATTCTCAATCCTCAATCCTCAGTCCTCAGTCCTCAAACCTCAATCCTCAACACTCAGCCCTCATCCTCAATCCTCAATCCTCAATCCTCAATCCTCAATCCTCAATCTTCAATCCTCAATACTCAATCTTCAATCCTCAATCCTCAATCCTCAATCCTCAACCTTCATTCCTCAATCCTCAATCCTCAATACGCAATCCTCATTCTTCAATCATCTGTACCGAATACTCAATCTTCAATCCTGAATTCTCAATCCACAATCCTCAGTCCTCAGTCCTCAAACCTCAATCCTCAACCCTCAGCCCTCATCCTCAATCCTCAATCCTCAATCCTCAATCCTCAATCTTCAATCCTCAATACTCAAACTTCAATCCTCAATCCTCAATCCTCAATCCTCAATCCTCATTCCTCAATCGTCGGTCTTCAATCCTCAATACTCCATCTTCAATCCTCAATCCTCAATCCTCAATCCTCAATACTCAATCTTCAATCCTCAATAACCAGTACTCAATCTTCAATCCTCAATCCTCAATCCTCAATTCTCGATCCTCAATCCTCAATCCTCAATCGTCAATTCTCAATCCTCAATCCTCAGTCCTCAGTCCTCAATACACAATCTTCAATCCTCAATCTTCAATCCTCAATCCTCTATCCCCATTCCTCAATCCTCAATACCCAGTCCTCAATCTTCAATCCTCAATCCTCAATCCTCAATTCACAATCCTCAATCCTCAGTCCTCAGTCCTCAACCCTCAATCCTCAACCCTCAGCCCTCATCCTCAATCCTCAAACCTCTATCTTCAATCCTCAATCCTCAATCCTCAGCACCCAAACCTCAATCTTCAATCCTCAACCCTCAATCCTCAATTCTCAATCCTCAATCCTCAGTCCTCAGTCCTCAAACCTCAATCCTCAACACTCAGCCCTCATCCTCAATCCTCAATCCTCAATCCTCAATCCTCAATCCTCAATCTTCAATCCTCAATACTCAATCTTCAATCCTCAATCCTCAATCCTCAATCCTCAACCTTCATTCCTCAATCCTCAATCCTCAATACTCAATCCTCATTCTTCAATCATCTGTACCGAATACTCAATCTTCAATCCTGAATTCTCAATCCTCAATCCTCAGTCCTCAGTCCTCAAACCTCAATCCTCAACCCTCAGCCCTCATCGACAATCCTCAATCCTCAATCCTCAATCCTCAATCTTCAATCCTCAATACTCAAACTTTAATCCTCAATCCTCAATCCTCAATCCTCAATCCTCGTTCCTCAATCGTCGGTCTTCAATCCTCAATACTCAATCTTCAATCCTCAATCCTCAATCCTCAATCCTCAATACTCAATCTTCAATCCTCAATAACCAGTACTCAATGTTCAATCCTCAATCCTCAATCCTCAATTCTCGATCCTCAATCCTCAATCCTCAATCGTCAATTCTCAATCCTCAATCCTCAGTCCTCAGTCCTCAATACACAATCTTCAATCCTCAATCTTCAATCCTCAATCCTCAATCCCCATTCCTCAATCCTCAATACCCAGTCCTCAATCTTCAATCCTCATTCCTCAATCCTCAATTCTCAATCCTCAATCCGCAGTCCTCAGTCCTCAACCCTCAATCCTCAACCCTCAGCCCTCATCCTCAATCCTCAAACTTCAATCTTCAATCCTCAATCCTCAATCCTCAATACCCAATCTTCAATCCTCAATCCTCAGTCCTCAAACCACAATTCTGAAACCTCAATCCTGAATCCTCAATCTTCAATCCTCAATCCTCAATCCCCATTCCTCAATCCTCAATACCCAGTCCTCAATCTTCAATCCTCATTCCTCAATCCTCAATTCTCAATCCTCAATCCGCAGTCCTCAGTCCTCAACCCTCAATCCTCAACCCTCAGCCCTCATCCTCAATCCTCAAACTTCAATCTTCAATCCTCAATCCTCAATCCTCAATACCCAATCTTCAATCCTCAATCCTCAGTCCTCAAACCACAATTCTGAAACCTCAATCCTGAATCCTCAATCTTCAATCCTCAATCCCCAATCCTCAGTCTTCAATCCTCAATCTTCAAACCTCAATCCTCAATCCACAATCTTCAATCCTCAATACCCAATATTCAGTCCTCTATCCTCAATCCTCAATCCTCAATCCTCAATCCTCAATCCTCAATTTTCAATCTTCAATACTCAATCTCCAATCCTCAATCCTCAATACCTTAATCCTCAATTCTCATTCTTCAATCCTCAGTACAGAATCCACAATCTTCAATCCTGAATCCTCAATCCTCAGTTCTCAATCCTGAATCCTCAATCCTGAATCCTCAAGCTTCAGCCCTCAGTCCTCAACAATCAGTTGTCAATCCCCAATCCTCAATAGAATATCCTCAATTCACAGTTTTCAATACTCATTACTCAATCTGCAATCTTCAGATCTCTATCCACAAACATCAATTCTCATCACTCAACACTCAATACTCAGTCCCCAATCCTCAAGCTTCAAACCTAAATCCTCAATCCTCAATCATCAATCCTCAATCTTCAATCCTCAATACTCAATCTTCAATCCTCAATCCTCAATCCTCAATCCTCAATCCTCAATATTCAATCCTGAATCCTGAATCCACAATCCTCAGTACCAAATCCTCAATCTTCAATCCTCAATCCTCAATCCTCAATCCTCAACCGTCAATGTTCAATCCGCAACACCCAATCCTCAATCTTCAAACCTCAATCCTCAATCCTCAATCCTCAAACCTCAATCCTGAATCCTCAATACTGAATCCTCAATCTTCAGCCCTCAGTCCTCAACAATCAGTTGTCAATCCTCAATCCTCAGTAGAATATCATCAATTCACAGCTTTCAATACTCAATACTCAGCCTGCAATCTTCAAATCTCTATCCACAAACATAAATTCTCATCACTCAACCCTCAACACTCAGTCCCCAATCCTCAATCTTCAATCCTCAATCCTCAACACTCAGTCCCCAATCCTCAATCTTCAATCCTCAATACTCAATCTTCAATCCTCAATCCTCAATCCTCAATCCTCAATCCTCATACTTCAATCCTCAATACTCAAACTTCAATGCTCAATCCTCAATCCTCAATCCTCAATCTTCATTCCTCAATCCTCAATCCTCAATCCTCAATCCTCAATGTTCAATCCGCGATACCCAATCCTCAATGTTCAATCCTCAATACTCAATCCTAAATCCTCAGTCCTCAACCCTCAGCCCTCATCCTCAATCCACAATCCTCAATCCTCAATCCTCAATCTTCAATCCTCAATACTCAAACTTCAATCCTCAATCCTCAATACTCAATCCTCAATCCTCAATCCTCAATCGTCAGTCTTCAATCCTCAATACTCAATCTTCAATCCGCAATCCTCAACCCACAATCCTCAATCCTCTATCTTCAATCCTCAATACCCAATCCTCAATCTTCAATCCTCAATCCTCAATCCTCAATTCTCGATCCTCAATCCTCAATCCTCAATCCTCAATCCCCAATCCTCAATCGTCAGTCTTCAATCCTCAATACTCAGTCTTCAATCCTCAATCCTCAACCCTCAATCCTCAACCCTCAATCTTTAATCCTCAATACTCAATCTTCAATCCTCAATCCTCAATCCTCAATCCTCAATCCCCAATCCTCAGTCCTCAGACCTCAATCCTGAATCCTCAATACTGAATCCTCAATCTTCGGCCCTCAATCCTCAATCCTCAATTTTCAATCCTCAATCCTCAATCCTCAATCCCCATTCTTCAATCATCAATACCCAATCCTCAATCTTCAATCCTCAATCCTCAATCCTCAATTCTCAATCCTCAATCCTCAGTCCTCAGTCCTCAAACCTCAATCCTCAACCCTCAGCCCTCATCCTCAATCCTCAATCCTCAATCTTCCATCCTCAGTCCTCAATCGTCAATCTTCTATCCTCAACCGTCAATGTTCAATCCGCAATACCCAATCCTCAATCTTCAATCCTCAATCCTCAATCCACAATCCTCAGACCTCAATCCCCAATCCTCAGCCCGCAAACCTCAATCCTGAATCCTCAATCCTGAATCCTCAATCTTCAGACCTTCTGTCCTCCACAATCAGTTGTCTATCCTCAATCCTCAATAGCATATCATCAATTCACAGCTTTCAATACTCAATACTCAACCTGCAATCTTCAAATCTCTATCCACAAACATCAATTCTCATCACTCAACCCTCAACACTCAGTCCCCAATCCTCAACCTTCAATCCTCAATCCTCAACACTCAGTCCTCAATCCTCATTCTTAAATCCTCAATACCCAATCCTCAATACTCAATCTTCAATCCTCAATCCTCAATCCTCAATACTCATTCCTCAATCCTCAATCCTCAATCACCAATCCTCAGTCCTCAGACCTCAATCCTGAATCCTCAATACTGAATCCTCAATCTTCGGCCCTCAATCCTCAATCCTCAATCTTCAATCCTCAATACTCTATCTTCAATCCTCAATCCTCAGTCCTCAAACCTCAATCCTCAATCCTCATTCTTCCATCCTCAATACCCAATCCTCAATCTTCAATCCTCAATCCTCAATCCTCAATTCTGAATCCACAATCCTCAATTTTCAATCTTTATTCTTCAATCCTCAATACCCAATACACAGTCTTCAATCCTCAATCCTCAATCCTCAATTCTCAATCCTCAACCCTCAGTCCTCAGTCCTCAAACCTCAATCCTCAACCCTCAGCCCTCATCGTCAATCCTCAATCCTCAATCCTCAATCCTCAATCCTCAATATTCAATCCTCAATACTCAATATTCAATCCTCAACCCTCAGTCCTCAAACCTCAATTCTGTATCCTCAGTCCTCAATCCTCAATCCTCAATCGTCAATCTACAATCCGCAATACTCCATCTTCAATCCTCAGTCCTCAATACTCAATCCTCAATCCTCATTCTTCAATCCTCAATACCCAATTCTCAATCTTCAATCCTCAATTCTCAATCCTCAATTCTGAATCCTCAATCCTCAATTTTCAATCCTCATTCTTCAATCCTCAATACCCAATACTCAATCTTCAATCCTCAATCCTCAATCCTCGACCATCAATCCTCAACCCTCAATCGTCAATCTCCAATCCTGAATACTCAATCTTCAATCCTCAATCCTCAATCCTCATCCTTCAATCCTCAATACCCAATCCTCAATCTTCAATCCTCAATCCTCAATCCTGAATTCTCAATTCTCAATCCTCAGACCTCAGTCCTCAAACCTCAATCCTCAACCCTCAGCCGTCATCCTCAATCCTCAATCCTCAATCCTCAATGCTCAACCTTCAATACTCAATACTCAAACTTCAATCCTCAATCCTCAATACGCAATCCTCGATCCTCAATCCTCAATCCTCAATCGTCAGTCTTCAATCCTCAATACTCAATCTTCAATACTCAATCCTCAATCCTCAATCCTCAATCCTCGATCTTCAGTCCTCAATACCCAATCCTCAAACTTCATTCCTCAATCCTCAATCCTCAACACTCGATCCTCAATCCTCAATCCTCAATCCTCAATTCTCAATCCTCAATCCTCAGTCCTCAGTCCTCAATACACAATCTTCAATCCTCAATCCTCAATCCTCAATCCTCAATCCTCAATCCTCACACTTCAATCCTCAATACCCAATCCTCAAACTTCAATCCTCAATCCTCAATACTCAATTCTCAACCCTCAATCCTCAGTCCTCAGTCCTCATACCTCAATCCTCAATCCTCAATCCTCAATCCTCAATCTTCAATCCTCAACACTCAAACTTCAGTCGTCAATCCTCAATACTCAATCCTCAATCCCCCATCCTCAATCGACAGTCTTCAATCCTCAATACTCAATCTTCAATCCTCAATCCTCAATCCTCAATCCTCAATCCTCAGTCCTCAATCCTCAATCCTCAATCCTCAATCCTCGATCTTCAGTCCTCAATACCCAATCCTCAAACTTCATTCCTCAATCCTCAATCCTCAACACTCGATCCTCAATCCTCAATCCTCAATACTCAATCTTCAATCTTCAATCCTCAGTCCTCAAACCTCAATCTTCAAACCTCAATCCTCAATCCACAATCTTCAATCCTCAATACTCAATATTCAGTCCTCTATCCTCAATCCTCAATCCTCAATCCTCAATCCTCAATCCTCAATTTTCAATCTTCAATACTCAATCTCCAATCCTCAATCCTCAATACCTTAATCCTCAATTCTCATTCTTCAATCCTCAGTACAGAATTCACAATCTTCAATCCTGAATCCTCAATCCTCAGTTCTCAATCCTGAATCCTCAATCCTGAATCCTCAAGCTTCAGCCCTCAGTCCTCAACAATCAGTTGTCAATCCCCAATCCTCAATAGAATATCCTCAATTCACAGTTTTCAATACTCATTACTCAATCTGCAATCTTCAGATCTCTATCCACAAACATCAATTCTCATCACTCAACACTCAATACTCAGTCCCCAATCCTCAAGCTTCAAACCTAAATCCTCAATCCTCAATCATCAATCCTCAATCTTCAATCCTCAATACTCAATCTTCAATCCTCAATCCTCAATCCTCAATCCTCAATCCTCAATATTCAATCCTGAATCCTCAATCCACAATCCTCAGTACCAAATCCTCAATCTTCAATCCTGAATCCTCAATCCTCAATCCTCAACCGTCAATGTTCAATCCGCAACACCCAATCCTCAATCTTCAAACCTCAATCCTCAATCCTCAATCCTCAAACCTCAATCCTGAATCCTCAATACTGAATCCTCAATCTTCAGCCCTCAGTCCTCAACAATCAGTTGTCAATCCTCAATCCTCAGTAGAATATCATCAATTCACAGCTTTCAATACTCAATACTCAGCCTGCAATCTTCAAATCTCTATCCACAAACATAAATTCTCATCACTCAACCCTCAACACTCAGTCCCCAATCCTCAATCTTCAATACTCAATCCTCAACACTCAGTCCCCAATCCTCAATCTTCAATCCTCAATACTCAATCTTCAATCCTCAATCCTCAATCCTCAATCCTCAATCATCATACTTCAATCCTCAATACTCAAACTTCAATGCTCAATCCTCAATCCTCAATCCTCAATCTTCATTCCTCAATCCTCAATCCTCAATCCTCAATCCTCAATGTTCAATCCGCGATACCCAATCCTCAATGTTCAATCCTCAATACTCAATCCTAAATCCTCAGTCCTCAACCCTCAGCCCTCATCCTCAATCCACAATCCTCAATCCTCAATCCTCAATCTTCAATCCTCAATACTCAAACTTCAATCCTCAATCCTCAATACTCAATCCTCAATCCTCAATCCTCAATCGTCAGTCTTCAATCCTCAATACTCAATCTTCAATCCGCAATCCTCAACCCTCAATCCTCAATCCTCTATCTTCAATCCTCAATACCCAATCCTCAATCTTCAATCCTCAATCCTCAATCCTCAATTCTCGATCCTCAATCCTCAATCCTCAATCCTCAATCCCCAATCCTCAATCGTCAGCCATCAATCCTCAATACTCAATCTTCAATCCTCAATCCTCAATCCTCAATCCTCAATCCTCATTCTTCAATCCTCAATACCCAATCCTCAATACTCAAACTTCAATCCTCAATTCTCAATACTCAATCCTCAATCCTCAATCCTCAATCGTCAGTCTTCAATCCTCAATACTCAATCTTCAATCCTCAATCCTCAACCCTCAATCCTCAATCCTCTATCTTCAATCCTCAATACCCAATCTTCAATCTTCAATCCTCAATCCTCAATCCTCAATTCTCGATCCTCAATCCTCAATCCTCAATCCTCGATCCTCAATCCTCAATCGTCAGGCTTCAATCCTCAATACTCAATCTTCAATCCTCAATCCTCAATCCTCAATCATCAATCCTCATTCTTCAATCCTCAATACCCAACCCTCAATCTTCAATCCTCAATCCTCAATCCTCAACTCTCAATCCTCAGTCCTCAGTCCTCAGTCCTCAAACCTCAATCCTCAACCCTCAGCCCTCATCCTCAGTCCTCAATCCTCAATCCTCAATCCTCAACCATCAATCATCAATACACAATCTTCAATCCTCAATCCTCGGTACTCAAACCTCAATTCTGAATCCTCAATCCTGAACCCTCAATCTTCAATCCTCAATCCCCAATCCTCAATCTTCAATCCTCAATCCTCAATCCTCAATCCTCAATCCTCAATCTTCAATCCTCGATCCTCAATCCTCAATCCTCCGTCCCATATCCTCAATATTCAATCCATAATCCTCAACCCTCAATCTTTAATCCTCAATACTCAATCTTCAATCCTCAATCCTCAATCCTCAATCCTCAATCCCCAATCCTCAGTCCTCAGACCTCAATCCTGAATCCTCAATACTGAATCCTCAATCTTCGGCCCTCAATCCTCAATCCTCAATTTTCAATCCTCAATCCTCAATCCTCAATCCCCATTCTTCAATCATCAATACCCAATCCTCAATCTTCAATCCTCAATCCTCAATCCTCTATTCTCAATCCTCAATCCTCAGTCCTCAGTCCTCAAACCTCAATCCTCAACCCTCAGCCCTCATCCTCAATCCTCAATCCTCAATCTTCCATCCTCAGTCCTCAATCGTCAATCTTCTATCCTCAACCGTCAATGTTCAATCCGCAATACCCAATCCTCAATCTTCAATCCTCAATCCTCAATCCACAATCCTCAGACCTCAATCCCCAATCCTCAGCCCGCAAACCTCAATCCTGAATCCTCAATCCTGAATCCTCAATCTTCAGACCTTATGTCCTCCACAATCAGTTGTCTATCCTCAATCCTCAATAGCATATCATCAATTCACAGCTTTCAATACTCAATACTCAACCTGCAATCTTCAAATCTCTATCCACAAACATCAATTCTCATCACTCTACCCTCAACACTCAGTCCCCAATCCTCAACCTTCAATCCTCAATCCTCAACACTCAGTCCTCAATCCTCATTCTTAAATCCTCAATACCCAATCCTCAATACTCAATCTTCAATCCTCAATCCTCAATCCTCAATACTCATTCCTCAATCCTCAATCCTCAATCACCAATCCTCAGTCCTCAGACCTCAATCCTGAATCCTCAATACTGAATCCTCAATCTTCGGCCCTCAATCCTCAATCCTCAATCTTCAATCCTCAATACTCTATCTTCAATCCTCAATCCTCAGTCCTCAAACCTCAATCCTCAATCCTCATTCTTCCATCCTCAATACCCAATCCTCAATCTTCAATCCTCAATCCTCAATCCTCAATTCTGAATCCACAATCCTCAATTTTCAATCTTTATTCTTCAATCCTCAATACCCAATACACAGTCTTCAATCCTCAATCCTCAATCCTCAATTCTCAATCCTCAACCCTCAGTCCTCAGTCCTGAAACCTCAATACTCAACCCTCAGCCCTCATCGTCAATCCTCAATCCTCAATCCTCAATCCTCAATCCTCAATATTCAATCCTCAATACTCAATAATCAATCCTCAATCCTCAGTCCTCAAACCTCAATTCTGTATCCTCAGTCCTCAATCCTCAATCCTCAATCGTCAATCTACAATCCGCAATACTCCATCTTCAATCCTCAGTCCTCAATACTCAATCCTCAATCCTCATTCTTCAATCCTCAATACCCAATTCTCAATCTTCAATCCTCAATTCTCAATCCTCAATTCTGAATCCTCCATCCTCAATTTTCAATCCTCATTCTTCAATCCTCAATACCCAATACTCAATCTTCAATCCTCAATCCTCAATCCTCGACCATCAGTCCTCAACCCTCAATCGTCAATCTCCAATCCTGAATACTCAATCTTCAATCCTCAATCCTCAATCCTCATCCTTCAATCCTCAATACCCAATCCTCAATCTTCAATCCTCAATCCTCAATCCTGAATTCTCAATTCTCAATCCTCAGTCCTCAGTCCTCAAACCTCAATCCTCAACCCTCAGCCGTCATCCTCAATCCTCAATCCTCAATCCTCAATGCTCAACCTTCAATACTCAATACTCAAACTTCAATCCTCAATCCTCAATACGCAATCCTCGATCCTCAATCCTCAATCCTCAATCGTCAGTCTTCAATCCTCAATACTCAATCTTCAATACTCAATCCTCAATCCTCAATCCTCAATCCTCGATTTTCAGTCCTCAATACCCAATCCTCAAACTTCATTCCTCAATCCTCAATCCTCAACACTCGATCCTCAATCCTCAATCCTCAATCCTCAATTCTCAATCCTCAATCCTCAGTCCTCAGTCCTCATACCTCAATCCTCAATCCTCAATCCTCAATCCTCAATCTTCAATCCTCAACACTCAAACTTCAGTCGTCAATCCTCAATACTCAATCCTCAATCCCCCATCCTCAATCGACAGTCTTCAATCCTCAATACTCAATCTTCAATCCTCAATCCTCAATCCTCAATCCTCAATCCTCAGTCCTCAATCCTCAATCCTCAATCCTCAATCCTCGATCTTCAGTCCTCAATACCCAATCCTCAAACTTCATTCCTCAATCCTCAATCCTCAACACTCGATCCTCAATCCTCAATCCTCAATACTCAATCTTCAATCTTCAATCCTCAGTCCTCAAACCTCAATTCTTAATCCTCAATCCTGAATCCTTAATCTTCAGTCCTCAATCCCCAATCCTCAATCTTCAATCCTCAATCCTCAATCCTAAATCCTCAATCCTCAATCTTCAATCCTCGATCCTCAATCCTCAATCCTCAATCCTCAATCCTGAATCCTCAATCCTCAATCTTCAATCCACAATACTCAATCTGCAATCCTCAATCCTCAATCCTCAATCCCCAATCCTCATTCTTCAATCCTCAATACCGAATCCTCAATCTTCAATCCTCAATCCTCAATCCTCAATTCTCAGTACTCAATCTTCAATCATCAATATTCAATCTTCAATCCTCAATTTCTCAATCCTCAACCCTCAATCCTCAGCCCTCAATGTTCAATCCGCAATAACTAATCCACAATCTTCAATCCTCAATCCTCAATCCTCAATCCTCAATCCTCAATCCTCAGCCCTCAAACCTCAATCCTGAATCCTCAATCCTGAATCCTCGATCTTCAGCTCTCAGTCCTCAACAGTCAGTTGTCAATCCTTAATTCTCAATAGAATATCATAAATTCACAGCTTTCAATACTCAATACTCAACCTGCAATCTTCAAATCTCTATCCACAGACATCAATTCTCATCACTCAACGCTCAACGCTCAACGCTCAGTCCCCAATCCTCAATCTTCAATCCTCAGTCCTCAACACTCAGTCCCCAATCCTCAATCTTCGATCCTCAATACTCAATCTTCAATCCTCAATCCTCAATCCTCGATCCTCAATCCTCAATCCTCAATCGTCAATATCCAATCCTGAATACTCAATCCTCAATCGTCAATCCTCAATCCTCATCCTTCAATCCTCAATACCCAATCCTCAATCTTCAATCCTCAATCCTCAATCCTCAATCCTCAATTCTCAATCCTCAATCCTAAGTCCTCAGTCCTCAAACCTCAATCCTCAACCCTCAGCCCTCATCCTCAATACTCAATCCTCAATCTTCAATCCTCAATCCTCAATCCTCAATACTCAATCTTCAATCTTCAATCCTCAGTCCTCAAACCTCAATTCTGAATCCTCAATCCTGAATCCTTAATCTTCAATCCTCAATCCCCAATCCTCAATCTTCAATACTCAATCCTCAATCCTCAATCCTCAATCCTCAATTCTCGATCCTCAATCTTCAATCCTCAATCCTCAATCCTCATTCTTCAATCCTCAATACCCAATCTTCAATCTACAATCCTCAATCCTCAATCCTCAATTCTCAACCCTCAATCCTCAGTCCTCAGTCCTCAAACCTCAATCCTCAACCCTCAGCCCTCATCCTCAATCCTCAATCCTCAATTCTCAATCCTCAATCCTCAATCCTCAGTCCTCAATCCTCAATCCTCAATCCTCAATTCTCGATCCTCAATCTTCAATCCTCAATCCTCAACTCTCAATCCTCAATCCTCAGTCCTCAGTCCTCAAACCTCAATCCTCAACCCTCAGCCCTCATCCTCAGTCCTCAATCCTCAATCCTCAATCCTCAACCATCAATCATCAATACACAATCTTCAATCCTCAATCCTCAGTACTCAAACGTCAATTCTGAATCCTCAATCCTGAACCCTCAATCTTCAATCCTCAATCCCCAATCCTCAATCTTCAATCCTCAATCCTCAATCCTCAATCCTCAATCCTCAATCGTCAGTCTTCAATCCTCAATACTCAATGTTCAATCCTCAATCCTCAACCCTCAATCCTCAATCCTCTATCTTCAATCCTCAATACCCAATCCTCAATACTCAATCCTCAATCCTCAATCCTCAATCGTCAGTCTTCAATCGTCAATACTCAATCTTCAATCCTCAATCCTCAATCCTCAATCCTCATTCTTCAATCCTCAATAGCCAACCCTCAATCCTCAATCCTCAATCCTCAATCCTCAACTCTCAATCCTCAATCCTCAGTCCTCAGTCCTCAAACCTCAATCCTCAAACCTCAGCCCTCATCCTCAGTCCTCAATCCTCAATCCTCAATCCTCAACAATCAATCATCAATACACAATCTTCAATCCTCAATCCTCAGTACTCAAACCTCAATTCTGAATCCTCAATCCTGAACCCTCAATCTTCAATCCTCAATACCCAATCCTCAATCTTCAATCCTCAATCCTCAATCCTCAGTCCTCAGTCCTCAAACCTCAATCCTCAACCCTCAGCCCTCATCCTCAATCCACAACCCTCAATCCCCAATCCTCAATCTTCATTCAGCAATATACAATCTTCAGTCCTCAATCCCCAATACTCAATCCTCAATCCTCAATCCTCAATCCTCAATCCTCAATCCTCAATCCTCAATCCTCAGTCCCCAAACCTCAATCCTCAATCTTCAATCCTCAATCCTCAATACTCAATCCTCAATCCTCAATCCTCAATCGTCAGTCTTCAATCGTCAATACTCAATCTTCAATCCTCAATCCTCAATCCTCAATCCTCATTCTTCAATCCTCAATAGCCAACCCTCAATCTTCAATCCTCAATCCTCAATCCTCAACTCTCAATCCTCAATCCTCAGTCCTCAGTCCTCAAACCATAATCCTCAACCCTCAGCCCTCATCCTCAGTCCTCAATCCTCAATCCTCAATCCTCAACCATCAATCATCAATACACAATCTTCAATCCTCAATCCTCAGTACTCAAACCTCAATTCTGAATCCTCAATCCTGAACCCTCAATCTTCAATCCTCAATCCCCAATCCTCAATCTTCAATCCTCAATCCTCAATCCTCAATCCTCAATCCTCAATCTTCAATCCTCGATCCGCAATCCTCAATCCTCCGTCCCATATCCTCAATATTCAATCCATAATCCTCAACCCTCAATCTTTAATCCTCAATACTCAATCTTCAATCCTCAATCCTCAATCCTCAATCCTCAATCCTCAATCCTCAGCCCTCAAACCTCAATCCTGAATCCTCAATCCTGAATCCTCGATCTTCAGCTCTCAGTCCTCAACAGTCAGTTGTCAATCCTTAATTCTCAATAGAATATCATAAATTCACAGCTTTCAATACTCAATACTCAACCTGCAATCTTCAAATCTCTATCCACAGACATCAATTCTCATCACTCAACGCTCAACGCTCAACGCTCAGTCCCCAATCCACAATCTTCAATCCTCAGTCCTCAACACTCAGTCCCCAATCCTCAATCTTCGATCCTCAATACTCAATCTTCAATCCTCAATCCTCAATCCTCGATCCTCAATCCTCAATCCTCAATCGTCAATATCCAATCCTGAATACTCAATCCTCATTCTTCAATCCTCAATACCCAATCTTCAATCTTCAATCCTCAATCCTCAATCCTCAATTCTCAACCCTCAATCCTCAGTCCTCAGTCCTCAAACCTCAATCCTCAACCCTCAGCCCTCATCCTCAATCCTCAATCCTCAATTCTCAATCCTCAATCCTCAATCCTCAGTCCTCAAACCTCAATCCTCAACCCTCAGCCCTCATCGTCAATCCTCAATACTCAATCCTCAATCCTCAATCTTCAATCCCCAATACTCAATCTTCAATCCTCAATCCTCAATCCTCAATCCTCAATCCTCAATTCTCAATCTTCAATTCTCAATCCTCAGTCCTCAATCGTCAGTCTTTATTCCTCAATGCTCAATCTTCAATCCTCAATCCTCAATCCTCAGTCCTCAATCCCCATACTTCAATCATCAATACCCAATCCTCAATCTTCAATCCTCAATCCTCAATCCTCAGTCCTCAGTCCTCAAACCTCAATCCTCAACCCTCAGCCCTCATCCTCAATCCACAACCCTCAATCCCCAATCCTCAATCTTCATTCAGCAATATACAATCTGCAGTCCTCAATCCCCAATACTCAATCCTCAATCCTCAATCCTCAATCCTCAATCCTCAATTCTCAATCCTCAATCCTCAGTCCCCAAACCTCAATCCTCAATCTTCAATCCTCAATACTCAATCTTCAATCCTCAATCCTCAATACTCAATCCTCAATCCTCAATCCTCAATCGTCAGTCTTCAATCGGCAATACTCAATCTTCAATCCTCAATCCTCAATCCTCAATCCTCATTCTTCAATCCTCAATAGCCAACCCTCAATCTTCAATCCTCAATCCTCAATCCTCAACTCTCAATCCTCAATCCTCAGTCCTCAGTCCTCAAACCTCAATCCTCAACCCTCAGCCCTCATCCTCAGTCCTCAATCCTCAATCCTCAATCCTCAACCATCAATCATCAATACACAATCTTCAATCCTCAATCCTCAGTACTCAAACCTCAATTCTGAATCCTCAATCCTGAACCCTCAATACTGAATCCTCAATCTTCGGCCCTCAATCCTCAATCCTCAATCTTCAATCCTCAATACTCTATCTTCAATCCTCAATCCTCAGTCCTCAAACCTCAATCCTCAATCCTCATTCTTCCATCCTCAATACCCAATCCTCAATCTTCAATCCTCAATCCTCAATCCTCAATTCTGAATCCACAATCCTCAATTTTCAATCTTTATTCTTCAATCCTCAATACCCAATACACAGTCTTCAATCCTCAATCCTCAATCCTCAATTCTCAATCCTCAACCCTCAGTCCTCAGTCCTGAAACCTCAATCCTCAACCCTCAGCCCTCATCGTCAATCCTCAATCCTCAATCCTCAATCCTCAATCCTCAATATTCAATCCTCAATACTCAATAATCAATCCTCAATCCTCAGTCCTCAAACCTCAATTCTGTATCCTCAGTCCTCAATCCTCAATCCTCAATCGTCAATCTACAATCCGCAATACTCCATCTTCAATCCTCAGTCCTCAATACTCAATCCTCAATCCTCATTCTTCAATCCTCAATACCCAATTCTCAATCTTCAATCCTCAATTCTCAATCCTCAATTCTGAATCCTCCATCCTCAATTTTCAATCCTCATTCTTCAATCCTCAATACCCAATACTCAATCTTCAATCCTCAATCCTCAATCCTCGACCATCAGTCCTCAACCCTCAATCGTCAATCTCCAATCCTGAATACTCAATCTTCAATCCTCAATCCTCAATCCTCATCCTTCAATCCTCAATACCCAATCCTCAATCTTCAATCCTCAATCCTCAATCCTGAATTCTCAATTCTCAATCCTCAGTCCTCAGTCCTCAAACCTCAATCCTCAACCCTCAGCCGTCATCCTCAATCCTCAATCCTCAATCCTCAATGCTCAACCTTCAATACTCAATACTCAAACTTCAATCCTCAATCCTCAATACGCAATCCTCGATCCTCAATCCTCAATCCTCAATCGTCAGTCTTCAATCCTCAATACTCAATCTTCAATACTCAATCCTCAATCCTCAATCCTCAATCCTCGATTTTCAGTCCTCAATACCCAATCCTCAAACTTCATTCCTCAATCCTCAATCCTCAACACTCGATCCTCAATCCTCAATCCTCAATCCTCAATTCTCAATCCTCAATCCTCAGTCCTCAGTCCTCATACCTCAATCCTCAATCCTCAATCCTCAATCCTCAATCTTCAATCCTCAACACTCAAACTTCAGTCGTCAATCCTCAATACTCAATCCTCAATCCCCCATCCTCAATCGACAGTCTTCAATCCTCAATACTCAATCTTCAATCCTCAATCCTCAATCCTCAATCCTCAATCCTCAGTCCTCAATCCTCAATCCTCAATCCTCAATCCTCGATCTTCAGTCCTCAATACCCAATCCTCAAACTTCATTCCTCAATCCTCAATCCTCAACACTCGATCCTCAATCCTCAATCCTCAATACTCAATCTTCAATCTTCAATCCTCAGTCCTCAAACCTCAATTCTTAATCCTCAATCCTGAATCCTTAATCTTCAGTCCTCAATCCCCAATCCTCAATCTTCAATCCTCAATCCTCAATCCTAAATCCTCAATCCTCAATCTTCAATCCTCGATCCTCAATCCTCAATCCTCAATCCTCAATCCTGAATCCTCAATCCTCAATCTTCAATCCACAATACTCAATCTGCAATCCTCAATCCTCAATCCTCAATCCCCAATCCTCATTCTTCAATCCTCAATACCGAATCCTCAATCTTCAATCCTCAATCCTCAATCCTCAATTCTCAGTACTCAATCTTCAATCATCAATATTCAATCTTCAATCCTCAATTTCTCAATCCTCAACCCTCAATCCTCAGCCCTCAATGTTCAATCCGCAATAACTAATCCACAATCTTCAATCCTCAATCCTCAATCCTCAATCCTCAATCCTCAATCCTCAGCCCTCAAACCTCAATCCTGAATCCTCAATCCTGAATCCTCGATCTTCAGCTCTCAGTCCTCAACAGTCAGTTGTCAATCCTTAGTTCTCAATAGAATATCATAAATTCACAGCTTTCAATACTCAATACTCAACCTGCAATCTTCAAATCTCTATCCACAGACATCAATTCTCATCACTCAACGCTCAACGCTCAACGCTCAGTCCCCAATCCTCAATCTTCAATCCTCAGTCCTCAACACTCAGTCCCCAATCCTCAATCTTCGATCCTCAATACTCAATCTTCAATCCTCAATCCTCAATCCTCGATCCTCAATCCTCAATCCTCAATCGTCAATATCCAATCCTGAATACTCAATCCTCAATCGTCAATCCTCAATCCTCATCCTTCAATCCTCAATACCCAATCCTCAATCTTCAATCCTCAATCCTCAATCCTCAATCCTCAATTCTCAATCCTCAATCCTAAGTCCTCAGTCCTCAAACCTCAATCCTCAACCCTCAGCCCTCATCCTCAATACTCAATCCTCAATCTTCAATCCTCAATCCTCAATCCTCAATACTCAATCTTCAATCTTCAATCCTCAGTCCTCAAACCTCAATTCTGAATCCTCAATCCTGAATCCTTAATCTTCAATCCTCAATCCCCAATCCTCAATCTTCAATACTCAATCCTCAATCCTCAATCCTCAATCCTCAATTCTCGAACCTCAATCTTCAATCCTCAATCCTCAATCCTCATTCTTCAATCCTCAATACCCAATCTTCAATCTACAATCCTCAATCCTCAATCCTCAATTCTCAACCCTCAATCCTCAGTCCTCAGTCCTCAAACCTCAATCCTCAACCCTCAGCCCTCATCCTCAATCCTCAATCCTCAATTCTCAATCCTCAATCCTCAATCCTCAGTCCTCAATCCTCAATCCTCAATCCTCAATTCTCGATCCTCAATCTTCAATCCTCAATCCTCAACTCTCAATCCTCAATCCTCAGTCCTCAGTCCTCAAACCTCAATCCTCAACCCTCAGCCCTCATCCTCAGTCCTCAATCCTCAATCCTCAATCCTCAACCATCAATCATCAATACACAATCTTCAATCCTCAATCCTCAGTACTCAAACGTCAATTCTGAATCCTCAATCCTGAACCCTCAATCTTCAATCCTCAATCCCCAATCCTCAATCTTCAATCCTCAATCCTCAATCCTCAATCCTCAATCCTCAATCGTCAGTCTTCAATCCTCAATACTCAATGTTCAATCCTCAATCCTCAACCCTCAATCCTCAATCCTCTATCTTCAATCCTCAATACCCAATCCTCAATACTCAATCCTCAATCCTCAATCCTCAATCGTCAGTCTTCAATCGTCAATACTCAATCTTCAATCCTCAATCCTCAATCCTCAATCCTCATTCTTCAATCCTCAATAGCCAACCCTCAATCCTCAATCCTCAATCCTCAATCCTCAACTCTCAATCCTCAATCCTCAGTCCTCAGTCCTCAAACCTCAATCCTCAAACCTCAGCCCTCATCCTCAGTCCTCAATCCTCAATCCTCAATCCTCAACAATCAATCATCAATACACAATCTTCAATCCTCAATCCTCAGTACTCAAACCTCAATTCTGAATCCTCAATCCTGAACCCTCAATCTTCAATCCTCAATACCCAATCCTCAATCTTCAATCCTCAATCCTCAATCCTCAGTCCTCAGTCCTCAAACCTCAATCCTCAACCCTCAGCCCTCATCCTCAATCCACAACCCTCAATCCCCAATCCTCAATCTTCATTCAGCAATATACAATCTTCAGTCCTCAATCCCCAATACTCAATCCTCAATCCTCAATCCTCAATCCTCAATCCTCAATCCTCAATCCTCAATCCTCAGTCCCCAAACCTCAATCCTCAATCTTCAATCCTCAATCCTCAATACTCAATCCTCAATCCTCAATCCTCAATCGTCAGTCTTCAATCGTCAATACTCAATCTTCAATCCTCAATCCTCAATCCTCAATCCTCATTCTTCAATCCTCAATAGCCAACCCTCAATCTTCAATCCTCAATCCTCAATCCTCAACTCTCAATCCTCAATCCTCAGTCCTCAGTCCTCAAACCATAATCCTCAACCCTCAGCCCTCATCCTCAGTCCTCAATCCTCAATCCTCAATCCTCAACCATCAATCATCAATACACAATCTTCAATCCTCAATCCTCAGTACTCAAACCTCAATTCTGAATCCTCAATCCTGAACCCTCAATCTTCAATCCTCAATCCCCAATCCTCAATCTTCAATCCTCAATCCTCAATCCTCAATCCTCAATCCTCAATCTTCAATCCTCGATCCGCAATCCTCAATCCTCCGTCCCATATCCTCAATATTCAATCCATAATCCTCAACCCTCAATCTTTAATCCTCAATACCCAATCTTCAATCCTCAATCCTCAATCCTCAATCCTCAATCCTCAATCCTCAGCCCTCAAACCTCAATCCTGAATCCTCAATCCTGAATCCTCGATCTTCAGCTCTCAGTCCTCAACAGTCAGTTGTCAATCCTTAATTCTCAATAGAATATCATAAATTCACAGCTTTCAATACTCAATACTCAACCTGCAATCTTCAAATCTCTATCCACAGACATCAATTCTCATCACTCAACGCTCAACGCTCAACGCTCAGTCCCCAATCCACAATCTTCAATCCTCAGTCCTCAACACTCAGTCCCCAATCCTCAATCTTCGATCCTCAATACTCAATCTTCAATCCTCAATCCTCAATCCTCGATCCTCAATCCTCAATCCTCAATCGTCAATATCCAATCCTGAATACTCAATCCTCATTCTTCAATCCTCAATACCCAATCTTCAATCTTCAATCCTCAATCCTCAATCCTCAATTCTCAACCCTCAATCCTCAGTCCTCAGTCCTCAAACCTCAATCCTCAACCCTCAGCCCTCATCCTCAATCCTCAATCCTCAATTCTCAATCCTCAATCCTCAATCCTCAGTCCTCAAACCTCAATCCTCAACCCTCAGCCCTCATCGTCAATCCTCAATACTCAATCCTCAATCCTCAATCTTCAATCCCCAATACTCAATCTTCAATCCTCAATCCTCAATCCTCAATCCTCAATCCTCAATTCTCAATCTTCAATTCTCAATCCTCAGTCCTCAATCGTCAGTCTTTATTCCTCAATGCTCAATCTTCAATCCTCAATCCTCAATCCTCAGTCCTCAATCCCCATACTTCAATCATCAATACCCAATCCTCAATCTTCAATCCTCAATCCTCAATCCTCAGTCCTCAGTCCTCAAACCTCAATCCTCAACCCTCAGCCCTCATCCTCAATCCACAACCCTCAATCCCCAATCCTCAATCTTCATTCAGCAATATACAATCTTCAGTCCTCAATCCCCAATACTCAATCCTCAATCCTCAATCCTCAATCCTCAATCCTCAATTCTCAATCCTCAATCCTCAGTCCCCAAACCTCAATCCTCAATCTTCAATCCTCAATACTCAATCTTCAATCCTCAATCCTCAATACTCAATCCTCAATCCTCAATCCTCAATCGTCAGTCTTCAATCGGCAATACTCAATCTTCAATCCTCAATCCTCAATCCTCAATCCTCATTCTTCAATCCTCAATAGCCAACCCTCAATCTTCAATCCTCAATCCTCAATCCTCAACTCTCAATCCTCAATCCTCAGTCCTCAGTCCTCAAACCTCAATCCTCAACCCTCAGCCCTCATCCTCAGTCCTCAATCCTCAATCCTCAATCCTCAACCATCAATCATCAATACACAATCTTCAATCCTCAATCCTCAGTACTCAAACCTCAATTCTGAATCCTCAATCCTGAACCCTCAATCTTCAATCCTCAATCCCCAATCCTCAATCTTCAATCCTCAATCCTCAATCCTCAATCCTCAATCCTCAATCGTCAGTCTTCAATCCTCAATACTCAATCTTCAATCCTCAATCCTCAACCCTCAATCCTCAATCCTCTATCTTCAATCCTCAATACCCAATCCTCAATACTCAATCCTCAATCCTCAATCCTCAATCGTCAGTCTTCAATCGTCAATACTCAATCTTCAATCCTCAATCCTCAATCCTCAATCCTCATTCTTCAATCCTCAATAGCCAACCCTCAATCCTCAATCCTCAATCCTCAATCCTCAACTCTCAATCCTCAATCCTCAGTCCTCAGTCCTCAAACCTCAATCCTCAACCCTCAGCCCTCATCCTCAGTCCTCAATCCTCAATCCTCAATCCTCAACCATCAATCATCAATACACAATCTTCAATCCTCAATCCTCAGTACTCAAACCTCAATTCTGAATCCTCAATCCTGAACCCTCAATCTTCAATCCTCAATCCCCAATCCTCAATCTTCAATCCTCAATCCTCAATCCTCAATCCTCAATCCTCAATCTTCAATCCTCGATCCGCAATACTCAATCCTCCGTCCCATATCCTCAATATTCAATCCATAATCCTCAACCCTCAATCTTTAATCCTCAATACTCAATCTTCAATCCTCAATCCTCAATCCTCAATCCTCAATCCCCAATCCTCAGTCCTCAGACCTCAATCCTGAATCCTCAATACTGAATCCTCAATCTTCGGCCCTCAATCCTCAATCCTCAATTTTCAATACTCATTCTTCAATCCTCAATACCCAATACTCAATCTTCAATCCTCAATCCTCAATCCTCGACCCTCAATCCTCAATCCTCAATCGTCATTCTCCAATCCTGAACACTCAATCTTCAATCCTCAATCCTCAATCCTCATCCTTCAATCCTCAATACCCAATCCTCAATCTTCAATCCTCAATCCTCAATCCTGAATTCTCAATCCTCAATCCTCAATCCTCAATGCTCAATCTTCAATCCTCAATACTCAAACTTCAATCCTCAATCCTCAATACGCAATCCTCGATCCTCAATCCTCAATCCTCAATCGTCAGTCTTCAATCCTCAATACTCAATCTTCAATACTCAATCCTCAATCCTCAATCCTCAATCCTCGATCTTCAGTCCTCAATACCCAATCCTCAAACTTCAATCCTCAATCCTCAATCCTCAACACTCGATCCTCAATCCTCAATCCTCAATCCTCAATTGTCAATCCTCAATCCTCAGTCCTCATTCCTCAATACACAATCTTCAATCCTCAATCCTCAATCCTCAATCCTCAATCCTCACACTTCAATCCTCAATACCCAATCCTCAAACTTCAATCCTCAATCCTCAATGCTCAATTCTCAACCCTCAATCCTCAGTCCTCAGTCCTCATACCTCAATCCTCAATCCTCAATCCTCAATCCTCAATCTTCAATCCTCAACACTCAAACTTCAGTCGTCAATCCTCAATACTCAATCCTCAATCCTCAATCCTCAATCGTCAGTCTTCAATCCTCAATACTCAATCTTCAATCCCCAATCCTCAATCCTCAATCCTCAATCCTCATTCTTCAATCCTCAATACCCAATCTTCAATCTTCAATCATCAATTCTCAACCCTCAATCCTCAGTCCTCAGTCCTCAAACCTCAATCCTCAACCCTCAGCCCTCATCCTCAATCCTCAATCCTCAATTCTCAATCCTCAATCCTCATACCTCAGTCCTCAAACCTCAATCCTCGACCCTCAGCCCTCATCGTCAATCCTCAATACTCAATTCTCAATCCTCAATCTTCAATCCCCAATACTCAATCTTCAATCCTCAATCCTCAATCCTCAATCCTCAATCCTCAATCCTCAATCTTCAATCCTCAATCCTCAGTCCTCAATCGTCAGTCTTCATTCCTCAATGCTCAATCTTCAATCCTCAATCCTCAGTCCTCAATCCTCAATCCCCATTCTTCAATCATCAATACCCAATCCTCAATCTTCAATCCTCAATCCTCAATCCTCAGTCCTCAGTCCTCAAACCTCAATCCTCAACCCTCAGCCCTCATCCTCAATCCACAACCCTCAATCCCCAATCCTCAATCTTCATTCAGCAATATACAATCTTCAGTCCTCAATCCCCAATACTCAATCCTCAATCCTCAATCCTCAATCCTCAATCCTCAATTCTCAATCCTCAATCCTCAGTCCCCAAACCTCAATCCTCAATCTTCAATCCTCAATACTCAATCTTCAATCCTCAATCCTCAATACTCAATCCTCAATCCTCAATCCTCAATCGTCAGTCTTCAATCGGCAATACTCAATCTTCAATCCTCAATCCTCAATCCTCAATCCTCATTCTTCAATCCTCAATAGCCAACCCTCAATCTTCAATCCTCAATCCTCAATCCTCAACTCTCAATCCTCAATCCTCAGTCCTCAGTCCTCAAACCTCAATCCTCAACCCTCAGCCCTCATCCTCAGTCCTCAATCCTCAATCCTCAATCCTCAACCATCAATCATCAATACACAATCTTCAATCCTCAATCCTCAGTACTCAAACCTCAATTCTGAATCCTCAATCCTGAACCCTCAATCTTCAATCCTCAATCCCCAATCCTCAATCTTCAATCCTCAATCCTCAATCCTCAATCCTCAATCCTCAATCGTCAGTCTTCAATCCTCAATACTCAATCTTCAATCCTCAATCCTCAACCCTCAATCCTCAATCCTCTATCTTCAATCCTCAATACCCAATCCTCAATACTCAATCCTCAATCCTCAATCCTCAATCGTCAGTCTTCAATCGTCAATACTCAATCTTCAATCCTCAATCCTCAATCCTCAATCCTCATTCTTCAATCCTCAATAGCCAACCCTCAATCCTCAATCCTCAATCCTCAATCCTCAACTCTCAATCCTCAATCCTCAGTCCTCAGTCCTCAAACCTCAATCCTCAACCCTCAGCCCTCATCCTCAGTCCTCAATCCTCAATCCTCAATCCTCAACCATCAATCATCAATACACAATCTTCAATCCTCAATCCTCAGTACTCAAACCTCAATTCTGAATCCTCAATCCTGAACCCTCAATCTTCAATCCTCAATCCCCAATCCTCAATCTTCAATCCTCAATCCTCAATCCTCAATCCTCAATCCTCAATCTTCAATCCTCGATCCGCAATACTCAATCCTCCGTCCCATATCCTCAATATTCAATCCATAATCCTCAACCCTCAATCTTTAATCCTCAATACTCAATCTTCAATCCTCAATCCTCAATCCTCAATCCTCAATCCCCAATCCTCAGTCCTCAGACCTCAATCCTGAATCCTCAATACTGAATCCTCAATCTTCGGCCCTCAATCCTCAATCCTCAATTTTCAATACTCATTCTTCAATCCTCAATACCCAATACTCAATCTTCAATCCTCAATCCTCAATCCTCGACCCTCAATCCTCAATCCTCAATCGTCATTCTCCAATCCTGAACACTCAATCTTCAATCCTCAATCCTCAATCCTCATCCTTCAATCCTCAATACCCAATCCTCAATCTTCAATCCTCAATCCTCAATCCTGAATTCTCAATCCTCAATCCTCAATCCTCAATGCTCAATCTTCAATCCTCAATACTCAAACTTCAATCCTCAATCCTCAATACGCAATCCTCGATCCTCAATCCTCAATCCTCAATCGTCAGTCTTCAATCCTCAATACTCAATCTTCAATACTCAATCCTCAATCCTCAATCCTCAATCCTCGATCTTCAGTCCTCAATACCCAATCCTCAAACTTCAATCCTCAATCCTCAATCCTCAACACTCGATCCTCAATCCTCAATCCTCAATCCTCAATTGTCAATCCTCAATCCTCAGTCCTCATTCCTCAATACACAATCTTCAATCCTCAATCCTCAATCCTCAATCCTCAATCCTCACACTTCAATCCTCAATACCCAATCCTCAAACTTCAATCCTCAATCCTCAATGCTCAATTCTCAACCCTCAATCCTCAGTCCTCAGTCCTCATACCTCAATCCTCAATCCTCAATCCTCAATCCTCAATCTTCAATCCTCAACACTCAAACTTCAGTCGTCAATCCTCAATACTCAATCCTCAATCCTCAATCCTCAATCGTCAGTCTTCAATCCTCAATACTCAATCTTCAATCCCCAATCCTCAATCCTCAATCCTCAATCCTCATTCTTCAATCCTCAATACCCAATCTTCAATCTTCAATCATCAATTCTCAACCCTCAATCCTCAGTCCTCAGTCCTCAAACCTCAATCCTCAACCCTCAGCCCTCATCCTCAATCCTCAATCCTCAATTCTCAATCCTCAATCCTCATACCTCAGTCCTCAAACCTCAATCCTCGACCCTCAGCCCTCATCGTCAATCCTCAATACTCAATTCTCAATCCTCAATCTTCAATCCCCAATACTCAATCTTCAATCCTCAATCCTCAATCCTCAATCCTCAATCCTCAATCCTCAATCTTCAATCCTCAATCCTCAGTCCTCAATCGTCAGTCTTCATTCCTCAATGCTCAATCTTCAATCCTCAATCCTCAGTCCTCAATCCTCAATCCCCATTCTTCAATCATCAATACCCAATCCTCAATCTTCAATCCTCAATCCTCAATCCTCAGTCCTCAGTCCTCAAACCTCAATCCTCAACCCTCAGCCCTCATCCTCAATCCACAACCCTCAATCCCCAATCCTCAATCTTCATTCAGCAATATACAATCTTCAGTCCTCAATCCCCAATACTCAATCCTCAATCCTCAATCCTCAATCCTCAATCCTCAATCCTCAATCCTCAATCCTCAATCCTCAGTCCCCAAACCTCAATCCTCAATCTTCAATCCTCAATACTCAATCTTCAATCCTCAATCCTCAATACTCAATCCTCAATCCTCAATCCTCAATCGTCAGTCTTCAATCGTCAATACTCAATCTTCAATCCTCAATCCTCAATCCTCAATCCTCATTCTTCAATCCTCAATAGCCAACCCTCAATCTTCAATCCTCAATCCTCAATCCTCAACTCTCAATCCTCAATCCTCAGTCCTCAGTCCTCAAACCTCAAGCCTCAGCCCTCATCCGCAGTCCTCAATCCTCAATCCTCAATCCTCAACCATCAATCATCAATACACAATCTTCAATTCTCAATCCTCAGTACTCAAACCTCAATTCTGAATCCTCAATCCTGAACCCTCAATCTTCAATCCTCAATCCCCAATCCTCAATCTTCAATCCTCAATCCTCAATCCTCAATCCTCAATCCTCAATCTTCAATCCTCGATCCGCAATCCTCAATCCTCCGTCCCATATCCTCAATATTCAATCCATAATCCTCAACCCTCAATCTTTAATCCTCAATACTCAATCTTCAATCCTCAATCCTCAATCCTCAATCCTCAATCCCCAATCCTCAGTCCTCAGACCTCAATACTGAATCCTCAATACTGAATCCTCAATCTTCGGCCCTCAATCCTCAATCCTCAATTTTCAATACTCATTCTTCAATCCTCAATACCCAATACTCAATCTTCAATCCTCAATCCTCAATCCTCAATCCTCAATCCTCAGTCCTCAGTCCTCAAACCTCAATCCTCAACCCTCAGCCCTCACCCTCAATCCTCAATCCTCAATCCTCAATCCTCAATCTTCAATCCTCAATCCTCAACCCTCAATCCTCAATCCTCTATCCTCAATCCTCAATACCCAATCCTCAATCTTCAATCCTCAATCCTCAATCCTCAATTCTCGATCCTCAATCTTCAATCTTCAATACTCAATCCTCAATCCTCAATCCTCAATCCTCGATCTTCAGTCCTCAATACCCAATCCTCAAACTTCAATCCTCAATCCTCAATGCTCAATTCTCAACCCTCAATCCTCAGTCCTCAGTCCTAATACCTCAATCCTCAATCCTCAATCCTCAATCCTCAATCTTCAATCCTCAACACTCAAACTTCTTTCGTCAATCCTCAATCGACAGTCTTCAATCCTCAATACTCAATCTTCAATCCTCAATCCTCAATCCTCAATCCTCAATCCTCAGTCCTCAATCCTCAATCGTCAGTCTTCAATCCTCAATACTCAATCTTCAATCCCCAATCCTCAATCCTCAATCCTCAATCCTCATTCTTCAATCCTCAATACCCAATCTTCAATCTTCAATCATCAATTCTCAACCCTCAATCCTCAGTCCTCAGTCCTCAAACCTCAATCCTCAACCCTCAGCCCTCATCCTCAATCCTCAATCCTCAATCCTCAATTCTCAATCCTCAATCCTCAATCCTCAGTCCTCAAACCTCAATCCTCGACCCTCAGCCCTCATCGTCAATCCTCAATCCTCAATCCTCAATCCTCAATCCTCAATCCTCAATCTTCAATCCTCAATCCTCAGTCCTCAATCGTCAGTCTTCATTCCTCAATGCTCAATCTTCAATCCTCAATCCTCAATCCTCAATCCTCAATCCCCATTCTTCAATCATCAATACCCAATCCTCAATCTTCAATCCTCAATCCTCAATCCTCTATTCTCAATCCTCAATCCTCTATCCTCAGTCCTCAAACCTCAATCCTCAACCCTCAGCCCTCATCCTCAATCCTCAATCCTCAATCTTCCATCCTCAGTCCTCAATCGTCAATCTTCTATCCTCAACCGTCAATGTTCAATCCGCAATACCCAATACTCAATCTTCAAACCTCAATCCTCAATCCACAATCCTCTGACCTCAATCCCCAATCCTCAGCCCGCAAACCTCAATCCTGAATCCTCAATCCTGAATCCTCAATCTTCAGACCTCAGTCCTCCACAATCAGTTGTCTATCCTCAATCCTCAATAGCATATCATCAATTCACAGCTTTCAATACTCAATACTCAACCTGCAATCTTCAAATCTCTATCCACAAACATCAATTCTCATCACTCAACCCTCAACACTCAGTCCCCAATCCTCAACCTTCAATCCTCAATCCTCAACACTCAGTCCTCAATCCTCAATGCTCAATTCTCAACCCTCAATCCTCAGTCCTCAGTTCTCATACCTCAATCCTCAATCCTCAATCCTCAATCCTCAATCCTCAATCCTCAGCCCTCAAACCACTATCCTGAATCCTCAATCCTGAATCCTCGATCTTCAGCTCTCAGTACTCAACAATCAGTTGTCAATCCTTAATTCTCAATAGAATATCATCAATTCACAGCTTTCAATACTCAATACTCAAACTGCAATCTTCAAATCTCTATCCACAGACATCAATTCTCATCACTCAACGCTCAACGCTCAACGCTCAGTCCCCAATCCTCAATCTTCAATCCTCAGTCCTCAACACTCAGTCCCTAATCCTCAATCTTCAATCCTCAATACTCAATCTTCAATCCTCAATCCTCAATCCTCAGTCCTCAATCCTCAATCCTCAATCCTCAATCCTCGATCTTCAGTCCTCAATACCCAATCCTCAAACTTCATTCCTCAATCCTCAATCCTCAACACTCGATCCTCAATCCTCAATCCTCAATACTCAATCTTCAATCTTCAATCCTCAGTCCTCAAACCTCAATTCTTAATCCTCAATCCTGAATCCTTAACCTTCAGTCCTCAATCCCCAATCCTCAATCTTCAATCCTCAATCCTCAATCCTAAATCCTCAATCCTCAATCTTCAATCCTCGATCCTCAATCCTCAATCCTCAATCCTCAATCCTGAATCCTCAATCCTCAATCTTCAATCCACAATACTCAATCTGCAATCCTCAATCCTCAATCCTCAATCCCCAATCCTCATTCTTCATTCCTCAATACCGAATCCTCAATCTTCAATCCTCAATCCTCAATCCTCAATTCTCAGTACTCAATCTTCAATCATCAATATTCAATCTTCAATCCTCAATTTCTCAATCCTCAACCCTCAATCCTCAGCCCTCAATGTTCAATCCGCAATAACTAATCCACAATCTTCAATCCTCAATCCTCAATCCTCAATCCTCAATCCTCAATCCTCAGCCCTCAAACCTCAATCCTGAATCCTCAATCCTGAATCCTCGATCTTCAGCTCTCAGTCCTCAACAGTCAGTTGTCAATCCTTAATTCTCAATAGAATATCATAAATTCACAGCTTTCAATACTCAATACTCAACCTGCAATCTTCAAATCTCTATCCACAGACATCAATTCTCATCACTCAACGCTCAACGCTCAACGCTCAGTCCCCAATCCTCAATCTTCAATCCTCAGTCCTCAACACTCAGTCCCCAATCCTCAATCTTCGATCCTCAATACTCAATCTTCAATCCTCAATCCTCAATCCTCGATCCTCAATCCTCAATCAACAATCGTCAATATCCAATCCTGAATACTCAATCCTCAATCGTCAATCCTCAATCCTCATCCTTCAATCCTCAATACCCAATCCTCAATCTTCAATCCTCAATCCTCAATCCTCAATCCTCAATTCTCAATCCTCAATCCTAAGTCCTCAGTCCTCAAACCTCAATCCTCAACCCTCAGCCCTCATCCTCAATACTCAATCCTCAATCTTCAATCCTCAATCCTCAATCCTCAATACTCAATCTTCAATCTTCAATCCTCAGTCCTCAAACATCAATTCTGAATCCTCAATCCTGAATCCTTAATCTTCAATCCTCAATCCCCAATCCTCAATCTTCAATACTCAATCCTCAATCCTCAATCCTCAATCCTCAATTCTCGATCCTCAATCTTCAATCCTCAATCCTCAATCCTCATTCTTCAATCCTCAATACCCAATCTTCAATCTACAATCCTCAATCCTCAATCCTCAATTCTCAACCCTCAATCCTCAGTCCTCAGTCCTCAAACCTCAATCCTCAACCCTCAGCCCTCATCCTCAATCCTCAATCCTCAATTCTCAATCCTCAATCCTCAATCCTCAGTCCTCAATCCTCAATCCTCAATCCTCAATTCTCGATCCTCAATCTTCAATCCTCAATCCTCAACTCTCAATCCTCAATCCTCAGTCCTCAGTCCTCAAACCTCAATCCTCAACCCTCAGCCCTCATCCTCAGTCCTCAATCCTCAATCCTCAATCCTCAACCATCAATCATCAATACACAATCTTCAATCCTCAATCCTCAGTACTCAAACGTCAATTCTGAATCCTCAATCCTGAACCCTCAATCTTCAATCCTCAATCCCCAATCCTCAATCTTCAATCCTCAATCCTCAATCCTCAATCCTCAATCCTCAATCGTCAGTCTTCAATCCTCAATACTCAATGTTCAATCCTCAATCCTCAACCCTCAATCCTCAATCCTCTATCTTCAATCCTCAATACCCAATCCTCAATACTCAATCCTCAATCCTCAATCCTCAATCGTCAGTCTTCAATCGTCAATACTCAATCTTCAATCCTCAATCCTCAATCCTCAATCCTCATTCTTCAATCCTCAATAGCCAACCCTCAATCCTCAATCCTCAATCCTCAATCCTCAACTCTCAATCCTCAATCCTCAGTCCTCAGTCCTCAAACCTCAATCCTCAACCCTCAGCCCTCATCCTCAGTCCTCAATCCTCAATCCTCAATCCTCAACAATCAATCATCAATACACAATCTTCAATCCTCAATCCTCAGTACTCAAACCTCAATTCTGAATCCTCAATCCTGAACCCTCAATCTTCAATCCTCAATACCCAATCCTCAATCTTCAATCCTCAATCCTCAATCCTCAGTCCTCAGTCCTCAAACCTCAATCCTCAACCCTCAGCCCTCATCCTCAATCCACAACCCTCAATCCCCAATCCTCAATCTTCATTCAGCAATATACAATCTTCAGTCCTCAATCCCCAATACTCAATCCTCAATCCTCAATCCTCAATCCTCAATCCTCAATCCTCAATCCTCAATCCTCAGTCCCCAAACCTCAATCCTCAATCTTCAATCCTCAATACTCAATCTTCAATCCTCAATCCTCAATACTCAATCCTCAATCCTCAATCCTCAATCGTCAGTCTTCAATCGTCAATACTCAATCTTCAATCCTCAATCCTCAATCCTCAATCCTCATTCTTCAATCCTCAATAGCCAACCCTCAATCTTCAATCCTCAATCCTCAATCCTCAACTCTCAATCCTCAATCCTCAGTCCTCAGTCCTCAAACCTCAATCCTCAAACCTCAGCCCTCATCCTCAGTCCTCAATCCTCAATCCTCAATCCTCAACCATCAATCATCAATACACAATCTTCAATCCTCAATCCTCAGTACTCAAACCTCAATTCTGAATCCTCAATCCTGAACCCTCAATCTTCAATCCTCAATCCCCAATCCTCAATCTTCAATCCTCAATCCTCAATCCTCAATCCTCAATCCTCAATCTTCAATCCTCGATCCGCAATCCTCAATCCTCCGTCCCATATCCTCAATATTCAATCCATAATCCTCAACCCTCAATCTTTAATCCTCAATACTCAATCTTCAATCCTCAATCCTCAATCCTCAATCCTCAATCCTCAATCCTCAGCCCTCAAACCTCAATCCTGAATCCTCAATCCTGAATCCTCGATCTTCAGCTCTCAGTCCTCAACAGTCAGTTGTCAATCCTTAATTCTCAATAGAATATCATAAATTCACAGCTTTCAATACTCAATACTCAACCTGCAATCTTCAAATCTCTATCCACAGACATCAATTCTCATCACTCAACGCTCAACGCTCAACGCTCAGTCCCCAATCCACAATCTTCAATCCTCAGTCCTCAACACTCAGTCCCCAATCCTCAATCTTCGATCCTCAATACTCAATCTTCAATCCTCAATCCTCAATCCTCGATCCTCAATCCTCAATCCTCAATCGTCAATATCCAATCCTGAATACTCAATCCTCATTCTTCAATCCTCAATACCCAATCTTCAATCTTCAATCCTCAATCCTCAATCCTCAATTCTCAACCCTCAATCCTCAGTCCTCAGTCCTCAAACCTCAATCCTCAACCCTCAGCCCTCATCCTCAATCCTCAATCCTCAATCCTCAATCCTCAATCCTCAATCCTCAGTCCTCAAACCTCAATCCTCAACCCTCAGCCCTCATCGTCAATCCTCAATACTCAATCCTCAATCCTCAATCTTCAATCCCCAATACTCAATCTTCAATCCTCAATCCTCAATCCTCAATCCTCAATCCTCAATTCTCAATCTTCAATTCTCAATCCTCAGTCCTCAATCGTCAGTCTTTATTCCTCAATGCTCAATCTTCAATCCTCAATCCTCAATCCTCAGTCCTCAATCCCCATACTTCAATCATCAATACCCAATCCTCAATCTTCAATCCTCAATCCTCAATCCTCAGTCCTCAGTCCTCAAACCTCAATCCTCAACCCTCAGCCCTCATCCTCAATCCACAACCCTCAATCCCCAATCCTCAATCTTCATTCAGCAATATACAATCTTCAGTCCTCAATCCCCAATACTCAATCCTCAATCCTCAATCCTCAATCCTCAATCCTCAATTCTCAATCCTCAATCCTCAGTCCCCAAACCTCAATCCTCAATCTTCAATCCTCAATACTCAATCTTCAATCCTCAATCCTCAATACTCAATCCTCAATCCTCAATCCTCAATCGTCAGTCTTCAATCGGCAATACTCAATCTTCAATCCTCAATCCTCAATCCTCAATCCTCATTCTTCAATCCTCAATAGCCAACCCTCAATCTTCAATCCTCAATCCTCAATCCTCAACTCTCAATCCTCAATCCTCAGTCCTCAGTCCTCAAACCTCAATCCTCAACCCTCAGCCCTCATCCTCAGTCCTCAATCCTCAATCCTCAATCCTCAACCATCAATCATCAATACACAATCTTCAATCCTCAATCCTCAGTACTCAAACCTCAATTCTGAATCCTCAATCCTGAACCCTCAATCTTCAATCCTCAATCCCCAATCCTCAATCTTCAATCCTCAATCCTCAATCCTCAATCCTCAATCCTCAATCGTCAGTCTTCAATCCTCAATACTCAATCTTCAATCCTCAATCCTCAACCCTCAATCCTCAATCCTCTATCTTCAATCCTCAATACCCAATCCTCAATACTCAATCCTCAATCCTCAATCCTCAATCGTCAGTCTTCAATCGTCAATACTCAATCTTCAATCCTCAATCCTCAATCCTCAATCCTCATTCTTCAATCCTCAATAGCCAACCCTCAATCCTCAATCCTCAATCCTCAATCCTCAACTCTCAATCCTCAATCCTCAGTCCTCAGTCCTCAAACCTCAATCCTCAACCCTCAGCCCTCATCCTCAGTCCTCAATCCTCAATCCTCAATCCTCAATCCTCAACCATCAATCATCAATACACAATCTTCAATCCTCAATCCTCAGTACTCAAACCTCAATTCTGAATCCTCAATCCTGAACCCTCAATCTTCAATCCTCAATCCCCAATCCTCAATCTTCAATCCTCAATCCTCAATCCTCAATCCTCAATCCTCAATCTTCAATCCTCGATCCGCAATACTCAATCCTCCGTCCCATATCCTCAATATTCAATCCATAATCCTCAACCCTCAATCTTTAATCCTCAATACTCAATCTTCAATCCTCAATCCTCAATCCTCAATCCTCAATCCCCAATCCTCAGTCCTCAGACCTCAATCCTGAATCCTCAATACTGAATCCTCAATCTTCGGCCCTCAATCCTCAATCCTCAATTTTCAATACTCATTCTTCAATCCTCAATACCCAATACTCAATCTTCAATCCTCAATCCTCAATCCTCGACCCTCAATCCTCAATCCTCAATCGTCATTCTCCAATCCTGAACACTCAATCTTCAATCCTCAATCCTCAATCCTCATCCTTCAATCCTCAATACCCAATCCTCAATCTTCAATCCTCAATCCTCAATCCTGAATTCTCAATCCTCAATCCTCAATCCTCAATGCTCAATCTTCAATCCTCAATACTCAAACTTCAATCCTCAATCCTCAATACGCAATCCTCGATCCTCAATCCTCAATCCTCAATCGTCAGTCTTCAATCCTCAATACTCAATCTTCAATACTCAATCCTCAATCCTCAATCCTCAATCCTCGATCTTCAGTCCTCAATACCCAATCCTCAAACTTCAATCCTCAATCCTCAATCCTCAACACTCGATCCTCAATCCTCAATCCTCAATCCTCAATTGTCAATCCTCAATCCTCAGTCCTCATTCCTCAATACACAATCTTCAATCCTCAATCCTCAATCCTCAATCCTCAATCCTCACACTTCAATCCTCAATACCCAATCCTCAAACTTCAATCCTCAATCCTCAATGCTCAATTCTCAACCCTCAATCCTCAGTCCTCAGTCCTCATACCTCAATCCTCAATCCTCAATCCTCAATCCTCAATCTTCAATCCTCAACACTCAAACTTCAGTCGTCAATCCTCAATACTCAATCCTCAATCCTCAATCCTCAATCGACAGTCTTCAATCCTCAATACTCAATCTTCAATCCTCAATCCTCAATCCTCAATCCTCAATCCTCAGTCCTCAATCCTCAATCGTCAGTCTTCAATCCTCAATACTCAATCTTCAATCCCCAATCCTCAATCCTCAATCCTCAATCCTCATTCTTCAATCCTCAATACCCAATCTTCAATCTTCAATCATCAATTCTCAACCCTCAATCCTCAGTCCTCAGTCCTCAAACCTCAATCCTCAACCCTCAGCCCTCATCCTCAATCCTCAATCCTCAATTCTCAATCCTCAATCCTCAAACCTCAGTCCTCAAACCTCAATCCTCGACCCTCAGCCCTCATCGTCAATCCTCAATACTCAATTCTCAATCCTCAATCTTCAATCCCCAATACTCAATCTTCAATCCTCAATCCTCAATCCTCAATCCTCAATCCTCATTCCTCAATCTTCAATCCTCAATCCTCAGTCCTCAATCGTCAGTCTTCATTCCTCAATGCTCAATCTTCAATCCTCAATCCTCAGTCCTCAATCCTCAATCCCCATTCTTCAATCATCAATACCCAATCCTCAATCTTCAATCCTCAATCCTCAATCCTCAGTCCTCAGTCCTCAAACCTCAATCCTCAACCCTCAGCCCTCATCCTCAATCCACAACCCTCAATCCCCAATCCTCAATCTTCATTCAGCAATATACAATCTTCAGTCCTCAATCCCCAATACTCAATCCTCAATCCTCAATCCTCAATCCTCAATCCTCAATCCTCAATCCTCAATCCTCAGTCCCCAAACCTCAATCCTCAATCTTCAATCCTCAATACTCAATCTTCAATCCTCAATCCTCAATACTCAATCCTCAATCCTCAATCCTCAATCGTCAGTCTTCAATCGTCAATACTCAATCTTCAATCCTCAATCCTCAATCCTCAATCCTCATTCTTCAATCCTCAATAGCCAACCCTCAATCTTCAATCCTCAATCCTCAATCCTCAACTCTCAATCCTCAATCCTCAGTCCTCAGTCCTCAAACCTCAATCCTCAAGCCTCAGCCCTCATCCTCAGTCCTCAATCCTCAATCCTCAATCCTCAACCATCAATCATCAATACACAATCTTCAATTCTCAATCCTCAGTACTCAAACCTCAATTCTGAATCCTCAATCCTGAACCCTCAATCTTCAATCCTCAATCCCCAATCCTCAATCTTCAATCCTCAATCCTCAATCCTCAATCCTCAATCCTCAATCTTCAATCCTCGATCCGCAATCCTCAATCCTCCGTCCCATATCCTCAATATTCAATCCATAATCCTCAACCCTCAATCTTTAATCCTCAATACTCAATCTTCAATCCTCAATCCTCAATCCTCAATCCTCAATCCCCAATCCTCAGTCCTCAGACCTCAATCCTGAATCCTCAATACTGAATCCTCAATCTTCGGCCCTCAATCCTCAATCCTCAATTTTCAATACTCATTCTTCAATCTTCAATACTCAATCCTCAATCCTCAATCCTCAATCCTCGATCTTCAGTCCTCAATACCCAATCCTCAAACTTCAATCCTCAATCCTCAATGCTCAATTCTCAACCCTCAATCCTCAGTCCTCAGTCCTAATACCTCAATCCTCAATCCTCAATCCTCAATCCTCAATCTTCAATCCTCAACACTCAAACTTCAGTCGTCAATCCTCAATACTCAATCCTCAATCCTCAATCCTCAATCGACAGTCTTCAATCCTCAATACTCAATCTTCAATCCTCAATCCTCAATCCTCAATCCTCAATCCTCAGTCCTCAATCCTCAATCGTCAGTCTTCAATCCTCAATACTCAATCCTCAATCCCCAATCCTCAATCCTCAATCCTCAATCCTCATTCTTCAATCCTCAATACCCAATCTTCAATCTTCAATCATCAATTCTCAACCCTCAATCCTCAGTCCTCAGTCCTCAAACCTCAATCCTCAACCCTCAGCCCTCATCCTCAATCCTCAATCCTCAATTCTCAATCCTCAATCCTCAAACCTCAGTCCTCAAACCTCAATCCTCGACCCTCAGCCCTCATCGTCAATCCTCAATACTCAATTCTCAATCCTCAATCTTCAATCCCCAATACTCAATCTTCAATCCTCAATCCTCAATCCTCAATCCTCAATCCTCATTCCTCAATCTTCAATCCTCAATCCTCAGTCCTCAATCGTCAGTCTTCATTCCTCAATGCTCAATCTTCAATCCTCAATCCTCAGTCCTCAATCCTCAATCCCCATTCTTCAATCATCAATACCCAATCCTCAATCTTCAATCCTCAATCCTCAATCCTCAGTCCTCAGTCCTCAAACCTCAATCCTCAACCCTCAGCCCTCATCCTCAATCCACAACCCTCAATCCCCAATCCTCAATCTTCATTCAGCAATATACAATCTTCAGTCCTCAATCCCCAATACTCAATCCTCAATCCTCAATCCTCAATCCTCAATCCTCAATCCTCAATCCTCAATCCTCAGTCCCCAAACCTCAATCCTCAATCTTCAATCCTCAATACTCAATCTTCAATCCTCAATCCTCAATACTCAATCCTCAATCCTCAATCCTCAATCGTCAGTCTTCAATCGTCAATACTCAATCTTCAATCCTCAATCCTCAATCCTCAATCCTCATTCTTCAATCCTCAATAGCCAACCCTCAATCTTCAATCCTCAATCCTCAATCCTCAACTCTCAATCCTCAATCCTCAGTCCTCAGTCCTCAAACCTCAATCCTCAAGCCTCAGCCCTCATCCTCAGTCCTCAATCCTCAATCCTCAATCCTCAACCATCAATCATCAATACACAATCTTCAATTCTCAATCCTCAGTACTCAAACCTCAATTCTGAATCCTCAATCCTGAACCCTCAATCTTCAATCCTCAATCCCCAATCCTCAATCTTCAATCCTCAATCCTCAATCCTCAATCCTCAATCCTCAATCTTCAATCCTCGATCCGCAATCCTCAATCCTCCGTCCCATATCCTCAATATTCAATCCATAATCCTCAACCCTCAATCTTTAATCCTCAATACTCAATCTTCAATCCTCAATCCTCAATCCTCAATCCTCAATCCCCAATCCTCAATCTTCAATCCTCAATCCTCAATCCTCAATCCTCAATCCTCAATCTTCAATCCTCGATCCGCAATACTCAATCCTCCGTCCCATATCCTCAATATTCAATCCATAATCCTCAACCCTCAATCTTTAATCCTCAATACTCAATCTTCAATCCTCAATCCTCAATCCTCAATCCTCAATCCCCAATCCTCAGTCCTCAGACCTCAATCCTGAATCCTCAATACTGAATCCTCAATCTTCGGCCCTCAATCCTCAATCCTCAATTTTCAATACTCATTCTTCAATCCTCAATACCCAATACTCAATCTTCAATCCTCAATCCTCAATCCTCGACCCTCAATCCTCAATCCTCAATCGTCATTCTCCAATCCTGAACACTCAATCTTCAATCCTCAATCCTCAATCCTCATCCTTCAATCCTCAATACCCAATCCTCAATCTTCAATCCTCAATCCTCAATCCTGAATTCTCAATCCTCAATCCTCAATCCTCAATGCTCAATCTTCAATCCTCAATACTCAAACTTCAATCCTCAATCCTCAATACGCAATCCTCGATCCTCAATCCTCAATCCTCAATCGTCAGTCTTCAATCCTCAATACTCAATCTTCAATACTCAATCCTCAATCCTCAATCCTCAATCCTCGATCTTCAGTCCTCAATACCCAATCCTCAAACTTCAATCCTCAATCCTCAATCCTCAACACTCGATCCTCAATCCTCAATCCTCAATCCTCAATTGTCAATCCTCAATCCTCAGTCCTCATTCCTCAATACACAATCTTCAATCCTCAATCCTCAATCCTCAATCCTCAATCCTCACACTTCAATCCTCAATACCCAATCCTCAAACTTCAATCCTCAATCCTCAATGCTCAATTCTCAACCCTCAATCCTCAGTCCTCAGTCCTCATACCTCAATCCTCAATCCTCAATCCTCAATCCTCAATCTTCAATCCTCAACACTCAAACTTCAGTCGTCAATCCTCAATACTCAATCCTCAATCCTCAATCCTCAATCGTCAGTCTTCAATCGGCAATACTCAATCTTCAATCCTCAATCCTCAATCCTCAATCCTCATTCTTCAATCCTCAATAGCCAACCCTCAATCTTCAATCCTCAATCCTCAATCCTCAACTCTCAATCCTCAATCCTCAGTCCTCAGTCCTCAAACCTCAATCCTCAACCCTCAGCCCTCATCCTCAGTCCTCAATCCTCAATCCTCAATCCTCCACCATCAATCATCAATACACAATCTTCAATCCTCAATCCTCAGTACTCAAACCTCAATTCTGAATCCTCAATCCTGAACCCTCAATCTTCAATCCTCAATCCCCAATCCTCAATCTTCAATCCTCAATCCTCAATCCTCAATCCTCAATCCTCAATCGTCAGTCTTCAATCCTCAATACTCAATCTTCAATCCTCAATCCTCAACCCTCAATCCTCAATCCTCTATCTTCAATCCTCAATACCCAATCCTCAATACTCAATCCTCAATCCTCAATCCTCAATCGTCAGTCTTCAATCGTCAATACTCAATCTTCAATCCTCAATCCTCAATCCTCAATCCTCATTCTTCAATCCTCAATAGCCAACCCTCAATCCTCAATCCTCAATCCTCAATCCTCAACTCTCAATCCTCAATCCTCAGTCCTCAGTCCTCAAACCTCAATCCTCAACCCTCAGCCCTCATCCTCAGTCCTCAATCCTCAATCCTCAATCCTCAATCCTCAACCATCAATCATCAATACACAATCTTCAATCCTCAATCCTCAGTACTCAAACCTCAATTCTGAATCCTCAATCCTGAACCCTCAATCTTCAATCCTCAATCCCCAATCCTCAATCTTCAATCCTCAATCCTCAATCCTCAATCCTCAATCCTCAATCTTCAATCCTCGATCCGCAATACTCAATCCTCCGTCCCATATCCTCAATATTCAATCCATAATCCTCAACCCTCAATCTTTAATCCTCAATACTCAATCTTCAATCCTCAATCCTCAATCCTCAATCCTCAATCCCCAATCCTCAGTCCTCAGACCTCAATCCTGAATCCTCAATACTGAATCCTCAATCTTCGGCCCTCAATCCTCAATCCTCAATTTTCAATACTCATTCTTCAATCCTCAATACCCAATACTCAATCTTCAATCCTCAATCCTCAATCCTCGACCCTCAATCCTCAATCCTCAATCGTCATTCTCCAATCCTGAACACTCAATCTTCAATCCTCAATCCTCAATCCTCATCCTTCAATCCTCAATACCCAATCCTCAATCTTCAATCCTCAATCCTCAATCCTGAATTCTCAATCCTCAATCCTCAATCCTCAATGCTCAATCTTCAATCCTCAATACTCAAACTTCAATCCTCAATCCTCAATACGCAATCCTCGATCCTCAATCCTCAATCCTCAATCGTCAGTCTTCAATCCTCAATACTCAATCTTCAATACTCAATCCTCAATCCTCAATCCTCAATCCTCGATCTTCAGTCCTCAATACCCAATCCTCAAACTTCAATCCTCAATCCTCAATCCTCAACACTCGATCCTCAATCCTCAATCCTCAATCCTCAATTGTCAATCCTCAATCCTCAGTCCTCATTCCTCAATACACAATCTTCAATCCTCAATCCTCAATCCTCAATCCTCAATCCTCACACTTCAATCCTCAATACCCAATCCTCAAACTTCAATCCTCAATCCTCAATGCTCAATTCTCAACCCTCAATCCTCAGTCCTCAGTCCTCATACCTCAATCCTCAATCCTCAATCCTCAATCCTCAATCTTCAATCCTCAACACTCAAACTTCAGTCGTCAATCCTCAATACTCAATCCTCAATCCTCAATCCTCAATCGACAGTCTTCAATCCTCAATACTCAATCTTCAATCCTCAATCCTCAATCCTCAATCCTCAATCCTCAGTCCTCAATCCTCAATCGTCAGTCTTCAATCCTCAATACTCAATCTTCAATCCCCAATCCTCAATCCTCAATCCTCAATCCTCATTCTTCAATCCTCAATACCCAATCTTCAATCTTCAATCATCAATTCTCAACCCTCAATCCTCAGTCCTCAGTCCTCAAACCTCAATCCTCAACCCTCAGCCCTCATCCTCAATCCTCAATCCTCAATTCTCAATCCTCAATCCTCAAACCTCAGTCCTCAAACCTCAATCCTCGACCCTCAGCCCTCATCGTCAATCCTCAATACTCAATTCTCAATCCTCAATCTTCAATCCCCAATACTCAATCTTCAATCCTCAATCCTCAATCCTCAATCCTCAATCCTCATTCCTCAATCTTCAATCCTCAATCCTCAGTCCTCAATCGTCAGTCTTCATTCCTCAATGCTCAATCTTCAATCCTCAATCCTCAGTCCTCAATCCTCAATCCCCATTCTTCAATCATCAATACCCAATCCTCAATCTTCAATCCTCAATCCTCAATCCTCAGTCCTCAGTCCTCAAACCTCAATCCTCAACCCTCAGCCCTCATCCTCAATCCACAACCCTCAATCCCCAATCCTCAATCTTCATTCAGCAATATACAATCTTCAGTCCTCAATCCCCAATACTCAATCCTCAATCCTCAATCCTCAATCCTCAATCCTCAATCCTCAATCCTCAATCCTCAGTCCCCAAACCTCAATCCTCAATCTTCAATCCTCAATACTCAATCTTCAATCCTCAATCCTCAATACTCAATCCTCAATCCTCAATCCTCAATCGTCAGTCTTCAATCGTCAATACTCAATCTTCAATCCTCAATCCTCAATCCTCAATCCTCATTCTTCAATCCTCAATAGCCAACCCTCAATCTTCAATCCTCAATCCTCAATCCTCAACTCTCAATCCTCAATCCTCAGTCCTCAGTCCTCAAACCTCAATCCTCAAGCCTCAGCCCTCATCCTCAGTCCTCAATCCTCAATCCTCAATCCTCAACCATCAATCATCAATACACAATCTTCAATTCTCAATCCTCAGTACTCAAACCTCAATTCTGAATCCTCAATCCTGAACCCTCAATCTTCAATCCTCAATCCCCAATCCTCAATCTTCAATCCTCAATCCTCAATCCTCAATCCTCAATCCTCAATCTTCAATCCTCGATCCGCAATCCTCAATCCTCCGTCCCATATCCTCAATATTCAATCCATAATCCTCAACCCTCAATCTTTAATCCTCAATACTCAATCTTCAATCCTCAATCCTCAATCCTCAATCCTCAATCCCCAATCCTCAGTCCTCAGACCTCAATCCTGAATCCTCAATACTGAATCCTCAATCTTCGGCCCTCAATCCTCAATCCTCAATTTTCAATACTCATTCTTCAATCTTCAATACTCAATCCTCAATCCTCAATCCTCAATCCTCGATCTTCAGTCCTCAATACCCAATCCTCAAACTTCAATCCTCAATCCTCAATGCTCAATTCTCAACCCTCAATCCTCAGTCCTCAGTCCTAATACCTCAATCCTCAATCCTCAATCCTCAATCCTCAATCTTCAATCCTCAACACTCAAACTTCAGTCGTCAATCCTCAATACTCAATCCTCAATCCTCAATCCTCAATCGACAGTCTTCAATCCTCAATACTCAATCTTCAATCCTCAATCCTCAATCCTCAATCCTCAATCCTCAGTCCTCAATCCTCAATCGTCAGTCTTCAATCCTCAATACTCAATCTTCAATCCCCAATCCTCAATCCTCAATCCTCAATCCTCATTCTTCAATCCTCAATACCCAATCTTCAATCTTCAATCATCAATTCTCAACCCTCAATCCTCAGTCCTCAGTCCTCAAACCTCAATCCTCAACCCTCAGCCCTCATCCTCAATCCTCAATCCTCAATTCTCAATCCTCAATCCTCAAACCTCAGTCCTCAAACCTCAATCCTCGACCCTCAGCCCTCATCGTCAATCCTCAATACTCAATTCTCAATCCTCAATCTTCAATCCCCAATACTCAATCTTCAATCCTCAATCCTCAATCCTCAATCCTCAATCCTCATTCCTCAATCTTCAATCCTCAATCCTCAGTCCTCAATCGTCAGTCTTCATTCCTCAATGCTCAATCTTCAATCCTCAATCCTCAGTCCTCAATCCTCAATCCCCATTCTTCAATCATCAATACCCAATCCTCAATCTTCAATCCTCAATCCTCAATCCTCAGTCCTCAGTCCTCAAACCTCAATCCTCAACCCTCAGCCCTCATCCTCAATCCACAACCCTCAATCCCCAATCCTCAATCTTCATTCAGCAATATACAATCTTCAGTCCTCAATCCCCAATACTCAATCCTCAATCCTCAATCCTCAATCCTCAATCCTCAATCCTCAATCCTCAATCCTCAGTCCCCAAACCTCAATCCTCAATCTTCAATCCTCAATACTCAATCTTCAATCCTCAATCCTCAATACTCAATCCTCAATCCTCAATCCTCAATCGTCAGTCTTCAATCGTCAATACTCAATCTTCAATCCTCAATCCTCAATCCTCAATCCTCATTCTTCAATCCTCAATAGCCAACCCTCAATCTTCAATCCTCAATCCTCAATCCTCAACTCTCAATCCTCAATCCTCAGTCCTCAGTCCTCAAACCTCAATCCTCAAGCCTCAGCCCTCATCCTCAGTCCTCAATCCTCAATCCTCAATCCTCAACCATCAATCATCAATACACAATCTTCAATTCTCAATCCTCAGTACTCAAACCTCAATTCTGAATCCTCAATCCTGAACCCTCAATCTTCAATCCTCAATCCCCAATCCTCAATCTTCAATCCTCAATCCTCAATCCTCAATCCTCAATCCTCAATCTTCAATCCTCGATCCGCAATCCTCAATCCTCCGTCCCATATCCTCAATATTCAATCCATAATCCTCAACCCTCAATCTTTAATCCTCAATACTCAATCTTCAATCCTCAATCCTCAATCCTCAATCCTCAATCCCCAATCCTCAATCTTCAATCCTCAATCCTCAATCCTCAATCCTCAATCCTCAATCTTCAATCCTCGATCCGCAATACTCAATCCTCCGTCCCATATCCTCAATATTCAATCCATAATCCTCAACCCTCAATCTTTAATCCTCAATACTCAATCTTCAATCCTCAATCCTCAATCCTCAATCCTCAATCCCCAATCCTCAGTCCTCAGACCTCAATCCTGAATCCTCAATACTGAATCCTCAATCTTCGGCCCTCAATCCTCAATCCTCAATTTTCAATACTCATTCTTCAATCCTCAATACCCAATACTCAATCTTCAATCCTCAATCCTCAATCCTCGACCCTCAATCCTCAATCCTCAATCGTCATTCTCCAATCCTGAACACTCAATCTTCAATCCTCAATCCTCAATCCTCATCCTTCAATCCTCAATACCCAATCCTCAATCTTCAATCCTCAATCCTCAATCCTGAATTCTCAATCCTCAATCCTCAATCCTCAATGCTCAATCTTCAATCCTCAATACTCAAACTTCAATCCTCAATCCTCAATACGCAATCCTCGATCCTCAATCCTCAATCCTCAATCGTCAGTCTTCAATCCTCAATACTCAATCTTCAATACTCAATCCTCAATCCTCAATCCTCAATCCTCGATCTTCAGTCCTCAATACCCAATCCTCAAACTTCAATCCTCAATCCTCAATCCTCAACACTCGATCCTCAATCCTCAATCCTCAATCCTCAATTGTCAATCCTCAATCCTCAGTCCTCATTCCTCAATACACAATCTTCAATCCTCAATCCTCAATCCTCAATCCTCAATCCTCACACTTCAATCCTCAATACCCAATCCTCAAACTTCAATCCTCAATCCTCAATGCTCAATTCTCAACCCTCAATCCTCAGTCCTCAGTCCTCATACCTCAATCCTCAATCCTCAATCCTCAATCCTCAATCTTCAATCCTCAACACTCAAACTTCAGTCGTCAATCCTCAATACTCAATCCTCAATCCTCAATCCTCAATCGACAGTCTTCAATCCTCAATACTCAATCTTCAATCCTCAATCCTCAATCCTCAATCCTCAATCCTCAGTCCTCAATCCTCAATCGTCAGTCTTCAATCCTCAATACTCAATCTTCAATCCCCAATCCTCAATCCTCAATCCTCAATCCTCATTCTTCAATCCTCAATACCCAATCTTCAATCTTCAATCATCAATTCTCAACCCTCAATCCTCAGTCCTCAGTCCTCAAACCTCAATCCTCAACCCTCAGCCCTCATCCTCAATCCTCAATCCTCAATTCTCAATCCTCAATCCTCAAACCTCAGTCCTCAAACCTCAATCCTCGACCCTCAGCCCTCATCGTCAATCCTCAATACTCAATTCTCAATCCTCAATCTTCAATCCCCAATACTCAATCTTCAATCCTCAATCCTCAATCCTCAATCCTCAATCCTCATTCCTCAATCTTCAATCATCAATCCTCAGTCCTCAATCGTCAGTCTTCATTCCTCAATGCTCAATCTTCAATCCTCAATCCTCAGTCCTCAATCCTCAATCCCCATTCTTCAATCATCAATACCCAATCCTCAATCTTCAATCCTCAATCCTCAATCCTCAGTCCTCAGTCCTCAAACCTCAATCCTCAACCCTCAGCCCTCATCCTCAATCCACAACCCTCAATCCCCAATCCTCAATCTTCATTCAGCAATATACAATCTTCAGTCCTCAATCCCCAATACTCAATCCTCAATCCTCAATCCTCAATCCTCAATCCTCAATCCTCAATCCTCAATCCTCAGTCCCCAAACCTCAATCCTCAATCTTCAATCCTCAATACTCAATCTTCAATCCTCAATCCTCAATACTCAATCCTCAATCCTCAATCCTCAATCGTCAGTCTTCAATCGTCAATACTCAATCTTCAATCCTCAATCCTCAATCCTCAATCCTCATTCTTCAATCCTCAATAGCCAACCCTCAATCTTCAATCCTCAATCCTCAATCCTCAACTCTCAATCCTCAATCCTCAGTCCTCAGTCCTCAAACCTCAATCCTCAAGCCTCAGCCCTCATCCTCAGTCCTCAATCCTCAATCCTCAATCCTCAACCATCAATCATCAATACACAATCTTCAATTCTCAATCCTCAGTACTCAAACCTCAATTCTGAATCCTCAATCCTGAACCCTCAATCTTCAATCCTCAATCCCCAATCCTCAATCTTCAATCCTCAATCCTCAATCCTCAATCCTCAATCCTCAATCTTCAATCCTCGATCCGCAATCCTCAATCCTCCGTCCCATATCCTCAATATTCAATCCATAATCCTCAACCCTCAATCTTTAATCCTCAATACTCAATCTTCAATCCTCAATCCTCAATCCTCAATCCTCAATCCCCAATCCTCAGTCCTCAGACCTCAATCCTGAATCCTCAATACTGAATCCTCAATCTTCGGCCCTCAATCCTCAATCCTCAATTTTCAATACTCATTCTTCAATCTTCAATACTCAATCCTCAATCCTCAATCCTCAATCCTCGATCTTCAGTCCTCAATACCCAATCCTCAAACTTCAATCCTCAATCCTCAATGCTCAATTCTCAACCCTCAATCCTCAGTCCTCAGTCCTAATACCTCAATCCTCAATCTTCAATCCTCAATCCTCAATCCTCAATTCTCGATCCTCAATCTTCAATCTTCAATACTCAATCCTCAATCCTCAATCCTCAATCCTCGATCTTCAGTCCTCAATACCCAATCCTCAAACTTCAATCCTCAATCCTCAATGCTCAATTCTCAACCCTCAATCCTCAGTCCTCAGTCCTAATACCTCAATCCTCAATCCTCAATCCTCAATCCTCAATCTTCAATCCTCAACACTCAAACTTCTTTCGTCAATCCTCAATCGACAGTCTTCAATCCTCAATACTCAATCTTCAATCCTCAATCCTCAATCCTCAATCCTCAATCCTCAGTCCTCAATCCTCAATCGTCAGTCTTCAATCCTCAATACTCAATCTTCAATCCCCAATCCTCAATCCTCAATCCTCAATCCTCATTCTTCAATCCTCAATACCCAATCTTCAATCTTCAATCATCAATTCTCAACCCTCAATCCTCAGTCCTCAGTCCTCAAACCTCAATCCTCAACCCTCAGCCCTCATCCTCAATCCTCAATCCTCAATCCTCAATTCTCAATCCTCAATCCTCAATCCTCAGTCCTCAAACCTCAATCCTCGACCCTCAGCCCTCATCGTCAATCCTCAATACTCAATCCTCAATCCTCAATCTTCAATCCCCAATACTCAATCTTCAATCCTCAATCCTCAATCCTCAATCCTCAATCCTCAATCCTCAATCTTCAATCCTCAATCCTCAGTCCTCAATCGTCAGTCTTCATTCCTCAATGCTCAATCTTCAATCCTCAATCCTCAGTCCTCAATCCTCAATCCCCATTCTTCAATCATCAATACCCAATCCTCAATCTTCAGTCCTCAATCCTCAATCCTCAGTCCTCAGTCCTCAAACCTCAATCCTCAACCCTCAGCCCTCATCCTCAATCCACAACCCTCAATCCCCAATCCTCAATCTTCATTCAGCAATATACAATCTTCAGTCCTCAATCCCCAATACTCAATCCTCAATTCTCCATCCTCAATCCTCAATCCTCAATCCTCAATCCTCAATCCTCAATCCTCAATCCTCAATCCTCAATCGTCAGTCTTCAATCCTCAATACTCAATCTTCAATCCTCAGTCCTCAACCCTCAATCCTCAATCCTCTATCTTCAATCCTCAATACCCAATCCTCAATACTCAATCCTCAATCCTCAATCCTCAATCGTCAGTCTTCAATCGTCAATACTCAATCTTCAATCCTCAATCCTCAATCCTCAATCCTCATTCTTCAATCCTCAATAGCCAACCCTCAATCCTCAATCCTCAATCCTCAATCCTCAACTCTCAATCCTCAATCCTCAGTCCTCAGTCCTCAAACCTCAATCCTCAACCCTCAGCCCTCATCCTCAGTCCTCAATCCTCAATCCTCAATCCTCAACCATCAATCATCAATACACAATCTTCAATCCTCAATCCTCAGTACTCAAACCTCAATTCTGAATCCTCAATCCTGAACCCTCAATCTTCAATCCTCAATCCCCAATCCTCAATCTTCAATCCTCAATCCTCAATCCTCAATCCTCAATCCTCAATCTTCAATCCTCGATCCGCAATACTCAATCCTCCGTCCCATATCCTCAATATTCAATCCATAATCCTCAACCCTCAATCTTTAATCCTCAATACTCAATCTTCAATCCTCAATCCTCAATCCTCAATCCTCAATCCCCAATCCTCAGTCCTCAGACCTCAATCCTGAATCCTCAATACTGAATCCTCAATCTTCGGCCCTCAATCCTCAATCCTCAATTTTCAATACTCATTCTTCAATCCTCAATACCCAATACTCAATCTTCAATCCTCAATCCTCAATCCTCGACCCTCAATCCTCAATCCTCAATCGTCATTCTCCAATCCTGAACACTCAATCTTCAATCCTCAATCCTCAATCCTCATCCTTCAATCCTCAATACCCAATCCTCAATCTTCAATCCTCAATCCTCAATCCTGAATTCTCAATCCTCAATCCTCAATCCTCAATGCTCAATCTTCAATCCTCAATACTCAAACTTCAATCCTCAATCCTCAATACGCAATCCTCGATCCTCAATCCTCAATCCTCAATCGTCAGTCTTCAATCCTCAATACTCAATCTTCAATACTCAATCCTCAATCCTCAATCCTCAATCCTCGATCTTCAGTCCTCAATACCCAATCCTCAAACTTCAATCCTCAATCCTCAATCCTCAACACTCGATCCTCAATCCTCAATCCTCAATCCTCAATTGTCAATCCTCAATCCTCAGTCCTCATTCCTCAATACACAATCTTCAATCCTCAATCCTCAATCCTCAATCCTCAATCCTCACACTTCAATCCTCAATACCCAATCCTCAAACTTCAATCCTCAATCCTCAATGCTCAATTCCCAACCCTCAATCCTCAGTCCTCAGTCCTCATACCTCAATCCTCAATCCTCAATCCTCAATCCTCAATCTTCAATCCTCAACACTCAAACTTCAGTCGTCAATTTTCAATACTCAATCCTCAATCCTCAATCCTCAATCGACAGTCTTCAATCCTCAATACTCAATCTTCAATCCTCAATCCTCAATCCTCAATCCTCAATCCTCAGTCCTCAATCCTCAATCGTCAGTCTTCAATCCTCAATACTCAATCTTCAATCCCCAATCCTCAATCCTCAATCCTCAATCCTCATTCTTCAATCCTCAATACCCAATCTTCAATCTTCAATCATCAATTCTCAACCCTCAATCCTCAGTCCTCAGTCCTCAAACCTCAATCCTCAACCCTCAGCCCTCATCCTCAATCCTCAATCCTCAATTCTCAATCCTCAATTCTCAAACCTCAGTCCTCAAACCTCAATCCTCGACCCTCAGCCCTCATCGTCAATCCTCAATACTCAATTCTCAATCCTCAATCTTCAATCCCCAATACTCAATCTTCAACCCTCAATCCTCAATCCTCAGTCCTCAGTCCTCAAACCTCAATCCTCAATCCTCAGTCCTCAGTCCTCAAACCTCAATCCTCAACCCTCAGCCCTCACCCTCAATCCTCAATCCTCAATCCTCAATCCTCAATCTTCAATCCTCAATCCTCAACCCTCAATCCTCAATCCTCTATCCTCAATCCTCAATACCCAATCCTCAATCTTCAACCCTCAATCCTCAATCCTCAATTCTCGATCCTCAATCTTCAATCTTCAATACTCAATCCTCAATCCTCAATCCTCAATCCTCGATCTTCAGTCCTCAATACCCAATCCTCAAACTTCAATCCTCAATCCTCAATGCTCAATTCTCAACCCTCAATCCTCAGTCCTCAGTCCTAATACCTCAATCCTCAATCCTCAATCCTCAATCCTCAATCTTCAATCCTCAACACTCAAACTTCTTTCGTCAATCCTCAATCGACAGTCTTCAATCCTCAATACTCAATCTTCAATCCTCAATCCTCAATCCTCAATCCTCAATCCTCAGTCCTCAATCCTCAATCGTCAGTCTTCAATCCTCAATACTCAATCTTCAATCCCCAATCCTCAATCCTCAATCCTCAATCCTCATTCTTCAATCCTCAATACCCAATCTTCAATCTTCAATCATCAATTCTCAACCCTCAATCCTCAGTCCTCAGTCCTCAAACCTCAATCCTCAACCCTCAGCCCTCATCCTCAATCCTCAATCCTCAATCCTCAATTCTCAATCCTCAATCCTCAATCCTCAGTCCTCAAACCTCAATCCTCGACCCTCAGCCCTCATCGTCAATCCTCAATACTCAATCCTCAATCCTCAATCTTCAATCCCCAATACTCAATCTTCAATCCTCAATCCTCAATCCTCAATCCTCAATCCTCAATCCTCAATCTTCAATCCTCAATCCTCAGTCCTCAATCGTCAGTCTTCATTCCTCAATGCTCAATCTTCAATCCTCAATCCTCAGTCCTCAATCCTCAATCCCCATTCTTCAATCATCAATACCCAATCCTCAATCTTCAATCCTCAATCCTCAATCCTCAGTCCTCAGTCCTCAAACCTCAATCCTCAACCCTCAGCCCTCATCCTCAATCCACAACCCTCAATCCCCAATCCTCAATCTTCATTCAGCAATATACAATCTTCAGTCCTCAATCCCCAATACTCAATCCTCAATCCTCAATCCTCAATCCTCAATCCTCAATCCTCAATCCTCAATCCTCAGTCCCCAAACCTCAATCCTCAATCTTCAATCCTCAATACTCAATCTTCAATCCTCAATCCTCAATACTCAATCCTCAATCCTCAATCCTCAATCGTCAGTCTTCAATCGTCAATACTCAATCTTCAATCCTCAATCCTCAATCCTCAATCCTCATTCTTCAATCCTCAATAGCCAACCCTCAATCTTCAATCCTCAATCCTCAATCCTCAACTCTCAATCCTCAATCCTCAGTCCTCAGTCCTCAAACCTCAATCCTCAAGCCTCAGCCCTCATCCTCAGTCCTCAATCCTCAATCCTCAATCCTCAACCATCAATCATCAATACACAATCTTCAATTCTCAATCCTCAGTACTCAAACCTCAATTCTGAATCCTCAATCCTGAACCCTCAATCTTCAATCCTCAATCCCCAATCCTCAATCTTCAATCCTCAATCCTCAATCCTCAATCCTCAATCCTCAATCTTCAATCCTCGATCCGCAATCCTCAATCCTCCGTCCCATATCCTCAATATTCAATCCATAATCCTCAACCCTCAATCTTTAATCCTCAATACTCAATCTTCAATCCTCAATCCTCAATCCTCAATCCTCAATCCCCAATCCTCAGTCCTCAGACCTCAATCCTGAATCCTCAATACTGAATCCTCAATCTTCGGCCCTCAATCCTCAATCCTCAATTTTCAATACTCATTCTTCAATCTTCAATACTCAATCCTCAATCCTCAATCCTCAATCCTCGATCTTCAGTCCTCAATACCCAATCCTCAAACTTCAATCCTCAATCCTCAATGCTCAATTCTCAACCCTCAATCCTCAGTCCTCAGTCCTAATACCTCAATCCTCAATCTTCAATCCTCAATCCTCAATCCTCAATTCTCGATCCTCAATCTTCAATCTTCAATACTCAATCCTCAATCCTCAATCCTCAATCCTCGATCTTCAGTCCTCAATACCCAATCCTCAAACTTCAATCCTCAATCCTCAATGCTCAATTCTCAACCCTCAATCCTCAGTCCTCAGTCCTAATACCTCAATCCTCAATCCTCAATCCTCAATCCTCAATCTTCAATCCTCAACACTCAAACTTCTTTCGTCAATCCTCAATCGACAGTCTTCAATCCTCAATACTCAATCTTCAATCCTCAATCCTCAATCCTCAATCCTCAATCCTCAGTCCTCAATCCTCAATCGTCAGTCTTCAATCCTCAATACTCAATCTTCAATCCCCAATCCTCAATCCTCAATCCTCAATCCTCATTCTTCAATCCTCAATACCCAATCTTCAATCTTCAATCATCAATTCTCAACCCTCAATCCTCAGTCCTCAGTCCTCAAACCTCAATCCTCAACCCTCAGCCCTCATCCTCAATCCTCAATCCTCAATCCTCAATTCTCAATCCTCAATCCTCAATCCTCAGTCCTCAAACCTCAATCCTCGACCCTCAGCCCTCATCGTCAATCCTCAATACTCAATCCTCAATCCTCAATCTTCAATCCCCAATACTCAATCTTCAATCCTCAATCCTCAATCCTCAATCCTCAATCCTCAATCCTCAATCTTCAATCCTCAATCCTCAGTCCTCAATCGTCAGTCTTCATTCCTCAATGCTCAATCTTCAATCCTCAATCCTCAGTCCTCAATCCTCAATCCCCATTCTTCAATCATCAATACCCAATCCTCAATCTTCAGTCCTCAATCCTCAATCCTCAGTCCTCAGTCCTCAAACCTCAATCCTCAACCCTCAGCCCTCATCCTCAATCCACAACCCTCAATCCCCAATCCTCAATCTTCATTCAGCAATATACAATCTTCAGTCCTCAATCCCCAATACTCAATCCTCAATTCTCCATCCTCAATCCTCAATCCTCAATCCTCAATCCTCAATCCTCAATCCTCAATCCTCAATCCTCAATCGTCAGTCTTCAATCCTCAATACTCAATCTTCAATCCTCAGTCCTCAACCCTCAATCCTCAATCCTCTATCTTCAATCCTCAATACCCAATCCTCAATACTCAATCCTCAATCCTCAATCCTCAATCGTCAGTCTTCAATCGTCAATACTCAATCTTCAATCCTCAATCCTCAATCCTCAATCCTCATTCTTCAATCCTCAATAGCCAACCCTCAATCCTCAATCCTCAATCCTCAATCCTCAACTCTCAATCCTCAATCCTCAGTCCTCAGTCCTCAAACCTCAATCCTCAACCCTCAGCCCTCATCCTCAGTCCTCAATCCTCAATCCTCAATCCTCAACCATCAATCATCAATACACAATCTTCAATCCTCAATCCTCAGTACTCAAACCTCAATTCTGAATCCTCAATCCTGAACCCTCAATCTTCAATCCTCAATCCCCAATCCTCAATCTTCAATCCTCAATCCTCAATCCTCAATCCTCAATCCTCAATCTTCAATCCTCGATCCGCAATACTCAATCCTCCGTCCCATATCCTCAATATTCAATCCATAATCCTCAACCCTCAATCTTTAATCCTCAATACTCAATCTTCAATCCTCAATCCTCAATCCTCAATCCTCAATCCCCAATCCTCAGTCCTCAGACCTCAATCCTGAATCCTCAATACTGAATCCTCAATCTTCGGCCCTCAATCCTCAATCCTCAATTTTCAATACTCATTCTTCAATCCTCAATACCCAATACTCAATCTTCAATCCTCAATCCTCAATCCTCGACCCTCAATCCTCAATCCTCAATCGTCATTCTCCAATCCTGAACACTCAATCTTCAATCCTCAATCCTCAATCCTCATCCTTCAATCCTCAATACCCAATCCTCAATCTTCAATCCTCAATCCTCAATCCTGAATTCTCAATCCTCAATCCTCAATCCTCAATGCTCAATCTTCAATCCTCAATACTCAAACTTCAATCCTCAATCCTCAATACGCAATCCTCGATCCTCAATCCTCAATCCTCAATCGTCAGTCTTCAATCCTCAATACTCAATCTTCAATACTCAATCCTCAATCCTCAATCCTCAATCCTCGATCTTCAGTCCTCAATACCCAATCCTCAAACTTCAATCCTCAATCCTCAATCCTCAACACTCGATCCTCAATCCTCAATCCTCAATCCTCAATTGTCAATCCTCAATCCTCAGTCCTCATTCCTCAATACACAATCTTCAATCCTCAATCCTCAATCCTCAATCCTCAATCCTCACACTTCAATCCTCAATACCCAATCCTCAAACTTCAATCCTCAATCCTCAATGCTCAATTCCCAACCCTCAATCCTCAGTCCTCAGTCCTCATACCTCAATCCTCAATCCTCAATCCTCAATCCTCAATCTTCAATCCTCAACACTCAAACTTCAGTCGTCAATTTTCAATACTCAATCCTCAATCCTCAATCCTCAATCGACAGTCTTCAATCCTCAATACTCAATCTTCAATCCTCAATCCTCAATCCTCAATCCTCAATCCTCAGTCCTCAATCCTCAATCGTCAGTCTTCAATCCTCAATACTCAATCTTCAATCCCCAATCCTCAATCCTCAATCCTCAATCCTCATTCTTCAATCCTCAATACCCAATCTTCAATCTTCAATCATCAATTCTCAACCCTCAATCCTCAGTCCTCAGTCCTCAAACCTCAATCCTCAACCCTCAGCCCTCATCCTCAATCCTCAATCCTCAATTCTCAATCCTCAATTCTCAAACCTCAGTCCTCAAACCTCAATCCTCGACCCTCAGCCCTCATCGTCAATCCTCAATACTCAATTCTCAATCCTCAATCTTCAATCCCCAATACTCAATCTTCAACCCTCAATCCTCAATCCTCAGTCCTCAGTCCTCAAACCTCAATCCTCAATCCTCAGTCCTCAGTCCTCAAACCTCAATCCTCAACCCTCAGCCCTCACCCTCAATCCTCAATCCTCAATCCTCAATCCTCAATCTTCAATCCTCAATCCTCAACCCTCAATCCTCAATCCTCTATCCTCAATCCTCAATACCCAATCCTCAATCTTCAACCCTCAATCCTCAATCCTCAATTCTCGATCCTCAATCTTCAATCTTCAATACTCAATCCTCAATCCTCAATCCTCAATCCTCGATCTTCAGTCCTCAATACCCAATCCTCAAACTTCAATCCTCAATCCTCAATGCTCAATTCTCAACCCTCAATCCTCAGTCCTCAGTCCTAATACCTCAATCCTCAATCCTCAATCCTCAATCCTCAATCTTCAATCCTCAACACTCAAACTTCTTTCGTCAATCCTCAATCGACAGTCTTCAATCCTCAATACTCAATCTTCAATCCTCAATCCTCAATCCTCAATCCTCAATCCTCAGTCCTCAATCCTCAATCGTCAGTCTTCAATCCTCAATACTCAATCTTCAATCCCCAATCCTCAATCCTCAATCCTCAATCCTCATTCTTCAATCCTCAATACCCAATCTTCAATCTTCAATCATCAATTCTCAACCCTCAATCCTCAGTCCTCAGTCCTCAAACCTCAATCCTCAACCCTCAGCCCTCATCCTCAATCCTCAATCCTCAATCCTCAATTCTCAATCCTCAATCCTCAATCCTCAGTCCTCAAACCTCAATCCTCGACCCTCAGCCCTCATCGTCAATCCTCAATACTCAATCCTCAATCCTCAATCTTCAATCCCCAATACTCAATCTTCAATCCTCAATCCTCAATCCTCAATCCTCAATCCTCAATCCTCAATCTTCAATCCTCAATCCTCAGTCCTCAATCGTCAGTCTTCATTCCTCAATGCTCAATCTTCAATCCTCAATCCTCAGTCCTCAATCCTCAATCCCCATTCTTCAATCATCAATACCCAATCCTCAATCTTCAATCCTCAATCCTCAATCCTCAGTCCTCAGTCCTCAAACCTCAATCCTCAACCCTCAGCCCTCATCCTCAATCCACAACCCTCAATCCCCAATCCTCAATCTTCATTCAGCAATATACAATCTTCAGTCCTCAATCCCCAATACTCAATCCTCAATTCTCCATCCTCAATCCTCAATCCTCAATCCTCAATCCTCAGTCCCCAAACCTCAATCCTCAATCTTCAACCCTCAATACTCAATCTTCAATCCTCAATCCTCAATACTCAATCCTCAATCCTCAATCCTCAATCGTCAGTCTTCAATCGTCAATACTCAATCTTCAATCCTCAATCCTCAATCCTCAATCCTCATTCTTCAATCCTCAATACCCAACCCTCAATCTTCAATCCTCAATCCTCAATCCTCAACTCTCAATCCTCAATCCTCAGTCCTCAGTCCTCAAACCTCAATCCTCAACCCTCAGCCCTCATCCTCAGTCCTCAATCCTCAATCCTCAATCCTCAACCATCAATCATCAATACACAATCTTCAATCCTCAATCCTCGGTACTCAAACCTCAATCCTCAATCCTCAATCCTCAATCCTCAATCGTCAGTCTTCAATCGTCAATACTCAATCTTCAATCCTCAATCCTCAATCCTCAATCCTCAATCCTCAATCTTCAATCCTCGATCCTCAATCCTCAATCCTCCGTCCCATATCCTCAATATTCAATCCATAATCCTCAACCCTCAATCTTTAATCCTCAATACTCAATCTTCAATCCTCAATCCTCAATCCTCAATCCTCAATCCCCAATCCTCAGTCCTCAGACCTCAATCCTGAATCGTCAATACTGAATCCTCAATCTTCGGCCCTCAATCCTCAATCCTCAATTTTCAATACTCATTCTTCAATCCTCAATACCCAATACTCAATCTTCAATCCTCAATCCTCAATCCTCGAACCTCAATCCTCAATCCTCAATCGTCATTCTCCAATCCTGAATACTCAATCTTCAATCCTCAATCCTCAATCCTCATCCTTCAATCCTCAATACCCAATCCTCAATCTTCAATCCTCAATCCTCAATCCTGAATTCTCAATCCTCAATCCTCAGTCCCCAATCGTCAGTCTTCAATCCTCAATACTCAATCTTCAATCCCCAATCCTCAATCCTCAATCCTCAATCCTCATTCTTCAATCCCCAATACCCAATCTTCAATCTTCAATCATCAATTCTCAACCCTCAATCCTCAGTCCTCAGTCCTCAAACCTCAATCCTCAACCCTCAGCCCTCATCCTCAATCCTCAATCCTCAATTCTCAATCCTCAATCCTCAATCCTCAATCCTCAATCCTCAATCCTCACACTTCAATCCTCAATACCCAATCCTCAAACTTCAATCCTCAATCCTCAATGCTCAATTCTCAACCCTCAATCTTCAGTCCTCAGTCCTCATACCTCAATCCTCAATCCTCAATCCTCAATCCTCAATCCTCAATCTTCAATCCTCAACACTCAAACTTCAGTCGTCAATCCTCAATACTCAATCCTCAATCCTCAATCCTCAATCGACAGTCTTCAATCCTCAATACTCAATCTTCAATCCTCAATCCTCAATCCTCAATCCTCAATCCTCAGTCCTCAATCCTCAATCGTCAGTCTTCAATCCTCAATACTCAATCTTCAATCCCCAATCCTCAATCCTCAATCCTCAATCCTCATTCTTCAATCCGCAATACCCAATCTTCAATCTTCAATCATCAATTCTCAACCCTCAATCCTCAGTCCTCAGTCCTCAAACCTCAATCCTCAACCCTCAGCCCTCATCCTCAATCCTCAATCCTCAATTCTCAATCCTCAATCCTCAATCCTCAGTCCTCAAACCTGAATCCTCAACCCTCAGCCCTCATCGTCAATCCTCAATACTCAATCCTCAATCCTCAATCTTCAATCCCCAATACTCAATCTTCAATCCTCAATCCTCAATCCTCAATCCTCAATGCTCAATCCTCAATCTTCAATCCTCAATCCTCAGTCCTCAATCGTCAGTCTTCATTCCTCAATGCTCAATCTTCAATCCTCAATCCTCAATCCTCAATCCTCAATCCCCATTCTTCAATCATCAATACCCAATCCTCAATCTTCAATCCTCAATCCTCAATCCTCTATTCTCAATCCTCAATCCTCTATCCTCAGTCCTCAAACCTCAATCCTCAACCCTCAGCCCTCATCCTCAATCCTCAATCCTCAATCTTCCATCCTCAGTCCTCAATCGTCAATCTTCTATCCTCAACCGTCAATGTTCAATCCGCAATACCCAATACTCAATCTTCAAACCTCAATCCTCAATCCACAATCCTCTGACCTCAATCCCCAATCCTCAGCCCGCAAACCTCAATCCTGAATCCTCAATCCTGAATCCTCAATCTTCAGACCTCAGTCCTCCACAATCAGTTGTCTATCCTCAATCCTCAATAGCATATCATCAATTCACAGCTTTCAATACTCAATACTCAACCTGCAATCTTCAAATCTCTATCCACAAACATCAATTCTCATCACTCAACCCTCAACACTCAGTCCCCAATCCTCAACCTTCAATCCTCAATCCTCAACACTCAGTCCTCAATCCTCAATGCTCAATTCTCAACCCTCAATCCTCAGTCCTCAGTTCTCATACCTCAATCCTCAATCCTCAATCCTCAATCCTCAATCTTCAATCCTCAACACTCAAACTTCAATCGTCAATCCTCAATACTCAATCCTCAATCCTCAATCCTCAATCGACAGACTTCAATCCTCAATACTCAATCTTCAATCCTCAATCCTCAATCCTCAATCCTCAATCCTCAGTCCTCAATCCTCAATCCTCAATCCTCAATCCTCGATCTTCAGTCCTCAGTACCCAATCCTCAAACTTCATTCCTCAATCCTCAATCCTCAACACTCGATCCTCAATCCTCAATCCTCAATACTCAATCTTCAATCTTCAATCCTCAGTCCTCAAACCTCAATTCTGAATCCTCAATCCTGAATCCTTAATCTTCAGTCCTCAATCCCCAATCCTCAATCTTCAATCCTCAATCCTCAATCCTCAATCCTAAATCCTCAATCCTCAATCTTCAATCCTCGATCCTCAATCCTCAATCCTCAATCCTCAATCCTGAATCCTCTATCCTCAATCTTCAATCCACAATACTCAATCTGCAATCCTCAATCCTCAATCCTCAATCCTCAATCCTCATTCTTCAATCCTCAATACCGAATCCTCAATCTTCAATCCTCAATCCTCAATCCTCAATTCTCAGTACTCAATCTTCAATCATCAATATTCAATCTTCAATCCTCAATTTCTCAATCCTCAACCCTCAATCCTCAGCCCTCAATGTTCAATCCGCAATAACTAATCCACAATCTTCAATCCTCAATCCTCAATCCTCAATCCTCAATCCTCAATCCTCAGCCCTCAAACCACTATCCTGAATCCTCAATCCTGAATCCTCGATCTTCAGCTCTCAGTACTCAACAATCAGTTGTCAATCCTTAATTCTCAATAGAATATCATCAATTCACAGCTTTCAATACTCAATACTCAAACTGCAATCTTCAAATCTCTATCCACAGACATCAATTCTCATCACTCAACGCTCAACGCTCAACGCTCAGTCCCCAATCCTCAATCTTCAATCCTCAGTCCTCAACACTCAGTCCCTAATCCTCAATCTTCAATCCTCAATACTCAATCTTCAATCCTCAATCCTCAATCCTCGATCCTCAATCCTCAATCCTCAATCGTCAATATCCAATCCTGGATACTCAATCCTCAATCCTCAATCCTCAATCCTCATTCTTCAATCCTCAATACCCAAACCTCAATCTCCAATCCTCAATCCTCAATCCTGAATTCTCAATCCTCAACCCTCAGTCCTCAGTCCTCAAACCTCAATCCTCAACCCTCAGCCTTCACCCTCAATCGTCAATCCTCAATCCTCAATCCTCAATCTTCAATCCTCAACACTCAAACTTCAGTCGTCAATCCTCAATACTCAATCCTCAATCCTCAATCCTCAATCGACAGTCTTCAATCCTCAATACTCAATCTTCAATCCTCAATCCTCAATCCTCAATCCTCAATCCTCAATCCTCAATCCTCAATCGTCAGTCTTCAATCGTCAATACTCAATCTTCAATCCTCAATCCTCAATCCTCAATCCTCAATCCTCAATCTTCAATCCTCGATCCTCAATCCTCAATCCTCCGTCCCATATCCTCAATATTCAATCCATAATCCTCAACCCTCAATCTTTAATCCTCAATACTCAATCTTCAATCCTCAATCCTCAATCCTCAATCCTCAATCCCCAATCCTCAGTCCTCAGACCTCAATCCTGAATCGTCAATACTGAATCCTCAATCTTCGGCCCTCAATCCTCAATCCTCAATTTTCAATACTCATTCTTCAATCCTCAATACCCAATACTCAATCTTCAATCCTCAATCCTCAATCCTCGAACCTCAATCCTCAATCCTCAATCGTCATTCTCCAATCCTGAATACTCAATCTTCAATCCTCAATCCTCAATCCTCATCCTTCAATCCTCAATACCCAATCCTCAATCTTCAATCCTCAATCCTCAATCCTGAATTCTCAATCCTCAATCCTCAGTCCCCAATCGTCAGTCTTCAATCCTCAATACTCAATCTTCAATCCCCAATCCTCAATCCTCAATCCTCAATCCTCATTCTTCAATTCCCAATACCCAATCTTCAATCTTCAATCATCAATTCTCAACCCTCAATCCTCAGTCCTCAGTCCTCAAACCTCAATCCTCAACCCTCAGCCCTCATCCTCAATCCTCAATCCTCAATTCTCAATCCTCAATCCTCAATCCTCAATCCTCAATCCTCAATCCTCACACTTCAATCCTCAATACCCAATCCTCAAACTTCAATCCTCAATCCTCAATGCTCAATTCTCAACCCTCAATCCTCAGTCCTCAGTCCTCATACCTCAATCCTCAATCCTCAATCCTCAATCCTCAATCCTCAATCTTCAATCCTCAACACTCAAACTTCAGTCGTCAATCCTCAATACTCAATCCTCAATCCTCAATCCTCAATCGACAGTCTTCAATCCTCAATACTCAATCTTCAATCCTCAATCCTCAATCCTCAATCCTCAATCCTCAGTCCTCAATCCTCAATCGTCAGTCTTCAATCCTCAATACTCAATCTTCAATCCCCAATCCTCAATCCTCAATCCTCAATCCTCATTCTTCAATCCGCAATACCCAATCTTCAATCTTCAATCATCAATTCTCAACCCTCAATCCTCAGTCCTCAGTCCTCAAACCTCAATCCTCAACCCTCAGCCCTCATCCTCAATCCTCAATCCTCAATTCTCAATCCTCAATCCTCAATCCTCAGTCCTCAAACCTGAATCCTCAACCCTCAGCCCTCATCGTCAATCCTCAATACTCAATCCTCAATCCTCAATCTTCAATCCCCAATACTCAATCTTCAATCCTCAATCCTCAATCCTCAATCCTCAATCCTCAATCCTCAATCTTCAATCCTCAATCCTCAGTCCTCAATCGTCAGTCTTCATTCCTCAATGCTCAATCTTCAATCCTCAATCCTCAATCCTCAATCCTCAATCCCCATTCTTCAATCATCAATACCCAATCCTCAATCTTCAATCCTCAATCCTCAATCCTCTATTCTCAATCCTCAATCCTCTATCCTCAGTCCTCAAACCTCAATCCTCAACCCTCAGCCCTCATCCTCAATCCTCAATCCTCAATCTTCCATCCTCAGTCCTCAATCGTCAATCTTCTATCCTCAACCGTCAATGTTCAATCCGCAATACCCAATCCTCAATCTTCAAACCTCAATCCTCAATCCACAATCCTCTGACCTCAATCCCCAATCCTCAGCCCGCAAACCTCAATCCTGAATCCTCAATCCTGAATCCTCAATCTTCAGACCTCAGTCCTCCACAATCAGTTGTCTATCCTCAATCCTCAATAGCATATCATCAATTCACAGCTTTCAATACTCAATACTCAACCTGCAATCTTCAAATCTCTATCCACAAACATCAATTCTCATCACTCAACCCTCAACACTCAGTCCCCAATCCTCAACCTTCAATCCTCAATCCTCAACACTCAGTCCTCAATCCTCAATGCTCAATTCTCAACCCTCAATCCTCAGTCCTCAGTTCTCATACCTCAATCCTCAATCCTCAATCCTCAATCCTCAATCTTCAATCCTCAACACTCAAACTTCAATCGTCAATCCTCAATACTCAATCCTCAATCCTCAATCCTCAATCGACAGACTTCAATCCTCAATACTCAATCTTCAATCCTCAATCCTCAATCCTCAATCCTCAATCCTCAGTCCTCAATCCTCAATCCTCAATCCTCAATCCTCGATCTTCAGTCCTCAGTACCCAATCCTCAAACTTCATTCCTCAATCCTCAATCCTCAACACTCGATCCTCAATCCTCAATCCTCAATACTCAATCTTCAATCTTCAATCCTCAGTCCTCAAACCTCAATTCTGAATCCTCAATCCTGAATCCTTAATCTTCAGTCCTCAATCCCCAATCCTCAATCTTCAATCCTCAATCCTCAATCCTCAATCCTAAATCCTCAATCCTCAATCTTCAATCCTCGATCCTCAATCCTCAATCCTCAATCCTCAATCCTGAATCCTCTATCCTCAATCTTCAATCCACAATACTCAATCTGCAATCCTCAATCCTCAATCCTCAATCCTCAATCCTCATTCTTCAATCCTCAATACCGAATCCTCAATCTTCAATCCTCAATCCTCAATCCTCAATTCTCAGTACTCAATCTTCAATCATCAATATTCAATCTTCAATCCTCAATTTCTCAATCCTCAACCCTCAATCCTCAGCCCTCAATGTTCAATCCGCAATAACTAATCCACAATCTTCAATCCTCAATCCTCAATCCTCAATCCTCAATCCTCAATCCTCAGCCCTCAAACCACTATCCTGAATCCTCAATCCTGAATCCTCGATCTTCAGCTCTCAGTACTCAACAATCAGTTGTCAATCCTTAATTCTCAATAGAATATCATCAATTCACAGCTTTCAATACTCAATACTCAAACTGCAATCTTCAAATCTCTATCCACAGACATCAATTCTCATCACTCAACGCTCAACGCTCAACGCTCAGTCCCCAATCCTCAATCTTCAATCCTCAGTCCTCAACACTCAGTCCCTAATCCTCAATCTTCAATCCTCAATACTCAATCTTCAATCCTCAATCCTCAATCCTCGATCCTCAATCCTCAATCCTCAATCGTCAATATCCAATCCTGGATACTCAATCCTCAATCCTCAATCCTCAATCCTCATTCTTCAATCCTCAATACCCAAACCTCAATCTCCAATCCTCAATCCTCAATCCTGAATTCTCAATCCTCAACCCTCAGTCCTCAGTCCTCAAACCTCAATCCTCAACCCTCAGCCCTCACCCTCAATCGTCAATCCTCAATCCTCAATCCTCAATCTTCAATCCTCAACACTCAAACTTCAGTCGTCAATCCTCAATACTCAATCCTCAATCCTCAATCCTCAATCGACAGTCTTCAATCCTCAATACTCAATCTTCAATCCTCAATCCTCAATCCTCAATCCTCAATCCTCAGTCCTCAATCCTCAATCGTCAGTCTTCAATCCTCAATACTCAATCTTCAATCCCCAATCCTCAATCCTCAGTCCTCAATCCTCATTCTTCAATCCTCAATACCCAATCTTCAATCTTCAATCATCAATTCTCAACCCTCAATCCTCAGTCCTCAGTCCTCAAACCTCAATCCTCAACCCTCAGCCCTCATCCTCAATCCTCAATCCTCAATTCTCAATCCTCAATCCTCAATCCTCAGTCCTCAAACCTCAATCCTCAACCCTCAGCCCTCATCGTCAATCCTCAATACTCAATCCTCAATCCTCAATCTTCAATCCCCAATACTCAATCTTCAATCCTCAATCCTCAATCCTCAATCCTCAATCCTCAATGCTCAATCCTCAATCCTCAACACTCAGTCCCCAATCCTCAATCTTCAATCCTCAATACTCAATCTTCAATCCTCAATCCTCAATCCTCAATCCTCAATCCTCATACTTCAATCCTCAATACTCAAACTTCAATGCTCAATCCTCAATCCTCAATCCTCAATCTTCATTCCTCAATCCTCAATCCTCAATCCTCAATCCTCAATGTTCAATCCGCGATACCCAATCCTCAATGTTCAATCCTCAATACTCAATCCTAAATCCTCAGTCCTCAACCCTCAGCCCTCATCCTCAATCCACAATCCTCAATCCTCAATCCTCAATCTTCAATCCTCAATACTCAAACTTCAATCCTCAATCCTCAATACTCAATCCTCAATCCTCAATCCTCAATCGTCAGTCTTCAATCCTCAATACTCAATCTTCAATCCGCAATCCTCAACCCTCAATCCTCAATCCTCTATCTTCAATCCTCAATACCCAATCCTCAATCTTCAATCCTCAATCCTCAATCCTCAATTCTCGATCCTCAATCCTCAATCCTCAATCCTCAATCCCCAATCCTCAATCGTCAGCCATCAATCCTCAATACTCAATCTTCAATCCTCAAACCTCAATCCTCAATCCTCAATCCTCATTCTTCAATCCTCAATACCCAATCCTCAATACTCAAACTTCAATCCTCAATTCTCAATACTCAATCCTCAATCCTCAATCCTCAATCCTCAATCGTCAGTCTTCAATCCTCAATACTCAATCTTCAATCCTCAATCCTCAACCCTCAATCCTCAATCCTCTATCTTCAATCCTCAATACCCAATCTTCAATCTTCAATCCTCAATCCTCAATCCTCAATTCTCGATCCTCAATCCTCAATCCTCAATCCTCGATCCTCAATCCTCAATCGTCAGGCTTCAATCCTCAATACTCAATCTTCAATCCTCAATCCTCAATCCTCAATCATCAATCCTCATTCTTCAATCCTCAATACCCAACCCTCAATCTTCAATCCTCAATCCTCAATCCTCAACTCTCAATCCTCAATCCTCAGTCCTCAGTCCTCAAACCTCAATCCTCAACCCTCAGCCCTCATCCTCAGTCCTCAATCCTCAATCCTCAATCCTCAACCATCAATCATCAATACACAATCTTCAATCCTCAATCCTCGGTACTCAAACCTCAATTCTGAATCCTCAATCCTGAACCCTCAATCTTCAATCCTCAATCCCCAATCCTCAATCTTCAATCCTCAATCCTCAATCCTCAATCCTCAATCCTCAATCTTCAATCCTCGATCCTCAATCCTCAATCCTCCGTCCCATATCCTCAATATTCAATCCATAATCCTCAACCCTCAATCTTTAATCCTCAATACTCAATCTTCAATCCTCAATCCTCAATCCTCAATCCACAATCCTCTGTCCTCAGACCTCAATCCTGAATCCTCAATACTGAATCCTCAATCTTCGGCCCTCAATCCTCAATCCTCAATTTTCAATCCTCAATCCTCAATCCTCTATCCCCATTCTTCAATCATCAATACTCAATCCTCAATCTTCAATCCTCAATCCTCAATCCTCTATTCTCAATCCTCAATCCTCAGTCCTCAAACCTCAATCCTCAACCCTCAGCCCTCATCCTCAATCCTCAATCCTCAATCTTCCATCCTCAGTCCTCAATCGTCAATCTTCTATCCTCAACCGTCAATGTTCAATCCGCAATACCCAATCCTCAATCTTCAATCCTCAATCATCAATCCGCAATCCTCAGACCTCAATCCCCAATCCTCAGCCCGCAAACCTCAATCCTGAATCCTCAATCCTGAATCCTCAATCTTCAGACCTTCTGTCCTCCACAATCAGTTGTCTATCCTCAATCCTCAATAGCATATCATCAATTCACAGCTTTCAATACTCAATACTCAACCTGCAATCTTCAAATCTCTATCCACAAACATCAATTCTCATCACTCAACCATCAACACTCAGTCCCCAATCCTCAACCTTCAATCCTCAATCCTCAACACTCAGTCCTCAATCCTCATTCTTAAATCCTCAATACCCAATCCTCAATACTCAATCTTCAATCCTCAATCCTCAATCCTCAATACTCAATCCTCAATCCTCAATCCTCAATCACCAATCCTCAGTCCTCAGACCTCAATCCTGAATCCTCAATACTGAATCCTCAATCTTCGGCCCTCAATCCTCAATCCTCAATCTTCAATCCTCAATACTCTATCTTCAATCCTCAATCCTCAGTCCTCAAACCTCAATCCTCAATCCTCATTCTTCCATCCTCAATACCCAATCCTCAATCTTCAATCCTCAATCCTCAATCCTCAATTCTGAATCCACAATCCTCAATTTTCAATCTTTATTCTTCAATCCTCAATACCCAATACTCAGTCTTCAATCCTCAATCCTCAATCCTCAATTCTCAATCCTCAACCCTCAGTCCTCAGTCCTCAAACCTCAATCCTCAACCCTCAGCCCTCATCGTCAATCCTCAATCCTCAATTCTCAATCCTCAATCCTCAATATTCAATCCTCAATACTCAATATTCAATCCTCAATCCTCAGTCCTCAAACCTCAATTCTGTATCCTCAGTCCTCAATCCTCAATCCTCAATCGTCAATCTACAATCCGCAATACTCCATCTTCAATCCTCAGTCCTCAATACTCAATCCTCAATCCTCATTCTTCAATCCTCAATACCCAATTCTCAATCTTCAATCCTCAATTCTCAATCCTCAATTCTGAATCCTCAATCCTCAATTTTCAATCCTCATTCTTCAATCCTCAATACCCAATACTCAATCTTCAATCCTCAATCCTCAATCCTCGACCCTCAATCCTCAACCCTCAATCGTCAATCTCCAATCCTGAATACTCAATCTTCAATCCTCAATCCTCAATCCTCATCCTTCAATCCTCAATACCCAATCCTCAATCTTCAATCCTCAATCCTCAATCCTGAATTCTCAATTCTCAATCCTCAGTCCTCAGTCCTCAAACCTCAATCCTCAACCCTCAGCCGTCATCCTCAATCCTCAATCCTCAATCCTCAATGCTCAACCTTCAATCCTCAATACTCAAACTTCAATCCTCAATCCTCAATACGCAATCCTCGATCCTCAATCCTCAATCCTCAATCGTCAGTCTTCAATCCTCAATACTCGATCTTCAATACTCAATCCTCAATCCTCAATCCTCAATCCTCGATCTTCAGTCCTCAATACCCAATCCTCAAACTTCATTCCTCAATCCTCAATCCTCAACACTCGATCCTCAATCCTCAATCCTCAGTCCTCAATTCTCAATCCTCAATCCTCAGTCCTCAGTCCTCAATACACAATCTTCAATCCTCAATCCTCAATCCTCACACTTCAATCCTCAATACCCAATCCTCAAACTTCAATCCTCAATCCTCAATGCTCAATTCTCAACCCTCAATCCTCAGTCCTCAGTCCTCATACCTCAATCCTCAATCCTCAATCCTCAATCCTCAATCTTCAATCCTCAACACTCAAACTTCAGTCGTCAATCCTCAATACTCAATCCTCAATCCCCCATCCTCAATCGACAGTCTTCAATCCTCAGTACTCAATCTTCAATCCTCAATCCTCAATCCTCAATCCTCAATCCTCAGTCCTCAATCCTCAATCCTCAATCCTCAATCCTCGATCTTCAGTCCTCAATACCCAATCCTCAAACTTCATTCCTCAATCCTCAATCCTCAACACTCGATCCTCAATCCTCAATCCTCAATACTCAATCTTCAATCTTCAATCCTCAGTCCTCAAACCTCAATTCTGAATCCTCAATCCTGAATCCTTAATCTTCAGTCCTCAATCCCCAATCCTCAATCTTCAATCCTCAATCCTCAATCCTAAATCCTCAATCCTCAATCTTCAATCCTCGATCCTCAATACTCAATCCTCAATCCTCAATCCTGAATCCTCAATCCTCAATCCTCAATCCCCAATCCTCATTCTTCAATCCTCAATACCGAATCCTCAATCTTCAATCCTCAATCCTCAATCCTCAATTCTCAGTACTCAATCTTCAATCATCAATATTCAATCTTCAATCCTCAATTTCTCAATCCTCAACCCTCAATCCTCAGCCCTCAATGTTCAATCCGCAATAACTAATCCACAATCTTCAATCCTCAATCCTCAATCCTCAATCCTCAATCCTCAATCCTCAATGTTCAATCCGCGATACCCAATCCTCAGTGTTCAATCCTCAATACTCAATCCTAAATCCTCAGTCCTCAACCCTCAGCCCTCATCCTCAATCCACAATCCTCAATCCTCAATCCTCAATCCTCAATCTTCAATCCTCAATACTCAAACTTCAATCCTCAATCCTCAATACTCAATCCTCAATCCTCAATCCTCAATCGTCAGTCTTCAATCCTCAATACTCAATCTTCAATCCGCAATCCTCAACCCTCAATCCTCAATCCTCTATCTTCAATCCCCAATACCCAATCCTCAATCTTCAATCCTCAATCCTCAATCCTCAATTCTCGATCCTCAATCCTCAATCCTCAATCCTCAATCCCCAATCCTCAATCGTCAGCCATCAATCCTCAATACTCAATCTTCAATCCTCAATCCTCAATCCTCAATCCTCAATCCTCATTCTTCAATCCTCAATACCCAATCCTCAATACTCAAACTTCAATCCTCAATTCTCAATACTCAATCCTCAATCCTCAATCCTCAATCGTCAGTCTTCAATCCTCAATACTCAATCTTCAATCCTCAATCCTCAACCCTCAATCCTCAATCCTCTATCTTCAATCCTCAATACCCAATCTTCAATCTTCAATCCTCAATCCTCAATCCTCAATTCTCGATCCTCAATCCTCAATCCTCAATCCTCGATCCTCAATCCTCAATCGTCAGGCTTCAATCCTCAATACTCAATCTTCAATCCTCAATCCTCAATCCTCAATCATCAATCCTCATTCTTCAATCCTCAATACCCAACCCTCAATCTTCAATCCTCAATCCACAATCCTCAACTCTCAATCCTCAATCCTCAGTCCTCAGTCCTCAAACCTCAATCCTCAACCCTCAGCCCTCATCCTCAGTCCTCAATCCTCAATCCTCAATCCTCAACCATCAATCATCAATACACAATCTTCAATCCTCAATCGTCGGTACTCAAACCTCAATTCTGAATCCTCAATCCTGAACCCTCAATCTTCAATCCTCAATCCCCAATCCTCAATCTTCAATCCTCAATCCTCAATCCTCAATCCTCAATCCTCAATCTTCAATCCTCGATCCTCAATCCTCAATCCTCCGTCCCATATCCTCAATATTCAATCCATAATCCTCAACCCTCAATCTTTAATCCTCAATACTCAATCTTCAATCCTCAATCCTCAATCCTCAATCCTCAATCCCCAATCCTCAGTCCTCAGACCTCAATCCTGAATCCTCAATACTGAATCCTCAATCTTCGGCCCTCAATCCTCAATCCTCAATTTTCAATCCTCAATCCTCAATCCTCTATCCCCATTCTTCAATCATCAATACCCAATCCTGAATCTTCAATCCTCAATCCTCAATCCTCTATTCTCAATCCTCAATCCTCAGTCCTCAGTCCTCAAACCTCAATCCTCAACCCTCAGCCCTCATCCTCAATCCTCAATCCTCAATCTTCCATCCTCAGTCCTCAATCGTCAATCTTCTATCCTCAACCGTCAATGTTCAATCCGCAATACCCAATCCTCAATCTTCAATCCTCAATCCTCAATCCACAATCCTCAGACCTCAATCCCCAATCCTCAGCCCGCAAACCTCAATCCTGAATCCTCAATCCTGAATCCTCAATCTTCAGACCTTCTGTCCTCCACAATCAGTTGTCTATCCTCAATCCTCAATAGCATATCATCAATTCACAGCTTTCAATACTCAATACTCAACCTGCAATCTTCAAATCTCTATCCACAAACATCAATTCTCATCACTCAACCATCAACACTCAGTCCCCAATCCTCAACCTTCAATCCTCAATCCTCAACACTCAGTCCTCAATCCTCATTCTTAAATCCTCAATACCCAATCCTCAATACTCAATCTTCAATCCTCAATCCTCAATCCTCAATACTCAATCCTCAATCCTCAATCCTCAATCACCAATCCTCAGTCCTCAGACCTCAATCCTGAATCCTCAATACTGAATCCTCAATCTTCGGCCCTCAATCCTCAATCCTCAATCTTCAATCCTCAATACTCTATCTTCAATCCTCAATCCTCAGTCCTCAAACCTCAATCCTCAATCCTCATTCTTCCATCCTCAATACCCAATCCTCAATCTTCAATCCTCAATCCTCAATCCTCAATTCTGAATCCACAATCCTCAATTTTCAATCTTTATTCTTCAATCCTCAATACCCAATACTCAGTCTTCAATCCTCAATCCTCAATCCTCAATTCTCAATCCTCAACCCTCAGTCCTCAGTCCTCAAACCTCAATCCTCAACCCTCAGCCCTCATCGTCAATCCTCAATCCTCAATCCTCAATCCTCAATCCTCAATATTCAATCCTCAATACTCAATATTCAATCCTCAATCCTCAGTCCTCAAACCTCAATTCTGTATCCTCAGTCCTCAATCCTCAATCCTCAATCGTCAATCTACAATCCGCAATACTCCATCTTCAATCCTCAGTCCTCAGTACCCAATCCTCAATCCTCATTCTTCAATCCTCAATACCCAATTCTCAATCTTCAATCCTCAATTCTCAATCCTCAATTCTGAATCCTCAACCCTCAATTTTCAATCCTCATTCTTCAATCCTCAATACCCAATACTCAATCTTCAATCCTCAATCCTCAATCCTCGACCCTCAATCCTCAACCCTCAATCGTCAATCTCCAATCCTGAATACTCAATCTTCAATCCTCAATCCTCAATCCTCATCCTTCAATCCTCAATACCCAATCCTCAATCTTCAATCCTCAATCCTCAATCCTGAACTCTCAGTTCTCAATCCTCAGTCCTCAGTCCTCAAACCTCAATCCTCAACCCTCAGCCGTCATCCTCAATCCTCAATCCTCAATCCTCAATGCTCAACCTTCAATCCTCAATACTCAAACTTCAATCCTCAATCCTCAATACGCAATCCTCGATCCTCAATCCTCAATCCTCGATCGTCAGTCTTCAATCCTCAATACTCAATCTTCAATACTCAATCCTCAATCCTCAATCCTCAATCCTCGATCTTCAGTCCTCAATACCCAATCCTCAAACTTCATTCCTCAATCCTCAATCCTCAACACTCGATCCTCAATCCTCAATCCTCAATCCTCAATTCTCAATCCTCAATCCTCAGCCCTCAGTCCTCAATACACAATCTTCAATCCTCAATCCTCAATCCTCAATCCTCAATCCTCAATCCTCACACTTCAATCCTCAATACCCAATCCTCAAACTTCAATCCTCAATCCTCAATGCTCAATTCTCAACCCTCAATCCTCAGTCCTCAGTCCTCATACCTCAATCCTCAATCCTCAATCCTCAATCCTCAATCTTCAATCCTCAACACTCAAACTTCAGTCGTCAATCCTCAATACTCAATCCTCAATCCCCCATCCTCAATCGACAGTCTTCAATCCTCAATACTCAATCTTCAATCCTCAATCCTCAATCCTCAATCTTCAATCCTCAACACTCAAACTTCAGTCGTGAATCCTCAATACTCAATCCTCAATCCCCCATCCTCAATCGACAGTCTTCAATCCTCAATACTCAATCTTCAATCCTCAATCCTCAATCCTCAATCCTCAATCCTCAGTCCTCAATCCTCAATCCTCAATCCTCAATCCTCGATCTTCAGTCCTCAATACCCAATCCTCAAACTTCATTCCTCAATCCTCAATCCTCAACACTCGATCCTCAATCCTCAATTCTCAGTACTCAATCTTCAATCATCAATATTCAATCTTCAATCCTCAATTTCTCAATCCTCAACCCTCAATCCTCAGCCCTCAATGTTCAATCCGCAATAACTAATCCACAATCTTCAATCCTCAATCCTCAATCCTCAATCCTCAATCCTCAATCCTCAGCCCTCAAATCTCAATCCTGAATCCTCAATCCTGAATCCTCGATCTTCAGCTCTCAGTCCTCAACAGTCAGTTGTCAATCCTTAATTCTCAATAGAATATCATAAATTCACAGCTTTCAATACTCAATACTCAACCTGCAATCTTCAAACCTCTATCCACAGACATCAATTGTCATCACTCAACGCTCAACGCTCAACGCTCAGTCCCCAATCCTCAATCTTCAATCCTCAGTCCTCAACACTCAGTCCCCAATCCTCAATCTTCGATCCTCAATACTCAATCTTCAATCCTCAATCCTCAATCCTCGATCCTCAATCCTCAATCGTCAATCGTCAATATCCAATCCTGAATACTCAATCCTCAATCGTCAATCCTCAATCCTCATCCTTCAATCCTCAATACCCAATCCTCAATCTTCAATCCTCAATCCTCAAGCCTGAATTCTCAATCCTCAATCCTCAGTCCTCAGTCCTCAAACCTCAATCCTCAACCCTCAACCCTCACCCTCAATCCTCAATCCTCAATCCTCAATCCTCAATCTTCAATCCTCAATACTCAAACTTCAATCCTCAATCCTCAATACGCAATCCTCAATCCTCAATCCTCAATCGTCAGTCTTCAATCCTCAATACTCAATCTTCAATCTTCATTCATCAATCCTCAATCCTCAATTCTCAATCCTCAATCCTAAGTCCTCAGTCCTCAAACCTCAATCCTCAACCCTCAGCCCTCATCCTCAATACTCAATCCTCAATCTTCAATCCTCAATCCTCAATCCTCAATACTCAATCTTCAATCTTCAATCCTCAGTCCTCAAACCTCAATTCTGAATCTTCAATCCTGAATCCTTAATCTTCAATCCTCAATCCCCAATCCTCAATCTTCAATACTCAATCCTCAATCCTCAATCCTCAATCCTCAATTCTCGATCCTCAATCTTCAATCCTCAATCCTCAATCCTCATTCTTCAATCCTCAATACCCAATCTTCAATCTTCAATCCTCAATCCTCAATCCTCAATTCTCAACCCTCAATCCTCAGTCCTCAGTCCTCAAACCTCAATCCTCAACCCTCAGCCCTCATCCTCAATCCTCAATCCTCAATTCTCAATCCTCAATCCTCAATCCTCAGTCCTCAAACCTCAATCCTCAACCCTCAGCCCTCATCGTCAATCCTCAATACTCAATCCTCAATCCTCAATCTTCAATCCCCAATACTCAATCTTCAATCCTCAATCCTCAATCCTCAATCCTCAATCCTCAATTCTCAATCTTCAATTCTCAATCCTCAGTCCTCAATCGTCAGTCTTCATTCCTCAATGCTCAATCTTCAATCCTCAATCCTCAATACTCAGTCCTCAATCCCCATTCTTCAATCATCAATACCCAATCCTCAATCTTCAATCCTCAATCCTCAATCCTCAGTCCTCAGTCCTCAAACCTCAATCCTCAACCCTCAGCCCTCATCCTCAATCCACAACCCTCAATCCCCAATCCTCAATCTTCATTCAGCAATATACAATCTTCAGTCCTCAATCCCCAATACTCAATCCTCAATCCTCAATCCTCAATCCTCAATCCTCAATCCTCAATCCTCAATCCTCAGTCCCCAAACCTCAATCCTCAATCTTCAATCCTCAATACTCAATCTTCAATCCTCAATCCTCAATACTCAATCCTCAATCCTCAATCCTCAATCGTCAGTCTTCAATCGTCAATACTCAATCTTCAATCCTCAATCCTCAATCCTCAATCCTCATTCTTCAATCCTCAATAGCCAACCCTCAATCTTCAATCCTCAATCCTCAATCCTCAACTCTCAATCCTCAATCCTCAGTCCTCAGTCCTCAAACCTCAATCCTCAACCCTCAGCCCTCATCCTCAGTCCTCAATCCTCAATCCTCAATCCTCAACCATCAATCATCAATACACAATCTTCAATCCTCAATCCTCAGTACTCAAACCTCAATTCTGAATCCTCAATCCTGAACCCTCAATCTTCAATCCTCAATCCCCAATCCTCAATCTTCAATCCTCAATCCTCAATCCTCAATCCTCAATCCTCAATCCTCAATCTTCAATCCTCGATCCGCAATCCTCAATCCTCCGTCCCATATCCTCAATATTCAATCCATAATCCTCAACCCTCAATCTTTAATCCTCAATACTCAATCTTCAATCCTCAATCCTCAATCCTCAATCCTCAATCCCCAATCCTCAGTCCTCAGACCTCAATCCTGAATCCTCAATACTGAATCCTCAATCTTCGGCCCTCAATCCTCAATCCTCAATTTTCAATACTCATTCTTCAATCCTCAATACCCAATACTCAATCTTCAATCCTCAATCCTCAATCCTCAATCCTCAATCCTCAGTCCTCAGTCCTCAAACCTCAATCCTCAACCCTCAGCCCTCACCCTCAATCCTCAATCCTCAATCCTCAGTCCTCAATCTTCAATCCTCAATACTCAAACTTCAATCCTCAATCCTCAATACGCAATCCTCAATCCTCAATCCTCAATCGTCAGTCTTCAATCCTCAATACTCAATCTTCAATCTTCATTCATCAATCCTCAATCCTCAATTCTCAATCCTCAATCCTAAGTCCTCAGTCCTCAAACCTCAATCCTCAACCCTCAGCCCTCATCCTCAATACTCAATCCTCAATCTTCAATCCTCAATCCTCAATCCTCAATACTCAATCTTCAATCTTCAATCCTCAGCCCGCAAACCTCTATTCTGAATCCTCAATCCTGAATCCTTAATCTTCATTCCTCAATCCCCAATCCTCAATCTTCAATACTCAATCCTCAATCCTCAATCCTCAATCCTCAATCTTCAATCCTCAATCCACAATCCTCAATCCTCAATCGTCAATCTTCAATCCTCAATACCCAAACTTCAATCCTCAATCCTCAATACTCAATCCTCAATCCTCAATCCTCAATCGTCAGTCTTCAATCCTCAATACTCAATCTTCAATCCTCAATCCTCAACCCTCAATCCTCAATCCTCTATCTTCAATCCTCAATACCCAATCCTCAATCTTCAATCCTCAATCCTCAATCCTCAATTCTCGATCCTCAATCTTCAATCCTCAATCCTCAATCCTCATTCTTCAATCCTCAATACCCAATCTTCAATCTTCAATCCTCAATCCTCAATTCTCAACCCTCAATCCTTAGTCCTCAGTCCTCAAACCTCAATCCTCAACCCTCAGCCCTCTTCCTCAATCCTCAATCCTCAATTCTCAATCCTCAATCCTCAATCCTCAGTCCTCAAACCTCAATCCTCAACCCTCAGCCCTCATCGTCAATCCTCAATACTCAATCCTCAATCCTCAATCTTCAATCCCCAATACTCAATCTTCAATCCTCAATCCTCAATCCTCAATCCTCAATCCTCAATTCTCAATCTTCAATTCTCAATCCTCAGTCCTCAATCGTCAGTCTTCATTCCTCAATGCTCAATCTTCAATCCTCAATCCTCAATCCTCAGTCCTCAATCCCCATTCTTCAATCATCAATACCCAATCCTCAATCTTCAATCCTCAATCCTCAATCCTCAGTCCTCAGTCCTCCAACCTCAATCCTCAACCCTCAGCCCTCATCCTCAATCCACAACCCTCAATCCCCAATCCTCAATCTTCATTCAGCAATATACAATCTTCAGTCCTCAATCCCCAATACTCAATCCTCAATCCTCAATCCTCAATCCTCAATCCTCAATCCTCAATCCTCAATCCTCAGTCCCCAAACCTCAGTCCTCAATCTTCAATCCTCAATACTCAATCTTCAATCCTCAATCCTCAATACTCAATCCTCAATCCTCAATCCTCAATCGTCAGTCTTCAATCGTCAATACTCAATCTTCAATCCTCAATCCTCAATCCTCAATCCTCATTCTTCAATCCTCAATAGCCAACCCTCAATCCTCAATCCTCAATCCTCAATCCTCAACTCTCAATCCTCAATCCTCAGTCCTCAGTCCTCAAACCTCAATCCTCAACCCTCAGCCCTCATCCTCAGTCCTCAATCCTCAATCCTCAATCCTCAACCATCAATCATCAATACACAATCTTCAATCCTCAATCCTCAGTACTCAAACCTCAATTCTGAATCCTCAATCCTGAACCCTCAATCTTCAATCCTCAATCCCCAATCCTCAATCTTCAATCCTCAATCCTCAATCCTCAATCCTCAATCCTCAATCTTCAATCCTCGATCCGCAATCCTCAATCCTCCGTCCCATATCCTCAATATTCAATCCATAATCCTCAACCTTCAATCTTTAATCCTCAATACTCGATCTTCAATCCTCAATCCTCAATCCTCAATCCTCAATCCCCAATCCTCAGTCCTCAGACCTCAATCCTGAATCCTCAATACTGAATCCTCAATCTTCGGCCCTCAATCCTCAATCCTCAATTTTCAATACTCATTCTTCAATCCTCAATACCCAATACTCAATCTTCAATCCTCAATCCTCAATCCTCGACCCTCAATCCTCAATCCTCAATCGTCATTCTCCAATCCTGAACACTCAATCTTCAATCCTCAATCCTCTATCCTCATCCTTCAATCCTCAATACCCAATCCTCAAACTTCAATCCTCAATCCTCAATGCTCAATTCTCAACCCTCAATCCTCAGTCCTCAGTCCTCATACCTCAATCCTCAATCCTCAATCCTCAATCCTCAATCTCCAATCCTCAACACTCAAACTTCAGTCGTCAATCCTCAATACTCAATCCTCAATCCTCAATCCTCAATCGACAGTCTTCAATCCCCAATACTCAATCTTCAATCCTCAATCCTCAATCCTCAATCCTCAATCCTCAGTCCTCAATCCTCAATCGTCAGTCTTCAATCCTCAATACTCAATCTTCAATCCCCAATCCTCAATCCTCAATCCTCAATCCTCATTCTTCAATCCTCAATACCCAATCTTCAATCTTCAATCATCAATTCTCAACCCTCAATCCTCAGTCCTCAGTCCTCAAACCTCAATCCTCAACCCTCAGCCCTCATCCTCAATCCTCAATCCTCAATTCTCAATCCTCAATCCTCAATCCTCAGTCCTCAAACCTCAATCCTCGACACTCAGCCCTCATCGTCAATCCTCAATACTCAATCCTCAATCCTCAATCTTCAATCCCCAATACTCAATCTTCAATCCTCAATCCTCAATCCTCAATCCTCAATCCTCAATCCTCAATCCTCAATCCTCAATCTTCAATCCTCAATCCTCAGTCCTCAATCGTCAGTCTTCATTCCTCAATGCTCAATCTTCAATCCTCAATCCCCATTCTTCAATCATCAATACCCAATCCTCAATCTTCAATCCTCAATCCTCAATCCTCAGTCCTCAGTCCTCAAACCTCAATCCTCAACCCTCAGCCCTCATCCTCAATCCACAACCCTCAATCCCCAATCCTCAATCTTCATTCAGCAATATACAATCTTCAGTCCTCAATCCCCAATACTCAATCCTCAATTCTCAATCCTCAATCCTCAATCCTCAATCCTCAATCCTCAGTCCTCAGTCCCCAAACCTCAATCCTCAATCTTCAACCCTCAATACTCAATCTTCAATCCTCAATCCTCAATACTCAATCCTCAAACCTCAATCCTCAATCGTCAGTCTTCAATCGTCAATAGTCAATCTTCAATCCTCAATCCTCAATCCTCAATCCTCATTCTTCAATCCTCAATACCCAACCCTCAATCTTCAATCCTCAATCCTCAATCCTCAACTCTCAATCCTCAATCCTCAGTCCTCAGTCCTCAAACCTCAATCCTCAACCCTCAGCCCTCATCCTCAGTCCTCAATCCTCAATCCTCAATCCTCAACCATCAATCATCAATACACAATCTTCAATCTTCAATCCTCGGTCCTCAAACCTCAATCCTCAATCCTCAATCCTCAATCCTCAATCGTCAGTCTTCAATCGTCAATACTCAATCTTCAATCCTCAATTCTCAATCCTCAATCCTCAATCCTCAATCTTCAATCCTCGATCCTCAATCCTCAATCCTCCGTCCCATATCCTCAATATTCAATCCATAATCCTCAACCCTCAATCTTTAATCCTCAATACTCAATCTTCAATCCTCAATCCTCAATCCTCAATCCTCAATCCCCAATCCTCAGTCCTCAGACCTCAATCCTGAATCGTCAATACTGAATCCTCAATCTTCGGCCCTCAATCCTCAATCCTCAATTTTCAATACTCATTCTTCAATCCTCAATACCCAATACTCAATCTTCAATCCTCAATCCTCAATCCTCGAACCTCAATCCTCAATCCACAATCGTCATTCTCCAATCCTGAATACTCAATCTTCAATCCTCAATCCTCAATCCTCATCCTTCAATCCTCAATACCCAATCCTCAATCTTCAATCCTCAATCCTCAATCCTGAATTCTCAATCCTCAATCCTCAGTCCCCAATCGTCAGTCTTCAATCCTCAATACTCAATCTTCAATCCCCAATCCTCAATCCTCAATCCTCAATCCTCATTCTTCAATCCCCAATACACAATCTTCAATCTTCAATCATCAATTCTCAACCCTCAATCCTCAGTCCTCAGTCCTCAAACCTCAATCCTCAACCCTCAGCCCTCATCCTCAATCCTCAATCCTCAATTCTCAATCCTCAATCCTCAATCCTCAATCCTCAATCCTCAATCCTCACACTTCAATCCTCAATACCCAATCCTCAAACTTCAATCCTCAATCCTCAATGCTCAATTCTCAACCCTCAATCCTCAGTCCTCAGTCCTCATACCTCAATCCTCAATCCTCAATCCTCAATCCTCAATCTTCAATCCTCAACACTCAAACTTCAGTCGTCAATCCTCAATACTCAATCCTCAATCCTCAATCCTCAATCGACAGTCTTCAATCCTTAATACTCAATCTTCAATCCTCAATCCTCAATCCTCAATCCTCAATCCTCAGTCCTCAATCCTCAATCGTCAGTCTTCAATCCTCAATACTCAATCTTCAATCCCCAATCCTCAATCCTCAATCCTCAATCCTCATTCTTCAATCCGCAATACCCAATCTTCAATCTTCAATCATCAATTCTCAACCCTCAATCCTCAGTCCTCAGTCCTCAAACCTCAATCCTCAACCCTCAGACCTCATCCTCAATCCTCAATCCTCAATTCTCAATCCTCAATCCTCAATCCTCAGTCCTCAAACCTGAATCCTCAACCCTCAGCCCTCATCGTCAATCCTCAATACTCAATCCTCAATCCTCAATCTTCAATCCCCAATACTCAATCTTCAATCCTCAATCCTCAATCCTCAATCCTCAATCCTCAATCCTCAATCTTCAATCCTCAATCCTCAGTCCTCAATCGTCAGTCTTCATTCCTCAATGCTCAATCTTCAATCCTCAATCCTCAATCCTCAATCCTCAATCCCCATTCTTCAATCATCAATACCCAATCCTCAATCTTCAATCCTCAATCCTCAATCCTCTATTCTCAATCCTCAATCCTCAGTCCTCAGTCCTCAAACCTCAATCCTCAACCCTCAGCCCTCATCCTCAATCCTCAATCCTCAATCTTCCATCCTCAGTCCTCAATCGTCAATCTTCTATCCTCAACCGTCAATGTTCAATCCGCAATACCCAATCCTCAATCTTCAATCCTCAATCCTCAATCCACAATCCTCAGACCTCAATCCCCAATCCTCAGCCCGCAAACCTCAATCCTGAATCCTCAATCCTGAATCCTCAATCTTCAGACCTCAGTCCTCCACAATCAGTTGTCTATCCTCAATCCTCAATGGCATATCATCAATTCACAGCTTTCAATACTCAATACTCAACCTGCAATCTTCAAATCTCTATCCACAAACATCAATTCTCATCACTCAACCCTCAACACTCAGTCCCCAATCCTCAACCTTCAATCCTCAATCCTCAACACTCAGTCCTCAATCCTCAATGCTCAATTCTCAACCCTCAATCCTCAGTCCTCAGTTCTCATACCTCAATCCTCAATCCTCAATCCTCAATCCTCAATCTTCAATCCTCAACACTCAAACTTCAGTCGTCAATCCTCAATACTCAATCCTCAATCCTCAATCCTCAATCGACAGTCTTCAATCCTCAATACTCAATCTTCAATCCTCAATCCTCAATCCTCAATCCTCAATCCTCAGTCCTCAATCCTCAATCCTCAATCCTCAATCCTCGATCTTCAGTCCTCAATACCCAATCCTCAAACTTCATTCCTCAATCCTCAATCCTCAAGACTCGATCCTCAATCCTCAATCCTCAATACTCAATCTTCAATCTTCAATCCTCAGTCCTCAAACCTCAATTCTGAATCCTCAATCCTGAATCCTTAATCTTCAGTCCTCAATCCCCAATCCTCAATCTTCAATCCTCAATCCTCAATCCTAAATCCTCAATCCTCAATCTTCAATCCTCGATCCTCAATCCTCAATCCTCAATCCTCAATCCTGAATCCTCAATCCTCAATCTTCAATCAACAATACTCAATCTGCAATCCTCAATCCTCAATCCTCAATCCACAATCCTCATTCTTCAATCCTCAATACCGAATCCTCAATCTTCAATCCTCAATCCTCAATCCTCAATTCTCGGTACTCAATCTTCAATCATCAATATTCAATCTTCAATCCTCAATTTCTCAATCCTCAACCCTCAATCCTCAGCCCTCAATGTTCAATCCGCAATAACTGATCCACAATCTTCAATCCTCAATCCTCAATCCTCAGCCCTCAAACCTCTATCCTGAATCCTCAATCCTGAATCCTCGATCTTCAGCTCTCAGTCCTCAACAATCAGTTGTCAATCCTTAATTCTCAATAGAATATCATCAATTCACAGCTTTCAATACTCAATACTCAACCTGCAATCTTCAAATCTCTATCCACAGACATCAATTCTCATCACTCAACGCTCAACGCTCAACGCTCAGTCCCCAATCCACAATCTTCAATCCTCAGTCCTCAACACTCAGTCCCCAATCCTCAATCTTCAATCCTCAATACTCAATCTTCAATCCTCAATCCTCAATCCTCGATCCTCAATCCTCAATCCTCAATCGTCAATATCCAATCCTGGATACTCAATCCTCAATCCTCAATCCTCAATCCTCATTCTTCAATCCTCAATACCCAAACCTCAATCTTCAATCCTCAATCCTCAATCCTGAATTCTCAATCCTCAACCCTCAGTCCTCAGTCCTCAAACCTCAATCCTCAACCCTCAGCCCTCACCCTCAATCCTCAATCCTCAATCCTCAATCCTCAATCTTCAATCCTCAACACTCAAACTTCAGTCGTCAATCCTCAATACTCAATCCTCAATCCTCAATCCTCAATCGACAGTCTTCAATCCTCAATACTCAATCTTCAATCCTCAATCCTCAATCCTCAATCCTCAATCCTCAGTCCTCAATCCTCAGTCGTCAGTCTTCAATCCTCAATACTCAATCTTCAATCCCCAATCCTCAATCCTCAATCCTCAATCCTCATTCTTCAATCCTCAATACCCAATCTTCAATCTTCAATCATCAATTCTCAACCCTCAATCCTCAGTCCTCAGTCCTCAAACCTCAATCCTCAACCCTCAGCCCTCATCCTCAATCCTCAATCCTCAATTCTCAATCCTCAATCCTCAATCCTCAGTCCTCAAACCTCAATCCTCGACACTCAGCCCTCATCGTCAATCCTCAATACTCAATCCTCAATCCTCAATCTTCAATCCCCAATACTCAATCTTCAATCCTCAATCCTCAATCCTCGGCCCTCAATCCTCAATCCTCAATCGTCATTCTCCAATCCTGAACACTCAATCTTCAATCCTCAATCCTCAATCCTCATCCTTCAATCCTCAATACCCAATCCTCAATCTTCAATCCTCAATCCTCAATCCTGAATTCTCAATCCTCAATCCTCAGTCCTCAGTCCTCAAACCTCAATCCTCAACCCTCAGCCCTCATCCTCAATCCTCAATCCTCAATCCTCAATGCTCAATCTTCAATCCTCAATACTCAAACTTCAATCCTCAATCCTCAATACGCAATCCTCGATCCTCAATCCTCAATCCTCAATCGTCAGTCTTCAATCCTCAATACTCAATCTTCAATACTCAATCCTCAATCCTCAATGCTCAATCCTCGATCTTCAGTCCTCAATACCCAATCCTCAAACTTCAATCCTCAATCCTCAATCCTCAACACTCGATCCTCAATCCTCAATGCTCAATCCTCAATTGTCAATCCTCAATCCTCAGTCCTCATTCCTCAATACACAATCTTCAATCCTCAATCCTCAATCCTCAATCCTCAATCCTCAATCCTCACACTTCAATCCTCAATACCCAATCCTCAAACTTCAATCCTCAATCCTCAATGCTCAATTCTCAACCCTCAACCCTCAGTCCTCAGTCCTCATACCTCAATCCTCAATCCTCAATCCTCAATCCTCAATCTTCAATCCTCAACACTCAAACTTCAGTCGTCAATCCTCAATACTCAATCCTCAATCCTCAATCCTCAATCGACAGTCTTCAATCCTCAATACTCAATCTTCAATCCTCAATCCTCAATCCTCAATCCTCAATCCTCAGTCCTCAATCCTCAATCGTCAGTCTTCAATCCTCAATACTCAATCTTCAATCCCCAATCCTCAATCCTCAATCCTCAATCCTCATTCTTCAATCCTCAATACCCAATCTTCAATCTTCAATCATCAATTCTCAACCCTCAATCCTCAGTCCTCAGTCCTCAAACCTCAATCCTCAACCCTCAGCCCTCATCCTCAATCCTCAATCCTCAATTCTCAATCCTCAATCCTCAATCCTCAGTCCTCAAACCTCAATCCTCGACACTCAGCCCTCATCGTCAATCCTCAATACTCAATCCTAAATCCTCAATCTTCAATCCCCAATACTCAATCTTCAATCCTCAATCCTCAATCCTCAATCCTCAATCCTCAATCCTCAATCTTCAATCCTCAATCCTCAGTCCTCAATCGTCAGTCTTCATTCCTCAATGCTCAATCTTCAATCCTCAATCCTGAGTCCTCAATCCTCAATCCCCATTCTTCAATCATCAATACCCAATCCTCAATCTTCAATCCTCAATCCTCATTCCTCAGTCCTCAGTCCTCAAACCACAATCCTCAACCCTCAGCCCTCATCCTCAATCCACAACCCTCAATCCCCAATCCTGAATCTTCATTCAGCAATATACAATCTTCAGTCCTCAATCCCCAATACTCAATCCTCAATTCTCAATCCTCAATCCTCAATCCTCAATCCTCAATCCTCAATCCTCAGTCCCCAAACCTCAATCCTCAATCTTCAACCCTCAATACTCAATCTTCAATCCTCAATCCTCAATACTCAATCCTCAATCCTCAATCCTCAATCGTCAGTCTTCAATCGTCAATACTCAATCTTCAATCCTCAATCCTCAATCCTCAATCCTCATTCTTCAATCCTCAATACCCAACCCTCAATCTTCAATCCTCAATCCTCAATCCTCAACTCTCAATCCTCAATCCTCAGTCCTCAGTCCTCAAACCTCAATCCTCAACCCTCAGCCCTCATCCTCAGTCCTCAATCCTCAATCCTCAATCCTCAACCATCAATCATCAATACACAATCTTCAATCCTCAATCCTCGGTACTCAAACCTCAATCCTCAATCCTCAATCCTCAATCCTCAATCGTCAGTCTTCCATCGTCAATACTCAATCTTCAATCCTCAATCCTCAATCCTCAATCCTCAATCCTCAATCTTCAATCCTCGATCCTCAATCCTCAATCCTCCGTCCCATATCCTCAATATTCAATCCATAATCCTCAACCCTCAATCTTTAATCCTCAATACTCAATCTTCAATCCTCAATCCTCAATCCTCAATCCTCAATCCCCAATCCTCAGTCCTCAGACCTCAATCCTGAATCGTCAATACTGAATCCTCAATCTTCGGCCCTTAATCCTCAATCCTCAATTTTCAATACTCATTCTTCAATCCTCAATACCCAATACTCAATCTTCAATCCTCAATCCTCAATCCTCGATCCTCAATCCTCAATCCTCAATCGTCATTCTCCAATCCTGAGTACTCAATCTTCAATCCTCAATCCTCAATCCTCATCCTTCAATCCTCAATACCCAATCCTCAATCTTCAATCCTCGATCCTCAATCCTCAATCATCAATCCTCAATCCTGAATCCTCAATCCTCAATCTTCAATCAACAATACTCAATCTGCAATCCTCAATCCTCAATCCTCAATCCTCAATCCTCATTCTTCAATCCTCAATACCGAATCCTCAATCTTCAATCCTCAATCCTCAATCCTCAATTCTCAGTACTCAACCTTCAATCATCAATATTCAATCTTCAATCCTCAATTTCTCAATCCTCAACCCTCAATCCTCAGCCCTCAATGTTCAATCCGCAATAACTAATCCACAATCTTCAATCCTCAATCCTCAATCCTCAATCCTCAATCCTCAATCCTCAGCCCTCAAACCTCTATCCTGAATCCTCAATCCTGAATCCTCGATCTTCAGCTCTCAGTCCTCAACAATCAGTTGTCAATCCTTAATTCTCAATAGAATATCATCAATTCACAGCTTTCAATACTCAATACTCAACCTGCAATCTTCAAATCTCTATCCACAGACATCAATTCTCATCACTCAACGCTCAACGCTCAACGCTCAGTCCCCAATCCACAATCTTCAATCCTCAGTCCTCAACACTCAGTCCCCAATCCTCAATCTTCAATCCTCAATACTCAATCTTCAATCCTCAATCCTCAATCCTCGATCCTCAATCCTCAATCCTCAATCGTCAATATCCAATCCTGGATACTCAATCCTCAATACTCAATCCTCAATCCTCATTCTTCAATCCTCAATACCCAAACCTCAATCTTCAATCCTCAATCCTCAATCCTGAATTCTCAATCCTCAACCCTCAGTCCTCAGTCCTCAAACCTCAATTCTCAACCCTCAGCCCTCACCCTCAATCCTCAATCCTCAATCCTCAATCCTCAATCTTCAATCCTCAACACTCAAACTTCAGTCGTCAATCCTCAATACTCAATCCTCAATCCTCAATCCTCAATCGACAGTCTTCAATCCTCAATACTCAATCTTCAATCCTCAATCCTCAATCCTCAATCCTCAATCCTCAGTCCTCAATCCTCAATCGTCAGTCTTCAATCCTCAATACTCAATCTTCAATCCCCAATCCTCAATCCTCAATCCTCAATCCTCATTCTTCAATCCTCAATACCCAATCTTCAATCTTCAATCATCAATTCTCAACCCTCAATCCTCAGTCCTCAGTCCTCAAACCTCAATCCTCAACCCTCAGCCCTCATCCTCAATCCTCAATCCTCAATTCTCAATCCTCAATCCTCAATCCTCAGTCCTCAAACCTCAATCCTCAACCCTCAGCCCTCATCGTCAATCCTCAATACTCAATCCTCAATCCTCAATCTTCAATCCCCAATACTCAATCTTCAATCCTCAATCCTCAATCCTCAATCCTCAATCCTCAATCCTCAATCTTCAATCCTCAATCCTCAATCCTCAATCGTCAGTCTTCATTCCTCAATGCTCAATCTTCAATCCTCAATCCTCAATCCTCAATCCTCAATCCCCATTCTTCAATCATCAATACCCAATCCTCAATCTTCAATCCTCAATCCTCAATCCTCTATTCTCAATCCTCAATCCTCAGTCCTCAGTCCTCAAACCTCAATCCTCAACCCTCAGCCCTCATCCTCAATCCTCAATCCTCAATCTTCAATCCTCAGTCCTCAATCGTCAATCTTCTATCCTCAACCGTCAATGTTCAATCCGCAATACCCAATCCTCAATCTTCAATCCTCAATCCTCAATCCACAATCCTCAGACCTCAATCCCCAATCCTCAGCCCGCAAACCTCAATCCTGAATCCTCAATCCTGAATCCTCAATCTTCAGACCTCAGTCCTCCACAATCAGTTGTCAATCCTCAATCCTCAATAGCATATCATCAATTCACAGCTTTCAATACTCAATACTCAACCTGCAATCTTCAAATCTCTATCCACAAACATCAATTCTCATCACTCAACCCTCAACACTCAGTCCCCAATCCTCAACCTTCAATCCTCAATCTTCAACACTCAGTCCTCAATCCTCATTCTTAAATCCTCAATACCCAATCCTCAATACTCAATCTTCAATCCTCAATCCTCAATCCTCAATCCTCAATCCTCAATCTTCAATCCTCAATAACCAATCCTCAACCTTCAATCCTCAATCCGCAATCCTCAACACTCAGTCCTCAATCCTCATTCTTAAATCCTCAATAGCCAATCCTCAATACTCAATCTTCAATCCTCAATCCTCAATCCTCAATACTCAATCCTCTATCCTCAATCCTCAATCACCAATCCTCAGTCCTCAGACCTCAATCCTGAATCCTCAATACTGAATCCTCAATCTTCGGCCCTCAATCCTCAATCCTCAATCTTCAATCCTCAATACTCTATCTTCAATCCTCAATCCTCAGTCCTCAAACCTCAATCCTCAATCCTCATTCTTCCATCCTCAATACCCAATCCTCAATCTTCAATCCTCAATCCTCAATCCTCAATTCTGAATCCACAATCCTCAATTTTCAGTCTTCTTTCTTCAATCCTCAATACCCAATACTCAGTCTTCAATCCTCAATCCTCAATGCTCAATTCTCAATCCTCAACCCTCAGTCCTCAGTCCTCAAACCTCAATCCTCAACCCTCAGCCCTCATCGTCAATCCTCAATCCTCAATCCTCAATTCTCAGTACTCAACCTTCAATCATCAATATTCAATCTTCAATCCTCAATTTCTCAATCCTCAACCCTCAATCCTCAGCCCTCAATGTTCAATCCGCAATAACTAATCCACAATCTTCAATCCTCAATCCTGAATCCTCAATCCTCAATCCTCAATCCTCAGCCCTCAAACCTCTATCCTGAATCCTCAATCCTGAATCCTCGATCTTCAGCTCTCAGTCCTCAACAATCAGTTGTCAATCCTTAATTCTCAATAGAATATCATCAATTCACAGCTTTGAATACTCAATACTCAACCTGCAATCTTCAAATCTCTATCCACAGACATCAATTCTCATCACTCAACGCCCAACGCTCAACGCTCAGTCCCCAATCCACAATCTTCAATCCTCAGTCCTCAACACTCAGTCCCCAACCCTCAATCTTCAATCCTCAATACTCAATCTTCAATCCCCAATCCTCAATCCTCGATCCTCAATCCTCAATCCTCAATCGTCAATATCCAATCCTGGATACTCAATCCTCAATCCTCAATCCTCAAACCTCATTCTTCAATCCTCAATACCCAAACCTCAATCTTCAATCCTCAATCCTCAATCCTGATTTCTCAATCCTCAACCCTCAGTCCTCAGTCCTCAAACCTCAATCCTCAACCCTCAGCCCTCACCCTCAATCCTCAATCCTCAATCCTCAATCCTCAATCTTCAATCCTCAACACTCAAACTTCAGTCGTCAATCCTCAATACTCAATCCTCAATCCTCAATCCTCAATCGACAGTCTTCAATCCTCAATACTCAATCTTCAATCCTCAATCCTCAATCCTCAATCCTCAATCCTCAGTCCTCAATCCTCAATCGTCAGTCTTCAATCCTCAATACTCAATCTTCAATCCCCAATCCTCAATCCTCAATCCTCAATCCTCATTCTTCAATCCTCAATACCCAATCTTCAATCTTCAATCATCAATTCTCAACCCTCAATCCTCAGTCCTCAGTCCTCAAACCTCAATCCTCAACCCTCAGCCCTCATCCTCAATCCTCAATCCTCAATTCTCAATCCTCAATCCTCAATCCTCAGTCCTCAAACCTCAATCCTCAACCCTCAGCCCTCATCGTCAATCCTCAATACTCAATCCTCAATCCTCAATCTTCAATCCCCAATACTCAATCTTCAATCCTCAATCCTGAATCCTCAATCCTCAATCCTCAATCCTCAATCTTCAATCCTCAATCCTCAATCCTCAATCGTCAGTCTTCATTCCTCAATGCTCAATCTTCAATCCTCAATCCTCAATCCTCAATCCTCAATCCCCATTCTTCAATCATCAATACCCAATCCTCAATCTTCAATCCTCAATCCTCAATCCTCTATTCTCAATCCTCAATCCTCAGTCCTCAGTCCTCAAACCTCAATCCTCAACCCTCAGCCCTCATCCTCAATCCTCAATCCTCAATCTTCAATCCTCAGTCCTCAATCGTCAATCTTCTATCCTCAACCGTCAATGTTCAATCCGCAATACCCAATCCTCAATCTTCAATCCTCAATCCTCAATCCACAATCCTCAGACCTCAATCCCCAATCCTCAGCCCGCAAACCTCAATCCTGAATCCTCAATCCTGAATCCTCAATCTTCAGACCTCAGTCCTCCACAATCAGTTGTCAATCCTCAATCCTCAATTGCATATCATCAATTCACAGCTTTCAATACTCAATACTCAACCTGCAATCTTCAAATCTCTATCCACAAACATCAATTCTCATCACTCAACCCTCAACACTCAGTCCCCAATCCTCAACCTTCAATCCTCAATCCTCAACACTCAGTCCTCAATCCTCATTCTTAAATCCTCAATACCCAATCCTCAATACTCAATCTTCAATCCTCAATCCTCAATCCTCAATCCTCAATCCTCAATCTTCAATCCTCAATAACCAATCCTCAACCTTCAATCCTCAATCCGCAATCCTCAACACTCAGTCCTCAATCCTCATTCTTAAATCCTCAATACCCAATCCTCAATACTCAATCTTCAATCCTCAATCCTCAATCCTCAATACTCAATCCTCTATCCTCAATCCTCAATCACCAATCCTCAGTCCTCAGACCTCAATCCTGAATCCTCAATACTGAATCCTCAATCTTCGGCCCTCAATCCTCAATCCTCAATCTTCAATCCTCAATACTCTATCTTCAATCCTCAATCCTCAGTCCTCAAACCTCAATCCTCAATCCTCATTCTTCCATCCTCAATACCCAATCCTCAATCTTCAATCCTCAATCCTCAATCCTCAATTCTGAATCCACAATCCTCAATTTTCAATCTTCTTTCTTCAATCCTCAATACCCAATACTCAGTCTTCATTCCTCAATGCTCAATCTTCAATCCTCAATCCTCAATCCTCAGTCCTCAATCCCCATTCTTCAATCATCAATACCCAATCCTCAATCTTCAATCCTCAATCCTCAATCCTCAGTCCTCAGTCCTCAAACCTCAATCCTCAACCCTCAGCCCTCATCCTCAATCCACAACCCTCAATCCCCAATCCTCAATCTTCATTCAGCAATATACAATCTTCAGTCCTCAATCCCCAATACTCAATCCTCAATCCTCAATCCTCAATCCTCAATCCTCAATCCTCAATCCTCAATCCTCAGTCCCCAAACCTCAATCCTCAATCTTCAATCCTCAATACTCAATCTTCAATCCTCAATCCTCAATACTCAATCCTCAATCCTCAATCCTCAATCGTCAGTCTTCAATCGTCAATACTCAATCTTCAATCCTCAATCCTCAATCCTCAATCCTCATTCTTCAATCCTCAATAGCCAACCCTCAATCTTCAATCCTCAATCCTCAATCCTCAACTCTCAATCCTCAATCCTCAGTCCTCAGTCCTCAAACCTCAATCCTCAACCCTCAGCCCTCATCCTCAGTCCTCAATCCTCAATCCTCAATCCTCAACCATCAATCATCAATACACAATCTTCAATCCTCAATCCTCAGTACTCAAACCTCAATTCTGAATCCTCAATCCTGAACCCTCAATCTTCAATCCTCAATCCCCAATCCTCAATCTTCAATCCTCAATCCTCAATCCTCAATCCTCAATCCTCAATCTTCAATCCTTGATCCGCAATCCTCAATCCTCCGTCCCATATCCTCAATATTCAATCCATAATCCTCAACCCTCAATCTTTAATCCTCAATACTCAATCTTCAATCCTCAATCCTCAATCCTCAATCCTCAATCCCCAATCCTCAGTCCTCAGACCTCAATCCTGAATCCTCAATACTGAATCCTCAATCTTCGGCCCTCAATCCGCAATCCTCAATTTTCAATACTCATTCTTCAATCCTCAATACCCAATACTCAATCTTCAATCCTCAATCCTCAATCCTCAATCCTCAATCCTCAGTCCTCAGTCCTCAAACCTCAATCCTCAACCCTCAGCCCTCACCCTCAATCCTCAATCCTCAATCCTCAGTCCTCAATCTTCAATCCTCAATACTCAAACTTCAATCCTCAATCCTCAATACGCAATCCTCAATCCTCAATCCTCAATCGTCAGTCTTCAATCCTCAATACTCAATCTTCAATCTTCATTCATCAATCCTCAATCCTCAATTCTCAATCCTCAATCCTAAGTCCTCAGTCCTCAAACCTCAATCCTCAACCCTCAGCCCTCATCCTCAATACTCAATCCTCAATCTTCAATCCTCAATCCTCAATCCTCAATACTCAATCTTCAATCTTCAATCCTCAGTCCGCAAACCTCTATTCTGAATCCTCAATCCTGAATCCTTAATCTTCAATCCTCAATCCCCAATCCTCAATCTTCAATACTCAATCCTCAATCCTCAATCCTCAATCCTCAATCTTCAATCCTCAATCCACAATCCTCAATCCTCAATCGTCAATCTTCAATCCTCAATACCCAAACTTCAATCCTCAATCCTCAATACTCAATCCTCAATCCTCAATCCTCAATCGTCAGTCTTCAATCCTCAATACTCAATCTTCAATCCTCAATCCACAATCCTCAATCCTCAATCGTCAATCTTCAATCCTCAATACCCAAACTTCAATCCTCAATCCTCAATACTCAATCCTCAATCTTCAATCCTCAATCCTCAATCCTCATTCTTCAATCCTCAATACCCAATCTTCAATCTTCAATCCTCAATCCTCAATTCTCAACCCTCAATCCTCAGTCCTCAGTCCTCAAACCTCAATCCTCAACCCTCAGCCCTCTTCCTCAATCCTCAATCCTCAATTCTCAATCCTCAATCCTCAATCCTCAGTCCTCAAACCTCAATCCTCAACCCTCAGCCCTCATCGTCAATCCTCAATACTCAATCCTCAATCCTCAATCTTCAATCCCCAATACTCAATCTTCAATCCTCAATCCTCAATCCTCAATCCTCAATCCTCAATTCTCAATCTTCAATTCTCAATCCTCAGTCCTCAATCGTCAGTCTTCATTCCTCAATGCTCAATCTTCAATCCTCAATCCTCAATCCTCAGTCCTCAATCCCCATTCTTCAATCATCAATACCCAATCCTCAATCTTCAATCCTCAATCCTCAATCCTCAGTCCTCAGTCCTCAAACCTCAATCCTCAACCCTCAGCCCTCATCCTCAATCCACAACCCTCAATCCCCAATCCTCAATCTTCATTCAGCAATATACAATCTTCAGTCCTCAATCCCCAATACTCAATCCTCAATCCTCAATCCTCAATCCTCAATCCTCAATCCTCAATCCTCAATCCTCAGTCCCCAAACCTCAGTCCTCAATCTTCAATCCTCAATACTCAATCTTCAATCCTCAATACTCAATACTCAATCCTCAATCCTCAATCCTCAATCGTCAGTCTTCAATCGTCAATACTCAATCTTCAATCCTCAATCCTCAATCCTCAATCCTCATTCTTCAATCCTCAATAGCCAACCCTCAATCCTCAATCCTCAATCCTCAATCCTCAACTCTCAATCCTCAATCCTCAGTCCTCAGTCCTCAAACCTCAATCCTCAACCCTCAGCCCTCATCCTCAGTCCTCAATCCTCAATCCTCAATCCTCAACCATCAATCATCAATACACAATCTTCAATCCTCAATCCTCAGTACTCAAACCTCAATTCTGAATCCTCAATCCTGAACCCTCAATCTTCAATCCTCAATCCCCAATCCTCAATCTTCAATCCTCAATCCTCAATCCTCAATCCTCAATCCTCAATCTTCAATCCTCGATCCGCAATCCTCAATCCTCCGTCCCATATCCTCAATATTCAATCCATAATCCTCAACCTTCAATCTTTAATCCTCAATACTCAATCTTCAATCCTCAATCCTCAATCCTCAATCCTCAATCCCCAATCCTCAGTCCTCAGACCTCAATCCTGAATCCTCAATACTGAATCCTCAATCTTCGGCCCTCAATCCTCAATCCTCAATTTTCAATACTCATTCTTCAATCCTCAATACCCAATACTCAATCTTCAATCCTCAATCCTCAATCCTCGACCCTCAATCCTCAATCCTCAATCGTCATTCTCCAATCCTGAACACTCAATCTTCAATCCTCAATCCTCTATCCTCATCCTTCAATCCTCAATACCCAATCCTCAATCTTCAATCCTCAATCCTCAATCCTGAATTCTCAATCCTCAATCCTCAGTCCTCAGTCCTCAAACCTCAATCCTCAACCCTCAGCCCTCATCCTCAATCCTCAATCCTCAATCCTCAATGCTCAATCTTCAATCCTCAATACTCAAACTTCAATCCTCAATCCTCAATACGCAATCCTCGATCCTCAATCCTCAATCCTCAATCGTCAGTCTTCAATCCTCAATACGCAATCTTCAATACTCAATCCTCAATCCTCAATGCTCAATCCTCGATCTTCAGTCCTCAATACCCAATCCTCAAACTTCAATCCTCAATCCTCAATCCTCAACACTCGATCCTCAATCCTCAATCCTCAATCCTCAATTGTCAATCCTCAATCCTCAGTCCTCATTCCTCAATACACAATCTTCAATCCTCAATCCTCAATCCTCAATCCTCAATCCTCACACTTCAATCCTCAATACCCAATCCTCAAACTTCAATCCTCAATCCTCAATGCTCAATTCTCAACCCTCAATCCTCAGTCCTCAGTCCTCATACCTCAATCCTCAATCCTCAATCCTCAATCCTCAATCTCCAATCCTCAACACTCAAACTTCAGTCGTCAATCCTCAATACTCAATCCTCAATCCTCAATCCTCAATCGACAGTCTTCAATCCTCAATACTCAATCTTCAATCCTCAATCCTCAATCCTCAATCCTCAATCCTCAGTCCTCAATCCTCAATCGTCAGTCTTCAATCCTCAATACTCAATCTTCAATCCCCAATCCTCAATCCTCAATCCTCAATCCTCATTCTTCAATCCTCAATACCCAATCTTCAATCTTCAATCATCAATTCTCAACCCTCAATCCTCAGTCCTCAGTCCTCAAACCTCAATCCTCAACCCTCAGCCCTCATCCTCAATCCTCAATCCTCAATTCTCAATCCTCAATCCTCAATCCTCAGTCCTCAAACCTCAATCCTCGACACTCAGCCCTCATCGTCAATCCTCAATACTCAATCCTCAATCCTCAATCTTCAATCCCCAATACTCAATCTTCAATCCTCAATCCTCAATCCTCAATCCTCAATCCTCAATCCTCAATCTTCAATCCTCAATCCTCAGTCCTCAATCGTCAGTCTTCATTCCTCAATGCTCAATCTTCAATCCTCAATCCCCATTCTTCAATCATCAATACCCAATCCTCAATCTTCAATCCTCAATCCTCAATCCTCAGTCCTCAGTCCTCAAACCTCAATCCTCAACCCTCAGCCCTCATCCTCAATCCACAACCCTCAATCCCCAATCCTCAATCTTCATTCAGCAATATACAATCTTCAGTCCTCAATCCCCAATACTCAATCCTCAATTCTCAATCCTCAATCCTCAATCCTCAATCCTCAATCCTCAATCCTCAGTCCCCAAACCTCAATCCTCAATCTTCAACCCTCAATACTCAATCTTCAATCCTCAATCCTCAATACTCAATCCTCAAACCTCAATCCTCAATCGTCAGTCTTCAATCGTCAATACTCAATCTTCAATCCTCAATCCTCAATCCTCAATCCTCATTCTTCAATCCTCAATACCCAACCCTCAATCTTCAATCCTCAATCCTCAATCCTCAACTCTCAATCCTCAATCCTCAGTCCTCAGTCCTCAAACCTCAATCCTCAACCCTCAGCCCTCATCCTCAGTCCTCAATCCTCAATCCTCAATCCTCAACCATCAATCATCAATACACAATCTTCAATCCTCAATCCTCGGTCCTCAAACCTCAATCCTCAATCCTCAATCCTCAATCCTCAATCGTCAGTCTTCAATCGTCAATACTCAATCTTCAATCCTCAATTCTCAATCCTCAATCCTCAATCCTCAATCTTCAATCCTCGATCCTCAATCCTCAATCCTCCGTCCCATATCCTCAATATTCAATCCATAATACTCAACCCTCAATCTTTAATCCTCAATACTCAATCTTCAATCCTCAATCCTCAATCCTCAATCCTCAATCCCCAATCCTCAGTCCTCAGACCTCAATCCTGAATCGTCAATACTGAATCCTCAATCTTCGGCCCTCAATCCTCAATCCTCAATTTTCAATACTCATTCTTCAATCCTCAATACCCAATACTCAATCTTCAATCCTCAATCCTCAATCCTCGAACCTCAATCCTCAATCCACAATCGTCATTCTCCAATCCTGAATACTCAATCTTCAATCCTCAATCCTCAATCCTCATCCTTCAATCCTCAATACCCAATCCTCAATCTTCAATCCTCAATCCTCAATCCTGAATTCTCAATCCTCAATCCTCAGTCCCCAATCGTCAGTCTTCAATCCTCAATACTCAATCTTCAATCCCCAATCCTCAATCCTCAATCCTCAATCCTCATTCTTCAATCCCCAATACACAATCTTCAATCTTCAATCATCAATTCTCAACCCTCAATCCTCAGTCCTCAGTCCTCAAACCTCAATCCTCAACCCTCAGCCCTCATCCTCAATCCTCAATCCTCAATTCTCAATCCTCAATCCTCAATCCTCAATCCTCAATCCTCAATCCTCACACTTCAATCCTCAATACCCAATCCTCAAACTTCAATCCTCAATCCTCAATGCTCAATTCTCAACCCTCAATCCTCAGTCCTCAGTCCTCATACCTCAATCCTCAATCCTCAATCCTCAATCCTCAATCTTCAATCCTCAACACTCAAACTTCAGTCGTCAATCCTCAATACTCAATCCTCAATCCTCAATCCTCAATCGACAGTCTTCAATCCTTAATACTCAATCTTCAATCCTCAATCCTCAATACTCAATCCTCAATCCTCAGTCCTCAATCCTCAATCGTCAGTCTTCAATCCTCAATACTCAATCTTCAATCCCCAATCCTCAATCCTCAATCCTCAATCCTCATTCTTCAATCCGCAATACCCAATCTTCAATCTTCAATCATCAATTCTCAACCCTCAATCCTCAGTCCTCAGTCCTCAAACCTCAATCCTCAACCCTCAGACCTCATCCTCAATCCTCAATCCTCAATTCTCAATCCTCAATCCTCAATCCTCAGTCCTCAAACCTGAATCCTCAACCCTCAGCCCTCATCGTCAATCCTCAATACTCAATCCTCAATCCTCAATCTTCAATCCCCAATACTCAATCTTCAATCCTCAATCCTCAATCCTCAATCCTCAATCCTCAATCCTCAATCTTCAATCCTCAATCCTCAGTCCTCAATCGTCAGTCTTCAGTCCTCAATGCTCAATCTTCAATCCTCAATCCTCAATCCTCAATCCTCAATCCCCATTCTTCAATCATCAATACCCAATCCTCAATCTTCAATCCTCAATCCTCAATCCTCTATTCTCAATCCTCAATCCTCAGTCCTCAGTCCTCAAACCTCAATCCTCAACCCTCAGCCCTCATCCTCAATCCTCAATCCTCAATCTTCCATCCTCAGTCCTCAATCGTCAATCTTCTATCCTCAACCGTCAATGTTCAATCCGCAATACCCAATCCTCAATCTTCAATCCTCAATCCACAATCCTCAGACCTCAATCCCCAATCCTCAGCCCGCAAACCTCAATCCTGAATCCTCAATCCTGAATCCTCAATCTTCAGACCTCAGTCCTCCACAATCAGTTGTCTATCCTCAATCCTCAATGGCATATCATCAATTCACAGCTTTCAATACTCAATACTCAACCTGCAATCTTCAAATCTCTATCCACAAACATCAATTCTCATCACTCAACCCTCAACACTCAGTCCCCAATCCTCAACCTTCAATCCTCAATCCTCAACACTCAGTCCTCAATCCTCATTCTTAAATCCTCAATACCCAATCCTCAATACTCAATCTTCAATCCTCAATCCTCAATCCTCAATCCTCAATCCTCAATCTTCAATCCTCAATAACCAATCCTCAACCTTCAATCCTCAATCCGCAATCCTCAACACTCAGTCCTCAATCCTCATTCTTAAATCCTCAGTACCCAATCCTCAATACTCAATCTTCAATCCTCAATCCTCAATCCTCAATACTCAATCCTCTATCCTCAATCCTCAATCACCAATCCTCAGTCCTCAGACCTCAATCCTGAATCCTCAATACTGAATCCTCAATCTTCGGCCCTCAATCCTCAATCCTCAATCTTCAATCCTCAATACTCTATCTTCAATCCTCAATCCTCAGTCCTCAAACCTCAATCCTCAATCCTCATTCTTCCATCCTCAATACCCAATCCTCAATCTTCAATCCTCAATCCTCAATCCTCAATTCTGAATCCACAATCCTCAATTTTCAATCTTCTTTCTTCAATCCTCAATACCCAATACTCAGTCTTCAATCCTCAATCCTCAATGCTCAATTCTCAATCCTCAACCCTCAGTCCTCAGTCCTCAAACCTCAATCCTCAACCCTCAGCCCTCATCGTCAATCCTCAATCCTCAATCCTCAATCCTCAATCCTCAATATTCAATCCTCAATACTCAAAATTCAATCCTCAATCCTCAGTCCTCAAACCTCAATTCTGTATCCTCAGTCCTCAATCCTCAATCCTCAATCGTCAATCTACAATCCGCAATACTCCATCTTCAATCCTCAGTCCTCAATACTCAATCCTCAATCCTCGTTCTTCAAATCTCAATACCCAATTCTCAATCTTCAATCCTCAATTCTCAATCCTCAATTCTGAATCCTCAATCCTCAATTTTCAATCCTCATTCTTCAATCCTCAATACCCAATACTCAATCTTCAATCCTCAATCCTCAATCCTCGACCCTCAATCCTCAATCCTCAATCGTCAATCTCCAATCCTGAATACTCAATCTTCAATCCTCAATCCTCAATCCTCATCCTTCAATCCTCAATACCCAATCCTCAATCTTCAATCCTCAATCCTCAATCCTGAATTCTCAATCCTCAATCCTCAGTCCTCAGTCCTCAAACCTCAATCCTCAACCCTCAGCCGTCATCCTCAATCCTCAATGCTCAATCTTCAATCCTCAATACTCAAACTTCAATCCTCAATCCTCAATACGCAATCCTCGATCCTCAATACTCAATCCTCAATCGTCAGTCTTCAATCCTCAATACTCAATCTTCAATACTCAATCCTCAATCCTCAATCATCAATCCTCGATCTTCAGTCCTCAATACCCAATCCTCAAACTTCATTCCTCAATCCTCGATCCTCAACACTCGATCCTCAATCCTCAATCCTCAATCCTCAATTCTCAATCCTCAGTCCTCAATCCTCAATCGTCAGTCTTCAATCCTCAATACTCAATCTTCAATCCCCAATCCTCAATCCTCAATCCTAAATCCTCATTCTTCAATCCACAATACCCAATCTTCAATCTTCAATCATCAATTCTCAACCCTCAATCCTCAGTCCTCAGTCCTCAAACCTCAATCCTCAACCCTCAGCCCTCATCCTCAATCCTCAATCCTCAATTCTCAATCCTCAATCCTCAATCCTCAGTCCTCAAACCGCAATCCTCAACCCTCAGCCCTCATCGTCAATCCTCAATACTCAATCCTCAATCCTCAATCTTCAATCCCCAATACTCAATCTTCAATCCTCAATCCTCAATCCTCAATCCTCAATCCTCAATCCTCAATCCTCAATCTTCAATCCTCAATCCTCAATCCTCAATCGTCAGTCTTCATTCCTCAATGCTCAATCCTCAATCCTCAATCCTCAATCCTCAATCCTCAATCCCCATTCTTCAATCATCAATACCCAATCCTCAATCTTCAATCCTCAATCCTCAATCCTCTATTCTCAATCCTCAATCCTCAGTCCTCAGTCCTCAAACCTCAATCCTCAACCCTCAGCCCTCATCCTCAATCCTCAATCCTCAATCTTCAATCCTCAGTCCTCAATCGTCAATCTTCTATCCTCAACCGTCAATGTTCAATCCGCAATACCCAATCCTCAATCTTCAATCCTCAATCCTCAATCCACAATCCTCAGACCTCAATCCCCAATTCTCAGCCCGCAAACCTCAATCCTGAATCCTCAATCCTGAATCCTCAATCTTCAGACCTCAGTCCTCCACAATCAGTTGTCAATCCTCAATCCTCAATAGCATATCATCAATTCACAGCTTTCAATACTCAATACTCAACCTGCAATCTTCAAATCTCTATCCACAAACATCAATTCTCATCACTCAACCCTCAACACTCAGTCCCCAATCCTCAACCTTCAATCCTCAATCCTCAACACTCAGTCCTCAATCCTCATTCTTAAATCCTCAATACCCAATCCTCAATACTCAATCTTCAATCCTCAATCCTCAATCCTCAATCCTCAATCCTCAATCTTCAATCCTCAATAACCAATCCTCAACCTTCAATCCTCAATCCGCAATCCTCAACACTCAGTCCTCAATCCTCATTCTTAAATCCTCAATACCCAATCCTCAATACTCAATCTTCAATCCTCAATCCTCAATCCTCAATACTCAATCCTCTATCCTCAATCCTCAATCACCAATCCTCAGTCCTCAGACCTCAATCCTGAATCCTCAATACTGAATCCTCAATCTTCGGCCCTCAATCCTCAATCCTCAATCTTCAATCCTCAATACTCTATCTTCAATCCTCAATCCTCAGTCCTCAAACCTCAATCCTCAATCCTCATTCTTCCATCCTCAATACCCAATCCTCAATCTTCAATCCTCAATCCTCAATCCTCAATTCTGAATCCACAATCCTCAATTTTCAATCTTCTTTCTTCAATCCTCAATACCCAATACTCAGTCTTCAATCCTCAATCCTCAATGCTCAATTCTCAATCCTCAACCCTCAGTCCTCAGTCCTCAAACCTCAATCCTCAACCCTCAGCCCTCATCGTCAATCCTCAATCCTCAATCCTCAATCCTCAATCCTCAATATTCAATCCTCAATACTCAATATTCAATCCTCAATCCTCAGTCCTCAAACCTCAATTCTGTATCCTCAGTCCTCAATCCTCAATCCTCAATCGTCAATCTACAATCCGCAATACTCCATCTTCAATCCTCAGTCCTCAATACTCAATCCTCAATCCTCGTTCTTCAAATCTCAATACCCAATTCTCAATCTTCAATCCTCAATTCTCAATCCTCAATTCTGAATCCTCAATCGTCAATTTTCAATCCTCATTCTTCAATCCTCAATACCCAATACTCAATCTTCAATCCTCAATCCTCAATCCTCGACCCTCAATCCTCAATCCTCAATCGTCAATCTCCAATCCTGAATACTCAATCTTCAATCCTCAATCCTCAATCCTCATCCTTCAATCCTCAATACCCAATCCTCAATCTTCAATCCTCAATCCTCAATCCTGAATTCTCAATCCTCAATCCTCAGTCCTCAGTCCTCAAACCTCAATCCTCAACCCTCAGCCGTCATCCTCAATCCTCAATCCTCAATCCTCAATGCTCAATCTTCAATCCTCAATACTCAAACTTCAATCCTCAATCCTCAATACGCAATCCTCGATCCTCAATACTCAATTCTCAATCGTCAGTCTTCAATCCTCAATACTCAATCTTCAATACTCAATCCTCAATCCTCAATCATCAATCCTCGATCTTCAGTCCTCAATACCCAATCCTCAAACTTCATTCCTCAATCCTCAATCCTCAACACTCGATCCTCGATCCTCAATCCTCAATCCTCAATTCTCAATCCTCAATCCTCAGTCCTCAGTCCTCAATACACAATCTTCAATCCTCAATCCTCAGTTCTCAATCCTCAATCCTCAATCCTCACACTTCAATCCTCAATACCCAATCCTCAAACTTCAATCCTCAATCCTCAATGCTCAATTCTCAACCCTCAATCCTCAGTCCTCAGTCCTCATACCTCAATCCTCAATCCTCAATCCTCAATCCTCAATCTTCAATCCTCAACAATCAAACTTCAGTCGTCAATCCTCAATACTCAATCCTCAATCCTCAATCCTCAATCGACAGTCTTCAATCCTCAATACTCAATCTTCAATCCTCAATCCTCAATCCTCAATCCTCAATCCTCAGTCCTCAATCCTCAATCCTCAATCCTCAATCCTGGATCTTCAGTCCTCAATACCCAATCCTCAAACTTCATTCCTCAATCCTCAATCCTCAACACTCGATCCTCGATCCTCAATCCTCAATACTCAATCTTCAATCCTCAGTCCTCAAACCTCAATTCTGAATCCTCAATCCTGAATCCTTAATCTTCAGTCCTCAATCCCCAATCCTCAATCTTCAATCCTCAATCCTCAATCCTAAATCCTCAATCCTCAATCTTCAATCCTCGATCCTCAATCCTCAATCCTCAATCCTCAATCCTGAATCCTCAATCCTCAATCTTCAATCCACAATACTCAATCTGCAATCCTCAATCCTCAATCCTCAATCCTCAATCCTCAATCCTCATTCTGCAATCCTCAATAACGAATCCTCAATCTTCAATCCTCAATCCTCAATCCTCAATTCTCAGTACTCAATCTTCAATCATCAATATTCAATCTTCAATCCTCAATTTCTCAATCCTCAACCCTCAATCCTCAGCCCTCAATGTTCAATCCGCAATAACTAATCCACAACCTTCAATCCTCAATCCTCAATCCTCAATCCTCAATCCTCAATCCTCAGCCCTCAAACCTCAATCCTGAATCCTCAATCCTGAATCCTCGATCTTCAGCTCTCAGTCCTCAACAATCAGTTGTCAATCCTTAATTCTCAATAGAATATCATCAATTCACAGCTTTCAATACTCAATACTCAAGCTGCAATCTTCAAATCTCTATCCACAGACATCAGTTCCCATCACTCAACGCTCAACGCTCAACGCTCAGTCCCCAATCCCCAATCTTCAATCCTCAGTCCTCAACACTCAGTCCCCAATCCTCAATCCTCAATCCTCAATACTCAATCTTCAATCCTCAATCCTCAATCCTCGATCCTCAATCCTCAATCCTCAATCGTCAATATCCAATCCTGAATACTCAATCCTCAATCCTCAATCCTCAATCCTCATCCTTCAATCCTCAATACCCAATCCTCAATCTTCAATCCTCAATCCTCAATCCTGAATTCTCAATCCTCAATCCTCAGTCCTCAGTCCTCAATCCTCAATCCTCAAACCTCAATCTTCAATCCTCAATACTCAAACTTCAATCCTCAATCCACAATACGCAATCCTCAATCCTCAATCCTCAATCGTCAGTCTTCAGTCCTCAATACTCAATCTTCAATCTTCATTCATCAATCCTCAATCCTCAATTCTCAATCCTCAATCCTAAGTCCTCAGTCCTCAAACCTCAATCCTCAACCCTCAGCCCTCATCCTCAATCCTCAATCCTCAATCTTCAATCCTCAATCCTCAATCCTCAATACTCAATCTTCAATCTTCAATCCTCAGTCCTCAAACCTCAATTCTGAATCCTCAATCCTGAATCCTTAATCTTCAATCCTCAATCCCCAATCCTCAATCTTCAATCCTCAATCCTCAATCCTCAATCGTCAGTCTTCATTCCTCAATGCTCAATCCTCAATCCTCAATCCTCAATCCTCAATCCTCAATCCCCATTCTTCAATCATCAATACCCAATCCTCAATCTTCAATCCTCAATCCTCAATCCTCTATTCTCAATCCTCAATCCTCAGTCCTCAGTCCTCAAACCTCAATCCTCAACCCTCAGCCCTCATCCTCAATCCTCAATCCTCAATCTTCAATCCTCAGTCCTCAATCGTCAATCTTCTATCCTCAACCGTCAATGTTCAATCCGCAATACCCAATCCTCAATCTTCAATCCTCAATCCTCAATCCACAATCCTCAGACCTCAATCCCCAATCCTCAGCCCGCAAACCTCAATCCTGAATCCTCAATCCTGAATCCTCAATCTTCAGACCTCAGTCCTCCACAATCAGTTGTCAATCCTCAATCCTCAATAGCATATCATCAATTCACAGCTTTCAATACTCAATACTCAACCTGCAATCTTCAAATCTCTATCCACAAACATCAATTCTCATCACTCAACCCTCAACACTCAGTCCCCAATCCTCAACCTTCAATCCTCAATCCTCAACACTCAGTCCTCAATCCTCATTCTTAAATCCTCAATACCCAATCCTCAATACTCAATCTTCAATCCTCAATCCTCAATCCTCAATCCTCAATCCTCAATCTTCAATCCTCAATAACCAATCCTCAACCTTCAATCCTCAATCCGCAATCCTCAACACTCAGTCCTCAATCCTCATTCTTAAATCCTCAATACCCAATCCTCAATACTCAATCTTCAATCCTCAATCCTCAATCCTCAATACTCAATCCTCTATCCTCAATCCTCAATCACCAATCCTCAGTCCTCAGACCTCAATCCTGAATCCTCAATACTGAATCCTCAATCTTCGGCCCTCAATCCTCAATCCTCAATCTTCAATCCTCAATACTCTATCTTCAATCCTCAATCCTCAGTCCTCAAACCTCAATCCTCAATCCTCATTCTTCCATCCTCAATACCCAATCCTCAATCTTCAATCCTCAATCCTCAATCCTCAATTCTGAATCCACAATCCTCAATTTTCAATCTTCTTTCTTCAATCCTCAATACCCAATACTCAGTCTTCAATCCTCAATCCTCAATGCTCAATTCTCAATCCTCAACCCTCAGTCCTCAGTCCTCAAACCTCAATCCTCAACCCTCAGCCCTCATCGTCAATCCTCAATCCTCAATCCTCAATCCTCAATCCTCAATATTCAATCCTCAATACTCAATATTCAATCCTCAATCCTCAGTCCTCAAACCTCAATTCTGTATCCTCAGTCCTCAATCCTCAATCCTCAATCGTCAATCTACAATCCGCAATACTCCATCTTCAATCCTCAGTCCTCAATACTCAATCCTCAATCCTCGTTCTTCAAATCTCAATACCCAATTCTCAATCTTCAATCCTCAATTCTCAATCCTCAATTCTGAATCCTCAATCGTCAATTTTCAATCCTCATTCTTCAATCCTCAATACCCAATACTCAATCTTCAATCCTCAATCCTCAATCCTCGACCCTCAATCCTCAATCCTCAATCGTCAATCTCCAATCCTGAATACTCAATCTTCAATCCTCAATCCTCAATCCTCATCCTTCAATCCTCAATACCCAATCCTCAATCTTCAATCCTCAATCCTCAATCCTGAATTCTCAATCCTCAATCCTCAGTCCTCAGTCCTCAAACCTCAATCCTCAACCCTCAGCCGTCATCCTCAATCCTCAATCCTCAATCCTCAATGCTCAATCTTCAATCCTCAATACTCAAACTTCAATCCTCAATCCTCAATACGCAATCCTCGATCCTCAATACTCAATTCTCAATCGTCAGTCTTCAATCCTCAATACTCAATCTTCAATACTCAATCCTCAATCCTCAATCATCAATCCTCGATCTTCAGTCCTCAATACCCAATCCTCAAACTTCATTCCTCAATCCTCAATCCTCAACACTCGATCCTCGATCCTCAATCCTCAATCCTCAATTCTCAATCCTCAATCCTCAGTCCTCAGTCCTCAATACACAATCTTCAATCCTCAATCCTCAGTTCTCAATCCTCAATCCTCAATCCTCACACTTCAATCCTCAATACCCAATCCTCAAACTTCAATCCTCAATACTCAATGCTCAATTCTCAACCCTCAATCCTCAGTCCTCAGTCCTCATACCTCAATCCTCAATCCTCAATCCTCAATCCTCAATCTTCAATCCTCAACAATCAAACTTCAGTCGTCAATCCTCAATACTCAATCCTCAATCCTCAATCCTCAATCGACAGTCTTCAATCCTCAATACTCAATCTTCAATCCTCAATCCTCAATCCTCAATCCTCAATCCTCAGTCCTCAATCCTCAATCCTCAATCCTCAATCCTCGATCTTCAGTCCTCAATACCCAATCCTCAAACTTCATTCCTCAATCCTCAATCCTCAACACTCGATCCTCAATCCTCAATCCTCAATACTCAATCTTCAATCCTCAGTCCTCAAACCTCAATTCTGAATCCTCAATCCTGAATCCTTAATCTTCAGTCCTCAATCCCCAATCCTCAATCTTCAATCCTCAATCCTCAATCCTAAATCCTCAATCCTCAATCTTCAATCCTCGATCCTCAATCCTCAATCCTCAATCCTCAATCCTGAATCCTCAATCCTCAATCTTCAATCCACAATACTCAATCTGCAATCCTCAATCCTCAATCCTCAATCCTCAATCCTCAATCCTCATTCTGCAATCCTCAATACCGAATCCTCAATCTTCAATCCTCAATCCTCAATCCTCAATTCTCAGTACTCAATCTTCAATCATCAATATTCAATCTTCAATCCTCAATTTCTCAATCCTCAACCCTCAATCCTCAGCCCTCAATGTTCAATCCGCAATAACTAATCCACAACCTTCAATCCTCAATCCTCAATCCTCAATCCTCAATCCTCAATCCTCAGCCCTCAAACCTCAATCCTGAATCCTCAATCCTGAATCCTCGATCTTCAGCTCTCAGTCCTCAAGAATCAGTTGTCAATCCTTAATTCTCAATAGAATATCATCAATTCACAGCTTTCAATACTCAATACTCAAGCTGCAATCTTCAAATCTCTATCCACAGACATCAATTCCCATCACTCAACGCTCAACGCTCAACGCTCAGTCCCCAATCCCCAATCTTCAATCCTCAGTCCTCAACACTCAGTCCCCAATCCTCAATCCTCAATCCTCAATACTCAATCTTCAATCCTCAATCCTCAATCCTCGATCCTCAATCCTCAATCCTCAATCGTCAATATCCAATCCTGAATACTCAATCCTCAATCCTCAATCCTCAATCCTCATCCTTCAATCCTCAATACCCAATCCTCAATCTTCAATCCTCAATCCTCAATCCTGAATTCTCAATCCTCAATCCTCAGTCCTCAGTCCTCAATCCTCAATCCTCAAACCTCAATCTTCAATCCTCAATACTCAAACTTCAATCCTCAATCCACAATACGCAATCCTCAATCCTCAATCCTCAATCGTCAGTCTTCAGTCCTCAATACTCAATCTTCAATCTTCATTCATCAATCCTCAATCCTCAATTCTCAATCCTCAATCCTAAGTCCTCAGTCCTCAAACCTCAATCCTCAACCCTCAGCCCTCATCCTCAATCCTCAATCCTCAATCTTCAATCCTCAATCCTCAATCCTCAATACTCAATCTTCAATCTTCAATCCTCAGTCCTCAAACCTCAATTCTGAATCCTCAATCCTGAATCCTTAATCTTCAATCCTCAATCCCCAATCCTCAATCTTCAATACTCAATCCTCAATCCCCAATCCTCAATCTTCAATACTCAATCCTCAATCCTCAATCCTCAATCCTCAATCTTCAATCCTCGATCCTCAATCCTCAATCCTCAGTCCCAAATACTCAACCTTCAATCCTCAATCCTCAATCCTCAATCCTCAATCCTCACACTTCAATCCTCAATACCCAATCCTCAATCTTCAATCCTCAATCCTCAATGCTCAATTCTCAACCCTCAATCCTCAGTCCTCAGTCCTCAATCTTCAATCCTCAATACTCAAACTTCAATCCTCAATCCTCAATACGCAATCCTCGATCCTCAATCCTCAATCCTCAATCGTCAGTCTTCAATCCTCAATACTCAATCTTCAATACTCAATCCTCAATCCTCAATCCTCAATCCTCGATCTTCAGTACTCAATACCAAATCCTCAAACTTCATTCCTCAATCCTCAATCCTCAACACTCGATCCTCAATCCTCAATCCTCAATCCTCAATTCTCAATCCTCAATCCTCAGTCCTCAGTCCTCAATACACAATCTTCAATCCTCAATCCTCAATCCTCAATCCTCAATCCTCACACTTCAATCCTCAATACCCAATCCTCAAACTTCAATCCTCAATCCTCAATGCTCAATTCTCAACCCTCAATCCTCAGTCCTCAGTCCTCATACCTCAATCCTCAATCCTCAATCCTCAATCCTCAATCCTCAATCTTCAATCCTCAACACTCAAACTTCAGTCGTCAATCCTCAATACTCAATCCTCAATCCTCAATCCTCAATCGACAGTCTTCAATCCTCAATACTCAATCTTCAATCCTCAATCCTCAATCCTCAATCCTCAATCCTCAGTCCTCAATCCTCAATCGTCAGTCTTCAATCCTCAATACTCAATCTTCAATCCCCAATCCTCAATCCTCAATCCTCAATCCTCATTCTTCTATCCTCAATACCCAATCTTCAATCTTCAATCATCAATCCTCAATCCTCAACTCTCAATCCTCAATCCTAAGTCCTCAGTCCTCAAACCTCAATCCTCAACCCTCAGCCCTCATCCTCAATCCTCAATCCTCAATCTTCAATCCTCAATCCTCAATCCTCAATACTCAATCTTCAATCTTCAATCCTCAGTCCTCAAACCTCAATTCTGAATCCTCAATCCTGAATCCTTAATCTTCAATCCTCAATCCCCAATCCTCAGTCTTCAATCCTCAATACTCAATCTTCCATCCTAAATCCTCAATCCTCAGTCCTCAAACCTGAATCCTCAATCCTCAATCTTCATTCCTCAATACTCAATCTGCAATCCTAAATCCTCAATCCTCAATCCTCAATCCTCATTCTTCAATCCTCAATACCGAATCCTCAATCTTCAATCCTCAATCCTCAATCCTCAATTCTCAGTACTCAATCTTCAATCATCAATATTCAATCTTCAATCCTCAATTTCTCAATCCTCAACCCTCAATCCTCAGCCCTCAATGTTCAATCCGCAATAACTAATCCACAATCTTCAATCCTCAATCCTCAATCCTCAATCCTCAATCCTCAATCCTCAGCCCTCAAACCTCAATCCTGAATCCTCAATCGTGAATCCTCGATCTTCAGCTCTCAGTCCTCAACAATCAGTTGTCAATCCTTAATTCTCTATAGAATATCATCAATTCACAGCTTTCAATACTCAATACTCAACCTGCAATCTTCAAATCTCTATCCACAAACATCAATTCTCATCACTCAACGCTCAACGTTCAGTCCCCAATCCTCAATCTTCAATCCTCAGTCCTCAACGCTCAGTCCCCAATCCTCAATCTTCAATCCTCAATACTCAATCTTCAATCCTCGATCCTCAATCCTCGATCCTCAATCCTCAATCCTCAATCGTCAATCTCCAATCCTGAATACTCAATCCTAAGTCCTCAATCCTCAATCCTCATCCTTCAATCCTCAATACCCAATCCTCAATCTTCAATCCTCAATCCTCAATCCTGAATTCTCAATCCTCAATCCTCAGTCCTCAGTCCTCAAACCTCAATCCTCAACCCTCAGCCCTCACCCTCAATCCTCAATCTTCAATCCTCAATCCTCAATCTTCAATCCTCAATCGTCAGTCTTCAATCCTCTGTACTCAATCTTCAACCCTCAATCCTCAATCCTCAATCCTCAGTCCTCGATCTTCAATTCTCAATACCCAATCCTCAATCTTCAATCCTCAATCCTCAATCCTCAACTCTCGATTCTCAATCCTCAATCCTCTATCCTCGATTCTCAATCCTCAATCCTCAGCCCTCAGTCCTCAATACACAATGTTCAATCCTCAATCCTCAATCCTCAATCCTCAATCCTCATTCATCAATCCTCAATACCCAATCCTCAATCTTCAATCCTCAATCCTCAATGCTCAATTCTCAACCCTCAATCCTCAGTTCTCAGTCCTCAAACCTCAATCCTCAATCCTCAATCCTCAACCCTCAATCTTCAAACCTCAACACTCAAACTTCAATCGTCAATCCTCAATACTCAATCCTCAATACTCAATCCTCAATCGACAGTCTTCAATCCTCAATACTCAATCTTCAATCCTCAATCCTCAATCCTCAATCCTCAATCCTCAATCCTCAATCCTCAATCCTCAATCCTCAATCCTCAATCCTCAGTCCTCAATCGTCAGTCTTCATTCCTCAATGCTCAATCTTCAATCCTCAATCTTCAATCCTCAATCCTCAGTCCTCAGTCCTCAAACCTCAATCCTCAACCCTCAGCCCTCATCCTCAATCCTCAATCCTCAATCTTCAATCCACAATCCTCAATTCTCAATCCTCAATCCTCAATCTTCAGACCTCAAACATCAATACTCAACCCTCAGTCGTCGTCCTCAATGCACAACCCTCAATCCTCAATCCTCAATCTTCAATCATCAATATTCATTCTTCAATCCTCAATCCTCAATCCTCAATCCTCAATCCTCAATCCTCAATCCACAGTCCCCAAACCTCAATCCTGAATCTTCAATCCTCAATACTCAATCTTCAATCCTCAATCCTCAATCCTCAATCCTCAATCTTCATTCCACAAACCTCAATCCTCAATACTCAATCTTCAATCCTCAATCCTCAATCCTCATCCTTCAATCCTCAATACCCAATCCTCTATCTTCAATCCTCAATCCTCAATCCTGAACTCTCAATCCTCAATCCTCAGTCCTCAGTCCTCAAACCTCAATCCTCAACCCTCAGCCCTCATCCTCAATCCTCAATCCCCAATCCTCAATCCTCAATTCTCAATCCTCAATCCTCAATCCTCAATCCCCAATCCTCAATCCCCAATCCTCAATCCCCAATCCTCAGTCCTCAGACCTCAATCCTGAATCCTCAATACTGAATCCTCAATCTCCGGCCCTCAATCCTCAATCCTCAATCTTCAATCCTCAATACTCTATCTTCAATCCTCAATCCTCAGTCCTCAAACCTCAATCGTCAATCCTCATTCTTCCATCCTCAATACCCAATTCTCAATCTTCAATCCTCAATTCTCAATCCTCAATTCTGAATCCTCAATCCTCAATTTTCAATCCTCATTCTTCAATCCTCAATACCCAATACTCAATCTTCAATCCTCAATCCTCAATCCTCAATCCTCGACCCTCAAACCTCAATCCTCAATCGTCAATCTCCAATCCTGAATACTCAATCTTCAATCCTCAATTGTCAATCCTCATCCTTCAATCCTCAATACCCAATCCTCAATCTTCAATCCTCAATCCTCAATCCTGAATTCTCAATCCTCAATCCTCAGTCCTCAGTCCTCAAACCTCAATCCTCAACCCTCAGCCCTCATCCTCAATCCTCCGTCCTCAATCCTCGATCCTCAATCCTCAATCCTCAATCGTCAGTCTTCAATCCTCAATACTCAATCTTCAATACTCAATCCTCAATCCTCAATCCTCAATCCTCGATCTTCAGTCCTCTATACCCAATCCTCAAACTTCAATCCTCAATCCTCAATGCTCAATTCTCAACCCTCAATCCTCAGTCCTCAGTCCTCATACCTCAATCCTCAATCCTCAATCCTCAATCCTCAATCTTCAATCCTCTACACTTAAACTTCAGTCGTCAATCCTCAATACTCAATCCTCAATCCTCAATCCTCAATCGACAGTCTTCAATCCTCAATACTCAATCTTCAATCCTCAATCCTCAATCCTCAATCCTCAATCCTCAGTCCTCAATCCTCAATCGTCAGTCTTCAATCCTCAATACTCAATCTTCAATCCCCAATCCTCAATCCTCAATCCTCAATCCTCATTCTTCAATCCTCAATACCCAATCTTCAATCTTCAATCATCAATCCTCAATCCTCAATTCTCAATCCTCAATCCTAAGTCCTCAGTCCTCAAACCTCAATCCTCAACCCTCAGCCCTCATCCTCAGTACTCAATCCTCAATCCTCAATCCTCAATCCTCAATCCTCAATACTCAATCTTCAATCTTCAATCCTCAGTCCTCAAACCTCAATTCTGAATCCTCAATCCTGAATGCTTAATCTTCAATCCACAATCCCCAATCCTCAATCTTCAATCCTCAATCCTCAATCCTAAATCCTCAATCCTCAACCTTCAATTATCGATCCTCAATCCTCAATCCTCAGTCCCAAATACTCAATCTTCAATCCATAATCCTCAACCCCAATCTTCAATACTCAATACTCAATCTTCAATCCTCAATCCTCAATCCTCAAACCTCAATCCTCAATCTTCAATCCTCAATACTCAATCTTCAATCCTCAATCCTCAATCCTCAATCCTCAATCCTGAATCCTCAATCCTCAATCTTCAATCCACAATGCTCAATCTGCAATCCTCAATCCTCAATCCTCAATCCCCAATCCTCATTCTTCAATCCTCAATAACGAATCCTCAATCTTCAATCCTCAATCCTCAATCCTCAATTCTCAGTACTCAATCTTCAATCATCAATATTCAATCTTCAATCCTCAATTTCTCAATCCTCAACCCTCAATCCTCAGCCCTCAATGTTCAATCCGCAATAACTAATCCACAATCTTCAATCCTCAATCCTCAATCCTCAATCCTCAATCCTCAATCCTCAATCCTCAGCCCACAAACCTCAATCCTGAATCCTCAATGCTGAATCCTCGATCTTCAGCTCTCAGTCCTCAACTATCAGTTGTCAATCCTTAATTCTCAATAGAATATCATCAATTCACAGCTTTCAATACTCAATACTCAACCTGCAATTTTCAAATCTCTATCCACAAACATCAATTCTCATCACTCAACGCTCAACGCTCAGTCCCCAATCCTCAATCTTCAATCCTCAGTCCTCAACACTCAGTCCCCAATCCTCAATCTTCAATCCTCAATACTCAATCTTCAATCCTCAATCCTCAATCCTCGATCCTCAATCCTCAATCCTCAATCGTCAATATCCAATCCTGAATACTCAATCCTCAATCCTCAATCCTCAATCCTCATCCTTCAATCCTCAATACCCAATCCTCAATCTTCAATCCTCAATCCTCAATCCTGAATTCTCAATCTTCAATCCTCAATCCTCAATACTCAATCCTCAATCCTCAATCCTCAATATTCAATCCTCAATTCTCAATATTCAATCCTCAATCCTCAGTCCTCAAACCTCAATTCTGTATCCTCAATCCTCAATCCTCAATCCTCAATCGTCAATCTACAATCCTCAATACTCCATCTTCAATCCTCAGTCCTCAATACTCAATCATCAATCCTCATTCTTCAATCCTCAATACCCAATTCCCAATCTTCAATCCTCAATTCTCAATCCTCAATTCTGAATCCTCAATCCTCAATTTTCAATCCTCATTCTTCAATCCTCAATACCCAATCCTCAATCTTCAATCCTCAATCCTCAATCCTGAATTCTCAATCCTCAATCCTCAGTCCTCAGTCCTCAAACCTCAATCCTCAACCCTCAGCCCTCATCCTCAATCCTCAATCCTCAATCCTCAATGCTCAATCTTCAATCCTCAATACTCAAACTTCAATCCTCAATCCTCAATACGCAATCCTCGATCCTCAATCCTCAATCCTCAATCGTCAGTCTTCAATCCTCAATACTCAATCTTCAATACTCAATCCTCAATCCTCAATCCTCAATCCTCGATCTTCAGTCCTCTATACCCAATCCTCAAACTTCAATCCTCAATCCTCAATCCTCAACACTCGATCCTCAATCCTCAATCCTCAATCCTCAATTCTCAATCCTCAATACTCAGTCCTCAGTCCTCAATACACAATCTTCAATCGTCAATCCTCAATCCTCAATTCTCAATCCTCACACTTCAATCCTCAATACCCAATCCTCAAACTTCAATCCTCAATCCTCAATGCTCAATTCTCAACCCTCAATCCTCAGTCCTCAGTCCTCATACCTCAATCCTCAATCCTCAATCCTCAATCCTCAATCTTCAATCCTCAACACTTAAACTTCAGTCGTCAATCCTCAATACTCAATCCTCAATCCTCAATCCTCAATCGACAGTCTTCAATCCTCAATACTCAATCTTCAATCCTCAATCCTCAATCCTCAATCCTCAATCCTCAGTCCTCAATCCTCAATCGTCAGTCTTCAATCCTCAATACTCAATCTTCAATCCCCAATCCTCAATCCTCAATCCTCAATCCTCATTCTTCAATCCTCAATACCCAATCTTCAATCTTCAATCATCAATCCTCAATCCTCAATTCTCAATCCTCAATCCTAAGTCCTCAGTCCTCAAACCTCAATCCTCAACCCTCAGCCATCATCCTCAATACTCAATCCTCAATCCTCAATCCTCAATCCTCAATCCTCAATACTCAATCTTCAATCTTCAATCCTCAGTCCTCAAACCTCAATTCTGAATCCTCAATCCTGAATGCTTAATCTTCAATCCACAATCCCCAATCCTCAATCTTCAATCCTCAATCCTCAATCCTCAATCCTCAATCTTCAATCCTCAATACTCAATCTTCAATCCTCAATCCTCAATCCTCAATCCCCAATCCTCATTCTTCAATCCTCAATACCGAATCCTCAATCTTCAATCCTCAATCCTCAATCCTCAATTCTCAGTATTCAATCTTCAATCATCAATATTCAATCTTCAATCCTCAATTTCTCAATCCTCAACCCTCAATCCTCAGCCCTCAATGTTCAATCCGCAATAACTAATCCACAATCTTCAATCCTCAATCCTCAATCCTCAATCCTCAATCCTCAATCCTCAATCCTCAGCCCTCAAACCTCAATCCTGAATCCTCAATCCTGAATCCTCGATCTTCAGCTCTCAGTCCTCAACTATCAGTTGTCAATCCTTAATTCTCAATAGAATATCATCAATTCACAGCTTTCAATACTCAATACTCAACCTGCAATTTTCAAACCTCTATCCACAAACATCAATTCTCATCACTCAACGCTCAACGCTCAGTCCCCAATCCTCAATCTTCAATCCTCAGTCCTCAACACGCAGTCCCCAATCCTCAATCTTCAATCCTCAATACTCAATCTTCAATCCTCAATCCTCAATCCTCGATCCTCAATCCTCAATCCTCAATCGTCAATATCCAATCCTGAATACTCAATCCTCAATCCTCAATCCTCAATCCTCATCCTTCAATCCTCAATACCCAATCCTCAATCTTCAATCCTCAATCCTCAATCCTGAATTCTCAATCCTCAATCCTCAGTCCTCAGTCCTCAAACCTCAATCCTCAACCCTCAGCCCTCACCCTCAATCCTCAATCCTCAATCCTCAATCCTCAATCTTCAATCCTCAATACTCAAACTTCAATCCTCAATCCTCAATTCGCAATCCTCAATCCTCAATCCTCAATCGTCAGTCTTCAATCCTCAATACTCAATCTTCAATCTTCAATCATCAATCCTCAATCCTCAATTCTCAATCCTCAATCCTAAGTCCTCAGTCCTCAAACCTCAATCCTCAACCCTCAGCCCTCATCCTCAATCTTCAATCCTCAATCTTCAATCCTCAATCCTCAATCCTCTATACTCAATCTTTAATCTTCAATCCTCAGTCCTCAAACCTCAATTCTGAATCCTCAATCCTGAATCCTTAATCTTCAATCCTCAATCCCCAATCCTCAATCTTCAATCCTCAATACCCAATCCTCAATCTTCAATCCTCAATCCTCAATCCTGAATTCTCAATCCTCAATCCTCAATCCTCAGTCCTCAGTCCTCAAACCTCAATCCTCAACCCTCAGCCCTCACCCTCAATCCTCAATCCTCAATCCTCAATCCTCAATCTTCAATCCTCAATACTCAAACTTCAATCCTCAATCCTCAATACGCAATCCTCAATCCTCAATCCTCAATCGTCAGTCTTCAATCCTCAATACTCAATCTTCAATCTTCAATCATCAATCCTCAATCCTCAATTCTCAATCCTCAATCCTAAGTCCTCAGTCCTCAAACCTCAATCCTCAACCCTCAGCCCTCATCCTCAATCTTCAATCCTCAATCTTCAATCCTCAATCCTCAATCCTCTATACTCAATCTTTAATCTTCAATCCTCAGTCCTCAAACCTCAATTCTGAATCCTCAATCCTGAATCCTTAATCAACAATCCTCAATCCCCAATCCTCAATCTTCAATACTCAATCCTCAATCCTCAATCCTCAATCCTCAATCTTCAATCCTCGATCCTCAATCCTCAATCCTCAGTCCCAAATACTCAATCTTCAATCCTCAATCCTCAATCCTCAATCCTCAACCCTCACACTTCAATCCTCAATACCCAATCCTCAATCTTCAAACCTCAATCCTCAATGCTCAATTCTCAACCCTCAATCCTCAGTCCTCAGTCCTCAATCTTCAATCCTCAATACTCAAACTTCAATCCTCAATCCTCAATACGCAATCCTCAATCCTCAATCCTCAATCCTCAATCCTCAATCGTCAGTCTTCAATCCTCAATACTCATTCTTCAATACTCAATCCTCAATCTTCAATCCTCAATCCTCGATCTTCAGTCCTCAATACCCAATCCTCAAACTTCAATCCTCAATCCTCAATCCTCAACACTCGATCCTCAATCCTCAATCCTCAATCCTCAATTCTCAATCCTCAATCCTCAGTCCTCAGTCCTCAATACACAATCTTCAATCCTCAATCCTCAATCCTCACACTTCAATCCTCAATACCCAATCCTCAATCTTCAATCCTCAATCCTCAATGCTCACTTCTCAACCCTCAATCCTCAGTCCTCAGTCCTCATACCTCAATCCTCAATCCTCAATCCTCAATCCTCAATCTTCAATCCTCAATCCTCAATCCTCATTCTTCAATCCTCAATACCCAATCTTCAATCTTCAATCATCAATCCTCAATCCTCAATTCTCAATCCTCAATCCTAAGTCCTCAGTCCTCAAACCTCAATCCTCAACCCTCAGCCCTCATCCTCAATCCTCAATACTCAATCTTCAATCCTCAATCCTCAATCCTCAATACTCAATCTTCAATCTTCAATCCTCAGTCCTCAAACCTCAATTCTGAATCCTCAATCCTGAATCCTTAATCTTCAATCCTCAATCCGCAATCCTCAATCTTCAATACTCAATCTTCAATCCTCAATCCTCAATCCTCAATACTCAATCTTCAATCTTCAATCCTCAGTCCTCAAACCTCAATTCTGAATCCTCAATCCTGAATCCTTAATCTTCAATCCTCAATCCGCAATCCTCAATCTTCAATACTCAATCCTCAATCCTCAATCCTCAATCCTCAATCCTCAATCTTCAATCCTCGATCCTCAATCCTCAATCCTCAGTCCCAAATACTCAATCTTCAATCCATAATCCTCAACCCTCAATCCTCAATACTCAATACTCAATCTTCAATCCTCAATCCTCAATCCTCAATCCTCAATCCTCAATCTTCAATCCTCAATACTCAATCTTCAATCCTCAATCCTCAATCCTCAATCTTCAATCCTCAATACTCAATCTTCAATCCTCAATCCTCAATCCTCAATCCTCAATCCTGAAACCTCAATCCTCAATCTTCAATCCTCAATACTCAATCTGCAATCCTCAATCCTCAATACTCAATCCTCAATCCTCATTCTTCAATCCTCAATACCGAATCCTCAATCTTCAATCCTCAATCCTCAATCCTCAATTCTCAGTACTCAATCTTCAATCATCAATATTCAATCTTCAATCCTCAATCCTCAGTCCTCGATCCTCAATCCTCAATCCTCAATCGTCAATCTCCAATCCTGAATACTCAATCCTCAATCCTCAATCCTCAATCCTCATCCTTCAATCCTCAATACCCAATCCTCAATCTTCAATCCTCAATCCTCAATCCTCATCCTTCAATCCTCAATACCCAATCCTCAATCTTCAATCCTCAATCCTCAATCCTGAATTCTCAATCCTCAATCCTCAGTCCTCAGTCCTCAAACCTCAATCCTCAACCCTCAGCCCTCATTCTCAATCCTCAATCCTCAATCCTCAATGCTCAATCTTCAATCCTCAATACTCAGACTTCAATCCTCAATCCTCAATATGCAATCCTCAATCCTCAATCCTCAATAATCAATAGTCAGTCTTCAATCCTCAATACTCAATCTTCAATACTCAATCCTCAATCCTCAATCCTCAATCCTCAATCTTCAATCCTCAATACTCAATCTGCAATCCTCAATCCTCAATCCTCAATCCTCAATCCTCATTCTTCAATGCTCAATACCGAATCCTCAATCTTCAATCCTCAATCCTCAATCCTCAATCCTCAATCCTCAGTCCTCAATCGTCAATCCTCAATCCTGAATTCTCAATCCTCAATCCTCAGTCCTCAGTCCTCAAACCTCAATCCTCAACCCTCAGCCCTCATCCTCAATCCTCAATCCTCAATACTCAGACTTCAATCCTCAATCCTCAATATGCAATCCTCAATCCTCAATCCTCAATAATCAATAGTCAGTCTTCAATCCTCAATGCTCAATCTTCAATCCTCAATCCTCAATCCTCAATCCTCAGTCCTCAGTCCTCAAACCTCAATCCTCAACCCTCAGCCCTCATCCTCAATCCTCAATTCTCAATCTTCAATCCGCAATCCTCAATTCTCAATCCTCAATCCTCAATCCTCAGACCTCAAACATCAATACTCAACCCTCAGTCCTCGTCCTCAATGCACAACCCTCAATCCTCAATCCTCAATCTTCAATCATCAATATTCATTCTTCAATCCTCAATCCTCAATCCTCAATCCTCAAACCTCCATCCTCAATCCACAGTCCCCAAACCTCAATCCTGAACCTTCAATCCTCAATACTCAATCTCCAATCCTCAATCCTCAATCCTCAATCCTCAATCTTCATTCCTCAAACCTCAATCCTCAATCCTCAATCCTCATTCTTCAATCCTCAATACCCAATCCTCAATCTTCAATCCTCAATCCTCAATCCTCAATTCTCAATCCTCAATCCTCGATCCTCAGACCTCAAACATCAATACTCAACCCTCAGACCTCGTCCTCAATCCACAATCCTCAATCCCCAATCCTCCACCTTCAATCATCAATATACAATCTTCAGTCCTCAATCCCCAATACTCAATCCGCAATCCTCAATCCTCAATGTTCAATCCGCGATACCCAATCCTCAATGTTCAACACTCAATACTCAATCCTCAATCCTCAATCCTCAATCCTCAATCCTCAATTCTCAATCCTGAACCCTCAATCTTCAATCCTCAATCCCCAATCCTCAATCTTCAATCCTCAATCCTCAATCCTCAATCCTCAATCCTCAATCTTCAATCCTCGATCCTCAATCCTCAATCCTCCGTCCCAAATCCTCAATATTCAATCCATACTCCTCAACCCTCAACCTTCAATCCTCAATACTCAATCTTCAATCCTCAATCCTCAATCCTCAATCCTCAATCCCCAATCCTCAGTCCTGAAACCTCAATCCTGAATCCTCAATCCTGAATCCTCAATCTTCGGCCCTCAATGCTCAATCCTCAATCGTCAATCCTCAATACTCAATCTTCAATCCTCAATCCTCAGTCCTCAAACCTCAATTCTGAATCCTCAATCCTGAATGCTCAATCTTCGGCCCTCAGTCCTCAACAATCAGTTGTCAATCCTCAATCCTCAATAGAATATCCTCAATTCACAGTTTTAAATACTCAATACAGAATCTGCAATCATCAAACCTCTATCCACAGACATCAATTCTCATCACTCAACCCTCAACACTCTGCCCCAATATTCAGTCCTCAATCCTCAATCCTCAATCCTCAATCGTCAATCCTCAATCCTCAAAACTCAATCTACCATCCTCAATCCTCAATCCTCAATCCTCATTCTTCCATCCTCAATACCCAATCCTCAATCTTCAATCCTCAATCCTCAATCCTCAATTCTGAATCCTCAATCCTCAATTTTCAATCCTCATTCTTCAATCCTCAATACCCAATACTCAATCTTGAATCCTCAATCCTCAATCCTCGACCCTCAATCCTCAATCCTCTATCGTCAATCTCCAATCCTGAATACTCAATCTTCAATCCTCAATCCTCAATCCTCATCCTTCAATCCTCAATACCCAATCCTCAATCTTCAATCCTCAATCCTCAATCCTGAATTCTCAATCCTCAATCCTCAGTCCTCAGTCCTCAAACCTCAATCCTCAACCCTCAGCCCTCATCCTCAATCCTCAATCCTCAATCCTCATTGCTCAATCTTCAATCCTCAATACTCAAACTTCAATCCTCAATCCTCAATACGCAATCCTCAATCCTCAATCCTCAATCCTCAATAGTCAGTCTTCAATGCTCAATACTCAATCTTCAATACTCAATCCTCAATCCTCAATCCTCAATCCTCGATCTTCAGTCCTCAATACCCAATCCTCAAACTTCAATCCTCAATCCTCAATCCTCAACACTCGATCCTCAATCCTCAATCCTCAATCCTCAATCCTCAATTCTCAATCCTCAATCCTCAGTCGTCAGTCCTCAATACACAATCTTCAATCCTCAATCCTCAATCCTCAATCCTCAATCCTCAATCGACAGTCTTCAATCCTCAATACTCAATCTTGAATCCTCAATCCTCAATCCTCAATCCTCAATCCTCAGTCCTCAATCCTCAATCGTCAGTCTTCAATCCTCAATACTCAATCTTCAATCCCCAATCCTCAATCCTCAATCCTCAATCCTCATTCTTCAATCCTCAATACCCAATCTTCAATCTTCAATCATCAATCCTCAATCCTCAATTCTCAATCCTCAATCCTAAGTCCTCAGTCCTCAAACCTCAATCCTCAACCCTCAGCCCTCATCCTCAGTACTCAATCCTCAATCCTCAATCCTCAATCCTCAATCCTCAATACTCAATCTTCAATCTTCAATCCTCAGTCCTCAAACCTCAATTCTGAATCCTCAATCCTGAATGCTTAATCTTCAATCCACAATCCCCAATCCTCAATCTTCAATCCTCAATCCTCAATCCTAAATCCTCAATCCTCAACCTTCAATTATCGATCCTCAATCCTCAATCCTCAGTCCCAAATACTCAATCTTCAATCCATAATCCTCAACCCCAATCTTCAATACTCAATACTCAATCTTCAATCCTCAATCCTCAATCCTCAAACCTCAATCCTCAATCTTCAATCCTCAATACTCAATCTTCAATCCTCAATCCTCAATCCTCAATCCTCAATCCTGAATCCTCAATCCTCAATCTTCAATCCACAATGCTCAATCTGCAATCCTCAATCCTCAATCCTCAATCCCCAATCCTCATTCTTCAATCCTCAATAACGAATCCTCAATCTTCAATCCTCAATCCTCAATCCTCAATTCTCAGTACTCAATCTTCAATCATCAATATTCAATCTTCAATCCTCAATTTCTCAATCCTCAACCCTCAATCCTCAGCCCTCAATGTTCAATCCGCAATAACTAATCCACAATCTTCAATCCTCAATCCTCAATCCTCAATCCTCAATCCTCAATCCTCAATCCTCAGCCCACAAACCTCAATCCTGAATCCTCAATGCTGAATCCTCGATCTTCAGCTCTCAGTCCTCAACTATCAGTTGTCAATCCTTAATTCTCAATAGAATATCATCAATTCACAGCTTTCAATACTCAATACTCAACCTGCAATTTTCAAATCTCTATCCACAAACATCAATTCTCATCACTCAACGCTCAACGCTCAGTCCCCAATCCTCAATCTTCAATCCTCAGTCCTCAACACTCAGTCCCCAATCCTCAATCTTCAATCCTCAATACTCAATCTTCAATCCTCAATCCTCAATCCTCGATCCTCAATCCTCAATCCTCAATCGTCAATATCCAATCCTGAATACTCAATCCTCAATCCTCAATCCTCAATCCTCATCCTTCAATCCTCAATACCCAATCCTCAATCTTCAATCCTCAATCCTCAATCCTGAATTCTCAATCTTCAATCCTCAATCCTCAATACTCAATCCTCAATCCTCAATCCTCAATATTCAATCCTCAATTCTCAATATTCAATCCTCAATCCTCAGTCCTCAAACCTCAATTCTGTATCCTCAATCCTCAATCCTCAATCCTCAATCGTCAATCTACAATCCTCAATACTCCATCTTCAATCCTCAGTCCTCAATACTCAATCATCAATCCTCATTCTTCAATCCTCAATACCCAATTCCCAATCTTCAATCCTCAATTCTCAATCCTCAATTCTGAATCCTCAATCCTCAATTTTCAATCCTCATTCTTCAATCCTCAATACCCAATCCTCAATCTTCAATCCTCAATCCTCAATCCTGAATTCTCAATCCTCAATCCTCAGTCCTCAGTCCTCAAACCTCAATCCTCAACCCTCAGCCCTCATCCTCAATCCTCAATCCTCAATCCTCAATGCTCAATCTTCAATCCTCAATACTCAAACTTCAATCCTCAATCCTCAATACGCAATCCTCGATCCTCAATCCTCAATCCTCAATCGTCAGTCTTCAATCCTCAATACTCAATCTTCAATACTCAATCCTCAATCCTCAATCCTCAATCCTCGATCTTCAGTCCTCTATACCCAATCCTCAAACTTCAATCCTCAATCCTCAATCCTCAACACTCGATCCTCAATCCTCAATCCTCAATCCTCAATTCTCAATCCTCAATACTCAGTCCTCAGTCCTCAATACACAATCTTCAATCGTCAATCCTCAATCCTCAATTCTCAATCCTCACACTTCAATCCTCAATACCCAATCCTCAAACTTCAATCCTCAATCCTCAATGCTCAATTCTCAACCCTCAATCCTCAGTCCTCAGTCCTCATACCTCAATCCTCAATCCTCAATCCTCAATCCTCAATCTTCAATCCTCAACACTTAAACTTCAGTCGTCAATCCTCAATACTCAATCCTCAATCCTCAATCCTCAATCGACAGTCTTCAATCCTCAATACTCAATCTTCAATCCTCAATCCTCAATCCTCAATCCTCAATCCTCAGTCCTCAATCCTCAATCGTCAGTCTTCAATCCTCAATACTCAATCTTCAATCCCCAATCCTCAATCCTCAATCCTCAATCCTCATTCTTCAATCCTCAATACCCAATCTTCAATCTTCAATCATCAATCCTCAATCCTCAATTCTCAATCCTCAATCCTAAGTCCTCAGTCCTCAAACCTCAATCCTCAACCCTCAGCCATCATCCTCAATACTCAATCCTCAATCCTCAATCCTCAATCCTCAATCCTCAATACTCAATCTTCAATCTTCAATCCTCAGTCCTCAAACCTCAATTCTGAATCCTCAATCCTGAATGCTTAATCTTCAATCCACAATCCCCAATCCTCAATCTTCAATCCTCAATCCTCAATCCTCAATCCTCAATCTTCAATCCTCAATACTCAATCTTCAATCCTCAATCCTCAATCCTCAATCCCCAATCCTCATTCTTCAATCCTCAATACCGAATCCTCAATCTTCAATCCTCAATCCTCAATCCTCAATTCTCAGTATTCAATCTTCAATCATCAATATTCAATCTTCAATCCTCAATTTCTCAATCCTCAACCCTCAATCCTCAGCCCTCAATGTTCAATCCGCAATAACTAATCCACAATCTTCAATCCTCAATCCTCAATCCTCAATCCTCAATCCTCAATCCTCAATCCTCAGCCCTCAAACCTCAATCCTGAATCCTCAATCCTGAATCCTCGATCTTCAGCTCTCAGTCCTCAACTATCAGTTGTCAATCCTTAATTCTCAATAGAATATCATCAATTCACAGCTTTCAATACTCAATACTCAACCTGCAATTTTCAAACCTCTATCCACAAACATCAATTCTCATCACTCAACGCTCAACGCTCAGTCCCCAATCCTCAATCTTCAATCCTCAGTCCTCAACACGCAGTCCCCAATCCTCAATCTTCAATCCTCAATACTCAATCTTCAATCCTCAATCCTCAATCCTCGATCCTCAATCCTCAATCCTCAATCGTCAATATCCAATCCTGAATACTCAATCCTCAATCCTCAATCCTCAATCCTCATCCTTCAATCCTCAATACCCAATCCTCAATCTTCAATCCTCAATCCTCAATCCTGAATTCTCAATCCTCAATCCTCAGTCCTCAGTCCTCAAACCTCAATCCTCAACCCTCAGCCCTCACCCTCAATCCTCAATCCTCAATCCTCAATCCTCAATCTTCAATCCTCAATACTCAAACTTCAATCCTCAATCCTCAATTCGCAATCCTCAATCCTCAATCCTCAATCGTCAGTCTTCAATCCTCAATACTCAATCTTCAATCTTCAATCATCAATCCTCAATCCTCAATTCTCAATCCTCAATCCTAAGTCCTCAGTCCTCAAACCTCAATCCTCAACCCTCAGCCCTCATCCTCAATCTTCAATCCTCAATCTTCAATCCTCAATCCTCAATCCTCTATACTCAATCTTTAATCTTCAATCCTCAGTCCTCAAACCTCAATTCTGAATCCTCAATCCTGAATCCTTAATCTTCAATCCTCAATCCCCAATCCTCAATCTTCAATCCTCAATACCCAATCCTCAATCTTCAATCCTCAATCCTCAATCCTGAATTCTCAATCCTCAATCCTCAATCCTCAGTCCTCAGTCCTCAAACCTCAATCCTCAACCCTCAGCCCTCACCCTCAATCCTCAATCCTCAATCCTCAATCCTCAATCTTCAATCCTCAATACTCAAACTTCAATCCTCAATCCTCAATACGCAATCCTCAATCCTCAATCCTCAATCGTCAGTCTTCAATCCTCAATACTCAATCTTCAATCTTCAATCATCAATCCTCAATCCTCAATTCTCAATCCTCAATCCTAAGTCCTCAGTCCTCAAACCTCAATCCTCAACCCTCAGCCCTCATCCTCAATCTTCAATCCTCAATCTTCAATCCTCAATCCTCAATCCTCTATACTCAATCTTTAATCTTCAATCCTCAGTCCTCAAACCTCAATTCTGAATCCTCAATCCTGAATCCTTAATCAACAATCCTCAATCCCCAATCCTCAATCTTCAATACTCAATCCTCAATCCTCAATCCTCAATCCTCAATCTTCAATCCTCGATCCTCAATCCTCAATCCTCAGTCCCAAATACTCAATCTTCAATCCTCAATCCTCAATCCTCAATCCTCAACCCTCACACTTCAATCCTCAATACCCAATCCTCAATCTTCAAACCTCAATCCTCAATGCTCAATTCTCAACCCTCAATCCTCAGTCCTCAGTCCTCAATCTTCAATCCTCAATACTCAAACTTCAATCCTCAATCCTCAATACGCAATCCTCAATCCTCAATCCTCAATCCTCAATCCTCAATCGTCAGTCTTCAATCCTCAATACTCATTCTTCAATACTCAATCCTCAATCTTCAATCCTCAATCCTCGATCTTCAGTCCTCAATACCCAATCCTCAAACTTCAATCCTCAATCCTCAATCCTCAACACTCGATCCTCAATCCTCAATCCTCAATCCTCAATTCTCAATCCTCAATCCTCAGTCCTCAGTCCTCAATACACAATCTTCAATCCTCAATCCTCAATCCTCACACTTCAATCCTCAATACCCAATCCTCAATCTTCAATCCTCAATCCTCAATGCTCACTTCTCAACCCTCAATCCTCAGTCCTCAGTCCTCATACCTCAATCCTCAATCCTCAATCCTCAATCCTCAATCTTCAATCCTCAATCCTCAATCCTCATTCTTCAATCCTCAATACCCAATCTTCAATCTTCAATCATCAATCCTCAATCCTCAATTCTCAATCCTCAATCCTAAGTCCTCAGTCCTCAAACCTCAATCCTCAACCCTCAGCCCTCATCCTCAATCCTCAATACTCAATCTTCAATCCTCAATCCTCAATCCTCAATACTCAATCTTCAATCTTCAATCCTCAGTCCTCAAACCTCAATTCTGAATCCTCAATCCTGAATCCTTAATCTTCAATCCTCAATCCGCAATCCTCAATCTTCAATACTCAATCTTCAATCCTCAATCCTCAATCCTCAATACTCAATCTTCAATCTTCAATCCTCAGTCCTCAAACCTCAATTCTGAATCCTCAATCCTGAATCCTTAATCTTCAATCCTCAATCCGCAATCCTCAATCTTCAATACTCAATCCTCAATCCTCAATCCTCAATCCTCAATCCTCAATCTTCAATCCTCGATCCTCAATCCTCAATCCTCAGTCCCAAATACTCAATCTTCAATCCATAATCCTCAACCCTCAATCCTCAATACTCAATACTCAATCTTCAATCCTCAATCCTCAATCCTCAATCCTCAATCCTCAATCTTCAATCCTCAATACTCAATCTTCAATCCTCAATCCTCAATCCTCAATCTTCAATCCTCAATACTCAATCTTCAATCCTCAATCCTCAATCCTCAATCCTCAATCCTGAAACCTCAATCCTCAATCTTCAATCCTCAATACTCAATCTGCAATCCTCAATCCTCAATACTCAATCCTCAATCCTCATTCTTCAATCCTCAATACCGAATCCTCAATCTTCAATCCTCAATCCTCAATCCTCAATTCTCAGTACTCAATCTTCAATCATCAATATTCAATCTTCAATCCTCAATCCTCAGTCCTCGATCCTCAATCCTCAATCCTCAATCGTCAATCTCCAATCCTGAATACTCAATCCTCAATCCTCAATCCTCAATCCTCATCCTTCAATCCTCAATACCCAATCCTCAATCTTCAATCCTCAATCCTCAATCCTCATCCTTCAATCCTCAATACCCAATCCTCAATCTTCAATCCTCAATCCTCAATCCTGAATTCTCAATCCTCAATCCTCAGTCCTCAGTCCTCAAACCTCAATCCTCAACCCTCAGCCCTCATTCTCAATCCTCAATCCTCAATCCTCAATGCTCAATCTTCAATCCTCAATACTCAGACTTCAATCCTCAATCCTCAATATGCAATCCTCAATCCTCAATCCTCAATAATCAATAGTCAGTCTTCAATCCTCAATACTCAATCTTCAATACTCAATCCTCAATCCTCAATCCTCAATCCTCAATCTTCAATCCTCAATACTCAATCTGCAATCCTCAATCCTCAATCCTCAATCCTCAATCCTCATTCTTCAATGCTCAATACCGAATCCTCAATCTTCAATCCTCAATCCTCAATCCTCAATCCTCAATCCTCAGTCCTCAATCGTCAATCCTCAATCCTGAATTCTCAATCCTCAATCCTCAGTCCTCAGTCCTCAAACCTCAATCCTCAACCCTCAGCCCTCATCCTCAATCCTCAATCCTCAATACTCAGACTTCAATCCTCAATCCTCAATATGCAATCCTCAATCCTCAATCCTCAATAATCAATAGTCAGTCTTCAATCCTCAATGCTCAATCTTCAATCCTCAATCCTCAATCCTCAATCCTCAGTCCTCAGTCCTCAAACCTCAATCCTCAACCCTCAGCCCTCATCCTCAATCCTCAATTCTCAATCTTCAATCCGCAATCCTCAATTCTCAATCCTCAATCCTCAATCCTCAGACCTCAAACATCAATACTCAACCCTCAGTCCTCGTCCTCAATGCACAACCCTCAATCCTCAATCCTCAATCTTCAATCATCAATATTCATTCTTCAATCCTCAATCCTCAATCCTCAATCCTCAAACCTCCATCCTCAATCCACAGTCCCCAAACCTCAATCCTGAACCTTCAATCCTCAATACTCAATCTCCAATCCTCAATCCTCAATCCTCAATCCTCAATCTTCATTCCTCAAACCTCAATCCTCAATCCTCAATCCTCATTCTTCAATCCTCAATACCCAATCCTCAATCTTCAATCCTCAATCCTCAATCCTCAATTCTCAATCCTCAATCCTCGATCCTCAGACCTCAAACATCAATACTCAACCCTCAGACCTCGTCCTCAATCCACAATCCTCAATCCCCAATCCTCCACCTTCAATCATCAATATACAATCTTCAGTCCTCAATCCCCAATACTCAATCCGCAATCCTCAATCCTCAATGTTCAATCCGCGATACCCAATCCTCAATGTTCAACACTCAATACTCAATCCTCAATCCTCAATCCTCAATCCTCAATCCTCAATTCTCAATCCTGAACCCTCAATCTTCAATCCTCAATCCCCAATCCTCAATCTTCAATCCTCAATCCTCAATCCTCAATCCTCAATCCTCAATCTTCAATCCTCGATCCTCAATCCTCAATCCTCCGTCCCAAATCCTCAATATTCAATCCATACTCCTCAACCCTCAACCTTCAATCCTCAATACTCAATCTTCAATCCTCAATCCTCAATCCTCAATCCTCAATCCCCAATCCTCAGTCCTGAAACCTCAATCCTGAATCCTCAATCCTGAATCCTCAATCTTCGGCCCTCAATGCTCAATCCTCAATCGTCAATCCTCAATACTCAATCTTCAATCCTCAATCCTCAGTCCTCAAACCTCAATTCTGAATCCTCAATCCTGAATGCTCAATCTTCGGCCCTCAGTCCTCAACAATCAGTTGTCAATCCTCAATCCTCAATAGAATATCCTCAATTCACAGTTTTAAATACTCAATACAGAATCTGCAATCATCAAACCTCTATCCACAGACATCAATTCTCATCACTCAACCCTCAACACTCTGCCCCAATATTCAGTCCTCAATCCTCAATCCTCAATCCTCAATCGTCAATCCTCAATCCTCAAAACTCAATCTACCATCCTCAATCCTCAATCCTCAATCCTCATTCTTCCATCCTCAATACCCAATCCTCAATCTTCAATCCTCAATCCTCAATCCTCAATTCTGAATCCTCAATCCTCAATTTTCAATCCTCATTCTTCAATCCTCAATACCCAATACTCAATCTTGAATCCTCAATCCTCAATCCTCGACCCTCAATCCTCAATCCTCTATCGTCAATCTCCAATCCTGAATACTCAATCTTCAATCCTCAATCCTCAATCCTCATCCTTCAATCCTCAATACCCAATCCTCAATCTTCAATCCTCAATCCTCAATCCTGAATTCTCAATCCTCAATCCTCAGTCCTCAGTCCTCAAACCTCAATCCTCAACCCTCAGCCCTCATCCTCAATCCTCAATCCTCAATCCTCATTGCTCAATCTTCAATCCTCAATACTCAAACTTCAATCCTCAATCCTCAATACGCAATCCTCAATCCTCAATCCTCAATCCTCAATAGTCAGTCTTCAATGCTCAATACTCAATCTTCAATACTCAATCCTCAATCCTCAATCCTCAATCCTCGATCTTCAGTCCTCAATACCCAATCCTCAAACTTCAATCCTCAATCCTCAATCCTCAACACTCGATCCTCAATCCTCAATCCTCAATCCTCAATCCTCAATTCTCAATCCTCAATCCTCAGTCGTCAGTCCTCAATACACAATCTTCAATCCTCAATCCTCAATCCTCAATCCTCAATCCTCAATCGACAGTCTTCAATCCTCAATACTCAATCTTGAATCCTCAATCCTCAATCCTCAATCCTCAATCCTCAGTCCTCAATCCTCAATCGTCAGTCTTCAATCCTCAATACTCAATCTTCAATCCCCAATCCTCAATCCTCAATCCTCAATCCTCATTCTTCAATCCTCAATACCCAATCTTCAATCTTCAATCATCAATCCTCAATCCTCAATTCTCAATCCTCAATCCTAAGTCCTCAGTCCTCAAACCTCAATCCTCAACCATCAGCCCTCATCCTCAATCCTCAATCCTCAATCTTCAATCCTCAATCCTCAATCCTCAATACTCAATCTTCAATCCTCAATACTCAGTCCTCAAACCTCAATTCTGAATCCTCAATCCTGAATCCTTAATCTTCAATCCTCAATCCCCAATCCTCAATCTTCAATCCTCAATCCTCTATCCTGAACCCTCAATCCTCAATCTTCAATCCTCAATACTCAATCTGCAATCCTCAATCCTCAATCCTCAATCCTCAATCCTCAATCCTCATTCTTCAATGCTCAATACCGAATCCTCAATCTTCAATCCTCTATCCTCAATCCTCAATCCTCAATCCTCAGTCCTCAATCGTCAGTCTTCATTCCTCAATGCTCAATCTTCAATCCTCAATCCTCAATCCTCAATCCTCAGTCCTCAGTCCTCAAACCTCAATCCTCAACCCTCAGCCCTCATCCTCAATCCTCAATCCTCATTCTTCAATCCACAATCCTCAATCCTCAATCCTCAATCCTGAATCCACAATCCTCAATCTTCAATCCACAATGCTCAATCTGCAATCTTCAATCCTCAATCCTCAATCCCCAATCCTCATTCTTCAATCCTCAATACCGAATCCTCAATCTTCAATCCTCAATCCTCAATCCTCAATTCTCAGTACTCAATCTTCAATCATCAATATTCAATCTTCAATCCTCAATTTCTCAATCCTCAACCCTCAATCCTCAGCCCTCAATGTTCAGTCCGCAATAACTAATCCACAATCTTCAATCCTCAATCCTCAATCCTCAATCCTCAATCCTCATCCTTCAATCCTCAATACCCAATCCTCAATCTTCAATCCTCAATCCTCAATCCTGAATTCTCAATCCTCAATCCTCAGTCCTCAGTCCTCAAACCTCAATCCTCAACCCTCAGCCCTCACCCTCAATCCTCAATCCTCAATCCTCAATCCTCAATCTTCAATCCTCAATACTCAAACTTCAATCCTCAATCCTCAATACGCAATCCTCAATCCTCAATCCTCAATCGTCAGTCTTCAATCCTCAATACTCAATCTTCAATCTTCAATCATCAATCCTCAATCCTCAATTCTCAATCCTCAATCCTAAGTCCTCAGTCCTCAAACCTCAATCCTCAACCCTCAGCCCTCATCCTCAATCTTCAATCCTCAATCTTCAATCCTCAATCCTCAATCCTCTATACTCAATCTTTAATCTTCAATCCTCAGTCCTCAAACCTCAATTCTGAATCCTCAATCCTGAATCCTTAATCTTCAATCCTCAATCCCCAATCCACAATCTTCAATACTCAATCCTCAATCCTCAATCCTCAATCCTCAATCTTCAATCCTCGATCCTCAATCCTCAATCCTCAGTCCCAAATACTCAATCTTCAATCCTCAATCCTCAATCCTCAATCCTCAACCCTCACACTTCAATCCTCAATACCCAATCCTCAATCTTCAAACCTCAATCCTCAATGCTCAATTCTCAACCCTCAATCCTCAGTCCTCAGTCCTCAATCTTCAATCCTCAATACTCAAACTTCAATCCTCAATCCTCAATACGCAATCCTCAATCCTCAATCCTCAATCCTCAATCCTCAATCGTCAGTCTTCAATCCTCAATACTCAATCTTCAATACTCAATCCTCAATCCTCAATCCTCAATCCTCGATCTTCAGTCCTCAATACCCAATCCTCAAACTTCAATCCTCAATCCTCAATCCTCAACACTCGATCCTCAATCCTCAATCCTCAATCCTCAATTCTCAGTCCTCAATCCTCAGTCCTCAGTCCTCAATACACAATCTTCAAGCCTCAATCCTCAATCCTCAATCCTCAATCCTCACACTTCAATCCTCAATACCCAATCCTCAATCTTCAATCCTCAATCCTCAATGCTCAATTCTCAACCCTCAATCCTCAGTCCTCAGTCCTCATACCTCAATCCTCAATCCTCAATCCTCAATCCTCAATCTTCAATCCTCAATCCTCAATCCTCATCCTTCAATCCTCAATACCCAATCCTCAATCTTCAATCCTCAATCCTCAATCCTGAATTCTCAATCCTCAATCCTCAGTCCTCAGTCCTCAAACCTCAATCCTCAGCCCTCAGCCCTCATCCTCAATCCTCAATCCTCAATCCTCATTGCTCAATCTTCAATCCTCAATACTCAAACTTCAATCCTCAATCCTCAATACGCAATCCTCAATCCTCAATCCTCAATCCTCAATAGTCAGTCTTCAATCCTCAATACTCAATCTTCAATACTCAATCCTCAATCCTCAATCCTCAATCCTCGATCTTCAGTCCTCAATACCCAATCCTCAAACTTCAATCCTCAATCCTCAATCCTCAACACTCGATCCTCAATCCTCAATCCTCAATCCTCAATTCTCAATCCTCAATCCTCAGTCGTCAGTCCTCAATACACAATCTTCAATCCTCAATCCTCAATCCTCAATCCTCAATCCTCAATCCTCAATCCTCATTCTTCAATCCTCAATACCCAATCCTCAATCTTCAATCCTCAATCCTCAATGCTCAATTCTCAAGCCTCAATCCTCAGTCCTCAGTCCTCAAACCTCAATCCTCAATCCTCAACCCTCAATCCTCAATCTTCAATCCTCAACACTCAAACTTCAGTCGTCAATCCTCAATACTCAATCCTCAATCCTCAATCCTCAATCGACAGTCTTCAATCCTCAATACTCAATCTTGAATCCTCAATCCTCAATCCTCAATCCTCAATCCTCAGTCCTCAATCCTCAATCGTCAGTCTTCAATCCTCAATACTCAATCTTCAATCCCCAATCCTCAATCCTCAATCCTCAATCCTCATTCTTCAATCCTCAATACCCAATCTTCAATCTTCAATCATCAATCCTCAATCCTCAATTCTCAATCCTCAATCCTAAGTCCTCAGTCCTCAAACCTCAATCCTCAACCATCAGCCCTCATCCTCAATCCTCAATCCTCAATCTTCAATCCTCAATCCTCAATCCTCAATACTCAATCTTCAATCCTCAATACTCAGTCCTCAAACCTCAATTCTGAATCCTCAATCCTGAATCCTTAATCTTCAATCCTCAATCCCCAATCCTCAATCTTCAATCCTCAATCCTCAATCCTGAACCCTCAATCCTCAATCTTCAATCCTCAATACTCAATCTGCAATCCTCAATCCTCAATCCTCAATCCTCAATCCTCAATCCTCATTCTTCAATGCTCAATACCGAATCCTCAATCTTCAATCCTCTATCCTCAATCCTCAATCCTAAATCCTCAGTCCTCAATCGTCAGTCTTCATTCCTCAATGCTCAATCTTCAATCCTCAATCCTCAATCCTCAATCCTCAGTCCTCAGTCCTCAAACCTCAATCCTCAACCCTCAGCCCTCATCCTCAATCCTCAATCCTCATTCTTCAATCCACAATCCTCAATCCTCAATCCTCAATCCTGAATCCTCAATCCTCAATCTTCAATCCACAATGCTCAATCTGCAATCCTCAATCCTCAATCCTCAATCCCCAATCCTCATTCTTCAATCCTCAATACCGAATTCTCAACCTTCAATCCTCAATCCTCAATCCTGAATTCTCAATCCTCAATCCTCAGTCCTCAGTCCTCAAACCTCAATCCTCAACCCTCAGCCCTCACCCTCAATCCTCAATCCTCAATCCTCAATCCTCAATCTTCAATCCTCAATACTCAAACTTCAATCCTCAATCCTCAATACGCAATCCTCAATCCTCAATCCTCAATCGTCAGTCTTCAATCCTCAATACTCAATCTTCAATCTTCAATCATCAATCCTCTATACTCAATCTTTAATCTTCAATCCTCAGTCCTCAAACCTCAATTCTGAATCCTCAATCCTGAATCCTTAATCTTCAATCCTCAATCCCCAATCCTCAATCTTCAATACTCAATCCTCAATCCTCAATCCTCAATCCTCAATCTTCAATCCTCGATCCTCAATCCTCAATCCTCAGTCCCAAATTCTCAATCTTCAATCCTCAATCCTCAATCCTCAATCCTCAACCCTCACACTTCAATCCTCAATACCCAATCCTCAATCTTCAAACCTCAATCCTCAATGCTCAATTCTCAACCCTCAATCCTCAGTCCTCAGTCCTCATACCTCAATCCTCAATCCTCAATCCTCAATCCTCAATCTTCAATCCTCAATCCTCAATCCTCATTCTTCAATCCTCAATACCCAATCTTCAATCTTCAATCATCAATCCTCAATCCTCAATTCTCAATCCTCAATCCTAAGTCCTCAGTCCTCAAACCTCAATCCTCAACCCTCAGCCCTCATCCTCAATCCTCAATACTCAATCTTCAATCCTCAATCCTCAATCCTCAATACTCAATCTTCAATCTTCAATCCTCAGTCCTCAAACCTCAATTCTGAATCCTCAATCCTGAATCCTTAATCTTCAATCCTCAATCCGCAATCCTCAATCTTCAATACTCAATCTTCAATCCTCAATCCTCAATCCTCAATACTCAATCTTCAATCTTCAATCCTCAGTCCTCAAACCTCAATTCTGAATCCTCAATCCTGAATCCTTAATCTTCAATCCTCAATCCGCAATCCTCAATCTTCAATACTCAATCCTCAATCCTCAATCCTCAATCCTCAATCCTCAATCTTCAATCCTCGATCCTCAATCCTCAATCCTCAGTCCCAAATACTCAATCTTCAATCCATAATCCTCAACCCTCAATCCTCAATACTCAATACTCAATCTTCAATCCTCAATCCTCAATCCTCAATCCTCAATCCTCAATCTTCAATCCTCAATACTCAATCTTCAATCCTCAATCCTCAATCCTCAATCTTCAATCCTCAATACTCAATCTTCAATCCTCAATCCTCAATCCTCAATCCTCAATCCTGAAACCTCAATCCTCAATCTTCAATCCTCAATACTCAATCTGCAATCCTCAATCCTCAATACTCAATCCTCAATCCTCATTCTTCAATCCTCAATACCGAATCCTCAATCTTCAATCCTCAATCCTCAATCCTCAATTCTCAGTACTCAATCTTCAATCATCAATATTCAATCTTCAATCCTCAATCCTCAGTCCTCGATCCTCAATCCTCAATCCTCAATCGTCAATCTCCAATCCTGAATACTCAATCCTCAATCCTCAATCCTCAATCCTCATCCTTCAATCCTCAATACCCAATCCTCAATCTTCAATCCTCAATCCTCAATCCTCATCCTTCAATCCTCAATACCCAATCCTCAATCTTCAATCCTCAATCCTCAATCCTGAATTCTCAATCCTCAATCCTCAGTCCTCAGTCCTCAAACCTCAATCCTCAACCCTCAGCCCTCATCCTCAATCCTCAATCCTCAATCCTCAATGCTCAATCTTCAATCCTCAATACTCAGACTTCAATCCTCAATCCTCAATATGCAATCCTGAATCCTCAATCCTCAATAATCAATAGTCAGTCTTCAATCCTCAATACTCAATCTTCAATACTCAATCCTCAATCCTCAATCCTCAATCCTCAATCTTCAATCCTCAATACTCAATCTGCAATCCTCAATCCTCAATCCTCAATCCTCAATCCTCATTCTTCAATGCTCAATACCGAATCCTCAATCTTCAATCCTCAATCCTCAATCCTCAATCCTCAATCCTCAGTCCTCAATCGTCAATCCTCAATCCTGAATTCTCAATCCTCAATCCTCAGTCCTCAGTCCTCAAACCTCAATCCTCAACCCTCAGCCCTCATCCTCAATCCTCAATCCTCAATACTCAGACTTCAATCCTCAATCCTCAATATGCAATCCTCAATCCTCAATCCTCAATAATCAATAGTCAGTCTTCAATCCTCAATGCTCAATCTTCAATCCTCAATCCTCAATCCTCAATCCTCAGTCCTCAGTCCTCAAACCTCAATCCTCAACCCTCAGCCCTCATCCTCAATCCTCAATTCTCAATCTTCAATCCGCAATCCTCAATTCTCAATCCTCAATCCTCAATCCTCAGACCTCAAACATCAATACTCAACCCTCAGTCCTCGTCCTCAATGCACAACCCTCAATCCTCAATCCTCAATCTTCAATCATCAATATTCATTCTTCAATCCTCAATCCTCAATCCTCAATCCTCAAACCTCCATCCTCAATCCACAGTCCCCAAACCTCAATCCTGAACCTTCAATCCTCAATACTCAATCTCCAATCCTCAATCCTCAATCCTCAATCCTCAATCTTCATTCCTCAAACCTCAATCCTCAATCCTCAATCCTCATTCTTCAATCCTCAATACCCAATCCTCAATCTTCAATCCTCAATCCTCAATCCTCAATTCTCAATCCTCAATCCTCGATCCTCAGACCTCAAACATCAATACTCAACCCTCAGACCTCGTCCTCAATCCACAATCCTCAATCCCCAATCCTCCACCTTCAATCATCAATATACAATCTTCAGTCCTCAATCCCCAATACTCAATCCGCAATCCTCAATCCTCAATGTTCAATCCGCGATACCCAATCCTCAATGTTCAACACTCAATACTCAATCCTCAATCCTCAATCCTCAATCCTCAATCCTCAATTCTCAATCCTGAACCCTCAATCTTCAATCCTCAATCCCCAATCCTCAATCTTCAATCCTCAATCCTCAATCCTCAATCCTCAATCCTCAATCTTCAATCCTCGATCCTCAATCCTCAATCCTCCGTCCCAAATCCTCAATATTCAATCCATACTCCTCAACCCTCAACCTTCAATCCTCAATACTCAATCTTCAATCCTCAATCCTCAATCCTCAATCCTCAATCCCCAATCCTCAGTCCTGAAACCTCAATCCTGAATCCTCAATCCTGAATCCTCAATCTTCGGCCCTCAATCCTCAATCCTCAATCGTCAATCCTCAATACTCAATCTTCAATCCTCAATCCTCAGTCCTCAAACCTCAATTCTGAATCCTCAATCCTGAATGCTCAATCTTCGGCCCTCAGTCCTCAACAATCAGTTGTCAATCCTCAATCCTCAATAGAATATCCTCAATTCAGAGTTTTAAATACTCAATACAGAATCTGCAATCATCAAACCTCTATCCACAGACATCAATTCTCATCACTCAACCCTCAACACTCTGCCCCAATATTCAGTCCTCAATCCTCAATCCTCAATCCTCAATCGTCAATCCTCAATCCTCAAAACTCAATCTACCATCCTCAATCCTCAATCCTCAATCCTCATTCTTCCATCCTCAATACCCAATCCTCAATCTTCAATCCTCAATCCTCAATCCTCAATTCTGAATCCTCAATCCTCAATTTTCAATCCTCATTCTTCAATCCTCAATACCCAATACTCAATCTTGAATCCTCAATCCTCAATCCTCGACCCTCAATCCTCAATCCTCTATCGTCAATCTCCAATCCTGAATACTCAATCTTCAATCCTCAATCCTCAATCCTCATCCTTCAATCCTCAATACCCAATCCTCAATCTTCAATCCTCAATCCTCAATCCTGAATTCTCAATCCTCAATCCTCAGTCCTCAGTCCTCAAACCTCAATCCTCAACCCTCAGCCCTCATCCTCAATCCTCAATCCTCAATCCTCATTGCTCAATCTTCAATCCTCAATACTCAAACTTCAATCCTCAATCCTCAATACGCAATCCTCAATCCTCAATCCTCAATCCTCAATAGTCAGTCTTCAATGCTCAATACTCAATCCTCAATCCTCAATCCTCAATCCTCGATCTTCAGTCCTCAATACCCAATCCTCAAACTTCAATCCTCAATCCTCAATCCTCAACACTCGATCCTCAATCCTCAATCCTCAATCCTCAATCCTCAATTCTCAATCCTCAATCCTCAGTCGTCAGTCCTCAATACACAATCTTCAATCCTCAATCCTCAATCCTCAATCCTCAATCCTCAATCGACAGTCTTCAATCCTCAATACTCAATCTTGAATCCTCAATCCTCAATCCTCAATCCTCAATCCTCAGTCCTCAATCCTCAATCGTCAGTCTTCAATCCTCAATACTCAATCTTCAATCCCCAATCCTCAATCCTCAATCCTCAATCCTCATTCTTCAATCCTCAATACCCAATCTTCAATCTTCAATCATCAATCCTCAATCCTCAATTCTCAATCCTCAATCCTAAGTCCTCAGTCCTCAAACCTCAATCCTCAACCATCAGCCCTCATCCTCAATCCTCAATCCTCAATCTTCAATCCTCAATCCTCAATCCTCAATACTCAATCTTCAATCCTCAATACTCAGTCCTCAAACCTCAATTCTGAATCCTCAATCCTGAATCCTTAATCTTCAATCCTCAATCCCCAATCCTCAATCTTCAATCCTCAATCCTCAATCCTGAACCCTCAATCCTCAATCTTCAATCCTCAATACTCAATCTGCAATCCTCAATCCTCAATCCTCAATCCTCAATCCTCAATCCTCATTCTTCAATGCTCAATACCGAATCCTCAATCTTCAATCCTCTATCCTCAATCCTCAATCCTCAATCCTCAGTCCTCAATCGTCAGTCTTCATTCCTCAATGCTCAATCTTCAATCCTCAATCCTCAATCCTCAATCCTCAGTCCTCAGTCCTCAAACCTCAATCCTCAACCCTCAGCCCTCATCCTCAATCCTCAATCCTCATTCTTCAATCCACAATCCTCAATCCTCAATCCTCAATCCTGAATCCTCAATCCTCAATCTTCAATCCACAATGCTCAATCTGCAATCTTCAATCCTCAATCCTCAATCCCCAATCCTCATCCTTCAATCCTCAATACCGAATCCTCAATCTTCAATCCTCAATCCTCAATCCTCAATTCTCAGTACTCAATCTTCAATCATCAATATTCAATCTTCAATCCTCAATTTCTCAATCCTCAACCCTCAATCCTCAGCCCTCAATGTTCAGTCCGCAATAACTAATCCACAATCTTCAATCCTCAATCCTCAATCCTCAATCCTCAATCCTCATCCTTCAATCCTCAATACCCAATCCTCAATCTTCAATCCTCAATCCTCAATCCTGAATTCTCAATCCTCAATCCTCAGTCCTCAGTCCTCAAACCTCAATCCTCAACCCTCAGCCCTCACCCTCAATCCTCAATCCTCAATCCTCAATCCTCAATCTTCAATCCTCAATACTCAAACTTCAATCCTCAATCCTCAATACGCAATCCTCAATCCTCAATCCTCAATCGTCAGTCTTCAATCCTCAATACTCAATCTTCAATCTTCAATCATCAATCCTCAATCCTCAATTCTCAATCCTCAATCCTAAGTCCTCAGTCCTCAAACCTCAATCCTCAACCCTCAGCCCTCATCCTCAATCTTCAATCCTCAATCTTCAATCCTCAATCCTCAATCCTCTATACTCAATCTTTAATCTTCAATCCTCAGTCCTCAAACCTCAATTCTGAATCCTCAATCCTGAATCCTTAATCTTCAATCCTCAATCCCCAATCCACAATCTTCAATACTCAATCCTCAATCCTCAATCCTCAATCCTCAATCTTCAATCCTCGATCCTCAATCCTCAATCCTCAGTCCCAAATACTCAATCTTCAATCCTCAATCCTCAATCCTCAATCCTCAACCCTCACACTTCAATCCTCAATACCCAATCCTCAATCTTCAAACCTCAATCCTCAATGCTCAATTCTCAACCCTCAATCCTCAGTCCTCAGTCCTCAATCTTCAATCCTCAATACTCAAACTTCAATCCTCAATCCTCAATACGCAATCCTCAATCCTCAATCCTCAATCCTCAATCCTCAATCGTCAGTCTTCAATCCTCAATACTCAATCTTCAATACTCAATCCTCAATCCTCAATCCTCAATCCTCGATCTTCAGTCCTCAATACCCAATCCTCAAACTTCAATCCTCAATCCTCAATCCTCAACACTCGATCCTCAATCCTCAATCCTCAATCCTCAATTCTCAGTCCTCAATCCTCAGTCCTCAGTCCTCAATACACAATCTTCAAGCCTCAATCCTCAATCCTCAATCCTCAATCCTCACACTTCAATCCTCAATACCCAATCCTCAATCTTCAATCCTCAATCCTCAATGCTCAATTCTCAACCCTCAATCCTCAGTCCTCAGTCCTCATACCTCAATCCTCAATCCTCAATCCTCAATCCTCAATCTTCAATCCTCAATCCTCAATCCTCATCCTTCAATCCTCAATACCCAATCCTCAATCTTCAATCCTCAATCCTCAATCCTGAATTCTCAATCCTCAATCCTCAGTCCTCAGTCCTCAAACCTCAATCCTCAGCCCTCAGCCCTCATCCTCAATCCTCAATCCTCAATCCTCATTGCTCAATCTTCAATCCTCAATACTCAAACTTCAATCCTCAATCCTCAATACGCAATCCTCAATCCTCAATCCTCAATCCTCAATAGTCAGTCTTCAATCCTCAATACTCAATCTTCAATACTCAATCCTCAATCCTCAATCCTCAATCCTCGATCTTCAGTCCTCAATATCCAATCCTCAAACTTCAATCCTCAATCCTCAATCCTCAACACTCGATCCTCAATCCTCAATCCTCAATCCTCAATTCTCAATCCTCAATCCTCAGTCGTCAGTCCTCAATACACAATCTTCAATCCTCAATCCTCAATCCTCAATCCTCAATCCTCAATCCTCAATCCTCATTCTTCAATCCTCAATACCCAATCCTCAATCTTCAATCCTCAATCCTCAATGCTCAATTCTCAAGCCTCAATCCTCAGTCCTCAGTCCTCAAACCTCAATCCTCAATCCTCAACCCTCAATCCTCAATCTTCAATCCTCAACACTCAAACTTCAGTCGTCAATCCTCAATACTCAATCCTCAATCCTCAATCCTCAATCGACAGTCTTCAATCCTCAATACTCAATCTTGAATCCTCAATCCTCAATCCTCAATCCTCAATCCTCAGTCCTCAATCCTCAATCGTCAGTCTTCAATCCTCAATACTCAATCTTCAATCCCCAATCCTCAATCCTCAATCCTCAATCCTCATTCTTCAATCCTCAATACCCAATCTTCAATCTTCAATCATCAATCCTCAATCCTCAATTCTCAATCCTCAATCCTAAGTCCTCAGTCCTCAAACCTCAATCCTCAACCATCAGCCCTCATCCTCAATCCTCAATCCTCAATCTTCAATCCTCAATCCTCAATCCTCAATACTCAATCTTCAATCCTCAATACTCAGTCCTCAAACCTCAATTCTGAATCCTCAATCCTGAATCCTTAATCTTCAATCCTCAATCCCCAATCCTCAATCTTCAATCCTCAATCCTCAATCCTGAACCCTCAATCCTCAATCTTCAATCCTCAATACTCAATCTGCAATCCTCAATCCTCAATCCTCAATCCTCAATCCTCAATCCTCATTCTTCAATGCTCAATACCGAATCCTCAATCTTCAATCCTCTATCCTCAATCCTCAATCCTCAATCCTCAGTCCTCAATCGTCAGTCTTCATTCCTCAATGCTCAATCTTCAATCCTCAATCCTCAATCCTCAATCCTCAGTCCTCAGTCCTCAAACCTCAATCCTCAACCCTCAGCCCTCATCCTCAATCCTCAATCCTCATTCTTCAATCCACAATCCTCAATCCTCAATCCTCAATCCTGAATCCTCAATCCTCAATCTTCAATCCACAATGCTCAATCTGCAATCCTCAATCCTCAATCCTCAATCCCCAATCCTCATTCTTCAATCCTCAATACCGAATTCTCAACCTTCAATCCTCAATCCTCAATCCTCAATTCTCAGTACTCAATCTTCAATCATCAATATTCAATCTTCAATCCTCAATTTCTCAATCCTCAACCCTCAATCCTCAGCCCTCAATGTTCAATCCGCAATAACTAATACACAATCTTCAATCCTCAATCCTCAATCCTCAATCCTCAATCCTCAATCCTCATCCTTCAATCCTCAATACCCAATCCTCATTCTTCAATCCTCAATCCTCAATCCTGAATTCTCAATCCTCAATCCTCAGTCCTCAGTCCTCAAACCTCAATCCTCAACCCTCAGCCCTCACCCTCAATCCTCAATCCTCAATCCTCAATCCTCAATCTTCAATCCTCAATACTCAAAATTCAATCCTCAATCCTCAATACGCAATCCTCAATCCTCAATCCTCAATCGTCAGTCTTCAATCCTCAATACTCAATCTTCAATCTTCAATCATCAATCCTCAATCCTCAATTCTCAATCCTCAATCCTAAGTCCTCAGTCCTCAAACCTCAATCCTCAACCCTCAGCCCTCATCCTCAATCTTCAATCCTCAATCTTCAATCCTCAATCCTCAATCCTCTATACTCAATCTTTAATCTTCAATCCTCAGTCCTCAAACCTCAATTCTGAATCCTCAATCCTGAATCCTTAATCTTCAATCCTCAATCCCCAATCCTCAATCTTCAATACTCAATCCTCAATCCTCAATCCTCAATCCTCAATCTTCAATCCTCGATCCTCAATCCTCAATCCTCAGTCCCAAATTCTCAATCTTCAATCCTCAATCCTCAATCCTCAATCCTCAACCCTCACACTTCAATCCTCAATACCCAATCCTCAATCTTCAAACCTCAATCCTCAATGCTCAATTCTCAACCCTCAATCCTCAGTCCTCAGTCCTCATACCTCAATCCTCAATCCTCAATCCTCAATCCTCAATCTTCAATCCTCAATCCTCAATCCTCATTCTTCAATCCTCAATACCCAATCTTCAATCTTCAATCATCAATCCTCAATCCTCAATTCTCAATCCTCAATCCTAAGTCCTCAGTCCTCAAACCTCAATCCTCAACCCTCAGCCCTCATCCTCAATCCTCAATACTCAATCTTCAATCCTCAATCCTCAATCCTCAATACTCAATCTTCAATCTTCAATCCTCAGTCCTCAAACCTCAATTCTGAATCCTCAATCCTGAATCCTTAATCTTCAATCCTCAATCCGCAATCCTCAATCTTCAATACTCAATGCCCAATCCTCAATCCTCAATCCTCAATCCTCAATCTTCAATCCTCGATCCTCAATCCTCAATCCTCAGTCCCAAATACTCAATCTTCAATCCATAATCCTCAACCCTCAATCCTCAATACTCAATACTCAATCTTCAATCCTCAATCCTCAATCCTCAATCCTCAATCCTCAATCTTCAATCCTCAATACTCAATCTTCAATCCTCAATCCTCAATCCTCAATCCTCAATCCTGAAACCTCAATCCTCAATCTTCAATCCTCAATACTCAATCTGCAATCCTCAATCCTCAATACTCAATCCTCAATCCTCATTCTTCAATCCTCAATACCGAATCCTCAATCTTCAATCCTCAATCCTCAATCCTCAATTCTCAGTACTCAATCTTCAATCATCAATATTCAATCTTCAATCCTCAATCCTCAATACTCAATCTTCAATCTTCAATCCTCAGTCCTCAAACCTCAATTCTGAATCCTCAATCCTGAATCCTTAATCTTCAATCCTCAATCCGCAATCCTCAATCTTCAATACTCAATCTTCAATCCTCAATCCTCAATCCTCAATACTCAATCTTCAATCTTCAATCCTCAGTCCTCAAACCTCAATTCTGAATCCTCAATCCTGAATCCTTAATCTTCAATCCTCAATCCGCAATCCTCAATCTTCAATACTCAATCCTCAATCCTCAATCCTCAATCCTCAATCCTCAATCTTCAATCCTCGATCCTCAATCCTCAATCCTCAGTCCCAAATACTCAATCTTCAATCCATAATCCTCAACCCTCAATCCTCAATACTCAATACTCAATCTTCAATCCTCAATCCTCAATCCTCAATCCTCAATCCTCAATCTTCAATCCTCAATACTCAATCTTCAATCCTCAATCCTCAATCCTCAATCTTCAATCCTCAATACTCAATCTTCAATCCTCAATCCTCAATCCTCAATCCTCAATCCTGAAACCTCAATCCTCAATCTTCAATCCTCAATACTCAATCTGCTATCCTCAATCCTCAATACTCAATCCTCAATCCTCATTCTTCAATCCTCAATACCGAATCCTCAATCTTCAATCCTCAATCCTCAATCCTCAATTCTCAGTACTCAATCTTCAATCATCAATATTCAATCTTCAATCCTCAATCCTCAGTCCTCGATCCTCAATCCTCAATCCTCAATCGTCAATCTCCAATCCTGAATACTCAATCCTCAATCCTCAATCCTCAATCCTCATCCTTCAATCCTCAATACCCAATCCTCAATCTTCAATCCTCAATCCTCAATCCTCATCCTTCAATCCTCAATACCCAATCCTCAATCTTCAATCCTCAATCCTCAATCCTGAATTCTCAATCCTCAATCCTCAGTCCTCAGTCCTCAAACCTCAATCCTCAACCCTCAGCCCTCATCCTCAATCCTCAATCCTCAATCCTCAATGCTCAATCTTCAATCCTCAATACTCAGACTTCAATCCTCAATCCTCAATCCTCAATCCTCAATCCTCATTCTTCAATGCTCAATACCGAATCCTCAATCTTCAATCCTCAATCCTCAATCCTCAATCCTCAATCCTCAGTCCTCAATCGTCAATCCTCAATCCTGAATTCTCAATCCTCAATCCTCAGTCCTCAGTCCTCAAACCTCAATCCTCAACCCTCAGCCCTCATCCTCAGTCCTCAATCCTCAATACTCAGACTTCAATCCTCAATCCTCAATATGCAATCCTCAATCCTCAATCCTCAATAATCAATAGTCAGTCTTCAATCCTCAATGCTCAATCTTCAATCCTCAATCCTCAATCCTCAATCCTCAGTCCTCAGTCCTCAAACCTCAATCCTCAACCCTCAGCCCTCATCCTCAATCCTCAATTCTCAATCTTCAATCCGCAATCCTCAATTCTCAATCCTCAATCCTCAATCCTCAGACCTCAAACATCAATACTCAACCCTCAGTCCTCGTCCTCAATGCACAACCCTCAATCCTCAATCCTCAATCTTCAATCATCAATATTCATTCTTCAATCCTCAATCCTCAATCCTCAATCCTCAAACCTCCATCCTCAATCCACAGTCCCCAAACCTCAATCCTGAACCTTCAATCCTCAATACTCAATCTCCAATCCTCAATCCTCAATCCTCAATCCTCAATCTTCATTCCTCAAACCTCAATCCTCAATCCTCAATCCTCATTCTTCAATCCTCAATACCCAATCCTCAATCTTCAATCCTCAATCCTCAATCCTCAATTCTCAATCCTCAATCCTCGATCCTCAGACCTCAAACATCAATACTCAACCCTCAGACCTCGTCCTCAATCCACAATCCTCAATCCCCAATCCTCCACCTTCAATCATCAATATACAATCTTCAGTCCTCAATCCCCAATACTCAATCGGCAATCCTCAATCCTCAATGTTCAATCCGCGATACCCAATCCTCAATGTTCAACACTCAATACTCAATCCTCAATCCTCAATCCTCAATCCTCAATTCTCAATTCTCAATCCTGAACCCTCAATCTTCAATCCTCAATCCCGAATCCTCAATCTTCAATCCTCAATCCTCAATCCTCAATCCTCAATCCTCAATCTTCAATCCTCGATCCTCAATCCTCAATCCTCCGTCCCAAATCCTCAATATTCAATCCATACTCCTCAACCCTCAACCTTCAATCCTCAATACTCAATCTTCAATCCTCAATCCTCAATCCTCAATCCTCAATCCCCAATCCTCAGTCCTGAAACCTCAATCCTGAATCCTCAATCCTGAATCCTCAATCTTCGGCCCTCAATGCTCAATCCTCAATCGTCAATCCTCAATACTCAATCTTCAATCCTCAATCCTCAGTCCTCAAACCTCAATTCTGAATCCTCAATCCTGAATGCTCAATCTTCGGCCCTCAGTCCTCAACAATCAGTTGTCAATCCTCAATCCTCAATAGAATATCCTCAATTCACAGTTTTAAATACTCAATACAGAATCTGCAATCATCAAACCTCTATCCACAGACATCAATTCTCATCACTCAACCCTCAACACTCTGCCCCAATATTCAGTCCTCAATCCTCAATCCTCAATCCTCAATCGTCAATCCTCAATCCTCAAAACTCAATCTACCATCCTCAATCCTCAATCCTCAATCCTCATTCTTCCATCCTCAATACCCAATCCTCAATCTTCAATCCTCAATCCTCAATCCTCAATTCTGAATCCTCAATCCTCAATTTTCAATCCTCATTCTTCAATCCTCAATACCCAATACTCAATCTTGAATCCTCAATCCTCAATCCTCGACCCTCAATCCTCAATCCTCTATCGTCAATCTCCAATCCTGAATACTCAATCTTCAATCCTCAATCCTCAATCCTCATCCTTCAATCCTCAATACCCAATCCTCAATCTTCAATCCTCAATCCTCAATCCTGAATTCTCAATCCTCAATCCTCAGTCCTCAGTCCTCAAACCTCAATCCTCAACCCTCAGCCCTCATCCTCAATCCTCAATCCTCAATCCTCATTGCTCAATCTTCAATCCTCAATACTCAAACTTCAATCCTCAATCCTCAATACGCAATCCTCAATCCTCAATCCTCAATCCTCAATAGTCAGTCTTCAATGCTCAATACTCAATCTTCAATACTCAATCCTCAATCCTCAATCCTCAATCCTCGATCTTCAGTCCTCAATACCCAATCCTCAAACTTCAATCCTCAATCCTCAATCCTCAACACTCGATCCTCAATCCTCAATCCTCAATCCTCAATCCTCAATTCTCAATCCTCAATCCTCAGTCGTCAGTCCTCAATACACAATCTTCAATCCTCAATCCTCAATCCTCAATCCTCAATCCTCAATCGACAGTCTTCAATCCTCAATACTCAATCTTGAATCCTCAATCCTCAATCCTCAATCCTCAATCCTCAGTCCTCAATCCTCAATCGTCAGTCTTCAATCCTCAATACTCAATCTTCAATCCCCGATCCTCAATCCTCAATCCTCAATCCTCATTCTTCAATCCTCAATACCCAATCTTCAATCTTCAATCATCAATCCTCAATCCTCAATTCTCAATCCTCAATCCTAAGTCCTCAGTCCTCAAACCTCAATCCTCAACCATCAGCCCTCATCCTCAATCCTCAATCCTCAATCTTCAATCCTCAATCCTCAATCCTCAATACTCAATCTTCAATCCTCAATACTCAGTCCTCAAACCTCAATTCTGAATCCTCAATCCTGAATCCTCAATCCTCAATCCTCATTCTTCAATCCTCAATACCCAATCTTCAATCTTCAATCATCAATCCTCAATCCTCAATTCTCAATCCTCAATCCTAAGTCCTCAGTCCTCAAACCTCAATCCTCAACCCTCAGCCCTCATCCTCAATCCTCAATACTCAATCTTCAATCCTCAATCCTCAATCCTCAATACTCAATCTTCAATCTTCAATCCTCAGTCCTCAAACCTCAATTCTGAATCCTCAATCCTGAATCCTTAATCTTCAATCCTCAATCCGCAATCCTCAATCTTCAATACTCAATGCTCAATCCTCAATCCTCAATCCTCAATCCTCAATCTTCAATCCTCGATCCTCAATCCTCAATCCTCAGTCCCAAATACTCAATCTTCAATCCATAATCCTCAACCCTCAATCCTCAATACTCAATACTCAATCTTCAATCCTCAATCCTCAATCCTCAATCCTCAATCCTCAATCTTCAATCCTCAATACTCAATCTTCAATCCTCAATCCTCAATCCTCAATCCTCAATCCTGAAACCTCAATCCTCAATCTTCAATCCTCAATACTCAATCTGCAATCCTCAATCCTCAATACTCAATCCTCAATCCTCATTCTTCAATCCTCAATACCGAATCCTCAATCTTCAATCCTCAATCCTCAATCCTCAATTCTCAGTACTCAATCTTCAATCATCAATATTCAATCTTCAATCCTCAATCCTCAGTCCTCGATCCTCAATCCTCAATCCTCAATCGTCAATCTCCAATCCTGAATACTCAATCCTCAATCCTCAATCCTCAATCCTCATCCTTCAATCCTCAATACCCAATCCTCAATCTTCAATCCTCAATCCTCAATCCTCATCCTTCAATCCTCAATACCCAATCCTCAATCTTCAATCCTCAATCCTCAATCCTGAATTCTCAATCCTCAATCCTCAGTCCTCAGTCCTCGAACCTCAATCCTCAACCCTCAGCCCTCATCCTCAATCCTCAATCCTCAATCCTCAATGCTCAATCTTCAATCCTCAATACTCAGACTTCAATCCTCAATCCTCAATATGCAATCCTCAATCCTCAATCCTCAATAATCAATAGTCAGTCTTCAATCCTCAATACTCAATCTTCAATACTCAATCCTCAATCCTCAATCCTCAATCCTCAATCTTCAATCCTCAATACTCAATCTGCAATCCTCAATCCTCAATCCTCAAACCTCAATCCTCAACCCTCAGCCCTCATCCTCAATCCTCAATCATCAATACTCAGACTTCAATCCTCAATCCTCAATATGCAATCCTCAATCCTCAATCCTCAATAATCAATAGTCAGTCTTCAATCCTCAATGCTCAATCTTCAATCCTCAATCCTCAATCCTCAATCCTCAGTCCTCAGTCCTCAAACCTCAATCCTCAACCCTCAGCCCTCATCCTCAATCCTCAATTCTCAATCTTCAATCCGCAATCCTCAATTCTCAATCCTCAATCCTCAATCCTCAGACCTCAAACATCAATACTCAACCCTCAGTCCTCGTCCTCAATGCACAACCCTCAATCCTCAATCCTCAATCTTCAATCATCAATATTCATTCTTCAATCCTCAATCCTCAATCCTCAATCCTCAAACCTCCATCCTCAATCCACAGTCCCCAAACCTCAATCCTGAACCTTCAATCCTCAATACTCAATCTCCAATCCTCAATCCTCAATCCTCAATCCTCAATCTTCATTCCTCAAACCTCAATCCTCAATCCTCAATCCTCATTCTTCAATCCTCAATACCCAATCCTCAATCTTCAATCCTCAATCCTCAATCCTCAATTCTCAATCCTCAATCCTCGATCCTCAGACCTCAAACATCAATACTCAACCCTCAGACCTCGTCCTCAATCCACAATCCTCAATCCCCAATCCTCCACCTTCAATCATCAATATACAATCTTCAGTCCTCAATCCCCAATACTCAATCCGCAATCCTCAATCCTCAATGTTCAATCCGCGATACCCAATCCTCAATGTTCAACACTCAATACTCAATCCTCAATCCTCAATCCTCAATCCTGGATCCTCAATTCTCAATCCTGAACCCTCAATCTTCAATCCTCAATCCCCAATCCTCAATCTTCAATCCTCAATCCTCAATCCTCAATCCTCAATCTTCAATCCTCGATCCTCAATCCTCAATCCTCCGTCCCAAATCCTCAATATTCAATCCATACTCCTCAACCCTCAACCTTCAATCCTCAATACTCAATCTTCAATCCTCAATCCTCAATCCTCAATCCTCAATCCCCAATCCTCAGTCCTGAAACCTCAATCCTGAATCCTCAATCCTGAATCCTCAATCTTCGGCCCTCAATCCTCAATCCTCAATCGTCAATCCTCAATACTCAATCTTCAATCCTCAATCCTCAGTCCTCAAACCTCAATTCTGAATCCTCAATCCTGAATGCTCAATCTTCGGCCCTCAGTCCTCAACAATCAGTTGTCAATCCTCAGTCCTCAATAGAATATCCTCAATTCACAGTTTTAAATACTCAATACAGAATCTGCAATCATCAAACCTCTATCCACAGACATCAATTCTCATCACTCAACCCTCAACACTCTGCCCCAATATTCAGTCCTCAATCCTCAATCCTCAATCCTCAATCGTCAATCCTCAATCCTCAAAACTCAATCTACCATCCTCAATCCTCAATCCTCAATCCTCATTCTTCCATCCTCAATACCCAATCCTCAATCTTCAATCCTCAATCCTCAATCCTCAATTCTGAATCCTCAATCCTCAATTTTCAATCCTCATTCTTCAATCCTCAATACCCAATACTCAATCTTCAATCCTCAATCCTCAATCCTCGACCCTCAATCCTCAATCCTCTATCGTCAATCTCCAATCCTGAATACTCAATCTTCAATCCTCAATCCTCAATCCTCATCCTTCAATCCTCAATACCCAATCCTCAATCTTCAATCCTCAATCCTCAATCCTGAATTCTCAATCCTCAATCCTCAGTCCTCAGTCCTCAAACCTCAATCCTCAACCCTCAGCCCTCATCCTCAATCCTCAATCCTCAATCCTCATTGCTCAATCTTCAATCCTCAATACTCAAACTTCAATCCTCAATCCTCAATACGCAATCCTCAATCCTCAATCCTCAATCCTCAATAGTCAGTCTTCAATGCTCAATACTCAATCTTCAATACTCAATCCTCAATCCTCAATCCTCAATCCTCTATCTTCAGTCCTCAATACCCAATCCTCAAACTTCAATCCTCAATCCTCAATCCTCAACACTCGATCCTCAATCCTCAATCCTCAATCCTCAATCCTCAATTCTCAATCCTCAATCCTCAGTCGTCAGTCCTCAATACACAATCTTCAATCCTCAATCCTCAATCCTCAATCCTCAATCCTCAATCCTCATTCTTCAATCCTCAATACCCAATCTCAATCTTCAATCCTCAATCCTCAATGCTCAATTCTCAAGCCTCAATCCTCAGTCCTCAGTCCTCAAACCTCAATCCTCAATCCTCAACCCTCAATCCTCAATCTTCAATCCTCAACACTCAAACTTCAGTCGTCAATCCTCAATACTCAATCCTCAATCCTCAATCCTCAATCGACAGTCTTCAATCCTCAATACTCAATCTTGAATCCTCAATCCTCAATCGACAGTCTTCAATCCTCAATACTCAATCTTCAATCCTCAATCCTCAATCCTCAATCCTCAATCCTCAGTCCTCAATCCTCAATCGTCAGTCTTCAATCCTCAATACTCAATCTTCAATCCCCAATCCTCAATCCTCAATCCTCAATCCTCATTCTTCAATCCTCAATACCCAATCTTCAATCTTCAATCATCAATCCTCAATCCTCAATTCTCAATCCTCAATCCTAAGTCCTCAGTCCTCAAACCTCAATCCTCAACCCTCAGCCCTCATCCTCAATACTCAATCCTCAATCCTCAATCCTCAATCCTCAATCCTCAATACTCAATCTTCAATCTTCAATCCTCAGTCCTCAAACCTCAATTCTGAATCCTCAATCCTGAATGCTTAATCTTCAATCCACAATCCCCAATCCTCAATCTTCAATCCTCAATCCTCAATCCTCAATCCTCAATCTTCAATCCTCAATACTCAATCTTCAATCCTCAATCCTCAATCCTCAATCCCCAATCCTCATTCTTCAATCCTCAATACCGAATCCTCAATCTTCAATCCTCAATCCTCAATCCTCAATTCTCAGTACTCAATCGTCAATCATCAATATTCAATCTTCAATCCTCAATTTCTCAATCCTCAACCCTCAATCCTCAGCCCTCAATGTTCAATCCGCAATAACTAATCCACAATCTTCAATCCTCAATCCTCAATCCTCAATCCTCAATCCTCAATCCTCAATCCTCAGCCCTCAAACCTCAATCCTGAATCCTCAATCCTGAATCCTCGATCTTCAGCTCTCAGTCCTCAACTATCAGTTGTCAATCCTTAATTCTCAATAGAATATCATCAATTCACAGCTTTCAATACTCAATACTCAACCTGCAATTTTCAAATCTCTATCCACAAACATCAATTCTCATCACTCAACGCTCAACGCTCAGTCCCCAATCCTCATCTTCCAATCCTCAGTCCTCAGCACGCAGTCCCCAATCCTCAATCTTCAATCCTCAATACTCAATCTTCAATCCTCAATCCTCAATCCTCGATCCTCAATCCTCAATCCTCAATCGTCAATATCCAATCCTGAATACTCAATCCTCAATCCTCAATCCTCAATCCTCATCCTTCAATCCTCAATACCCAATCCTCAATCTTCAATCCTCAATCCTCAATCCTGAATTCTCAATCCTCAATCCTCAGTCCTCAGTCCTCAAACCTCAATCCTCAACCCTCAGCCCTCACCCTCAATCCTCAATCCTCAATCCTCAATCCTCAATCTTCAATCCTCAATACTCAAACTTCAATCCTCAATCCTCAATACGCAATCCTCAATCCTCAATCCTCAATCGTCAGTCTTCAATCCTCAATACTCAATCTTCAATCTTCAATCATCAATCCTCAATCCTCAATTCTCAATCCTCAATCCTAAGTCCTCAGTCCTCAAACCTCAATCCTCAACCCTCAGCCCTCATCCTCAATCTTCAATCCTCAATCTTCAATCCTCAATCCTCAATCCTCTATACTCAATCTTTAATCTTCAATCCTCAGTCCTCAAACCTCAATTCTGAATCCTCAATCCTGAATCCTTAATCTTCAATCCTCAATCCCCAATCCTCAATCTTCAATCCTCAATACCCAATCCTCATCTTCAATCCTCAATCCTCAATCCTGAATTCTCAATCCTCAATCCTCAATCCTCAGTCCTCAGTCCTCAAACCTCAATCCTCAACCCTCAGCCCTCACCCTCAATCCTCAATCCTCAATCCTCAATCCTCAATCTTCAATCCTCAATACTCAAACTTCAATCCTCAATCCTCAATACGCAATCCTCAATCCTCAATCCTCAATCGTCAGTCTTCAATCCTCAATACTCAATCTTCAATCTTCAATCATCAATCCTCAATCCTCAATTCTCAATCCTCAATCCTAAGTCCTCAGTCCTCAAACCTCAATCCTCAACCCTCAGCCCTCATCCTCAATCTTCAATCCTCAATCTTCAATCCTCAATCCTCAATCCTCTATACTCAATCTTTAATCTTCAATCCTCAGTCCTCAAACCTCAATTCTGAATCCTCAATCCTGAATCCTTAATCAACAATCCTCAATCCCCAATCCTCAATCTTCAATACTCAATCCTCAATCCTCAATCCTCAATCCTCAATCTTCAATCCTCGATCCTCAATCCTCAATCCTCAGTCCCAAATACTCAATCTTCAATCCTCAATCCTCAATCCTCAATCCTCAACCCTCACACTTCAATCCTCAATACCCAATCCTCAATCTTCAAACCTCAATCCTCAATGCTCAATTCTCAACCCTCAATCCTCAGTCCTCAGTCCTCAATCTTCAATCCTCAATGCTCAAACTTCAATCCTCAATCCTCAATACGCAATCCTCAATCCTCAATCCTCAATCCTCAATCCTCAATCGTCAGTCTTCAATCCTCAATACTCATTCTTCAATACTCAATCCTCAATCTTCAATCCTCAATCCTCGATCTTCAGTCCTCAATACCCAATCCTCAAACTTCAATCCTCAATCCTCAATCCTCAACACTCGATCCTCAATCCTCAATCCTCAATCCTCAATTCTCAATCCTCAATCCTCAGTCCTCAGTCCTCAATACACAATCTTCAATCCTCAATCCTCAATCCTCAATCCTCAATCCTCACACTTCAATCCTCAATACCCAATCCTCAATCTTCAATCCTCAATCCTCAATGCTCAATTCTCAACCCTCAATCCTCAGTCCTCAGTCCTCATACCTCAATCCTCAATCCTCAATCCTCAATCCTCAATCTTCAATCCTCAATCCTCAATCCTCATTCTTCAATCCTCAATACCCAATCTTCAATCTTCAATCATCAATCCTCAATCCTCAATTCTCAATCCTCAATCCTAAGTCCTCAGTCCTCAAACCTCAATCCTCAACCCTCAGCCCTCATCCTCAATCCTCAATACTCAATCTTCAATCCTCAATCCTCAATCCTCAATACTCAATCTTCAATCTTCAATCCTCAGTCCTCAAACCTCAATTCTGAATCCTCAATCCTGAATCCTTAATCTTCAATCCTCAATCCGCAATCCTCAATCTTCAATACTCAATCTTCAATCCTCAATCCTCAATCCTCAATACTCAATCTTCAATCTTCAATCCTCAGTCCTCAAACCTCAATTCTGAATCCTCAATCCTGAATCCTTAATCTTCAATCCTCAATCCGCAATCCTCAATCTTCAATACTCAATCCTCAATCCTCAATCCTCAATCCTCAATCCTCAATCTTCAATCCTCGATCCTCAATCCTCAATCCTCAGTCCCAAATACTCAATCTTCAATCCATAATACTCAACCCTCAATCCTCAATACTCAATACTCAATCTTCAATCCTCAATCCTCAATCCTCAATCCTCAATCCTCAATCTTCAATCCTCAATACTCAATCTTCAATCCTCAATCCTCAATCCTCAATCTTCAATCCTCAATACTCAATCTTCAATCCTCAATCCTCAATCCTCAATCCTCAATCCTGAAACCTCAATCCTCAATCTTCAATCCTCAATACTCAATCTGCAATCCTCAATCCTCAATACTCAATCCTCAATCCTCATTCTTCAATCCTCAATACCGAATCCTCAATCTTCAATCCTCAATCCTCAATCCTCAATTCTCAGTACTCAATCTTCAATCATCAATATTCAATCTTCAATCCTCAATCCTCAGTCCTCGATCCTCAATCCTCAATCCTCAATCGTCAATCTCCAATCCTGAATACTCAATCCTCAATCCTCAATCCTCAATCCTCATCCTTCAATCCTCAATACCCAATCCTCAATCTTCAATCCTCAATCCTCAATCCTCATCCTTCAATCCTCAATACCCAATCCTCAATCTTCAATCCTCAATCCTCAATCCTGAATTCTCAATCCTCAATCCTCAGTCCTCAGTCCTCAAACCTCAATCCTCAACCCTCAGCCCTCATCCTCAATCCTCAATCCTCAATCCTCAATGCTCAATCTTCAATCCTCAATACTCAGACTTCAATCCTCAATCCTCAATATGCAATCCTGAATCCTCAATCCTCAATAATCAATAGTCAGTCTTCAATCCTCAATACTCAATCTTCAATACTCAATCCTCAATCCTCAATCCTCAATCCTCAATCTTCAATCCTCAATACTCAATCTGCAATCCTCAATCCTCAATCCTCAATCCTCAATCCTCATTCTTCAATGCTCAATACCGAATCCTCAATCTTCAATCCTCAATCCTCAATCCTCAATCCTCAATCCTCAGTCCTCAATCGTCAATCCTCAATCCTGAATTCTCAATCCTCAATCCTCAGTCCTCAGTCCTCAAACCTCAATCCTCAACCCTCAGCCCTCATCCTCAATCCTCAATCCTCAATACTCAGACTTCAATCCTCAATCCTCAATATGCAATCCTCAATCCTCAATCCTCAATAATCAATAGTCAGTCTTCAATCCTCAATGCTCAATCTTCAATCCTCAATCCTCAATCCTCAATCCTCAGTCCTCAGTCCTCAAACCTCAATCCTCAACCCTCAGCCCTCATCCTCAATCCTCAATTCTCAATCTTCAATCCGCAATACTCAATTCTCAATCCTCAATCCTCAATCCTCAGACCTCAAACATCAATACTCAACCCTCAGTCCTCGTCCTCAATGCACAACCCTCAATCCTCAATCCTCAATCTTCAATCATCAATATTCATTCTTCAATCCTCAATCCTCAATCCTCAATCCTCAAACCTCCATCCTCAATCCACAGTCCCCAAACCTCAATCCTGAACCTTCAATCCTCAATACTCAATCTCCAATCCTCAATCCTCAATCCTCAATCCTCAATCTTCATTCCTCAAACCTCAATCCTCAATCCTCAATCCTCATTCTTCAATCCTCAATACCCAATCCTCAATCTTCAATCCTCAATCCTCAATCCTCAATTCTCAATCCTCAATCCTCGATCCTCAGACCTCAAACATCAATACTCAACCCTCAGACCTCGTCCTCAATCCACAATCCTCAATCCCCAATCCTCCACCTTCAATCATCAATATACAATCTTCAGTCCTCAATCCCCAATACTCAATCCGCAATCCTCAATCCTCAATGTTCAATCCGCGATACCCAATCCTCAATGTTCAACACTCAATACTCAATCCTCAATCCTCAATCCTCAATCCTCAATCCTCAATTCTCAATCCTGAACCCTCAATCTTCAATCCTCAATCCCCAATCCTCAATCTTCAATCCTCAATCCTCAATCCTCAATCCTCAATCCTCAATCTTCAATCCTCGATCCTCAATCCTCAATCCTCCGTCCCAAATCCTCAATATTCAATCCATACTCCTCAACCCTCAACCTTCAATCCTCAATACTCAATCTTCAATCCTCAATCCTCAATCCTCAATCCTCAATCCCCAATCCTCAGTCCTGAAACCTCAATCCTGAATCCTCAATCCTGAATCCTCAATCTTCGGCCCTCAATCCTCAATCCTCAATCGTCAATCCTCAATACTCAATCTTCAATCCTCAATCCTCAGTCCTCAAACCTCAATTCTGAATCCTCAATCCTGAATGCTCAATCTTCGGCCCTCAGTCCTCAACAATCAGTTGTCAATCCTCAATCCTCAATAGAATATCCTCAATTCAGAGTTTTAAATACTCAATACAGAATCTGCAATCATCAAACCTCTATCCACAGACATCAATTCTCATCACTCAACCCTCAACACTCTGCCCCAATATTCAGTCCTCAATCCTCAATCCTCAATCCTCAATCGTCAATCCTCAATCCTCAAAACTCAATCTACCATCCTCAATCCTCAATCCTCAATCCTCATTCTTCCATCCTCAATACCCAATCCTCAATCTTCAATCCTCAATCCTCAATCCTCAATTCTGAATCCTCAATCCTCAATTTTCAATCCTCATCCTTCAATCCTCAATACCCAATACTCAATCTTGAATCCTCAATCCTCAATCCTCGACCCTCAATCCTCAATCCTCTATCGTCAATCTCCATTCCTGAATACTCAATCTTCAATCCTCAATCCTCAATCCTCATCCTTCAATCCTCAATACCCAATCCTCAATCTTCAATCCTCAATCCTCAATCCTGAATTCTCAATCCTCAATCCTCAGTCCTCAGTCCTCAAACCTCAATCCTCAACCCTCAGCCCTCATCCTCAATCCTCAATCCTCAATCCTCATTGCTCAATCTTCAATCCTCAATACTCAAACTTCAATCCTCAATCCTCAATACGCAATCCTCAATCCTCAATCCTCAATCCTCAATAGTCAGTCTTCAATGCTCAATACTCAATCTTCAATACTCAATCCTCAATCCTCAATCCTCAATCCTCGATCTTCAGTCCTCAATACCCAATCCTCAAACTTCAATCCTCAATCCTCAATCCTCAACACTCGATCCTCAATCCTCAATCCTCAATCCTCAATCCTCAATTCTCAATCCTCAATCCTCAGTCGTCAGTCCTCAATACACAATCTTCAATCCTCAATCCTCAATCCTCAATCCTCAATCCTCAATCGACAGTCTTCAATCCTCAATACTCAATCTTGAATCCTCAATCCTCAATCCTCAATCCTCAATCCTCAGTCCTCAATCCTCAATCGTCAGTCTTCAATCCTCAATACTCAATCTTCAATCCCCAATCCTCAATCCTCAATCCTCAATCCTCATTCTTCAATCCTCAATACCCAATCTTCAATCTTCAATCATCAATCCTCAATCCTCAATTCTCAATCCTCAATCCTAAGTCCTCAGTCCTCAAACCTCAATCCTCAACCATCAGCCCTCATCCTCAATCCTCAATCCTCAATCTTCAATCCTCAATCCTCAATCCTCAATACTCAATCTTCAATCCTCAATACTCAGTCCTCAAACCTCAATTCTGAATCCTCAATCCTGAATCCTTAATCTTCAATCCTCAATACCGAATCCTCAATCTTCAATCCTCAATCCTCAATCCTCAATTCTCAGTACTCAATCTTCAAATCATCAATATTCAATCTTCAATCCTCAATTTCTCAATCCTCAACCCTCAATCCTCAGCCCTCAATGTTCAGTCCGCAATAACTAATCCACAATCTTCAATCCTCAATCCTCAATCCTCAATCCTCAATCCTCATCCTTCAATCCTCAATACCCAATCCTCAATCTTCAATCCTCAATCCTCAATCCTGAATTCTCAATCCTCAATCCTCAGTCCTCAGTCTCAAACCTCAATCCTCAACCCTCAGCCCTCACCCTCAATCCTCAATCCTCAATCCTCATCCTCAATCTTCAATCCTCAATACTCAAACTTCAATCCTCAATCCTCAATACGCAATCCTCAATCCTCAATCCTCAATCGTCAGTCTTCAATCCTCAATACTCAATCTTCAATCTTCAATCATCAATCCTCAATCCTCAATTCTCAATCCTCAATCCTAAGTCCTCAGTCCTCAAACCTCAATCCTCAACCCTCAGCCCTCATCCTCAATCTTCAATCTCAATCTTCAATCCTCAATCCTCAATCCTCTATACTCAATCTTTAATCTTCAATCCTCAGTCCTCAAACCTCAATTCTGAATCCTCAATCCTGAATCCTTAATCTTCAATCCTCAATCCCCAATCCACAATCTTCAATACTCAATCCTCAATCCTCAATCCTCAATCCTCAATCTTCAATCCTCGATCCTCAATCCTCAATCCTCAGTCCCAAATACTCAATCTTCAATCCTCAATCCTCAATCCTCAATCCTCAACCCTCACACTTCAATCCTCAATACCCAATCCTCAATCTTCAAACCTCAATCCTCAATGCTCAATTCTCAACCCTCAATCCTCAGTCCTCAGTCCTCAATCTTCAATCCTCAATACTCAAACTTCAATCCTCAATCCTCAATACGCAATCCTCAATCCTCAATCCTCAATCCTCAATCCTCAATCGTCAGTCTTCAATCCTCAATACTCAATCTTCAATACTCAATCCTCAATCCTCAATCCTCAATCCTCGATCTTCAGTCCTCAATACCCAATCCTCAAACTTCAATTCCTCAATCCTCAATCCTCAACACTCGATCCTCAATCCTCAATCCTCAATCCTCAATTCTCAGTCCTCAATCCTCAGTCCTCAGTCCTCAATACACAATCTTCAAGCCTCAATCCTCAATCCTCAATCCTCAATCTCACACTTCAATCCTCAATACCCAATCCTCAATCTTCAATCCTCAATCCTCAATGCTCAATTCTCAACCCTCAATCCTCAGTCCTCAGTCCTCATACCTCAATCCTCAATCCTCAATCCTCAATCCTCAATCTTCAATCCTCAATCCTCAATCCTCATCCTTCAATCCTCAATACCCAATCCTCAATCTTCAATCCTCAATCCTCAATCCTGAATTCTCAATCCTCAATCCTCAGTCCTCAGTCCTCAAACCTCAATCCTCAGCCCTCAGCCCTCATCCCTCAATCCTCAATCCTCAATCCTCATTGCTCAATCTTCAATCCTCAATACTCAAACTTCAATCCTCAATCCTCAATACGCAATCCTCAATCCTCAATCCTCAATCCTCAATAGTCAGTCTTCAATCCTCAATACTCAATCTTCAATACTCAATCCTCAATCCTCAATCCTCAATCCTCGATCTTCAGTCCTCAATATCCAATCCTCAAACTTCAATCCTCAATCCTCAATCCTCAACACTCGATCCTCAATCCTCAATCCTCAATCCTCAATTCTCAATCCTCAATCCTCAGTCGTCAGTCCTCAATACACAATCTTCAATCCTCAATCCTCAATCCTCAATCCTCAATCCTCAATCCTCAATCCTCATTCTTCAATCCTCAATACCCAATCCTCAATCTTCAATCCTCAATCCTCAATGCTCAATTCTCAAGCCTCAATCCTCAGTCCTCAGCTCTCAAACCTCAATCCTCAATCCTCAACCCTCAATCCTCAATCTTCAATCCTCAACACTCAAACTTCAGTCGTCAATCCTCAATACTCAATCCTCAATCCTCAATCCTCAATCGACAGTCTTCAATCCTCAATACTCAATCTTGAATCCTCAATCCTCAATCCTCAATCCTCAATCCTCAGTCCTCAATCCTCAATCGTCAGTCTTCAATCCTCAATACTCAATCTTCAATCCCCAATCCTCAATCCTCAATCCTCAATCCTCATTCTTCAATCCTCAATACCCAATCTTCAATCTTCAATCATCAATCCTCAATCCTCAATTCTCAATCCTCAATCCTAAGTCCTCAGTCCTCAAACCTCAATCCTCAACCATCAGCCCTCATCCTCAATCCTCAATCCTCAATCTTCAATCCTCAATCCTCAATCCTCAATACTCAATCTTCAATCCTCAATACTCAGTCCTCAAACCTCAATTCTGAATCCTCAATCCTGAATCCTTAATCTTCAATCCTCAATCCCCAATCCTCAATCTTCAATCCTCAATCCTCAATCCTGAACCCTCAATCCTCAATCTTCAATCCTCAATACTCAATCTGCAATCCTCAATCCTCAATCCTCAATCCTCAATCCTCAATCCTCATTCTTCAATGCTCAATACCGAATCCTCAATCTTCAATCCTCTATCCTCAATCCTCAATCCTCAATCCTCAGTCCTCAATCGTCAGTCTTCATTCCTCAATGCTCAATCTTCAATCCTCAATCCTCAATCCTCAATCCTCAGTCCTCAGTCCTCAAACCTCAATCCTCAACCCTCAGCCCTCATCCTCAATCCTCAATCCTCATTCTTCAATCCACAATCCTCAATCCTCAATCCTCAATCCTGAATCCTCAATCCTCAATCTTCAATCCATAATGCTCAATCTGCAATCCTCAATCCTCAATCCTCAATCCCCAATCCTCATTCTTCAATCCTCAATACCGAATTCTCAACCTTCAATCCTCAATCCTCAATCCTCAATTCTCAGTACTCAATCTTCAATCATCAATATTCAATCTTCAATCCTCAATTTCTCAATCCTCAACCCTCAATCCTCAGCCCTCAATGTTCAATCCGCAATAACTAATACACAATCTTCAATCCTCAATCCTCAATCCTCAATCCTCAATCCTCAATCCTCATCCTTCAATCCTCAATACCCAATCCTCATTCTTCAATCCTCAATCCTCAATCCTGAATTCTCAATCCTCAATCCTCAGTCCTCAGTCCTCAAACCTCAATCCTCAACCATCAGCCCTCACCCTCAATCCTCAATCCTCAATCCTCAATCCTCAATCTTCAATCCTCAATACTCAAACTTCAATCCTCAATCCTCAATACGCAATCCTCAATCCTCAATCCTCAATCGTCAGTCTTCAATCCTCAATACTCAATCTTCAATCTTCAATCATCAATCCTCAATCCTCAATTCTCAATCCTCAATCCTAAGTCCTCAGTCCTCAAACCTCAATCCTCAACCCTCAGCCCTCATCCTCAATCTTCAATCCTCAATCTTCAATCCTCAATCCTCAATCCTCTATACTCAATCTTTAATCTTCAATCCTCAGTCCTCAAACCTCAATTCTGAATCCTCAATCCTGAATCCTTAATCTTCAATCCTCAATCCCCAATCCTCAATCTTCAATACTCAATCCTCAATCCTCAATCCTCAATCCTCAATCTTCAATCCTCGATCCTCAATCCTCAATCCTCAGTCCCAAATTCTCAATCTTCAATCCTCAATCCTCAATCCTCAATCCTCAACCCTCACACTTCAATCCTCAATACCCAATCCTCAATCTTCAAACCTCAATCCTCAATGCTCAATTCTCAACCCTCAATCCTCAGTCCTCAGTCCTCATACCTCAATCCTCAATCCTCAATCCTCAATCCTCAATCTTCAATCCTCAATCCTCAATCCTCATTCTTCAATCCTCAATACCCAATCTTCAATCTTCAATCATCAATCCTCAATCCTCAATTCTCAATCCTCAATCCTAAGTCCTCAGTCCTCAAACCTCAATCCTCAACCCTCAGCCCTCATCCTCAAACCTCAATACTCAATCTTCAATCCTCAATCCTCAATCCTCAATACTCAATCTTCAATCTTCAATCCTCAGTCCTCAAACCTCAATTCTGAATCCTCAATCCTGAATCCTTAATCTTCAATCCTCAATCCGCAATCCTCAATCTTCAATACTCAATGCCCAATCCTCAATCCTCAATCCTCAATCCTCAATCTTCAATCCTCGATCCTCAATCCTCAATCCTCAGTCCCAAATACTCAATCTTCAATCCATAATCCTCAACCCTCAATCCTCAATACTCAATACTCAATCTTCAATCCTCAATCCTCAATCCTCAATCCTCAATCCTCAATCTTCAATCCTCAATACTCAATCTTCAATCCTCAATCCTCAATCCTCAATCCTCAATCCTGAAACCTCAATCCTCAATCTTCAATCCTCAATACTCAATCTGCAATCCTCAATCCTCAATACTCAATCCTCAATCCTCATTCTTCAATCCTCAATACCGAATCCTCAATCTTCAATCCTCAATCCTCAATCCTCAATTCTCAGTACTCAATCTTCAATCATCAATATTCAATCTTCAATCCTCAATCCTCAGTCCTCGATCCTCAATCCTCAATCCTCAATCGTCAATCTCCAATCCTGAATACTCAATCCTCAATCCTCAATCCTCAATCCTCATCCTTCAATCCTCAATACCCAATCCTCAATCTTCAATCCTCAATCCTCAATCCTCATCCTTCAATCCTCAATACCCAATCCTCAATCTTCAATCCTCAATCCTCAATCCTGAATTCTCAATCCTCAATCCTCAGTCCTCAGTCCTCGAACCTCAATCCTCAACCCTCAGCCCTCATCCTCAATCCTCAATCCTCAATCCTCAATGCTCAATCTTCAATCCTCAATACTCAGACTTCAATCCTCAATCCTCAATCCTCAATACTCAGACTTCAATCCTCAATCCTCAATATGCAATCCTCAATCCTCAATCCTCAATAATCAATATGCAATCCTCAATCCTCAATCCTCAATAATCAATAGTCAGTCTTCAATCCTCAATGCTCAATCTTCAATCCTCAATCCTCAATCCTCAATCCTCAGTCCTCAGTCCTCAAACCTCAATCCTCAACCCTCAGCCCTCATCCTCAATCCTCAATTCTCAATCTTCAATCCGCAATCCTCAATTCTCAATCCTCAATCCTCAATCCTCAGACCTCAAACATCAATACTCAACCCTCAGTCCTCGTCCTCAATGCACAACCCTCAATCCTCAATCCTCAATCTTCAATCATCAATATTCATTCTTCAATCCTCAATCCTCAATCCTCAATCCTCAAACCTCCATCCTCAATCCACAGTCCCCAAACCTCAATCCTGAACCTTCAATCCTCAATACTCAATCTCCAATCCTCAATCCTCAATCCTCAATCCTCAATCTTCATTCCTCAAACCTCAATCCTCAATCCTCAATCCTCATTCTTCAATCCTCAATACCCAATCCTCAATCTTCAAACCTCAATCCTCAATCCTCAATTCTCAATCCTCAATCCTCGATCCTCAGACCTCAAACATCAATACTCAACCCTCAGACCTCGTCCTCAATCCACAATCCTCAATCCCCAATCCTCCACCTTCAATCATCAATATACAATCTTCAGTCCTCAATCCCCAATACTCAATCCGCAATCCTCAATCCTCAATGTTCAATCCGCGATACCCAATCCTCAATGTTCAACACTCAATACTCAATCCTCAATCCTCAATCCTCAATCCTGGATCCTCAATTCTCAATCCTGAACCCTCAATCTTCAATCCTCAATCCCCAATCCTCAATCTTCAATCCTCAATCCTCAATCCTCAATCCTCAATCTTCAATCCTCGATCCTCAATCCTCAATCCTCCGTCCCAAATCCTCAATATTCAATCCATACTCCTCAACCCTCAACCTTCAATCCTCAATACTCAATCTTCAATCCTCAATCCTCAATCCTCAATCCTCAATCCCCAATCCTCAGTCCTGAAACCTCAATCCTGAATCCTCAATCCTGAATCCTCAATCTTCGGCCCTCAATCCTCAATCCTCAATCGTCAATCCTCAATACTCAATCTTCAATCCTCAATCCTCAGTCCTCAAACCTCAATTCTGAATCCTCAATCCTGAATGCTCAATCTTCGGCCCTCAGTCCTCAACAATCAGTTGTCAATCCTCAGTCCTCAATAGAATATCCTCAATTCACAGTTTTAAATACTCAATACAGAATCTGCAATCATCAAACCTCTATCCACAGACATCAATTCTCATCACTCAACCCTCAACACTCTGCCCCAATATTCAGTCCTCAATCCTCAATCCTCAATCCTCAATCGTCAATCCTCAATCCTCAAAACTCAATCTACCATCCTCAATCCTCAATCCTCAATCCTCATTCTTCCATCCTCAATACCCAATCCTCAATCTTCAATCCTCAATCCTCAATCCTCAATTCTGAATCCTCAATCCTCAATTTTCAATCCTCATTCTTCAATCCTCAATACCCAATACTCAATCTTCAATCCTCAATCCTCAATCCTCGACCCTCAATCCTCAATCCTCTATCGTCAATCTCCAATCCTGAATACTCAATCTTCAATCCTCAATCCTCAATCCTCATCCTTCAATCCTCAATACCCAATCCTCAATCTTCAATCCTCAATCCTCAATCCTGAATTCTCAATCCTCAATCCTCAGTCCTCAGTCCTCAAACCTCAATCCTCAACCCTCAGCCCTCATCCTCAATCCTCAATCCTCAATCCTCATTGCTCAATCTTCAATCCTCAATACTCAAACTTCAATCCTCAATCCTCAATACGCAATCCTCAATCCTCAATCCTCAATCCTCAATAGTCAGTCTTCAATGCTCAATACTCAATCTTCAATACTCAATCCTCAATCCTCAATCCTCAATCCTCTATCTTCAGTCCTCAATACCCAATCCTCAAACTTCAATCCTCAATCCTCAATCCTCAACACTCGATCCTCAATCCTCAAACCTCAATCCTCAATCCTCAATTCTCAATCCTCAATCCTCAGTCGTCAGTCCTCAATACACAATCTTCAATCCTCAATCCTCAATCCTCAATCCTCAATCCTCAATCCTCATTCTTCAATCCTCAATACCCAATCTCAATCTTCAATCCTCAATCCTCAATGCTCAATTCTCAAGCCTCAATCCTCAGTCCTCAGTCCTCAAACCTCAATCCTCAATCCTCAACCCTCAATCCTCAATCTTCAATCCTCAACACTCAAACTTCAGTCGTCAATCCTCAATACTCAATCCTCAATCCTCAATCCTCAATCGACAGTCTTCAATCCTCAATACTCAATCTTGAATCCTCAATCCTCAATCCTCAATCCTCAATCCTCAGTCCTCAATCCTCAATCGTCAGTCTTCAATCCTCAATACTCAATCTTCAATCCCCAATCCTCAATCCTCAATCCTCAATCCTCATTCTTCAATCCTCAATACCCAATCTTCAATCTTCAATCATCAATCCTCAATCCTCAATTCTCAATCCTCAATCCTAAGTCCTCAGTCCTCAAACCTCAATCCTCAACCATCAGCCCTCATCCTCAATCCTCAATCCTCAATCTTCAATCCTCAATCCTCAATCCTCAATACTCAATCTTCAATCCTCAATACTCAGTCCTCAAACCTCAATTCTGAATCCTCAATCCTGAATCCTTAATCTTCAATCCTCAATCCCCAATCCTCAATCTTCAATCCTCAATCCTCAATCCTGAACCCTCAATCCTCAATCTTCAATCCTCAATACTCAATCTGCAATCCTCAATCCTCAATCCTCAATCCTCAATCCTCAATCCTCATTCTTCAATGCTCAATACCGAATCCTCAATCTTCAATCCTCTATCCTCAATCCTCAATCCTCAATCCTCAGTCCTCAATCGTCAGTCTTCATTCCTCAATGCTCAATCTTCAATCCTCAATCCTCAATCCTCAATCCTCAGTCCTCAGTCCTCAAACCTCAATCCTCAACCCTCAGCCCTCATCCTCAATCCTCAATCCTCATTCTTCAATCCACAATCCTCAATCCTCAATCCTCAATCCTGAATCCTCAATCCTCAATCTTCAATCCACAATGCTCAATCTGCAATCCTCAATCCTCAATCCTCAATCCCCAATCCTCATTCTTCAATCCTCAATACCGAATTCTCAACCTTCAATCCTCAATCCTCAATCCTCAATTCTCAGTACTCAATCTTCAATCATCAATATTCAATCTTCAATCCTCAATTTCTCAATCCTCAACCCTCAATCCTCAGCCCTCAATGTTCAATCCGCAATAACTAATCCACAATCTTCAATCCTCAATCCTCAATCCTCAATCCTCAATCCTCAATCCTCAATCCTCATCCTTCAATCCTCAATACCCAATCCTCATTCTTCAATCCTCAATCCTCAATCCTGAATTCTCAATCCTCAATCCTCAGTCCTCAGTCCTCAAACCTCAATCCTCAACCCTCAGCCCTCACCCTCAATCCTCAATCCTCAATCCTCAATCCTCAATCTTCAATCCTCAATACTCAAACTTCAATCCTCAATCCTCAATACGCAATCCTCAATCCTCAATCCTCAATCGTCAGTCTTCAATCCTCAATACTCAATCTTCAATCTTCAATCATCAATCCTCAATCCTCAATTCTCAATCCTCAATCCTAAGTCCTCAGTCCTCAAACCTCAATCCTCAACCCTCAGCCCTCATCCTCAATCTTCAATCCTCAATCTTCAATCCTCAATCCTCAATCCTCTATACTCAATCTTTAATCTTCAATCCTCAGTCCTCAAACCTCAATTCTGAATCCTCAATCCTGAATCCTTAATCTTCAACCCTCAATCCCCAATCCTCAATCTTCAATACTCAATCCTCAATCCTCAATCCTCAATCCTCAATCTTCAATCCTCGATCCTCAATCCTCAATCCTCAGTCCCAAATTCTCAATCTTCAATCCTCAATCCTCAATCCTCAATCCTCAACCCTCACACTTCAATCCTCAATACCCAATCCTCAATCTTCAAACCTCAATCCTCAATGCTCAATTCTCAACCCTCAATCCTCAGTCCTCAGTCCTCAATCTTCAATCCTCAATACTCAAACTTCAATCCTCAATCCTCAATACGCAATCCTCAATCCTCAATCCTCAATCCTCAATCCTCAATCGTCAGTCTTCAATCCTCAATACTCAATCTTCAATACTCAATCCTCAATCCTCAATCCTCAATCCTCGATCTTCAGTCCTCAATACCCAATCCTCAAACTTCAATCCTCAATCCTCAATCCTCAACACTCGATCCTCAATCCTCAATCCTCAATCCTCAATTCTCAGTCCTCAATCCTCAGTCCTCAGTCCTCAATACACAATCTTCAATCCTCAATCCTCAATCCTCAATCCTCAATCCTCACACTTCAATCCTCAATACCCAATCCTCAATCTTCAATCCTCAATCCTCAATGCTCAATTCTCAACCCTCAATCCTCAGTCCTCAGTCCTCATACCTCAATCCTCAATCCTCAATCCTCAATCCTCAATCTTCAATCCTCAATCCTCAATCCTCATTCTTCAATCCTCAATACCCAATCTTCAATCTTCAATCATCAATCCTCAATCCTCACATCTCAATCCTCAATCCTAAGTCCTCAGTCCTCAAACCTCAATCCTCAACCCTCAGCCCTCATCCTCAATCCTCAATCCTCAATCTTCAATCCTCAATCCTCAATCCTCAATACTCAATCTTCAATCTTCAATCCTCAGTCCTCAAACCTCAATTCTGAATCCTCAATCCTGAATCCTTAATCTTCAATCCTCAATCCGCAATCCTCAATCTTCAATACTCAATCCTCAATCCTCAATCCTCAATCCTCAATCCTCAATCTTCAATCCTCGATCCTCAATCCTCAATCCTCAGTCCCAAATACTCAATCTTCAATCCATAATCCTCAACCCTCAATCCTCAATACTCAATACTCAATCTTCAATCCTCAATCCTCAATCCTCAATCCTCAATCCTCAATCTTCAATCCTCAATACTCAATCTTCAATCCTCAATCCTCAATCCTCAATCCTCAATCCTGAAACCTCAATCCTCAATCTTCAATCCTCAATACTCAATCTGCAATCCTCAATCCTCAATACTCAATCCTCAATCCTCATTCTTCAATCCTCAATACCGAATCCTCAATCTTCAATCCTCAATCCTCAATCCTCAATTCTCAGTACTCAATCTTCAATCATCAATATTCAATCTTCAATCCTCAATCCTCAGTCCTCGATCCTCAATCCTCAATCCTCAATCGTCAATCTCCAATCCTGAATACTCAATCCTCAATCCTCAATCCTCAATCCTCATCCTTCAATCCTCAATACCCAATCCTCAATCTTCAATCCTCAATCCTCAATCCTCATCCTTCAATCCTCAATACCCAATCCTCAATCTTCAATCCTCAATCCTCAATCCTGAATTCTCAATCCTCAATCCTCAGTCCTAAGTCCTCAAACCTCAATCCTCAACCCTCAGCCCTCATCCTCAATCCTCAATCCTCAATCCTCAATGCTCAATCTTCAATCCTCAATACTCAGACTTCAATCCTCAATCCTCAATATGCAATCCTCAATCCTCAATCCTCAGTAATCAATAGTCAGTCTTCAATCCTCAATACTCAATCTTCAATACTCAATCCTCAATCCTCAATCCTCAATCCTCAATCTTCAATCCTCAATACTCAATCTGCAATCCTCAATCCTCAATCCTCAATCCTCAAACCTCATTCTTCAATGCTCAATACCGAATCCTCAATCTTCAATCCTCAATCCTCAATCCTCAATCCTCAATCCTCAGTCCTCAATCGTCAGTCTTCATTCCTCAATGCTCAATCTTCAATCCTCAATCCTCAATCCTCAATCCTCAGTCCTCAGTCCTCAAACCTCAATCCTCAACCCTCAGCCCTCATCCTCAATCCTCAATCCTCAATCTTCAATCCGCAATCCTCAATTCTCAATCCACAATCCTCAATCCTCAGACCTCAAACATCATTACTCAACCCTCAGTCCTCGTCCTCAATGCACAACCCTCAATCCTCAATCCTCAATCTTCAATCATCAATATTCATTCTTCAATCCTCAATCCTCAATCCTCAATCCTCAAACCTCCATCCTCAATCCACAGTCCCCAAACCTCAATCCTGAACCTTCAATCCTCAATACTCAATCTCCAATCCTCAATCCTCAATCCTCAATCCTCAATCTTCATTCCTCAAACCTCAATCCTCAATCCTCAATCCTCATTCTTCAATCCTCAATACCCAATCCTCAATCTTCAATCCTCAATCCTCAATCCTCAATTCTCAATCCTCAATCCTCGATCCTCAGACCTCAAACATCAATACTCAACCCTCAGACCTCGTCCTCAATCCACAATCCTCAATCCCCAATCCTCCACCTTCAATCATCAATATACAATCTTCAGTCCTCAATCCCCAATACTCAATCCGCAATCCTCAATCCTCAATGTTCAATCCGCGATACCCAATCCTCAATGTTCAACACTCAATACTCAATCCTCAATCCTCAATCCTCAATCCTCAATCCTCAATTCTCAATCCTGAACCCGCAATCTTCAATCCTCAATCCCCAATCCTCAATCTTCAATCCTCAATCCTCAATCCTCAATCCTCAATCCTCAATCTTCAATCCTCGATCCTCAATCCTCAATCCTCCGTCCCAAATCCTCAATATTCAATCCATAATCCTCAACCCTCAACCTTCAATCCTCAATACTCAATCTTCAATCCTCAATCCTCAATCCTCAATCCTCAATCCCCAATCCTCAGTCCTCAAACCTCAATCCTGAATCCTCAATCCTGAATCCTCAATCTTCGGCCCTCAATCCTCAATCCTCAATCGTCAATCCTCAATACTCTATCTTCAATCCTCAATCCTCAGTCCTCAAACCTCAATTCTGAATCCTCAATCCTGAATGCTCAATCTTCGGCCCTCAGTCCTCAACAATCAGTTGTCAATCCTCAATCCTCAATAGAATATCCTCAATTCACAGTTTTAAATACTCAATACAGAATCTGCAATCATCAAACCTCTATCCACAGACATCAATTCTCATCACTCAACCCTCAACACTCTGCCCCAATATTCAGTCCTCAATCCTCAATCTTCATTCCTCAAACCTCAATCCTCAATCCTCAATCCTCATCCTTCAATCCTCAATACCCAATCCTCAATCTTCAATCCTCAATCCTCAATCCTCAACTCTCAATCCTCAATCCTCGATCCTCAGAACTCAAACATCAATACTCAACCCTCAGACCTCGTCCTCAATCCACAATCCTCAATCCCCAATCCTCCATCTTCAATCATCAACATACAATCTTCAGTACTCAATCCCCAATACTCAATCCGCAATCCTCAATCCTCAATGTTCAATCCGCGATACCCAATCCTCAATGTTCAACACTCAATACTCAATCCTCAATCCTCAATCCTCAATCCTCAATCCTCAATTCTCAATCCTGAACCCTCAATCTTCAATCCTCAATCCCCAATCCTCAATATTCAATCCTCAATCCTCAATCCTCAATCCTCAATCCTCAATCTTCAATCCTCGATCCTCAATCCTCAATCCTCCGTCCCAAATACTCAATATTCAATCCATAATCCTCAACCCTCAACCTTCAATCCTCAATACTCAATCTTCAATCCTCAATCCTCAATCCTCAATCCTCAATCCCCAATCCTCAGTCCTCAAACCTCAATCCTGAATCCTCAATCCTGAATCCTCAATCTTCGGCCCTCAATCCTCAATCCTCAATCTTCAATCCTCAATACTCAATCTTCAATCCTCAATCCTCAGTCCTCAGACCTCAATTCTGAATCCTCAATCCTGAATGCTCAATCTTCGGCCCTCAGTCCTCAACAATCAGTTGTCAATCCTCAATCCTCAATAGAATATCCTCAATTCACAGTTTTAAATACTCAATACACAATCTGCAATCATCAAACCTCTATCCACAGACATCAATTCTCATCACTCAACCCTCAACACTCTGTCCCCAATATTCAGTCATCAATCCTCAATCCTCAATCCTCAATCGTCAATCCTCAATCCTCAAAACTCAATCTACCATCCTCAATCCTCAATCCTCATTCTTCCATCCTCAATACCCAATCCTCAATCTTCAATCCTCAATCCTCAATCCTCAATTCTGAATCCTCAATCCTCAATTTTCAATCTTCATTCTTCAATCCTCAATACCCAATACTCAATCTGCAATCCTCAATCCTCAATCCTCAATTCTCAATCCTCAACACTCAGTACACAGTCCTCAAACCTCAATCCTCAACCCTCAGCCCTCATCGTCAATCCTCAATCCTCAATCCTCAATCCTCAATCCTCAATATTCAATCCTCAACACTCAATCTTCAATCCTCAATCCTCAGTCCTCAAACCTCAATTCTGAATCCTCAATCCTGAATCCTCAATCTTCGACCCTCGGTCCTCAAGAATCAGTTGTCAACCCTCAGTACTCAATAGTATATCCTCAATTCACAGTTTTCAATACTCAATACTCAATCTGCAATCATCAAACCTCTATCCACAAACATCAATTCTCATCACTCAACCCTCAACACTCTGTCCCCAATATTCAGTCCTCAATCCTCAATCCTCAATCCTCAATCTTCAATCCTCGATCCTCAATCCTCAATCCTCAGTCCCAAATACTCAACCTTCAATCCATAATCCTCAACCCTCAATCTTCAATCCTCAATACTCAACCTTCAATCCACAATCCTCAATCCTCAATACTCAATCCTGAATCCTCAATCCTCAATCTTCAATCCTCAATACTCAATCTGCAATCCTCAATCCTCAATACTCAATCCTCAATCCTCATTCTTCAATCCTCAATACCGAATCCTCAATCTTCAATCCTCAATCCTCAATCCTCAATTCTCAGTACTCAATCTTCAATCATCAATATTCAATCTTCAATCCTCAATCCTCAGTCCTCGATCCTCAATCCTCAATCCTCAATCGTCAATCTCCAATCCTGAATACTCAATCCTCAATCCTCAATCCTCAATATCCAATCCTCAATCTTCAATCCTCAATCCTCAATCCTCATCCTTCAATCCTCAATACCCAATCCTCAATCTTCAATCCTCAATCCTCAATCCTGAATTCTCAATCCTCAATCCTCAGTCCTCAGTCCTCAAACCTCAATCCTCAACCCTCAGCCCTCATCCTCAATCCTCAATCCTCAATCCTCAATGCTCAATCTTCAATCCTCAATACTCAGACTTCAATCCTCAATCCTCAATATGCAATCCTCAATCCTCAATCCTCAATAATCAATAGTCAGTCTTCAATCCTCAATACTCAATCTTCAATACTCAATCCTCAATCCTCAATCCTCAATCCGCGATCTTCAGTCCTCAATACCCAATCCTCAAACTTCAATCCTCAATCCTCAATCCTCAACACTCGATCCTCAATCCTCAATCCTCAATCCTCAATTCTCAATCCTCAATCCTCAGTCCTCAGTCCTCAATACACAATCTTCAATCCTCAATCCTCAATCCTCAATCCTCAATCCTCATTCTTCAATCCTCAATACCCAATCCTCAATCTTCAATCCTCAATCCTCAATGCTCAATTCTCAACCCTCAATCCTCAGTCCTCAGTCCTCAAACCTCAATCCTCAATCCTCAATCCTCAATCCTCAATCTTCAATCCTCAACACTCAAACTTCAGTCGTCAATCCTCAATACTCAATCGTCAGTCTTCAATCCTCAATACTCAATCTTCAATCCCCAATCCTCAATCCTCAATCCTCAATCCTCATTCTTCAATCCTCAATACCCAATCTTCAATCTTCAATCTTCAATCATCAATCCTCAATCCTCAATTCTCAATCCTCAATCCTAAGTCCTCAGTCCTCAAACCTCAATCCCCAACCCTCAGCCCTCATCCTCAATCCTCAATCCTCAATCTTCAATCCTCAATCCTCAATCCTCAATACTCAACCTTCAATCCTCAATCCTCAGTCCTCAAACCTCAATTCTGAATCCTCAATCCTGAATCCTTAATCTTCAATCCTCAATCCCCAATCCTCAATCTTCAATCCTCAATCCTCAATCCTCAATCCTCAATCCTCAATCTTCAATCCTCGATCCTCAATCCTCAATCCTCAGTCCCAAATACTCTATCTTCAATCCATAATCCACAACCCTCAATCTTCAATACTCAATACTCAATCTTCAATCCTCAATCCTCAATCCACAGTTCTCAATCCTCAATCTTCAATCCTCAATACTCAATCTTCAATCCTCAATCCTCAATCCTCAATCCTCAATCCTGAATCCTCAATCCTCAATCTTCAATCCTCAATACTCACTCTGCAATCCTCAATCCTCAATCCTCAATCCTCAATCCTCAATCCTCATTCTTCAATCCTCAATACCGAATCCTCAATCTTCAATCCTCAATCCTCAATCCTCAATTCTCAGTACTCAATCTTCAATCTTCAATATTCAATCTTCAATCCTCAATTTCTCAATCCTCAACCGTCAATCCTCAGCCCTCAATGTTCAATCCGCAATAACTAATCCACAATCTTCAATCCTCAATCCTCAATCCTCAATCCTCAATCCTCAATCCTCAGCCCTCAAACCTCAATCCTGAATCCTCAATCCTGAATCCTCGATCTTCAGTTCTCAGTCCTCAACAATCAGTTGTCAATCCTTAATTCTCAATAGAATATCATCAATTCACAGCTTTCAATACTCAATACTCAACCTGTAATCTTCAAATCTCTATCCACAAATATCAATTCTCATCACACAACGCTCAACGCTCAGTCCCCAATCCTCAATCTTCAATCCTCAGTCCTCAACACTCAGTCACCAATCCTCAATCTTCAATCCTCAATACTCAATCTTCAATCCTCAATCCTCAATCCTCGATCCTCAATCCTCAATCCTCAATCGTCAATCTCCAATCCTGAATACTCAATCCTCAATCCTCAATCCTCAATCCTCATCCTTCAATCCTCAATACCCAATCCCCAATCTTCAATCCTCAATCCTCAATCCTGAATTCTCAATCCTCAATCCTCAGTCCTCAGTCCTCAAACCTCAATCCTCAACCCTCAGCCCTCACCCTCAATCCTCAATCCTCAATCCTCAATCTTCAACCGTCAGTCCTCGTCCTCAATCCTCAACCCTCAATCCTCAATCCTCTATCTTCAATCCTCAATACTCAATATTCAATCCTCAATCCTCAATCCTCATTCTTCAATCCTCAATACCGAATCCTCAATCTTCAATCCTCAATCCTCAATCCTCAATTCTCAGTACTCAATCTTCAATCCTCAATCCTCAATCCTCAATCCTCAATCCTCAATCCTCACACTTCAATCCTCAATACCCAATCCTCAATCTTCAATCCTCAATCCTCAATGCTCAATTCTCAACCCTCCATCCTCAGTCCTCAGTCCTCATACCTCAATCCTCAATCCTCAATCCTCAATCCTCAATCTTCAATCCTCAACACTCAAACTTCAGTCGTCAATCCTCAACACTCAATCCTCAATCCTCAATCGACAGTCTTCAATCCTCAATACTCAATCTTCAATCCCCAATCCTCAATCCTCAACCTTCAATCCTCAATACTCTATCTTCAATCCTCAATCCTCAATCCTCAATCCTCAATCCTGAATCCTCAATCGTCAATCTTCAATCCTCAATACTCAATCTGCAATCCTCAATCCTCAATCCTCAATCCTCAATCCTCATTCTTCAGTCCTCAATACCGAATCCTCAATCTTCAATCCTCAATCCTCAATCCTCAATTCTCAGTACTCAATGTTCAATCATCAATATTCAATCTTCAATCCTCAATTTCTCAATCCTCAACCCTCAATCCTCAGCCCTCAATGTTCAATCCGCAATAACAAATCCACAATCTTCAATCCTCAATCCTCAATCCTCAATCCTCAGCCCTCAAACCTCAATCCTGAATCCTCAATCCTGAATCCTCGATCTTCAGCTCTCAGTCCTCAACAATCAGTTGTCAATCCTTAATTCTCAATAGAGTATCATCAATTCACAGCTTTCAATACTCAATACTCAACCTGCAATCTTCAAATCTCTATCCACAAACATCAATTCTCATCACTCAACGCTCAACGCTCAGTCCCCAATCCTCAATCTTCAATCCTCAGTCTTCAACACTCAGTCCCCAATCCTCAATCTTCAAACCTCAATACTCAATCTTCAATCCTCGATCCTCAATCCTCGATCCTCAATCCCCAATCCTCAATCGTCAATCTCCAATCCTGAATACTCAATCCTCAATCCTCAATCCTCAATCCTCATCCTTCAATCCTCAATACCCAATCCTCAATCTTCAATCCTCAATCCTCAATCCTGAATTCTCAATCCTCAATCCTCAGTCCTCAGTCCTCAAACCTCAATCCTGAACCCTCAGCCCTCACCCTCAATCCTCAATCCTCAATCCTCAATCCTCAATCCTCAATCTTCAATCCTCAATACTCAAACTTCAATCCTCAATCCTCAATACGCAATCCTCAATCCTCAATCCTCAATCGTCAGTCTTCAATCCTGAATACTCAATCTTCAATCCTCAATCCTCAATCCTCAATCCTCAATCCTCGATCTTCAATACTCAATACCCAATCCTCAATCTTCAATCCTCAGTCCTCAATCCTCAACTCTCGATTCTCAATCCTCAATCCTCAATCCTCAATCCTCAATCCTCAATCCTCAATCCTCAATCCTCAATCCTCAGTCCTCAATCGTCAGTCTTCATTCCTCAATGCTCAATCTTCAATCCTCAACCCCAATCCTCAATCCTCAGTCCTCAGTCCTCAAACCTCAATCCTCAACCCTCAGCCCTCATCCTCAATCCTCAATCCTCAATCTTCAATCCCCAATCCTCAATTCTCAATCCTCAATCCTCAATCCTCAGACCTCAAACATCAACACTCAACCCTCAGTCCTCGTCCTCAATGCACAACCCTCAATCCTCAATCCTCAATCTTCAATCATCAATATTCATTCTTCAATCCTCAATCCTCAATCCTCAATCCTCAATCCACAGTCCCCAAACCTCAATCCTCAATCTTCAATCCTCAATACTCAATCTTCAATCCTCAATCCTCAATCCTCAATCCTCAATCTTCATTCCTCAAACCTCAATGCTCAATCCTCAATCCTCATTCTTCAATCCTCAATACCCAATCCTCAATCTTCAATCCTCAATCCTCAATCCTCAAGTCTCAATCCTCAATCCTCAGTCCTCAGTCCGCAAACCTCAATCCTCAACCCTCAGCCCTCATCCTCAGTCCTCAATCCTCAATCCTCAACATTCAATCCTCAATACTCAATCTTCAATCCTCAATCCTCAGTCCTCAAACCTCAATTCTGAATCCTCAATCCTGAACCCTCAATCTTCAATCCTCAATCCCCAATCCTCAATCTTCAATCCTCAATCCTCAATCCTCAATCCTCAATCCTCAATCTTCAATCCTCGATCCTCAATCCTCAATCCTCCGTCCCAAATCCTCAATATTCAATCCATAATCCTCAACCCTCAATCTTCAATCCTCAATACTAAATCTTCAATCCTCAATCCTCAATCCTCAATCCTCAATCCCCAATCCTCAGTCCTCAAACCTCAATCCTGAATCCTCAATCCTGAATCCTCAATCTTCGGCCCTCAATCCTCAATCTTCAATCTTCAATCCTTAATACTCAATCTTCAATCCTCAATCCTCAGTCCTCAAACCTCAATTCTGAATCCTCAATCCTGAATGCTCAATCTTCGGCCCTCAGTCCTCAACAATCAGTTGTCAACCCTCAGTACTCAATAGTATATCCTCAATTCACAGCTTTCAATACTCAATACTCAATCTGCAATCATCAAACATCTATCCACAAACATCAATCCTCATCACTCAACCCTCAACACTCTGTCCCCAATATTCAGTCCTCAATCCTCAATCCTCAATCCTCAGTCGTCAATCTACAATCCTCAATACTCCATCTTCAATCCTCAGTCCTCAATACTCAATCCTCAATCCTCATTCTTCAATCCTCAATACCCAATCCTCAATCTTCAATCCTCAATTCTCAATTCTCAATTCTGAATCCTCAATCCTCAATTTTCAATCCTCATTCTTCAATCCTCAATACCCAATACTCAATCTTCAATCCTCAATCCTCAATCCTCGACCCTCAATCCTCAATCCTCAATCGTCAATCTCCAATCCTGAATACTCAATCTTCAATCCTCAATCCTCAATCCTCATCCTTCAATCCTCAATACCCAATCCTCAATCTTCAATCCTCAATCCTCAATCCTGAATTCTCAATCCTCAATTCTCAGTCCTCAGTCCTCAGACCTCAATCCTCAACCCTCAGCCCTCATTCTCAATCCTCAATCCTCAATCCTCAATGCTCAATCTTCAATCCTCAATACTCAAACTTCAATCCTCAATCCTCAATACGCAATCCTCAATCCTCAATCCTCAATCCTCGATCCTCAATCCTCAATCATCAGTCCCAAATACTCAATCTTCAGTCCATAATCCTCAACCCTCAATCTTCAATACTCAATACACAATCTTCAATCCTCAATCCTCAATCCTCAATCCTCAATCCTCAATCCTCATTCTTCAATCCTCAATACCCAATCCTCAATCTTCAATCCTCAATCCTCAATGCTCAATTCTCAACCCTCAATCCTCAGTTCTCAGTCCTCAAACCTCAATCCTCAATCCTCACTTCTCAGTCCTCAAACCTCAATCCTCAATCCTCAATCCTCAATCCTCAATCCTCAATCCTCAATCCTCAATCCTCAATCCTCAGTCCTCAATCGTCAGTCTTCATTCCTCAATGCTCAATCTTCAATCCTCAATCCTCAATCCTCAATCCTAAGTCCACAGTCCTCAAACCTCTATCCTCAACCCTCAGCCCTCATCCTCAATCCTCAATCCTCAGTCATCAAACATCAATTCTGAATCCTCAATCCTGAATCCTTAATCTTCAATCCTCAATCCCCAATCCTCAATCTTCAATCCTCGATCCTCAGTCCTCAATCCTCAATCCTCAATCTTCAATCCTCGATCCTCAATCCTCAATCATCAGTCCCAAATACTCAATCTTCAGTCCATAATCCTCAACCCTCAATCTTCAATACTCAATACACAATCTTCAATCCTCAATCCTCAATCCTCAATCCTCAATCCTCAATCCTCATTCTTCAATCCTCAATACCCAATCCTCAATCTTCAATCCTCAATCCTCAATGCTCAATTCTCAACCCTCAATCCTCAGTTCTCAGTCCTCAAACCTCAATCCTCAATCCTCACTTCTCAGTACTCAAACCTCAATCCTCAATCCTCAATCCTCAATCCTCAATCCTCAATCCTCAATCCTCAATCCTCAATCCTCAATCCTCAGTCCTCAATCGTCAGTCTTCATTCCTCAATGCTCAATCTTCAATCCTCAATCCTCAATCCTCAATCCTCAGTCCTCAGTCCTCACACCTCAATCCTCAGCCCTCAGCGCTCATCCACAATCCTCAATACTCAATCTTCAATCCACAATCGTCAATTCTCAATCCTCAATCCTCAATCCTCAGACCTCAAACATCAATACTCAACCCTCAGTCGTCGTGCTCAATGCACAACCCTCAATCCTCAATCCTCAATCTTCAATCATCAATATTCATTCTTCAATCCTCAATCCTCAATCCTCAATCCTCAATTCTCAACCGTCAATGTTCAATCCGCAATACCCAATCCTCAATCTTCAATCCTCAATCCTCAATCCTCAATCCTCAATCCTCAATCCTCAGCCCGCAAACCTCAATCCTGAATCCTCAATCCTGAATCCTCAATCTTCAGCCCTCAGTCCTCAACAATCAGTTGTCAATCCTCAATCCTCAATAGAATATCATCAATTCACAGGTTTCAATACTCAATACTCAACCTGCTATCATCAAATCTCTATCCACAAACATCAATTCTCATCACTCAACCCTCAACACTCAGTCCCCAATCCTCAATCTTCAATCCTCAATCCTCAACACTCAGTCCCCAACCCTGAATCTTCAACCCTCAATACTCAATATTCAATCCTCTATCCTCAATCCTCGATCCTCAATCCTCAATCCTCAATCGTCAATCTCCAATCCTGAATACTCAATCTTCAATCCTGAATCCTCAATACTCAATCCTCAATCCTCATTCTTAAATCCTCAATACCCAATCCTCAATCTTCAATCCTCAATCCTCAGTCCTGAATTCTCAATCCTCAATCCTCAGTCCTCAGTCCTCAAACCTCAATCCTCAACCCTCAGCCCTCATCCTCAATCCTCAACCTTCAATCCTCAATCTTCAATCCTCAATACTCAAGCTTCAATCCTCAATCCTCAATGCTCAATCCTCAATCCTCAATCCTCAATCGTCAGTCGTCAATCCTCAATACTCAATCTTCAATCCTCAATCCTCAATCCTCAATCCTCAATCCTCAATTTTCAATCCTCAATAACCAATCCTCAATCTTCAATCCTCAATCCTCAATCCTCAATTCTCGATCCTCAATCCTCAATCCTCAATCGTCAATTCTCAATCCTCAATCCTCAGTCCTCAGTCCTCAATAAACAATCTTCAATCCTCAATCCTCAATCCTCAATCCTCAATCCTCATGCTTCAATCCTCAATACCCAATACTCAATCTTCAATCCTCAATCCTCAATCCTCAATTCTCAATCCTCAACCCTCAGTACTCAGTCCTCAAACCTCAATCCTCAACCCTCAGCCCTCATCGCCAATCCTCAATCCTCAATCCTCAATCCTCAATCCTCAATATTCAATCCTCAATACTCAATCTTCAATCCTCAATCCTCAGACCTCAAACCTCAATTCTGAATCATCAATCCTGAATCCTCAATCTTCGGCCCTCAGTCCTCAACAATCAGTTGTCAACCCTCAGTACTCAATAGTATATCCTCAATTCACAGTTTTCAACACTCAATACTCAATCTGCAATCATCAAACCTCTATCCACAAACATCAATTCTCATCACTCAACCCTCAACACTCTGTCCCCAATATTCAGTCCTCAATCCTCAATCCTCAATCCTCAACCCTCAGCCCTCATCCTCAGTCCTCAATCCTCAATCCTCAACATTCAATCCTCAATACTCAATCTTCAATCCTCAATCCTCAGTCCTCAAACCTCAATTCTGAATCCTCAATCCTGAACCCTCAATCTTCAATCCTCAATCCCCAATCCTCAATCTTCAATCCTCAATCCTCAATCCTCAATCCTCAATCCTCAATCTTCAATCCTCGATCCTCAATCCTCAATCCTCCGTCCCAAATCCTCAATATTCAATCCATAATCCTCAACCCTCAATCTTCAATCCTCAATACTAAATCTTCAATCCTCAATCCTCAATCCTCAATCCTCAATCCCCAATCCTCAGTCCTCAAACCTCAATCCTGAATCCTCAATCCTGAATCCTCAATCTTCGGCCCTCAATCCTCAATCCTCAATCTTCAATCCTTAATAAACAATCTTCAATCCTCAATCCTCAGTCCTCAAACCTCAATTCTGAATCCTCAATCCTGAATGCTCAATCTTCGGCCCTCAGTCCTCAACAATCAGTTGTCAATCCTCAATCCTCAATAGAATATCCTCAATTTACAGTTTTCAATACTCAATACACAATCTGGAATCATCAAACCACTATCCACAGACATCAATTCTCATCACTCAACCCTCAACACTCTGTCCCCAATATTCAGTCCTCAATCCTCAATCCTCAATCCTCAATCGTCAATCCTCAATCCTCAAAACTCAATCTACCATCCTCAATCATCAATCCTCATTCCTCATTCTTCCATCCTCAATACCCAATCCTCAATCTTCAATCCTCAATCCTCAATCCTCAATTCTGAATCCTCAATCCTCAATTTTCAATCTTCATTCTTCAATCCTCAATACCCAATACTCAATCTTCAATCCTCAATCCTCAATCCTCAATCGTCAATCTCCAATCCTGAATACTCAATCTTCAATCCTCAATCCTCAATCCTCATCCTTCAATCCTCAATACCCAATCCTCAATCTTCAATCCTCAATCCTCAATCCTGAATTCTCAATCCTCAATTCTCAGTCCTCAGTCCTCAGACCTCAATCCTCAACCCTCAGCCCTCATTCTCAATCCTCAATCCTCAATCCTCAATGCTCAATCTTCAATCCTCAATACTCAATCTTCAATCCTCAACACTCAAACTTCAGTCGTCAATCCTCAATACTCAATCCTCAATCCTCAATCCTCAATCGACAGACTTCAATCCTCAATACTCAATCTTCAATCCTCAATCCTCAATCCTCAATCCTCAATCCTGAATCCTCAGTCCTCAGTCCTCAATACACAATCTTCAATCCTCAATCCTCAATCCTCAATCCTCAATCCTCATTCTTCAACCCTCAATCCTCAATGCTCAATTCTCAACACTCAATCCTCAGTTCTCAGTCCTCAAACCTCAATCCTCAATCCTCACTTCTCAGTCCTCAAACCTCAATCCTCAATCCTCAATCCTCAATCCTCAATCCTCATTCCTCAATCCTCAATCCTCAATCCTCAGTCCTCAATCGTCAGTCTTCATTCCTCAATGCTCAATCTTCAATCCTCAATCCTCAATCCTCAATCCTCAGTCCTCAGTCCTCACACCTCAATCCTCAGCCATCAGCGCTCATCCACAATCCTCAATACTCAATCTTCAATCCACAATCGTCAATTCTCAATCCTCAATCCTCAATCCTCAGACCTCAAACATCAATACTCAACCCCCAGTCGTCGTGCTCAATGCACAACCCTCAATCCTCAATCCTCAATCTTCAATCATCAATATTCATTCTTCAATCCTCAATCCTCAATCCTCAATCCTCAATTCTCAACCGTCAATGTTCAATCCGCAATACCCAATCCTCAATCTTCAATCCTCAATCCTCAATCCTCAATCCTCAATCCTCAATCCTCAGCCCGCAAACCTCAATCCTGAATCCTCAATCCTGAATCCTCAATCTTCAGCCCTCAGTCCTCAACAATCAGTTGTCAATCCTCAATCCTCAATAGAATATCATCAATTCACAGGTTTCAATACTCAATACTCAACCTGCTATCATCAAATCTCTATCCACAAACATCAATTCTCATCACTCAACCCTCAACACTCAGTCCCCAATCCTCAATCTTCAATCCTCAATCCTCAACACTCAGTCCCCAACCCTGAATCTTCAACCCTCAATACTCAATATTCAATCCTCTATCCTCAATCCTCGATCCTCAATCCTCAATCCTCAATCGTCAATCTCCAATCCTGAATACTCAATCTTCAATCCTGAATCCTCAATACTCAATCCTCAATCCTCATTCTTAAATCCTCAATACCCAATCCTCAATCTTCAATCCTCAATCCTCAGTCCTGAATTCTCAATCCTCAATCCTCAGTCCTCAGTCCTCAAACCTCAATCCTCAACCCTCAGCCCTCATCCTCAATCCTCAATCCTCAACCTTCAATCCTCAATCTTCAATCCTCAATACTCAAGCTTCAATCCTCAATCCTCAATGCTCAATCCTCAATCCTCAATCCTCAATCGTCAGTCGTCAATCCTCAATACTCAATCTTCAATCCTCAATCCTCAATCCTCAATCCTCAATCCTCAATTTTCAATCCTCAATAACCAATCCTCAATCTTCAATCCTCAATCCTCAATCCTCAATTCTCGATCCTCAATCCTCAATCCTCAATCGTCAATTCTCAATCCTCAATCCTCAGTCCTCAGTCCTCAATAAACAATCTTCAATCCTCAATCCTCAATCCTCAATCCTCAATCCTCATGCTTCAATCCTCAATACCCAATACTCAATCTTCAATCCTCAATCCTCAATCCTCAATTCTCAATCCTCAACCCTCAGTACTCGGTCCTCAAACCTCAATCCTCAACCCTCAGCCCTCATCGCCAATCCTCAATCCTCAATCCTCAATCCTCAATCCTCAATATTCAATCCTCAATACTCAATCTTCAATCCTCAATCCTCAGACCTCAAACCTCAATTCTGAATCATCAATCCTGAATCCTCAATCTTCGGCCCTCAGTCCTCAACAATCAGTTGTCAACCCTCAGTACTCAATAGTATATCCTCAATTCACAGTTTTCAATACTCAATACTCAATCTGCAATCATCAAACCTCTATCCACAAACATCAATTCTCATCACTCAACCCTCAACACTCTGTCTCCAATATTCAGTCCTCAATCCTCAATCCTCAATCCTCAATCGTCAATCTACAATCCTCAATACTCCATCTTCAATCCTCAGTCCTCAATACTCAATCCTCAATACTCAATCTGCAATCCTCAATCCTCAATACTCAATCCTCAATCCTCAATCCTCAATCCTCAATCCTCAGTCCTCAATCCTCAATCGTCAGTCTTCAATCCTCAATACTCAATCTTCAATCCCCAATCCTCAATCCTCAATCCTCAATCCTCATTCTTCAATCCTCACTACCCAATCTTCAATCTTCAATCATCAATCCTCAATCCTCAATTCTCAATCCTCAATCCTACGTCCATAGTCCTCAAACCTCAATCCTCAACCCTCAGCCCTGATCCTCAATCCTCAATCCTCAATCTTCAATCCTCAATCCTCAATCCTCAATACTCAATTTTCAATCCTCAATCCTCAGTCCTCAAACCTCAATTCTGAATCCTCAATCCTGAATCCTTAATCTTCAATCCTCAATCCCCAATCCTCAATCTTCAATCCTCAATCCTCAATCCTGAACCCTCAATCCTCAATCTTCAATCCTCAATACTCAATCTGCAATCCTCAATCCTCAATCCTCAATCCTCAATCCTCAATCCTCATTCTTCAATGCTCAATACCGAATCCTCAATCTTCAATCCTCTATCCTCAATCCTCAATCCTCAATCCTCAGTCCTCAATCGTCAGTCTTCATTCCTCAATGCTCAATCTTCAATCCTCAATCCTCAATCCTCAATCCTCAGTCCTCAGTCCTCAAACCTCAATCCTCAACCCTCAGCCCTCATCCTCAATCCTCAATCCTCATTCTTCAATCCACAATCCTCAATTCTCAATCCTCAATCCTCAATCCTCAGACCTCAAACATCAATACTCAACCCTCAGTCCTCGTCCTCAATGCACAACCCTCAATCCTCAATCCTCAATCTTCAATCATCAATATTCATTCTTCAATCCTCAATCCTCAATCCTCAATCCTCAATCCTCAATCCTCAATCCACAGTCTCCAAACCTCAATCCTGAACCTTCTATCCTCAATACTCAATCTTCAATCCTCAATCCTCAATCCTCAATCCTCAATCTTCATTCCTCAAACCTCAATCCTCAATCCTCAATCCTCATTCTTCAATCCTCAATACCCAATCCTCAATCTTCAATCCTCAATCCTCAATCCTCGATCCTCAGACCTCAAACATCAATACTCAACCCTCAGACCTCGTCCTCAATCCACAATCCTCAATCCCCAATCCTCCATCTTCAATCATCAATATACAATCTTCAGTACTCAATCCCCAATACTCAATCCGCAATCCTCAATCCTCAATGTTCAATCCGCGATACCCAATCCTCAATGTTCAACACTCAATACTCAATCCTCAATCCTCAATCCTCAATCCTCAATCCTCAATTCTCAATCCTGAACCCTCAATCTTCAATCCTCAATCCCCAATCCTCAATCTTCAATCCTCAATCCTCAATCCTGAACCCTCAATCCTCAATCTTCAATCCTCAATACTCAATCTGCAATCCTCAATCCTCAATCCTCAATCCTCAATCCTCAATCCTCATTCTTCAATGCTCAATACCGAATCCTCAATCTTCAATCCTCTATCCTCAATCCTCAATCCTCAATCCTCAGTCCTCAATCGTCAGTCTTCATTCCTCAATGCTCAATCTTCAATCCTCAATCCTCAATCCTCAATCCTCAGTCCTCAGTCCTCAAACCTCAATCCTCAACACTCAGCCCTCATCCTCAATCCTCAATCCTCATTCTTCAATCCACAATCCTCAATTCTCAATCCTCAATCCTCAATCCTCAGACCTCAAACATCAATACTCAACCCTCAGTCCTCGTCCTCAATGCACAACCCTCAATCCTCAATCCTCAATCTTCAATCATCAATATTCATTCTTCAATCCTCAATCCTCAATCCTCAATCCTCAATCCTCAATCCACAGTCTCCAAACCTCAATCCTGAACCTTCTATCCTCAATACTCAATCTTCAATCCTCAATCCTCAATCCTCAATCCTCAATCTTCATTCCTCAAACCTCAATCCTCAATCCTCAATCCTCATTCTTCAATCCTCAATACCCAATCCTCAATCTTCAATCCTCAATCCTCAATCCTCAACTCTCAATCCTCAATCCTCGATCCTCAGACCTCAAACATCAATACTCAACCCTCAGACCTCGTCCTCAATCCACAATCCTCAATCCCCAATCCTCCATCTTCAATCATCAATATACAATCTTCAGTACTCAATCCCCAATACTCAATCCGCAATCCTCAATCCTCAATGTTCAATCCGCGATACCCAATCCTCAATGTTCAACACTCAATACTCAATCCTCAATCCTCAATCCTCAATCCTCAATCCTCAATTCTCAATCCTGAACCCTCAATCTTCAATCCTCAATCCCCAATCCTCAATCTTCAATCCTCAATCCTCAATCCTCAATCCTCAATCCTCAATCTTCAATCCTCGATCCTCAATCCTCAATCCTCCGTCCCAAATACTCAATATTCAATCCATAATCCTCAACCCTCAACCTTCAATCCTCAATACTCAATCTTCAATCCTCAATCCTCAATCCTCAATCCTCAATCCCCAATCCTCAGTCCTCAAACCTCAATCCTGAATCCTCAATCCTGAATCCTCAATCTTCGGCCCTCAATCCTCAATCCTCAATCTTCAATCCTCAATACTCAATCTTCAATCCTCAATCCTCAGTCCTCAAACCTCAATTCTGAATCCTCAATCCTGAATGCTCAATCTTCGGCCCTCGGTCCTCAACAATCAGTTCTCAACCCTCAGTACTCAATAGTATATCCTCAATTCACAGTTTTCAATACTCAATACTCAATCTGCAATCATCAAACCTCTATCCACAAACATCAATTCTCATCACTCAACCCTCAACACTCTGTCCCCAATATTCAGTCCTCAATCCTCAATCCTCAATCCTCAATCTTCAATCCTCGATCCTCAATCCTCAATCCTCAGTCCCAAATACTCAACCTTCAATCCATAATCCTCAACCCTCAATCTTCAATCCTCAATACTCAACCTTCAATCCTCAATCCTCAATCCTCAATACTCAATCCTGAATCCTCAATCCTCAATCTTCAATCCTCAATACTCAATCTGCAATCCTCAATCCTCAATACTCAATCCTCAATCCTCATTCTTCAATCCTCAATACCGAATCCTCAATCTTCAATCCTCAATCCTCAATCCTCAATTCTCAGTACTCAATCTTCAATCATCAATATTCAATCTTCAATCCTCAATCCTCAGTCCTCGATCCTCAATCCTCAATCCTCAATCGTCAATCTCCAATCCTGAATACTCAATCCTCAATCCTCAATCCTCAATCCTCAATCCTCAATCCTCAATCCTCAATACCCATTCCTCAATCTTCAATCCTCAATCCTCAATCCTCATCCTTCAATCCTCAATACCCAATCCTCAATCTTCAATCCTCAATCCTCAATCCTGAATTCTCAATCCTCAATCCTCAGTCCTCAGTCCTCAAACCTCAATCCTCAACCCTCAGCCCTCATCCTCAATCCTCAATCCTCAATCCTCAATGCTCAATCTTCAATCCTCAATACTCAGACTTCAATCCTCAATCCTCAATATGCAATCCTCAATCCTCAATCCTCAATAATCAATAGTCAGTCTTCAATCCTCAATACTCAATCTTCAATACTCAATCCTCAATCCTCAATCCTCAATCCTCGATCTTCAGTCCTCAATACCCAATCCTCAAACTTCAATCCTCAATCCTCAATCCTCAACACTCGATCCTCAATCCTCAATCCTCAATCCTCAATTCTCAATCCTCAATCCTCAGTCCTCAGTCCTCAATACACAATCTTCAATCCTCAATCCTCAATCCTCAATCCTCAATCCTCATTCTTCAATCCTCAATACCCAATCCTCAATCTTCAATCCTCAATCCTCAATGCTCAATTCTCAACCCTCAATCCTCAGTCCTCAGTCCTCAAACCTCAATCCTCAATCCTCAATCCTCAATCCTCAATCTTCAATCCTCAACACTCAAACTTCAGCCGTCAATCCTCAATACTCAATCGTCAGTCTTCAATCCTCAATACTCAATCTTCAATCCCCAATCCTCAATCCTCAATCCTCAATCCTCATTCTTCAATCCTCAATACCCAATCTTCAATCTTCAATCTTCAATCATCAATCCTCAATCCTCAATTCTCAATCCTCAATCCTAAGTCCTCAGTCCTCAAACCTCAATCCTCAACCCTCAGCCCTCATCCTCAATCCTCAATCCTCAATCTTCAATCCTCAATCCTCAATCCTCAATACTCAACCTTCAATCCTCAATCCTCAGTCCTCAAACCTCAATTCTGAATCCTCAATCCTGAATCCTTAATCTTCAATCCTCAATCCCCAATCCTCAATCTTCAATCCTCAATCCTCAATCCTCAATCCTCAATCCTCAATCTTCAATCCTCGATCCTCAATCCTCAATCCTCAGTCCCAAATACTCAATCTTCAATCCATAATCCACAACCCTCAATCTTCAATACTCAATACTCAATCTTCAATCCTCAATCCTCAATCCTCAGTTCTCAATCCTCAATCTTCAATCCTCAATACTCAATCTTCAATCCTCAATCCTCAATCCTCAATCCTCAATCCTGAATCCTCAATCCTCAATCTTCAATCCTCAATACTCAATCTGCAATCCTCAATCCTCAATCCTCAATCCTCAATCCTCAATCCTCATTCTTCAATCCTCAATACCGAATCCTCAATCTTCAATCCTCAATCCTCAATCCTCAATTCTCAGTACTCAATCTTCAATCTTCAAAATTCAATCTTCAATCCTCAATTTCTCAATCCTCAACCCTCAATCCTCAGCCCTCAATGTTCAATCCGCAATAACTAATCCACAATCTTCAATCCTCAATCCTCAATCCTCAATCCTCAATCCTCAATCCTCAGCCCTCAAACCTCAATCCTGAATCCTCAATCCTGAATCCTCGATCTTCAGCTCTCAGTCCTCAACAATCAGTTGTCAATCCTTAATTCTCAATAGAATATCATCAATTCACAGCTTTCAATACTCAATACTCAACCTGTAATCTTCAAATCTCTATCCACAAACATCAATTCTCATCACACAACGCTCAACGCTCAGTCCCCAATCCTCAATCTTCAATCCTCAGTCCTCAACACTCAGTCACCAATCCTCAATCTTGAATCCTCAATACTCAATCTTCAATCCTCAATCCTCAATCCTCGATCCTCAATCCTCAATCCTCAATCGTCAATCTCCAATCCTGAATACTCAATCCTCAATCCTCAATCCTCAATCCTCATCCTTCAATCCTCAATACCCAATCCCCAATCTTCAATCCTCAATCCTCAATCCTGAATTCTCAATCCTCAATCCTCAGTCCTCAGTCCTCAAACCTCAATCCTCAACCCTCAGCCCTCACCCTCAATCCTCAATCCTCAATCCTCAATCTTCAACCGTCAGTCCTCGTCCTCAATCCTCAACCCTCAATCCTCAATCCTCTATCTTCAATCCTCAATACTCAATATTCAATCCTCAATCCTCAATCCTCATTCTTCAATCCTCAATACCGAATCCTCAATCTTCAATCCTCAATCCTCAATCCTCAATTCTCAGTACTCAATCTTCAATCCTCAATATTCAATCTTCAATCCTCAATTTCTCAATCCTCAACACTCAATCCTCAGCCCTCAATGTTCAATCCGCAATAACTAATCCACAATCTTCAATCCTCAATCCTCAATCCTCAATCCTCAATCCTCAATCCTCAATCCTCAATCTTCAATCCGCAATCTTCAATCCTCAATCCTCAATCCTCATTCTTCAATTCTCGATACCCAATCCTCAAACTTCAATCCTCAATCCTCAATCCTCAACACTCGATCCTCAATCCTCAATCCTCAATCCTCAATCCTCAATTCTCAATCCTCAATCCTCAGTCCTCAGTCCTCAATACACAATCTTCAATCCTCAATCCTCAATCCTCAATCCTCAATCCTCACACTTCAATCCTCAATACCCAATCCTCAATCTTCAATCCTCAATCCTCAATGCTCAATTCTCAACCCTCCATCCTCAGTCCTCAGTCCTCATACCTCAATCCTCAATCCTCAATCCTCAATCCTCAATCTTCAATCCTCAACACTCAAACTTCAGTCGTCAATCCTCAACACTCAATCCTCAATCCTCAATCGACAGTCTTCAATCCTCAATACTCAATCTTCAATCCCCAATCCTCAATCCTCAACCTTCAATCCTCAATACTCTATCTTCAATCCTCAATCCTCAATCCTCAATCCTCAATCCTGAATCCTCAATCGTCAATCTTCAATCCTCAATACTCAATCTGCAATCCTCAATCCTCAATCCTCAATCCTCAATCCTCATTCTTCAGTCCTCAATACCGAATCCTCAATCTTCAATCCTCAATCCTCAATCCTCAATTCTCAGTACTCAATGTTCAATCATCAATATTCAATCTTCAATGCTCAATTTCTCAATCCTCAACCCTCAATCCTCAGCCCTCAATGTTCAATCCGCAATAACAAATCCACAATCTTCAATCCTCAATCCTCAATCCTCAATCCTCAATCCTCAGCCCTCAAACCTCAATCCTGAATCCTCAATCCTGAATCCTCGATCTTCAGCTCTCAGTCCTCAACAATCAGTTGTCAATCCTTAATTCTCAATAGAGTATCATCAATTCACAGCTTTCAATACTCAATACTCAACCTGCAATCTTCAAATCTCTATCCACAAACATCAATTCTCATCACTCAACGCTCAACGCTCAGTCCCCAATCCTCAATCTTCAATCCTCAGTCTTCAACACTCAGTCCCCAATCCTCAATCTTCAAACCTCAATACTCAATCTTCAATCCTCGATCCTCAATCCTCGATCCTCAATCCCCAATCCTCAATCGTCAATCTCCAATCCTGAATACTCAATCCTCAATCCTCAATCCTCAATCCTCATCCTTCAATCCTCAATACCCAATCCTCAATCTTCAATCCTCAATCCTCAATCCTGAATTCTCAATCCTCAATCCTCAGTCCTCAGTCCTCAAACCTCAATCCTGAACCCTCAGCCCTCACCCTCAATCCTCAATCCTCAATCCTCAATCCTCAATCTTCAATCCTCAATACTCAAACTTCAATCCTCAATCCTCAATACGCAATCCTCAATCCTCAATCCTCAATCGTCAGTCTTCAATCCTGAATACTCAATCTTCAATCCTCAATCCTCAATCCTCAATCCTCAATCCTCGATCTTCAATACTCAATACCCAATCCTCAATCTTCAATCCTCAGTCCTCATTCCTCAACTCTCGATTCTCAATCCTCAATCCTCAATCCTCAATTCTCAATCCTCAATCCTCAGTCCTCAGTCCTCAATACACAATCTTCAATCCTCAATCCTCAATCCTCAATCCTCAATCCTCAATCCTCAATCTTCAATCCTTAATACTCAATCTTCAATCCTCAATCCTCAGTCCTCAAACCTCAATTCTGAACCCTCAATCCTGAATGCTCAAACTTCGGCCCTCAGTCCTCAACAATCAGTTGTCAATCCTCAATCCTCAATAGAATATCCTCAATTTACAGTTTTCAATACTCAATACACAATCTGGAATCATCAAACCACTATCCACAGACATCAATTCTCATCACTCAACCCTCAACACTCTGTCCCCAATATTCAGTCCTCAATCCTCAATCCTCAATCCTCAATCGTCAATCCTCAATCCTCAAAACTCAATCTACCATCCTCAATCCTCAATCCTCATTCCTCATTCTTCCATCCTCAATACCCAATCCTCAATCTTCAATCCTCAATCCTCAATCCTCAATTCTGAATCCTCAATCCTCAATTTTCAATCTTCATTCTTCAATCCTCAATACCCAATACTCAATCTTCAATCCTCAATCCTCAATCCTCAATTCTCAATCCTCAACCCGCAGTACTCAGTCCTCAAACCTCAATCCTCAACCCTCAGCCCTCATCGTCAATCCTCAATCCTCAATCCTCAATCCTCAATCCTCAATATTCAATCCTCAATACTCAATCTTCAATCCTCAATCCTCAGTCCTCAAACCCCAATTCTGAATCCTCAATCCTGAATCCTCAATCTTCGGCCCTCAGTCCTCAACAATCAGTTGTCAACCCTCAGTACTCAATAGTATATCCTCAATTCACAGCTTTCAATACTCAATACTCAATCTGCAATCATCAAACATCTATCCACAAACATCAATTCTCATCACTCAACCCTCAACACTCTGTCCCCAATATTCAGTCCTCAATCCTCAATCCTCAATCCTCAGTCGTCAATCTACAATCCTCAATACTCCATCTTCAATCCTCAGTTCTCAATACTCAATCCTCAATCCTCATTCTTCAATCCTCAATACCCAATCCTCAATCTTCAATCCTCAATTCTCAATTCTCAATTCTGAATCCTCAATCCTCAATTTTCAATCCTCATTCTTCAATCCTCAATACCCAATACTCAATCTTCAATCCTCAATCCTCAATCCTCGACCCTCAATCCTCAATCCTCAATCGTCAATCTCCAATCCTGAATACTCAATCTTCAATCCTCAATCCTCAATCCTCATCCTTCAATCCTCAATACCCAATCCTCAATCTTCAATCCTCAATCCTCAATCCTGAATTCTCAATCCTCAATTCTCAGTCCTCAGTCCTCAGACCTCAATCCTCAACCCTCAGCCCTCATTCTCAATCCTCAATCCTCAATCCTCAATGCTCAATCTTCAATCCTCAATACTCAAACTTCAATCCTCAATCCTCAATACGCAATCCTCAATCCTCAATCCTCAATCCTCAATAGTCAGTCTTCAATCCTCAATACTCAATCTTCAATACTCAATCGTCAATCCTCAATCCTCAATCCTCGATCCTCAGTCCTCAATACCCAATCCTCAAACTTCAATCCTCAATCCTCAATCCTCAACACTCGATCCTCTATCCTCAATCCTCAATCCTCAATTCTCAATCCTGAATCCTCAGTCCTCAGTCCTCAATACACAATCTTCAATCCTCAATCCTCAATCCTCAATCCTCAATCCTCAATCCTCATTCTTCAATCCTCAATACCCAATCCTCAATCTTCAATCCTCAATCCTCAATGCTCAATTCTCAACCCTTAATCCTCAGTCCTCAGTCCTCAAACCTCAGTCCTCAATCCTCAATCCTCAATCCTCAATCTTCAATCCTCAACACTCAAACTTCAGTCGTCAATCCTCAATACTCAATCCTCAATCCTCAATCCTCAATCGACAGACTTCAATCCTCAATACTCAGTCTTCAATCCTCAATCCTCAATCCTCAATCCTCAGTCCTCAATCCTCAATCGTCAGTCTTCAATCCTCAATACTCAATCTTCAATCCCCAATCCTCAATCCTCAATCCTCAATCCTCATTCTTCAATCCTCAATACCCAATCTTCAATCTTCAATCATCAATCCTCAATCCTCAATTCTCAATCCTCAATCCTAAGTCCTCAGTCCTCAAACCTCTATCCTCAACCCTCAGCCCTCATCCTCAATCCTCAATCCTCAGTCATCAAACATCAATTCTGAATCCTCAATCCTGAATACTTAATCTTCAATCCTCAATCCCCAATCCTCAATCTTCAATCCTCAATCCTCAGTCCTCAATCCTCAATCCTCAATCTTCAATCGTCGATCCTCAATCCTCAATCATCAGTCCCAAATACTCAATCTTCAGTCCATAATCCTCAACCCTCAATCTTCAATACTCAATACACAATCTTCAATTCTCAATCCTCAATCCTCAATCCTCAATCCTCAATCCTCATTCTTCAATCCTCAATACCCAATCCTCAATCTTCAATCCTCAATCCTCAATGCTCAATTCTCAACCCTCAATCCTCAGTTCTCAGTCCTCAAACCTCAATCCTCAATCCTCACTTCTCAGTCCTCAAACCTCAATCCTCAATCCTCAATCCTCAATCCTCAATCCTCAATCCTCAATCCTTAATCCTCAATCCTCAGTCCTCAATCGTCAGTCTTCATTCCTCAATGCTCAATCTTCAATCCTCAATCCTCAATCCTCAATCCTCAGTCCTCAGTCCTCACACCTCAATCCTCAGCCCTCAGCGCTCATCCACAATCCTCAATACTCAATCTTCAATCCACAATCGTCAATTCTCAATCCTCAATCCTCAATCCTCAGACCTCAAACATCAATACTCAACCCTCAGTCGTCGTGCTCAATGCACAACCCTCAATCCTCAATCCTCAATCTTCAATCATCAATATTCATTCTTCAATCCTCAATCCTCAATCCTCAATCCTCAATTCTCAAACGTCAATGTTCAATCCGCAATACCCAATCCTCAATCTTCAATCCTCAATCCTCAATCCTCAATCCTCAATCCTCAATCCTCAGCCCGCAAACCTCAATCCTGAATCCTCAATCCTGAATCCTCAATCTTCAGCCCTCAGTCCTCAACAATCAGTTGTCAATCCTCAATCCTCAATAGAATATCATCAATTCACAGGTTTCAATACTCAATACTCAACCTGCTATCATCAAATCTCTATCCACAAACATCAATTCTCATCACTCAACCCTCAACACTCAGTCCCCAATCCTCAATCTTCAATCCTCAATCCTCAACACTCAGTCCCCAACCCTGAATCTTCAACCCTCAATACTCAATATTCAATCCTCTATCCTCAATCCTCGATCCTCAATCCTCAATCCTCAATCGTCAATCTCCAATCCTGAATACTCAATCTTCAATCCTGAATCCTCAATACTCAATCCTCAATCCTCATTCTTAAATCCTCAATACCCAATCCTCAATCTTCAATCCTCAATCCTCAGTCCTGAATTCTCAATCCTCAATCCTCAGTCCTCAGTCCTCAAACCTCAATCCTCAACCCTCAGCCCTCATCCTCAATCCTCAATCCTCAACCTTCAATCCTCAATCTTCAATCCTCAATACTCAAGCTTCAATCCTCAATCCTCAATGCTCAATCCTCAATCCTCAATCCTCAATCGTCAGTCGTCAATCCTCAATACTCAATCTTCAATCCTCAATCCTCAATCCTCAATCCTCAATCCTCAATTTTCAATCCTCAATAACCAATCCTCAATCTTCAATCCTCAATCCTCAATCCTCAATTCTCGATCCTCAATCCTCAATCCTCAATCGTCAATTCTCAATCCTCAATCCTCAGTCCTCAGTCCTCAATAAACAATGTTCAATCCTCAATCCTCAATCCTCAATCCTCAATCCTCATGCTTCAATCCTCAATACCCAATACTCAATCTTCAATCCTCAATCCTCAATCCTCAATTCTCAATCCTCAACCCTCAGTACTCAGTCCGCAAACCTCAATCCTCAACCCTCAGCCCTCATCGCCAATCCTCAATCCTCAATCCTCAATCCTCAATCCTCAATATTCAATCCTCAATACTCAATCTTCAATCCTCAATCCTCAGACCTCAAACCTCAATTCTGAATCATCAATCCTGAATCCTCAATCTTCGGCCCTCAGTCCTCAACAATCAGTTGTCAACACTCAGTACTCAATAGTATATCCTCAATTCACAGTTTTCAATACTCAATACTCAATCTGCAATCATCAAACCTCTATCCACAAACATCAATTCTCATCACTCAACCCTCAACACTCTGTCCCCAATATTCAGTCCTCAATCCTCAATCCTCAATCCTCAATCGTCAATCTACAATCCTCAATACTCCATCTTCAATCCTCAGTCCTCAATCCTCAATCCTCAATCCTCATTCTTCAATCCTCACTACCCAATCTTCAATCTTCAATCATCAATCCTCAATCCTCAATTCTCAATCCTCAATCCTACGTCCTCAGTCCTCAAACCTCAATCCTCAACCCTCAGCCCTGATCCTCAATCCTCAATCCTCAATCTTCAATCCTCAATCCTCAATCCTCAATACTCAATTTTCAATCCTCAATCCTCAGTGCTCAAACCTCAATTCTGAATCCTCAATCCTGAATACTTAATCTTCAATCCTCAATCCCCAATCCTCAATCTTCAATCCTCAATCCTCAATCCTCAATCCTCAATCCTCAATCCTCAATCTTCAATCCTCAATACTCAATCTGCAATCCTCAATCCTCAATACTCAATCCTCAATCCTCATTCTTCAATCCTCAATACCGAATCCTCAATCTTCAATCCTCAATCCTCAATCCTCAATCCTCAGTCCCAAATACTCAACCTTCAATCCATAATCCTCAACCCTCAATCTCCTCAATACTCAACCTTCAATCCTCAATCCTCAATCCTCAATACTCAATCCTGAATCCTCAATCCTCAATCTTCAATCCTCAATACTCAATCTGCAATCCTCAATCCTCAATACTCAATCCTCAATCCTCATTCTTCAATCCTCAATACTCAATCTGCAATCCTCAATCCTCAATACTCAATACTCAATACCGAATCCTCAATCTTCAATCCTCAATCCTCAATCCTCAATTCTCAGTACTCAATCTTCAATCATCAATATTCAATCTTCAATCCTCAATCCTCAGTCCTCGATCCTCAATCCTCAATCCTCAATCGTCAATCTCCAATCCTGAATACTCAATCCTCAATCCTCAATCCTCAATCCTCATCCTTCAATCCTCAATACCCAATCCTCAATCTTCAATCCTCAATCCTCAATCCTCATCCTTCAATCCTCAATACCCAATCCTCAATCTTCAATCCTCAATCCTCAATCCTGAATTCTCAATCCTCAATCCTCAGTCCTCAGTCCTCAAACCTCAATCCTCAACCCTCAGCCCTCATCCTCAATCCTCAATCCTCAATCCTCAATGCTCAATCTTCAATCCTCAATACTCAGACTTCAATCCTCAATCCTCAATATGCAATCCTCAATCCTCAATCCTCAATAATCAATAGTGTGTCTTCAATCCTCAATACTCAATCTTCAATACTCAATCCTCAATCCTCAATCCTCAATCTTCGATCTTCAGTCCTCAATACCCAATCCTCAAACTTCAATCCTCAATCCTCAATCCTCAACACTCGATCCTCAATCCTCAATCCTCAATCCTCAATCCTCAGTCCTCAATCCTCAATCGTCAGTCTTCAATCCTCAATACTCAATCTTCAATCCCCAATCCTCAATCCTCAATCCTCAATCCTCATTCTTCAATCCTCACTACCCAATCTTCAATCTTCAATCATCAATCCTCAATCCTCAATTCTCAATCCTCAATCCTACGTCCTCAGTCCTCAAACCTCAATCCTCAACCCTCAGCCCTGATCCTCAATCCTCAATCCTCAATCTTCAATCCTCAATCCTCAATCCTCAATACTCAATCTTCAATCCTCAATCCTCAGTCCTCAAACCTCAATTCTGAATCCTCAATCCTGAATCCTTAATCTTCAATCCTCAATCCCCAATCCTCAATCTTCAATCCTCAATCCTCAATCCTCAATCCTCAATCCTCAATCCTCAATCTTCAATCCTCGATCCTCAATCCTCAATCCTCAGTCCCAAATACTCAATCTTCAATCCATAATCCTCAACCCTCAATCTTCAATCCTCAATACTCAACCTTCAATCCTCAATCCTCAATCCTCATTCCTCAATCCTGAATCCTCAATCCTCAATCTTCAATCCTCAATCCTCAATCCTCATCCTTCAATCCTCAATACCCAATCCTCAATCTTCAATCCTCAATCCTCAATCCTGAATTCTCAATCCTCAATCCTCAGTCCTCAGTCCTCAAACCTCAATCCTCAACCCTCAGCCCTCATCCTCAATCCTCAATCCTCAATCCTCATTGCTCAATCTTCAATCCTCAATACTCAAACTTCAATCCTCAATCCTCAATACGCAATCCTCAATCCTCAATCCTCAATCCTCAATAGTCAGTCTTCAATCCTCAATACTCAATCTTCAATACTCAATCCTCAATCCTCAATCCTCAATCCTCGATCTTCAGTCCTCAATACCCAATCCTCAAACTTCAATCCTCAATCCTCAATCCTCAACACTCGATCCTCAATCCTCAATCCTCAAGCCTCAATTCTCAATCCTCAATCCTCAGTCGTCAGTCCTCAATACACAATCTTCAATCCTCAATCCTCAATCCTCAATCCTCAATCCTCAATCCTCATTCTTCAATCCTCAATACCCAATCCTCAATCTTCAATCCTCAATCCTCAATGCTCAATTCTCAAACCTCAATCCTCAGTCCTCAGTCCTCAAACCTCAATCCTCAATCCTCAACCCTCAATCCTCAATCTTCAATCCTCAACACTCAAACTTCAGTCGTCAATCCTCAATACTCAATCCTCAATCCTCAATCCTCAATCGACAGTCTTCAATCCTCAATACTCAATCTTGAATCCTCAATCCTCAATCCTCAATCCTCAATCCTCAGTCCTCAATCCTCAATCGTCAGCCTTCAATCCTCAATACTCAATCTTCAATCCCCAATCCTCAATCCTCAATCCTCAATCCTCATTCTTCAATCCTCAATACCCAATCTTCAATCTTCAATCATCAATCCTCAATCCTCAATTCTCAATCCTCAATCCTAAGTCCTCAGTCCTCAAACCTCAATCCTCAACCATCAGCCCTCATCCTCAATCCTCAATCCTCAATCTTCAATCCTCAATCCTCAATCCTCAATACTCAATCTTCAATCCTCAATACTCAGTCCTCAAACCTCAATTCTGAATCCTCAATCCTGAATCCTTAATCTTCAATCCTCAATCCCCAATCCTCAATCTTCAATCCTCAATCCCCAATCCTCAATCTTCAATCCTCAATCCTCAATCCTCAATCCTCAATCCTCAATCTTCAATCCTCGATCCTCAATCCTCAATCCTCAGTCCCAAATACTCAATCTTCAATCCATAATCCACAACCCTCAATCTTCAATACTCAATACTCAATCTTCAATCCTCAATCCTCAATCCTCAGTTCTCAATCCTCAATCTTCAATCCTCAATACTCAATCTTCAATCCTCAATCCTCAATCCTCAATCCTCAATCCTGAATCCTCAATCCTCAATCTTCAATCCTCAATACTCAATCTGCAATCCTCAATCCTCAATCCTCAATCCTCAATCCTCAATCCTCATTCTTCAATCCTCAATACCGAATCCTCAATCTTCAATCCTCAATCCTCAATCCTCAATTCTCAGTACTCAATCTTCAATCTTCAATCTTCAATATTCAATCTTCAATCCTCAATTTCTCAATCCTCAACCCTCAATCCTCAGCCCTCAATGTTCAATCCGCAATAACTAATCCACAATCTTCAATCCTCAATCCTCAATCCTCAATCCTCAATCCCCAGTCCTCAGTCCTCAAACCTCAATCCTCAATCCTCAATCCTCAATCCTCAATCTTCAATCCTCAACACTCAAACTTCAGTCGTCAATCCTCAATACTCAATCCTCAATCCTCAATCCTCAATCGACAGTCTTCAATCCTCAATACTCAATCTTCAATCCTCAATCCTCAATCCTCAATCCTCAATCCTGAGTCCTCAATCCTCAATCGTCAGTCTTCAATCCTCAATACTCAATCTTCAATCCCCAATCCTCAATCCTCAATCCTCAATCCTCATTCTTCAATCCTCAATACCCAATCTTCAATCTTCAATCTTCAATCATCAATCCTCAATCCTCAATTCTCAATCCTCAATCCTAAGTCCTCAGTCCTCAAACCTCAATCCTCAACCCTCAGCCCTCATCCTCAATCCTCAATCCTCAATCTTCAATCCTCAATCCTCAATCCTCAATACTCAACCTTCAATCCTCAATCCTCAGTCCTCAAACCTCAATTCTGAATCCTCAATCCTGAATCCTTAATCTTCAATCCTCAATCCCCAATCCTCAATCTTCAATCCTCAATCCTCAATCCTCAATCCTCAATCCTCAATCTTCAATCCTCGATCCTCAATCCTCAATCCTCAGTCCCAAATACTCAACCTTCAATCCATAATCCTCAACCCTCAATCTTCAATCCTCAATACTCAACCTTCAATCCTCAATCCTCAATCCTCAATACTCAATCCTGAATCCTCAATCCTCAATCTTCAATCCTCAATACTCAATCTGCAATCCTCAATCCTCAATACTCAACCCTCAGCCCTCATCCTCAATCCTCAATCCTCAATCCTCAATGCTCAATCTTCAATCCTCAATACTCAGTCTTCAATCCTCAATCCTCAATATGCAATCCTCAATCCTCAATCCTCAATAATCAATAGTCGGTCTTCAATCCTCAATACTCAATCTTCAATACTCAATCCTCAATCCTCAATCCTCAATCCTCGATCTTCAGTCCTGAATACCCAATCCTCAAACTTCAATCCTCAATCCTCAATCCTCAACACTCGATCCTCAATCCTCAATCCTCAATCCTCAATTCTCAATCCTCAATCCTCAGTCCTCAGTCCTCAATACACAATCTTCAATCCTCAATCCTCAATCCTCAATCCTCAATCCTCATTCTTCAATCCTCAATACCCAATCCTCAATCTTCAATCCTCAATCCTCAATGCTCAATTCTCAACCCTCAATCCTCAGTCCTCAGTCCTCAAACCTCAATCCTCAATCCTCAATCCTCAATCCTCAATCTTCAATCCTCAACACTCAAACTTCAGTCGTCAATCCTCAATACTCAATCCTCAATCCTCAATCCTCAATCGACAGTCTTCAATCCTCAATACTCAAACTTCAATCCTCAATCCTCAATCCCCAATCCTCAATCCTGAGTCCTCAATCCTCAATCGTCAGTCTTCAATCCTCAATACTCAATCTTCAATCCCCAATCCTCAATCCTCAATCCTCAATCCTCATTCTTCAATCCTCAATACCCAATCTTCAATCTTCAATCTTCAATCATCAATCCTCAATCCTCAATTCTCAATCCTCAATCCTAAGTCCTCAGTCCTCAAACCTCAATCCTCAACCCTCAGACCTCATCCTCAATCCTCAATCCTCAATCTTCAATCCTCAATCCTCAATCCTCAATACTCAACCTTCAATCCTCAATCCTCAGTCCTCAAACCTCAATTCTGAATCCTCAATCCTGAATCCTTAATCTTCAATCCTCAATCCCCAATCCTCAATCTTCAATCCTCAATCCTCAATCCTCAATCCTCAATCCTCAATCTTCAATCCTCGATCCTCAATCCTCAATCCTCAGTCCCAAATACTCAATCTTCAATCCATAATCCACAACCCTCAATCTTCAATACTCAATACTCAATCTTCAATCCTCAATCCTCAATCCTCAGTTCTCAATCCTCAATCTTCAATCCTCAATACTCAATCTTCAATCCTCAATCCTCAATCCTCAATCCTCAATCCTTAATCCTCAATCCTCAATCTTCAATCCTCAATACTCAATCTGCAATCCTCAATCCTCAATCCTCAATCCTCAATCCTCAATCCTCATTCTTCAATCCTCAATACCGAATCCTCAATCTTCAATCCTCAATCCTCAATCCTCAATTCTCAGTACTCAATCTTCAATCTTCAATATTCAATCTTCAATCCTCAATTTCTCAATCCTCAACCCTCAATCCTCAGCCCTCAATGTTCAATCCGCAATAACTAATCCACAATCTTCAATCCTCAATCCTCAATCCTCAATCCTCAATCCTCAGTCCTCAGTCCTCAAACCTCAATCCTCAATCCTCAATCCTCAATCCTCAATCTTCAATCCTCAACACTCAAACTTCAGTCGTCAATCCTCAATACTCAATCCTCAATCCTCAATCCTCAATCGACAGTCTTCAATCCTCAATACTCAATCTTCAATCCTCAATCCTCAATCCTCAATCCTCAATCCTGAGTCCTCAATCCTCAATCGTCAGTCTTCAATCCTCAATACTCAATCTTCAATCCCCAATCCTCAATCCTCAATCCTCAATCCTCATTCTTCAATCCTCAATACCCAATCTTCAATCTTCAATCTTCAATCATCAATCCTCAATCCTCAATTCTCAATCCTCAATCCTAAGTCCTCAGTCCTCAAACCTCAATCCTCAACCCTCAGCCCTCATCCTCAATCCTCAATCCTCAATCTTCAATCCTCAATCCTCAATCCTCAATACTCAACCTTCAATCCTCAATCCTCAGTCCTCAAACCTCAATTCAGAATCCTCAATCCTGAATCCTTAATCTTCAATCCTCAATCCCCAATCCTCAATCTTCAATCCTCAATCCTCAATCCTCAATCCTCAATCCTCAATCTTCAATCCTCGATCCTCAATCCTCAATCCTCAGTCCCAAATACTCAATCTTCAATCCATAATCCACAACCCTCAATCTTCAATACTCAATACTCAATCTTCAATCCTCAATCCTCAATCCTCAATCCTCAGTTCTCAATCCTCAATCTTCAATCCTCAATACTCAATCTTCAATCCTCAATCCTCAATCCTCAATCCTCAATCCTGAATCCTCAATCCTCAATCTTCAATCCTCAATACTCAATCTGCAATCCTCAATCCTCAATCCTCAATCCTCAATCCTGAATCCTCATTCTTCAATCCTCAATACCGAATCCTCAATCTTCAATCCTCAATCCTCAATCCTCAATTCTCAGTACTCAATCTTCAATCTTCAATATTCAATCTTCAATCCTCAATTTCTCAATCCTCAACCCTCAATCCTCAGCCCTCAATGTTCAATCCGCAATAACTAATCCACAATCTTCAATCCTCAATCCTCAATCCTCAATCCTCAATCCTCAATCCTCAGCCCTCAAACCTCAATCCTGAATCCTCAATCCTGAATCCTCGATCTTCAGCTCTCAGTCCTCAACAATCAGTTGTCAATCCTTAATTCTCAATAGAGTATCATCAATTCACAGCTTTCAATACTCAATACTCAACCTGCAATCTTCAAATCTCTATCCACAAACATCAATTCTCATCACTCAACGCTCAACGCTCAGTCCCCAATCCTCAATCTTCAATCCTCAGTCATCAACACTCAGTCCCCAATCCTCAATCTTCAAACCTCAATACTCAATCTTCAATCCTCGATCCTCAATCCTCGATCCTCAATACCCAATCCTCAATCGTCAATCTCCAATCCTGAATACTCAATCCTCAATCCTCAATCCTCAATCCTCATCCTTCAATCCTCAATACCCAATCCTCAATCTTCAATCCTCAATCCTCAATCCTGAATTCTCAATCCTCAATCCTCAGTCCTCAGTCCTCAAACCTCAATCCTCAACCCTCAGCCCTCACCCTCAATCCTCAATCCTCAATCCTCAATCCTCAATCTTCAATCCTCAATACTCAAACTTCAATCCTCAATCCTCAATACGCAATCCTCAATCCTCAATCCTCAATCGTCAGTCTTCAATCCTGAATACTCAATCTTCAATCCTCAGTCCTCAATCCTCAATCCTCAATCCTCGATCTTCAATACTCAATACCCAATCCTCAATCTTCAATCCTCAGTCCTCAATCCTCAACTCTCGATTCTCAATCCTCAATCCTCAATCCTCAATTCTCAATCCTCAATCCTCAGTCCTCAGTCCTCAATACACAATCTTCAATCCTCAATCCTCAATCCTCAATCCTCAATCCTCAATCCTCATTCTTCAATCCTCAATACCCAATCCTCAATCTTCAATCCTCAATACTCAATGCACAATTCTCAACCCTCAATCCTCAGTTCTCAGTCCTCAAACCTCAATCCTCAATCCTCAATCCTCAACCCTCAATCATCAATCCTCAACACTCAAACTTCAATCGTCAATCCTCAATACTCAATCCTCAATCCTCAATCCTCAATCGACAGTCTTCAATCCTCAATACTCAATCTTCAGTCCTCAATCCTCAATCCTCAATCCTCAATCCTCAATCCTCAATCCTCAATCCTCAATCCTCAATCCTCGATCCTCAGTCCTCAATCGTCAGTCTTCATTCCTCAATGCTCAATCTTCAATCCTCAACCCCAATCCTCAATCCTCAGTCCTCAGTCCTCAAACCTCAATCCTCAACCCTCAGCCCTCATCCTCAATCCTCAATCCTCAATCTTCAATCCACAATCCTCAATTCTCAATCCTCAATCCTCAATCCTCAGACCTCAAACATCAACACTCAACCCTCAGTCCTCGTCCTCAATGCACAACCCTCAATCCTCAATCCTCAATCTTCAATCATCAATATTCATTCTTCAATCCTCAATCCTCAATCCTCAATCCTCAATCCACAGTCCCCAAACCTCAATCCTCAATCTTCAATCCTCAATACTCAATCTTCAATCCTCAATCCTCAATCCTCAATCCTCAATCTTCATTCCTCAAACCTCAATGCTCAATCCTCAATCCTCATTCTTCAATCCTCAATACCCAATCCTCAATCTTCAATCCTCAATCCTCAATCCTCAACTCTCAATCCTCAATCCTCAGTCCTCAGTCCGCAAACCTCAATCCTCAACCCTCAGCCCTCATCCTCAGTCCTCATTCCTCAATCCTCAACATTCAATCCTCAATACTCAACCTTCAATCCTCAATCCTCAGTCCTCAAACCTCAATTCTGAATCCTCAATCCTGAACCCTCAATCTTCAATCCTCAATCCCCAATCCTCAATCTTCAATCCTCAATCCTCAATCCTCAATCCTCAATCCACAATCTTCAATCCTCGATCCTCAATCCTCCGTCCCAAATCCTCAATATTCAATCCATAATCCTCAACCCTCAATCTTCAATCCTCAATACTAAATCTTCAATCCTCAATCCTCAATCCTCAATTCTCAATCCCCAATCCTCAGTCCTCAAACCTCAATCCTGAATCCTCAATCCTGAATCCTCAATCTTCGGCCCTCAATCCTCAATCCTCAATCTTCAATCCTTAATACTCAATCTTCAATCCTCAATCCTCAGTCCTCATACCTCAATTCTGAATCCTCAATCCTGAATGCTTAATCTTCGGCCCTCTGTCCTCAACAATCAGTTGTCAATCCTCAATCCTCAATAGAATATCCTCAATTTACAGTTTTCAATACTCAATACACAATCTGGAATCATCAAACCACTATCCACAGACATCAATTCTCATCACTCAACCCTCAACACTCTGTCCCCAATATTCAGTCCTCAATCCTCAATCCTCAATCCTCAATCGTCAATCCTCAATCCTCAAAACTCAATCTACCATCCTCAATCCTCAATCCTCATTCCTCATTCTTCCATCCTCAATACCCAATCCTCAATCTACAATCCTCAATCCTCAATCCTCAATTCTGAATCCTCAATCCTCAATTTTCAATCTTCATTCTTCAATCCTCAATACCCAATACTCAATCTTCAATCCTCAATCCTCAATCCTCAATTCTCAATTCTCAACCCGCAGTACTCAGTCCTCAAACCTCAATCCTCAACCCTCAGCCCTCATCGTCAATCCTCAATCCTCAATCCTCAATCCTCAATCCTCAATATTCAATCCTCAATACTCAATCTTCAATCCTCAATCCTCAGTCCGCAAACCCCAATTCTGAATCCTCAATCCTGAATCCTCAATCTTCGGCCCTCAGTCCTCAACAATCAGTTGTCAACCCTCAGTACTCAATAGTATATCCTCAATTCACAGCTTTCAATACTCAATACTCAATCTGCAATCATCAAACATCTATCCTCAAACATCAATTCTCATCACTCAACCCTCAACACTCTGTCCCCAATATTCAGTCGTCAATCCTCAATCCTCAATCCTCAGTCGTCAATCTACAATCCTCAATACTCCATCTTCAATCCTCAGTCCTCAATACTCAATCCTCAATCCTCATTCTTCAATCCTCAATACCCAATCCTCAATCTTCAATCCTCAATTCTCAATTCTCAATTCTGAATCCTCAATCCTCAATTTTCAATCCTCATTCTTCAATCCTCAATACCCAACACTCAATCTTCAATCCTCAATCCTCAATCCTCGACCCTCAATCCTCAATCCTCAATCGTCAATCTCCAATCCTGAATACTCAATCTTCAATCCTCAATCCTCAATCCTCATCCTTCAATCCTCAATACCCAATCCTCAATCTTCAATCCTCAATCCTCAATCCTGAATTCTCAATCCTCAATTCTCAGTCCTCAGTCCTCAGACCTCAATCCTCAACCCTCAGCCCTCATTCTCAATCCTCAATCCTCAATCCTCAATGCTCAATCTTCAATCCTCAATACTCAAACTTCAATCCTCAATCCTCAATACGCAATCCTCAATCCTCAATCCTCAATCCTCAATAGTCAGTCTTCAATCCTCAATACTCAATCTTCAATACTCAATCGTCAATCCTCAATCCTCAATCCTCGATCTTCAGTCCTCAATACCCAATCCTCAAACTTCAATCCTCAATACTCAATCCTCAACACTCGATCCTCTATCCTCAATCCTCAATCCTCAATTCTCAATCCTGAATCCTCAGTCCTCAGTCCTCAATACACAATCTTCAATCCTCAATCCTCAATCCTCAATCCTCAATCCTCATTCTTCAATCCTCAATACCCAATCCTCAATCTTCAATCCTCAATCCTCAATGCTCAATTCTCAACCCTTAATCCTCAGTCCTCAGTCCTCAAACCTCAGTCCTCAATCCTCAATCCTCAATCCTCAATCTTCAATCCTCAACACTCAAACTTCAGTCGTCAATCCTCAATACTCAATCCTCAATCCTCAATCCTCAATCGACAGACTTCAATCCTCAATACTCAATCTTCAATCCTCAATCCTCAATCCTCAATCCTCAGTCCTCAATCCTCAATCGTCAGTCTTCAATCCTCAATACTCAATCTTCAATCCCCAATCCTCAATCCTCAATCCTCAATCCTCATTCTTCAATCCTCAATACCCAATCTTCAATCTTCAATCATCAATCCTCAATCCTCAATTCTCAATCCTCAATCCTAAGTCCTCAGTCCTCAAACCTCTATCCTCAACCCTCAGCCCTCATCCTCAATCCTCAATCCTCAATCTTCAATCCTCAATCCTCAATCCTCAATACTCAATCTTCAATCCTCAATCCTCAGTCATCAAACATCAATTCTGAATCCTCAATCCTGAATCCTTAATCTTCAATCCTCAATCCCCAATCCTCAGTCTTCAATCCTCAATCCTCAGTCCTCAATCCTCAATCCTCAATCTTCAATCCTCGATCCTCAATCCTCAATCATCAGTCCCAAATACTCAATCTTCAGTCCATAATCCTCAACCCTCAATCTTCAATACTCAATACACAATCTTCAATCCTCAATCCTCAATCCTCAATCCTCAATCCTCAATCCTCATTCTTCAATCCTCAATACCCAATCCTCAATCTTCAATCCTCAATCCTCAATGCTCAATTCTCAACCCTCAATCCTCAGTTCTCAGTCCTCAAACCTCAATCCTCAATCCTCACTTCTCAGTCCTCAAACCTCAATCCTCAATCCTCAATCCTCAATCCTCAATCCTCAATCCCCAATCCTCAATCCTCAATCCTCAGTCCTCAATCGTCAGTCTTCATTCCTCAATGCTCAATCTTCAATCCTCAATCCTCAATCCTCAATCCTCAGTCCTCAGTCCTCAGTCCTCAGTCCTCAAACCTCAATCCTCAACCCTCAGCCCTCATCCTCAATCCTCAATCCTCAATCCTCAATGCTCAATCTTCAATCCTCAATACTCAGACTTCAATGCTCAATCCTCAATATGCAATCCTCAATCCTCAATCCTCAATAATCAATAGTCAGTCTTCAATTCTCAATACTCAATCTTCAATACTCAATCCTCAATCCTCAATCCTCAATCTTCGATCTTCAGTCCTCAATACCCAATCCTCAAACTTCAATCCTCAATCCTCAATCCTCAACACTCGATCCTCAATCCTCAATCCTCAATCCTCAATCCTCAGTCCTCAATCCTCAATCGTCAGTCTTCAATCCTCAATACTCAATCTTCAATCCACAATCCTCAATCCTCAATCCTCAATCCTCATTCTTCAATCCTCACTACCCAATCTTCAATCTTCAATCATCAATCCTCAATCCTCAATTCTCAATCCTCAATCCTACGTCCTCAGTCCTCAAACCTCAATCCTCAACCCTCAGCCCTGATCCTCAATCCTCAATCCTCAATCTTCAATCCTCAATCCTCAATCCTCAATACTCAATCTTCAATCCTCAATCCTCAGTCCTCAAACCTCAATTCTGAATCCTCAATCCTGAATCCTTAATGTTCAATCCTCAATCCCCAATCCTCAATCTTCAATCCTCAATCCTCAATCCTCAATCCTCAATCCTCAATCCTCAATCTTCAATCCTCGATCCTCAATCCTCAATCCTCAGTCCCAAATACTCAATCTTCAATCCATAATCCTCAACCCTCAATCTTCAATCCTCAATACTCAACCTTCAATCCTCAATCCTCAATCCTCAATCCTCAATCCTGAATCCTCAATCCTCAATCTTCAATCCTCAATACTCAATCTGCAATCCTCAATCCTCAATACTCAATCCTCAATCCTCATTCTTCAATCCTCAATACCGAATCCTCAATCTTCAATCCTCAATCCTCAATCCTCAATTCTCAGTACTCAATCTTCAATCATCAATATTCAATCTTCAATCCATAATCCTCAACCCTCAACCTTCAATCCTCAATACTCAACCTTCAATCCTCAATCCTCAATCCTCAATCCTCAATCCTGAATCCTCAATCCTCAATCTTCAATCCTCAATACTCAATCTGCAATCCTCAATCCTCAATACTCAATCATCAATCCTCATTCTTCAATCCTCAATACCGAATCCTCAATCTTCAATCCTCAATCCTCAATCCTCTATTCTCAGTACTCAATCTTCAATCATCAATATTCAATCTTCAATCCTCAACCCTCAGCCCTGATCCTCAATCCTCAATCCTCAATCTTCAATCCTCAATCCTCAATCCTCAATACTCAATCTTCAATCCTCAATCCTCAGTCCTCAAACCTCAATTCTGAATCCTCAATCCTGAATCCTTAATCTTCAATCCTCAATCCCCAATCCTCAATCTTCAATCCTCAATCCTCAATCCTCAATCCTCAATCCTCAATCCTCAATCTTCAATCCTCGATCCTCAATCCTCAATCCTCAGTCCCAAATACTCAACCTTCAATCCATAATCCTCAACCCTCAATCTTCAATCCTCAATACTCAACCTTCAATCCTCAATCCTCAATCCTCAATACTCAATCCTGAATCCTCAATCCTCAATCTTCAATCCTCAATACTCAATCTGCAATCCTCAATCCTCAATACTCAATCCTCAGTCCTCATTCTTCAATCCTCAATACCGAATCCTCAATCTTCAATCCTCAATCCTCAATCCTCAATTCTCAGTACTCAATCTTCAATCATCAATATTCAATCTTCAATCCTCAATCCTCAGTCCTCGATCCTCAATCCTCAATCCTCAATCGTCAATCTCCAATCTTGAATACTCAATCCTCAATCCTCAATCCTCAATCCTCATCCTTCAATCCTCAATACCCAATCCTCAATCTTCAATCCTCAATCCTCAATCCTCATCCTTCAATCCTCAATACCCAATCCTCAATCTTCAATCCTCAATCCTCAATCCTGAATTCTCAATCCTCAATCCTCAGTCCTCAGTCCTCAAACCACAATCCTCAACCCTCAGCCCTCATCCTCAATCCTCAATCCTCAATCCTCAATGCTCAATCTTCAATCCTCAATACTCAGACTTCAATCCTCAATCCTCAATATGCAATCCTCAATCCTCAATCCTCAATAATCAATAGTCAGTCTTCAATCCTCAATACTCAATCTTCAATACTCAATCCTCAATCCTCAATCCTCAATCCTCGATCTTCAGTCCTCAATACCCAATCCTCAAACTTCAATCCTCAATCCTCAATCCTCAACACTCGATCCTCAATCCTCAATCCTCAATCCTCAATACTCAATCCTCAATCCTCAGTCCTCAGTCCTCAATACACAATCTTCAATCCTCAATCCTCAATCCTCAATCCTCAATCCTCATTCTTCAATCCTCAATACCCAATCCTCAATCTTCAATCCTCAATCCTCAATGCTCAATTCTCAACCCACAATCCTCAGTCCTCAGTCCTCAAACCTCAATCCTCAATCCTCAATCCTCAATCCTCAATCCTCAATCTTCAATCCTCAACACTCAAACTTCAGTCGTCAATCCTCAATACTCAATCCTCAATCCTCAATCCTCAATCGACAGTCTTCAATCCTCAATACCCAATCTTCAATCTTCAATCATCAATCCTCAATCCTCAATTCTCAAGCCTCAATCCTAAGTCCTCAGTCCTCAAACCTCAATCCTCAACCCTCAGCCCTCATCCTCGATCCTCAATCCTCAATCTTCAATCCTCTACACTCGATCCTCAATCCTCAACCTTCAATCCTCAATCCTCAGTCCTCAAACCTCAATTCTGAATCCTCAATCCTGAATCCTTAATCTTCAATCCTCAATCCCCAATCCTCAATCTTCAATCCTCAATCCTCAATCCTCAATCCTCAATCCTCAACCTTCAATCCTCGATCCTCAATCCTCAATCCTCAGTCCCAAATACTCAATCTTCAATCCATAATCCACAACCCTCAATCTTCAATACTCAATACTCAATCTTCAATCCTCAATCCTCAATCCTCAGTTCTCAATCCTCAATCTTCAATCCTCAATACTCAATCTTCAATCCTCAATCCTCAATCCTCAATCCTCAATCCTGAATCCTCAATCCTCAATCTTCAATCCTCAATACTCAATCTGCAATCCTCAATCCTCAATCCTCAATCCTCAATCCTCATTCTTCAATCCTCAATACCGAATCCTCAATCTTCAATCCTCAATCCTCAATCCTCAATTCTCAGTACTCAATCTTCAATATTCAATATTCAATCTTCAATCCTCAATTTCTCAATCCTCAACCCTCAATCCTCAGCCCTCAATGTTCAATCCGCAATAACTAATCCAAAATCTTCAATCCTCAATCCTCAATCCTCAATCCTCAATCCTCAATCCTCAGCCCTCAAACCTCAATCCTGAATCCTCAATCCTGAATCCTCGATCTTCAGCTCTCAGTCCTCAACAATCAGTTGTCAATCCTTAATTCTCAATAGAATATCATCAATTCACAGATTTCGATACTCAATACTCAACCTGCAATCTTCAAATCTCTATCCACAAACATCAATTCTCATCACACAACGCTCAACGCTCAGTCCCCAATCCTCAATCTTCAATCCTCAGTCCTCAACACTCAGTCACCAATCCTCAATCTTCAATCCTCAATACTCAATCTTCAATCCTCAATCCTCAATCCTCGATCCTCAATCCTCAATCCTCAATCGTCAATCTCCAATCCTGAATACTCAATCCTCAATCCTCAATCCTCAATACTCATCCTTCAATCCTCAATACCCAATCCCCAATCTTCAATCCTCAATCCTCAATCCTGAATTCTCAATCCTCAATCCTCAGTCCTCAGTCCTCAAACCTCAATCCTCAACCCTCAGCCCTCACCCTCAATCCTCAATCCTCAATCCTCAATCCTCAATCTTCAATCCTCAATACTCAAACTTCAATCCTCAATCCTCAATACGCAATCCTCAATCCTCAATCCTCAATCGTCAGTCTTCAATCCTCAATACCCAATCTTCAATCCTCAATCCTCAATCCTCAATCCTCAATCCTCGATCTTCAATACTCCATACCCAATCCTCAATCTTCAATCCTCAATCCTCAATCCTCAACTCTCGATTCTCAATCCTCAATCCTCAATCCTCAATTCCCAATCCTCAATCCTCATCCTTCAATCCTCAATACCCAATCCTCAATCTTCAATCCTCAATACTCAATCCTCAATCCTCAATCCTCAATCCTCATTCTTCAATCCTCAATACCGAATCCTCAATCTTCAATCCTCAATCCTCAATCCTCAATTCTCAGTACTCAATCTTCAATCATCAATATTCAATCTTCAATCCTCAATTTCTCAATCCTCAACCCTCAATCCTCAGCCGTCAATGTTCAGTCCGCAATAACTAATTCACAATCTTCAATCCTCAATCCTCAATCCTCAATCCTCAATCCTCAATCCTAAGCCCTCAAACCTCAATCCTGAATCCTCGATCTTCAGCTCTCAGTCCTCAACAATCAGTTGTCAATCCTTAATTCTCAATAGAATATCATCAATTCACAGCTTTCAATACTCAATACTCAACCTGCAATCTTCAAATCTCTATCCACAAACATCAATTCTCATCACTCAACGCTCAACGCTCAGTCCCCAATCCTCAATCATCAATCCTCAGTCCTCAACACTCAGTCCCCAATCCTCAATCTTCAATCCTCAATCCTCAATCCTCAATCCTCAATCTTCATTCCTCAAACCTCAATCCTCGATCCTCAATCCTCATTCTTCAATCCTCAATACCCAATCCTCAATCTTCAATCCTCAATCCTCAATCCTCAATTCTCAATCCTCAATCCTCGATCCTCAGACCTCAAACATCAATACTCGACCCTCAGTCCTCGTCCTCAATCCACAATCCTCAATCCCCAATCCTCAATCTTCAATCATCAATATACAATCTTCAGTCCTCAATCCCCAATACTCAATCCGCAACCCTCAATCCTCAATGTTCAATCCTCGATACCCAATCCTCAATGTTCAACACTCAATACTCAATCCTCAATCCTCAATCCTCAATCCTCAATCCTCAGTTCTCAATCCTCAATCCTCAGTCCCCAGACCTCAATCCTCAATCTTCAATCCCCAATACTCAATCTTCAATCCTCAATCCTCAATACTCAATCCTCAATCCTGAGTCCTCAATTGTCAGTCTTCAATCTTCAATACTCAATCTTCAATCCTCAATCCTCAATCCTCAATCCTCATTCTTCAATCCTCAATACCCAATACTCAATCTTCAATCCTCAATCCTCAATCCTCGATCCTCAATCCTCAATCCTCAATCGTCAACCTCCAATCCTGAATACTCAATCTTCAATCCTCAATCCTCAATCCTCAATCCTCAATCCTCACACTTCAATCCTCAATACCCATTCCTCAATCTTCAATCCTCAATCCTCAATGCTCAATTCTCAACCCTCAATCCTCAGTCCTCAGTCCTCATACCTCAATCCTCAATCGTCAATCCTCAATCCTCAATCTTCAATCCTCAATACTCAAACTTCAGTCGTCAATCCTCAATACTCAATCCTCAATCCTCAATCCTCAATCGACAGTCTTCAATCCTCAATACTCAATCTTCAATCCTCAATCCTCAATCCTCAATCCTCAATCCTCAGTCCTCCATCCTCAATCGTCAGTCTTCAATCCTCAATACTCAATCTTCAATCCCCAATCCTCAATCCTCAATCCTCAATCCTCATTCTTCAATCCTCAATACCCAATCTTCAATCTTCAATCATCAATCCTCAATCCTCAATTCTCAATCCTCAATCCTAAGTCCTCAGTCCTCAAACCTCAATCCTCAATCCGCAGCCCTCATCCTCAATCGTCAATCCTCAATCTTCAATCCTCAATCCTCAATCCTCAATACTCAATCTTCAATCTTCAATCCTCAGTCCTCAAACCTCAATTCTGAATCCTCAATCCTGAATCCTTAATCTTCAATCCTCAATCCCCAATCCTCAATCTTCAATACTCAATCCTCAATCCTCAATCCTCAATCCTCAATTTTCAATCCTCGATCCTCAATCCTCAATCCTCAGTCCCAAATACTCAATCTTCAATCCATAATCCTCAACCCTCAATCTTCAATACTCAATACTCAATCTTCAATCCTCAATCCTCAATCCTCAATCCTCAATCCTCAATCTTCAATCCTCAATACTCAATCTGCAATCCTCAATCCTCAATCCTCAATCCTCAATCCTCATTCTTCAGTCCTCAATACCGAATCCTCAATCTTCAATCCTCAATCCTCAATCCTCAATTCTCAGTACTCAATGTTCAATCATCAATATTCAATCTTCAATCCTCAATTTCTCAATCCTCAACCCTCAATCCTCAGCCCTCAATGTTCAATCCGCAATAACTAATCCACAATCTTCAATCCTCAATCCTCAATCCTCAATCCTCAATCCTCAATCCTCAATCCTCAGCCCTCAAACCTCAATCCTGAATCCTCAATCCTGAATTCTCAATCCTCAATCCTCAGTCATCAGTCCTCAAACCTCAATCCTCAACCCTCAGCCCTCACCCTCATTCCTCAATCCTCAATCCTCAATCCTCAATCTTCAATCCTGAATACTCAAACTTCAATCCTCAATCCTCAATACGCAATCCTCAATCCTCAATCCTCAATCGTCAGTCTTCAACCCTCAATACACAATCTTCAATCCTCAGTCCTCAATCCTCAATCCTCAACCCTCGATCTTCAATACTCAATACCCAATCCTCAATCTTCAATCCTCAATCCTCAATCCTCAACTCTCGATTCTCAATCCTCAATCCTCAATCCTCAATTCTCAATCCTCAATCCTCAGTCCTCAGTCGTCAATACACAATCTTCAATCCTCAATCCTCAATCCTCAATCCTCAATCCTCATTCTTCAATCCTCAATACCCAATCCTCAATCTTCAATCCTCAATCCTCAATGCTCAATTCTCAACCCTCAATCCTCAGTTCTCAGTCCTCAAACCTCAATCCTCAATCCTCAGGTCTCAGTCCTCAAACCTCAATCCTCAATCCTCAATCCTCAATCCTCAATCCTCAATCCTCAATCCTCAATCCTCAATCCTCAATCCTCAGTCCTCAATCGTCAGTCTTCATTCCTCAATGCTCAATCTTCAATCCTCAATCCTCAATCCTCAATCCTCAGTCCTCAGTCCTCAAACCTCAATCCTCAGCCCTCAGCGCTCATGCACAATCCTCAATACTCAATCTTCAAACCACAATCGTCAATTCTCAATCCTCAATCCTCAATCCTCAGTCCTCAAACCTCAATCCTCAATCCTCAATCCTCAATCCTCAATCTTCAATCCTCAACACTCAAACTTCTGTCGTCAATCCTCAATACTCAATCCTCAATCCTCAATCCTCAATCGACAGTCTTCAATCCTCAATACTCAATCTTCAATCCTCAATCCTCAATCCTCAATCCTCAATCCTCAGTCCTCAATCCTCAATCGTCAGTCTTCAATCCTCAATACTCAGTCTTCAATCCCCAATCCTCAATCCTCAATCCTCAATCCTCATTCTTCAATCCTCACTACCATATCTTCAATCTTCAATCATCAATCCTCAATCCTCAATTCTCAATCCTCAATCCTAAGTCCTCAGTCCTCAAACCTCAATCCTCAACCCTCAGCCCTGATCCTCGATCCTCAATCCTCAATCTTCAATCCTCAATCCTCAATCCTCAATCCTCAATCCTCACACTTCAATCCTCAATACCCATTCCTCAATCTTCAATCCTCAATCCTCAATGCTCAATTCTCAACCCTCAATCCTCAGTCCTCAGTCCTCATACCTCAATCCTCAATCGTCAATCCTCGATCCTCAATCTTCAATCCTCAACACTCAAACTTCAGTCGTCAATCCTCAATACTCAATCCTCAATCCTCAATCCTCAATCGACAGTCTTCAATCCTCAATACTCAATCTTCAATCCTCAATCCTCAATCCTCAATCCTCAATCCTCAGTCCTCCATCCTCAATCGTCAGTCTTCAATCCTCAATACTCAATCTTCAATCCCCAATCCTCAATCCTCAATCCTCAATCCTCATTCTTCAATCCTCAATACCCAATCTTCAATCTTCAATCATCAATCCTCAATCCTCAATTCTCAATCCTCAATCCTAAGTCCTCAGTCCTCAAACCTCAACCCTCAATCCGCAGCCCTCATCCTCAATCCTCAATCCTCAATCTTCAATCCTCAATCCTCAATCCTCAATACTCAATCTTCAATCTTCAATCCTCAGTCCTCAAACCTCAATTCTGAATCCTCAATCCTGAATCCTTAATCTTCAATCCTCAAACCCCAATCCTCAATCTTCAATACTCAATCCTCAATCCTCAATCCTCAATCGTCAATTTTCAATCCTCGATCCTCAATCCTCAAACCTCAGTCCCAAATACTCAATCTTCAATCCATAATCCTCAACCCTCAATCTTCAATACTCAATACTCAATCTTCAATCCTCAATCCTCAATCCTCAATCCTCAATCCTCAATCTTCAATCCTCAATACTCAATCTGCAATCCTCAATCCTCAATCCTCAATCCTCAATCCTCATTCTTCAGTCCTCAATACCGAATCCTCAATCTTCAATCCTCAATCCTCAATCCTCAATTCTCAGTACTCAATGTTCAATCATCAATATTCAATCTTCAATCCTCAATTTCTCAATCCTCAACCCTCAATCCTCAGCCCTCAATGTTCAATCCGCAATAACTAATCCACAATCTTCAATCCTCAATCCTCAATCCTCAATCTTCAATCCTCAATCCTCAGCCCTCAAACCTCAATCCTGAATCCTCAATCCTGAATTTTCAATCCTCAATCCTCAGTCCTCAGTCCTCAAACCTCAATCCTCAACCCTCAGCCCTCACCCTCAATCCTCAATCCTCAATCCTCAATCCTCAATCTTCAATCCTCAATACTCAAACTTCAATCCTCAATCCTCAATACGCAATCCTCAATCCTCAATCCTCAATCGTCAGTCTTCAATCCTCAATACACAATCTTCAATCCTCAGTCCTCAATCCTCAATCCTCAACCCTCGATCTTCAATACTCAATACCCAATCCTCAATCTTCAATCCTCAATCCTCAATCCTCAACTCTCGATTCTCAATCCTCAATCCTCAATCCTCAATTCTCAATCCTCAATCCTCAGTCCTCAGTCGTCAATACACAATCTTCAATCCTCAATCCTCAATCCTCAATCCTCAATCCTCATTCTTCAATCCTCAATACCCAATCCTCAATCTTCAATCCTCAATCCTCAATGCTCAATTCTCAACCCTCAATCCTCAGTTCTCAGTCCTCAAACCTCAATCCTCAATCCTCAGGTCTCAGTCCTCAAACCTCAATCCTCAATCCTCAATCCTCAATCCTCAATCCTCAATCCTCAATCCTCAATCCTCAATCCTCAATCCTCAGTCCTCAATCGTCAGTCTTCATTCCTCAATGCTCAATCTTCAATCCTCAATCCTCAATCCTCAATCCTCAGTCCTCAGTCCTCAAACCTCAATCCTCAGCCCTCAGCGCTCATCCACAATCCTCAATACTCAATCTTCAAACCACAATCGTCAATTCTCTATCCTCAATCCTCAATCCTCAGTCCTCAAACCTCAATCCTCAATCCTCAATCCTCAATCCTCAATCTTCAATCCTCAACACTCAAACTTCTGTCGTCAATCCTCAATACTCAATCCTCAATCCTCAATCCTCAATCGACAGTCTTCAATCCTCAATACTCAATCTTCAATCCTCAATCCTCAATCCTCAATCCTCAATCCTCAGTCCTCAATCCTCAATCGTCAGTCTTCAATCCTCAATACTCAGTCTTCAATCCCCAATCCTCAATCCTCAATCCTCAATCCTCATTCTTCAATCCTCACTACCCAATCTTCAATCTTCAATCATCAATCCTCAATCCTCAATTCTCAATCCTCAATCCTAAGTCCTCAGTCCTCAAACCTCAATCCTCAACCCTCAGCCCTGATCCTCAATCCTCAATCCTCAATCTTCAATCCTCAATCCTCAATCCTCAATACTCAATCTTCAATCCTCAATCCTCAGTCCTCAAACCTCAATTCTGAATCCTCAATCCTGAATCCTTAATCTTCAATCCTCAATCCCAAATCCTCAATCTTCAATCCTCAATCCTCAATCCTCAATCCTCATTCTTCAATCCTCAATACCCAATCCTCAATCTTCAATCCTCAGTCCCAAATACTCAATCTTCAATCCATAATCCTCAACCCTCAATCTTCAATCCTCTATACTCAACCTTCAATCCTCAATCCTCAATCCTCAATCCTCAATCCTGAATCCTCAATCCTCAATCTTCAATCCTCAATACTCAATCTGCAATCCTCAATCCTCAATACTCAATCCTCAATCCTCATTCTTCAATCCTCAATACCGAATCCTCAATCTTCAATCCTCAATCCTCAATCCTCAATTCTCAGTACTCAATCTTCAATCATCAATATTCAATCTTCAATCCATAATCCTCAACCCTCAATCTTCAATCCTCAATACTCAACCTTCAATCCTCAATCCTCAATCCTCAATCCTCAATCCTGAATCCTCAATCCTCAATCTTCAATCCTCAATACTCAATCTGCAATCCTCAATCCTCAATACTCAATCCTCAATCCCCAATCCTCAGTCCTCAAACCTCAGTCCCAAATACTCAACCTTCAATCCATAATCCTCAACCCTCAATCTTCAATCCTCAATACTCAACCTTCAATCCTCAATCCTCAATCCTCAATACTCAATCCTGAATCCTCAATCCTCGATCCTCAATCCTCAATCCTCAATCTGCAATCCTCAATCCTCAATACTCAATCCTCAATCCTCATTCTTCAATCCTCAATACCGAATCCTCAATCTTCAATCCTCAATCCACAATCCTCAATTCTCAGTACTCAATCTTCAATCATCAATATTCAATCTTCAATCCTCAATCCTCAGTCCTCGATCCTCAATCCTCAATCCTCAATCGTCAATCTCCAATCCTGAATACTCAATCCTCAATCCTCAATCCTCAATCCTCATCCTTCAATCCTCAATACCCAATCCTCAATCTTCAATCCTCAATCCTCAATCCTCATCCTTCAATCCTCAATACCCAATCCTCAATCTTCAATCCTCAATCCTCAATCCTGAATTCTCAATCCTCAATCCTCAGCCCTCAGTCCTCAAACCTCAATCCTCAACCCTCAGCCGTCATCCTCAATCCTCAATCCTCAATCCTCAATGCTCAATCTTCAATCCTCAATACTCAGACTTCAATCCTCAATCCTCAATATGCAATCCTCAATCCTCAATCCTCAATAATCAATAGTCAGGCTTCAATCCTCAATACTCAATCTTCAATACTCAATCTTCAATCCTCAATCCTCAATCCTCGATCTTCAGTCCTCAATACCCAATCCTCAAACTTCAATACTCAATCCTCAATCCTCAACACTCGATCCTCAATCCTCAATCCTCAATCCTCAATTCTCAATCCTCAATCCTCAGTCCTCAGTCCTCAATACACAATCTTCAATCCTCAATCCTCAATCCTCAATAATCAATAGTCAGGCTTCAATCCTCAATACTCAATCTTCAATACTCAATCCTCAATCCTCAATCCTCAATCCTCGATCTTCAGTCCTCAATACCCAATCCTCAAACTTCAATCCTCAATCCTCAATCCTCAACACTCAATCTTCAATCGTCGATCCTCAATCCTCGATCCTCAATCCTCAATCCTCAATCGTCAATCTCCAATCCTGAATACTCAATCCTCAATCCTCAATACTCAATCCTCATCCTTCAATCCTCAATACCCAATCCTCAATCTTCAATCCTCAATCCTCAATCCTGAATTCTCAATCCTCAATCCTCAGTCCTCAGTCCTCAAACCTCAACCCTCAACCCTCAGCCCTCACCCTCAATCCTCAATCCTCAATCCTCAATCCTCAATCCTCAATCTTCAATCCTCAATACTCAAACTTCAATCCTCAATCCTCAATACGCAATCCTCAATCCTCAATCCTCAATCGTCAGTCTTCAATCCTCAATACTCAATCTTCAATCCTCAATCCTCAATCCTCAATCCTCAATCCTCGATCTTCAATACTCCATACCCAATCCTCAATCTTCAATCCTCAATCCTCAATCCTCAACTCTCGATTCTCAATCCTCAATCCTCAATCCTCAATTCCCAATCCTCAATCCTCATCCTTCAATCCTCAATACCCAATCCTCAATCTTCAATCCTCAATACTCAATCCTCAATCCTCAATCCTCAATCGACAGACTTCAATCCTCAATACTCAATCTTCAATCCTCAATCCTCAATCCTCAATCCTCAATCCTCAATCCTCAATCCTCAATCCTCAATCCTCAGTACTCAATCGTCAGTCTTCATTCCTCAATGCTCAATCTTCAATCCTCAATCCTCAATCCTCAATCCTCAGTCCTCAGTCCTCAAACCTCAATCCTCAACCCTCAGCCCTCATCCTCAATCCTCAATCCTCAATCTTCAATCCACAATCCTCAATTCTCAATCCTCAATCCTCAATCCTCAGACCTCAAACATCAATACTCAACCCTCAGTCCTCGTCCTCAATGCACAACCCTCAATCCTCAATCCTCAATCTTCAATCATCAATATTCATTCTTCAATCCTCAATCCTCAATCCTCAATCCTCAATCCACAATCCTCAATCCACAGTCCCCAAACCTCAATCCTGAATCTTCAATCCTCAATACTGAATCTTCAATCCTCAATCCTCAATCCTCAATCCTCAATCTTCATTCCTCAAACCTCAATCCTCGATCCTCAATCCTCATTCTTCAATCCTCAATACCCAATCCTCAATCTTCAATCCTCAATCCTCAATCCTCAATTCTCAATCCTCAATCCTCGATCCTCAGACCTCAAACATCAATACTCGACCCTCAGTCCTCGTCCTCAATCCACAATCCTCAATCCCCAATCCTCAATCTTCAATCATCAATATACAATCTTCAGTCCTCAATCCCCAATGCTCAATCCGCAACCCTCAATCCTCAATGTTCAATCCGCGATACCCAATCCTCAATGTTCAACACTCAATACTCAATCCTCAATCCTCAATCCTCAATCCTCAATCCTCAGTTCTCAATCCTCAATCCTCAGTCCCCAAACCTCAATCCTCAATCTTCAATCCTCAATCCTCAATCCTCAATCCTCATTCTTCAATCCTCAATACCCAATACTCAATCTTCAATCCTCAATCCTCAATCCTCGATGCTCAATCCTCAATCCTCAATCGTCAACCTCCAATCCTGAATACTCAATCTTCAATCGTCAATCCTCAATCCTCAATCCTCAATCCTCACACTTCAATCCTCAATACCCAATCCTCAATCTTCAATCCTCAATCCTCAATGCTCAATTCTCAACCCTCAATCCTCAGTCCTCAGTCCTCAATGTTCAATCCGCGATACCCAATCCTCAATGTTCAACACTCAATACTCAATCCTCAATCCTCAATCCTCAATCCTCAATCCTCAGTTCTCAATCCTCAATCCTCAGTCCCCAAACCTCAATCCTCAATCTTCAATCCCCAATACTCAATCTTCAATCCTCAATCCTCAATACTCAATCCTCAATCCTGAGTCCTCAATTGTCAGTCTTCAATCTTCAATACTCAATCTTCAATCCTCAATCCTCAATCCTCAATCCTCATTCTTCAATCCTCAATACCCAATACTCAATCTTCAATCCTCAATCCTCAATCCTCGATGCTCAATCCTCAATCCTCAATCGTCAACCTCCAATCCTGAATACTCAATCTTCAATCGTCAATCCTCAATCCTCAATCCTCAATCCTCACACTTCAATCCTCAATAACCAATCCTCAATCTTCAATCCTCAATCCTCAAAGCTCAATTCTCAACCCTCAATCCTCAGTCCTCAGTCCTCATACCTCAATCATCAATCCTCAATCCTCAATCCTCAATCTTCAATCCTCAACACTCAAACTTCAGTCGTCAATCCTCAATACTCAATCCTCAATCCTCAATCCTCAATCGACAGTCTTCAATCCTCAATACTCAATCTTCAATCCTCAATCCTCAATCCTCAATCCTCAATCCTCAGTCCTCCATCCTCAATCGTCAGTCTTCAATCCTCAATACTCAATCTTCAATCCCCAAACCTCAATCCTCAATCCTCAATCCTCATTCTTCAATCCTCAATACCCAATCTTCAATCTTCAATCATCAATCCTCAATCCTCAATTCTCAATCCTCAATCCTAAGTCCTCAGTCCTCAAACCTCAATCCTCAATCCTCAGCCCTCATCCTCAATCCTCAATCCTCAATCTTCAATCCTCAATCCTCAATCCTCAATACTCAATCTTCAATCTTCAGTCCTCAGTCCTCAAACCTCAATTCTGAATCCTCAATCCTGAATCCTTAATCTTCAATCCTCAATCCCCAATCCTCAATCTTCAATACTCAATCCTCAATCCTCAATCCTCAATCCTCAATTTTCAATCCTCGATCCTCAATCCTCAATCCTCAGTCCCAAATACTCAATCTTCAATCCATAATCCTCAGCCCTCAATCTTCAATACTCAATACTCAATCTTCAATCCTCAATCCTCAATCCTCAATCCTCAATCCTCAATCTTCAATCCTCAATACTCAATCTGCAATCCTCAATCCTCAATCCTCAATCCTCAATCCTCATTCTTCAGTCCTCAATACCGAATCCTCAATCTTCAATCCTCAATCCTCAATCCTCAATTCTCAGTACTCAATGTTCAATCATCAATATTCAATCTTCAATCCTCAATTTCTCAATCCTCAACCCTCAATCCTCAGCCCTCAATGTTCAATCCGCAATAACTAATCCACAATCTTCAATCCTCAATCCTCAATCCTCAATCATCAATCCTCAATCCTCAATTCTCAACCCTCAACCCTAAGTCCTCAGTCCTCAAACCTCAATCCTCAATACTCAGCCCTCATCCTCAATCCTCAATCCTCAATCCTCAATCCTCAATACGCAATCCTCAATCCTCAATCCTCAATCGTCAGTCTTCAATCCTCAATACTCAATCTTCAATCCTCAATCCTCAATCCTCAATCCTCAATCCTCGATCTTCAATACTCCATACCCAATCCTCAATCTTCAATCCTCAATCCTCAATCCTCAACTCTCGATTCTCAATCCTCAATCCTCAATCCTCAATTCCCAATCCTCAATCCTCATCCTTCAATCCTCAATACCCAATCCTCAATCTTCAATCCTCAATCCTCAATCCTCAATCCTCAATCCTCAATCCTCAATCCTCAATCCTCAATCCTCAGTACTCAATCGTCAGTCTTCATTCCTCAATGCTCAATCTTCAATCCTCAATCCTCAATCCTCAATCCTCAGACCTCAGTCCTCAAACCTCAATCCTCAACCCTCAGCCCTCATCCTCAATCCTCAATCCTCAATCTTCAATCCACAATCCTCAATTCTCAATCCTCAATCCTCAATCCTCAGACCTCAAACATCAATACTCAACCCTCAGTCCTCGTCCTCAATGCACAACCCTCAATCCTCAATCCTCAATCTTCAATCATCAATATTCATTCTTCAATCCTCAATCCTCAATCCTCAATCCTCAATCCTCAATCCTCAATCCACAGTCCCCAAACCTCAATCCTGAATCTTCAATCCTCAATACTCAATCTTCAATCCTCAATCCTCAATCCTCAATCCTCAATCTTCATTCCTCAAACCTCAATCCTCGATCCTCAATCCTCATTCTTCAATCCTCAATACCCAATCCTCAATCTTCAATCCTCAATCCTCAATCCTCAATTCTCAATCCTCAATCCTCGATCCTCAGACCTCAAACATCAATACTCGACCCTCAGTCCTCGTCCTCAATCCACAATCCTCAATCCCCAATCCTCAATCTTCAATCATCAATATACAATCTTCAGTCCTCAATCCCCAATACTCAATCCGCAACCCTCAATCCTCAATGTTCAATCCTCGATACCCAATCCTCAATGTTCAACACATAATACTCAATCCTCAATCCTCAATCCTCAATCCTCAATCCTCAGTTCTCAATCCTCAATCCTCAGTCCCCAAACCTCAATCCTCAATCTTCAATCCCCAATACTCAATCTTCAATCCTCAATCCTCAATACTCAATCCTCAATCCTGAGTCCTCAATTGTCAGTCTTCAATCTTCAATACTCAATCTTCAATCCTCAATCCTCAATCCTCAATCCTCATTCTTCAATCCTCAATACCCAATACTCAATCTTCAATCCTCAATCCTCAATCCTCGATCCTCAATCCTCAATCCTCAATCGTGAACCTCCAATCCTGAATACTCAATCTTCAATCCTCAATCCTCAATCCTCAATCCTCAATCCTCACACTTCAATCCTCAATACCCAATCCTCAATCTTCAATCCTCAATCCTCAATGCTCAATTCTCAACCCTCAATCCTCAGTCCTCAGTCCTCATACCTCAATCCTCAATCCTCAATCCTCAATCCTCAATCTTCAATCCTCAACACTCAAACTTCAGTCGCCAATCCTCAATACTCAATCCTCAATCCTCAATCCTCAATCGACAGTTTTCAATCCTCAATACTCAATCTTCAATCCTCAATCCTCAATCCTCAATCCTCAATCCTCAGTCCTCCATCCTCAATCGTCAGTCTTCAATCCTCAATACTCAATCTTCAATCCCCAATCCTCAATCCTCAATCCTCAATCCTCATTCTTCAATCCTCAATACCCAATCTTCAATCTTCAATCATCAATCCTCAATCCTCAATTCTCAATCCTCAATCCTAAGTCCTCAGTCCTCAAACCTCAATCCTCAATCCTCAGCCGTCATCCTCAATCCTCAATCCTCAATCTTCAATCCTCAATCCTCAATCCTCAATACTCAATCTTCAATCTTCAATCCTCAGTCCTCAAACCTCAATTCTGAATCCTCAATCCTGAATCCTTAATCTTCAATCCTCAATCCCCAATCCTCAATCTTCAATACTCAATCCTCAATCCTCAATCCTCAATCCTCAATTTTCAATCCTCGATCCTCAATCCTCAATCCTCAGTCCCAAATACTCAATCTTCAATCCATAATCCTCAACCCTCAATCTTCAATACTCAATACTCAATCTTCAATTCTCAATCCTCAATCCTCAATCCTCAATCCTCAATCTTGAATCCTCAATACTCAATCTGCAATCCTCAATCCTCAATCCTCAATCCTCAATCCTCAATCCTCATTCTTCAGTCCTCAATACCGAATCCTCAACCTTCAATCCTCAACCCTCAATCCTCAATTCTCAGTACTCAATGTTCAATCATCAATATTCAATCTTCAATCCTCAATTTCTCAATCCTCAACCCTCAATCCTCTGCCCTCAATGTTCAATCCGCAATAACTAATCCACAATCTTCAATCCTCAATCCTCAATCCTCAATCCTCAGTCCTCAATCCTCAGCCCTCAAACCTCAATCCTGAATCCTCAATCCTGAATTCTCAATCCTCAATCCTCAGTCCTCAGTCCTCAAACCTGAATCCTCAACCCTCAGCCCTCACCCTCAATCCTCAATCCTCAATACTCAATCCTCAATCCTCAATCCTCAGTCCTCCAGCCTCAATCGTCAGTCTTCAATCCTCAATACTCAATCTTCAATCCCCAATCCTCAATCCTCGATCCTCAATCCTCATTCTTCAATCCTCAATACCCAATCTTCAATCTTCAATCATCAATCCTCAATCCTCAATTCTCAATCCTCAATCCTAAGTCCTCAGTCCTCAAACCCCAATCCTCAATCCTCAGCCCTCATCCTCAATCCTCAATCCTCAATCTTCAATCCTCAATCCTCAATCCTCAGTACTCAATCTTCAATCTTCAATCCTCAGTCCTCAAACCTCAATTCTGAATCCTCAATCCTGAATCCTTAATCTTCAATCCTCAATCCCCAATCCTCAATCTTCAATACTCAATCCTCAATCCTCAATCCTCAATCCTCAATTTTCAATCCTCGATCCTCAATCCTCAATCCTCAGTCCCAAATACTCAATCTTCAATCCATAATCCTCAACCCTCAATCTTCAATACTCAATACTCAATCTTCAATCCTCAATCCTCAATCCTCAATCCTCAATCCTCAATCTTCAATCCTCAATACTCAATCTGCAATCCTCAATCCTCAATCCTCAATCCTCAATCCTCATTCTTCAGTCCTCAATACCGAATCCTCAATCTTCAATCCTCAATCCTCAATCCTCAATTCTCAGTACTCAATGTTCAATCATCAATATTCAATCTTCAATCCTCAATTTCTCAATCCTCAACCCTCAATCCTCAGCCCTCAATGTTCAATCCGCAATAACTAATCCACAATCTTCAATCCTGAATCCTCAATCCTCAATCATCAATCCTCAATCCTCAATTCTCAATCCTCAATCCTAAGTCCTCAGTCCTCAAACCTCAATCGTCAATACTCAGCCCTCATCCTCAATCCTCAATCCTCAATCTTCAATCCTCAATCCTCAATCCTCAATACTCAATCTTCAATCTTCAATCCTCAGTCCTCAAACCTCAATTCTGAATCCTCAATCCTGAATCCTTAATCTTCAATCCTCAATCCCCAATCCTCAATCTTCAATACTCAATCCTCAATCCTCAATCCTCAATCCTCAATTTTCAATCCTCGATCCTCAATCCTCAATCCTCAGTCCCAAATACTCAATCTTCAATCCATAATCCTCAACCCTCAATCTTCAATACTCAATACTCAATCCTCAACCCTCAATCCTGAATCCTCAATCCTCAATCTTCAATACTCAATACTCAATCTGCAATCCTGAATCCTCAATCCTCAATCCTCAATCCTCAATCCTCATTCTTCAATCCTCAATACCGAATCCTCAATCTTCAATCCTCAATCCTCAATCCTCAATCCTCAATCCTCAATCCTCAATCCTCAGTACTCAATTGTCAGTCTTCATTCCTCAATGCTCAATCTTCAATCCTCAATCCTCAATCCTCAATCCTCAGACCTCAGTCCTCAAACCTCAATCCTCAACCCTCAGCCCTCATCCTCAATCCTCAATCCTCAATCTTCAATCCACAATCCTCAATTCTCAATCCTCAATCCTCAATCCTCAGACCTCAAACATCAATACTCAACCCTCAGTCCTCGTCCTCAATGCACAACCCTCAATCCTCAATCCTCAATCTTCAATCATCAATATTCATTCTTCAATCCTCAATCCTCAATCCTCAATCCTCAATCCTCAATCCTCAATCCTCAATCCACAGTCCCCAAACCTCAATCCTGAATCTTCAATCCTCAATACTCAATCTTCAATCCTCAATCCTCAATCCTCAATCCTCAATCTTCATTCCTCAAACCTCAATCCTCGATCCTCAATCCTCATTCTTCAATCCTCAATACCCAATCCTCAATCTTCAATCCTCAATCCTCAATCCTCAATTCTCAATCCTCAATCCTCGATCCTCAGACCTCAAACATCAATACTCGACCCTCAGTCCTCGTCCTCAATCCACAATCCTCAATCCCCAATCCTCAATCTTCAATCATCAATATACAATCTTCAGTCCTCAATCCCCAATACTCAATCCGCAACCCTCAATCCTCAATGTTCAATCCTCGATACCCAATCCTCAATGTTCAACACTCAATACTCAATCCTCAATCCTCAATCCTCAATCCTCAATCCTCAGTTCTCAATCCTCAATCCTCAGTCCCCAAACCTCAATCCTCAATCTTCAATCCCCAATACTCAATCTTCAATCCTCAATCCTCAATACTCAATCCTCAATCCTGAGTCCTCAATTGTCAGTCTTCAATCTTCAATACTCAATCTTCAATCCTCAATCCTCAATCCTCAATCCTCATTCTTCAATCCTCAATACCCAATACTCAATCTTCAATCCTCAATCCTCAATCCTCGATCCTCAATCCTCAATCCTCAATCGTCAACCTCCGATCCTGAATACTCAATCTTCAATCCTCAATCCTCAATCCTCAATCCTCAATCCTCACACTTCAATCCTCAATACCCAATCCTCAATCTTCAATCCTCAATCCTCAATGCTCAATTCTCAACCCTCAATCCTCAGTCCTCAGTCCTCATACCTCAATCCTCAATCCTCAATCCTCAATACTGAATCTTCAATCCTCAACACTCAAACTTCAGTCGCCAATCCTCAATACTCAATCCTCAATCCTCAATCCTCAATCGACAGTTTTCAATCCTCAATACTCAATCTTCAATCCTCAATCCTCAATCCTCAATCCTCAATCCTCAGTCCTCCATCCTCAATCGTCAGTCTTCAATCCTCAATACTCATTCTTCAATCCCCAATCCTCAATCCTCAATCCTCAATCCTCATTCTTCAATCCTCAAGACCCAATCTTCAATCTTCAATCATCAATCCTCAATCCTCAATTCTCAATCCTCAATCCTAAGTCCTCAGTCCTCAAACCTCAATCCTCAATCCTCAGCCCTCATCCTCAATCCTCAATCCTCAATCTTCAATCCTCAATCCTCAATCCTCAATACTCAATCTTCAATCTTCAATCCTCAGTCCTCAAACCTCAATTCTGAATCCTCAATCCTGAATCCTTAATCTTCAATCCTCAATCCCCAATCCTCAATCTTCAATACTCAATCCTCAATCCTCAATCCTCAATCCTCAATTTTCAATCCTCGATCCTCAATCCTCAATCCTCAGTCCCAAATACTCAATCTTCAATCCATAATCCTCAACCCTCAATCTTCAATACTCAATACTCAATCTTCAATCCTCAATCCTCAATCCTCAATCCTCAATCCTCAATCTTGAATCCTCAATACTCAATCTGCAATCCTCAATCCTCAATCCTCAATCCTCAATCCTCAATCCTCATTCTTCAGTCCTCAATACCGAATCCTCAACCTTCAATCCTCAACCCTCAATCCTCAATTCTCAGTACTCAATGTTCAATCATCAATATTCAATCTTCAATCCTCAATTTCTCAATCCTCAACCCTCAATCCTCAGCCCTCAATGTTCAATCCGCAATAACTAATCCACAATCTTCAATCCTCAATCCTCAATCCTCAATCCTCAATCCTCAATCCTCAGCCCTCAAACCTCAATTCTGAATCCTCAATCCTGAATCCTTAATCTTCAATCCTCAATCCCCAATCCTCAATCTTCAATACTCAATCCTCAATCCTCAATCCTCAATCCTCAATTTTCAATCCTCGATCCTCAATCCTCAATCCTCAGTCCCAAATACTCAATCTTCAATCCATAATCCTCAACCCTCAATCTTCAATACTCAATACTCAATCTTCAATCCTCAGTCCTCAATCCTCAATCCTCAATCCTCAATCTTGAATCCTCAATACTCAATCTGCAATCCTCAATCCTCAATCCTCAATCCTCAATCCTCAATCCTCATTCTTCAGTCCTCAATACCGAATCCTCAACCTTCAATCCTCAACCCTCAATCCTCAATTCTCAGTACTCAATGTTCAATCATCAATATTCAATCTTCAATCCTCAATTTCTCAATCCTCAACCCTCAATCCTCAGCCCTCAATGTTCAATCCGCAATAACTAATCCACAATCTTCAATCCTCAATCCTCAATCCTCAATCCTCAATCCTCAATCCTCAGCCCTCAAACCTCAATCCTGAATCCTCAATCCTGAATTCTCAATCCTCAATCCTCAGTCCTCAGTCCTCAAACCTCAATCCTCAACCCTCAGCCCTCACCCTCAATCCTCAATCCTCAATCCTCAATCCTCAGTCCTCCAGCCTCAATCGTCAGTCTTCAATCCTCAATACTCAATCTTCAATCCCCAATCCTCAATCCTCAATCCTCAATCCTCATTCTTCAATCCTCAATACCCAATCTTCAATCTTCAATCATCAATCCTCAATCCTCAATTCTCAATCCTCAATCCTAAGTCCTCAGTCCTCAAACCTCAATCCTCAATCCTCAGCCCTCATCCTCAATCCTCAATCCTCAATCTTCAATCCTCAATCCTCAATCCTCAGTACTCAATCTTCAATCTTCAATCCTCAGTCCTCAAACCTCAATTCTGAATCCTCAATCCTGAATCCTTAATCTTCAATCCTCAATCCCCAATCCTCAATCTTCAATACTCAATCCTCAATCCTCAATCCTCAATCCTCAATTTTCAATCCTCGATCCTCAATCCTCAATCCTCAGTCCCAAATACTCAATCTTCAATCCATAATCCTCAACCCTCAATCTTCAATACTCAATACTCAATCTTCAATCCTCAATCCTCAATCCTCAATCCTCAATCCTCAATCTTCAATCCTCAATACTCAATCTGCAATCCTCAATCCTCAATCCTCAATCCTCAATCCTCATTCTTCAGTCCTCAATACCGAATCCTCAATCTTCAATCCTCAATCCTCAATCCTCAATTCTCAGTACTCAATGTTCAATCATCAATATTCAATCTTCAATCCTCAATTTCTCAATCCTCAACCCTCAATCCTCAGCCCTCAATGTTCAATCCGCAATAACTAATCCACAATCTTCAATCCTCAATCCTCAATCCTCAATCATCAATCCTCAATCCTCAATTCTCAATCCTGAATCCTAAGTCCTCAGTCCTCAAACCTCAACCGTCAATACTCAGCCCTCATCCTCAATCCTCAATCCTCAATCTTCAATCCTCAATCCTCAATCCTCAATACTCAATCTTCAATCTTCAATCCTCAGTCCTCAAACCTCAATTCTGAATCCTCAATCCTGAATCCTTAATCTTCAATCCTCAATCCCCAATCCTCAATCTTCAATACTCAATCCTCAATCCTCAATCCTCAATCCTCAATTTTCAATCCTCGATCCTCAATCCTCAATCCTCAGTCCCAAATACTCAATCTTCAATCCATAATCCTCAACCCTCAATCTTCAATAATCAATACTCAATCCTCAACCCTCAATCCTGAATCCTCAATCCTCAATCTTCAATACTCAATACTCAATCTGCAATCCTGAATCCTCAATCCTCAATCCTCAATCCTCAATCCTCATTCTTCAATCCTCAATACCGAATCCTCAATCTTCAATCCTCAATCCTCAATCCTCAATTCTCAGTACTCAACAATCAGTTGTCAATCCTTAATTCTCAATAGAATATCATCAATTCACAGCTTTCAATACTCAATACTCAACCTGCAATCTTCAAATCTCTATCCACAAACATCAATTCTCATCACTCAACGCTCAACGCTCAGTCCCCAATCCTCAATCATCAATCCTCAGTCCTCAACACTCAGTCCCCAATCCTCAATCTTCAATCCTCAATACTCAATCTTCAATCCTCGATCCTCAATCCTCGATCCTCAATCCTCAATCCTCAATCGTCAATCTCCAATCCTGAATACTCAATCCTCAATCCTCAATCCTCAATCCTCATCCTTCAATCCTCAATACCCAATCCTCAATCTTCAATCCTCAATCCTCAATCCTGAATTCTCAATCCTCAATCCTCAGTCCTCAGTCCTCAAACCTCAATCCTCAACCCTCAGCCCTCACCCTCAATCCTCAATCCTCAATCCTCAATCCTTAATCTTCAATCCTCAATACTCAAACTTCAATCCTCAATCCTCAATACGCAATCCTCAATCCTCAATCCTCAATCGTCAGTCTTCAATCCTCAATACTCAATCTTCAATCCTCAATCCTCAATCCTCAATCCTCAATCCTCGATCTTCAATACTCCATACCCAATCCTCAATCTTCAATCCTCAATCCTCAATCCTCAACTCTCGATTCTCAATCCTCAATCCTCAATCCTCAATTCCCAATCCTCAATCCTCATCCTTCAATCCTCAATACCCAATCCTCAATCTTCAATCCTCAATCCTCAATCCTCAATCCTCAATCCTCAATCCTCAATCCTCAATCCTCAATCCTCAATCCTCAATCCTCAGTACTCAATCGTCAGTCTTCATTCCTCAATGCTCAATCTTCAATCCTCAATCCTCAATCCTCAATCCTCAGACCTCAGTCCTCAAACCTCAATCCTCAACCCTCAGCCCTCATCCTCAATCCTCAATCCTCAATCTTCAATCCACAATCCTCAATTCTCAATCCTCAATCCTCAATCCTCAGACCTCAAACATCAATACTCAACCCTCAGTCCTCGTCCTCAATGCACAACCCTCAATCCTCAATCCTCAATCTTCAATCATCAATATTCATTCTTCAATCCTCAGTCCTCAATCCTCAATCCTCAATCCTCAATCCTCAATCCGCAGTCCCCAAACCTCAATCCTGAATCTTCAATCCTCAATACTCAATCTTCAATCCTCAATCCTCAATCCTCAATCCTCAATCTTCATTCCTCAAACCTCAATCCTCGATCCTCAATCCTCATTCTTCAATCCTCAATACCCAATCCTCAATCTTCAATCCTCAATCCTCAATCCTCAATTCTCAATCCTCAATCCTCGATCCTCAGACCTCAAACATCAATACTCGACCCTCAGTCCTCGTCCTCAATCCACAATCCTCAATCCCCAATCCTCAATCTTCAATCATCAATATACAATCTTCAGTCCTCAATCCCCAATACTCAATCCGCAACCCTCAATCCTCAATGTTCAATCCTCGATACCCAATCCTCAATGTTCAACACTCAATACTCAATCCTCAATCCTCAATCCTCAATCCTCAATACTCAAACTTCAATCCTCAATCCTCAATACGCAATCCTCAATCCTCAATCCTCATTCGTCAGTCTTCAATCCTCAATACACAATCTTCAATCCTCAGTCCTCAATCCTCAATCCTCAACCCTCGATCTTCAATACTCAATACCCAATCCTCAATCTTCAATCCTCAATCCTCAATCCTCAACTGTCGATTCTCAATCCTCAATCCTCAATCCTCAATTCTCAATCCTCAATCCTCAGTCCTCAGTCCTCAATACACAATCTTCAATCCTCAATCCTCAATCCTCAATCCTCAATCCTCATTCGTCAATCCTCAATACCCAATCCTCAATCTTCAATCCTCAATCCTCAATGCTCAATTCTCAACCCTCAATCCTCAGTTCTCAGTCCTCAAACCTCAATCCTCAATCCTCAGGTCTCAGTCCTCAAACCTCAATCCTCAATCCTCAATCCTCAATCCTCAATCCTCAATCCTCAATCCTCAATCCTCAATCCTCAATCCTCAGTCCTCAATCGTCAGTCTTCATTCCTCAATGCTCAATCTTCAATCCTCAATCCTCAATCCTCAATCCTCAGTCCTCAGTCCTCAAACCTCAATCCTCAGCCCTCAGCGCTCATCCACAATCCTCAATCCTCAATCTTCAATCCACAATCGTCAATTCTCAATCCTCAATCCTCAATCCTCAGTCCTCAAACCTCAATCCTCAATCCTCAATCCTCAATCCTCAATCTTCAATCCTCAACACTCAAACTTCTGTCGTCAATCCTCAATACTCAATCCTCAATCCTCAATCCTCAATCGACAGTCTTCAATCCTCAATCCTCAATTCTCAATCCTCAATCCTAAGTCCTCAGTCCTCAAACCTCAATCCTCAACCCTCAGCCCTGATCCTCAATCCTCAATCCTCAATCTTCAATCCTCAATCCTCAATCCTCAATACTCAACCCTCAATCCTCAATCCTCAGTCCTCAAACCTCAATTCTGAATCCTCAATCCTGAATCCTTAATCATCAATCCTCAATCCCCAATCCTCAATCTTCAATCCTCAATCCTCAATCCTCAATCCTCAATCCTCAATCCTCAACCTTCAATCCTCGATCCTCAATCCTCAATCCTCAGTCCCAAATACTCAATCTTCAATCCATAATCCTCAACCCTCAATCTTCAATACTCAATACACAATCTTCAATCCTCAATCCTCAATCCTCAGTCCTCAATCCTCAATCTTCAATCCTCAATACTCAATCTTCAATCCTCAATCCTCAATCCTCAATCCTCAATCCTCATTCTTCAATCCTCAATACCCAATCTTCAATCTTCAATCATCAATCCTCAATCCTCAATTCTCAATCCTCAATCCTAAGTCCTCAGTCCTCAAACCTCAATCCTCAATCCTCAGCCCTCATCCTCAATCCTCAATCCTCAATCTTCAATCCTCAATCCTCAATCCTCAATACTCAATCTTTAATCTTCAATCCTCAGTCCTCAAACCTCAATTCTGAATCCTCAATCCTGAATCCTTAATCTTCAATCCTCAATCCCCAATCCTCAATCTTCAATACTCAATCCTCAATCCTCAGTCCTCAATCCTCAATTTTCAATCCTCGATCCTCAATCCTCAATCCTCAGTCCCAAATACTCAATCTTCAATCCATAATCCTCAACCCTCAATCTTCAATACTCAATACTCAATCTTCAATCCTCAATCCTCAATCTTCAATCCTCAATCCTCAGTCTTCAATCCTCAATACTCAATCTGCAATCCTCAATCCTCAATCCTCAATCCTCAATCCTCATTCTTCAGTCCTCAATACCGAATCCTCAATCTTCAATCCTCAATCCTCAATCCTCAATTCACAGTACTCAATGTTCAATCATCAATATTCAATCTTCAATCCTCAATTTCTCAATCCTCAACCCTCAATGTTCAATCCGCAATAACTAATCCACAATCTTCAATCCTTAATCCTCAACCCTCAATCCTCAATCCTCAATCCTCAGCCCCCAAACCTCAATCCTGAATCCTCAATCCTGAATTCTCAATCCTCAATCCTCAGTCCTCAGTCCTCAAACCTCAATCCTCAACCTTCAGCCCTCACCCTCAATCCTCAATCCGCAATCCTCAATCCTCAATCTTCAATCCTCAATACTCAAACTTCAATCCTCAATCCTCAATACGCAATCCTCAATCCTCAATCCTCAATAATCAATAGTCAGTCTACAATCCTCAATACTCAATCTTCAACACTCAATCCTCTATCCTCAATCCTCAATCCTCGATCTTCAGTCCTCAATACCCAATCCTCAAACTTCAATCCTCAATCCTCAATCCTCAACACTCGATCCTCAATCCTCAATCCTCAATCCTCAATTCTCAATCCTCAATCCTCAGTCCTCAGTCCTCAATACACAATCTTCAATACTCAATCCTCAATCCTCAATCCTCAATCCTCATTCTTCAATCCTCAATACCCAATCCTCAATCTTCAATCCTCAATCCTCAATGCTCAATTCTCAACCCTCAATCCTCAGTCCTCAGTCCTCAAACCTCAATCCTCAATCCTCAATCCTCAATCCTCAATCCTCAATCTTCAATCCTCAACACTCAAACTTCAGTCGTCAATCCTCAATACTCAATCCTCAATCCTCAGTCGACAGTCTTCAATCCTCAATACTCAATCTTCAATCCTCAATCCTCAATGCTCAATCCTCAATCCTGAGTCCTCAATCCTCAATCGTCAGTCTTCAATCCTCAATACTCAATCTTCAATCCCCAATCCTCAATCCTCAATCCTCAGTCCTCAAACCTCAATTCTGAATCCACAATCCTGAATCCTCAATCCTCAATCCTCAATCCTCAATCCTCAATCCTCAATCCTCAGTCCTCAATCGTCAGTCTTCATTCCTCAATGCTCAATCTTCAATCCTCAATCCTCAATCCTCAATCCTCAGTCCTCAGTCCTCAAACCTCAATCCTCAGCCCTCAGGGCTCATCCACAATCCTCAATCCTCAATCTTCAATCCACAATCGGCAATTCTCAATCCTCAATCCTCAATCCTCAGTCCTCAAACCTCAATCCTCAATCCTCAATCCTCAATCCTAAGTCCTCAGTCCTCAAACCTCAATCCTCAACCCTCAGCCCTGATCCTCAATCCTCAATCCTCAATCTTCAATCCTCAATCCTCAATCCTCAATACTCAACCTTCAATCATCAATCCTCAGTCCTCAAACCTCAATTCTGAATCCTCAATCCTGAATCCTTAATCTTCAATCCTCAATCCCCAATCCTCAATCTTCAATCCTCAATCCTCAATCCTCAATCCTCAATCCTCAATCCTCAACCTTCAATCCTCGATCCTCAATCCTCAATCCTCAGTCCCAAATACTCAATCTTCAATCCATAATCCTCAACCCTCAATCTTCAATACTCAATACACAATCTTCAATCCTCAATCCTCAATACTCAGTCCTCAATCCTCAATCTTCAATCCTCAATACTCAATCTTCAATCCTCAATCCTCAATCCTCAATCCTCAATCCTGAATCCTCAATCCTCAATCTTCAATCCTCAATACTCAATCTGCAATCCTCAATCCTCAATCCTCAATCCTCAATCCTCATTCTTCAATCCTCAATTCCGAATCCTCAATCTTCAATCCTCCATCCTCACTCCTCAATTCTCAGTACTCAATCTTCAATCATCAATATTCAATCTTCAATCCTCAATCCTCAGTCCTCGATCCTCAATCCACAATCCTCAATCGTCAATCTCCAATCCTGAATACTCAATCCTCAATCCTCAATCCTCAATCCTCATCCTTCAATCCTCAATACCCAATCCTCAATCTTCAATCCTCAATCCTCAATCCTCATCCTTCAATCCTCAATACCCAATCCTCAATCTTCAATCCTCAATCCTCAATCCTGAATTCTCAATCCTCAATCCTCAGTCCTCAGTCCTCAAAACCTCAATCCTCAACCCTCAGCCCTCATCCTCAATCCTCAATCCTCAATCCTCAATGCTCAATCTTCAATCCTCAATACTCAAATTTCAATCCTCAATCCTCAATACGCAATCCTCAATCCTCAATCCTCAATAATCAATAGTCAGTCTACAATCCTCAATACTCAATCTTCAACACTCAATCCTCAATCCTCAATCCTCAATCCTCGATCTTCAGTCCTCAATACCCAATCCTCAAACTTCAATCCTCAATCCTCAATCCTCAACACTCGATCCTCAATCCTCAATCCTCAATCCTCAATTCTCAATCCTCAATCCTCAGTCCTCAGTCCTCAATACACAATCTTCAATACTCAATCCTCAATCCTCAATCCTCAATCCTCATTCTTCAATCCTCGATACCCAATCCTCAATCTTCAATCCTCAATCCTCAATGCTCAAATCTCAACCCTCAATCCTCAGTCCTCAGTCCTCAAACCTCAATCCTCAATCCTCAATCCTCAATCCTCAATCCTCAATCTTCAATCCTCAACACTCAAACTTCAGTCGTCAATCCTCAATACTCAATCCTCAATCCTCAGTCGACAGTCTTCAATCCTCAATACTCAATCTTCAATCCTCAATCCTCAATGCTCAATCCTCAATCCTGAGTCCTCAATCCTCAATCGTCAGTCTTCAATCCTCAATACTCAATCTTCAATCCCCAATCCTCAATCCTCAATCCTCAGTCCTCAAACCTCAATTCTGAATCCACAATCCTGAATCCTCAATCCTCAAACCTCAATCCTCAATCCTCAATCCTCAATCCTCAATCCTCAATCCTCAATCCTCAATCCTCAGTCCTCAATCGTCAATCCTCAATCTTCAATCCTCAACACTCAAACTTCTGTCGTCAATCCTCAATACTCAATCCTCAATCCTCAGTCCTCAGTCCTCAAACCTCAATACTCAGCCCTCAGCGCTCATCCACAATCCTCAATCCTCAATCTTCAATCCACAATCGGCAATTCTCAATCCTCAATCCTCAATCCTCAGTCCTCAAACCTCAATCCTCAATCCTCAATCCTCAATCCTCAATCTTCAATCCTCAACACTCAAACTTCTGTCGTCAATCCTCAATACTCAATCCTCAATCCTCAATCCTCAATCGACAGTCTTCAATCCTCAATACTCAATCTTCAATCCTCAATCCTCAATCCTCAATCCTGAATCCTCAATCCTGAATCCTCAATCCTCAATCTTCAATCCTCAATACTCAATCTGCAATCCTCAATCCTCAATCTTCAATCCTCAATCCTAATTCTTCAATCCTCAATACCGAATCCTCAATCTTCAATCCTCAATCCTCAATCCTGAATTCTCAATCCTCAATCCTCAGTCCTCAGTCCTCAAATCTCAATCCTCAACCCTCAGCCCTCACCCTCAATCCTCAATCCTCAATCCTCAATCCTCAATCTTCAATCCTCAATACTCAAACTTCAATCCTCAATCCTCAATACGCAATCCTCAATCCTGAATCCTCAATCGTCAGTCTTCAATCCTCAATACTCAGTCTTCAATCCTCAATCCTCAATCCTCAATCCTCAATCCTCGATCTTCAATACTCAATACCCAATCCTTAATCTTCAATCCTCAATCCTCAATCCTCAACTCTCGATTCTCAATCCTCAATCCTCAATCCTCAATTCCCAATCCTCAATCCTCAATCCTCAATCGACAGTCTTCAATCCTCAATACTCAATCTTCAATCCTCAATCCTCAATCCTCAATCCTCAATCCTCAATCCTCAATCCTCAATCCTCAATCCTCAATCCTCAATCCTCAATCCTCAGTACTCAATCGTCAGTCTTCATTCCTCAATGCTCAATCTTCAATCCTCAATCCTCAATCCTCAATCCTCAGTCCTCAGTCCTCAAACCTCAATCCTCAACCCTCAGCCCTCATCCTCAATCCTCAATCCACAATCTTCAATCCACAATCCTCAATTCTCAATCCTCAATCCTCAATCCTCAGACCTCAAACATCAATACTCAGCCCTCAGTCCTCGTACTCAATGCACAACCCTCAATCCTCAATCCTCAATCTTCAATCATCAATATTCATTCTTCAATCCTCAATCCTCAATCCTCAATCCTCAATCCTCAATCCTCAATCCACAGTCCCCAAACCTCAATCCTGAATCTTCAATCCTCAATACTCAATATTCAATCCTCAATCCTCAATCCTCAATCCTCAATCTTCATTCCTCAAACCTCAATCCTCGATCCTCAATCCTCATTCTTCAATCCTCAATACCCAATCCTCAATCTTCAATCCTCAATCCTCAATCCTCAATTCTCAATCCTCAATCCTCGATCCTCAGACCTCAAACATCAATACTCGACCCTCAGTCCTCGCCCTCAATCCACAATCCTCAATACCCAATTCTCAATCTTCAATCATCAATATACAATCTTCAGTCCTCAATCCCCAATACTCAATCCGCAACCCTCAATCCTCAATGTTCAATCCGCGATACCCAATCCTCAATGTTCAACACTCAATACTCAATCCTCAATCCTCAATCCTCAATCCTCAATCCTCAGTTCTCAATTGTCAGTCTTCAATCTTCAATACTCAATCTTCAATCCTCAATCCTCAATCCTCAATCCTCATTCTTCAATGCTCAATACCCAATACTCAATCTTCAATCCTCAATCCTCAATCCTCGATCCTCAATCCTCAATCCTCAATCGTCAACCTCCAATCCTGAATACTCAATCTTCAATCCTCAATTCTCAATCCTCAATCCTCAATCCCCACACTTCAATCCTCAATACCCAATCCTCAATCTTCAATCCTCAATCCTCAATGCTCAATTCTCAACCCTCAATCCTCAGTCCTCAGTCCTCATACCTCAATCCTCAATCCTCAATCCTTAATCCTCAATCTTCAATCCTCAACACTCAAACTTCAGTCGTCAATCCTCAATACTCAATCCGCAATCCTCAATCCTCAATCGACAGTCTTCAATCCTCAATACTCAATCTTCAATCCTCAATCCTCAATCCTCAACCCTCAATCCTCAGTCCTCCATCCTCAATCGTCAGTCTTCAATCCTCAATACTCAATCTTCAATCCCCAATCCTCAATCCTCAATCCTCAATGCTCATTCTTCAATCCTCAATACCCAATCTTCAATCTTCAATCATCAATCCTCAATCCTCAATTCTCAATCCTCAATCCTAAGTCCTCAGTCCTCAAACCTCAATCCTCAACCCTCAGCCCTCATCCTCAATCCTCAATCCTCAATCTTCAATCCTCAATCCTCAATCCTCAATACTCAATCTTCAATCTTCAATCCTCAGTCCTCAAACCTCAATTCTGAATCCTCAATCCTGAATCCTTTATCTTCAATCCTCAATCCCCAATCCTCAATCTTCAATACTCAATCCTCAATCCTCAATCCTCAATCCTCAATCTTCAATCCTCGATCCTCAATCCTCAATCCTCAGTCCCAAATACTCAATCTTCAATCCATAATCCTCAACCCTCAATCTTCAATACTCAATACTCAATCTTCAATCCTCAATCCTCAATCCTCAATCCTCAATCCTCAATCTTCAATCCTCAATACTCAATCTGCAATCCTCAATCCTCAAACCTCAATCCTCAATCCTCATTCTTCAGTCCTCAATACCGAATCCTCAATCTTCAATTCTCAATCCTCAATCCTCAATTCTCAGTACTCAATGTTCCATCATCAATATTCAATCTTCAATCCTCAATTTCTCAATCCTCAACCCTCAATCCTCAGCCCTCAATGTTCAATCCGCAATAACTAATCCACAATCTTCAATCCTCAATCCTCAATCCTCAATCGTCAGTCTTCAATCCTCAATACTCAATCTTCAATCCTCAGTCCTCAATTCTCAATCCTCAATCCTCGATCTTCAATACTCAATACCCAATCCTCAATCTTCAATCCTCAATCCTCAATCCTCAACTCTCGATTCTCAATCTTCAATCCTCAATCCTCAATTCTCAATCCTCAATCCTCAGTCCTCAAACCTCAATCCTCAATCCTCAGTTCTCAGTCCTCAAACCTCAATCCTCAATCCTCAATCCTCAATCCTCAATCCTCAGACCTCAAACATCAATACTCAACCCTCAGTCCTCGTCCTCAATGCACAACCCTCAATCCTCAATCCTCAATCTTCAATCATCAATATTCATTCTTCAATCCTCAATCCTCAATCCTCAATCCTCAATCCTCAATCCTCAATCCTCAATCCACAGTCCCCAAACCTCAATCCTGAATCTTCAATCCTCAATACTCAATCTTCAATCCTCAATCCTCAATCCTCAATCCTCAATCTTCATTCCTCAAACCTCAATCGTCGATCCTCAATCCTCATTCTTCAATCCTCAATACCCAATCCTCAATCTTCAATCCTCAATCCTCAATCCTCAATTCTCAATCCTCAATCCTCGATCCTCAGACCTCAAACATCAATACTCGACCCTCAGTCCTCGTCCTCAATCCACAATCCTCAATCCCCAATCCTCAATCTTCAATCATCAATATACAATCTTCAGTCCTCAATCCCCAATACTCAATCCGCAACCCTCAATCCTCAATGTTCAATCCTCGATACCCAATCCTCAATGTTCAACACTCAATACTCAATCCTCAATCCTCAATCCTCAATCCTCAATCCTCAGTTCTCAATCCTCAATCCTCAGTCCCCAAACCTCAATCCTCAATCTTCAATCCCCAATACTCAATCTTCAATCCTCAATCCTCAATACTCAATCCTCAATCCTGAGTCCTCAATTGTCAGTCTTCAATCTTCAATACTCAATCTTCAATCCTCAATCCTCAATCCTCAATCCTCATTCTTCAATCCTCAATACCCAATACTCAATCTTCAATCCTCAATCCTCAATCCTCGATCCTCAATCCTCAATCCTCAATCGTCAACCTCCAATCCTGAATACTCAATCTTCAATCCTCAATCCTCAATCCTCAATCCTCAATCCTCACACTTCAATCCTCAATACCCAATCCTCAATCTTCAATCCTCAATCCTCAATGCTCAATTCTCAACCCTCAATCCTCAGTCCTCAGTCCTCATACCTCAATCCTCAATCCTCAATCCTCAATCCTCAATCTTCAATCCTCAACACTCAAACTTCAGTCGTCAATCCTCAATACTCAATCCTCAATCCTCAATCCTCAATCGACAGTTTTCAATCGTCAATACTCAATCTTCAATCCTCAATCCTCAATCCTCAATCCTCAATCCTCAGTCCTCCATCCTCAATCGTCAGTCTTCAATCCTCAATACTCAATCTTCAATCCCCAATCCTCAATCCTCAATCCTCAATCCTCATTCTTCAATCCTCAATACCCAATCTTCAATCTTCAATCATCAATCCTCAATCCTCAATTCTCAATCCTCAATCCTAAGTCCTCAGTCCTCAAACCTCAATCCTCAATCCTCAGCCCTCATCCTCAATCCTCAATCCTCAATCTTCAATCCTCAATCCTCAATCCTCAATACTCAATCTTCAATCTTCAATCCTCAGTCCTCAAACCTCAATTCTGAATCCTCAATCCTGAATCCTTAATCTTCAATCCTCAATCCCCAATCCTCAATCTTCAATACTCAATCCTCAATCCTCAATCCTCAATCCTCAATTTTCAATCCTCGATCCTCAATCCTCAATCCTCAGTCCCAAATGCTCAATCTTCAATCCATAATCCTCAACCCTCAATCTTCAATACTCAATACTCAATCTTCAATCCTCAATCCTCAATCCTCAATCCACAATCCTCAATCTTGAATCCTCAATACTCAATCTGCAATCCTCAATCCTCAATCCTCAATCCTCAATCCTCATTCTTCAGTCCTCAATACCGAATCCTCAACCTTCAATCCTCAACCCTCAATCCTCAATTCTCAGTACTCAATGTTCAATCATCAATATTCAATCTTCAATCCTCAATTTCTCAATCCTCAACCCTCAATCCTCAGCCCTCAATGTTCAATCCGCAATAACTAATCCACAATCTTCAATCCTCAATCCTCAATCCTCAATCCTCAATCCTCAATCCTCAGCCCTCAAACCTCAATCCTGAATCCTCAATCCTGAATTCTCAATCCTCAATCCTCAGTCCTCAGTCCTCAAACCTCAATCCTCAACCCTCAGCCCTCACCCTCAATCCTCAATCCTCAATCCTCAATCCTCAATCCTCAGTCCTCCAGCCTCAATCGTCAGTCTTCAATCCTCAATACTCAATCTTCAATCCCCAATCCTCAATCCTCAATCCTCAATCCTCATTCTTCAATCCTCAATACCCAATCTTCAATCTTCAATCATCAATCCTCAATCCTCAATTCTCAATCCTCAATCCTAAGTCCTCAGTCCTCAAACCTCAATCCTCAATCCTCAGCCCTCATCCTCAATCCTCAATCCTCAATCTTCAATCCTCAATCCTCAATCCTCAGTACTCAATCTTCAATCTTCAATCCTCAGTCCTCAAACCTCAATTCTGAATCCTCAATCCTGAATCCTTAATCTTCAATCCTCAATCCCCAATCCTCAATCTTCAATACTCAATCCTCAATCCTCAATCCTCAATCCTCAATTTTCAATCCTCGATCCTCAATCCTCAATCCTCAGTCCCAAATACTCAATCTTCAATCCATAATCCTCAACCCTCAATCTTCAATACTCAATACTCAATCTTCAATCCTCAATCCTCAATCCTCAATCCTCAATCCTCAATCTTCAATCCACAATACTCAATCTGCAATCCTCAATCCTCAATCCTCAATCCTCAATCCTCATTCTTCAGTCCTCAATACCGAATCCTCAATCTTCAATCCTCAATCCTCAATCCTCAATTCTCAGTACTCAATGTTCAATCATCAATATTCAATCTTCAATCCTCAATTTCTCAATCCTCAACCCTCAATCCTCAGCCCTCAATGTTCAATCCGCAATAACTAATCCACAATCTTCAATCCTCAATCCTCAATCCTCAATCATCAATCCTCAATCCTCAATTCTCAATCCTCAATCCTAAGTCCTCAGTCCTCAAACCTCAATCCTCAATACTCAGCCCTCATCCTCAATCCTCAATCCTCAATCTTCAATCCTCAATCCTCAATCCTCAATACTCAATCTTCAATCTTCAATCCTCAGTCCTCAAACCTCAATTCTGAATCCTCAATCCTGAATCCTTAATCTTCAATCCTCAATCCCCAATCCTCAATCTTCAATACTCAATCCTCAATCCTCAATCCTCAATCCTCAATTTTCAATCCTCGATCCTCAATCCTCAATCCTCAGTCCCAAATACTCAATCTTCAATCCATAATCCTCAACCCTCAATCTTCAATACTCAATACTCAATCCTCAACCCTCAATCCTGAATCCTCAATCCTCAATCTTCAATACTCAATACTCAATCTGCAATCCTGAATCCTCAATCCTCAATCCTCAATCCTCAATCCTCATTCTTCAATCCTCAATACCGAATCCTCAATCTTCAATCCTCAATCCTCAATCCTCAATTCTCAGTACTCAACAATCAGTTGTCAATCCTTAATTCTCAATAGAATATCATCAATTCACAGCTTTCAATACTCAATACTCAACCTGCAATCTTCAAATCTCTATCCACAAACATCAATTCTCATCACTCAACGCTCAACGCTCAGTCCCCAATCCTCAATCATCAATCCTCAGTCCTCAACACTCAGTCCCCAATCCTCAATCTTCAATCCTCAATACTCAATCTTCAATCCTCGATCCTCAATCCTCGATCCTCAATCCTCAATCCTCAATCGTCAATCTCCAATCCTGAATACTCAATCCTCAATCCTCAATCCTCAATCCTCATCCTTCAATCCTCAATACCCAATCCTCAATCTTCAATCCTCAATCCTCAATCCTGAATTCTCAATCCTCAATCCTCAGTCCTCAGTCCTCAAACCTCAATCCTAAACCCTCAGCCCTCACCCTCAATCCTCAATCCTCAATCCTCAATCCTTAATCTTCAATCCTCAATACTCAAACTTCAATCCTCAATCCTCAATACGCAATCCTCAATCCTCAATCCTCAATCGTCAGTCTTCAATCCTCAATACTCAATCTTCAATCCTCAATCCTCAATCCTCAATCCTCAATCCTCGATCTTCAATACTCCATACCCAATCCTCAATCTTCAATCCTCAATCCTCAATCCTCAACTCTCGATTCTCAATCCTCAATCCTCAATCCTCAATTCCCAATCCTCAATCCTCATCCTTCAATCCTCAATACCCAATCCTCAATCTTCAATCCTCAATCCTCAATCCTCAATCCTCAATCCTCAATCCTCAATCCTCAATCCTCAATCCTCAGTACTCAATCGTCAGTCTTCATTCCTCAATGCTCAATCTTCAATCCTCAATCCTCAATCCTCAATCCTCAGACCTCAGTCCTCAAACCTCAATCCTCAACCCTCAGCCCTCATCCTCAATCCTCAATCCTCAATCTTCAATCCACAATCCTCAATTCTCAATCCTCAATCCTCAATCCTCAGACCTCAAACATCAATACTCAACCCTCAGTCCTCGTCCTCAATGCACAACCCTCAATCCTCAATCCTCAATCTTCAATCATCAATATTCATTCTTCAATCCTCAATCCTCAATCCTCAATCCTCAATCATCAATCCTCAATCCACAGTCCCCAAACCTCAATCCTGAATCTTCAATCCTCAATACTCAATCTTCAATCCTCAATCCTCAATCCTCAATCCTCAATCTTCATTCCTCAAACCTCAATCCTCGATCCTCAATCCTCATTCTTCAATCCTCAATACCCAATCCTCAATCTTCAATCCTCAATCCTCAATCCTCAATTCTCAATCCTCAATCCTCGATCCTCAGACCTCAAACATCAATACTCGACCCTCAGTCCTCGTCCTCAATCCACAATCCTCAATCCCCAATCCTCAATCTTCAATCATCAATATACAATCTTCAGTCCTCAATCCCCAATACTCAATCCGCAACCCTCAATCCTCAATGTTCAATCCTCGATACCCAATCCTCAATGTTCAACACTCAATACTCAATCCTCAATCCTCAATCCTCAATCCTCAATCCTCAGTTCTCAATCCTCAATCCTCAGTCCCCAAACCTCAATCCTCAATCTTCAATCCCCAATACTCAATCTTCAATCCTCAATCCTCAATACTCAATCCTCAATCCTGAGTCCTCAATTGTCAGTCTTCAATCTTCAATACTCAATCTTCAATCCTCAATCCTCAATCCTCAATCCTCATTCTTCAATCCTCAATACCCAATACTCAATCTTCAATCCTCAATCCTCAATCCTCAATCCTCAATCGTCAACCTCCAATCCTGAATACTCAATCTTCAATCCTCAATCCTCAATCCTCAATCCTCAATCCTCACACTTCAATCCTCAATACCCAATCCTCAATCTTCAATCCTCAATCCTCAATGCTCAATTCTCAACCCTCAATCCTCAGTCCTCAGTCCTCATACCTCAATCCTCAATCCTCAATCCTCAATCCTCAATCTTCAATCCTCAACACTCGAACTTCAGTCGTCAATCCTCAATACTCAATTCTCAATCCTCAATCCTAAGTCCTCAGTCCTCAAACCTCAATCCTCAATCCTCAGCCCTCATCCTCAATCCTCAATCCTCAATCTTCAATCCTCAATCCTCAATCCTCAATACTCAATCTTCAATCTTCAATCCTCAGTCCTCAAACCTCAATTCTGAATCCTCAATCCTGAATCCTTAATCTTCAATCCTCAATCCCCAATCCTCAATCTTCAATACTCAATCCTCAATCCTCAATCCTCAATCCTCAATCCTCAATCCTCATTCTTCAGTCCTCAATACCGAATCCTCAACCTTCAATCCTCAATCCTCAATCCTCAATTCTCAGTACTCAATGTTCAATCATCAATATTCAATCTTCAATCCTCAATTTCTCAATCCTCAACCCTCAATCCTCAGCCCTCAATGTTCAATCCGCAATAACTAATCCACAATCTTCAATCCTCAATCCTCAATCCTCAATCCTCAATCCTCAATCCTCAGCCCTCAAACCTCAATCCTGAATCCTCAATCCTGAATTCTCAATCCTCAGTCCTCAGTCCTCAGTCCTCAAACCTCAATCCTCAACCCTCAGCCCTCACCCTCAATCCTCAATCCTCAATCCTCAATCCTCAATCTTCAATCCTCAATACTCAAACTTCAATCCTCAATCCTCAATACGCAATCCTCAATCCTCAATCCTCATTCGTCAGTCTTCAATCCTCAATACACAATCTTCAATCCTCAGTCCTCAATCCTCAATCCTCAACCCTCGATCTTCAATACTCAATACCCAATCCTCAATCTTCAATCCTCAATCCTCAATCCTCAACTCTCGATTCTCAATCCTCAATCCTCAATCCTCAATTCTCAATCCTCAATCCTCAGTCCTCAGTCCTCAATACACAATCTTCAATCCTCAATCCTCAATCCTCAATCCCCAATCCTCATTCGTCAATCCTCAATACCCAATCCTCAATCTTCAATCCTCAATCCTCAATGCTCAATTCTCAACCCTCAATCCTCAGTTCTCAGTCCTCAAACCTCAATCCTCAATCCTCAGGTCTCAGTCCTCAAACCTCAATCCTCAATCCTCAATCCTCAATCCTCAATCCTCAATCCTCAATCCTCAATCCTCATTCTTCAGTCCTCAATACCGAATCCTCAACCTTCAATCCTCAACCCTCAATCCTCAATTCTCAGTACTCAATGTTCAATCATCAATATTCAATCTTCAATCCTCAATTTCTCAATCCTCAACCCTCAATCCTCAGCCCTCAATGTTCAATCCGCAATAACTAATCCACAATCTTCAATCCTCAATCCTCAATCCTCAATCCTCAATCCTCAATCCTCAGCCCTCAAACCTCAATCCTGAATCCTCAATCCTGATTTCTCAATCCTCAATCCTCAGTCCTCAGTCCTCAAACCTCAATCCTCAACCCTCAGCCCTCACCCTCAATCCTCAATCATCAATCCTCAATCCTCAATCCTCAGTCCTCCAGCCTCAATCGTCAGTCTTCAATCCTCAATACTCAATCTTCAATCCCCAATCCTCAATCCTCAATCCTCAATCCTCATTCTTCAATCCTCAATACCCAATCTTCAATCTTCAATCATCAATCCTCAATCCTCAATTCTCAATACTCAATCCTAAGTCCTCAGTCCTCAAACCTCAATCCTCAATCCTCAGCCCTCATCCTCAATCCTCAATCCTCAATCTTCAATCCTCAATCCTCAATCCTCAGTACTCAATCTTCAATCTTCAATCCTCAGTCCTCAAACCTCAATTCTGAATCCTCAATCCTGAATCCTTAATCTTCAATCCTCAATCCCCAATCCTCAATCTTCAATACTCAATCCTCAATCCTCAATCCTCAATCCTCAATTTTCAATCCTCGATCCTCAATCCTCAATCCTCAGTCCCAAATACTCAATCTTCAATCCATAATCCTCAACCCTCAATCTTCAATACTCAATACTCAATCTTCAATCCTCAATCCTCAATCCTCAATCCTCAATCCTCAATCTTCAATCCTCAATACTCAATCTGCAATCCTCAATCCTCAATCCTCAATCCTCAATCCTCATTCTTCAGTCCTCAATACCGAATCCTCAATCTTCAATCCTCAATCCTCAATCCTCAATTCTCAGTACTCAATGTTCAATCATCAATATTCAATCTTCAATCCTCAATTTCTCAATCCTCAACCCTCAATCCTCAGCCCTCAATGTTCAATCCGCAATAACTAATCCACAATCTTCAATCCTCAATCCTCAATCCTCAATCATCAATCCTCAATCCTCAATTCTCAATCCTCAATCCTAAGTCCTCAGTCCTCAAACCTCAATCCTCAATACTCAGCCCTCATCCTCAATCCTCAATCCTCAATCTTCAATCCTCAATCCTCAATCCTCAATACTCAATCTTCAATCTTCAATCCTCAGTCCTCAAACCTCAATTCTGAATCCTCAATCCTGAATCCTTTATCTTCAATCCTCAATCCCCAATCCTCAATCTTCAATACTCAATCCTCAATCCTCAATCCTCAATCCTCAATTTTCAATCCTCGATCCTCAATCCTCAATCCTCAGTCCCAAATACTCAATCTTCAATCCATAATCCTCAAACCTCAATCTTCAATACTCAATACTCAATCCTCAACCCTCAATCCTGAATCCTCAATCCTCAATCTTCAATACTCAATACTCAATCTGCAATCCTGAATCCTCAATCCTCAATCCTCAATCCTCAATCCTCATTCTTCAATCCTCAATACCGAATCCTCAATCTTCAATCCTCAATCCTCAATCCTCAATTCTCAGTACTCAACAATCAGTTGTCAATCCTTAATTCTCAATAGAATATCATCAATTCACAGCTTTCAATACTCAATACTCAACCTGCAATCTTCAAATCACTATCCACAAACATCAATTCTCATCACTCAACGCTCAACGCTCAGTCCCCAATCCTCAATCATCAATCCTCAGTCCTCAACACTCAGTCCCCAATCCTCAATCTTCAATCCTCAATACTCAATCTTCAATCCTCGATCCTCAATCCTCGATCCTCAATCCTCAATCCTCAATCGTCAATCTCCAATCCTGAATACTCAATCCTCAATCCTCAATCCTCAATCCTCATCCTTCAATCCTCAATACCCAATCCTCAATCTTCAATCCTCAATCCTCAATCCTGAATTCTCAATCCTCAATCCTCAGTCCTCAGTCCTCAAACCTCAATCCTCAACCCTCAGCCCTCACCCTCAATCCTCAATCCTCAATCCTCAATCCTTAATCTTCAATCCTCAATACTCAAACTTCAATCCTCAATCCTCAATACGCAATCCTCAATCCTCAATCCTCAATCGTCAGCCTTCAATCCTCAATACTCAATCTTCAATCCTCAATCCTCAATCCTCAATCCTCTATCCTCGATCTTCAATACTCCATACCCAATCCTCAACCTTCAATCCTCAATCCTCAATCCTCAACTCTCGATTCTCAATCCTCAATCCTCAATCCTCAATTCCCAATCCTCAATCCTCATCCTTCAATCCTCAATACCCAATCCTCAATCTTCAATCCTCAATCCTCAATCCTCAATCCTCAATCCTCAATCCTCAATCCTCAATCCTCAATCCTCAATCCTCAGTACTCAATCGTCAGTCTTCATTCCTCAATGCTCAATCTTCAATCCTCAATCCTCAATCCTCAATCCTCAGACCTCAGTCCTCAAACCTCAATCCTCAACCCTCAGCCCTCATCCTCAATCCTCAATCCTCAATCTTCAATCCACAATCCTCAATTCTCAATCCTCAATCCTCAATCCTCAGACCTCAAACATCAATACTCAACCCTCAGTCCTCGTCCTCAATGCACAACCCTCAATCCTCAATCCTCAATCTTCAATCATCAATATTCATTCTTCAATCCTCAATCCTCAATCCTCAATCCTCAATCCTCAATCCTCAATCCACAGTCCCCAAACCTCAATCCTGAATCTTCAATCCTCAATACTCAATCTTCAATCCTCAATCCTCAATCCTCAATCCTCAATCTTCATTCCTCAAACCTCAATCCTCGATCCTCAATCCTCATTCTTCAATCCTCAATACCCAATCCTCAATCTTCAATCCTCAATCCTCAATCCTCAATTCTCAATCCTCAATCCTCGATCCTCAGACCTCAAACATCAATACTCGACCCTCAGTCCTCGTCCTCAATCCACAATCCTCAATCCCCAATCCTCAATCTTCAATCATCAATATACAATCTTCAGTCCTCAATCCCCAATACTCAATCCGCAACCCTCAATCCTCAATGTTCAATCCTCGATACCCAATCCTCAATGTTCAACACTCAATACTCAATCCTCAATCCTCAATCCTCAATCCTCAATCCTCAGTTCTCAATCCTCAATCCTCAGTCCCCAAACCTCAATCCTCAATCTTCAATCCCCAATACTCAATCTTCAATCCTCAATCCTCAATACTCAATCCTCAATCCTGAGTCCTCAATTGTCAGTCTTCAATCTTCAATACTCAATCTTCAATCCTCAATCCTCAATCCTCAATCCTCATTCTTCAATCCTCAATACCCAATACTCAATCTTCAATCCTCAATCCTCAATCCTCAATCCTCAATCGTCAACCTCCAATCCTGAATACTCAATCTTCAATCCTCAATCCTCAATCCTCAATCCTCAATCCTCACACTTCAATCCTCAATACCCAATCCTCAATCTTCAATCCTCAATCCTCAATGCTCAATTCTCAACCCTCAATCCTCAGTCCTCAGTCCTCATACCTCAATCCTCAATCCTCAATCCTCAATCCTCAATCTTCAATCCTCAACACTCAAACTTCAGTCGTCAATCCTCAATACTCAATCCTCAATCCTCAATCCTCAATCGACAGTCTTCAATCCTCAATACTCAATCTTCAGTCCTCAATCCTCAATCCTCAATACTCAATCCTCAGTCCTCCATCCTCAATCGTCAGTCTTCAATCCTCAATACTCAATCTTCAATCCCCAATCCTCAATCCTCAATCCTCAATCCTCATTCTTCAATCCTCAATACCCAATCTTCAATCTTCAATCATCAATCCTCAATCCTCAATTCTCAATCCTCAATCCTAAGTCCTCAGTCCTAAAACCTCAATCCTCAATCCTCAGCCCTCATCCTCAATCCTCAATCCTCAATCTTCAATCCTCAATCCTCAATCCTCAATACTCAATCTTCAATCTTCAATCCTCAGTCCTCAAACCTCAATTCTGAATCCTCAATCCTGAATCCTTAATCTTCAATCCTCAATCCCCAATCCTCAATCTTCAATACTCAATCCTCAATCCTCAATCCTCAATCCTCAATTTTCAATCCTCGATCCTCAATCCTCAATCCTCAGTCCCAAACACTCAATCTTCAATCCATAATCCTCAACCCTCAATCTTCAATACTCAATACTCAATCTTCAATCCTCAATCCTCAATCCTCAATCCTCAGTCCTCAATCTTGAATCCTCAATACTCAATCTGCAATCCTCAATCCTCAATCCTCAATCCTCAATCCTCATTCTTCAGTCCTCAATACCGAATCCTCAACCTTCAATCCTCAATCCTCAATCCTCAATTCTCAGTACTCAATGTTCAATCATCAATATTCAATCTTCAATCCTCAATTTCTCAATCCTCAACCCTCAATCCGCAGCCCTCAATGTTCAATCCGCAATAACTAATCCACAATCTTCAATCCTCAATCCTCAATCCTCAATCCTCAATCCTCAGCCCTCAAACCTCAATCCTCAATCCTCAATCCTCAATCCTCAATCCTCAATCCTCAGTCCTCAACCGTCAGTCTTCATTCCTCAATGCTCAATCTTCAATCCTCAATCCTCAATCCTCAATCCTCAGTCCTCAGTCCTCAAACCTCAATCCTCAGCCCTCAGCGCTCATCCACAATCCTCAATCCTCAATCTTCAATCCACCATCGTCAATTCTCAATCCTCAATCCTCAATCCTCAGTCCTCAAACCTCAATCCTCAATCCTCAATCCTCAATCCTCAATCTTCAATCCTCAACACTCAAACTTCTGTCGTCAATCCTCAATACTCAATCCTCAATCCTCAATCCTCAATCGACAGTCTTCAATCCTCAATCCTCAATTCTCAATCCTCAATCCTATGCCCTCAGTCCTCAAACCTCAATCCTCAACCCTCAGCCCTGATCCTCAATCCTCAATCCTCAATCTTCAATCCTCAATCCTCAATCCTCAATACTCAACCTTCAAACCTCAATCCTCAGTCCTCAAACCTCAATTCTGAATCCTCAATCCTGAATCCTTAATCATCAATCCTCAATCCCCAATCCTCAATCTTCAATCCTCAATCCTCAATCCTCAATCCTCAATCCTCAACCTTCAATCCTCGATCCTCAATCCTCAATCCTCAGTCCCAAATACTCAATCTTCAATCCATAATCCTCAACCCTCAATCTTCAATACTCAATACACAATCTTCAATCCTCAATCCTCAATCCTCAGTCCTCAATCGTCAATCTTCAATCCTCAATACTCAATCTTCAATCCTCAATCCTCAATCCTCAATCCTCAATCCTCATTCTTCAATCCTCAATACCCAATCTTCAATCTTCAATCATCAATCCTCAATCCTCAATTCTCAATCCTCAATCCTAAGTCCTCAGTCCTCAAACCTCAATCCTCAATCCTCAGCCCTCATCCTCAATCCTCAATCCTCAATCTTCAATCCTCAATCCTCAATCCTCAATACTCAATCTTCAATCTTCAATCCTCAGTCCTCAAACCTCAATTCTGAATCCTCAATCCTGAATCCTTAATCTTCAATCCTCAATCCCCAATCCTCAATCTTCAATACTCAATCCTCAATCCTCAGTCCTGAATCCTCAATTTTCAATCCTCGATCCTCAATCCTCAATCCTCAGTCCCAAATACTCAATCTTCAATCCATAATCCTCAACCCTCAATCTTCAATACTCAATACTCAATCTTCAATCCTCAATCCTCAATCCTCAATCCTCAATCCTCAGTCTTCAATCCTCAATACTCAATCTGCAATCCTCAATCCTCAATCCTCAATCCTCAATCCTCATTCTTCAGTCCTCAATACCGAATCCTCAATCTTCAATCCTCAATCCTCAATCCTCAATTCACAGTACTCAATGTTCAATCATCAATATTCAATCTTCAATCCTCAATTTCTCAATCCTCAACCCTCAATCCTCAGCCCTCAATGTTCAATCCGCAATAACTAATCCACAATCTTCAATCCTCAATCCTCAACCCTCAATCCTCAATCCTCAATCCTCAGCCCTCAAACCTCAATCCTGAATCCTCAATCCTGAATTCTCAATCCTCAATCCTCAGTCCTCAGTCCTCAAACCTCAATCCTCAACCTTCAGCCCTCACCCTCAATCCTCAATCCTCAATCCTCAATCCTCAATCTTCAATCCTCAATACTCAAACTTCAATCCTCAATCCTCAATACGCAATCCTCAATCCTCAATCCTCAATAATCAATAGTCAGTCTACAATCCTCAATACTCAATCTTCAACACTCAATCCTCAAACCTCAATCCTCAATCCTCGATCTTCAGTCCTCAATACCCAATCCTCAAACTTCAATCCTCAATCCTCAATCCTCAACACTCGATCCTCAATCCTGAATCCTCAATCCTCAATTCTCAATCCTCAATCCTCAGTCCTCAGTCCTCAATACACAATCTTCAATACTCAATCTTCAATCCACAATCCTCAATTCTCAATCCTCAATCCTCAATCCTCAGACCTCAAACATCAATACTCAACCCTCAGTCCTCGTCCTCAATGCACAACCCTCAATCCTCAATCCTCAATCTTCAATCATCAATATTCATTCTTCAATCCTCAATCCTCAATCCTCAATCCTCAATCATCAATCCTCAATCCACAGTCCCCAAACCTCAATCCTGAATCTTCAATCCTCAATACTCAATCTTCAATCCTCAATCCTCAATCCTCAATCCTCAATCTTCATTCCTCAAACCTCAATCCTCGATCCTCAATCCTCATTCTTCAATCCTCAATACCCAATCCTCAATCTTCAATCCTCAATCCTCAATCCTCAATTCTCAATCCTCAATCCTCGATCCTCAGACCTCAAACATCAATACTCGACCCTCAGTCCTCGTCCTCAATCCACAATCCTCAATCCCCAATCCTCAATCTTCAATCATCAATATACAATCTTCAGTCCTCAATCCCCAATACTCAATCCGCAACCCTCAATCCTCAATGTTCAATCCTCGATACCCAATCCTCAATGTTCAACACTCAATACTCAATCCTCAATCCTCAATCCTCAATCCTCAATCCTCAGTTCTCAATCCTCAATCCTCAGTCCCCAAACCTCAATCCTCGACCTTCAATCCCCAATACTCAATCTTCAATCCTCAATCCTCAATACTCAATCCTCAATCCTGAGTCCTCAATTGTCAGTCTTCAATCTTCAATACTCAATCTTCAATCCTCAATCCTCAATCCTCAATCCTCATTCTTCAATCCTCAATACCCAATACTCAATCTTCAATCCTCAATCCTCAATCCTCAATCCTCAATCGTCAACCTCCAATCCTGAATACTCAATCTTCAATCCTCAATCCTCAATCCTCAATCCTCAATCCTCACACTTCAATCCTCAATACCCAATCCTCAATCTTCAATCCTCAATCCTCAATGCTCAATTCTCAACCCTCAATCCTCAGTCCTCAGTCCTCATACCTCAATCCTCAATCCTCAATCCTCAATCCTCAATCTTCAATCCTCAACACTCGAACTTCAGTCGTCAATCCTCAATACTCAATTCTCAATCCTCAATCCTAAGTCCTCAGTCCTCAAACCTCAATCCTCAATCCTCAGCCCTCATCCTCAATCCTCAATCCTCAATCTTCAATCCTCAATCCTCAATCCTCAATACTCAATCTTCAATCTTCAATCCTCAGTCCTCAAACCTCAATTCTGAATCCTCAATCCTGAATCCTTAATCTTCAATCCTCAATCCCCAATCCTCAATCTTCAATACTCAATCCTCAATCCTCAATCCTCAATCCTCAATCCTCAATCCTCAATCCTCAATACTCAATCTTCAATCTTCAATCCTCAGTCCTCAAACCTCAATTCTGAATCCTCAATCCTGAATCCTTAATCTTCAATCCTCAATCCCCAATCCTCAATCTTCAATACTCAATCCTCAATCCTCAATCCTCAATCCTCAATTTTCAATCCTCGATCCTCAATCCTCAATCCTCAGTCCCAAACACTCAATCTTCAATCCATAATCCTCAACCCTCAATCTTCAATACTCAATACTCAATCTTCAATCCTCAATCCTCAATCCTCAATCCTCAGTCCTCAATCTTGAATCCTCAATACTCAATCTGCAATCCTCAATCCTCAATCCTCAATCCTCAATCCTCATTCTTCAGTCCTCAATACCGAATCCTCAACCTTCAATCCTCAATCCTCAATCCTCAATTCTCAGTACTCAATGTTCAATCATCAATATTCAATCTTCAATCCTCAATTTCTCAATCCTCAACCCTCAATCCGCAGCCCTCAATGTTCAATCCGCAATAACTAATCCACAATCTTCAATGCTCAATCCTCAATCCTCAATCCTCAATCCTCAGCCCTCAAACCTCAATCCTCAATCCTCAATCCTCAATCCTCAATCCTCAATCCTCAGTCCTCAACCGTCAGTCTTCATTCCTCAATGCTCAATCTTCAATCCTCAATCCTCAATCCTCAATCCTCAGTCCTCAGTCCTCAAACCTCAATCCTCAGCCCTCAGCGCTCATCCACAATCCTCAATCCTCAATCTTCAATCCACCATCGTCAATTCTCAATCCTCAATCCTCAATCCTCAGTCCTCAAACCTCAATCCTCAATCCTCAATCCTCAATCCTCAATCTTCAATCCTCAACACTCAAACTTCTGTCGTCAATCCTCAATACTCAATCCTCAATCCTCAATCCTCAATCGACAGTCTTCAATCCTCAATCCTCAATTCTCAATCCTCAATCCTATGCCCTCAGTCCTCAAACCTCAATCCTCAACCCTCAGCCCTGATCCTCAATCCTCAATCCTCAATCTTCAATCCTCAATCCTCAATCCTCAATACTCAACCTTCAAACCTCAATCCTCAGTCCTCAAACCTCAATTCTGAATCCTCAATCCTGAATCCTTAATCATCAATCCTCAATCCCCAATCCTCAATCTTCAATCCTCAATCCTCAATCCTCAATCCTCAATCCTCAACCTTCAATCCTCGATCCTCAATCCTCAATCCTCAGTCCCAAATACTCAATCTTCAATCCATAATCCTCAACCCTCAATCTTCAATACTCAATACACAATCTTCAATCCTCAATCCTCAATCCTCAGTCCTCAATCGTCAATCTTCAATCCTCAATACTCAATCTTCAATCCTCAATCCTCAATCCTCAATCCTCAATCCTCATTCTTCAATCCTCAATACCCAATCTTCAATCTTCAATCATCAATCCTCAATCCTCAATTCTCAATCCTCAATCCTAAGTCCTCAGTCCTCAAACCTCAATCCTCAATCCTCAGCCCTCATCCTCAATCCTCAATCCTCAATCTTCAATCCTCAATCCTCAATCCTCAATACTCAATCTTCAATCTTCAATCCTCAGTCCTCAAACCTCAATTCTGAATCCTCAATCCTGAATCCTTAATCTTCAATCCTCAATCCCCAATCCTCAATCTTCAATACTCAATCCTCAATCCTCAGTCCTGAATCCTCAATTTTCAATCCTCGATCCTCAATCCTCAATCCTCAGTCCCAAATACTCAATCTTCAATCCATAATCCTCAACCCTCAATCTTCAATACTCAATACTCAATCTTCAATCCTCAATCCTCAATCCTCAATCCTCAATCCTCAGTCTTCAATCCTCAATACTCAATCTGCAATCCTCAATCCTCAATCCTCAATCCTCAATCCTCATTCTTCAGTCCTCAATACCGAATCCTCAATCTTCAATCCTCAATCCTCAATCCTCAATTCACAGTACTCAATGTTCAATCATCAATATTCAATCTTCAATCCTCAATTTCTCAATCCTCAACCCTCAATCCTCAGCCCTCAATGTTCAATCCGCAATAACTAATCCACAATCTTCAATCCTCAATCCTCAACCCTCAATCCTCAATCCTCAATCCTCAGCCCTCAAACCTCAATCCTGAATCCTCAATCCTGAATTCTCAATCCTCAATCCTCAGTCCTCAGTCCTCAAACCTCAATCCTCAACCTTCAGCCCTCACCCTCAATCCTCAATCCTCAATCCTCAATCCTCAATCTTCAATCCTCAATACTCAAACTTCAATCCTCAATCCTCAATACGCAATCCTCAATCCTCAATCCTCAATAATCAATAGTCAGTCTACAATCCTCAATACTCAATCTTCAACACTCAATCCTCAAACCTCAATCCTCAGTCCTCGATCTTCAGTCCTCAATACCCAATCCTCAAACTTCAATCCTCAATCCTCAATCCTCAACACTCGATCCTCAATCCTCAATCCTCAATCCTCAATTCTCAATCCTCAATCCTCAGTCCTCAGTCCTCAATACACAATCTTCAATACTCAATCTTCAATCCACAATCCTCAATTCTCAATCCTCAATCCTCAATCCTCAGACCTCAAACATCAATACTCAACCCTCAGTCCTCGTCCTCAATGCACAACCCTCAATCCTCAATCCTCAATCTTCAATCATCAATATTCATTCTTCAATCCTCAATCCTCAATCCTCAATCCTCAATCATCAATCCTCAATCCACAGTCCCCAAACCTCAATCCTGAATCTTCAATCCTCAATACTCAATCTTCAATCCTCAATCCTCAATCCTCAATCCTCAATCTTCATTCCTCAAACCTCAATCCTCGATCCTCAATCCTCATTCTTCAATCCTCAATACCCAATCCTCAATCTTCAATCCTCAATCCTCAATCCTCAATTCTCAATCCTCAATCCTCGATCCTCAGACCTCAAACATCAATACTCGACCCTCAGTCCTCGTCCTCAATCCACAATCCTCAATCCCCAATCCTCAATCTTCAATCATCAATATACAATCTTCAGTCCTCAATCCCCAATACTCAATCCGCAACCCTCAATCCTCAATGTTCAATCCTCGATACCCAATCCTCAATGTTCAACACTCAATACTCAATCCTCAATCCTCAATCCTCAATCCTCAATCCTCAGTTCTCAATCCTCAATCCTCAGTCCCCAAACCTCAATCCTCAATCTTCAATCCCCAATACTCAATCTTCAATCCTCAATCCTCAATACTCAATCCTCAATCCTGAGTCCTCAATTGTCAGTCTTCAATCTTCAATACTCAATCTTCAATCCTCAATCCTCAATCTTCAATCCTCATTCTTCAATCCTCAATACCCAATACTCAATCTTCAATCCTCAATCCTCAATCCTCAATGCTCAATCGTCAACCTCCAATCCTGAATACTCAATCTTCAATCCTCAATCCTCAATCCTCAATCCTCAATCCTCACACTTCAATCCTCAATACCCAATCCTCAATCTTCAATCCTCAATCCTCAATGCTCAATTCTCAACCCTCAATCCTCAGTCCTCAGTCCTCATACCTCAATCCTCAATCCTCAATCCTCAATCCTCAATCTTCAATCCTCAACACTCGAACTTCAGTCGTCAATCCTCAATACTCAATTCTCAATCCTCAATCCTAAGTCCTCAGTCCTCAAACCTCAATCCTCAATCCTCAGCCCTCATCCTCAATCCTCAATCCTCAATCTTCAATCCTCAATCCTCAATCCTCAATACTCAATCTTCAATCTTCAATCCTCAGTCCTCAAACCTCAATTCTGAATCCTCAATCCTGAATCCTTAATCTTCAATCCTCAATCCCCAATCCTCAATCTTCAATACTCAATCCTCAATCCTCAATCCTCAATCCTCAATCCTCAATCCTCATTCTTCAGTCCTCAATACCGAATCCTCAACCTTCAATCCTCAATCCTCAATCCTCAATTCTCAGTACTCAATGTTCAATCATCAATATTCAATCTTCAATCCTCAATTTCTCAATCCTCAACCCTCAATCCTCAGCCCTCAATGTTCAATCCGCAATAACTAATCCACAATCTTCAATCCTCAATCCTCAATCCTCAATCCTCAATCCTCAATCCTCAGCCCTCAAACCTCAATCCTGAATCCTCAATCCTGAATTCTCAATCCTCAGTCCTCAGTCCTCAGTCCTCAAACCTCAATCCTCAACCCTCAGCCCTCACCCTCAATCCTCAATCCTCAATCCTCAATCCTCAATCTTCAATCCTCAATACTCAAACTTCAATCCTCAATCCTCAATACGCAATCCTCAATCCTCAATCCTCATTCGTCAGTCTTCAATCCTCAATACACAATCTTCAATCCTCAGTCCTCAATCCTCAATCCTCAACCCTCGATCTTCAATACTCAATACCCAATCCTCAATCTTCAATCCTCAATCCTCAATCCTCAACTCTCGATTCTCAATCCTCAATCCTCAATCCTCAATTCTCAATCCTCAATCCTCAGTCCTCAGTCCTCAATACACAATCTTCAATCCTCAATCCTCAATCCTCAATCCCCAATCCTCATTCGTCAATCCTCAATACCCAATCCTCAATCTTCAATCCTCAATCCTCAATGCTCAATTCTCAACCCTCAATCCTCAGTTCTCAGTCCTCAAACCTCAATCCTCAATCCTCAGGTCTCAGTCCTCAAACCTCAATCCTCAATCCTCAATCCTCAATCCTCAATCCTCAATCCTCAATCCTCAATCCTCATTCTTCAGTCCTCAATACCGAATCCTCAACCTTCAATCCTCAACCCTCAATCCTCAATTCTCAGTACTCAATGTTCAATCATCAATATTCAATCTTCAATCCTCAATTTCTCAATCCTCAACCCTCAATCCTCAGCCCTCAATGTTCAATCCGCAATAACTAATCCACAATCTTCAATCCTCAATCCTCAATCCTCAATCCTCAATCCTCAATCCTCAGCCCTCAAACCTCAATCCTGAATCCTCAATCCTGAATTCTCAATCCTCAATCCTCAGTCCTCAGTCCTCAAACCTCAATCCTCAACCCTCAGCCCTCACCCTCAATCCTCAATCATCAATCCTCAATCCTCAATCCTCAGTCCTCCAGCCTCAATCGTCAGTCTTCAATCCTCAATACTCAATCTTCAATCCCCAATCCTCAATCCTCAATCCTCAATCCTCATTCTTCAATCCTCAATACCCAATCTTCAATCTTCAATCATCAATCCTCAATCCTCAATTCTCAATACTCAATCCTAAGTCCTCAGTCCTCAAACCTCAATCCTCAATCCTCAGCCCTCATCCTCAATCCTCAATCCTCAATCTTCAATCCTCAATCCTCAATCCTCAGTACTCAATCTTCAATCTTCAATCCTCAGTCCTCAAACCTCAATTCTGAATCCTCAATCCTGAATCCTTAATCTTCAATCCTCAATCCCCAATCCTCAATCTTCAATACTCAATCCTCAATCCTCAATCCTCAATCCTCAATTTTCAATCCTCGATCCTCAATCCTCAATCCTCAGTCCCAAATACTCAATCTTCAATCCATAATCCTCAACCCTCAATCTTCAATACTCAATACTCAATCTTCAATCCTCAATCCTCAATCCTCAATCCTCAATCCTCAATCTTCAATCCTCAATACTCAATCTGCATTCCTCAATCCTCAATCCTCAATCCTCAATCCTCATTCTACTGTCCTCAATACCGAATCCTCAATCTTCAATCCTCAATCCTCAATCCTCAATTCTCAGTACTCAATGTTCAATCATCAATATTCAATCTTCAATCCTCAATTTCTCAATCCTCAACCCTCAATCCTCAGCCCTCAATGTTCAATCCGCAATAACTAATCCACAATCTTCAATCCTCAATCCTCAATCCTCAATCATCAATCCTCAATCCTCAATTCTCAATCCTCAATCCTAAGTCCTCAGTCCTCAAACCTCAATCCTCAATACTCAGCCCTCATCCTCAATCCTCAATCCTCAATCTTCAATCCTCAATCCTCAATCCTCAATACTCAATCTTCAATCTTCAATCCTCAGTCCTCAAACCTCAATTCTGAATCCTCAATCCTGAATCCTTAATCTTCAATCCTCAATCCCCAATCCTCAATCTTCAATACTCAATCCTCAATCCTCAATCCTCAATCCTCAATTTTCAATCCTCGATCCTCAATCCTCAATCCTCAGTCCCAAATACTCAATCTTCAATCCATAATCCTCAACCCTCAATCTTCAATACTCAATACTCAATCCTCAACCCTCAATCCTGAATCCTCAATCCTCAATCTTCAATACTCAATACTCAATCTGCAATCCTGAATCCTCAATCCTCAATCCTCAATCCTCAATCCTCATTCTTCAATCCTCAATACCGAATCCTCAATCTTCAATCCTCAATCCTCAATCCTCAATTCTCAGTACTCAACAATCAGTTGTCAATCCTTAATTCTCAATAGAATATCATCAATTCACAGCTTTCAATACTCAATACTCAACCTGCAATCTTCAAATCTCTATCCACAAACATCAATTCTCATCACTCAACGCTCAACGCTCAGTCCCCAATCCTCAATCATCAATCCTCAGTCCTCAACACTCAGTCCCCAATCCTCAATCTTCAATCCTCAATACTCAATCTTCAATCCTCGATCCTCAATCCTCGATCCTCAATCCTCAATCCTCAATCGTCAATCTCCAATCCTGAATACTCAATCCTCAATCCTCAATCCTCAATCCTCATCCTTCAATCCTCAATACCCAATCCTCAATCTTCAATCCTCAATCCTCAATCCTGAATTCTCAATCCTCAATCCTCAGTCCTCAGTCCTCAAACCTCAATCCTCAACCCTCAGCCCTCACCCTCAATCCTCAATCCTCAATCCTCAATCCTTAATCTTCAATCCTCAATACTCAAACTTCAATCCTCAATCCTCAATACGCAATCCTCAATCCTCAATCCTCAATCGTCAGCCTTCAATCCTCAATACTCAATCTTCAATCCTCAATCCTCAATCCTCAATCCTCAATCCTCGATCTTCAATACTCCATACCCAATCCTCAATCTTCCATCCTCAATCCTCAATCCTCAACTCTCGATTCTCAATCCTCAATCCTCAATCCTCAATTCCCAATCCTCAATCCTCATCCTTCAATCCTCAATACCCAATCCTCAATCTTCAATCCTCAATCCTCAATCCTCAATCCTCAATCCTCAATCCTCAATCCTCAATCCTCAATCCTCAATCCTCAGTACTCAATCGTCAGTCTTCATTCCTCAATGCTCAATCTTCAATCCTCAATCCTCAATCCTCAATCCTCAGACCTCAGTCCTCAAACCTCAATCCTCAACCCTCAGCCCTCATCCTCAATCCTCAATCCTCAATCTTCAATCCACAATCCTCAATTCTCAATCCTCAATCCTCAATCCTCAGACCTCAAACATCAATACTCAACCCTCAGTCCTCGTCCTCAATGCACAACCCTCAATCCTCAATCCTCAATCTTCAATCATCAATATTCATTCTTCAATCCTCAATCCTCAATCCTCAATCCTCAATCCTCAATCCTCAATCCACAGTCCCCAAACCTCAATCCTGAATCTTCAATCCTCAATACTCAATCTTCAATCCTCAATCCTCAATCCTCAATCCTCAATCTTCATTCCTCAAACCTCAATCCTCGATCCTCAATCCTCATTCTTCAATCCTCAATACCCAATCCTCAATCTTCAATCCTCAATCCTCAATCCTCAATTCTCAATCCTCAATCCTCGATCCTCAGACCTCAAACATCAATACTCGACCCTCAGTCCTCGTCCTCAATCCACAATCCTCAATCCCCAATCCTCAATCTTCAATCATCAATATACAATCTTCAGTCCTCAATCCCCAATACTCAATCCGCAACCCTCAATCCTCAATGTTCAATCCTCGATACCCAATCCTCAATGTTCAACACTCAATACTCAATCCTCAATCCTCAATCCTCAATCCTCAATCCTCAGTTCTCAATCCTCAATCCTCAGTCCCCAAACCTCAATCCTCAATCTTCAATCCCCAATACTCAATCTTCAATCCTCAATCCTCAATACTCAATCCTCAATCCTGAGTCCTCAATTGTCAGTCTTCAATCTTCAATACTCAATCTTCAATCCTCAATCCTCAATCCTCAATCCTCATACTTCAATCCTCAATACCCAATACTCAATCTTCAATCCTCAATCCTCAATCCTCAATCCTCAATCGTCAACCTCCAATCCTGAATACTCAATCTTCAATCCTCAATCCTCAATCCTCAATCCTCAATCCTCACACTTCAATCCTCAATACCCAATCCTCAATCTTCAATCCTCAATCCTCAATGCTCAATTCTCAACCCTCAATCCTCAGTCCTCAGTCCTCATACCTCAATCCTCAATCCTCAATCCTCAATCCTCAATCTTCAATCCTCAACACTCAAACTTCAGTCGTCAATCCTCAATACTCAATCCTCAATCCTCAATCCTCAATCGACAGTCTTCAATCCTCAATACTCAATCTTCAGTCCTCAATCCTCAATCCTCAATCCTCAATCCTCAGTCCTCCATCCTCAATCGTCAGTCTTCAATCCTCAATACTCAATCTTCAATCCCCAATCCTCAATCCTCAATCCTCAATCCTCATTCTTCAATCCTCAATACCCAATCTTCAATCTTCAATCATCAATCCTCAATCCTCAATTCTCAATCCTCAATCCTAAGTCCTCAGTCCTCAAACCTCAATCCTCAATCCTCAGCCCTCATCCTCAATCCTCAATCCTCAATCTTCAATCCTCAATCCTCAATCCTCAATACTCAATCATCAATCTTCAATCCTCAGTCCTCAAACCTCAATTCTGAATCCTCAATCCTGAATCCTTAATCTTCAATCCTCAATCCCCAATCCTCAATCTTCAATACTCAATCCTCAATCCTCAATCCTCAATCCTCAATTTTCAATCCTCGATCCTCAATCCTCAATCCTCAGTCCCAAACACTCAATCTTCAATCCATAATCCTCAACCCTCAATCTTCAATACTCAATACTCAATCTTCAATCCTCAATCCTCAATCCTCAATCCTCAGTCCTCAATCTTGAATCCTCAATACTCAATCTGCAATCCTCAATCCTCAATCCTCAATCCTAAATCCTCATTCTTCAGTCCTCAATACCGAATCCTCAACCTTCAATCCTCAATCCTCAATCCTCAATTCTCAGTACTCAATGTTCAATCATCAATATTCAATCTTCAATCCTCAATTTCTCAATCCTCAACCCTCAATCCTCAGCCCTCAATGTTCAATCCGCAATAACTAATCCACAATCTTCAATCCTCAATCCTCAATCCTCAATCCTCAATCCTCAGCCCTCAAACCTCAATCCTGAATCCTCAATCCTGAATTCTCAATCGTCAGTCCTCAGTCCTCAGTCCTCAAACCTCAATCCTCAACCCTCAGCCCTCACCCTCAATCCTCAATCCTCAATCCTCAATCCTCAATCCTCAATCTTCAATCCTCAATACTCAAACTTCAATCCTCAATCCTCAATACGCAATCCTCAATCCTCAATCCTCATTCGTCAGTCTTCAATCCTCAATACACAATCTTCAATCCTCAGTCCTCAATCCTCAATCCTCAACCCTCGATCTTCAATACTCAATACCCAATCCTCAATCTTCAATCCTCAATCCTCAATCCTCAACTCTCGATTCTCAATCCTCAATCCTCAATCCTCAATTCTCAATCCTCAATCCTCAGTCCTCAGTCCTCAATACACAATCTTCAATCCTCAATCCTCAATCCTCAATCCTCAATCCTCATTCGTCAATCCTCAATACCCAATCCTCAATCTTCAATCCTCAATCCTCAATGCTCAATTCTCAACCCTCAATCCTCAGTTCTCAGTCCTCAAACCTCAATCCTCAATCCTCAGGTCTCAGTCCTCAAACCTCAATCCTCAATCCTCAATCCTCAATCCTCAATCCTCAATCTTCAATCCTCAATCCTCAATCCTCAATCCTCAGTCCTCAACCGTCAGTCTTCATTCCTCAATGCTCAATCTTCAATCCTCAATCCTCAATCCTCAATCCTCAGTCCTCAGTCCTCAAACCTCAATCCTCAGCCCTCAGCGCTCATCCACAATCCTCAATCCTCAATCTTCAATCCACCATCGTCAATTCTCAATCCTCAATCCTCAATCCTCAGTCCTCAAACCTCAATCCTCAATCCTCAATCCTCAATCCTCAATCTTCAATCCTCAACACTCAAACTTCTGTCGTCAATCCTCAATACTCAATCCTCAATCCTCAATCCTCAATCGACAGTCTTCAATCCTCAATCCTCAATTCTCAATCCTCAATCCTAAGTCCTCAGTCCTCAAACCTCAATCCTCAACCCTCAGCCCTGATCCTCAATCCTCAATCCTCAATCTTCAATCCTCAATCCTCAATCCTCAATACTCAACCTTCAATCCTCAATCCTCAGTCCTCAAACCTCAATTCTGAATCCTCAATCCTGAATCCTTAATCATCAATCCTCAATCCCCAATCCTCAATCTTCAATCCTCAATCCTCAATCCTCAATCCTCAATCCTCAACCTTCAATCCTCGATCCTCAATCCTCAATCCTCAGTCCCAAATACTCAATCTTCAATCCATAATCCTCAACCCTCAATCTTCAATACTCAATACACAATCTTCAATCCTCAATCCTCAATCCTCAGTCCTCAATCGTCAATCTTCAATCCTCAATACTCAATCTTCAATCCTCAATCCTCAATCCTCAATCCTCAATCCTCATTCTTCAATCCTCAATACCCAATCTTCAATCTTCAATCATCAATCCTCAATCCTCAATTCTCAATCCTCAATCCTAAGTCCTCAGTCCTCAAACCTCAATCCTCAATCCTCAGCCCTCATCCTCAATCCTCAATCCTCAATCTTCAATCCTCAATCCTCAATCCTCAATACTCAATCTTCAATCTTCAATCCTCAGTCCTCAAACCTCAATTCTGAATCCTCAATCCTGAATCCTTAATCTTCAATCCTCAATCCCCAATCCTCAATCTTCAATACTCAATCCTCAATCCTCAGTCCTGAATCCTCAATTTTCAATCCTCGATCCTCAATCCTCAATCCTCAGTCCCAAATACTCAATCTTCAATCCATAATCCTCAACCCTCAATCTTCAATACTCAATACTCAATCTTCAATCCTCAATCCTCAATCCTCAATCCTCAATCCTCAGTCTTCAATCCTCAATACTCAATCTGCAATCCTCAATCCTCAATCCTCAATCCTCAATCCTCATTCTTCAGTCCTCAATACCGAATCCTCAATCTTCAATCCTCAATCCTCAATCCTCAATTCACAGTACTCAATGTTCAATCATCAATATTCAATCTTCAATCCTCAATTTCTCAATCCTCAACCCTCAATCCTCAGCCCTCAATGTTCAATCCGCAATAACTAATCCACAATCTTCAATCCTCAATCCTCAACCCTCAATCCTCAATCCTCAATCCTCAGCCCTCAAACCTCAATCCTGAATCCTCAATCCTGAATTCTCAATCCTCAATCCTCAGTCCTCAGTCCTCAAACCTCAATCCTCAACCTTCAGCCCTCACCCTCAATCCTCAATCCTCAATCCTCAATCCTCAATCTTCAATCCTCAATACTCAAACTTCAATCCTCAATCCTCAATACGCAATCCTCAATCCTCAATCCTCAATAATCAATAGTCAGTCTACAATCCTCAATACTCAATCTTCAACACTCAATCCTCAATCCTCAATCCTCAATCCTCGATCTTCAGTCCTCAATACCCAATCCTCAAACTTCAATCCTCAATCCTCAATCCTCAACACTCGATCCTCAATCCTCAATCCTCAATCCTCAATTCTCAATCCTCAATCCTCAGTCCTCAGTCCTCAATACACAATCTTCAATACTCAATCCTCAATCCTCAATCCTCAATCCTCATTCTTCAATCCTCAATACCCAATCCTCAATCTTCAATCCTCAATCCTCAATGCTCAATTCTCAACCCTCAATCCTCAGTCCTCAGTCCTCAAACCTCAATCCTCAATCCTCAATCCTCAATCCTCAATCTTCAATCCTCAACACTCAAACTTCAGTCGTCAATCCTCAATACTCAATCCTCAATCCTCAGTCGACAGTCTTCAATCCTCAATACTCAATCTTCAATCCTCAATCCTCAATGCTCAATCCTCAATCCTGAGTCCTCAATCCTCAATCGTCAGTCTTCAATCCTCAATACTCAATCTTCAATCCCCAATCCTCAATCCTCAATCCTCAGTCCTCAAACCTCAATTCTGAATCCACAATCCTGAATCCTCAATCCTCAATCCTCAATCCTCAATCCTCAATCCTCAATCCTCAATCCTCAATCCTCAATCCTCAATCCTCAATCCTCAGTCCTCAATCGTCAGTCTTCATTCCTCAATGCTCAATCTTCAATCCTCAATCCTCAATCCTCAATCCTCAGTCCTCAGTTCTCAAACCTCAATCCTCAGCCCTCAGCGCTCATCCACAATCCTCAATCCTCAATCTTCAATCCACAATCGGCAATTCTCAATCCTCAATCCTCAATCCTCAGTCCTCAAACCTCAATCCTCAATCCTCAATCCTCAATCCTCAATCTTCAATCCTCAACACTCAAACTTCTGTCGTCAATCCTCAATACTCAATCCTCAATCCTCAATCCTCAATCGACAGTCTTCAATCCTCAATACTCAATCTTCAATCCTCAATCCTCAATCCTCAATCCTCAATCCTCAGTCCTCAATCCTCAAACGTCAGTCTTCAATCCTCAATACTCAATCTTCAATCCCCAAACCTCAATCCTCAATCCTCAATCCTCATTCTTCAATCCTCACTACCCAATCTTCAATCTTCAATCATCAATACTCAATCCTCAATTCTCAATCCTCAATCCTAAGTCCTCAGTCCTCAAACCTCAATCCTCAACCCTCAGCCCTGATCCTCAATCCTCAATCCTCAATCTTCAATCCTCAATCCTCAATCCTCAATACTCAACCTTCAATCATCAATCCTCAGTCCTCAAACCTCAATTCTGAATCCTCAATCCTGAATCCTTAATCTTCAATCCTCAATCCCCAATCCTCAATCTTCAATCCTCAATCCTCAATCCTCAATCCTCAATCCTCAATCCTCAACCTTCAATCCTCGATCCTCAATCCTCAATCCTCAGTCCCAAATACTCAATCTTCAATCCATAATCCTCAACCCTCAATCTTCAATACTCAATACACAATCTTCAATCCTCAATCCTCAATACTTAGTCCTCAATCCTCAATCTTCAATCCTCAATACTCAATCTTCAATCCTCAATCCTCAATCCTCAATCCTCAATCCTCAATACCCAATCCTCAATCTTCAATCCTCAATCCTCAATGCTCAATTCTCAACCCTCAATCCTCAGTCCTCAGTCCTCAAACCTCAATCCTCAATCCTCAATCCTCAATCCTCAATCTTCAATCCTCAACACTCAAACTTCAGTCGTCAATCCTCAATACTCAATCCTCAATCCTCAGTCGACAGTCTTCAATCCTTAATACTCAATCTTCAATCCTCAATCCTCAATGCTCAATCCTCAATCCTGAGTCCTCAATCCTCAATCGTCAGTCTTCAATCCTCAATACTCAATCTTCAATCCCCAATCCTCAATCCTCAATCCTCAGTCCTCAAACCTCAATTCTGAATCCACAATCCTGAATCCTCAATCCTCAATCCTCAATCCTCAATCCTCAATCCTCAATCCTCAATCCTCAATCCTCAATCCTCAATCCTCAGTCCTCAATCGTCAGTCTTCATTCCTCAATGCTCAATCTTCAATCCTCAATCCTCAATCCTCAATCCTCAGTCCTCAGTCCTCAAACCTCAATCCTCAGCCCTCAGCGCTCATCCACAACCCTCAATCCTCAATCTTCAATCCACAATCGGCAATTCTCAATCCTCAATCCTCAATCCTCAGTCCTCAAACCTCAATCCTCAATCCTCAATCCTCAATCCTCAATCTTCAATCCTCAACACTCAAACTTCTGTCGTCAATCCTCAATACTCAATCCTCAATCCTCAATCCTCAATCGACAGTCTTCAATCCTCAATACTCAATCTTCAATCCTCAATCCTCAATCCTCAATCCTCAATCCTCAGTCCTCAATCCTCAATCGTCAGTCTTCAATCCTCAATACTCAATCTTCAATCCCCAAACCTCAATCCTCAATCCTCAATCCTCAATCTTCAATCCTCAATCCTCAATCCTCAATACTCAACCTTCAATCATCAATCCTCAGTCCTCAAACCTCAATTCTGAATCCTCAATCCTGAAACCTTAATCTTCAATCCTCAATCCCCAATCCTCAATCTTCAATCCTCAATCCTCAATCCTCAATCCTCAATCCTCAATCCTCAACCTTCAATCCTCGATCCTCAATCCTCAATCCTCAGTCCCAAATACTCAATCTTCAATCCATAATCCTCAACCCTCAATCTTCAATACTCAATACACAATCTTCAATCCTCAATCCTCAATACTTAGTCCTCAATCCTCAATCTTCAATCCTCAATACTCAATCTTCAATCCTCAATCCTCAATCCTCAATCCTCAATCCTGAATCCTCAATCCTCAATCTTCAATCCTCAATACTCAATCTGCAATCCTCAATCCTCAATCCTCAATCCTCAATCCTCATTCTTCAATCCTCAATACCGAGTCCTCAATCTTCAATCCTCCATCCTCACTCCTCAATTCTCAGTACTCAATCTTCAATCATCAATATTCAATCTTCAATCCTCAATCCTCAGTCCTCGATCCTCAATCCTCAATCCTCAATCGTCAATCTCCAATCCTGAATACTCAATCCTCAATCCTCAATCCTCAATCCTCATCCTTCAATCCTCAATACCCAATCCTCAATCTTCAATCCTCAATCCTCAATCCTCATCCTTCAATCCTCAATACCCAATCCTCAATCTTCAATCCTCAATCCTCAATCCTGAATTCTCAATCCTCAATCCTCCATCCTCAGTCCTCAAAACCTCAATCCTCAACCCTCAGCCCTCATCCTCAATCCTCAATCCTCAATCCTCAATGCTCAATCTTCAATCCTCAATACTCAAATTTCAATCCTCAATCCTCAATACGCAATCCTCAATCCTCAATCCTCAATAATCAATAGTCAGTCTACAATCCTCAATACTCAATCTTCAATACTCAATCCTCAATCCTCAATCCTCAATCCTCGATCTTCAGTCCTCAATACCCAATCCTCAAACTTCAATCCTCAATCCTCAATCCTCAACACTCGATCCTCAATCCTCAATCCTCAATCCTCAATCCTCAATCCTCAATCCTCAGTCCTCAGTCCTCAATCCTCAATCTTCAATCCTCGATCCTCAATCCTCAATCCTCAGTCCCAAATACTCAATCTCCAATCCATAATCCTCAACCCTCAATCTTCAATACTCAATACTCAATCTTCAATCCTCAATCCTCAATCCTCAGTTCTCAATCCTCAATCTTCAATCCTCAATACTCAATCTTCAATCCTCAATCCTCAATCCTCAATCCTCAATCCTCAATCCTGAATCCTCAATCCTCAATCTTCAATCCTCAATACTCAATCTTCAATCCTCAATCCTCAATCCTCAATTCTCAGTACTCAATCTTCAATCATCAATATTCAATCTTCAATCCTCAATTTCTCAATCCTCAAACCTCAATCCTCAGCCCTCAATGTTCCAGCCGCAATAACTAATCCACAATCTTCAATCCTCAATCCTCAATCCTCAATCCTCAATCCTCAATCCTCAGCCCTCAAACCTCAATCCTGAATCCTCAATCCTGAATCCTCGATCTTCAGCTCTCAGTCCTCAACAATCAGTTGTCAATCCTTAATTCTCAATAGAATATCACCAATTCACAGCTTTCAATACTCAATACTCAACCTGCAATCTTCAAATCTCTATCCACAAACATCAATTCTCATCACACAACGCTCAACGCTCAGTCCCCAATCCTCAATCTTCAATCCTCAGTCCTCAACACTCAGTCCCCAATCCTCAATCTTCAATCCTCAATACTCAATCTTCAATCCTCAATCCTCAATCCTCGATCCTCAATCCTCAATCCTCAATCGTCAATCTCCAATCCTGAATACTCAATCCTCAATCCTCAATCCTCAATCCTCATCCTTCAATCCTCAATACCCAATCCTCAATCTTCAATCCTCAATCCTCAATCCTGAATTCTCAATCCTCAATCCTCAGTCCTCAGTCCTCAAATCTCAATCCTCAACCCTCAGCCCTCACCCTCAATCCTCAATCCTCAATCCTCAATCCTCAATCTTCAATCCTCAATACTCAAACTTCAATCCTCAATCCTCAATACGCAATCCTCAATCCTGAATCCTCAATCGTCAGTCTTCAATCCTCAATACTCAATCTTCAATCCTCAATCCTCAATCCTCAATCCTCAATCCTCGATCTTCAATACTCAATACCCAATCCTTAATCTTCAATCCTCAATCCTCAATCCTCAACTCTCGATTCTCAATCCTCAATCCTCAATCCTCAATTCCCAATCCTCAATCCTCAATCCTCAATCGACAGTCTTCAATCCTCAATACTCAATCTTCAATCCTCAATCCTCAATCCTCAATCCTCAATCCTCAATCCTCAATCCTCAATCCTCAATCCTCAATCCTCAATCCTCAGTACTCAATCGTCAGTCTTCATTCCTCAATGCTCAATCTTCAATCCTCAATCCTCAATCCTCAATCCTCAGTCCTCAGTCCTCAAACCTCAATCCTCAACCCTCAGCCCTCATCCTCAATCCTCAATCCACAATCTTCAATCCACAATCCTCAATTCTCAATCCTCAATCCTCAATCCTCAGACCTCAAACATCAATACTCAGCCCTCAGTCCTCGTCCTCAATGCACAACCCTCAATCCTCAATCCTCAATCTTCAATCATCAATATTCATTCTTCAATCCTCAATCCTCAATCCTCAATCCTCAATCCTCAATCCTCAATCCACAGTCCCCAAACCTCAATCCTGAATCTTCAATCCTCAATACTCAATATTCAATCCTCAGTCCTCAATCCTCTATCCTCAATCTTCATTCCTCAAACCTCAATCCTCGATCCTCAATCCTCATTCTTCAATCCTCAATACCCAATCCTCAATCTTCAATCCTCAATCCTCAATCCTCAATTCTCAATCCTCAATCCTCGATCCTCAGACCTCAAACATCAATACTCGACCCTCAGTCCTCGTCCTCAATCCACAATCCTCAATACCCAATTCTCAATCTTCAATCATCAATATACAATCTTCAGTCCTCAATCCCCAATACTCAATCCGCAACCCTCAATCCTCAATGTTCAATCCGCGATACCCAATCCTCAATGTTCAACACTCAATACTCAATCCTCAATCCTCAATCCTCAATCCTCAATCCTCAGTTCTCAATCCTCAATCTTCAGTCCCCAAACCTCAATCCTCAATCTTCAATCCCCAATACTCAATCTTCAATCCTCAATCCTCAATACTCAATCCTCAATCCTGAGTCCTCAATTGTCAGTCTTCAATCTTCAATACTCAATCTTCAATCCTCAATCCTCAATCCTCAATCCTCATTCTTCAATGCTCAATACCCAATACTCAATCTTCAATCCTCAATCCTCAATCCTCGATCCTCAATCCTCAATCCTCAATCGTCAACCTCCAATCCTGAATACTCAATCTTCAATCCTCAATTCTCAATCCTCAATCCTCAATCCCCACACTTCAATCCTCAATACCCAATCCTCAATCTTCAATCCTCAATCCTCAATGCTCAATTCTCAACCCTCAATCCTCAGTCCTCAGTCCTCATACCTCAATCCTCAATCCTCAATCCTCAATCCTCAATCTTCAATCCTCAACACTCAAACTTCAGTCGTCAATCCTCAATACTCAATCCGCAATCCTCAATCCTCAATCGACAGTCTTCAATCCTCAATACTCAATCTTCAATCCTCAATCCTCAATGCTCAATCCTCAATCCTGAGTCCTCAATCCTCAATCGTCAGTCTTCAATCCTCAATACTCAATCTTCAATCCCCAATCCTCAATCCTCAATCCTCAGTCCTCAAACCTCAATTCTGAATCCACAATCCTGAATCCTCAATCCTCAATCCTCAATCCTCAATCCTCAATCCTCAATCCTCAATCCTCAATCCTCAATCCTCAATCCTCATTCCTCAATCGTCAGTCTTCATTCCTCAATGCTCAATCTTCAATCCTCAATCCTCAATCCTCAATCCTCAGTCCTCAGTCCTCAAACCTCAATCCTCAGCCCTCAGCGCTCATCCACAATCCTCAATCCTCAATCTTCAATCCACAATCGGCAATTCTCAATCCTCAATCCTCAATCCTCAGTCCTCAAACCTCAATCCTCAATCCTCAATCCTCAATCCTCAATCTTCAATCCTCAACACTCAAACTTCTGTCGTCAATCCTCAATACTCAATCCTCAATCCTCAATCCTCAATCGACAGTCTTCAATCCTCAATACTCAATCTTCAATCCTCAATCCTCAATCCTCAATCCTCAATCCTCAGTCCTCAATCCTCAATCGTCAGTCTTCAATCCTCAATACTCAATCTTCAATCCCCAAACCTCAATCCTCAATCCTCAATCCTCATTCTTCAATCCTCACTACCCAATCTTCAATCTTCAATCATCAATCCTCAATCCTCAATTCTCAATCCTCAATCCTAAGTCCTCAGTCCTCAAACCTCAATCCTCAACCCTCAGCCCTGATCCTCAATCCTCAATCCTCAATCTTCAATCCTCAATCCTCAATCCTCAATACTCAACCTTCAATCATCAATCCTCAGTCCTCAAACCTCAATTCTGAATCCTCAATCCTGAATCCTTAATCTTCAATCCTCAATCCCCAATCCTCAATCTTCAATCCTCAATCCTCAATCCTCAATCCTCAATCCTCAATCCTCAACCTTCAATCCTCGATCCTCAATCCTCAATCCTCAGTCCCAAATACTCAATCTTCAATCCATAATCCTCAACCCTCAATCTTCAATACTCAATACACAATCTTCAATCCTCAATCCTCAATACTTAGTCCTCAATCCTCAATCTTCAATCCTCAATACTCAATCTTCAATCCTCAATCCTCAATCCTCAATCCTCAATCCTGAATCCTCAATCCTCAATCTTCAATCCTCAATACTCAATCTGCAATCCTCAATCCTCAATCCTCAATCCTCAATCCTCATTCTTCAATCCTCAATACCGAGTCCTCAATCTTCAATCCTCCATCCTCACTCCTCAATTCTCAGTACTCAATCTTCAATCATCAATATTCAATCTTCAATCCTCAATCCTCAGTCCTCGATCCTCAATCCTCAATCCTCAATCGTCAATCTCCAATCCTGAATACTCAATCCTCAATCCTCAATCCTCAATCCTCATCCTTCAATCCTCAATACCCAATCCTCAATCTTCAATCCTCAATCCTCAATTCTCATCCTTCAATCCTCAATACCCAATCCTCAATCTTCAATCCTCAATCCTCAATCCTGAATTCTCAATCCTCAATCCTCCATCCTCAGTCCTCAAAACCTCAATCCTCAACCCTCAGCCCTCATCCTCAATCCTCAATCCTCAATCCTCAATGCTCAATCTTCAATCCTCAATACTCAAATTTCAATCCTCAATCCTCAATACGCAATCCTCAATCCTCAATCCTCAATAATCAATAGTCAGTCTACAATCCTCAATACTCAATCTTCAATACTCAATCCTCAATCCTCAATCCTCAATCCTCGATCTTCAGTCCTCAATACCCAATCCTCAAACTTCAATCCTCAATCCTCAATCCTCAACACTCGATCCTCAATCCTCAATCCTCAATCCTCAATCCTCAATCCTCAATCCTCAGTCCTCAGTCCTCAATCCTCAATCTTCAATCCTCGATCCTCAATCCTCAATCCTCAGTCCCAAATACTCAATCTCCAATCCATAATCCTCAACCCTCAATCTTCAATACTCAATACTCAATCTTCAATCCTCAATCCTCAATCCTCAGTTCTCAATCCTCAATCTTCAATCCTCAATACTCAATCTTCAATCCTCAATCCTCAATCCTCAATCCTCAATCCTCAATCCTGAATCCTCAATCCTCAATCTTCAATCCTCAATACTCAATCTTCAATCCTCAATCCTCAATCCTCAATTCTCAGTACTCAATCTTCAATCATCAATATTCAATCTTCAATCCTCAATTTCTCAATCCTCAAACCTCAATCCTCAGCCCTCAATGTTCCAGCCGCAATAACTAATCCACAATCTTCAATCCTCAATCCTCAATCCTCAATCCTCAATCCTCAATCCTCAGCCCTCAAACCTCAATCCTGAATCCTCAATCCTGAATCCTCGATCTTCAGCTCTCAGTCCTCAACAATCAGTTGTCAATCCTTAATTCTCAATAGAATATCATCAATTCACAGCTTTCAATACTCAATACTCAACCTGCAATCTTCAAATCTCTATCCACAAACATCAATTCTCATCACACAACGCTCAACGCTCAGTCCCCAATCCTCAATCTTCAATCCTCAGTCCTCAACACTCAGTCCCCAATCCTCAATCTTCAATCCTCAATACTCAATCTTCAATCCTCAATCCTCAATCCTCGATCCTCAATCCTCAATCCTCAATCGTCAATCTCCAATCCTGAATACTCAATCCTCAATCCTCAATCCTCAATCCTCATCCTTCAATCCTCAATACCCAATCCTCAATCTTCAATCCTCAATCCTCAATCCTGAATTCTCAATCCTCAATCCTCAGTCCTCAGTCCTCAAATCTCAATCCTCAACCCTCAGCCCTCACCCTCAATCCTCAATCCTCAATCCTCAATCCTCAATCTTCAATCCTCAATACTCAAACTTCAATCCTCAATCCTCAATACGCAATCCTCAATCCTGAATCCTCAATCGTCAGTCTTCAATCCTCAATACTCAATCTTCAATCCTCAATCCTCAATCCTCAATCCTCAATCCTCGATCTTCAATACTCAATACCCAATCCTTAATCTTCAATCCTCAATCCTCAATCCTCAACTCTCGATTCTCAATCCTCAATCCTCAATCCTCAATTCCCAATCCTCAATCCTCAATCCTCAATCGACAGTCTTCAATCCTCAATACTCAATCTTCAATCCTCAATCCTCAATCCTCAATCCTCAATCCTCAATCCTCAATCCTCAATCCTCAATCCTCAATCCTCAATCCTCAATCCTCAATCCTCAGTACTCAATCGTCAGTCTTCATTCCTCAATGCTCAATCTTCAATCCTCAATCCTCAATCCTCAATCCTCAGTCCTCAGTCCTCAAACCTCAATCCTCAACCCTCAGCCCTCATCCTCAATCCTCAATCCACAATCTTCAATCCACAATCCTCAATTCTCAATCCTCAATCCTCAATCCTCAGACCTCAAACATCAATACTCAGCCCTCAGTCCTCGTCCTCAATGCACAACCCTCAATCCTCAATCCTCAATCTTCAATCATCAATATTCATTCTTCAATCCTCAATCCTCAATCCTCAATCCTCAATCCTCAATCCTCAATCCACAGTCCCCAAACCTCAATCCTGAATCTTCAATCCTCAATACTCAATATTCAATCCTCAATCCTCAATCCTCAATCCTCAATCTTCATTCCTCAAACCTCAATCCTCGATCCTCAATCCTCATTCTTCAATCCTCAATACCCAATCCTCAATCTTCAATACTCAATCCTCAATCCTCAATTCTCAATCCTCAATCCTCGATCCTCAGACCTCAAACATCAATACTCGACCCTCAGTCCTCGTCCTCAATCCACAATCCTCAATACCCAATTCTCAATCTTCAATCATCAATATACAATCTTCAGTCCTCAATCCCCAATACTCAATCCGCAACCCTCAATCCTCAATGTTCAATCCGCGATACCCAATCCTCAATGTTCAACACTCAATACTCAATCCTCAATCCTCAATCCTCAATCCTCAATCCTCAGTTCTCAATCCTCAATCTTCAGTCCCCAAACCTCAATCCTCAATCTTCAATCCCCAATACTCAATCTTCAATCCTCAATCCTCAATACTCAATCCTCAATCCTGAGTCCTCAATTGTCAGTCTTCAATCTTCAATACTCAATCTTCAATCCTCAATCCTCAATCCTCAATCCTCATTCTTCAATGCTCAATACCCAATACTCAATCTTCAATCCTCAATCCTCAATCCTCGATCCTCAATCCTCAATCCTCAATCGTCAACCTCCAATCCTGAATACTCAATCTTCAATCCTCAATTCTCAATCCTCAATCCTCAATCCCCACACTTCAATCCTCAATACCCAATCCTCAATCTTCAATCCTCAATCCTCAATGCTCAATTCTCAACCCTCAATCCTCAGTCCTCAGTCCTCATACCTCAATCCTCAATCCTCAATCCTCAATCCTCAATCTTCAATCCTCAACACTCAAACTTCAGTCGTCAATCCTCAATACTCAATCCGCAATCCTCAATCCTCAATCGACAGTCTTCAATCCTCAATACTCAATCTTCAATCCTCAATCCTCAATCCTCAACCCTCAATCCTCAGTCCTCCATCCTCAATCGTCAGTCTTCAATCCTCAATACTCAATCTTCAATCCCCAATCCTCAATCCTCAATCCTCAATGCTCATTCTTCAATCCTCAATACCCAATCTTCAATCTTCAATCATCAATCCTCAATCCTCAATTCTCAATCCTCAATCCTAAGTCCTCAGTCCTCAAACCTCAATCCTCAACCCTCAGCCCTCATCCTCAATCCTCAATCCTCAATCTTCAATCCTCAATCCTCAATCCTCAATACTCAATCTTCAATCTTCAATACTCAGTCCTCAAACCTCAATCCTGAATCCTCAATCCTGAATCCTTTATCTTCAATCCTCAATCCCCAATCCTCAATCTTCAATACTCAATCCTCAATCCTCAATCCTCAATCCTCAATCTTCAATCCTCGATCCTCAATCCTCAATCCTCAGTCCCAAATACTCAATCTTCAATCCATAATCCTCAACCCTCAATCTTCAATACTCAATACTCAATCTTCAATCCTCAATCCTCAATCCTCAATCCTCAATCCTCAATCTTCAATCCTCAATACTCAATCTGCAATCCTCAATCCTCAATCCTCAATCCTCAATCCTCATTCTTCAGTCCTCAATACCGAATCCTCAATCTTCAATTCTCAATCCTCAATCCTCAATTCTCAGTACTCAATGTTCCATCATCAATATTCAATCTTCAATCCTCAATTTCTCAATCCTCAACCCTCAATCCTCAGACCTCAATGTTCAATCCGCAATAACTAATCCACAATCTTCAATCCTCAATCCTCAATCCTCAATCGTCAGTCTTCAATCCTCAATACTCAATCTTCAATCCTCAGTCCTCAATTCTCAATCCTCAATCCTCGATCTTCAATACTCAATACCCAATCCTCAATCTTCAATCCTCAATCCTCAATCCTCAACTCTCGATTCTCAATCTTCAATCCTCAATCCTCAATTCTCAATCCTCAATCCTCAGTCCTCAGTCCTCAATACACAATCTTCAATCCTCAATCCTAAATCCTCAATCCTCAATCCTCATTCTTCAATCCTCAATACCCAATCCTCAATCTTCAATCCTCAATCCTCAATGCTCAATTCTCAACCCTCAATCCTCAGTTCTCAGTCCTCAAACCTCAATCCTCAATCCTCAGTTCTCAGTCCTCAAACCTCAATCCTCAATCCTCAATCCTCAATCCTCAATCCTCAATCCTCAATCGTCAATCCTCAATCCTCAATCCTCAGTCCTCAATCGTCAGTCTTCATTCCTCAATGCTCAATCTTCAATCCTCAATCCTCAATCCTCAATCCTCAGTCCTCAGTCCTCAAACCTCAATCCTCAGCCCTCAGCGCTCATCCACAATCCTCAATCCTCAATGTTCAATCCACAATCGTCAATTCTCAATCCTCAATCCTCAATCCTCAGACCTCAAACATCAATACTCAACCCTCAGTCCTCGTCCTCAATGCACGACCCTCAATCCTCAATCCTCAATCTTCAATCATCAATATTCATTCTTCAATCCTCAATCCTCAATCCTCAATCCTCAATCCTCAACCGTCAATGTTCAATCCGCAATACCCAATCCTCAATCTTCAATCCTCAATCCTCAATCCTCAATCCTCAATCCTCAATCCTCAGCCCGCAAACCTCAATCCTGAATCCTCAACCTTCAGCCCTCAGTCCTCAACAATCAGTTGTCAATCCTCAATCCTCAATAGAATATCATCAATTCACAGCTTTCAATACTCAATACTCAACCTGCTATCTTCAAATCTCTATACACAAACATCAATTCTCATCACTCAACCCTCAACACTCAGTCCCCAATCCTCAATCTTCAATCCTCAATCCTCAACACTCAGTCCCCAACCCTCAATCTTCAACCCTCAATACTCAATATTCAATCCTGTATCCTCAATCCTCGATCCTCAATACTCAATCCTCAATCGTCAATCTCCAATCCTGAATACTCAATCTTCAATCCTGAATCCTCAATACTCAATCCTCAACCCTCATTCTTAAATCCTCCATACCCAATCCTCAATCTTCAATCCTCAATCCTCAATCCTCAATTCTCAATCCTCAACCCTCAGTCCTCAGTCCTCAATACACAATCTTCAATCCTCAATCCTCAATCCTCAATCCTCAATCCTCATTCTTCAATCCTCAATACCCAATCCTCAATCTTCAATCCTCAATCCTCAATGCTCAATTCTCAACCCTCAATCCTCAGTTCTCAGTCCTCAATCCTCAATCCTCAATCCTCAGTTCTCAGTCCTCAAACCTCAATCCTCAATCCTCAATCCTCAATCCTCAATCCTCAATCCTCAATCCTCAATCCTCAATCCTCAATCCTCAATCCTCAGTCCTCAATCGTCAGTCTTCATTCCTCAATGCTCAATCTTCAATCCTCAATCCTCAATCCTCAATCCTCAGTCCTCAGTCCTCAGACCTCAATCCTCAGCCCTCAGCGCTCATCCACAATCCTCAATCCTCAATCTTCAATCCACAATCGTCAATTCTCAATCCTCAATCCTCAATCCTCAGACCTCAAACATCAATACTCAACCCTCAGTCCTCGTCCTCAATGCACAACCCTCAATCCTCAATCTTCAATCATCAATATTCATTCTTCAATCCTCAATCCTCAATCCTCAATCCTCAATCGTCAACCGTCAATGTTCAATCCGCAATACCCAATCCTCAATCTTCAATCCTCAATCCTCAATCCTCAATCCTCAATCTTCAATCCTCAAAACTCAAACTTCAGTCGTCAATCCTCAATACTCAATCCTCAATCCTCAGTCGACAGTCTTCAATCCTCAATACTCAATCTTCAATTCTCAATCCTCAATCCTCAATCCTCAATCCTGAGTCATCAATCCTCAATCGTCAGTCTTCAATCCTCAATACTCAATCTTCAATCCCCAATCCTCAATCCTCAATCCTCAGTCCTCAAACCTCAATTCTGAATCCACAATCCTGAATCCTCAATCCTCAATCCTCAATCCTCAATCCTCAATCCTCAATCCTCAATCCTCAATCCTCAATCCTCAATCCTCAATCCTCAGTCCTCAATCGTCAGTCTTCATTCCTCAATGCTCAATCTTTAATCCTCAATCCTCAATCCTCAATCCTCAGTCCTCAATCCTCAATCCTCAATCCTCAGTCCTCAATCCTCAATCGTCAGTCTTCAATCCTCAATACTCAATCTTCAATCCCCAATCCTCAATCCTCAATCCTCAATCCTCATTCTTCAATCCTCACTACCCAATCTTCAATCTTCAATCATCAATCCTCAATCCTCAATTCTCAATCCTCAATCCTAAGTCCTCAGCCCTCAAACCTCAATCCTCAACCTTCAATCCTCGATCCTCAATCCTCAATCCTCAGTCCCAAATACTCAATCTTCAATCAATAATCCTCAACCCTCAATCTTCAATACTCAATACACAATCTTCAATCCTCAATCCTCAATCCTCAGTCCTCAATCCTCAATCTTCAATCCTCAATACTCAATCTTCAATCCTCAATCCTCAATCCTCAATCCTCAATCCTGAATCCTCAATCCTCAATCTTCAATCCTCAATACTCAATCTGCAATCCTCAATCCTCAATCCTCAATCCTCAATCCTCATTCTTCAATCCTCAATACCGAATCCTCAATCTTCAATCCTCAATCCTCAATCCTCAATTCTCAGTACTCAATCTTCAATCATCAATATTCAATCTTCAATCCTCAATCCTCAGTCCTCGATCCTCAATCCTCAATCCTCAATCGTCAATCTCCAATCCTGAATACTCAATCCTCAATCCTCAATCCTCAATCCTCATCCTTCAATCCTCAATACCCAATCCTCAATCTTCAATCCTCAATCCTCAATCCTGAATCTTCAATCTTCAATCTTCAATCCTCGATACTCAAGCTTCAATCCTCAATACTCAATGCTCAATCCTCAATCCTCAATCCTCAATCGTCAGTCGTCAATCCTCAATACTCAATCTTCAATCCTCAATCCTCAATCCTCAATCCTCAATCCTCAATTTTCAATCCTCAATAACCAATCCTCAATCTTCAATCCTCAATCCTCAATCCACAATTCTCGATCTTCAATCCTCAATCCTCAATCGTCAATTCTCGATCCTCAATCCTCAGTCCTCAGTCCTCAATAAACAATCTTCAATCCTCAATCCTCAATCCTCAATCCTCAATCCTAATTCTTCAATCCTCAATACCCAATACTCAATCTTCAATCCTCAATCCTCAATCCTCAATTCTCAATCCTCAACCCTCAGTACTCAGTCCTCAAACCTCAATCCTCAACCCTCAGCCCTCATCGTCAATCCTCAATCCACAATCCTCAATCCTCAATCCTCAATATTCAATCCTCAATACTCAATCTTCAATCCTCAATGCTCAGTCCTCAAACCTCAATTCTGAATCATCAATCCTGAATCCTCAATCTTCGGCCCTCAGTCCTCAACAATCAGTTCTCAACGCTCAGTACTCAATAGTATATCCTCAATTCACAGTTTTCAATACTCAATACTCAATCTGCAATCATCAAACCTCTATCCACAAACATCAATTCTCATCACTCAACCCTCAACACTCTGTCCCCAACTTTCAGTCCTCAATCCTCAATCCTCAATCCTCAATCGTCAATCTACAATCCTCAATACTCCATCTTCAATCCTCAGTCCTCAATACTCAATCCTCAATCCTCATTCTTCAATCCTCAATACCCAATACTCAATCTTCAATCCTCAATTCTCAATTCTCAACTCTGAATCCTCAATCCTCAATTTTCAAACCTCATTCTTCAATCCTCAATACCCAATACTCAATCTTCAATCCTCAATCCTCAATCCTCGACCCTCAATCCTCAATCCTCAATCCTCAATCCTCAATTCTCAATCCTCAATCCTCAGTCCTCAGTCCTCAATACACAATCTTCAATCCTCAATCCTCAATCCTCAATCCTCAATCCTCACACTTCAATCCTCAATACCCAATCCTCAATCTTCAATCCCCAATCCTCAATCCTCAATCCTCAATCCTCATTCTTCAATCCTCAATACCCAATCTTCAATCTTCAATCATCAATCCTCAATCCTCAATTCTCAATCCTCAATCCTAAGTCCTCAGTCCTCAAACCTCAATCCTCAACCCTCAGCCCTCATCCTCAATCCTCAATCCTCACACTTCAATCCTCAATACCCAATCCTCAATCTTCAATCCCCAATCCTCAATCCTCAATCCTCAATCGTCATTCTTCAATCCTCAATACCCAATCTTCAATCTTCAATCATCAATCCTCAATCCTCAATTCTCAATCCTCAATCCTAAGTCCTCAGTCCTCAAACCTCAATCCTCAACCCTCAGCCCTCATCCTCAATCCTCAATCCTCAATCTTCAATCCTCAATCCTCAATCCTCAATACTCAATCTTCAATCTTCAATCCTCAGTCCTCAAACCTCAATTCTGAATCCTCAATCCTGAATCCTTAACCTTCAATCCTCAATCCCCAATCCTCAATCTTCAATACTCAATCCTCAATCCTCAATCCTCAATCCTCAATCTTCAATCCTCGATCCTCAATCCTCAATCCTCAGTCCCAAATACTCAATCTTCAATCCATAATCCTCAACCCTCAATCTTCGATACTCAATACTCAATCTTCAATCCTCAATCCTCAATCCTCAATCCTCAATCCTCAATCTTCAATCCTCAATACTCAATCGGCAATCCACAATTCTCAATCCTCAATCCTCAATCCTCATTCTTCAGTCCTCAATACCGAATCCTCAATCTTCAATCCTCAATCCTCAATCCTCAATCCTCAATTCTCAGTACTCAATGTTCAATCATCAATATTCAATCTTCAATCCTCAATTTCTCAATCCTCAACCCTCAATCCTCAGCCCTCAATGTTCAATCCGCAATAACTAATCCACAATCTTCAATCCTCAATCCTCAATTGTCAATCCTCAATCCTCAATCCTCAGCCCTCAAACCTCAATCCTGAATCCTCAATCCTGAATTCTCAATCCTCAATCCTCAGTCCTCGGTCCTCAAACCTCAATCCTCAACCCTCAGCCCTCACCCTCATTCCTCAATCCTCAATCCTCAATCCTCAATCTTCAATCCTCAATACTCAAACTTCAATCCTCAATCCTCAATACGCAATCCTCAATCCTCAATCCTCAATCATCTGTCTTCAATCCTCAATACTCAATCTTCAATCCTCAGTCCTCAATCCTCAATCCTCAATCCTCGATCTTCAATACTCAATACCCAATCCTCAATCTTCAATCCTCAATCCTCAATCCTCAACTCTCGATTCTCAATCCTCAATCCTCAATCCTCAATTCTCAATCCTCAATCCTCAGTCCTCAGTCCTCAATACACAATCTTCAATCCTCAATCCTCAATCCTCAATCCTCAATCCTCATTCTTCAGTCCTCAATACCCAATCCTCAATATTCAATCCTCAATCCTCAATCCTCAGTCCTCAATCGTCAGTCTTCATTCCTCAATGCTCAATCTTCAATCCTCAATCCTCAATCCTCAATCCTCAATCCTCAGTCCTCAGACCTCAATCCTCAGCCCTCAGCGCTCATCCACAATCCTCAATCCTCAATCTTCAATCCACAATCGTCAATTCTCAATCCTCAATCCTCAATCCTCAGACCTCAAACGTCAATACTCAACCCTCAGTCCTCGTCCTCAATGCACAACCCTCAATCCTCAATCCTCAATCTTCAATCATCATTATTCATTCTTCAATCCTCAATCCTCAATCCTCAATCCTCAATCGTCAACCGTCAATGTTCAATCCGCAATACCCAATCCTCAATCTTCAATCCTCAATCCTCAATCCTCAATCCTCAATCTTCAATCCTCAACACTCAAACTTCAGTCGTCAATCCTCAATACTCAATCCTCAATCCTCAGTCGACAGTCTTCAATCCTCAATACTCAATCTTCAATTCTCAATCCTCAATCCTCAATCCTCAATCCTGAGTCATCAATCCTCAATCGTCAGTCTTCAATCCTCAATACTCAATCTTCAATCCCCAATCCTCAATCCTCAATCCTCAGTCCTCAAACCTCAATTCTGAATCCACAATCCTGAATCCTCAATCCTCAATCCTCAATCCTCAATCCTCAATCCTCAATCCTCAATCCTCAATCCTCAATCCTCAATCCTCAGTCCTCAATCGTCAGTTTTCATTCCTCAATGCTCAATCTTTAATCCTCAATCCTCAATCCTCAATCCTCAGTCCTCAATCCTCAATCCTCAATCCTCAGTCCTCAATCCTCAATCGTCAGTCTTCAATCCTCAATACTCAATCTTCAATCCCCAATCCTCAATCCTCAATCCTCAATCCTCATTCTTCAATCCTCACTACCCAATCTTCAATCTTCAATCATCAATCCTCAATCCTCAATTCTCAATCCTCAATCCTAAGTCCTCAGCCCTCAAACCTCAATCCTCAACCTTCAATCCTCGATCCTCAATCCTCAATCCTCAGTCCCAAATACTCAATCTTCAATCAATAATCCTCAACCCTCAATCTTCAATACTCAATACACAATCTTCAATCCTCAATCCTCAATCCTCAGTCCTCAATCCTCAATCTTCAATCCTCAATACTCAATCTTCAATCCTCAATCCTCAATCCTCAATCCTCAATCCTGAATCCTCAATCCTCAATCTTCAATCCTCAATACTCAATCTGCAATCCTCAATCCTCAATCCTCAATCCTCAATCCTCATTCTTCAATCCTCAATACCTAATCCTCAATCTTCAATCCTCAATCCTCAATCCTCAATTCTCAGTACTCAATCTTCAATCATCAATATTCAATCTTCAATCCTCAATCCTCAGTCCTCGATCCTCAATCCTCAATCCTCAATCGTCAATCTCCAATCCTGAATACTCAATCCTCAATCCTCAATCCTCAATCCTCATCCTTCAATCCTCAATACCCAATCCTCAATCTTCAATCCTCAATCCTCAATCCTCAATCTTCAATCTTCAATCTTCAATCCTCGATACTCAAGCTTCAATCCTCAATACTCAATGCTCAATCGTCAATCCTCAATCCTCAATCGTCAGTCGTCAATCCTCAATACTCAATCTTCAATCCTCAATCCTCAATCCTCAATCCTCAATCCTCAATTTTCAATCCTCAATAACCAATCCTCAATCTTCAATCCTCAATCCTCAATCCACAATTCTCGATCTTCAATCCTCAATCCTCAATCGTCAATTCTCGATCCTCAATCCTCAGTCCTCAGTCCTCAATAAACAATCTTCAATCCTCAATCCTCAATCCTCAATCCTCAATCCTAATTCTTCAATCCTCAATACCCAATACTCAATCTTCAATCCTCAATCCTCAATCCTCAATTCTCAATCCTCAACCCTCAGTACTCAGTCCTCAAACCTCAATCCTCAACCCTCAGCCCTCATCGTCAATCCTCAATCCACAATCCTCAATCCTCAATCCTCAATATTCAATCCTCAATACTCAATCTTCAATCCTCAATGCTCAGTCCTCAAACCTCAATTCTGAATCATCAATCCTGAATCCTCAATCTTCGGCCCTCAGTCCTCAACAATCAGTTCTCAACGCTCAGTACTCAATAGTATATCCTCAATTCACAGTTTTCAATACTCAATACTCAATCTGCAATCATCAAACCTCTATCCACAAACATCAATTCTCATCACTCAACCCTCAACACTCTGTCCCCAACTTTCAGTCCTCAATCCTCAATCCTCAATCCTCAATCGTCAATCTACAATCCTCAATACTCCATCTTCAATCCTCAGTCCTCAATACTCAATCCTCAATCCTCATTCTTCAATCCTCAATACCCAATACTCAATCTTCAATCCTAAATTCTCAATTCTCAACTCTGAATCCTCAATCCTCAATTTTCAAACCTCATTCTTCAATCCTCAATACCCAATACTCAATCTTCAATCCTCAATCCTCAATCCTCGACCCTCAATCCTCAATCCTCAATCCTCAATCCTCAATTCTCAATCCTCAATCCTCAGTCCTCAGTCCTCAATACACAATCTTCAATCCTCAATCCTCAATCCTCAATCCTCAATCCTCACACTTCAATCCTCAATACCCAATCCTCAATCTTCAATCCCCAATCCTCAATCCTCAATCCTCAATCCTCATTCTTCAATCCTCAATACCCAATCTTCAATCTTCAATCATCAATCCTCAATCCTCAATTCTCAATCCTCAATCCTAAGTCCTCAGTCCTCAAACCTCAATCCTCAACCCTCAGCCCTCATCCTCAATCCTCAATCCTCACACTTCAATCCTCAATACCCAATCCTCAATCTTCAATCCCCAATCCTCAATCCTCAATCCTCAATCGTCATTCTTCAATCCTCAATACCCAATCTTCAATCTTCAATCATCAATCCTCAATCCTCAATTCTCAATCCTCAATCCTAAGTCCTCAGTCCTCAAACCTCAATCCTCAACCCTCAGCCCTCATCCTCAATCCTCAATCCTCAATCTTCAATCCTCAATCCTCAATCCTCAATACTCAATCTTCAATCTTCAATCCTCAGTCCTCAAACCTCAATTCTGAATCCTCAATCCTGAATCCTTAACCTTCAATCCTCAATCCCCAATCCTCAATCTTCAATACTCAATCCTCAATCCTCAATCCTCAATCCTCAATCTTCAATCCTCGATCCTCAATCCTCAATCCTCAGTCCCAAATACTCAATCTTCAATCCATAATCCTCAACCCTCAATCTTCGATACTCAATACTCAATCTTCAATCCTCAATCCTCAATCCTCAATCCTCAATCCTCAATCTTCAATCCTCAATACTCAATCGGCAATCCTCAATCCTCAATCCTCAATCCTCAATCCTCATTCTTCAGTCCTCAATACCGAATCCTCAATCTTCAATCCTCAATCCTCAATCCTCAATCCTCAATTCTCAGTACTCAATGTTCAATCATCAATATTCAATCTTCAATCCTAAATTTCTCAATCCTCAACCCTCAATCCTCAGCCCTCAATGTTCAATCCGCAATAACTAATCCACAATCTTCAATCCTCAATCCTCAATTGTCAATCCTCAATCCTCAATCCTCAGCCCTCAAACCTCAATCCTGAATCCTCAGTCCTGAATTCTCAATCCTCAATCCTCAGTCCTCGGTCCTCAAACCTCAATCCTCAACCCTCAGCCCTCACCCTCATTCCTCAATCCTCAATCCTCAATCCTCAATCTTCAATCCTCAATACTCAAACTTCAATCCTCAATCCTCAATACGCAATCCTCAATCCTCAATCCTCAATCATCTGTCTTCAATCCTCAATACTCAATCTTCAATCCTCAGTCCTCAATCCTCAATCCTCAATCCTCGATCTTCAATACTCAATACCCAATCCTCAATCTTCAATCCTCAATCCTCAATCCTCAACTCTCGATTCTCAATCCTCAATCCTCAATCCTCAATTCTCAATCCTCAATCCTCAGTCCTCAGTCCTCAATACACAATCTTCAATCCTCAATCCTCAATCCTCAATCCTCAATCCTCATTCTTCAGTCCTCAATACCCAATCCTCAATATTCAATCCTCAATCCTCAATGCTCAATTCTCAACCCTCAATCCTCAGTTCTCAGTCCTCAAACCTCAATCCTCAATCCTCAGTTCTCAGTTCTCAAACCTCAATCCTCAATCCTCAATCCTCAATCCTCAATCCTCAATCCTCAATCCTCAATCCTCAATCCTCAATCCTCAGTCCTCAATCGTCAGTCTTCATTCCTCAATGCTCAATCTTCAATCCTCAATCCTCAATCCTCAATCCTCAGTCCTCAGTCCTCAAACCTCAATCCTCAGCCCTCAGCGCTCATCCACAATCCTCAATCCTCAATCTTCAATCCACAATCGTCAATTCTCAATCCTCAATCCTCAATCCTCAGACCTCAAACATCAATACTCAACCCTCAGTACTCGTCCTCAATGCACAACCCTCAATCCTCAATCCTCAATCTTCAATCATCAATATTCATTCTTCAACCCTCAATCCTCAATCCTCAATCCTCAATCCTCAAACGTCAATGTTCAATCCGCAATACCCAATCCTCAATCTTCAATCCTCAATCCTCAATCCTCAATTCTCAATCCTCAATCCTCAGTCCTCAGTCCTCAATACACAATCTTCAATCCTCAATCCTCAATCCTCAATCCTCAATCCTCATTCTTCAATCCTCAATACCCAATCCTCAATCTTCAATCCTCAATCCTCAATGCTCAATTCTCAACCCTCAATCCTCAGTTCTCAGTCCTCAATCCTCAATCCTCAATCCTCAGTTCTCAGTCCTCAAACCTCAATCCTCAATCCTCAATCCTCAATCCTCAATCCTCAATCCTCAATCCTCAATCCTCAATCCTCAATCCTCAGTCATCAATCGTCAGTCTTCATTCCTCAATGCTCAATCCTCAATCCTCAATCCTCAATCCTCAATCCTCAGTCCTCAGTCCTCAGACCTCAATCCTCAGCCCTCAGCGCTCATCCACAATCCTCAATCCTCAATCTTCAATCCACAATCGTCAATTCTCAATCCTCAATCCTCAATCCTCAGACCTCAAACATCAATACTCAACCCTCAGTCCTCGTCCTCAATGCACAACCCTCAATCCTCAATCCTCAATCTTCAATCATCAATATTCATTCTTCAATCCTCAATTATCAATCCTCAATCCTCAATCCTCAACCGTCAATGTTCAATCCGCAATACCCAATCCTCAATCTTCAATCCTCAATCCTCAATCCTCAATCCTCAATCCTCAATCCTCAGCCCGCAAACCTCAATCCTGAATCCTCAATCTTGAATCCTCAATCTTCAGCCCTCAGTCCTCAACAATCAGTTGTCAATCCTCAATCCTCAATAGAATATCATCAATTCACAGCTTTCAATACTCAATACTCAACCTGCTATCTTCAAATCTCTATCCACAAACATCAATTCTCATCACTCAACCCTCAACACTCAGTCCCCAATCCTCAATCTTCAACCCTCAATCCTCAACACTCAGTCCCCAACCCTCAATCTTCAACCCTCAATACTCAATATTCAATCCTCTATCCTCAATCCTCGATCCTCAATCCTCAATCCTCAATCGTCAATCTCCAATCCTGAATACTCAATCTTCAATCCTGAATCCTCAATACTCAATCCTCAATCCTCATTCTTAGATCCTCAATACCCAATCCTCAATCTTCAATCCTCAATCCTCAATCCTGAATTCTCAATCCTCAATCCTCAGTCCTCAGTCCTCAAACCTCAATCCTCAACCCTCAGCCCTCATCCTCAATCCTCAATCCTCAATCTTCAATCCTCAATCTTCAATCCTCAATACTCAAGCTTCAATCCTCAATACTCAATGCTCAATCCTCAATCCTCAATCCTCAATCGTCAGTCGTCAATCCTCAATCCTCAATCCTCAATCCTCAATCCTCAATCCACAATCCTCAGTCCTCAACCGTCAGTCTTCATTCCTCAATGCTCAATCTTCAATCCTCAATCCTCAATCCTCAATCCTCAGTCCTCAGTCCTCAAACCTCAATCCTCAGCCCTCAGCGCTCATCCACAATCCTCAATCCTCAATCTTCAATCCACCATCGTCAATTCTCAATCCTCAATCCTCAATCCTCAGTCCTCAAACCTCAATCCTCAATCCTCAATCCTCAATCCTCAATCTTCAATCCTCAACACTCAATCTTCAATCCTCAATCCTCAATCCTCAATCCTCAATCCTCATTCTTCAATCATCAATACCCAATCTTCAATCTTCAATCATCAATCCTCAATCCTCAATTCTCAATCCTCAATCCTAAGTCCTCAGTCCTCAAACCTCAATCCTCAATCCTCAGCCCTCATCCTCAATCCTCAATCCTCAATCTTCAATCCTCAATCCTCAATACTCAATCTTCAATCTTCAATCCTCAGTCCTCAAACCTCAATTCTGAATCCTCAATCCTGAATCCTTAATCTTCAATCCTCAATCCCCAATCCTCAATCTTCAATACTCAATCCTCAATCCTCAGTCCTGAATCCTCAATTTTCAATCCTCGATCCTCAATCCTCAATCCTCAGTCCCAAATACTCAATCTTCAATCCATAATCCTCAACCCTCAATCTTCAATACTCAATACTCAATCTTCAATCCTCAATCCTCAATCCTCAATCCTCAATCCTCAGTATTCAATCCTCAATACTCAATCTGCAATCCTCAATCCTCAATCCTCAATCCTCAATCCTCATTCTTCAGTCCTCAATACCGAATCCTCAATCTTCAATCCTCAATCCTCAATCCTCAATTCACAGTACTCAATGTTCAATCATCAATATTCAATCTTCAATCCTCAATTTCTCAATCCTCAACCCTCAATCCTCAGCCCTCAATGTTCAATCCGCAATAACTAATCCACAATCTTCAATCCTCAATCCTCAACCCTCAATCCTCAATCCTCAATCCTCAGCCCTCAAACCTCAATCCTGAATCCTCAATCCTGAATTCTCAATCCTCAATCCTCAGTCCTCAGTCCTCAAACCTCAATCCTCAACCTTCAGCCCTCACCCTCAATCCTCAATCCTCAATCCTCAATCCTCAATCTTCAATCCTCAATACTCAAACTTCAATCCTCAATCCTCAATACGCAATCCTCAATCCTCAATCCTCAATAATCAATAGTCAGTCTACAATCCTCAATACTCAATCTTCAACACTCAATCCTCAATCCTCAATCCTCAATCCTCGATCTTCAGTCCTCAATACCCAATCCTCAAACTTCAATCCTCAATCCTCAATCCTCAACACTCGATCCTCAATCCTCAATCCTCAATCCTCAATTCTCAATCCTCAATCCTCAGTCCTCAGTCCTCAATACACAATCTTCAATACTCAATCCTCAATCCTCAATCCTCAATCCTCATTCTTCAATCCTCAATACCCAATCCTCAATCTTCAATCCTCAATCCTCAATGCTCAATTCTCAACCCTCAATCCTCAGTCCTCAGTCCTCAAACCTCAATCCTCAATCCTCAATCCTCAATCCTCAATCTTCAATCCTCAACACTCAAACTTCAGTCGTCAATCCTCAATACTCAATCCTCAATCCTCAGTCGACAGTCTTCAATCCTCAACACTCAATCTTCAATCCTCAATCCTCAATGCTCAATCCTCAATCCTGAGTCCTCAATCCTCAATCGTCAGTCTTCAATCCTCAATACTCAATCTTCAATCCCCAATCCTCAATCCTCAATCCTTAATCTTCAATCCTCAATCCCCAATCCTCAATCTTCAATCCTCAATCCTCAATCCTCAATCCTCAATCCTCAATCCTCAACCTTCAATCCTCGATCCTCAATCCTCAATCCTCAGTCCCAAATACTCAATCTTCAATCCATAATCCTCAACCCTCAATCTTCAATACTCAATACACAATCTTCAATCCTCAATCCTCAATACTTAGTCCTCTATCCTCAATGTTCAATCCTCAATACTCAATCTTCAATCCTCAATCCTCAATCCTCAATCCTCAATCCTCAATACCCAATCCTCAATCTTCAATCCTCAATCCTCAATGCTCAATTCTCAACCCTCAATCCTCAGTCCTCAGTCCTCAAACCTCAATCCTCAATCCTCAATCCTCAATCCTCAATCTTCAATCCTCAACACTCAAACTTCAGTCGTCAATCCTCAATACTCAATCCTCAATCCTCAGTCGACAGTCTTCAATCCTCAATACTCAATCTTCAATCCTCAATCCTCAATGCTCAATCCTCAATCCTGAGTCCTCAATCCTCAATCGTCAGTCTTCAATCCTCAATACTCAATCTTCAATCCCCAATCCTCAATCCTCAATCCTTAATCTTCAATCCTCAATCCCCAATCCTCAATCTTCAATCCTCAATCCTCAATCCTCAATCCTCAATCCTCAATCCTCAATCCTCAACCTTCAATCCTCGATCCTCAATCCTCAATCCTCAGTCCCAAATACTCAATCTTCAATCCATAATCCTCAACCCTCAATCTTCAATACTCAATACACAATCTTCAATCCTCAATCCTCAATACTTAGTCCTCAATCCTCAATCTTCAATCCTCAATACTCAATCTTCAATCCTCAATCCTCAATCCTCAATCCTCAATCCTCAATACCCAATCCTCAATCTTCAATCCTCAATCCTCAATGCTCAATTCTCAACCCTCAATCCTCAGTCCTCAGTCCTCAAACCTCAATCCTCAATCCTCAATCCTCAATCCTCAATCTTCAATCCTCAACACTCAAACTTCAGTCGTCAATCCTCAATACTCAATCCTCAATCCTCAGTCGACAGTCTTCAATCCTCAATACTCAATCTTCAATCCTCAATCCTCAACGCTCAATCCTCAATCCTGAGTCCTCAATCCTCAATCGTCAGTCTTCAATCCTCGATACTCAATCTTCAATCCCCAATCCTCAATCCTCAATCCTCAGTCCTCAAACCTCAATTCTGAATCCACAATCCTGAATCCTCAATCCTCAATCCTCAATCCTCAATCCTCAATCCTCAATCCTCAATCCTCAATCCTCAATCCTCAATCCTCAATCCTCAGTCCTCAATCGTCAGTCTTCATTCCTCAATCCTCAATCCTCAATCCTCAGTCCTCAAACCTCAATCCTCAATCCTCAATCCTCAATCCTCAATCTTCAATCCTCAACACTCAAACTTCTGTCGTCAATCCTCAATACTCAATCCTCAATCCTCAATCCTCAATCGACAGTCTTCAATCCTCAATACTCAATCTTCAATCCTCAATCCTCAATCCTCAATCCTCAATCCTCAGTCCTCAATCCTCAATCGTCAGTCTTCAATCCTCAATACTCAATCTTCAATCCCCAAACCTCAATCCTCAATCCTCAATCCTCATTCTTCAATCCTCACTACCCAATGTTCAATCTTCAATCATCAATCCTCAATCCTCAATTCTCAATCCTCAATCCTAAGTCCTCAGTCCTCAAACCTCAATCCTCAACCCTCAGCCCTGATCCTCAATCCTCAATCCTCAATCTTCAATCCTCAATCCTCAATCCTCAATACTCAACCTTCAATCATCAATCCTCAGTCCTCAAACCTCAATTCTGAATCCTCAATCCTGAATCCTTAATCTTCAATCCTCAATCCCCAATCCTCAATCTTCAATCCTCAATCCTCAATCCTCAATCCTCAATCCTCAATCCTCAACCTTCAATCCTCGATCCTCAATCCTCAATCCTCAGTCCCAAATACTCAATCTTCAATCCATAATCCTCAACCCTCAATCTTCAATACTCAATACACAATCTTCAATCCTCAATCCTCAATACTTAGTCCTCAATCCTCAATCTTCAATCCTCAATACTCAATCTTCAATCCTCAATCCTCAATCCTCAATCCTCAATCCTGAATCCTCAATCCTCAATCTTCAATCCTCAATACTCAATCTGCAATCCTCAATCCTCAATCCTCAATCCTCAATCCTCATTCTTCAATCCTCAATACCGAGTCCTCAATCTTCAATCCTCCATCCTCACTCCTCAATTCTCAGTACTCAATCTTCAATCATCAATATTCAATCTTCAATCCTCAATCCTCTGTCCTCGATCCTCAATCCTCAATCCTCAATCGTCAATCTCCAATCCTGAATACTCAATCCTCAATCCTCAATCCTCAATCCTCATCCTTCAATCCTCAATACCCAATCCTCAATCTTCAATCCTCAATCCTCAATCCTCATCCTTCAATCCTCAATACCCAATCCTCAATCTTCAATCCTCAATCCTCAATCCTGAATCCTCAATCCTCAATCCTCAGTCCTCAGTCCTCAAAACCCCAATCCTCAACCCTCAGCCCTCATCCTCAATCCTCAATCCTCAATCCTCAATGCTCAATCTTCAATCCTCAATACTCAAATTTCAATCCTCAATCCTCAATACGCAATCCTCAATCCTCAATCCTCAATAATCAATAGTCAGTCTACAATCCTCAATCCTCAACCTTCAATCCTCGATCCTCAATCCTCAATCCTCAGTCCCAAATACTCAATCTTCAATCCATAATCCTCAACCCTCAATCTTCAATACTCAATACACAATCTTCAATCCTCAATCCTCAATACTTAGTCCTCAATCCTCAATCTTCAATCCTCAATACTCAATCTTCAATCCTCAATCCTCAATCCTCAATCCTCAATCCTCAATACCCAATCCTCAATCTTCAATCCTCAATCCTCAATGCTCAATTCTCAACCCTCAATCCTCAGTCCTCAGTCCTCAAACCTCAATCCTCAATCCTCAATCCTCAATCCTCAATCTTCAATCCTCAACACTCAAACTTCAGTCGTCAATCCTCAATACTCAATCCTCAATCCTCAGTCGACAGTCTTCAATCCTCAATACTCAATCTTCAATCCTCAATCCTCAATGCTCAATCCTCAATCCTGAGTCCTCAATCCTCAATCGTCAGTCTTCAATCCTCGATACTCAATCTTCAATCCCCAATCCTCAATCCTCAATCCTCAGTCCTCAAACCTCAATTCTGAATCCACAATCCTGAATCCTCAATCCTCAATCCTCAATCCTCAATCCTCAATCCTCAATCCTCAATCCTCAATCCTCAATCCTCAATCCTCAGTCCTCAATCGTCAGTCTTCATTCCTCAATCCTCAATCCTCAATCCTCAGTCCTCAAACCTCAATCCTCAATCCTCAATCCTCAATCCTCAATCTTCAATCCTCAACACTCAAACTTCTGTCGTCAATCCTCAATACTCAATCCTCAATCCTCAATCCTCAATCGACAGTCTTCAATCCTCAATACTCAATCTTCAATCCTCAATCCTCAATCCTCAATCCTCAATCCTCAGTCCTCAATCCTCAATCGTCAGTCTTCAATCCTCAATACTCAATCTTCAATCCCCAAACCTCAATCCTCAATCCTCAATCCTCATTCTTCAATCCTCACTACCCAATGTTCAATCTTCAATCATCAATCCTCAATCCTCAATTCTCAATCCTCAATCCTAAGTCCTCAGTCCTCAAACCTCAATCCTCAACCCTCAGCCCTGATCCTCAATCCTCAATCCTCAATCTTCAATCCTCAATCCTCAATCCTCAATACTCAACCTTCAATCATCAATCCTCAGTCCTCAAACCTCAATTCTGAATCCTCAATCCTGAATCCTTAATCTTCAATCCTCAATCCCCAATCCTCAATCTTCAATCCTCAATCCTCAATCCTCAATCCTCAATCCTCAATCCTCAACCTTCAATCCTCGATCCTCAATCCTCAATCCTCAGTCCCAAATACTCAATCTTCAATCCATAATCCTCAACCCTCAATCTTCAATACTCAATACACAATCTTCAATCCTCAATCCTCAATACTTAGTCCTCAATCCTCAATCTTCAATCCTCAATACTCAATCTTCAATCCTCAATCCTCAATCCTCAATCCTCAATCCTGAATCCTCAATCCTCAATCTTCAATCCTCAATACTCAATCTGCAATCCTCAATCCTCAATCCTCAATCCTCAATCCTCATTCTTCAATCCTCAATACCGAGTCCTCAATCTTCAATCCTCCATCCTCACTCCTCAATTCTCAGTACTCAATCTTCAATCATCAATATTCAATCTTCAATCCTCAATCCTCTGTCCTCGATCCTCAATCCTCAATCCTCAATCGTCAATCTCCAATCCTGAATACTCAATCCTCAATCCTCAATCCTCAATCCTCATCCTTCAATCCTCAATACCCAATCCTCAATCTTCAATCCTCAATCCTCAATCCTCATCCTTCAATCCTCAATACCCAATCCTCAATCTTCAATCCTCAATCCTCAATCCTGAATCCTCAATCCTCAATCCTCAGTCCTCAGTCCTCAAAACCCCAATCCTCAACCCTCAGCCCTCATCCTCAATCCTCAATCCTCAATCCTCAATGCTCAATCTTCAATCCTCAATACTCAAATTTCAATCCTCAATCCTCAATACGCAATCCTCAATCCTCAATCCTCAATAATCAATAGTCAGTCTACAATCCTCAATACTCAATCTTCAATACTCAATCCTCAATCCTCAATCCTCAATCCTCGATCTTCAGTCCTCAATACCCAATCCTCAAACTTCAATCCTCAATCCTCAATCCTCAACACTCGATCCTCAAACCTCAATCCTCAATCCTCAATCCTCAATCCTCAATCCTCAGTCCTCAGTCCTCAATCCTCAATCTTCAATCCTCGATCCTCAATCCTCAATCCTCAGTCCCAAATACTCAATCTCCAATCCACAATCCTCAACCCTCAATCTTCAATACTCAATACTCAATCTTCAATCCTCAATCCTCAATCCTCAGTTCTCAATCCTCAATCTTCAATCCTCAATACTCAATCTTCAATCCTCAATCCTCAATCCTCAATCCTCAATCCTCAATCCTGAATCCTCAATCCTCAATCTTCAATCCTCAATACTCAATCTGCAATCCTCAATCCTCAATCTTCAATCCTCAATCCTAATTCTTCAATCCTCAATACCGAATCCTCAATCTTCAATCCTCAATCCTCAATCCTCAATCCTCAGTCCTCAGTCCTCAAACCTCAATCCTCAGACCTCAGCGCTCATCCACAATCCTCAATCCTCAATCTTCAATCCACAATCGGCAATTCTCAATCCTCAATCCTCAATCCTCAGTCCTCAAACCTCAATCCTCAATCCTCAATCCTCAATCCTCAATCTTCAATCCTCAACACTCAAACTTCTGTCGTCAATCCTCAATACTCAATCCTCAATCCTCAATCCTGAATCGACAGTCTTCAATCCTCAATACTCAATCTTCAATCCTCAATCCTCAATCCTCAATCCTCAATCCTCAGTCCTCAATCCTCAATCGTCAGTCTTCAATCCTCAATACTCAATCTTCAATCCCCAAACCTCAATCCTCAATCCTCAATCCTCATTCTTCAATCCTCACTACCCAATCTTCAATCTTCAATCATCAATCCTCAATCCTCAATTCTCAATCCTCAATCCTAAGTCCTCAGTCCTCAAACCTCAATCCTCAACCCTCAGCCCTGATCCTCAATCCTCAATCCTCAATCTTCAATCCTCAATCCTCAATCCTCAATCCTCAATCCTCAATCTTCAATCCTCAATACTCAATCTGCAATCCTCAATCCTCAATCCTCAATCCTCAATCCTCATTCTTCAGTCCTCAATACCGAATCCTCAATCTTCAATTCTCAATCCTCAATCCTCAATTCTCAGTACTCAATGTTCCATCATCAATATTCAATCTTCAATCCTCAATTTCTCAATCCTCAACCCTCAATCCTCAGCCCTCAATGTTCAATCCGCAATAACTAATCCACAATGTTCAATCCTCAATCCTCAATCCTCAATCGTCAGTCTTCAATCCTCAATACTCAATCTTCAATCCTCAGTCCTCAATTCTCAATCCTCAATCCTCGATCTTCAATACTCAATACCCAATCCTCAATCTTCAATCCTCAATCCTCAATCCTCAACTCTCGATTCTCAATCTTCAATCCTCAATCCTCAATTCTCAATCCTCAATCCTCAGTCCTCAGTCCTCAATACACAATCTTCAATCCTCAATCCTAAATCCTCAATCCTCAATCCTCATTCTTCAATCCTCAATACCCAATCCTCAATCTTCAATCCTCAATCCTCAATGCTCAATTCTCAACCCTCAATCCTCAGTTCTCAGTCCTCAAACCTCAATCCTCAATCCTCAGTTCTCAGTCCTCAAACCTCAATCCTCAATCCTCAATCCTCAATCCTCAATCCTCAATCCTCAATCGTCAATCCTCAATCCTCAATCCTCAGTCCTCAATCGTCAGTCTTCATTCCTCAATGCTCAATCTTCAATCCTCAATCCTCAATCCTCAATCCTCAGTCCTCAGTCCTCAAACCTCAATCCTCAGCCCTCAGCGCTCATCCACAATCCTCAATCCTCAATCTTCAATCCACAATCGTCAATTCTCAATCCTCAATCCTCAATCCTCAGACCTCAAACATCAATACTCAACCCTCAGTCCTCGTCCTCAATGCACGACCCTCAATCCTCAATCCTCAATCTTCAATCATCAATATTCATTCTTCAATCCTCAATCCTCAATCCTCAATCCTCAATCCTCAACCGTCAATGTTCAATCCGCAATACCCAATCCTCAATCTTCAATCCTCAATCCTCAATCCTCAATCCTCAATCCTCAATCCTCAGCCCGCAAACCTCAATCCTGAATCCACAACCTTCAGCCCTCAGTCCTCAACAATCAGTTGTCAATCCTCAATCCTCAATAGAATATCATCAATTCACAGCTTTCAATACTCAATACTCAACCTGCTATCTTCAAATCTCTATACACAAACATCAATTCTCATCACTCAACCCTCAACACTCAGTCCCCAATCCTCAATCTTCAATCCTCAATCCTCAACACTCAGTCCCCAACCCTCAATCTTCAACCCTCAATACTCAATATTCAATCCTCTATCCTCAATCCTCGATCCTCAATACTCAATCCTCAATCGTCAATCTCCAATCCTGAATACTCAATCTTCAATCCTGAATCCTCAATACTCAATCCTCAATCCTCATTCTTAAATCCTCCATACCCAATCCTCAATCTTCAATCCTCAATCCTCAATCCTCAATTCTCAATCCTCAATCCTCAGTCCTCAGTCCTCAATACACAATCTTCAATCCTCAATCCTCAATCCTCAATCCTCAATCCTCATTCTTCAATCCTCAATACCCAATCCTCAATCTTCAATCCTCAATCCTCAATGCTCAATTCTCAACCCTCAATCCTCAGTTCTCAGTCCTCAATCCTCAATCCTCAATCCTCAGTTCTCAGTCCTCAAACCTCAATCCTCAATCCTCAATCCTCAATCCTCAATCCTCAATCCTCAATCCTCAATCCTCAATCCTCAATCCTCAATCCTCAGTCCTCAATCGTCAGTCTTCATTCCTCAATGCTCAATCTTCAATCCTCAATCCTCAATCCTCAATCCTCAGTCCTCAGTCCTCAGACCTCAATCCTCAGCCCTCAGCGCTCATCCACAATCCTCAATCCTCAATCTTCAATCCACAATCGTCAATTCTCAATCCTCAATCCTCAATCCTCAGACCTCAAACATCAATACTCAACCCTCAGTCCTCGTCCTCAATGCACAACCCTCAATCCTCAATCCTCAATCTTCAATCATCAATATTCATTCTTCAATCCTCAATCCTCAATCCTCAATCCTCAATCGTCAACCGTCAATGTTCAATCCGCAATACCCAATCCTCAATCTTCAATCCTCAATCCTCAATCCTCAATCCTCAATCTTCAATCCTCAACACTCAAACTTCAGTCGTCAATCCTCAATACTCAATCCTCAATCCTCAGTCGACAGTCTTCAATCCTCAATACTCAATCTTCAATTCTCAATCCTCAATCCTCAATCCTCAATCCTGAGTCATCAATCCTCAATCGTCAGTCTTCAATCCTCAATACTCAATCTTCAATCCCCAATCCTCAATCCTCAATCCTCAGTCCTCAAACCTCAATTCTGAATCCACAATCCTGAATCCTCAATCCTCAATCCTCAATCCTCAATCCTCAATCCTCAATCCTCAATCCTCAATCCTCAATCCTCAGTCCTCAATCGTCAGTCTTCATTCCTCAATGCTCAATCTTTAATCCTCAATCCTCAATCCTCAATCCTCAGTCCTCAATCCTCAATCCTCAATCCTCAGTCCTCAATCCTCAATCGTCAGTCTTCAATCCTCAATACTCAATCTTCAATCCCCAATCCTCAATCCTCTATCCTCAATCCTCATTCTTCAATCCTCACTACCCAATCTTCAATCTTCAATCATCAATCCTCAATCCTCAATTCTCAATCCTCAATCCTAAGTCCTCAGCCCTCAAACCTCAATACTCAACCTTCAATCCTCGATCCTCAATCCTCAATCCTCAGTCCCAAATACTCAATCATCAATCAATAATCCTCAACCCTCAATCTTCAATACTCAATACACAATCTTCAATCCTCAATCCTCAATCCTCAGTCCTCAATTCTCAATCTTCAATCCTCAATACTCAATCTTCAATCCTCAATCCTCAATCCTCAATCCTCAATCCTGAATCCTCAATCCTCAATCTTCAATCCTCAATACTCAATCTGCAATCCTCAATCCTCAATCCTCAATCCTCAATCCTCATTCTTCAATCCTCAATACCGAATCCTCAATCTTCAATCCTCAATCCTCAATCCTCAATTCTCAGTACTCAATCTTCAATCATCAATATTCAATCTTCAATCCTCAATCCTCAGTCCTCGATCCTCAATCCTCAATCCTCAATCGTCAATCTCCAATCCTGAATACTCAATCCTCAATCCTCAATCCTCAATCCTCATCCTTCAATCCTCAATACCCAATCCTCAATCTTCAATCCTCAATCCTCAATCCTCAATCTTCAATCTTCAATCTTCAATCCTCGATACTCAAGCTTCAACCCTCAATCCTCAATCCTCAATTCTCAATCCTCAACCCTCAGTACTCAGTCCTCAAACCTCAATCCTCAACCCTCAGCCCTCATCGTCAATCCTCAATCCACAATCCTCAATCCTCAATCCTCAATATTCAATCCTCAATACTCAATCTTCAATCCTCAATGCTCAGTCCTCAAACCTCAATTCTGAATCATCAATCCTGAATCCTCAATCTTCGGCCCTCAGTCCTCAACAATCAGTTCTCAACGCTCAGTACTCAATAGTATATCCTCAATTCACAGTTTTCAATACTCAATACTCAATCTGCAATCATCAAACCTCTATCCACAAACATCAATTCTCATCACTCAACCCTCAACACTCTGTCCCCAACTTTCAGTCCTCAATCCTCAATCCTCAATCCTCAATCGTCAATCTACAATCCTCAATACTCCATCTTCAATCCTCAGTCCTCAATACTCAATCCTCAATCCTCATTCTTCAATCCTCAATACCCAATACTCAATCTTCAATCCTCAATTCTCAATTCTCAACTCTGAATCCTCAATCCTCAATTTTCAAACCTCATTCTTCAATCCTCAATACCCAATACTCAATCTTCAATCCTCAATCCTCAATCCTCGACCCTCAATCCTCATTCTTCAATCCTCAATACCCAATCTTCAATCTTCAATCATCAATCCTCAATCCTCAATTCTCAATCCTCAATCCTAAGTCCTCAGTCCTCAAACCTCAATCCTCAACCCTCAGCCCTCATCCTCAATCCTCAATCCTCACACTTCAATCCTCAATCCCCAATCCTCAATCTTCAATACTCAATCCTCAATCCTCAATCCTCAATCCTCAATCTTCAATCCTCGATCCTCAATCCTCAATCCTCAGTCCCAAATACTCAATCTTCAATCCATAATCCTCAACCCTCAATCTTCGATACTCAATCCTCAATCCTCAGTCCCAAATACTCAATCTTCAATCAATAATCCTCAACCCTCAATCTTCAATACTCAATACACAATCTTCAATCCTCAATCCTCAATCCTCAGTCCTCAATCCTCAATCTTCAATCCTCAATACTCAATCTTCAATCCTCAATCCTCAATCCTCAATCCTCAATCCTGAATCCTCAATCCTCAATCTTCAATCCTCAATACTCAATCTGCAATCCTCAATCCTCAATCCTCAATCCTCAATCCTCATTCTTCAATCCTCAATACCGAATCCTCAATCTTCAATCCTCAATCCTCAATCCTCAATTCTCAGTACTCAATCTTCAATCATCAATATTCAATCTTCAATCCTCAATCCTCAGTCCTCGATCCTCAATCCTCAATCCTCAATCGTCAATCTCCAATCCTGAATACTCAATCCTCAATCCTCAATCCTCAATCCTCATCCTTCAATCCTCAATACCCAATCCTCAATCTTCAATCCTCAATCCTCAATCCTCAATCTTCAATCTTCAATCTTCAATCCTCGATACTCAAGCTTCAATCCTCAATACTCAATGCTCAATCCTCAATCCTCAATCCTCAATCGTCAGTCGTCAATCCTCAATACTCAATCTTCAATCCTCAATCCTCAATCCTCAATCCTCAATCCTCAATTTTCAATCCTCAATAACCAATCCTCAATCTTCAATCCTCAATCCTCAATCCACAATTCTCGATCTTCAATCCTCAATCCTCAATCGTCAATTCTCGATCCTCAATCCTCAGTCCTCAGTCCTCAATAAACAATCTTCAATCCTCAATCCTCAATCCTCAATCCTCAATCCTAATTCTTCAATCCTCAATACCCAATACTCAATCTTCAATCCTCAATCCTCAATCCTCAATTCTCAATCCTCAACCCTCAGTACTCAGTCCTCAAACCTCAATCCTCAACCCTCAGCCCTCATCGTCAATCCTCAATCCACAATCCTCAATCCTCAATCCTCAATATTCAATCCTCAATACTCAATCTTCAATCCTCAATGCTCAGTCCTCAAACCTCAATTCTGAATCATCAATCCTGAATCCTCAATCTTCGGCCCTCAGTCCTCAACAATCAGTTCTCAACGCTCAGTACTCAATAGTATATCCTCAATTCACAGTTTTCAATACTCAATACTCAATCTGCAATCATCAAACCTCTATCCACAAACATCAATTCTCATCACTCAACCCTCAACACTCTGTCCCCAACTTTCAGTCCTCAATCCTCAATCCTCAATCCTCAATCGTCAATCTACAATCCTCAATACTCCATCTTCAATCCTCAGTCCTCAATACTCAATCCTCAATCCTCATTCTTCAATCCTCAATACCCAATACTCAATCTTCAATCCTCAATTCTCAATTCTCAACTCTGAATCCTCAATCCTCAATTTTCAAACCTCGTTCTTCAATCCTCAATACCCAATACTCAATCTTCAATCCTCAATCCTCAATCCTCGACCCTCAATCCTCAATCCTCAATCCTCAATCCTCAATCCTCAATTCTCAATCCTCAATCCTCAGTCCTCAGTCCTCAATACACAATCTTCAATCCTCAATCCTCAATCCTCAATCCTCAATCCTCACACTTCAATCCTCAATACCCAATCCTCAATCTTCAATCCCCAATCCTCAATCCTCAATCCTCAATCCTCATTCTTCAATCCTCAATACCCAATCTTCAATCTTCAATCATCAATCCTCAATCCTCAATTCTCAATCCTCAATCCTAAGTCCTCAGTCCTCAAACCTCAATCCTCAACCCTCAGCCCTCATCCTCAATCCTCAATCCTCACACTTCAATCCTCAATACCCAATCCTCAATCTTCAATCCCCAATCCTCAATCCTCAATCCTCAATCGTCATTCTTCAATCCTCAATACCCAATCTTCAATCTTCAATCATCAATCCTCAATCCTCAATTCTCAATCCTCAATCCTAAGTCCTCAGTCCTCAAACCTCAATCCTCAACCCTCAGCCCTCATCCTCAATCCTCAATCCTCAATCTTCAATCCTCAATCCTCAATCCTCAATACTCAATCTTCAATCTTCAATCCTCAGTCCTCAAACCTCAATTCTGAATCCTCAATCCTGAATCCTTAACCTTCAATCCTCAATCCCCAATCCTCAATCTTCAATACTCAATCCTCAATCCTCAATCCTCAATCCTCAATCTTCAATCCTCGATCCTCAATCCTCAATCCTCAGTCCCAAATACTCAATCTTCAATCCATAATCCTCAACCCTCAATCTTCGATACTCAATACTCAATCTTCAATCCTCAATCCTCAATCCTCAATCCTCAATCCTCAATCTTCAATCCTCAATACTCAATCGGCAATCCTCAATCCTCAATCCTCAATCCTCAATCCTCATTCTTCAGTCCTCAATACCGAATCCTCAATCTTCAATCCTCAATCCTCAATCCTCAATCCTCAATCCTCAATTCTCAGTACTCAATGTTCAATCATCAATATTCAATCTTCAATCCTCAATTTCTCAATCCTCAACCCTCAATCCTCAGCCCTCAATGTTCAATCCGCAATAACTAATCCACAATCTTCAATCCTCAATCCTCAATTGTCAATCCTCAATCCTCAATCCTCAGCCCTCAAACCTCAATCCTGAATCCTCAATCCTGAATTCTCAATCCTCAATCCTCAGTCCTCGGTCCTCAAACCTCAATCCTCAACCCTCAGCCCTCACCCTCATTCCTCAATCCTCAATCCTCAATCCTCAATCTTCAATCCTCAATACTCAAACTTCAATCCTCAATCCTCAATACGCAATCCTCAATCCTCAATCCTCAATCATCTGTCTTCAATCCTCAATACTCAATCTTCAATCCTCAGTCCTCAATCCTCAATCCTCAATCCTCGATCTTCAATACTCAATACCCAATCCTCAATCTTCAATCCTCAATCCTCAATCCTCAACTCTCGATTCTCAATCCTCAATCCTCAATCCTCAATTCTCAATCCTCAATCCTCAGTCCTCAGTCCTCAATACACAATCTTCAATCCTCAATCCTCAATCCTCAATCCTCAATCCTCATTCTTCAGTCCTCAATACCCAATCCTCAATATTCAATCCTCAATCCTCAATGCTCAATTCTCAAACCTCAATCCTCAGTTCTCAGTCCTCAAACCTCAATCCTCAATCCTCAGTTCTCAGTCCTCAAACCTCAATCCTCAATCCTCAATCCTCAATCCTCAATCCTCAATCCTCAATCCTCAATCCTCAGTCCTCAATCGTCAGTCTTCATTCCTCAATGCTCAATCTTCAATCCTCAATCCTCAATCCTCAATCCTCAGTCCTCAGTCCTCAAACCTCAATCCTCAGCCCTCAGCGCTCATCCACAATCCTCAATCCTCAATCTTCAATCCACAATCGTCAATTCTCAATCCTCAATCCTCAATCCTCAGACCTCAAACATCAATACTCAACCCTCAGTACTCGTCCTCAATGCACAACCCTCAATCCTCAATCCTCAATCTTCAATCATCAATATTCATTCTTCAACCCTCAATCCTCAATCCTCAATCCTCAATCCTCAAACGTCAATGTTCAATCCGCAATACCCAATCCTCAATCTTCAATCCTCAATCCTCAATCCTCAATTCTCAATCCTCAATCCTCAGTCCTCAGTCCTCAATACACAATCTTCAATCCTCAATCCTCAATCCTCAATCCTCAATCCTCATTCTTCAATCCTCAATACCCAATCCTCAATCTTCAATCCTCAATCCTCAATGCTCAATTCTCAACCCTCAATCCTCAGTTCTCAGTCCTCAATCCTCAATCCTCAATCCTCAGTTCTCAGTCCTCAAACCTCAATCCTCAATCCTCAATCCTCAATCCTCAATCCTCAATCCTCAATCCTCAATCCTCAATCCTCAATCCTCAGTCATCAATCGTCAGTCTTCATTCCTCAATGCTCAATCCTCAATCCTCAATCCTCAATCCTCAATCCTCAGTCCTCAGTCCTCAGACCTCAATCCTCAGCCCTCAGCGCTCATCCACAATCCTCAATCCTCAATCTTCAATCCACAATCGTCAATTCTCAATCCTCAATCCTCAATCCTCAGACCTCAAACATCAATACTCAACCCTCAGTCCTCGTCCTCAATGCACAACCCTCAATCCTCAATCCTCAATCTTCAATCATCAATATTCATTCTTCAATCCTCAATTATCAATCCTCAATCCTCAATCCTCAACCGTCAATGTTCAATCCGCAATACCCAATCCTCAATCTTCAATCCTCAATCCTCAATCCTCAATCCTCAATCCTCAATCCTCAGCCCGCAAACCTCAATCCTGAATCCTCAATCTTGAATCCTCAATCTTCAGCCCTCAGTCCTCAACAATCAGTTGTCAATCCTCAATCCTCAATAGAATATCATCAATTCACAGCTTTCAATACTCAATACTCAACCTGCTATCTTCAAATCTCTATCCACAAACATCAATTCTCATCACTCAACCCTCAACACTCAGTCCCCAATCCTCAATCTTCAACCCTCAATCCTCAACACTCAGTCCCCAACCCTCAATCTTCAACCCTCAATACTCAATATTCAATCCTCTATCCTCAATCCTCGATCCTCAATCCTCAATCCTCAATCGTCAATCTCCAATCCTGAATACTCAATCTTCAATCCTGAATCCTCAATACTCAATCCTCAATCCTCATTCTTAGATCCTCAATACCCAATCCTCAATCTTCAATCCTCAATCCTCAATCCTGAATTCTCAATCCTCAATCCTCAGTCCTCAGTCCTCAAACCTCAATCCTCAACCCTCAGCCCTCATCCTCAATCCTCAATCCTCAATCTTCAATCCTCAATCTTCAATCCTCAATACTCAAGCTTCAATCCTCAATACTCAATGCTCAATCCTCAATCCTCAATCCTCAATCGTCAGTCGTCAATCCTCAATCCTCAATCCTCAATCCTCAATCCTCAATCCTCAATCCTCAGTCCTCAACCGTCAGTCTTCATTCCTCAATGCTCAATCTTCAATCCTCAATCCTCAATCCTCAATCCTCAGTCCTCAGTCCTCAAACCTCAATCCTCAGCCCTCAGCGCTCATCCACAATCCTCAATCCTCAATCTTCAATCCACCATCGTCAATTCTCAATCCTCAATCCTCAATCCTCAGTCCTCAAACCTCAATCCTCAATCCTCAATCCTCAATCCTCAATCTTCAATCCTCAACACTCAAACTTCTGTCGTCAATCCTCAATACTCAATCCTCAATCCTCAATCCTCAATCGACAGTCTTCAATCCTCAATCCTCAATTCTCAATCCTCAATCCTAAGTCCTCAGTCCTGAAACCTCAATCCTCAACCCTCAGCCCTGATCCTCAATCCTCAATCTTCAATCCTCAATCCTCAATCCTCAATACTCAACCTTCAATCCTCAATCCTCAGTCCTCAAACCTCAATTCTGAATCCTCAATCCTGAATCCTTAATCATCAATCCTCAATCCCCAATCCTCAATCTTCAATCCTCAATCCTCAATCCTCAATCCTCAATCCTCAACCTTCAATCCTCGATCCTCAATCCTCAATCCTCAGTCCCAAATACTCAATCTTCAATCCATAATCCTCAACCCTCAATCTTCAATACTCAATACACAATCTTCAATCCTCAATCCTCAATCCTCAGTCCTCAATCCTCAATCTTCAATCCTCAATACTCAATCCTGAATCCTCAATCCTCAATCCTCATTCTTCAGTCCTCAATACCGAATCCTCAATCTTCAATCCTCAATCCTCAATCCTCAATTCACAGTACTCAATGTTCAATCATCAATATTCAATCTTTAATCCTCAATTTCTCAATCCTCAACCCTCAATCCTCAGCCCTCAATGTTCAATCCGCAATAACTAATCCACAACCTTCAATCCTCAATCCTCAACCCTCAATCCTCAATCCTCAATCCTCAGCCCTCAAACCTCAATCCTGAATCCTCAATCCTGAATTCTCAATCCTCAATCCTCAGTCCTCAGTCCTCAAACCTCAATCCTCAACCTTCAGCCCTCACCCTCAATCCTCAATCCTCAATCCTCAATCCTCAATCTTCAATCCTCAATACTCAAACTTCAATCCTCAATCCTCAATACGCAATCCTCAATCCTCAATCCTCAATAATCAATAGTCATTCTACAATCCTCAATACTCAATCTTCAACACTCAATCCTCAATCCTCAATCCTCAATCCTCGATCTTCAGTCCTCAATACCCAATCCTCAAACTTCAATCCTCAATCCTCAATCCTCAACACTCGATCCTCAATCCTCAATCCTCAATCCTCAATTCTCAATCCTCAATCCTCAGTCCTCAGTCCTCAATACACAATCTTCAATACTCAATCCTCAATCCTCAATCCTCAATCCTCATTCTTCAATCCTCAATACCCAATCCTCAATCTTCAATCCTCAATCCTCAATGCTCAATTCTCAACCCTCAATCCTCAGTCCTCAGTCCTCAAACCTCAATCCTCAATCCTCAATCCTCAATCCTCAATCTTCAATCCTCAACACTCAAACTTCAGTCGTCAATCCTCAATACTCAATCCTCAATCCTCAGTCGACAGTCTTCAATCCTCAATACTCAATCTTCAATCCTCAATCCTCAATGCTCAATCCTCAATCCTGAGTCCTCAATCCTCAATCGTCAGTCTTCAATCCTCAATACTCAATCTTCAATCCCCAATCCTCAATCCTCAATCCTTAATCTTCAATCCTCAATCCCCAATCCTCAATCTTCAATCCTCAATCCTCAATCCCCAATCCTCAATCCTCAATCCTCAACCTTCAATCCTCGATCCTCAATCCTCAATCCTCAGTCCCAAATACTCAATCTTCAATCCATAATCCTCAACCCTCAATCTTCAATACTCAATACACAATCTTCAATCCTCAATCCTCAATACTTAGTCCTCAATCCTCAATCTTCAATCCTCAATACTCAATCTTCAATCCTCAATCCTCAATCCTCAATCCTCAATCCTCAATACCCAATCCTCAATCTTCAATCCTCAATCCTCAATGCTCAATTCTCAACCCTCAATCCTCAGTCCTCAGTCCTCAAACCTCAATCCTCAATCCTCAATCCTCAATCCTCAATCTTCAATCCTCAACACTCAAACTTCAGTCGTCAATCCTCAATACTCAATCCTCAATCCTCAGTCGACAGTCTTCAATCCTCAATACTCAATCTTCAATCCTCAATCCTCAATGCTCAATCCTCAATCCTGAGTCCTCAATCCTCAATCGTCAGTCTTCAATCCTCAATACTCAATCTTCAATCCCCAATCCTCAATCCTCAATCCTCAGTCCTCAAACCTCATTCTGAATCCACAATCCTGAATCCTCAATCCTCAATCCTCAATCCTCAATCCTCAATCCTCAATCCTCAATCCTCAATCCTCAATCCTCAATCCTCAATCCTCAGTCCTCAATCGTCAGTCTTCATTCCTCTATGCTCAATCTTCAATCCTCAATCCTCAATCCTCAATCCTCAGTCCTCAGTCCTCAAACCTCAATCCTCAGCCCTCAGCGCTCATCCACAATCCTCAATCCTCAATCTTCAATCCACAATCGGCAATTCTCAATCCTCAATCCTCAATCCTCAGTCCTCAAACCTCAATCCTCAATCCTCAATCCTCAATCCTCAATCTTCAATCCTCAACACTCAAACTTCTGTCGTCAATCCTCAATACTCAATCCTCAATCCTCAATCCTCAATCGACAGTCTTCAATCCTCAATACTCAATCTTCAATCCTCAATCCTCAATCCTCAATCCTCAATCCTCAGTCCTCAATCCTCAATCGTCAGTCTTCAATCCTCAATACTCAATCTTCAATCCCCAAACCTCAATCCTCAATCCTCAATCCTCATTCTTCAATCCTCACTACCCAATCTTCAATCTTCAATCATCAATCCTCAATCCTCAATTCTCAATCCTCAATCCTAAGTCCTCAGTCCTCAAACCTCAATCCTCAACCCTCAGCCCTGATCCTCAATCCTCAATCCTCAATCTTCAATCCTCAATCCTCAATCCTCAATACTCAACCTTCAATCATCAATCCTCAGTCCTCAAACCTCAATTCTGAATCCTCAATCCTGAATCCTTAATCTTCAATCCTCAATCCCCAATCCTCAATCTTCAATCCTCAATCCTCAATCCTCAATCCTCAATCCTCAATCCTCAACCTTCAATCCTCGATCCTCAATCCTCAATCCTCAGTCCCAAATACTCAATCTTCAATCCATAATCCTCAACCCTCAATCTTCAATACTCAATACACAATCTTCAATCCTCAATCCTCAATACTTAGTCCTCAATCCTCAATCTTCAATCCTCAATACTCAATCTTCAATCCTCAATCCTCAATCCTCAATCCTCAATCCTGAATCCTCAATCCTCAATCTTCAATCCTCAATACTCAATCTGCAATCCTCAATCCTCAATCCTCAATCCTCAATCCTCATTCTTCAATCCTCAATACCGAGTCCTCAATCTTCAATCCTCCATCCTCACTCCTCAATTCTCAGTACTCAATCTTCAATCATCAATATTCAATCTTCAATCCTCAATCCTCAGTCCTCGATCCTCAATCCTCAATCCTCAATCGTCAATCTCCAATCCTGAATACTCAATCCTCAATCCTCAATCCTCAATCCTCATCCTTCAATCCTCAATACCCAATCCTCAATCTTCAATCCTCAATCCTCAATCCTCATCCTTCAATCCTCAATACCCAATCCTCAATCTTCAATCCTCAATCCTCAATCCTGAATTCTCAATCCTCAATCCTCAGTCCTCAGTCCTCAAAACCTCAATCCTCAACCCTCAGCCCTCATCCTCAATCCTCAATCCTCAATCCTCAATGCTCAATCTTCAATCCTCAATACTCAAATTTCAATCCTCAATCCTCAATACGCAATCCTCAATCCTCAATCCTCAATAATCAATAGTCAGTCTACAATCCTCAATACTCAATCTTCAATACTCAATCCTCAATCCTCAATCCTCAATCCTCGATCTTCAGTCCTCAATACCCAATCCTCAAACTTCAATCCTCAATCCTCAATCCTCAACACTCGATCCTCAATCCTCAATCCTCAATCCTCAATCCTCAATCCTCAATCCTCAGTCCTCAGTCCTCAATCCTCAATCTTCAATCCTCGATCCTCAATCCTCAATCCTCAGTCCCAAATACTCAATCTCCAATCCATAATCCTCAACCCTCAATCTTCAATACTCAATACTCAATCTTCAATCCTCAATCCTCAATCCTCAGTTCTCAATCCTCAATCTTCAATCCTCAATACTCAATCTTCAATCCTCAATCCTCAATCCTCAATCCTCAATCCTCAATCCTGAATCCTCAATCCTCAATCTTCAATCCTCAATACTCAATCTGCAATCCTCAATCCTCAATCTTCAATCCTCAATCCTAATTCTTCAATCCTCAATACCGAATCCTCAATCTTCAATCCTCAATCCTCAATCCTCAATTCTCAGTACTCAATCTTCAATCATCAATATTCAATCTTCAATCCTCAATTTCTCAATCCTCAAACCTCAATCCTCAGCCCTCAATGTTCCAGCCGCAATAACTAATCCACAATCTTCAATCCTCAATCCTCAATCCTCAATCCTCAATCCTCAGCCCTCAAACCTCAATCCTGAATCCTCAATCCTGAATCCTCGATCTTCAGCTCTCAGTCCTCAACAATCAGTTGTCAATCCTTAATTCTCAATAGAATATCATCAATTCACAGCTTTCAATACTCAATACTCAACCTGCAATCTTCAAATCTCTATCCACAAACATCAATTCTAATCACACAACGCTCAACGCTCAGTCCCCAATCCTCAATCTTCAATCCTCAGTCCTCAACACTCAGTCCCCAATCCTCAATCTTCAATCCTCAATACTCAATCTTCAATCCTCAATCCTCAATCCTCGATCCTCAATCCTCAATCCTCAATCGTCAATCTCAAATCCTGAATACTCAATCCTCAATCCTCAATCCTCAATCCTCATCCTTCAATCCTCAATACCCAATCCTCAATCTTCAATCCTCAATCCTCAATCCTGAATTCTCAATCCTCAATCCTCAGTCCTCAGTCCTCAAATCTCAATCCTCAACCCTCAGCCCTCACCCTCAATCCTCAATCCTCAATCCTCAATCCTCAATCTTCAATCCTCAATACTCAAACTTCAATCCTCAATCCTCAATACGCAATCCTCAATCCTGAATCCTCAATCGTCAGTCTTCAATCCTCAATACTCAATCTTCAATCCTCAATCCTCAATCCTCAATCCTCAATCCTCGATCTTCAATACTCAATACCCAATCCTTAATCTTCAATCCTCAATCCTCAATCCTCAACTCTCGATTCTCAATCCTCAATCCTCCATCCTCAATTCCCAATCCTCAATCCTCAATCCTCAATCGACAGTCTTCAATCCTCAATACTCAATCTTCAATCCTCAATCCTCAATCCTCAATCCTCAATCCTCAATCCTCAATCCTCAATCCTCAATATCCTCAATCCTCAATCCTCAATCCTCAGTACTCAATCGTCAGTCTTCATTCCTCAATGCTCAATCTTCAATCCTCAATCCTCAATCCTCAATCCTCAGTCCTCAGTCCTCAAACCTCAATCCTCAACCCTCAGCCCTCATCCTCAATCCTCAATCCACAATCTTCAATCCACAATCCTCAATTCTCAATCCTCAATCCTCAATCCTCAGACCTCAAACATCAATACTCAGCCCTCAGTCCTCGTCCTCAATGCACAACCCTCAATCCTCAATCCTCAATCTTCAATCATCAATATTCATTCTTCAATCCTCAATCCTCAATCCTCAATCCTCAATCCTCAATCCTCAATCCACAGTCCCCAAACCTCAATCCTGAATCTTCAATCCTCAATACTCAATATTCAATCCTCAATCCTCAATCCTCAATCCTCAATCTTCATTCCTCAAACCTCAATCCTCGATCCTCAATCCTCATTCTTCAATCCTCAATACCCAATCCTCAATCTTCAATCCTCAATCCTCAATCCTCAATTCTCAATCCTCAATCCTCGATCCTCAGACCTCAAACATCAATACTCGACCCTCAGTCCTCGTCCTCAATCCACAATCCTCAATACCCAATTCTCAATCTTCAATCATCAATATACAATCTTCAGTCCTCAATCCCCAATACTCAATCCGCAACCCTCAATCCTCAATGTTCAATCCGCGATACCCAATCCTCAATGTTCAACACTCAATACTCAATCCTCAATCCTCAATCCTCAATCCTCAATCCTCAGTTCTCAATCCTCAATCTTCAGTCCCCAAACCTCAATCCTCAATCTTCAATCCCCAATACTCAATCTTCAATCCTCAATCCTCAATACTCAATCCTCAATCCTGAGTCCTCAATTGTCAGTCTTCAATCTTCAATACTCAATCTTCAATCCTCAATCCTCAATCCTCAATCCTCATTCTTCAATGCTCAATACCCAATACTCAATCTTCAATCCTCAATCCTCAATCCTCGATCCTCAATCCTCAATCCTCAATCGTCAACCTCCAATCCTGAATACTCAATCTTCAATCCTCAATTCTCAATCCTCAATCCTCAATCCCCACACTTCAATCCTCAATACCCAATCCTCAATCTTCAATCCTCAATCCTCAATGCTCAATTCTCAACCCTCAATCCTCAGTCCTCAGTCCTCATACCTCAATCCTCAATCCTCAATCCTCAATCCTCAATCTTCAATCCTCAACACTCAAACTTCAGTCGTCAATCCTCAATACTCAATCCGCAATCCTCAATCCTCAATCGACAGTCTTCAATCCTCAATACTCAATCTTCAATCCTCAATCCTCAATCCTCAACCCTCAATCCTCTGTCCTCCATCCTCAATCGTCAGTCTTCAATCCTCAATACTCAATCTTCAATCCCCAATCCTCAATCCTCAATCCTCAATGCTCATTCTTCAATCCTCAATACCCAATCTTCAATCTTCAATCATCAATCCTCAATCCTCAATTCTCAATCCTCAATCCTAAGTCCTCAGTCCTCAAACCTCAATCCTCAACCCTCAGCCCTCATCCTCAATCCTCAATCCTCAATCTTCAATCCTCAATCCTCAATCCTCAATACTCAATCTTCAATCTTCAATCCTCAGTCCTCAAACCTCAATCCTGAATCCTCAATCCTGAATCCTTTATCTTCAATCCTCAATCCCCAATCCTCAATCTTCAATACTCAATCCTCAATCCTCAATCCTCAATCCTCAATCTTCAATCCTCGATCCTCAATCCTCAATCCTCAGTCCCAAATACTCAATCTTCAATCCATAATCCTCAACCCTCAATCTTCAATACTCAATACTCAATCTTCAATCCTCAATCCTCAATCCTCAATCCTCAATCCTCAATCTTCAATCCTCAATACTCAATCTGCAATCCTCAATCCTCAATCCTCAATCCTCAATCCTCATTCTTCAGTCCTCAATACCGAATCCTCAATCTTCAATTCTCAATCCTCAATCCTCAATTCTCAGTACTCAATGTTCCATCATCAATATTCAATCTTCAATCCTCAATTTCTCAATCCTCAACCCTCAATCCTCAGCCCTCAATGTTCAATCCGCAATAACTAATCCACAATCTTCAATCCTCAATCCTCAATCCTCAATCGTCAGTCTTCAATCCTCAATACTCAATCTTCAATCCTCAGTCCTCAATTCTCAATCCTCAATCCTCGATCTTCAATACTCAATACCCAATCCTCAATCTTCAATCCTCAATCCTCAATCCTCAACTCTCGATTCTCAATCTTCAATCCTCAATCCTCAATTCTCAATCCTCTATCCTCAGTCCTCAGTCCTCAATACACAATCTTCAATCCTCAATCCTCAATCCTCAATCCTCAATCCTCATTCTTCAATCCTCAATACCCAATCCTCAATCTTCAATCCTCAATCCTCAATGCTCAATTCTCAACCCTCAATCCTCAGTTCTCAGTCCTCAAACCTCAATCCTCAATCCTCAATCCTCAGTTCTCAGTCCTCAAACCTCAATCCTCAATCCTCAATCCTCAATCCTCAATCCTCAATCCTCAATCGTCAATCCTCAATCCTCAATCCTCAGTCCTCAATCGTCAGTCTTCATTCCTCAATGCTCAATCTTCAATCCTCAATCCTCAATCCTCAATCCTCAGTCCTCAGTCCTCAAACCTCAATCCTCTGCCCTCAGCGCTCATCCACAATCCTCAATCCTCAATCTTCAATCCACAATCGTCAATTCTCAATCCTCAATCCTCAATCCTCAGACCTCAAACATCAATACTCAACCCTCAGTCCTCGTCCTCAATGCACGACCCTCAATCCTCAATCCTCAATCTTCAATCATCAATATTCATTCTTCAATCCTCAATCCTCAATCCTCAATCCTCAATCCTCAACCGTCAATGTTCAATCCGCAATACCCAATCCTCAATCTTCAATCCTCAATCCTCAATCCTCAATCCTCAATCCTCAATCCTCAGCCCGCAAACCTCAATCCTGAATCCTCAACCTTCAGCCCTCAGTCCTCAACAATCAGTTGTCAATCCTCAATCCTCAATAGAATATCATCAATTCACAGCTTTCAATACTCAATACTCAACCTGCTATCTTCAAATCTCTATACACAAACATCAATTCTCATCACTCAACCCTCAACACTCAGTCCCCAATCCTCAATCTTCAATCCTCAATCCTCAACACTCAGTCCCCAACCCTCAATCTTCAACCCTCAATACTCAATATTCAATCCTCTATCCTCAATCCTCGATCCTCAATACTCAATCCTCAATCGTCAATCTCCAATCCTGAATACTCAATCTTCAATCCTGAATCCTCAATACTCAATCCTCAATCCTCATTCTTAAATCCTCCATACCCAATCCTCAATCTTCAATCCTCAATCCTCAATCCTCAATTCTCAATCCTCAATCCTCAGTCCTCAGTCCTCAATACACAATCTTCAATCCTCAATCCTCAATCCTCAATCCTCAATCCTCATTCTTCAATCCTCAATACCCAATCCTCAAACTTCAATCCTCAATCCTCAATGCTCAATTCTCAACCCTCAATCCTCAGTTCTCAGTCCTCAATCCTCAATCCTCAATCCTCAGTTCTCAGTCCTCAAACCTCAATCCTCAATCCTCAATCCTCAATCCTCAATCCTCAATCCTCAATCCTCAATCCTCAATCCTCAATCCTCAATCCTCAATCCTCAGTCCTCAATCGTCAGTCTTCATTCCTCAATGCTCAATCTTCAATCCTCAATCCTCAATCCTCAATCCTCAGTCCTCAGTCCTCAGACCTCAATCCTCAGCCCTCAGCGCTCATCCACAATCCTCAATCCTCAATCTTCAATCCACAATCGTCAATTCTCAATCCTCAATCCTCAATCCTCAGACCTCAAACATCAATACTCAACCCTCAGTCCTCGTCCTCAATGCACAACCCTCAATCCTCAATCCTCAATCTTCAATCATCAATATTCATTCTTCAATCCTCAATCCTCAATCCTCAATCCTCAATCGTCAACCGTCAATGTTCAATCCGCAATACCCAATCCTCAATCTTCAATCCTCAATCCTCAATCCTCAATCCTCAATCCTCAATCCTCAGCCCGCAAACCTCAATCCTGAATCCTCAATCCTGAATCCTCAATCTTCAGCCCTCAGTCCTCAACAATCAGTTGTCAATCCTCAATCCTCAATAGAATATCATCAATTCACAGCTTTCAATACTCAATACTCAACCTGCTATCTTCAAATCTCTATCCACAAACATCAATTCTCATCACTCAACCCTCAACACTCAGTCCCCAATCCTCAATCTTCAATACTCAATCCTCAACACTCAGTCCCCAACCCTCAATCTTCAACCCTCAATACTCAATATTCAATCCTCTATCCTCAATCCTCGATCCTCAATCCTCAATCCTCAATCGTCAATCTCCAATCCTGAATACTCAATCTTCAATCCTGAATCCTCAATACTCAATCCTCAATCCTCATTCTTAGATCCTCAATACCCAATCCTCAATCTTCAATCCTCAATCCTCAATCCTGAATTCTCAATCCTCAATCCTCAGTCCTCAGTCCTCAAACCTCAATCCTCAACCCTCAGCCCTCATCCTCAATCCTCAATCCTCATCCTTCAATCCTCAATACCCAATCCTCAATCTTCAATCCTCAATCCTCAATCCAGAATTCTCAATCCTCAATCCTCAGTCCTCAGTCCTCAAAACCTCAATCCTCAACCCTCAGCCCTCATCCTCAATCCTCAATCCTCAATCCTCAATGCTCAATCTTCAATCCTCAATACTCAAACTTCAATCCGCAATCCTCAATACGCAATCCTCAATCCTCAATCCTCAATAATCAATAGTCAGTCTACAATCCTCAATACTCAATCTTCAACACTCAATCCTCAATCCTCAATCCTCAATCCTCGATCTTCAGTCCTCAATACCCAATCCTCAAACTTCAATCCTCAATCCTCAATCCTCAACACTCGATCCTCAATCCTCAATCCTCAATCCTCAATTCTCAATCCTCAATCCTCAGTCCTCAGTCCTCAATACACAATCTTCAATACTCAATCCTCAATCCTCAATCCTCAATCCTCATTCTTCAATCCTCAATACCCAATCCTCAATCTTCAATCCTCAATCCTTAATGCTCAATTCTCAAACCTCAATCCTCAGTCCTCAGTCCTCAAACCTCAATCCTCAATCCTCAATCCTCAATCCTCAATCTTCAATCCTCAACACTCAAACTTCAGGCGTCAATCCTCAATACTCAATCCTCAATCCTCAGTCGACAGTCTTCAATCCTCAATACTCAATCTTCAATTCTCAATCCTCAATCCTCAATCCTCAATCCTGAGTCATCAATCCTCAATCGTCAGTCTTCAATCCTCAATACTCAATCTTCAATCCCCAATCCTCAATCCTCAATCCTCAGTCCTCAAACCTCAATCCTGAATCCACAATCCTGAATCCTCAATCCTCAATCCTCAATCCTCAATCCTCAATCCTCAATCCTCAATCCTCAATCCTCAATCCTCAGTCCTCAATCGTCAGTCTTCATTCCTCAATGCTCAATCTTTAATCCTCAATCCTCAATCCTCAATCCTCAGTCCTCAATCCTCAATCCTCAATCCTCAGTCCTCAATCCTCAATCGTCAGTCTTCAATCCTCAATACTCAATCTTCAATCCCCAATCCTCAATCCTCAATCCTCAATCCTCATTCTTCAATCCTCACTACCCAATCTTCAATCTTCAATCATCAATCCTCAATCCTCAATTCTCAATCCTCAATCCTAAGTCCTCAGCCCTCAAACCTCAATCCTCAACCTTCAATCCTCGATCCTCAATCCTCAATCCTCAGTCCCAAATACTCAATCTTCAATCAATAATCCTCAACCCTCAATCTTCAATACTCAATACACAATCTTCAATCCTCAATCCTCAATCCTCAGTCCTCAATCCTCAATCTTCAATCCTCAACACTCAATCTTCAATCCTCAATCCTCAATCCTCAATCCTCAATCCTGAATCCTCAATCCTCAATCTTCAATCCTCAATACTCAATCTGCAATCCTCAATCCTCAATCCTCAATCCTCAATCCTCATTCTTCAATCCTCAATACCGAATCCTCAATCTTCAATCCTCAATCCTCAATCCTCAATTCTCAGTACTCAATCTTCAATCATCAATATTCAATCTTCAATCCTCAATCCTCAGTCCTCGATCCTCAATCCTCAATCCTCAATCGTCAATCTCCAATCCTGAATACTCAATCCTCAATCCTCAATCCTCAATCCTCATCCTTCAATCCTCAATACCCAATCCTCAATCTTCAATCCTCAATCCTCAATCCTCAATCTTCAATCCTCAATCTTCAATCCTCGATACTCAAGCTTCAATCCTCAATACTCAATGCTCAATCCTCAATCCTCAATCCTCAATCGTCAGTCGTCAATCCTCAATACTCAATCTTCAATCCTCAATCCTCAATCCTCAATCCTCAATCCTCAATTTTCAATCCTCAATAACCAATCCTCAATCTTCAATCCTCAATCCTCAATCCACAATTCTCGATCTTCAATCCTCAATCCTCAATCGTCAATTCTCGATCCTCAATCCTCAGTCCTCAGTCCTCAATAAACAATCTTCAATCCTCAATCCTCAATCCTCAATCCTCAATCCTCATTCTTCAATCCTCAATACCCAATACTCAATCTTCAATCCTCAATCCTCAATCCTCAATTCTCAATCCTCAACCCTCAGTACTCAGTCCTCAAACCTCAATCCTCAACCCTCAGCCCTCATCGTCAATCCTCAATCCACAATCCTCAATCCTCAATCCTCAATATTCAATCCTCAATACTCAATCTTCAATCCTCAATGCTCAGTCCTCAAACCTCAATTCTAAATCATCAATCCTGAATCCTCAATCTTCGGCCCTCAGTCCTCAACAATGAGTTCTCAACGCTCAGTACTCAATAGTATATCCTCAATTCACAGTTTTCAATACTCAATACTCAATCTGCAATCATCAAACCTCTATCCACAAACATCAATTCTCATCACTCAACCCTCAACACTCTGTCCCCAACTTTCAGTCCTCAATCCTCAATCCTCAATCCTCAATCGTCAATCTACAATCCTCAATACTCCATCTTCAATCCTCAGTCCTCAATACTCAATCCTCAATCCTCATTCTTCAATCCTCAATACCCAATACTCAATCTTCAATCCTCAATTCTCAATTCTCAACTCTGAATCCTCAATCCTCAATTTTCAAACCTCATTCTTCAATCCTCAATACCCAATACTCAATCTTCAATCCTCAATCCTCAATCCTCGACCCTCAATCCTCAATCCTCAATCCTCAATCCTCAATTCTCAATCCTCAATCCTCAGTCCTCAGTCCTCAATACACAATCTTCAATCCTCAATCCTCAATCCTCAATCCTCAATCCTCACACTTCAATCCTCAATACCCAATCCTCAATCTTCAATCCCCAATCCTCAATCCTCAATCCTCAATCCTCATTCTTCAATCCTCAATACCCAATCTTCAATCTTCAATCATCAATCCTCAATCCTCAATTCTCAATCCTCAATCCTAAGTCCTCAGTCCTCAAACCTCAATCCTCAACCCTCAGCCCTCATCCTCAATCCTCAATCCTCACACTTCAATCCTCAATACCCAATCCTCAATCTTCAATCCCCAATCCTCAATCCTCAATCCTCAATCGTCATTCTTCAATCCTCAATACCCAATCTTCAATCTTCAATCATCAATCCTCAATCCTCAATTCTCAATCCTCAATCCTAAGTCCTCAGTCCTCAAACCTCAATCCTCAACCCTCAGCCCTCATCCTCAATCCTCAATCCTCAATCTTCAATCCTCAATCCTCAATCCTCAATACTCAATCTTCAATCTTCAATCCTCAGTCCTCAAACCTCAATTCTGAATCCTCAATCCTGAATCCTCAATCCTCAGTTCTCAGTCCTCAAACCTCAATCCTCAATCCTCAATCCTCAATCCTCAATCCTCAATCCTCAATCCTCAATCCTCAATCCTCAATCCTCAATCCTCAATCCTCAGTCCTCAATCGTCAGTCTTCATTCCTCAATGCTCAATCTTCAATCCTCAATCCTCAATCCTCAATCCTCAGTCCTCAGTCCTCAGACCTCAATCCTCAGCCCTCAGCGCTCATCCACAATCCTCAATCCTCAATCTTCAATCCACAATCGTCAATTCTCAATCCTCAATCCTCAATCCTCAGACCTCAAACATCAATACTCAACCCTCAGTCCTCGTCCTCAATGCACAACCCTCAATCCTCAATCCTCAATCTTCAATCATCAATATTCATTCTTCAATCCTCAATCCTCAATCCTCAATCCTCAATCGTCAACCGTCAATGTTCAATCCGCAATACCCAATCCTCAATCTTCAATCCTCAATCCTCAATCCTCAATCCTCAATCCTCAATCCTCAGCCCGCAAACCTCAATCCTGAATCCTCAATCCTGAATCCTCAATCTTCAGCCCTCAGTCCTCAACAATCAGTTGTCAATCCTCAATCCTCAATAGAATATCATCAATTCACAGCTTTCAATACTCAATACTCAACCTGCTATCTTCAAATCTCTATCCACAAACATCAATTCTCATCACTCAACCCTCAACACTCAGTCCCCAATCCTCAATCTTCAATACTCAATCCTCAACACTCAGTCCCCAACCCTCAATCTTCAACCCTCAATACTCAATATTCAATCCTCTATCCTCAATCCTCGATCCTCAATCCTCAATCCTCAATCGTCAATCTCCAATCCTGAATACTCAATCTTCAATCCTGAATCCTCAATACTCAATCCTCAATCCTCATTCTTAGATCCTCAATACCCAATCCTCAATCTTCAATCCTCAATCCTCAATCCTGAATTCTCAATCCTCAATCCTCAGTCCTCAGTCCTCAAACCTCAATCCTCAACCCTCAGCCCTCATCCTCAATCCTCAATCCTCATCCTTCAATCCTCAATACCCAATCCTCAATCTTCAATCCTCAATCCTCAATCCAGAATTCTCAATCCTCAATCCTCAGTCCTCAGTCCTCAAAACCTCAATACTCAACCCTCAGCCCTCATCCTCAATCCTCAATCCTCAATCCTCAATGCTCAATCTTCAATCCTCAATACTCAAACTTCAATCCGCAATCCTCAATACGCAATCCTCAATCCTCAATCCTCAATAATCAATAGTCAGTCTACAATCCTCAATACTCAATCTTCAACACTCAATCCTCAATCCTCAATCCTCAATCCTCGATCTTCAGTCCTCAATACCCAATCCTCAAACTTCAATCCTCAATCCTCAATCCTCAACACTCGATCCTCAATCCTCAATCCTCAATCCTCAATTCTCAATCCTCAATCCTCAGTCCTCAGTCCTCAATACACAATCTTCAATACTCAATCCTCAATCCTCAATCCTCAATCCTCATTCTTCAATCCTCAATACCCAATCCTCAATCTTCAATCCTCAATCCTTAATGCTCAATTCTCAAACCTCAATCCTCAGTCCTCAGTCCTCAAACCTCAATCCTCAATCCTCAATCCTCAATCCTCAATCTTCAATCCTCAACACTCAAACTTCAGGCGTCAATCCTCAATACTCAATCCTCAATCCTCAGTCGACAGTCTTCAATCCTCAATACTCAATCTTCAATTCTCAATCCTCAATCCTCAATCCTCAATCCTGAGTCATCAATCCTCAATCGTCAGTCTTCAATCCTCAATACTCAATCTTCAATCCCCAATCCTCAATCCTCAATCCTCAGTCCTCAAACCTCAATCCTGAATCCACAATCCTGAATCCTCAATCCTCAATCCTCAATCCTCAATCCTCAATCCTCAATCCTCAATCCTCAATCCTCAATCCTCAATCCTCAGTCCTCAATCGTCAGTCTTCATTCCTCAATGCTCAATCTTTAATCCTCAATCCTCAATCCTCAATCCTCAGTCCTCAATCCTCAATCCTCAATCCTCAGTCCTCAATCCTCAATCGTCAGTCTTCAATCCTCAATACTCAATCTTCAATCCCCAATCCTCAATCCTCAATCCTCAATCCTCATTCTTCAATCCTCACTACCCAATCTTCAATCTTCAATCATCAATCCTCAATCCTCAATTCTCAATCCTCAATCCTAAGTCCTCAGCCCTCAAACCTCAATCCTCAACCTTCAATCCTCGATCCTCAATCCTCAATCCTCAGTCCCAAATACTCAATCTTCAATCAATAATCCTCAACCCTCAATCTTCAATACTCAATACACAATCTTCAATCCTCAATCCTCAATCCTCAGTCCTCAATCCTCAATCTTCAATCCTCAACACTCAATCTTCAATCCTCAATCCTCAATCCTCAATCCTCAATCCTGAATCCTCAATCCTCAATCTTCAATCCTCAATACTCAATCTGCAATCCTCAATCCTCAATCCTCAATCCTCAATCCTCATTCTTCAATCCTCAATACCGAATCCTCAATCTTCAATCCTCAATCCTCAATCCTCAATTCTCAGTACTCAATCTTCAATCATCAATATTCAATCTTCAATCCTCAATCCTCAGTCCTCGATCCTCAATCCTCAATCCTCAATCGTCAATCTCCAATCCTGAATACTCAATCCTCAATCCTCAATCCTCAATCCTCATCCTTCAATCCTCAATACCCAATCCTCAATCTTCAATCCTCAATCCTCAATCCTCAATCTTCAATCCTCAATCTTCAATCCTCGATACTCAAGCTTCAATCCTCAATACTCAATGCTCAATCCTCAATCCTCAATCCTCAATCGTCAGTCGTCAATCCTCAATACTCAATCTTCAATCCTCAATCCTCAATCCTCAATCCTCAATCCTCAATTTTCAATCCTCAATAACCAATCCTCAATCTTCAATCCTCAATCCTCAATCCACAATTCTCGATCTTCAATCCTCAATCCTCAATCGTCAATTCTCGATCCTCAATCCTCAGTCCTCAGTCCTCAATAAACAATCTTCAATCCTCAATCCTCAATCCTCAATCCTCAATCCTCATTCTTCAATCCTCAATACCCAATACTCAATCTTCAATCCTCAATCCTCAATCCTCAATTCTCAATCCTCAACCCTCAGTACTCAGTCCTCAAACCTCAATCCTCAACCCTCAGCCCTCATCGTCAATCCTCAATCCACAATCCTCAATCCTCAATCCTCAATATTCAATCCTCAATACTCAATCTTCAATCCTCAATGCTCAGTCCTCAAACCTCAATTCTAAATCATCAATCCTGAATCCTCAATCTTCGGCCCTCAGTCCTCAACAATGAGTTCTCAACGCTCAGTACTCAATAGTATATCCTCAATTCACAGTTTTCAATACTCAATACTCAATCTGCAATCATCAAACCTCTATCCACAAACATCAATTCTCATCACTCAACCCTCAACACTCTGTCCCCAACTTTCAGTCCTCAATCCTCAATCCTCAATCCTCAATCGTCAATCTACAATCCTCAATACTCCATCTTCAATCCTCAGTCCTCAATACTCAATCCTCAATCCTCATTCTTCAATCCTCAATACCCAATACTCAATCTTCAATCCTCAATTCTCAATTCTCAACTCTGAATCCTCAATCCTCAATTTTCAAACCTCATTCTTCAATCCTCAATACCCAATACTCAATCTTCAATCCTCAATCCTCAATCCTCGACCCTCAATCCTCAATCCTCAATCCTCAATCCTCAATTCTCAATCCTCAATCCTCAGTCCTCAGTCCTCAATACACAATCTTCAATCCTCAATCCTCAATCCTCAATCCTCAATCCTCACACTTCAATCCTCAATACCCAATCCTCAATCTTCAATCCCCAATCCTCAATCCTCAATCCTCAATCCTCATTCTTCAATCCTCAATACCCAATCTTCAATCTTCAATCATCAATCCTCAATCCTCAATTCTCAATCCTCAATCCTAAGTCCTCAGTCCTCAAACCTCAATCCTCAACCCTCAGCCCTCATCCTCAATCCTCAATCCTCACACTTCAATCCTCAATACCCAATCCTCAATCTTCAATCCCCAATCCTCAATCCTCAATCCTCAATCGTCATTCTTCAATCCTCAATACCCAATCTTCAATCTTCAATCATCAATCCTCAATCCTCAATTCTCAATCCTCAATCCTAAGTCCTCAGTCCTCAAACCTCAATCCTCAACCCTCAGCCCTCATCCTCAATCCTCAATCCTCAATCTTCAATCCTCAATCCTCAATCCTCAATACTCAATCTTCAATCTTCAATCCTCAGTCCTCAAACCTCAATTCTGAATCCTCAATCCTGAATCCTTAACCTTCAATCCTCAATCCCCAATCCTCAATCTTCAATACTCAATCCTCAATCCTCAATCCTCAATCTTGAATCTTCAATCCTCGATCCTCAATCCTCAATCCTCAGTCCCAAATACTCAATCTTCAATCCATAATCCTCAACCCTCAATCTTCGATACTCAATACTCAATCTTCAATCCTCAATCCTCAATCCTCAATCCTCAATCCTCAATCTTCAATCCTCAATACTCAATCGGCAATCCTCAATCCTCAATCCTCAATCCTCAATCCTCATTCTTCAGTCCTCAATACCGAATCCTCAATCTTCAATCCTCAATCCTCAATCCTCAATTCTCAGTACTCAATGTTCAATCATCAATATTCAATCTTCAATCCTCAATTTCTCAATCCTCAACCCTCAATCCTCAGCCCTCAATGTTCAATCCGCAATAACTAATCCACAATCTTCAATCCTCAATCCTCAATCCTCAATCCTCAATCCTCAATCCTCAGCCCTCAAACCTCAATCCTGAATCCTCAATCCTGAATTCTCAATCCTCAATCCTCAGTCCTCAGTCCTCAAACCTCAATCCTCAACCCTCAGCCCTCACCCTCATTCCTCAATCCTCAATCCTCAATCCTCAATCTTCAATCCTCAATACTCAAACTTCAATCCTCAATCCTCAATACGCAATCCTCAATCCTCAATCCTCAATCATCTGTCTTCAATCCTCAATACTCAATCTTCAATCCTCAGTCCTCAATCCTCAATCCTCAATCCTCGATCTTCAATACTCAATACCCAATCCTCAATCTTCAATCCTCAATCCTCAATACTCAATCCTCAATCCTCAGTCCTCAGTCCTCAAACCTCAATCCTCAGCCCTCAGCGCTCATCCACAATCCTCAATCCTCAATCTTCAATCCACAATCGTCAATTCTCAATCCTCAATCCTCAATCCTCAGACATCAAACATCAATACTCAACCCTCAGTACTCGTCCTCAATGCACAACCCTCAATCCTCAATCCTCAATCTTCAATCATCAATATTCATTCTTCAACCCTCAATCCTCAATCCTCAATCCTCAATCCTCAAACGTCAATGTTCAATCCGCAATACCCAATCCTCAATCTTCAATCCTCAATCCTCAATCCTCAATTCTCAATCCTCAATCCTCAGTCCTCAGTCCTCAATACACAATCTTCAATCCTCAATCCTCAATCCTCAATCCTCAATCCTCATTCTTCAATCCTCAATACCCAATCCTCAATCTTCAATCCTCAATCCTCAATGCTCAATTCTCAACCCTCAATCCTCAGTTCTCAGTCCTCAATCCTCAATCCTCAATCCTCAGTTCTCAGTCCTCAAACCTCAATCCTCAATCCTCAATCCTCAATCCTCAATCCTCAATCCTCAATCCTCAATCCTCAATCCTCAATCCTCAGTCATCAATCGTCAGTCTTCATTCCTCAATGCTCAATCCTCAATCCTCAATCCTCAATCCTCAATCCTCAGTCCTCGGTCCTCAGACCTCAATCCTCAGCCCTCAGCGCTCATCCACAATCCTCAATCCTCAATCTTCAATCCACAATCGTCAATTCTCAATCCTCAATCCTCAATCCTCAGACCTCAAACATCAATACTCAACCCTCAGTCCTCGTCCTCAATGCACAACCCTCAATCCTCAATCCTCAATCTTCAATCATCAATATTCATTCTTCAATCCTCAATCCTCAATCCTCAATCCTCAATCCTCAACCGTCAATGTTCAATCCGCAATACCCAATCCTCAATCTTCAATCCTCAATCCTCAATCCTCAATCCTCAATCCTCAATCCTCAGCCCGCAAACCTCAATCCTGAATCCTCAATCTTGAATCCTCAATCTTCAGCCCTCAGTCCTCAACAATCAGTTGTCAATCCTCAATCCTCAATAGAATATCATCAATTCACAGCTTTCAATACTCAATACTCAACCTGCTATCTTCAAATCTCTATCCACAAACATCAATTCTCATCACTCAACCCTCAACACTCAGTCCCCAATCCTCAATCTTCAACCCTCAATCCCCAACACTCAGTCCCCAACCCTCAATCTTCAACCCTCAATACTCAATATTCAATCCTCTATCCTCAATCCTCGATCCTCAATCCTCAATCCTCAATCGTCAATCTCCAATCCTGAATACTCAATCTTCAATCCTGAATCCTCAATACTCAATCCTCAATCCTCATTCTTAGATCCTCAATACCCAATCCTCAATCTTCAATCCTCAATCCTCAATCCTGAATTCTCAATCCTCAATCCTCAGTCCTCAGTCCTCAAACCTCAATCCTCAACCCTCAGCCCTCATCCTCAATCCTCAATCCTCAATCTTCAATCCTCAATCTTCAATCCTCAATACTCAAGCTTCAATCCTCAATACTCAATGCTCAATCCTCAATCCTCAATCCTCAATCGTCAGTCGTCAATCCTCAATACTCAATCTTCAATCCTCAATCCTCAATCCTCAATCCTCAATCCTCAATTTTCATTCCTCAATAACCAATCCTCAATCTTCAATCCTCAATCCTCAATCCTCAATTCTCGATCCTCAATCCTCAATCCTCAATCGTCAATTCTCGATCCTCAATCCTCAGTCCTCAGTCCTCAATAAACAATCTTCAATCCTCAATCCTCAATCCTCAATCCTCAATCCTCATCCTTCAATCCTCAATACCCAATCCTCAATCTTCAATCCTCAATCCTCAATCCTGAATTCTCAATCCTCAATCCTCAGTCCTCAGTCCTCAAAACCTCAATCCTCAACCCTCAGCCCTCATCCTCAATCCTCAATCCTCAATCCTCAATGCTCAATCTTCAATCCTCAATACTCAAACTTCAATCCTCAATCCTCAATACGCAATCCTCAATCCTCAATCCTCAATAATCAATAGTCAGTCTACAATCCTCAATACTCAATCTTCAACACTCAATCCTCAATCCTCAATCCTCAATCCTCGATCTTCAGTCCTCAATACCCAATCCTCAAACTTCAATCCTCAATCCTCAATCCTCAACACTCGATCCTCAATCCTCAATCCTCAATCCTCAATTCTCAATCCTCAATCCTCAGTCCTCAGTCCTCAATACACAATCTTCAATACTCAATCCTCAATCCTCAATCCTCAATCCTCATTCTTCAATCCTCAATACCCAATCCTCGATCTTCAATCCTCAATCCTCAATGCTCAATTCTCAATCCTCAATCCTCAGTCCTCAGTCCTCAAACCTCAATCCTCAATCCTCAATCCTCAATCCTCAATCTTCAATCCTCAACACTCAAACTTCAGTCGTCAATCCTCAATACTCAATCCTCAATCCTCAGTCGACAGTCTTCAATCCTCAATACTCAATCTTCAATCCTCAATCCTCAATCCTCAATCCTCAATCCTGAGTCCTCAATCCTCAATCGTCAGTCTTCAATCCTCAATACTCAATCTTCAATCCCCAATCCTCAATCCTCAATCCTCAGCCCTCAAACCTCATTTCTGAATCCACAATCCTGAATCCTCAATCCTCAATCCTCAATCCTCAATCCTCAATCCTCAATCCTCAATCCTCAATCCTCAATCCTCAATCCTCAGTCCTCAATCGTCAGTCTTCATTCCTCAATGCTCAATCTTCAATTCTCAATCCTCAATCCTCAATCCTCAGTCCTCAGTCCTCAAACCTCAATCCTCAGCCCTCAGCGCTCATCCACAATCCTCAATCCTCAATCTTCAATCCACAATCGTCAATCCTCATTCTTCAATCCTCAATACCCAATCCTCAATCTTCAATCCTCAATCCTCAATGCTCAATTCTCAACCCTCAACCCTCAGTTCTCAGTCCTCAATCCTCAATCCTCAATCCTCAGTTCTCAGTCCTCAAACCTCAATCCTCAATCCTCAATCCTCAATCCTCAATCCTCAATCCTCAATCCTCAATCCTCAATCCTCAATCCTCAGTCCTCAATCGTCAGTCTTCATTCCTCAATGCTCAATCTTCAATCCTCAATCCTCAATCCTCAATCCTCAGTCCTCAGTCCTCAGACCTCAATCCTCAGCCCTCAGCGCTCATCCACAATCCTCAATCCTCAATCTTCAATCCACAATCGTCAATTCTCAATCCTCAATCCTCAATCCTCAGACCTCAAACATCAATACTCAACCCTCAGTACTCGTCCTCAATGCACAACCCTCAATCCTCAATCCTCAATCTTCAATCATCAATATTCATTCTTCAACCCTCAATCCTCAATCCTCAATCCTCAATCCTCAAACGTCAATGTTCAATCCGCAATACCCAATCCTCAATCTTCAATCCTCAATCCTCAATCCTCAATTCTCAATCCTCAATCCTCAGTCCTCAGTCCTCAATACACAATCTTCAATCCTCAATCCTCAATCCTCAATCCTCAATCCTCATTCTTCAATCCTCAATACCCAATCCTCAATCTTCAATCCTCAATCCTCAATGCTCAATTCTCAACCCTCAATCCTCAGTTCTCAGTCCTCAATCCTCAATCCTCAATCCTCAATCCTCAATCGTCAACCGTCAATGTTCAATCCGCAATACCCAATCCTCAATCTTCAATCCTCAATCCTCAATCCTCAATCCTCAATCCTCAATCCTCAGCCCGCAAACCTCAATCCTGAATCCTCAATCCTGAATCCTCAATCTTCAGCCCTCAGTCCTCAACAATCAGTTGTCAATCCTCAATCCTCAATAGAATATCATCAATTCACAGCTTTCAATACTCAATACTCAACCTGCTATCTTCAAATCTCTATCCACAAACATCAATTCTCATCACTCAACCCTCAACACTCAGTCCCCAATCCTCAATCTTCAATACTCAATCCTCAACACTCAGTCCCCAACCCTCAATCTTCAACCCTCAATACTCAATATTCAATCCTCTATCCTCAATCCTCGATCCTCAATCCTCAATCCTCAATCGTCAATCTCCAATCCTGAATACTCAATCTTCAATCCTGAATCCTCAATACTCAATCCTCAATCCTCATTCTTAGATCCTCAATACCCAATCCTCAATCTTCAATCCTCAATCCTCAATCCTGAATTCTCAATCCTCAATCCTCAGTCCTCAGTCCTCAAACCTCAATCCTCAACCCTCAGCCCTCATCCTCAATCCTCAATCCTCATCCTTCAATCCTCAATACCCAATCCTCAATCTTCAATCCTCAATCCTCAATCCAGAATTCTCAATCCTCAATCCTCAGTCCTCAGTCCTCAAAACCTCAATACTCAACCCTCAGCCCTCATCCTCAATCCTCAATCCTCAATCCTCAATGCTCAATCTTCAATCCTCAATACTCAAACTTCAATCCGCAATCCTCAATACGCAATCCTCAATCCTCAATCCTCAATAATCAATAGTCAGTCTACAATCCTCAATACTCAATCTTCAACACTCAATCCTCAATCCTCAATCCTCAATCCTCGATCTTCAGTCCTCAATACCCAATCCTCAAACTTCAATCCTCAATCCTCAATCCTCAACACTCGATCCTCAATCCTCAATCCTCAATCCTCAATTCTCAATCCTCAATCCTCAGTCCTCAGTCCTCAATACACAATCTTCAATACTCAATCCTCAATCCTCAATCCTCAATCCTCATTCTTCAATCCTCAATACCCAATCCTCAATCTTCAATCCTCAATCCTTAATGCTCAATTCTCAAACCTCAATCCTCAGTCCTCAGTCCTCAAACCTCAATCCTCAATCCTCAATCCTCAATCCTCAATCTTCAATCCTCAACACTCAAACTTCAGGCGTCAATCCTCAATACTCAATCCTCAATCCTCAGTCGACAGTCTTCAATCCTCAATACTCAATCTTCAATTCTCAATCCTCAATCCTCAATCCTCAATCCTGAGTCATCAATCCTCAATCGTCAGTCTTCAATCCTCAATACTCAATCTTCAATCCCCAATCCTCAATCCTCAATCCTCAGTCCTCAAACCTCAATCCTGAATCCACAATCCTGAATCCTCAATCCTCAATCCTCAATCCTCAATCCTCAATCCTCAATCCTCAATCCTCAATCCTCAATCCTCAATCCTCAGTCCTCAATCGTCAGTCTTCATTCCTCAATGCTCAATCTTTAATCCTCAATCCTCAATCCTCAATCCTCAGTCCTCAATCCTCAATCCTCAATCCTCAGTCCTCAATCCTCAATCGTCAGTCTTCAATCCTCAATACTCAATCTTCAATCCCCAATCCTCAATCCTCAATCCTCAATCCTCATTCTTCAATCCTCACTACCCAATCTTCAATCTTCAATCATCAATCCTCAATCCTCAATTCTCAATCCTCAATCCTAAGTCCTCAGCCCTCAAACCTCAATCCTCAACCTTCAATCCTCGATCCTCAATCCTCAATCCTCAGTCCCAAATACTCAATCTTCAATCAATAATCCTCAACCCTCAATCTTCAATACTCAATACACAATCTTCAATCCTCAATCCTCAATCCTCAGTCCTCAATCCTCAATCTTCAATCCTCAACACTCAATCTTCAATCCTCAATCCTCAATCCTCAATCCTCAATCCTGAATCCTCAATCCTCAATCTTCAATCCTCAATACTCAATCTGCAATCCTCAATCCTCAATCCTCAATCCTCAATCCTCATTCTTCAATCCTCAATACCGAATCCTCAATCTTCAATCCTCAATCCTCAATCCTCAATTCTCAGTACTCAATCTTCAATCATCAATATTCAATCTTCAATCCTCAATCCTCAGTCCTCGATCCTCAATCCTCAATCCTCAATCGTCAATCTCCAATCCTGAATACTCAATCCTCAATCCTCAATCCTCAATCCTCATCCTTCAATCCTCAATACCCAATCCTCAATCTTCAATCCTCAATCCTCAATCCTCAATCTTCAATCCTCAATCTTCAATCCTCGATACTCAAGCTTCAATCCTCAATACTCAATGCTCAATCCTCAATCCTCAATCCTCAATCGTCAGTCGTCAATCCTCAATACTCAATCTTCAATCCTCAATCCTCAATCCTCAATCCTCAATCCTCAATTTTCAATCCTCAATAACCAATCCTCAATCTTCAATCCTCAATCCTCAATCCACAATTCTCGATCTTCAATCCTCAATCCTCAATCGTCAATTCTCGATCCTCAATCCTCAGTCCTCAGTCCTCAATAAACAATCTTCAATCCTCAATCCTCAATCCTCAATCCTCAATCCTCATTCTTCAATCCTCAATACCCAATACTCAATCTTCAATCCTCAATCCTCAATCCTCAATTCTCAATCCTCAACCCTCAGTACTCAGTCCTCAAACCTCAATCCTCAACCCTCAGCCCTCATCGTCAATCCTCAATCCACAATCCTCAATCCTCAATCCTCAATATTCAATCCTCAATACTCAATCTTCAATCCTCAATGCTCAGTCCTCAAACCTCAATTCTAAATCATCAATCCTGAATCCTCAATCTTCGGCCCTCAGTCCTCAACAATGAGTTCTCAACGCTCAGTACTCAATAGTATATCCTCAATTCACAGTTTTCAATACTCAATACTCAATCTGCAATCATCAAACCTCTATCCACAAACATCAATTCTCATCACTCAACCCTCAACACTCTGTCCCCAACTTTCAGTCCTCAATCCTCAATCCTCAATCCTCAATCGTCAATCTACAATCCTCAATACTCCATCTTCAATCCTCAGTCCTCAATACTCAATCCTCAATCCTCATTCTTCAATCCTCAATACCCAATACTCAATCTTCAATCCTCAATTCTCAATTCTCAACTCTGAATCCTCAATCCTCAATTTTCAAACCTCATTCTTCAATCCTCAATACCCAATACTCAATCTTCAATCCTCAATCCTCAATCCTCGACCCTCAATCCTCAATCCTCAATCCTCAATCCTCAATTCTCAATCCTCAATCCTCAGTCCTCAGTCCTCAATACACAATCTTCAATCCTCAATCCTCAATCCTCAATCCTCAATCCTCACACTTCAATCCTCAATACCCAATCCTCAATCTTCAATCCCCAATCCTCAATCCTCAATCCTCAATCCTCATTCTTCAATCCTCAATACCCAATCTTCAATCTTCAATCATCAATCCTCAATCCTCAATTCTCAATCCTCAATCCTAAGTCCTCAGTCCTCAAACCTCAATCCTCAACCCTCAGCCCTCATCCTCAATCCTCAATCCTCACACTTCAATCCTCAATACCCAATCCTCAATCTTCAATCCCCAATCCTCAATCCTCAATCCTCAATCGTCATTCTTCAATCCTCAATACCCAATCTTCAATCTTCAATCATCAATCCTCAATCCTCAATTCTCAATCCTCAATCCTAAGTCCTCAGTCCTCAAACCTCAATCCTCAACCCTCAGCCCTCATCCTCAATCCTCAATCCTCAATCTTCAATCCTCAATCCTCAATCCTCAATACTCAATCTTCAATCTTCAATCCTCAGTCCTCAAACCTCAATTCTGAATCCTCAATCCTGAATCCTTAACCTTCAATCCTCAATCCCCAATCCTCAATCTTCAATACTCAATCCTCAATCCTCAATCCTCAATCTTGAATCTTCAATCCTCGATCCTCAATCCTCAATCCTCAGTCCCAAATACTCAATCTTCAATCCATAATCCTCAACCCTCAATCTTCGATACTCAATACTCAATCTTCAATCCTCAATCCTCAATCCTCAATCCTCAATCCTCAATCTTCAATCCTCAATACTCAATCGGCAATCCTCAATCCTCAATCCTCAATCCTCAATCCTCATTCTTCAGTCCTCAATACCGAATCCTCAATCTTCAATCCTCAATCCTCAATCCTCAATTCTCAGTACTCAATGTTCAATCATCAATATTCAATCTTCAATCCTCAATTTCTCAATCCTCAACCCTCAATCCTCAGCCCTCAATGTTCAATCCGCAATAACTAATCCACAATCTTCAATCCTCAATCCTCAATCCTCAATCCTCAATCCTCAATCCTCAGCCCTCAAACCTCAATCCTGAATCCTCAATCCTGAATTCTCAATCCTCAATCCTCAGTCCTCAGTCCTCAAACCTCAATCCTCAACCCTCAGCCCTCACCCTCATTCCTCAATCCTCAATCCTCAATCCTCAATCTTCAATCCTCAATACTCAAACTTCAATCCTCAATCCTCAATACGCAATCCTCAATCCTCAATCCTCAATCATCTGTCTTCAATCCTCAATACTCAATCTTCAATCCTCAGTCCTCAATCCTCAATCCTCAATCCTCGATCTTCAATACTCAATACCCAATCCTCAATCTTCAATCCTCAATCCTCAATACTCAATCCTCAATCCTCAGTCCTCAGTCCTCAAACCTCAATCCTCAGCCCTCAGCGCTCATCCACAATCCTCAATCCTCAATCTTCAATCCACAATCGTCAATTCTCAATCCTCAATCCTCAATCCTCAGACATCAAACATCAATACTCAACCCTCAGTACTCGTCCTCAATGCACAACCCTCAATCCTCAATCCTCAATCTTCAATCATCAATATTCATTCTTCAACCCTCAATCCTCAATCCTCAATCCTCAATCCTCAAACGTCAATGTTCAATCCGCAATACCCAATCCTCAATCTTCAATCCTCAATCCTCAATCCTCAATTCTCAATCCTCAATCCTCAGTCCTCAGTCCTCAATACACAATCTTCAATCCTCAATCCTCAATCCTCAATCCTCAATCCTCATTCTTCAATCCTCAATACCCAATCCTCAATCTTCAATCCTCAATCCTCAATGCTCAATTCTCAACCCTCAATCCTCAGTTCTCAGTCCTCAATCCTCAATCCTCAATCCTCAGTTCTCAGTCCTCAAACCTCAATCCTCAATCCTCAATCCTCAATCCTCAATCCTCAATCCTCAATCCTCAATCCTCAATCCTCAATCCTCAGTCATCAATCGTCAGTCTTCATTCCTCAATGCTCAATCCTCAATCCTCAATCCTCAATCCTCAATCCTCAGTCCTCGGTCCTCAGACCTCAATCCTCAGCCCTCAGCGCTCATCCACAATCCTCAATCCTCAATCTTCAATCCACAATCGTCAATTCTCAATCCTCAATCCTCAATCCTCAGACCTCAAACATCAATACTCAACCCTCAGTCCTCGTCCTCAATGCACAACCCTCAATCCTCAATCCTCAATCTTCAATCATCAATATTCATTCTTCAATCCTCAATCCTCAATCCTCAATCCTCAATCCTCAACCGTCAATGTTCAATCCGCAATACCCAATCCTCAATCTTCAATCCTCAATCCTCAATCCTCAATCCTCAATCCTCAATCCTCAGCCCGCAAACCTCAATCCTGAATCCTCAATCTTGAATCCTCAATCTTCAGCCCTCAGTCCTCAACAATCAGTTGTCAATCCTCAATCCTCAATAGAATATCATCAATTCACAGCTTTCAATACTCAATACTCAACCTGCTATCTTCAAATCTCTATCCACAAACATCAATTCTCATCACTCAACCCTCAACACTCAGTCCCCAATCCTCAATCTTCAACCCTCAATCCCCAACACTCAGTCCCCAACCCTCAATCTTCAACCCTCAATACTCAATATTCAATCCTCTATCCTCAATCCTCGATCCTCAATCCTCAATCCTCAATCGTCAATCTCCAATCCTGAATACTCAATCTTCAATCCTGAATCCTCAATACTCAATCCTCAATCCTCATTCTTAGATCCTCAATACCCAATCCTCAATCTTCAATCCTCAATCCTCAATCCTGAATTCTCAATCCTCAATCCTCAGTCCTCAGTCCTCAAACCTCAATCCTCAACCCTCAGCCCTCATCCTCAATCCTCAATCCTCAATCTTCAATCCTCAATCTTCAATCCTCAATACTCAAGCTTCAATCCTCAATACTCAATGCTCAATCCTCAATCCTCAATCCTCAATCGTCAGTCGTCAATCCTCAATACTCAATCTTCAATCCTCAATCCTCAATCCTCAATCCTCAATCCTCAATTTTCATTCCTCAATAACCAATCCTCAATCTTCAATCCTCAATCCTCAATCCTCAATTCTCGATCCTCAATCCTCAATCCTCAATCGTCAATTCTCGATCCTCAATCCTCAGTCCTCAGTCCTCAATAAACAATCTTCAATCCTCAATCCTCAATCCTCAATCCTCAATCCTCATCCTTCAATCCTCAATACCCAATCCTCAATCTTCAATCCTCAATCCTCAATCCTGAATTCTCAATCCTCAATCCTCAGTCCTCAGTCCTCAAAACCTCAATCCTCAACCCTCAGCCCTCATCCTCAATCCTCAATCCTCAATCCTCAATGCTCAATCTTCAATCCTCAATACTCAAACTTCAATCCTCAATCCTCAATACGCAATCCTCAATCCTCAATCCTCAATAATCAATAGTCAGTCTACAATCCTCAATACTCAATCTTCAACACTCAATCCTCAATCCTCAATCCTCAATCCTCGATCTTCAGTCCTCAATACCCAATCCTCAAACTTCAATCCTCAATCCTCAATCCTCAACACTCGATCCTCAATCCTCAATCCTCAATCCTCAATTCTCAATCCTCAATCCTCAGTCCTCAGTCCTCAATACACAATCTTCAATACTCAATCCTCAATCCTCAATCCTCAATCCTCATTCTTCAATCCTCAATACCCAATCCTCGATCTTCAATCCTCAATCCTCAATGCTCAATTCTCAATCCTCAATCCTCAGTCCTCAGTCCTCAAACCTCAATCCTCAATCCTCAATCCTCAATCCTCAATCTTCAATCCTCAACACTCAAACTTCAGTCGTCAATCCTCAATACTCAATCCTCAATCCTCAGTCGACAGTCTTCAATCCTCAATACTCAATCTTCAATCCTCAATCCTCAATCCTCAATCCTCAATCCTGAGTCCTCAATCCTCAATCGTCAGTCTTCAATCCTCAATACTCAATCTTCAATCCCCAATCCTCAATCCTCAATCCTCAGCCCTCAAACCTCATTTCTGAATCCACAATCCTGAATCCTCAATCCTCAATCCTCAATCCTCAATCCTCAATCCTCAATCCTCAATCCTCAATCCTCAATCCTCAATCCTCAGTCCTCAATCGTCAGTCTTCATTCCTCAATGCTCAATCTTCAATTCTCAATCCTCAATCCTCAATCCTCAGTCCTCAGTCCTCAAACCTCAATCCTCAGCCCTCAGCGCTCATCCACAATCCTCAATCCTCAATCTTCAATCCACAATCGTCAATCCTCATTCTTCAATCCTCAATACCCAATCCTCAATCTTCAATCCTCAATCCTCAATGCTCAATTCTCAACCCTCAACCCTCAGTTCTCAGTCCTCAATCCTCAATCCTCAATCCTCAGTTCTCAGTCCTCAAACCTCAATCCTCAATCCTCAATCCTCAATCCTCAATCCTCAATCCTCAATCCTCAATCCTCAATCCTCAATCCTCAGTCCTCAATCGTCAGTCTTCATTCCTCAATGCTCAATCTTCAATCCTCAATCCTCAATCCTCAATCCTCAGTCCTCAGTCCTCAGACCTCAATCCTCAGCCCTCAGCGCTCATCCACAATCCTCAATCCTCAATCTTCAATCCACAATCGTCAATTCTCAATCCTCAATCCTCAATCCTCAGACCTCAAACATCAATACTCAACCCTCAGTACTCGTCCTCAATGCACAACCCTCAATCCTCAATCCTCAATCTTCAATCATCAATATTCATTCTTCAACCCTCAATCCTCAATCCTCAATCCTCAATCCTCAAACGTCAATGTTCAATCCGCAATACCCAATCCTCAATCTTCAATCCTCAATCCTCAATCCTCAATTCTCAATCCTCAATCCTCAGTCCTCAGTCCTCAATACACAATCTTCAATCCTCAATCCTCAATCCTCAATCCTCAATCCTCATTCTTCAATCCTCAATACCCAATCCTCAATCTTCAATCCTCAATCCTCAATGCTCAATTCTCAACCCTCAATCCTCAGTTCTCAGTCCTCAATCCTCAATCCTCAATCCTCAATCCTCAATCGTCAACCGTCAATGTTCAATCCGCAATACCCAATCCTCAATCTTCAATCCTCAATCCTCAATCCTCAATCCTCAATCCTCAATCCTCAGCCCGCAAACCTCAATCCTGAATCCTCAATCCTGAATCCTCAATCTTCAGCCCTCAGTCCTCAACAATCAGTTGTCAATCCTCAATCCTCAATAGAATATCATCAATTCACAGCTTTCAATACTCAATACTCAACCTGCTATCTTCAAATCTCTATCCACAAACATCAATTCTCATCACTCAACCCTCAACACTCAGTCCCCAATCCTCAATCTTCAATCCTCAATCCTCAACACTCAGTCCCCAACCCTCAATCTTCAACCCTCAATACTCAATATTCAATCCTCTATCCTCAATCCTCGATCCTCAATCCTCAATCCTCAATCGTCAATCTCCAATCCTGAATACTCAATCTTCAATCCTGAATCCTCAATACTCAATCCTCAATCCTCATTCTTAGATCCTCAATACCCAATCCTCAATCTTCAATCCTCAATCCTCAATCCTGAATTGTCAATCCTCAATCCTCAGTCCTCAGTCCTCAAACCTCAATCCTCAACCCTCAGCCCTCATCCTCAATCCTCAATCCTCATCCTTCAATCCTCAATACCCAATCCTCAATCTTCAATCCTCAATCCTCAATCCAGAATTCTCAATCCTCAATCCTCAGTCCTCAGTCCTCAAAACCTCAATCCTCAACCCTCAGCCCTCATCCTCAATCCTCAATCCTCAATCCTCAATGCTCAATCTTCAATCCTCAATACTCAATCTTCAATCCGCAATCCTCAATACGCAATCCTCAATCCTCAATCCTCAATAATCAATAGTCAGTCTACAATCCTCAATACTCAATCTTCAACACTCAATCCTCAATCCTCAATCCTCAATCCTCGATCTTCAGTCCTCAATACCCAATCCTCAAACTTCAATCCTCAATCCTCAATCCTCAACACTCGATCCTCAATCCTCAATCCTCAATCCTCAATTCTCAATCCTCAATCCTCAGTCCTCAGTCCTCAATACACAATCTTCAATACTCAATCCTCAATCCTCAATCCTCAATCCTCATTCTTCAATCCTCAATACCCAATCCTCAATCTTCAATCCTCAATCCTTAATGCTCAATTCTCAAACCTCAATCCTCAGTCCTCAGTCCTCAAACCTCAATCCTCAATCCTCAATCCTCAATCCTCAATCTTCAATCCTCAACACTCAAACTTCAGTCGTCAATCCTCAATACTCAATCCTCAATCCTCAGTCGACAGTCTTCAATCCTCAATACTCAATCTTCAATTCTCAATCCTCAATCCTCAATCCTCAATCCTGAGTCATCAATCCTCAATCGTCAGTCTTCAATCCTCAATACTCAATCTTCAATCCCCAATCCTCAATCCTCAATCCTCAGTCCTCAAACCTCAATTCTGAATCCACAATCCTGAATCCTCAATCCTCAATCCTCAATCCTCAATCCTCAATCCTCAATCCTCAATCCTCAATCCTCAATCCTCAATCCTCAGTCCTCAATCGTCAGTCTTCATTCCTCAATGCTCAATCTTTAATCCTCAATCCTCAATCCTCAATCCTCAGTCCTCAATCCTCAATCCTCAATCCTCAGTCCTCAATCCTCAATCGTCAGTCTTCAATCCTCAATACTCAATCTTCAATCCCCAATCCTCAATCCTCAATCCTCAATCCTCATTCTTCAATCCTCACTACCCAATCTTCAATCTTCAATCATCAATCCTCAATCCTCAATTCTCAATCCTCAATCCTAAGTCCTCAGCCCTCAAACCTCAATCCTCAACCTTCAATCCTCGATCCTCAATCCTCAATCCTCAGTCCCAAATACTCAATCTTCAATCAATAATCCTCAACCCTCAATCTTCAATACTCAATACACAATCTTCAATCCTCAATCCTCAATCCTCAGTCCTCAATCCTCAATCTTCAATCCTCAATACTCAATCTTCAATCCTCAATCCTCAATCCTCAATCCTCAATCCTCAATCCTGAATCCTCAATCCTCAATCTTCAATCCTCAATACTCAATCTGCAATCCTCAATCCTCAATCCTCAATCCTCAATCCTCATTCTTCAATCCTCAATACCGAATCCTCAATCTTCAATCCTCAATCCTCAATCCTCAATTCTCAGTACTCAATCTTCAATCATCAATATTCAATCTTCAATCCTCAATCCTCAGTCCTCGATCCTCAATCCTCAATCCTCAATCGTCAATCTCCAATCCTGAATACTCAATCCTCAATCCTCAATCCTCAATCCTCATCCTTCAATCCTCAATACCCAATCCTCAATCTTCAATCCTCAATCCTCAATCCTCAATCTTCAATCCTCAATCTTCAATCCTCGATACTCAAGCTTCAATCCTCAATACTCAATGCTCAATCCTCAATCCTCAATCCTCAATCGTCAGTCGTCAATCCTCAATACTCAATCTTCAATCCTCAATCCTCAATCCTCAATCCTCAATCCTCAATTTTCAATCCTCAATAACCAATCCTCAATCTTCAATCCTCAATCCTCAATCCACAATTCTCGATCTTCAATCCTCAATCCTCAATCGTCAATTCTCGATCCTCAATCCTCAGTCCTCAGTCCTCAATAAACAATCTTCAATCCTCAATCCTCAATCCTCAATCCTCAATCCTCATTCTTCAATCCTCAATACCCAATACTCAATCTTCAATCCTCAATCCTCAATCCTCAATTCTCAATCCTCAACCCTCAGTACTCAGTCCTCAAACCTCAATCCTCAACCCTCAGCCCTCATCGTCAATCCTCAATCCACAATCCTCAATCCTCAATCCTCAATATTCAATCCTCAATACTCAATCTTCAATCCTCAATGCTCAGTCCTCAAACCTCAATTCTGAATCATCAATCCTGAATCCTCAATCTTCGGCCCTCAGTCCTCAACAATCAGTTCTCAACGCTCAGTACTCAATAGTATATCCTCAATTCACAGTTTTCAATACTCAATACTCAATCTGCAATCATCAAACCTCTATCCACAAACATCAATTCTCATCACTCAACCCTCAACACTCTGTCCCCAACTTTCAGTCCTCAATCCTCAATCCTCAATGCTCAATCGTCAATCTACAATCCTCAATACTCCATCTTCAATCCTCAGTCCTCAATACTCAATCCTCAATCCTCATTCTTCAATCCTCAATACCCAATACTCAATCTTCAATCCTCAATTCTCAATTCTCAACTCTGAATCCTCAATCCTCAATTTTCAAACCTCATTCTTCAATCCTCAATACCCAATACTCAATCTTCAATCCTCAATCCTCAATCCTCGACCCTCAATCCTCAATCCTCAATCCTCAATCCTCAATTCTCAATCCTCAATCCTCAGTCCTCAGTCCTCAATACACAATCTTCAATCCTCAATCCTCAATCCTCAATCCTCAATCCTCACACTTCAATCCTCAATACCCAATCCTCAATCTTCAATCCCCAATCCTCAATCCTCAATCCTCAATCCTCATTCTTCAATCCTCAATACCCAATCTTCAATCTTCAATCATCAATCCTCAATCCTCAATTCTCAATCCTCAATCCTAAGTCCTCAGTCCTCAAACCTCAATCCTCAACCCTCAGCCCTCATCCTCAATCCTCAATCCTCACACTTCAATCCTCAATACCCAATCCTCAATCTTCAATCCCCAATCCTCAATCCTCAATCCTCAATCGTCATTCTTCAATCCTCAATACCCAATCTTCAATCTTCAATCATCAATCCTCAATCCTCAATTCTCAATCCTCAATCCTAAGTCCTCAGTCCTCAAACCTCAATCCTCAACCCTCAGCCCTCATCCTCAATCCTCAATCCTCAATCTTCAATCCTCAATCCTCAATCCTCAATACTCAATCTTCAATCTTCAATCCTCAGTCCTCAAACCTCAATTCTGAATCCTCAATCCTGAATCCTTAACCTTCAATCCTCAATCCCCAATCCTCAATCTTCAATACTCAATCCTCAATCCTCAATCCTCAATCCTCAATCTTCAATCCTCGATCCTCAATCCTCAATCCTCAGTCCCAAATACTCAATCTTCAATCCATAATCCTCAACCCTCAATCTTCGATACTCAATACTCAATCTTCAATCCTCAATCCTCAATCCTCAATCCTCAATCCTCAATCTTCAATCCTCAATACTCAATCGGCAATCCTCAATCCTCAATCCTCAATCCTCAATCCTCATTCTTCAGTCCTCAATACCGAATCCTCAATCTTCAATCCTCAATCCTCAATCCTCAATTCTCAGTACTCAATGTTCAATCATCAATATTCAATCTTCAATCCTCAATTTCTCAATCCTCAACCCTCAATCCTCAGCCCTCAATGTTCAATCCGCAATAACTAATCCACAATCTTCAATCCTCAATCCTCAATCCTCAATCCTCAATCCTCAATCCTCAGCCCTCAAACCTCAATCCTGAATCCTCAATCCTGAATTCTCAATCCTCAATCCTCAGTCCTCAGTCCTCAAACCTCAATCCTCAACCCTCAGCCCTCACCCTCATTCCTCAATCCTCAATCCTCAATCCTCAATCTTCAATCCTCAATACTCAAACTTCAATCCTCAATCCTCAATACGCAATCCTCAATCCTCAATCCTCAATCATCTGTCTTCAATCCTCAATACTCAATCTTCAATCCTCAGTCCTCAATCCTCAATCCTCAATCCTCGATCTTCAATACTCAATACCCAATCCTCAATCTTCAATCCTCAATCCTCAATCCTCAACTCTCGATTCTCAATCCTCAATCCTCAATCCTCAATTCTCAATCCTCAATCCTCAGTCCTCAGTCCTCAATACACAATCTTCAATCCTCAATCCTCAATCCTCAATCCTCAATCCTCATTCTTCAGTCCTCAATACCCAATCCTCAATATTCAATCCTCAATCCTCAATGCTCAATTCTCAACCCTCAATCCTCAGTTCTCAGTCCTCAAACCTCAATCCTCAATCCTCAGTTCTCAGTCCTCAAACCTCAATCCTCAATCCTCAATCCTCAATCCTCAATCCTCAATCCTCAATCCTCAATCCTCAATCCTCAATCCTCAGTCCTCAATCGTCAGTCTTCATTCCTCAATGCTCAATCTTCAATCCTCAATCCTCAATCCTCAATCCTCAGTCCTCAGTCCTCAAACCTCAATCCTCAGCCCTCAGCGCTCATCCACAATCCTCAATCCTCAATCTTCAATCCACAATCGTCAATTCTCAATCCTCAATCCTCAATCCTCAGACCTCAAACATCAATACTCAACCCTCAGTACTCGTCCTCAATGCACAACCCTCAATCCTCAATCCTCAATCTTCAATCATCAATATTCATTCTTCAACCCTCAATCCTCAATCCTCAATCCTCAATCCTCAAACGTCAATGTTCAATCCGCAATACCCAATCCTCAATCTTCAATCCTCAATCCTCAATCCTCAATTCTCAATCCTCAATCCTCAGTCGTCAGTCCTCAATACACAATCTTCAATCCTCAATCCTCAATCCTCAATCCTCAATCCTCATTCTTCAATCCTCAATACCCAATCCTCAATCTTCAATCCTCAATCCTCAATGCTCAATTCTCAACCCTCAATCCTCAGTTCTCAGTCCTCAATCCTCAATCCTCAATCCTCAGTTCTCAGTCCTCAAACCTCAATCCTCAATCCTCAATCCTCAATCCTCAATCCTCAATCCTCAATCCTCAATCCTCAATCCTCAATCCTCAGTCATCAATCGTCAGTCTTCATTCCTCAATGCTCAATCCTCAATCCTCAATCCTCAATCCTCAATCCTCAGTCCTCAGTCCTCAGACCTCAATCCTCAGCCCTCAGCGCTCATCCACAATCCTCAATCCTCAATCTTCAATCCACAATCGTCAATTCTCAATCCTCAATCCTCAATCCTCAGACCTCAAACATCAATACTCAACCCTCAGTCCTCGTCCTCAATGCACAACCCTCAATCCTCAATCCTCAATCTTCAATCATCAATATTCATTCTTCAATCCTCAATCCTCAATCCTCAATCCTCAATCCTCAACCGTCAATGTTCAATCCGCAATACCCAATCCTCAATCTTCAATCCTCAATCCTCAATCCTCAATCCTCAATCCTCAATCCTCAGCCCGCAAACCTCAATCCTGAATCCTCAATCTTGAATCCTCAATCTTCAGCCCTCAGTCCTCAACAATCAGTTGTCAATCCTCAATCCTCAATAGAATATCATCAATTCACAGCTTTCAATACTCAATACTCAACCTGCTATCTTCAAATCTCTATCCACAAACATCAATTCTCATCACTCAACCCTCAACACTCAGTCCCCAATCCTCAATCTTCAACCCTCAATCCTCAACACTCAGTCCCCAACCCTCAATCTTCAACCCTCAATACTCAATATTCAATCCTCTATCCTCAATCCTCGATCCTCAATCCTCAATCCTCAATCGTCAATCTCCAATCCTGAATACTCAATCTTCAATCCTGAATCCCCAATACTCAATCCTCAATCCTCATTCTTAGATCCTCAATACCCAATCCTCAATCTTCAATCCTCAATCCTCAATCCTGAATTCTCAATCCTCAATCCTCAGTCCTCAGTCCTCAAACCTCAATCCTCAACCCTCAGCCCTCATCCTCAATCCTCAATCCTCAATCTTCAATCCTCAATCTTCAATCCTCAATACTCAAGCTTCAATCCTCAATACTCAATGCTCAATCCTCAATCCTCAATCCTCAATCGTCAGTCGTCAATCCTCAATACTCAATCTTCAATCCTCAATCCTCAATCCTCAATCCTCAATCCTCAATTTTCATTCCTCAATAACCAATCCTCAATCTTCAATCCTCAATCCTCAATCCTCAATTCTCGATCCTCAATCCTCAATCCTCAATCGTCAATTCTCGATCCTCAATCCTCAGTCCTCAGTCCTCAATAAACAATCTTCAATCCTCAATCCTCAATCCTCAATCCTCAATCCTCATCCTTCAATCCTCAATACCCAATCCTCAATCTTCAATCCTCAATCCTCAATCCTGAATTCTCAATCCTCAATCCTCAGTCCTCAGTCCTCAAAACCTCAATCCTCAACCCTCAGCCCTCATCCTCAATCCTCAATCCTCAATCCTCAATGCTCAATCTTCAATCCTCAATACTCAAACTTCAATCCTCAATCCTCAATACGCAATCCTCAATCCTCAATCCTCAATAATCAATAGTCAGTCTACAATCCTCAATACTCAATCTTCAACACTCAATCCTCAATCCTCAATCCTCAATCCTCGATCTTCAGTCCTCAATACCCAATCCTCAAACTTCAATCCTCAATCCTCAATCCTCAACACTCGATCCTCAATCCTCAATCCTCAATCCTCAATTCTCAATCCTCAATCCTCAGTCCTCAGTCCTCAATACACAATCTTCAATACTCAATCCTCAATCCTCAATCCTCAATCCTCATTCTTCAATCCTCAATACCCAATCCTCGATCTTCAATCCTCAATCCTCAATGCTCAATTCTCAATCCTGAATCCTCAGTCCTCAGTCCTCAAACCTCAATCCTCAATCCTCAATCCTCAATCCTCAATCTTCAATCCTCAACACTCAAACTTCAGTCGTCAATCCTCAATACTCAATCCTCAATCCTCAGTCGACAGTCTTCAATCCTCAATACTCAATCTTCAATCCTCAATCCTCAATCCTCAATCCTCAATCCTGAGTCCTCAATCCTCAATCGTCAGTCTTCAATCCTCAATACTCAATCTTCAATCCCCAATCCTCAATCCTCAATCCTCAGCCCTCAAACCTCATTTCTGAATCCACAATCCTGAATCCTCAATCCTCAATCCTCAATCCTCAATCCTCAATCCTCAATCCTCAGTCCTCAATCGTCAGTCTTCATTCCTCAATGCTCAATCTTCAATTCTCAATCCTCAATCCTCAATCCTCAGTCCTCAGTCCTCAAACCTCAATCCTCAGCCCTCAGCGCTCATCCACAATCCTCAATCCTCAATCTTCAATCCACAATCGTCAATCCTCATTCTTCAATCCTCAATACCCAATCCTCAATCTTCAATCCTCAATCCTCAATGCTCAATTCTCAACCCTCAATCCTCAGTTCTCAGTCCTCAATCCTCAATCGTCAATCCTCAGTTCTCAGTCCTCAAACCTCAATCCTCAATCCTCAATCCTCAATCCTCAATCCTCAATCCTCAATCCTCAATCCTCAATCCTCAATCCTCAGTCCTCAATCGTCAGTCTTCATTCCTCAATGCTCAATCTTCAATCCTCAATCCTCAATCCTCAATCCTCAGTCCTCAGTCCTCAGACCTCAATCCTCAGCCCTCAGCGCTCATCCACAATCCTCAATCCTCAATCTTCAATCCACAATCGTCAATTCTCAATCCTCAATCCTCAATCCTCAGACCTCAAACATCAATACTCAACCCTCAGTACTCGTCCTCAATGCACAACCCTCAATCCTCAATCCTCAATCTTCAATCATCAATATTCATTCTTCAACCCTCAATCCTCAATCCTCAATCCTCAATCCTCAAACGTCAATGTTCAATCCGCAATACCCAATCCCCAATCTTCAATCCTCAATCCTCAATCCTCAATTCTCAATCCTCAATCCTCAGTCCTCAGTCCTCAATACACAATCTTCAATCCTCAATCCTCAATCCTCAATCCTCAATCCTCATTCTTCAATCCTCAATACCCAATCCTCAATCTTCAATCCTCAATCCTCAATGCTCAATTCTCAACCCTCAATCCTCAGTTCTCAGTCCTCAATCCTCAACCCTCAATCCTCAGTTCTCAGTCCTCAAACCTCAATCCTCAATCCTCAATCCTCAATCCTCAATCCTCAATCCTCAATCCTCAATCCTCAATCCTCAATCCTCAGTCCTCAGTCGTCAGTCTTCATTCCTCAATGCTCAATTCTCAATCCTCAATCCTCAATCCTCAGTCCTCAGTCCTCAAACCTCAATCCTCAACCCTCAGCCCTCATCCTCAATCCTCAATCCTCAATCTTCAATCCTCAATCTTCAATCCTCAATACTCAAGCTTCAATCCTCAATACTCAATGCTCAATCCTCAATCCTCAATCCTCAATCGTCAGTCGTCAATCCTCAATACTCAATCTTCAATCCTCAATCCTCAATCCTCAATCCTCAATCCTCAATTTTCATTCCTCAATAACCAATCCTCAATCTTCAATCCTCAATCCTCAATCCTCAATTCTCGATCCTCAATCCTCAATCCTCAATCGTCAATTCTCGATCCTCAATCCTCAGTCCTCAGTCCTCAATAAACAATCTTCAATCCTCAATCCTCAATGCTCAATTCTCAACCCTCAATCCTCAGTTCTCAGTCCTCAATCCTCAATCCTCAATCCTCAGTTCTCAGTCCTCAAACCTCAATCCTCAATCCTCAATCCTCAATCCTCAATCCTCAATCCTCAATCCTCAATCCTCAATCCTCAATCCTCAGTCCTCAATCGTCAGTCTTCATTCCTCAATGCTCAATCTTCAATCCTCAATCCTATCCTCAATCCTCAGTCCTCAGTCCTCAGACCTCAATCCTCAGCCCTCAGCGCTCATCCACAATCCTCAATCCTCAATCTTCAATCCACAATCGTCAATTCTCAATCCTCAATCCTCAATCCTCAGACCTCAAACATCAATACTCAACCCTCAGTCCTCGTCCTCAATGCACAACCCTCAATCCTCAATCCTCAATCTTCAATCATCAATATTCATTCTTCAATCCTCAATCCTCAATCCTCAATCCTCAATCGTCAACCGTCAATGTTCAATCCGCAATACCCAATCCTCAATCTTCAATTCTCAATCCTCAATCCTCAATCCTCAATCCTCAATCCTCAGCCCGCAAACCTCAATCCTGAATCCTCAATCCTGAATCCTCAATCTTCAGCCCTCAGTCCTCAACAATCAGTTGTCAATCCTCAATCCTCAATAGAATATCATCAATTCACAGCTTTCAATACTCAATACTCAACCTGCTATCTTCAAATCTCTATCCACAAACATCAATTCTCATCACTCAACCCTCAACACTCAGTCCCCAATCCTCAATCTTCAATCCTCAATCCTCAACACTCAGTCCCCAACCCTCAATCTTCAACCCTCAATACTCAATATTCAATCCTCTATCCTCAATCCTCGATCCTCAATCCTCAATCCTCAATCGTCAATCTCCAATCCTGAATACTCAATCTTCAATCCTCAACACTCAAACTTCAGTCGTCAATCCTCAATACTCAATCCTCAATCCTCAGTCGACAGTCTTCAATCCTCAATACTCAATCTTCAATCCTCAATCCTCAATCCTCAATCCTCAATCCTGAGTCCTCAATCCTCAATCGTCAGTCTTCAATCCTCAATACTCAATCTTCAATCCCCAATCCTCAATCCTCAATCCTCAGCCCTCAAACCTCAATTCTGAATCCACAATCCTGAATCCTCAATCCTCAATCCTCAATCCTCAATCCTCAATCCTCAATCCTCAATCCTCAGTCCTCAATCGTCAGTCTTCATTCCTCAATGCTCAATCTTCAATCCTCAATCCTCAATCCTCAATCCTCAGTCCTCAGTCCTCAAACCTCAATCCTCAGCCCTCAGCGCTCATCCACAATCCTCAATCCTCAATCTTCAATCCACAATCGTCAATCCTCATTCTTCAATCCTCAATACCCAATCCTCAATCTTCAATCCTCAATCCTCAATGCTCAATTCTCAACCCTCAATCCTCAGTTCTCAGTCCTCAATCCTCAATCCTCAATCCTCAGTTCTCAGTCCTCAAACCTCAATCCTCAATCCTCAATCCTCAATCCTCAATCCTCAATCCTCAATCCTCAATCCTCAATCCTCAATCCTCAGTCCTCAATCGTCAGTCTTCATTCCTCAATGCTCAATCTTCAATCCTCAATCCTATCCTCAATCCTCAGTCCTCAGTCCTCAGACCTCAATCCTCAGCCCTCAGCGCTCATCCACAATCCTCAATCCTCAATCTTCAATCCACAATCGTCAATTCTCAATCCTCAATCCTCAATCCTCAGACCTCAAACATCAATACTCAACCCTCAGTCCTCGTCCTCAATGCACAACCCTCAATCCTCAATCCTCAATCTTCAATCATCAATATTCATTCTTCAATCCTCAATCCTCAATCCTCAATCCTCAATCGTCAACCGTCAATGTTCAATCCGCAATACCCAATCCTCAATCTTCAATTCTCAATCCTCAATCCTCAATCCTCAATCCTCAATCCTCAGCCCGCCTCAATCCTGAATCCTCAATCCTGAATCCTCAATCCTGAATCCTCAATCTTCAGCCCTCAGTCCTCAACAATCAGTTGTCAATCCTCAATCCTCAATAGAATATCATCAATTCACAGCTTTCAATACTCAATACTCAACCTGCTATCTTCAAATCTCTATCCACAAACATCAATTCTCATCACTCAACCCTCAACATTCAGTCCCCAATCCTCAATCTTCAATCCTCAATCCTCAACACTCAGTCCCCAACCCTCAATCTTCAACCCTCAATACTCAATATTCAATCCTCTATCCTCAATCCTCGATCCTCAATCCTCAATCCTCAATCGTCAATCTCCAATCCTGAATACTCAATCTTCAATCCTGAATCCTCAATACTCAATCCTCAATCCTCATTCTTAGATCCTCAATACCCAATCCTCAATCTTCAATCCTCAATCCTCAATCCTGAATTCTCAATCCTCAATCCTCAGTCCTCAGTCCTCAAACCTCAATCCTCAACCCTCAGCCCTCATCCTCAATCCTCAATCCTCATCCTTCAATCCTCAATACCCAATCCTCAATCTTCAATCCTCAATCCTCAATCCTGAATTCTCAATCCTCAATCCTCAGTCCTCAGTCCTCAAAACCTCAATCCTCAACCCTCAGCCCTCATCCTCAATCCTCAATCCTCAATCCTCAATGCTCAATCTTCAATCCTCAATACTCAAACTTCAATCCGCAATCCTCAATACGCAATCCTCAATCCTCAATCCTCAATAATCAATAGTCAGTCTACAATCCTCAATACTCAATCTTCAACACTCAATCCTCAATCCTCAATCCTCAATCCTCGATCTTCAGTCCTCAATACCCAATCCTCAAACTTCAATCCTCAATCCTCAATCCTCAACACTCGATCCTCAATCCTCAATCCTCAATCCTCAATTCTCAATCCTCAATCCTCAGTCCTCAGTCCTCAATACACAATCTTCAATACTCAATCCTCAATCCTCAATCCTCAATCCTCAATCCTCATTCTTCAATCCTCAATACCCAATCCTCAATCTTCCATCCTCAATCCTCAATGCTCAATTCTCAAACCTCAATCCTCAGTCCTCAGTCCTCAAACCTCAATCCTCAATCCTCAATCCTCAATCCTCAATCTTCAATCCTCAACACTCAAACTTCAGTCGTCAATCCTCAATACTCAATCCTCAATCCTCAGTCGACAGTCTTCAATCCTCAATACTCAATCTTCAATCCTCAATCCTCAATCCTCAATCCTCAATCCTGAGTCCTCAATCCTCAATCGTCAGTCTTCAATCCTCAATACTCAATCTTCAATCCCCAATCCTCAATCCTCAATCCTCAGTCCTCAAACCTCAATTCTGAATCCACAATCCTGAATCCTCAATCCTCAATCCTCAATCCTCAATCCTCAATCCTCAATCCTCAATCCTCAATCCTCAATCCTCAATCCTCAGTCCTCAATCGTCAGTCTTCATTCCTCAATGCTCAATCTTTAATCCTCAATCCTCAATCCTCAATCCTCAGTCCTCAATCCTCAATCCTCAATCCTCAGTCCTCAATCCTCAATCGTCAGTCTTCAATCCTCAATACTCAATCTTCAATCCCCAATCCTCAATCCTCAATCCTCAATCCTCATTCTTCAATCCTCACTACCCAATCTTCAATCTTCAATCATCAATCCTCAATCCTCAATTCTCAATCCTCAATCCTAAGTCCTCAGCCCTCAAACCTCAATCCTCAACCTTCAATCCTCGATCCTCAATCCTCAATCCTCAGTCCCAAATACTCAATCTTCAATCCATAATCCTCAACCCTCAATCTTCAATACTCAATACACAATCTTCAATCATCAATCCTCAATCCTCAGTCCTCAATCCTCAATCTTCAATCCTCAATACTCAATCTTCAATCCTCAATCCTCAATCCTCAATCCTCAATCCTCAATCCTGAATCCTCAATCCTCAATCTTCAATCCTCAATACTCAATCTGCAATCCTTAATCCTCAATCCTCAATCCTCAATCCTCATTCTTCAATCCTCAATACCGAATCCTCATTCTTCAATCCTCAATCCTCAATCCTCAATTCTCAGTACTCAATCTTCAATCATCAATATTCAATCTTCAATCCTCAATCCTCAGTCCTCGATCCTCAATCCTCAATCCTCAATCGTCAATCTCCAATCCTGAATACTCAATCCTCAATCCTCAATCCTCAATCCTCATCCTTCAATCCTCAATACCCAATCCTCAATCTTCAATCCTCAATCCTCAATCCTCAATCTTCAATCCTCAATCTTCAATCCTCGATACTCAAGCTTCAATCCTCAATACTCAATGCTCAATCCTCAATCCTCAATCCTCAATCGTCAGTCGTCAATCCTCAATACTCAATCTTCAATCCTCAATCCTCAATCCTCAATCCTCAATCCTCAATTTTCAATCCTCAATAACCAATCCTCAATCTTCAATCCTCAATCCTCAATCCACAATTCTCGATCTTCAATCCTCAATCCTCAATCGTCAATTCTCGATCCTCAATCCTCAGTCCTCAGTCCTCAATAAACAATCTTCAATCCTGAATCCTCAATCCTCAATCCTCAATCCTCATTCTTCAATCCTCAATACCCAATACTCAATCTTCAATCCTCAATCCTCAATCCTCAATTCTCAATCCTCAACCCTCAGTACTCAGTCCTCAAACCTCAATCCTCAACCCTCAGCCCTCATCGTCAATCCTCAATCCACAATCCTCAATCCTCAATCCTCAATATTCAATCCTCAATACTCAATCTTCAATCCTCAATGCTCAGTCCTCAAACCTCAATTCTGAATCATCAATCCTGAAACCTCAATCTTCGGCCCTCAGTCCTCAACAATCAGTTCTCAACGCTCAGTACTCAATAGTATATCCTCAATTCACAGTTTTCAATACTCAATACTCAATCTGCAATCATCAAACCTCTATCCACAAACATCAATTCTCATCACTCAACCCTCAACACTCTGTCCCCAACTTTCAGTCCTCAATCCTCAATCCTCAATCCTCAATCGTCAATCTACAATCCTCAATACTCCATCTTCAATCCTCAGTCCTCAATACTCAATCCTCAATCCTCATTCTTCAATCCTCAATACCCAATACTCAATCTTCAATCCTCAATTCTCAATTCTCAACTCTGAATCCTCAATCCTCAATTTTCAAACCTCATTCTTCAATCCTCAATACCCAATACTCAATCTTCAATCCTCAATCCTCAATCCTCGACCCTCAATCCTCAATCCTCAATCCTCAGTCCTCAATTCTCAATCCTCAATCCTCAATCCTCAGTCCTCAGTCCTCAATACACAATCTTCAATCCTCAATCCTCAATCCTCAATCCTCAATCCTCACACTTCAATCCTCAATACCCAATCCTCAATCTTCAATCCCCAATCCTCAATCCTCAATCCTCAATCCTCATTCTTCAATCCTCAATACCCAATCTTCAATCTTCAATCATCAATCCTCAATCCTCAATTCTCAATCCTCGATCCTAAGTCCTCAGTCCTCAAACCTCAATCCTCAACCCTCAGCCCTCATCCTCAATCCTCAATCCTCACACTTCAATCCTCAATACCCAATCCTCAATCTTCAATCCCCAATCCTCAATCCTCAATCCTCAATCGTCATTCTTCAATCCTCAATACCCAATCTTCAATCTTCAATCATCAATCCTCAATCCTCAAATCATCAATCCTCAATTCTCAGTACTCAATGTTCAATCATCAATATTCAATCTTCAATCCTCAATTTCTCAATCCTCGACCCTCAATCCTCAGCCCTCAATGTTCAATCCGCAATAACTAATCCACAATCTTCAATCCTCAATCCTCAATCCTCAATCCTCAATCCTCAATCCTCAGCCCTCAAACCTCAATCCTGAATCCTCAATCCTGAATTCTCAATCCTCAATCCTCAGTCCTCAGTCCTCAAACCTCAATCCTCAACCCTCAGCCCTCACCCTCAATCCTCAATCCTCAATCCTCAATCCTCAATCTTCAATCCTCAATACTCAAACTTCAATCCTCAATCCTCAATCCTCAATCGTCTGTCTTCATTCCTCAATACTCAATCTTCAATCCTCAGTCCTCAATCCTCAATCCTCAATCCTCGATCTTCAATACTCAATACCCAATCCTCAATCTTCAATCCTCAATCCTCAATCCTCAACTCTCGATTCTCAATCCTCAATCCTCAATCCTCAATTCTCAATCCTCAATCCTCAGTCCTCAGTCCTCAATACACAATCTTCAATCCTCAATCCTCAATCCTCAATCCTCAATCCTCATTCTTCAGTCCTCAATACCCAATCCTCAATATTCAATCCTCAATCCTCAATGCTCAATTCTCAACCCTCAATCCTCAGTTCTCAGTCCTCAAACCTCAATCCTCAATCCTCAGTTCTCAGTCCTCAAACCTCAATCCTCAATCCTCAATCCTCAATCCTCAATCCTCAATCCTCAATCCTCAGTCCTCAATCGTCAGTCTTCATTCCTCAATGCTCAATCTTCAATCCTCAATCCTCAATCCTCAATCCTCAGTCCTCAGTCCTCAAACCTCAATCCTCAGCCCTCAGCGCTCATCCACAATCCTCAATCCTCAATCTTCAATCCACAATCGTCAATTCTCAATCCTCAATCCTCAATCCTCAGACCTCAAACATCAATACTCAACCCTCAGTACTCGTCCTCAATGCACAACCCTCAATCCTCAATCCTCAATCTTCAATCATCAATATTCATTCTTCAACCCTCAATCCTCAATCCTCAATCCTCAATCCTCAAACGTCAATGTTCAATCCGCAATACCCAATCCTCAATCTTCAATCCTCAATCCTCAATCCTCAATCCTCAATCCTGAATCCTCAATCTTCAGCCCTCAGTCCTCAAGAATCAGTTGTCAATCCTCAATCCTCAATAGAATATCATCAATTCACAGCTTTCAATACTCAATACTCAACCTGCTATCTTCAAATCTCTATCCACAAACATCAATCCTCATCACTCAACCCTCAACACTCAGTCCCCAATCCTCAATCTTCAATCCTCAATCCTCAACACTCAGTCCCCAACCCTCAATCATCAACCCTCAATACTCAATATTCAATCCTCTATCCTCAATCCTCGATCCTCAATCCTCAATCCTCAATCGTCAATCTCCAATCCTGAATACTCAATCTTCAATCCTGAATCCTCAATACTCAATCCTCAATCCTCATTCTTAAATCCTCAATACCCAATCCTCAATCTTCAATGCTCAATCCTCAATCCTGAATTCTCAATCCTCAATCCTCAGTCCTCAGTCCTCAAACCTCAATCCTCAACCCTCAGCCCTCATCCTCAATCCTCAATCCTCAATCTTCAATCCTCAATACTCAAGCTTCAATCCTCAATCCTCAATGCTCAATCGTCAATCCTCAATCCTCAATCGTCAGTCGTCAATCCTCAATACTGAATCTTCAATCCTCAATCCTCAATCCTCAATCCTCAATCCTCAATCTTCAATCCTAAATAACCAATCCTCAATCTTCAATCCTCAATACTCAATCCTCAATTCTCGATCCTCAATCCTCAATCCTCAATCGTCAATTCTCGATCCTCAATCCTCAGTCCTCAGTCCTCAATAAACAATCTTCAATCCTCAATCCTCAATACTCAATCCTCAATCCTCATTCTTCAATCCTCAATACCCAATACTCAATCTTCAATCCTCAATCCTCAATCCTCAATTCTCAATCCTCAACCCTCAGTACTCAGTCCTCAAACCTCAATCCTCAACCCTCAGCCCTCATCGTCAATCTCAATCCTCAATCCTCAATCCTCAATCCTCAATATTCAATCCTCAACACTCAATCTTCAATCCTCAATCCTCAGTCCTCAAACCTCAATTCTGAATCATCAATCCTGAATCCTCAATCTTCGGCCCTCAGTCCTCAACAATCAGTTGTCAACCCTCAGTACTCAATAGTATATCCTCAATTCACAGTTTTCAATACTCAATACTCAATCTGCAATCATCAAACCTCTATCCACAAACATCAATACTCATCACTCAACCCTCAACACTCTGTCCCCAATATTCAGTCCTCAATCCTCAATCCTCAATCCTCAATCATCAATCTACAATCCTCAATACTCCATCCTCAATCTTCAGTCCTCAATACTCAATCCTCAATCCTCATTCTTCAATCCTCAATACCCAATCCTCAATCTTCAATCCTCAATTCTCAATTCTCAATTCTGAATCCTCAATCGTCAATTTTCAAACCTCATTCTTCAATCCTCAATACCCAATACTCAATCTTCAATCCTCAATCCTCAATTCTCGACCCTCAATCCTCAATCCTCAATCGTCAATCTCCAATCCTGAATACACAATCCTCAATCCTCAATCCTCAATACTCATCCTTCAATCCTCAATACCCAATCCTCAATCTTCAATCCTCAATCCTCAATCCTGAATTCTCAATCCTCAATCCCCAGTCCTCAGTCCTCAAACCTCAATCCTCAACCCTCAGCCCTCACCCTCAATCCTCAATCCTCAATCCTCAATCCTCAATCTTCAATCCTCAATACTCAAACTTCAATCCTCAATCCTCAATACGCAATCCTCAATCCTCAATCCTCAATCGTCAGTCTTCAATCCTCAATACTCAATCTTCAATCCTCAATCCTCAATCCTCAATCCTCAATCCTCGATCTTCAATACTCAATACCCAATCCTCAATCTTCAATCCTCAATCCTCAATCCTCAACTCTCGATTCTCAATCCTCAATCCTCAATCCTCAATTCCCAATCCTCAATCCTCAGCCCTCAGTCCTCAATACACAATCTTCAATCCTCAATCCTCAATCCTCAATCCTCAATCCTCATACTTCAATCCTCAATACCCAATCGTCAATCTTCAATCCTCAATCCTCAATGCTCAATTCTCAACCCTCAATCCTCAGTTCTCAGTCCTCAAACCTCAATCCTCAATTCTCAATCCTCAACCCCCAATCTTCAACCCTCAACACTCAAACATCAATCGTCAATCCTCAATACTCAATCCTCAATCCTCAATCCTCAATCGACAGTCTTCAATCCTCAATACTCAATCTTCAATCCTCAATCCTCAATCCTCAATCCTCAATCTTCAATCCTCAGTACTCAAACTTCAATCCTCAATCCTCAATACGCAATCCTCAATCCTCAATCCTCAATCCTCATTCTTCAATCCTCAATACCCAATACTCAATCTTCAATCCTCAATCCTCAATCCTCGATCCTCAATCCTCAATCCTCAATCGTCAACCTCCAATCCTGAATACTCAATCTTCAATCCTCAATCCTCAATCCTCATCCTTCAATCCTCAATACCCAATCCTCAATCTTCAATCTTCAATCCTCAATCCTCAATCCTGAAATCTCAATCCTCAATCCTCAGTCCTCAGTCCTCAAACCTCAATCCTCAACCCTCAGCCCTCATCCTCAATCCTCTTATCCTCAATCCTCAATGCTCAATCTTCAATCCTCAATACTCAAACTTCAATCCTCAATCCTCAATACGCAATCCTCAATCCTCAATCCTCAATCCTCAATCGTCTGTCTTCAATCCTCAATACTCAATCTTCAATACTCAATCCTCAATCCTCAATCCTCAATCCTCGATCTTCAGTCCTCAATACCCAATCCTCAAACTTCAATCCTCAATCCTCAATCCTCAACACTCGATCCTCAATCCTCAATCCTCAATCCTCAATCCTCAGTCCTCAATCCTCAATCGTCAGTCTTCAATCCTCAATACTCAATCTTCAATCCCCAATCCTCAATCCTCAATCCTCAATCCTCATTCTTCAATTCTCAATACCCAATCTTCAATCTTCAATCATCAATCCTCAATCCTCAATTCTCAATCCTCAATCCTAAGTCCTCAGTCCTCAAACCTCAATCCTCAACCCTCAGCCCTCATTCTCAATCCTCAATCCTCAATCTTCAATCCTCAATCCTCAATCCTCAATACTCAATCTTCAATCTTCAATCCTCAGTCCTCAAACCTCAATTCTGAATCCTCAATCCTGAATCCTTAATCTTCAATCCTCAATCCCCAATCCTCAATCTTCAATACTCAATCCTCAATCCTCAATCCTCAATCCTCAATCTTCAATCCTCGATCCTCAATCCTCAGTCCTCAGTCCCAAATACTCAATCTTCAATCCATAACACTCAACCCTCAATCTTCAATACTCAATACTCAATCTTCAATCCTCAATCCTCAATCCTCAATCCTCAATCCTCAATCTTCAATCCTCAATACTCAATCTGCAATGCTCAATCCTCAATCCTCAATCCTCAATCCTCATTCTTCAGTCCTCAATACCGAATCCTCAATCTTTAATCCTCAATCCTCAATCCTCAATTCTCAGTACTCAATGTTCAATCATCAATATTCAATCTTCAATCCTTAATTTCTCAATCCTCAACCCTCAATCCTCAGCCCTCAATGTTCAATCCGCAATAACTAATCCACAATCTTCAATCCTCAATCCTCAATCCTCAATCCTCAATCCTCAATCCTCAGCCCTCAAACCTCAATCCTGAATCCTCAATCCTGAATCCTCGATCTTCAGCTCTCAGTCCTCAACAATCAGTTGTCAATCCTTAATTCTCAATAGAATATCATCAATTCATAGCTTTCAATACTCAATACTCAACCTGCAATCTTCAAATCTCTATCCACAAATATCAATTCTCATCACTCAACGCTCAACGCTCAGTCCCCAATCCTCAATCTTCAATCCTCAGTCTTCAACACTCAGTCCCCAATCCTCAATCTTCAATCCTCAATACTAAATCTTCAATCCTCGATCCTCAATCCTCGATCCTCAATCCCCAATCCTCAATCGTCAATCTCCAATCCTGAATACTCAATCCTCAATCCTCAATCCTCGATCCTCATCCTTCAATCCTCAATACCCAATCCTCAATCTTCAATCCTCAATCCTCAATTCTGAATTCTCAATCCTCAACCCTCAGCCCTCACCCTCAATCCTCAATCCTCAATCCTCAATCTTCAATCCTCAATACTCAAACTTCAATCCTCAATCCTCAATACGCAATCCTCAATCCTCAATCCGCAATCGTCAGTCTTCAATCCTCAATACTCAATCTTCAATCCTCAGTCCTCAATCCTCAATCCTCAATCCTCGATCTTCAATACTCAATACCCAATCCTCAATCTTCAATCCTCAATCCTCAATCCTCAACCCTCGATTCTCAATCCTCAATCCTCAATCCTCAATTCTCAATCCTCAATCCTCAGTCCTCAGTCCTCAATACACAATCTTCAATCCTCAATCCTCAATCCTCAATCCTCAATCCTCATTCTTCAATCCTCAATACCCAATCCTCAATCTTCAATCCTCAATCCTCAATGCTCAATTCTCAACCCTCAATCCTCAGTCCTCAGTCCTCAAACCTCAATCCTCAATCCTCAATTCTCAATCCTCAATCCTCAGTCCTCAGTCCTCAATACACAACCTTAAATCCTCAATCCTCAATCCTCAATCCTCAATCCTCATTCTTCAATCCTCAATACCCAATCCTCAATCTTCAATCCTCAATCCTCAATGCTCAATTCTCAACCCTCAATCCTCAGTCCTCAGTCCTCAAACCTCAATCCTCAATCCTCAATCCTCAATCCTCAGTCTTCAATCCTCAACCCTCAATCCTCAATCCTCAATCCTCAATCCTCAATCCTCAATCCTCAGTCCTCAATCGTCAGCCTTCATTCCTCAATGCTCAATCTTCAATCCTCAACCCTCAATCCTCAATCCCCAGTCCTCAGTCCTCAAACCTCAATCCTCAGCCCTCAGCGCTCATCCACAATCCTCAATCCTCAATCTTCAATCCACAATCGTCAATTCTCAATCCTCAATCCTCAATCCTCAGACCTCAAACATCAATACTCAACCCTCAGTCCTCGTCCTCAATGCACAACCCTCAATCCTCAATCCTCAATCTTCAATCATCAATATTCATTCTTCAATCCTCAATCCTCAATCCTCAATCCTCAATCCTCAACCGTCAATGTTCAATCCGCAATACCCAATCCTCAATCTTCAATCCTCAATCCTCAATCCTCAATCCTCAATCCTCAATCCTCAATCCTCAGCCGCAAACCTCAATCCTGAATCCTCAATCCTGAATCCTCAATCTTCAGCCCTCAGTCCTCAACAATCAGTTGTCAATCCTCAATCCTCAATAGAATATCATCAATTCACAACTTTCAATACTCAATACTCAACCTGCTATCTTCAAATCTCTATCCACAAACATCAATTCTCATCACTCAACCCTCAACACTCAGTCCACAATCCTCAATCTTCAATCCTAAATCCTCAACACTCAGTCCCCAACCCTCAATCTTCAACCCTCAATACTCAATATTCAATCCTCTATCGTCAATCCTCGATCCTCAGTCCTCAATCCTAAATCGTCAATCTCCAATCCTGAATACTCAATCTTCAACCCTGAATCCTCAATACTCAATCCTCAATCCTCATTCTTAAATCCTCAATACCCAATCCTCAATCTTCAATCCTCAATCCTCAATCCTGAATTCTCAATCCTCAATCCTCAGTCCTCAGTCCTCAGACCTCAAACCTCAATCCTCAGCCCTCAGCCCTCATCCTCAATCCTCAATCCTCAATCTTCAAACCTCAATCTTCAATCCTCAATACTCAAGCTTCAATCCTCAATCCTCAATGCTCAATCCTCAATCCTCAATCCTCAATCGACAGTCGTCAATCCTCAATACTCAATCTTCAATCCTCAATCCTCAATCCTCAATCCTCAATCCTCATTTTTCAATCCTCAATAACCAATCCTCAATCTTCAATCCTCAATCCTCAATCCTCAATTCTCGATCCTCAATCCTCAATCCTCAATCGTCAATTCTCAATCCTCGATCCTCAGTCCTCAGTCCTCAATAGACAATCTTCAATCCTCAGTCCTCAATCCTCAATCCTCAATCCTCATTCTTCAATCCTCAATACCCAATACTCAATCTTCAATCCTCAATCCTCAATCCTCAATTCTCAATCCTCAACCCGCAGTACTCAGTCCTCAAACCCCAATCCTCAACCCTCAGCCCTCATCGTCAATCCTCAATCCTCAATCCTCGACCCTCAATCCTCAATCCTCAATCGTCAATCTCCAATCCTGAATACTCAATCTTCAATCCTCAACCCTCAATCCTCAATCCCCAGTCCTCAGTCCTCAATACACAATCTTCAATCCTCAATCCTCAATCCTCAATCCTCAATCCTCATTCTTCAATCCTCAATACCCAATCCTCAATCTTCAATCCTCAATCCTCAATGCTCAATTCTCAACCCTCAATCCTCAGTCCTCAGTCCTCAAACCTCAATCCTCAATCCTCAATCCTCAATCCTCAGTCTTCAATCCTCAACACTCATACTTCAGTCGTCAATCCTCAATACTCAATCCTCAATCCTCAATCCTCAATCGACAGTCTTCAATCCGCAATACTCAATCTTCAACCCTCAATCCTCAATCCTCAATCCTCAGTCCTGAGTCCTCAATCCTCAATCGTCAGTCTTCAATCCTCAATACTCAATCTTCAATCCCCAATCCTCAATCCTCAATCCTCAATCCTCATTCTTCAATCCTCAATACCCAATCTTCAATCTTCAATCATGAATCCTCAATCCTCAATTCTCAATCCTCAATCCTAAGTGCTCAGTCCTCAAACCTCAATCCTCAACCCTCAGCCCTCATCCTCAATCCTCAATCCTCAATCTTCAATCCTCAATCCTCAATCCTCAATACTCAACCTTCAATCCTCAATCCTCAGTCCTCAAACCTCAATTCTGAATCCTCAATCCTGAATCCTTAATCTTCAATCCTCAATCCCCAATCCTCAATCTTCAATCCTCAATCCTCAATCCTCAATCCTCAATCCTCAATCTTCAATCCTCGATCCTCAATCCTCAATCCTCAGTCCCAAATACTCAATCTTCAATCCATAATCCTCAACCCTCAATCTTCAACACTCAATACTCAATCTTCAGTCCTCAATCCTCAATCCTCAGTTCTCAATCCTCAGTCCTCAGTCCTCAATACACAATCTTCAATCCTCAATCCTCAATCCTCAATCCTCAATCCTCATTCTTCAATCCTCAATACCCAATCCTCAATCTTCAATCCTCAATCCTCAATGCTCAATTCTCAACCCTCAATCCTCAGTCCTCAGTCCTCAAACCTCAATCCTCAATCCTCAATCCTCAATCCTCAGTCTTCAATCCTCAACCCTCAATCCTCAATCCTCAATCCTCAATCCTCAATCCTCAATCCTCAGTCCTCAATCGTCAGCCTTCATTCCTCAATGCTCAATCTTCAATCCTCAACCCTCAATCCTCAATCCCCAGTCCTCAGTCCTCAAACCTCAATCCTCAGCCCTCAGCGCTCATCCACAATCCTCAATCCTCAATCTTCAATCCACAGTCGTCAATTCTCAATCCTCAATCCTCAATCCTCAGACCTCAAACATCAATACTCAACCCTCAGTCCTCGTCCTCAATGCACAACCCTCAATCCTCAATCCTCAATATTCAATCATCAATATTCATTCTTCAATCCTCAATCCTCAATAGAATATCATCAATTCACAGCTTTCAATACTCAATACTCAACCTGCTATCTTCAAATCTCTATCCACAAACATCAATTCTCATCACTCAACCCTCAACACTCAGTCCACAATCCTCAATCTTCAATCCTAAATCCTCAACACTCAGTCCACAACCCTCAATCTTCAACCCTCAATACTCAATATTCAATCCTCTATCCTCAATCCTCGATCCTCAGTCCTCAATCCTAAATCGTCAATCTCCAATCCTGAATACTCAATCTTCAACCCTGAATCCTCAATACTCAATCCTCAATCCTCATTCTTAAATCCTCAATACCCAATCCTCAATCTTCAATCCTCAATCCTCAATCCTGAATTCTCAATCCTCAATCCTCAGTCCTCTGTCCTCAGTCCTCGAACCTCAATCCTCAGCCCTCAGCCCTCATCCTCAATCCTCAATCCTCAATCTTCAATCCTCAATCTTCAATCCTCAATACTCAAGCTTCAATCCTCAATCCTCAATGCTCAATCCTCAATCCTCAATCCTCAATCGTCAGTCGTCAATCCTCAATACTCAATCTTCAATCCTCAATCCTCAATCCTCAATCCTCAATCCTCATTTTTCAATCCTCAATAACCAATCCTCAATCTTCAATCCTCAATCCTCAATCCTCAATTCTCGATCCTCAATCCTCAATCCTCAATCGTCAATTCTCAATCCTCAATCCGCAGTCCTCAGTCCTCAATAAACAATCTTCAATCCTCAGTCCTCAATCCTCAATCCTCAATCCTCATTCTTCAATCCTCAATACGCAATACTCAATCTTCAATCCTCAATCCTCAATCCTCAATTCTCAATCCTCAACCCGCAGTACTCAGTCCTCAAACCCCAATCCTCAACCCTCAGCCCTCATCGTCAATCCTCAATCCTCAATCCTCAATCCTCAATCGTCAATATTCAATCCTCAATACTCAATCTTCAATCCTCAATCCTCAGTCCTCAAACCTCAATTCTGAATCATCAATCCTGAATCCTCAATCTTCGGCCCTCAGTCCTCAACAATCAGTTGTCAACCCTCAGTACTCAATAGTATATCCTCAATTCACAGTTTTCAATGCTCAATACTCAATCGGCAATCATCAAACCTCTATCCACAAACATCAATTCTCATCACTCAACCCTCAACACTCTGTCCCGAATATTCAGTACTCAATCCTCAATCCTCAAACCTCAATCGTCAATCTACAATCCTCAATACTCCATCTTCAATCCTCAGTCCTCAATACTCAATCCTCAATCCTCATTCTTCAATCCTCAATACCCAATCCTCAATCTTCAATCCTCAATTCACAATTCTCAATTCTGAATCCTCAATCCTCAATTTTCAAACCACATTCTTCAATCCTCAATACCCAATACTCAATCTTCAATCCTCAATCCTCAATCCTCGACCCTCAATCCTCAATCCTCAATCGTCAATCTCCAATCCTGAATACTCAATCTTCAATCCTCAATCCTCAATCCTCATCCTTCAATCCTCAATACCCAATCCTCAATCTTCAATCCTCAATCCTCAATCCTGAATTCTCAATCCTCAATCCTCAGTCCTCAGTCCTCAAACCTCAATCCTCAACCCTCAGCCCTCATCCTCAATCCTCAATCATCAATCCTCAATGCTCAATCTTCAATCCTCAATACTCAAACTTCAATCCTCAATCCTCAATACGCAATCCTCAATCCTCAACTCACAATCCTCAATAGTCATTCTTCAATCCTCAATACTCAATCTTCAATACTCAATCCTCAATCCTCAATCCTCAATCCTCGATCTTCAGTCCTCAATACCTAATCCTCAAACTTCAATCCTCAATCCTCAATCCTCAACACTCGATCCTCAATCCTCAATCCTCAATCCTCAATTCTCAATCCTCAATCCTCAGTCCTCAGTCCTCAATACACAATCTTCAATCCTCAATCCTCAATCCTCAATCCTCAATCCTCATTCTTCAATCCTCAATACCCAATCCTCAATCTTCAATCCTCAATACTCAATGCTCAATTCTCAACCCTCAATCCTCAGTCCTCAGTCCTCAAACCTCAATCCTCAATAATCAATCCTCAATCCTCAATCTTCAAACCTCAACACTCAAACTTCAGTCGTCAATCCTCAATACTCAATCCTCAATCCTCAATCCTCAATCGACAGTCTTCAATCCTCAATACTCAATCTTCAATCCTCAATCCTCAATCCTCAATCCTCAATCCTCAGTCCTCAATCCTCGATCGTCAGTCTTCAATCCTCAATACTCAATCTTCAATCCCCATCCTCAATCCTCAATCCTCAATCCTCATTCTTCAATCCTCAATACCCAATCTTCAATCCTCAATCCTCAATCCTCAATACTCAATCTTCAATCTTCAATCCTCAGTCCTCAAACCTCAATTCTGAATCCTCAATCCTGAATCCTTAGTCTTCAATCCTCAATCCCCAATCCTCAATCTACAATACTCAATCCTCAATCCTCAATTCTCAATCCTCAATCCTCAATCCTGAATCCTCAATCCTCAATCTTCAATCCTCAATACTCAATCTGCATTCCTCAATCCTCAGTCCTCAATCCTCAATCCTCATTCTTCAGTCCTCAATACAGAATCCTCAATCTTCAATCCTCAATACTCAATCCTCAATTCTCAGTACTCAATCTTCAATCATCAATATTCAATCTTCAATCCTCAATCCTCAATCCTCGATACTCAATCCTCAATCGACAATCGTCAATATCCAATCCTGAATACTCAATCCTCAATCCTCAATCCTCAATCCTCATCCTTCAATCCTCAATACCCAATCCTCAATCTTAAATCCTCAATCCTCAATCCTCATCCTTCAATCCTTAATACCCAAACTTCAAGCTTCAATCCTCAATCCTCAATCCTGAATTCTCAATCCTCAATCCTCAGTCCTCAGTCTTCAAACCTCAATCCTCAACCCTCAGCCCTCATCCTCAATCCTCAATCCTCAATCCTCAATGCTCAATCTTCAATCCTCAATACTCAAACTTCAATCCTCAATCCTCAATCCTCAATCCTCAATCCTCAATAGTCAGTCTTCAATCCTCAATACTCAATCTTCAATACTCAATCCTCAATCCTCAATCCTCAATCCTCGATCTTCAGTCCTCAATACCCAATCCTCAAACTTCAATCCTCAATCCTCAATCCTCAACACTCGATCCTCAATCCTCAATCCTCAATCCTCAATTCTCAACCCTCAGCCCTCATCCTCAATCCTCAATCCTCAATCCTCAATGCTCAACCTTCAATCCTCAATACTCAAACTTCAATCCTCAATCCTCAATACGCAATCCTCAATCCTCAATCCTCAATCCTCAATAGTCAGTCTTCAATCCTCAATACTCAATCTTCAATACTCAATCCTCAATCCTCAATCCTCAATCCTCGATCTTCAGTCCTCAATACCCAATCCTCAAACTTCAATCCTCAATCCTCAATCCTCAACACTCGATCCTCAATCCTCAATCCTCAATCCTCAATTCTCAATCCTCAATCCTCAGTCCTCAGTCCTCAATACACAATCTTCAATCCTCAATCCTCAATCCTCAATCCTCAATCCTCATTCTTCAATCCTCAATACCCAATCCTCAATCTTCAATCCTCAATCCTCAATGCTCAATTCTCAACCCTCAATCCTCAGTCCTCAGTCCTCAAACCTCAATCCTCAATAATCAATCCTCAACCCTCAATCTTCAAACCTCAACACTCAAACTTCAGTCGTCAATCCTCAATACTCAATCCTCAATCCTCAATCCTCAATCGACAGTCTTCAATCCTCAATACTCAATCTTCAATCCTCAACCCTCAATCCTCAATCCTCAATCCTCAGTCCTCAATCCTCATCCTTCAGTCCTCAATACCCAATCCTCAAACTTCAATCCTCAATCCTCAATCCTCATCCTTCAATCCTCAATACCCAATCCTCAATCTTCAATCCTCAATCCTCAATCCTGAATTCTCAATCCTCAATCCTCAGTCCTCAGTCCTCGGTCCTCAAATCTCAATCCTCAACCCTCAGCCCTCATCCTCAATCCTCAATCCTCAATGCTCAATCTTCAATCCTCAATACTCAAACTTCAATCCTCAATCCTCAATACGCAATCCTCAATCCTCAATCCTCAATCCTCAATAGTCAGTCTTCAATCCTCAATACTCAATCTTCAATACTCAATCCTCAATCCTCAATCCTCAATCCTCGATCTTCAGTCCTCAATACCCAATCCTCAAACTTCAATCCTCAATCCTCAATCCTCAATCCTCAATCCTCAATCCTCAATCCTGAGTCCTCAATCCTCAATCGTCAGTCTTCAATCCTCAATACTCAATCTTCAATCCCCAATCCTCAATCCTCAATCCTCAATCCTCATTCTTCAATCCTCAATACCCAATCTTCAATCTTCAATCATCAATCCTCAATCCTCAATTCTCAATCCTCAATCCTCAGTCCTCAATGCTCAATCCTCAATCCTCAATCCTCAATCCTCAATACTCAATCTTCAATCCCCAATCCTCAATCCTCAATCCTCAATCCTCATTCTTCAATCCTCAATACCCAATCTTCAATCTTCAATCATCAATCCTCAATCCTCAATTCTCAAACCTCAATCCTCAACCCTCAGCCCTCATCCTCAATCCTCAATCCTCAATCCTCAATGCTCAACCTTCAATCATCAATACTCAAACTTCAATCCTCAATCCTCAATACGCAATCCTCAATCCTCAATCCTCAATCCTCAATAGTCAGTCTTCAATCCTCAATACTCAATCTTCAATACTCAATCCTCAATCCTCAATCCTCAATCCTCGATCTTCAGTCCTCAATACCCAATCCTCAAACTTCAATCCTCAATCCTCAATCCTCAACACTCGATCCTCAATCCTCAATCCTCAATCCTCAATTCTCAATCCTCAATTCTCAGTCCTCAGTCCTCAATACACAATCTTCAATCCTCAATCCTCAATCCTCAATCCTCAATCCTCATTCTTCAATCCTCAATACCCAATCCTCAATCTTCAATCCTCAATCCTCAATGCTCAATTCTCAACCCTCAATCCTCAGTCCTCAGTCCTCAAACCTCAATCCTCAATAATCAATCCTCAATCCTCAATCTTCAAACCTCAACGCTCAAACTTCAGTCGTCAATCCTCAATACTCAATCCTCAATCCTCAATCCTCAATCGACAGTCTTCAATACTCAATACTCAATCTTCAATCCTCAATCCTCAATCCTCAATCCTCAATCCTCAGTCCTCAATCCTCAAACGTCAGTCTTCAATCCTCAATACTCAATCTTCAATCCCCATCCTCAATCCTCAATCCTCAATCCTCATTCTTCAATCCTCAATACCCAATCTTCAATCCTCAGTCCTCAATCCTCAATACTCAATCTTCAATCTTCAATCCTCAGTCCTCAAACCTCAATTCTGTATCCTCAATCCTGAATCCTTAGTCTTAAATCCTCAATCCCCAATCCTCAATCTACAATACTCTATCCTCAATCCTCAATCCTCAATCCTCAATCCTCAATTTTCAATCCTCAATAACCAATCCTCAATCTTCAATCCTCAATCCTCAATCCTCAATTCTCGATCCTCAATCCTCAATCCTCAATCGTCAATTCTCAATCCTCAATCCTCAGTCCTCAATTCTCAATCCTCAACCCGCAGTACTCAGTCCTCAAACCCCAATCCTCAACCCTCAGCCCCCATCGTCAATCCTCAATCCTCAATCCTCAATCCTCAATCGTCAATATTCAATCCTCAATACTCAATCTTCAATCCTCAATCCTCAGTCCTCAAACCTCAATTCTGAATCATCAATCCTGAATCCTCAATCTTCGGCCCTCAGTCCTCAACAATCAGTTGTCAACCCTCAGTACTCAATAGTATATCCTCAATTCACAGTTTTCAATGCTCAATACTCAATCTGCAATCATCAAACCTCTATCCACAAACATCAATTCTCATCACTCAGCCCTCAACACTCTGTCCCCAATATTCAGTACTCAATCCTCAATCCTCAATCCTCAATCGTCAATCTACAATCCTCAATACTCCATCTTCAATCCTCAGTCCTCAATACTCAATCCTCAATCCTCATTCTTCAATCCTCAATACCCAATCCTCAATCTTCAATCCTCAATTCTCAATTCTCAATTCTGAATCCTCAATCCTCAATTTTCAAACCGCATTCTTCAATCCTCAATACCCAATACTCAATCTTCAATCCTCAATCCTCAATGCTCGACCCTCAATCCTCAATCCTCAATACGCAATCCTCAATCCTCAATCCTCAATCCTCAATAGTCAGTCTTCAATCCTCAATACTCAATCTTCAATACTCAATCCTCAATCCTCAATCCTCAATCCTCGATCTTCAGTCCTCAATACCCAATCCTCAAACTTCAATCCTCAATCCTCAATCCTCAACACTCGATCCTCAATCCTCAATCCTCAATCCTCAATTCTCAACCCTCAGCCCTCATCCTCAATCCTCAATCCTCAATCCTCAATGCTCAACCTTCAATCCTCAATACTCAAACTTCAATCCTCAATCCTCAATACGCAATCCTCAATCCTCAATCCTCAATCCTCAATAGTCAGTCTTCAATCCTCAATACTCAATCTTCAATACTCAATCCTCAATCCTCAATCCTCAATCCTCGATCTTCAGTCCTCAATACCCAATCCTCAAACTTCAATCCTCAATCCTCAATGCTCAACACTCGATCCTCAATCCTCAATCCTCAATCCTCAATTCTCAATCCTCAATCCTCAGTCCTCAGTCCTCAATACACAATCTTCAATCCTCAATCCTCAATCCTCAATCCTCAATCCTCATTCTTCAATCCTCAATACCCAATCCTCAATCTTCAATCCTCAATCCTCAATGCTCAATTCTCAACCCTCAATCCTCAGTCCTCAGTCCTCAAACCTCAATCCTCAATAATCAATCCTCAATCCTCAATCTTCAAACCTCAACACTCAAACTTCAGTCGTCAATCCTCAATACTCAATCCTCAATCCTCAATCCTCAATCGACAGTCTTCAATCCTCAATACTCAATCTTCAATCCTCAATCCTCAATCCTCAATCCTCAATCCTCAGTCCTCAATCCTCGATCGTCAGTCTTCAATCCTCAATACTCAATCTTCAATCCCCATCCTCAATCCTCAATCCTCAATCCTCATTCTTCAATCCTCAATACCCAATCTTCAATCCTCAGTCCTCAATCCTCAATACTCAATCTTCAATCTTCAATCCTCAGTCCTCAAACCTCAATTCTGAATCCTCAATCCTGAATCCTTAGTCTTAAATCCTCAATCCCCAATCCTCAATCTACAATACTCTATCCTCAATCCTCAATCCTCAATCCTCAATCCTCAATTTTCAATCCTCAATAACCAAACCTCAATCTTCAATCCTCAATCCTCAATCCTCAATTCTCGATCCTCAATCCTCAATCCTCAATCGTCAATTCTCAATCCTCAATCCTCAGTCCTCAATTCTCAATCCTCAACCCGCAGTACTCAGCCCTCAAACCCCAATCCTCAACCCTCAGCCCCCATCGTCAATCCTCAATCCTCAATCCTCAATCCTCAATCGTCAATATTCAATCCTCAATACTCAATCTTCAATCCTCAATCCTCAGTCCTCAAACCTCAATTCTGAATCATCAATCCTGAATCCTCAATCTTCGGCCCTCAGTCCTCAACAATCAGTTGTCAACCCTCAGTACTCAATAGTATATCCTCAATTCACAGTTTTCAATGCTCAATACTCAATCTGCAATCATCAAACCTCTATCCACAAACATCAATTCTCATCACTCAACCCTCAACACTCTGTCCCCAATATTCAGTACTCAATCCTCAATCCTCAATCCTCAATCGTCAATCTACAATCCTCAATACTCCATCTTCAATCCTCAGTCCTCAATACTCAATCCTCAATCCTCATTCTTCAATCCTCAATACCCAATCCTCAATCTTCAATCCTCAATTCTCAATTCTCAATTCTGAATCCTCAATCCTCAATTTTCAAACCGCATTCTTCAATCCTCAATACCCAATACTCAATCTTCAATCCTCAATCCTCAATCCTCGACCCTCAATCCTCAATCCTCAATCGTCAATCTCCAATCCTGAATACTCAATCTTCAATCCTCAATCCTCAATCCTCATCCTTCAATCCTCAATACCCAATCCTCAATCTTCAATCCTCAATCCTCAATCCTGAATTCTCAATCCTCAATCCTCAGTCCTCAGTCCTCAAACCTCAATCCTCAACCCTCAGCCCTCATCCTCAATCCTCAATCCTCAATCCTCAATGCTCAACCTTCAATCCTCAATACTCAAATTTCAATCCTCAATCCTCAATACGCAATCCTCAATCCTCAATCCTCAATCCTCAATAGTCAGTCTTCAATCCTCAATACACAATCTTCAATACTCAATCCTCAATCCTCAATCCTCAATCCTCGATCTTCAGTCCTCAATACCCAATCCTCAAACTTCAATCGTCAATCCTCAATCCTCAACACTCGATCCTCAATCCTCAATCCTCAATCCTCAATTCTCAATCCTCAATCCTCAGTCCTCAGTCCTCAATACACAATCTTCAATCCTCAATCCTCAATCCTCAATCCTCAATCCTCATTCTTCAATCCTCAATACCCAATCCTCAATCTTCAATCCTCAATACCCAATCTTCAATCCTCAATCCTCAATCCTCAATACTCAATCTTCAATCTTCAATCCTCAATCCTCAATACGCAGTCCTCAATCCTCAATCCTCAATCCTCAATAGTCAGTCTTCAATCCTCAATACTCAATCTTCAATACTCAATCCTCAATTCTCAATCCTCAATCCTCGATCTTCAGTCCTCAATACCCAATCCTCAATCTTCAATCCTCAATCCTCAATCCTCAATTCTCAGTACTCAATCTTCAATCATCAATATTCAATCTTCAATCCTCAATCCACAATCGTCAGTCTCCAATCCTGAATACTCAATCCTCAATCCTCAATCCTCAATCCTCATCCTTCAATCCTCAATACCCAATCCTCAATCTTCAATCCTCAATCCTCAATCCTCATCCTTCAATCCTCAATACCCAATCCTCAAGCTTCAATACTCAATCCTCAATCCTGAATTCTCAATCCTCAATCCTCAGTCCTCAGTCCTCAAACCTCAATCCTCAACCCTCAGCCCTCATCCTCAATCCTCAATCCTCAACCCTCAATGCTCAATCTTCAATCCTCAATACTCAAACTTCAATCCTCAATCCTCAATACGCAGTCCTCAATCCTCAATCCTCAATCCTCAATAGTCAGTCTTCAATCCTCAATACTCAATCTTCAATACTCAATCCTCAATCCTCAATCCTCAATCCTCGATCTTCAGTCCTCAATACCCAATCCTCAAACTTCAATCCTCAATCCTCAATCATCAACACTCGATCCTCAATCCTCAATCCTCAATCCTCAATTCTCAATCCTCAATCCTCAGTCCTCAGTCCTCAATACACAATCTTCAATCCTCAATCCTCAATCCTCAATCCTCAATCCTCATCCTTCAATCCTCAACACTCAAACTTCAGTCGTCAATCCTCAATACTCAATCTTCAATCCTCAATCCTCAATCCTCAATCCTCAATCCTCAGTCCTCAATCCTCAATCGTCAGTCTTCAATCCTCAATACTCAATCTTCAATCCCCATCCTCAATCCTCAATCCTCAATCCTCATTCTTCAATCCTCAATACCCAATCTTCAATCCTCAATCCTCAATCCTCAATACTCAATCTTCAATCTTCAATCCTCAGTCCTCAAACCTCAATTCTGAATCCTCAATCCTGAATCCTTAGTTTTCAATCCTTAATCCCCAATCCTCAATCTACAATACTCAATCCTCAATCCTCAATCCTCAATCCTCAATCCTCAATCCTGAATCCTCAATCCTCAATCTTTAATCCTCAATACTCAATCTGCATTCCTCAATCCTCAATCCTCAATCCTCAATCCTCATTCTTCAGTCCTCAATACCGAATCCTCAATCTTCAATCCTAAATCCTCAATCCTCAATTCTCAGTACTCAATCTTCAATCATCAATATTCAATCTTCAATCCTCAATCCTCAATCCTCGATCCTCAATCCTCAATCCACAATCGTCAATCTCCAGTCCTGAATACTCAATCCTCAATCCTCAATCCTCAATCCTCATCCTTCAATCCTCAATACCCAATCCTCAATCTTCAATCCTCAATCCTCAATCCTCATCCTTCAATCCTCAATACCCAATCCTCAATCTTCAATCCTCAATCCTCAATCCTGAATTCTTAATCCTCAATCCTCAGTCCTCAGTCCTCAAACCTCAATCCTCAACCCTCAGCCCTCATCCTCAATCCTCAATCCTCAATCCTCAATCCTCAATCCTGAATCCTCAATCCTCAATCTTCAATCCTCAATACTCAATCTGCATTCCTCAATCCTCAATCCTCAATCCTCAATCCTCATTCTTCAGTCCTCAATACCGAATCCTCAATCTTCAATCCTCAATCCTCAATCCTCAATTCTCAGTACTCAATCTTCAATCATCAATATTCAATCTTCAATCCTCAATCCTCAAACCTCGATCCTCAATCCTCAATCCACAATCGTCAGTCTCCAATCCTGAATACTCAATCCTCAATCCTCAATCCTCAATCCTCATCCTTCAATCCTCAATACCCAATCCTCAATCTTCAATCCTCAATCCTCAATCCTCATCCTTCAATCCTCAATACCCAATCCTCAAGCTTCAATCCTCAATCCTCAATCCTGAATTCTCAATCCTCAATCCTCAGTCCTCAGTCCTCAAACCTCAATCCTCAACCCTCATCCTCAATCCTCAATCCTCAATCCTCAATGCTCAATCTTCAATCCTCAATACTCAAACTTCAATCATCAATCCTCAATACGCAATCCTCAATAGTCAGTCTTCAATCCTCAATACTCAATCTTCAATACTCAATCCTCAATCCTCAATCCTCAATCCTCGATCTTCAGTCCTCAATACCCAATCCTCAAACTTCAATCCTCAATCCTCAATCCTCAACACTCGATCCTCAATCCTCAATCCTCAATCCTCAATTCTCAATGCTCAATTCTCAACCCTCAATCCTCAGTCCTCAGTCCTCAAACCTCAATCCTCAATAATCAATCCTCAATCCTCAATCTTCAAACCTCAACACTCAAACTTCAGTCGTCAATCCTCAATACTCAATCCTCAATCCTCAATCCTCAATCGACAGTCTTCAATCCTCAATACTCAATCTTCAATCCTCAATCCTCAATCCTCAATCCTCAATCCTCAGTCCTCAATCCTCAATCGTCAGTCATCAATCCTCAATACTCAATCTTCAATCCCCATCCTCAATCCTCAATCCTCAATCCTCATTCTTCAATCCTCAATACCCAATCTTCAATCCTCAGTCCTCAATCCTCAATACTCAATCTTCAATCTTCAATCCTCAGTCCTCAAACCTCAATTCTGAATCCTCAATCCTGAATCCTTAGTCTTAAATCCTCAATCCCCAATCCTCAATCTACAATACTCTATCCTCAATCCTCAATCCTCAATCCTCAATCCTCAATCCTGAATCCTCAATCCTCAATCTTCAATCCTCAATACTCAATCTGCATTCCTCAATCCTCAATCCTCAATCCTCAATTCTCAGTACTCAATCTTCAATCATCAATATTCAATCTTCAATCCTCAATCCTCAAACCTCGATCCTCAATCCTCAATCCACAATCGTCAGTCTCCAATCCTGAATACTCAATCCTCAATCCTCAATCCTCAATCCTCATCCTTCAATCCTCAATACCCAATCCTCAATCTTCAATCCTCAATCCTCAATCTTCAATCCTCAATCCTCAATCCTCATCCTTCAATCCTCAATACCCAATCCTCAAGCTTCAATCCTCAATCCTCAATCCTGAACTCTCAAACCTCAATCCTCAGTCCTCAGTCCTCAAACCTCAATCCTCAACCCTCAGCCGTCATCCTCAATCCTCAATCCTCAACCCTCAATGCTCAATCTTCAATCCTCAATACTCAAACTTCAATCCTCAATCCTCAATACGCAATCCTCAATCCTCAATCCTCAATCCTCAATAGTCAGTCTTCAATCCTCAATACTCAATCTTCAATACTCAATCCTCAATCCTCAATCCTCAATCCTCGATCTTCAGTCCTCAATACCCAATCCTCAAACTTCAATCCTCAATCCTCAATCATCAACACTCGATCCTCAATCCTCAATCCTCAATCCTCAATTCTCAATCCTCAATCCTCAGTCCTCAGTCCTGAATACACAATCTTCAATCCTCAATCCTCAATCCTCAATCCTCAATCCTCATCCTTCAATCCTCAACACTCGAACTTCAGTCGTCAATCCTCAATACTCAATCTTCAATCCTCAATCCTCAATCCTCAATCCTCAATCCTCAGTCCTCAATCCTCAATCGTCAGTCTTCAATCCTCAATACTCAATCTTCAATCCCCATCCTCAATCCTCAATCCTCAATCCTCATTCTTCAATCCTCAATACCCAATCTTCAATCTTCAATCATCAATCCTCAATCCTCAATTCTCAATCCTCAATCCTAAGTCCTCAATCCTCAAACCTCAATCCTCAACCCTCAGCCCTCATCCTCAATCCTCAATCCTCAATCTTCAGTCCTCAATCCTCAATCCTCAATACTCAATCTTCAATCTTCAATCCTCAGTCCTCAAACCTCAATTCTGAATCCTCAATCCTGAATCCTTAGTCTTAAATCCTCAATCCCCAATCCTCAATCTACAATACTCTATCCTCAATCCTCAATCCTCAATCCTCAATCCTCAATCCTGAATCCTCAATCCTCAATCTTCAATCCTCAATACTCAATCTGCATTCCTCAATCCTCAATCCTCAATCCTCAATCCTCATTCTTCAGTCCTCAATACCGAATCCTCAATCTTCAATCCTCAATCCTCAATCCTCAATTCTCAGTACTCAATCTTCAATCATCAATATTCAATCTTCAATCCTCAATCCTCAAACCTCGATCCTCAATCCTCAATCCACAATCGTCAGTCTCCAATCCTGAATACTCAATCCTCAATCCTCAATCCTCAATCCTCATCCTTCAATCCTCAATACCCAATCCTCAATCTTCAATCCTCAATCCTCAATCCTCATCCTTCAATCCTCAATACCCAATCCTCAAGCTTCAATCCTCAATCCTCAATCCTGAATTCTCAATCCTCAATCCTCAGTCCTCAGTCCTCAAACCTCAATCCTCAACCCTCATCCTCAATCCTCAATCCTCAATCCTCAATGCTCAATCTTCAATCCTCAATACTCAAACTTCAATCATCAATCCTCAATACGCAATCCTCAATCCTCAATCCTCAATCCTCAATCGTCTGTCCTCAATCCTCAATACTCAATCTTCAATACTCAATCCTCAATCCTCAATCCTCAATCCTCGATCTTCAGTCCTCAATACCCAATCCTCAAACTTCAATCCTCAATCCTCAATCCTCAACACTCGATCCTCAATCCTCGATCCTCAATCCTCAATTCTCAATCCTCAATCCTCAGTCCTCAGTCCTCAATACACAATCTTCAATCCTCAATCCTCAATCCTCAATCCTCAATCCTCACACTTCAATCCTCAATACCCAATCCTCAATCTTCAATCCTCAATCCTCAATGCTCAATTCTCAACCCTCAATCCTCAGTCCTCAGTTCTCATACCTCAATCCTCAATCCTCAATCCTCAATCCTCAATCTTCAATCCCCAACACTCAAACTTCAGTCGTCAATCCTCAGTACTCAATCCTGAATCCTCAATCCTCAATCGACAGTCTTCAATCCTCAATACTCAATATTCTATCCTCAATCCTCAATCCTCAATCCTCAATCCTCAGTCCTCAATCCTCAATCGTCAGTCTTCAATCCTCAATGCTCAATCTTCAATCCCCAATCCTCAATCCTCAATCTTCAATCCTCATTCTTCAATCCTCAATACCCAATCTTCAATCTTCAATCATCAATCCTCAATCCTCAATTCTCAGTCCCAAATACTCAATCTTCAATCCATAATCCTCAACCCTCAACCTTCAATACTCAATACTCAATCTTCAATCCTCAATCCTCAATCCTCAATCCTCAATCCTCAATCTTCAATCCTCAATACTCAATCTTCAATCCTCGATCCTCAATCCTCGATCCTCAGTCCCAAATACTCAATCTTCAATCCATAATCCTCAACCCTCAACCTTCAATACTCAATACCCAATCTTCAATCCTCAATCCTCAATCCTCAATCCTCAATCCTCAATCTTCAATCCTCAATACTCAATCTTCAATCCTCAATCCTCAATCCTCAATCCTCAATCCTGAATCCTCAACCCTCAATCTTCAATCCTCAATACTCAATCTGCAATCCTCAATCCTCAATCCTCAATCCTCAATCCTCATTCTTCGGTCCTCAATACCGAATCCTCAATCTTCAATCCTCAATCCTCAATCCTCAATTCTCAGTACTCAATCTTCAATCATCAATATTCAATCTCCAATCCTCAATTTCTCAATCCTCAACCCTCAATCCTCAGACCTCAATGTTCAATCCGCAATAACTAATGCACAATATTCAATCCTCTATCCTCATTCCTCAATCCTCAATCCTCAATCCTCAGCCCTCAAACCTCAATCCTGAATCCTCAATCCTGAATCCTCGATCTTCAGCTCTCAGTCCTCAACAATCAGTTGTCAATCCTTAATTCTCAATAGAATATCATCAATTCACAGCTTTCAATACTCAATACTCAACCTGCAATCTTCAAATCTCTATCCACCAACATCAATTCTCATCACTCAACGCTCAACGCTCAGTCCCCAATCCTCAATCTTCAATCCTCAGTCTTCAACACTCAGTCCCCAATCCTCAATCTTCAATCCTCAATACTCAATCTTCAATCCTCAATCCTCAATCCTCGACCCTCAATCCTCAATCCTCAATCGTCAATCTCCAATCCTGAATACTCAATCTTCAATCCTCAATCCTCAATCCTCATCCTTCAATCCTCAATACCCAATCCTCAATCCTCAATACTCAATCCTCAATCCTCAATCCTCAATCGACAGTCTTCAATCCTCAATACTCAATCTTCAATCCTCAATCCTCAATCCTCAATCCTCAATCCTCAGTCCTCAATCTTCAATCCTCAATACTCAATCTGCATTCCTCAATCCTCAATCCTCAATCCTCAATCCTCATTCTTCAGTCCTCAATACCGAATCCTCAATCTTCAATCCTCAATCCTCAATCCTCAATTCTCAGTACTCAATCTTCAATCATCAATATTCAATCTTCAATCCTCAATCCTCAAACCTCGATCCTCAATCCTCAATCCACAATCGTCATTCTCCAATCCTGAATACTCAATCCTCAATCCTCAATCCTCAATCCTCAATCCTCATCCTTCAATCCTCAATACCCAATCCTCAATCTTCAATCCTCAATCCTCAATCCTCATCCTTCAATCCTCAATACCCAATCCTCAAGCTTCAATCCTCAATCCTCAATCCTGAATTCTCAATCCTCAATCCTCAGTCCTCAGTCCTCAAACCTCAATCCTCAACCCTCAGCCCTCATCCTCAATCCTCAATCCTCAACCCTCAATGCTCAATCTTCAATCCTCAATACTCAATATTCAATCCTCAATCCTCAGTCCTCAATCTTCAATCCTCAATCCTCAATCCTCAATCCTCAATCCTCAATCTTCAATCCTCAATACTCAATCTTCAATCCTCAATCCTCAATCCTCAATCCTCAATCCTGAATCCTCAACCCTCAATCTTCAATCCTCAATACTCAATCTGCAATCCTCAATCCTCAATCCTCAATCCTCAATCCTCATTCTTCGGTCCTCAATACCGAATCCTCAATCTTCAATCCTCAATCCTCAATCCTCAATTCTCAGTACTCAATCTTCAATCATCAATATTCAATCTCCAATCCTCAATTTCTCAATCCTCAACCCTCAATCCTCAGACCTCAATGTTCAATCCGCAATAACTAATGCACAATATTCAATCCTCTATCCTCATTCCTCAATCCTCAATCCTCAATCCTCAGCCCTCAAACCTCAATCCTGAATCCTCAATCCTGAATCCTCGATCTTCAGCTCTCAGTCCTCAACAATCAGTTGTCAATCCTTAATTCTCAATAGAATATCATCAATTCACAGCTTTCAATACTCAATACTCAACCTGCAATCTTCAAATCTCTATCCACCAACATCAATTCTCATCACTCAACGCTCAACGCTCAGTCCCCAATCCTCAATCTTCAATCCTCAGTCTTCAACACTCAGTCCCCAATCCTCAATCTTCAATCCTCAATACTCAATCTTCAATCCTCAATCCTCAATCCTCGACCCTCAATCCTCAATCCTCAATCGTCAATCTCCAATCCTGAATACTCAATCTTCAATCCTCAATCCTCAATCCTCATCCTTCAATCCTCAATACCCAATCCTCAATCCTCAATACTCAATCCTCAATCCTCAATCCTCAATCGACAGTCTTCAATCCTCAATACTCAATCTTCAATCCTCAATCCTCAATCCTCAATCCTCAATCCTCAGTCCTCAATCTTCAATCCTCAATACTCAATCTGCATTCCTCAATCCTCAATCCTCAATCCTCAATCCTCATTCTTCAGTCCTCAATACCGAATCCTCAATCTTCAATCCTCAATCCTCAATCCTCAATTCTCAGTACTCAATCTTCAATCATCAATATTCAATCTTCAATCCTCAATCCTCAAACCTCGATCCTCAATCCTCAATCCACAATCGTCATTCTCCAATCCTGAATACTCAATCCTCAATCCTCAATCCTCAATCCTCAATCCTCATCCTTCAATCCTCAATACCCAATCCTCAATCTTCAATCCTCAATCCTCAATCCTCATCCTTCAATCCTCAATACCCAATCCTCAAGCTTCAATCCTCAATCCTCAATCCTGAATTCTCAATCCTCAATCCTCAGTCCTCAGTCCTCAAACCTCAATCCTCAACCCTCAGCCCTCATCCTCAATCCTCAATCCTCAACCCTCAATGCTCAATCTTCAATCCTCAATACTCAAACTTCAATCCTCAATCCTCAATACGCAATCCTCAATCCTCAATCCTCAAACCTCAATAGTCAGTCTTCAATCCTCAATACTCAATCTTCAATACTCAATCCTCAATCCTCAATCCTCAATACTCGATCTTCAGTCCTCAATACCCAATCCTCAAACTTCAATCCTCAATCCTCAATCATCAACACTCGATCCTCAATCCTCAATCCTCAATCCTCAATCCTCAATTCTCAATCCTCAATCCTCAGTCCTCAGTCCTCAATACACAATCTTCAATCCTCAATCCTCAATCCTCAATCCTCAATCCTCATCCTTCAATCCTCAACACTCAAACTTCAGTCGTCAATCCTCAATACTCAATCTTCAATCCTCAATCCTCAATCCTCAATCCTCAATCCTCAGTCCTCAATCCCCAATCGTCAGTCTTCAATCCTCAATACTCAATCTTCAATCCCCATCCTCAATCCTCAATCCTCAATCCTCATTCTTCAATCCTCAATACCCAATCTTCAATCTTCAATCATCAATCCTCAATCCTCAATTCTCAATCCTCAATCCTAAGTCCTCAATCCTCAAACCTCAGTCCTCAACCCTCCGCCCTCATCCTCAATCCTCAATCCTCAATCTTCAGTCCTCAATCCTCAATCCTCAATACTCAATCTTCAATCTTCAATCCTCAGTCCTCAAACCTCAATTCTGAATCCTCAATCCTGAATCCTTAGTCTTAAATCCTCAATCCCCAATCCTCAATCTACAATACTCTATCCTCAATCCTCAATCCTCAATCCTCAATCCTCAATCCTGAATCCTCAATCCTCAATCTTCAATCCTCAATACTCAATCTGCATTCCTCAATCCTCAATCCTCAATCCTCAATCCTCATTCTTCAGTCCTCAATACCGAATCCTCAATCTTCAATCCTCAATCCTCAATCCTCAACCCTCAGCCCTCATCCTCAATCCTCAATCCTCAATCTTCAATCCTCAATCCTCAATCCTCAATACTCAATCTTCAATCTTCAATCCTCAGTCCTCAAACCTCAATTCTGAATCCTCAATCCTGAATCCTTAGTCTTAAATCCTCAATCCCCAATCCTCAATCTACAATACTCTATCCTCAATCCTCAATCCTCAATCCTCAATCCTCAATCCTGAATCCTCAATCCTCAATCTTCAATCCTCAATACTCAATCTGCATTCCTCAATCCTCAATCCTCAATCCTCAATCCTCATTCTTCAGTCCTCAATACCGAATCCTCAATCTTCAATCCTCAATCCTCAATCCTCAATTCTCAGTACTCAATCTTCAATCATCAATATTCAATCTTCAATCCTCAATCCTCAAACCTCGATCCTCAATCCTCAATCCACAATCGTCAGTCTCCAATCCTGAATACTCAATCCTCAATCCTCAATCCTCAATCCTCATCCTTCAATCCTCAATACCCAATCCTCAATCTTCAATCCTCAATCCTCAATCCTCATCCTTCAATCCTCAATACCCAATCCTCAAGCTTCAATCCTCAATCCTCAATCCTGAATTCTCAATCCGCAATCCTCAGTCCTCAGTCCTCAAACCTCAATCCTCAACCCTCATCCTCAATCCTCAATCCTCAATCCTCAATGCTCAATCTTCAATCCTCAATACTCAAACTTCAATCATCAATCCTCAATACGCAATCCTCAATAGTCAGTCTTCAATCCTCAATACTCAATCTTCAATACTCAATCCTCAATCCTCAATCCTCAATCCTCGATCTTCAGTCCTCAATACCCAATACTCAAACTTCAATCCTCAATCCTCAATCCTCAACACTCGATCCTCAATCCTCAATCCTCAATCCTCAATTCTCAATGCTCAATTCTCAACCCTCAATCCTCAGTCCTCAGTCCTCAAACCTCAATCCTCAATAATCAATCCTCAATCCTCAATCTTCAAACCTCAACACTCAAACTTCAGTCGTCAATCCTCAATACTCAATCCTCAATCCTCAATCCTCAATCGACAGTCTTCAATCCTCAATACTCAATCTTCAATCCTCAATCCTCAATCCTCAATCCTCAATCCTCAGTCCTCAATCCTCAATCGTCAGTCATCAATCCTCAATACTCAATCTTCAATCCCCATCCTCAATCCTCAATCCTCAATCCTCATTCTTCAATCCTCAATACCCAATCTTCAATCCTCAGTCCTCAATCCTCAATACTCAATCTTCAATCTTCAATCCTCAGTCCTCAAACCTCAATTCTGAATCCTCAATCCTGAATCCTTAGTCTTAAATCCTCAATCCCCAATCCTCAATCTACAATACTCTATCCTCAATCCTCAATCCTCAATCCTCAATCCTCAATCCTGAATCCTCAATCCTCAATCTTCAATCCTCAATACTCAATCTGCATTCCTCAATCCTCAATCCTCAATCCTCAATCCTCATTCTTCAGTCCTCAATACCGAATCCTCAATCTTCAATCCTCAATCCTCAATCCTCAATTCTCAGTACTCAATCTTCAATCATCAATATTCAATCTTCAATCCTCAATCCTCAAACCTCGATCCTCAATCCTCAATCCACAATCGTCAGTCTCCAATCCTGAATACTCAATCCTCAATCCTCAATCCTCAATCCTCATCCTTCAATCCTCAATACCCAATCCTCAATCTTCAATCCTCAATCCTCAATCCTCATCCTTCAATCCTCAATACCCAATCCTCAAGCTTCAATCCTCAATCCTCAATCCTGAATTCTCAATCCTCAATCCTCAGTCCTCAGTCCTCAAACCTCAATCCTCAACCCTCATCCTCAATCCTCAATCCTCAATCCTCAATGCTCAATCTTCAATCCTCAATACTCAAACTTCAATCATCAATCCTCAATACGCAATCCTCAATCCTCAATCCTCAATCCTCAATCGTCTGTCCTCAATCCTCAATACTCAATCTTCAATACTCAATCCTCAATCCTCAATCCTCAATCCTCGATCTTCAGTCCTCAATACCCAATCCTCAAACTTCAATCCTCAATCCTCAATCCTCAACACTCGATCCTCAATCCTCGATCCTCAATCCTCAATTCTCAATCCTCAATCCTCAGTCCTCAGTCCTCAATACACAATCTTCAATCCTCAATCCTCAATCCTCAATCCTCAATCCTCACACTTCAATCCTCAATACCCAATCCTCAATCTTCAATCCTCAATCCTCAATGCTCAATTCTCAACCCTCAATCCTCAGTCCTCAGTTCTCATACCTCAATCCTCAATCCTCAATCCTCAATCCTCAATCTTCAATCCCCAACACTCAAACTTCAGTCGTCAATCCTCAGTACTCAATCCTGAATCCTCAATCCTCAATCGACAGTCTTCAATCCTCAATACTCAATCTTCTATCCTCAATCCTCAATCCTCAATCCTCAATCCTCAGTCCTCAATCCTCAATCGTCAGTCTTCAATACTCAATGCTCAATCTTCAATCCCCAATCCTCAATCCTCAATCTTCAATCCTCATTCTTCAATCCTCAATACCCAATCTTCAATCATCTATCATCAATCCTCAATCCTCAATTCTCAGTCCCAAATACTCAATCTTCAATCCATAATCCTCAACCCTCAACCTTCAATACTCAATACTCAATCTTCAATCCTCAATCCTCAATCCTCAATCCTCAATCCTCAATCTTCAATCCTCAATACTCAATCTTCAATCCTCGATCCTCAATCCTCGATCCTCAGTCCCAAATACTCAATCTTCAATCCATAATCCTCAACCCTCAACCTTCAATACTCAATACCCAAACTTCAATCCTCAATCCTCAATCCTCAATCCTCAATCCTCAATCTTCAATCCTCAATACTCAATCTTCAATCCTCAATCCTCAATCCTCAATCCTCAATCCTGAATCCTCAATCCTCAATCTTCAATCCTCAATACTCAATCTGCAATCCTCAATCCTCAATCCTCAATCCTCAATCCTCATTCTTCGGTCCTCAATACCGAATCCTCAATCTTCAATCCTCAATCCTCAATCCTCAATTCTCAGTACTCAATCTTCAATCATCAATATTCAATCTCCAATCCTCAATTTCTCAATCCTCAACCCTCAATCCTCAGCCCTCAATGTTCAATCCGCAATAACTAATGCACAATATTCAATCCTCTATCCTCATTCCTCAATCCTCAATCCTCAATCCTCAGCCCTCAAACCTCAATCCTGAATCCTCAATCCTGAATCCTCGATCTTCAGCTCTCAGTCCTCAACAATCAGTTGTCAATCCTTAATTCTCAATAGAATATCATCAATTCACAGCTTTCAATACTCAATACTCAACCTGCAATCTTCAAATCTCTATCCACCATCATCAATTCTCATCACTCAACGCTCAACGCTCAGTCCCCAATCCTCAATCTTCAATCCTCAGTCTTCAACACTCAGTCCCCAATCCTCAATCTTCAATCCTCAATACTCAATCTTCAATCCTCAATCCTCAATCCTCGACCCTCAATCCTCAATCCTCAATCGTCAATCTCCAATCCTGAATACTCAATCTTCAATCCTCAATCCTCAATCCTCATCCTTCAATCCTCAATACCCAATCCTCAATCCTCAATACTCAATCCTCAATCCTCAATCCTCAATCGACAGTCTTCAATCCTCAATACTCAATCTTCAATCCTCAATCCTCAATCCTCAATCCTCAATCCTCAGTCCTCAATCTTCAATCCTCAATACTCAATCTGCATTCCTCAATCCTCAATCCTCAATCCTCAATCCTCATTCTTCAGTCCTCAATACCGAATCCTCAATCTTCAATCCTCAATCCTCAATCCTCAATTCTCAGTACTCAATCTTCAATCATCAATATTCAATCTTCAATCCTCAATCCTCAAACCTCGATCCTCAATCCTCAATCCACAATCGTCAGTCTCCAATCCTGAATACTCAATCCTCAATCCTCAATCCTCAATCCTCATCCTTCAATCCTCAATACCCAATCCTCAAGCTTCAATCCTCAATCCTCAATCCTGAATTCTCAATCCTCAATCCTCAGTCCTCAGTCCTCAAACCTCAATCCTCAACCCTCAGCCCTCATCCTCAATCCTCAATCCTCAACCCTCAATGCTCAATCTTCAATCCTCAATACTCAAACTTCAATCCTCAATCCTCAATACGCAATCCTCAATCCTCAATCCTCAATCCTCAATAGTCAGTCTTCAATCCTCAATACTCAATCCTCAATACTCAATCCTCAATCCTCATCCTTCAATCCTCAACACTCAAACTTCAGTCGTCAATCCTCAATACTCAATCTTCAATCCTCAATCCTCAATCCTCAATCCTCAATCCTCAGTCCTCAATCCCCAATCGTCAGTCTTCAATCCTCAATACTCAATCTTCAATCCCCATCCTCAATCCTCAATCCTCAATCCTCATTCTTCAATCCTCAATACCCAATCTTCAATCTTCAATCATCAATCCTCAATCCTCAATTCTCAATCCTCAATCCTAAGTCCTCAATCCTCAAACCTCAATCCTCAACCCTCCGCCCTCATCCTCAATCCTCAATCCTCAATCTTCAGTCCTCAATCCTCAATCCTCAATACTCAATCTTCAATCTTCAATCCTCAGTCCTCAAACCTCAATTCTGAATCCTCAATCCTGAATCCTTAGTCTTAAATCCTCAATCCCCAATCCTCAATCTACAATACTCTATCCTCAATCCTCAATCCTCAATCCTCAATCCTCAATCCTGAATCCTCAATCCTCAATCTTCAATCCTCAATACTCAATCTGCATTCCTCAATCCTCAATCCTCAATCCTCAATCCTCATTCTTCAGTCCTCAATACCGAATCCTCAATCTTCAATCCTCAATCCTCAATCCTCAATTCTCAGTACTCAATCTTCAATCATCAATATTCAATCTTCAATCCTCAATCCTCAAACCTCGGTCCTCAATCCTCAATCCACAATCGTCAGTCTCCAATCCTGAATACTCAATCCTCAATCCTCAATCCTCAATCCTCATCCTTCAATCCTCAATACCCAATCCTCAATCTTCAATCCTCAATCCTCAATCCTCATCCTTCAATCCTCAATACCCAATCCTCAAGCTTCAATCCTCAATCCTCAATCCTGAATTCTCAATCCTCAATCCTCAGTCCTCAGTCCTCAAACCTCAATCCTCAACCCTCATCCTCAATCCTCAATCCTCAATCCTCAACGCTCAATCTTCAATCCTCAATACTCAAACTTCAATCATCAATCCTCAATACGCAATCCTCAATCCTCAATCCTCAATCCTCAATCGTCTGTCTTCAATCCTCAATACTCAATCTTCAATACTCAATCCTCAATCCTCAATCCTCAATCCTCGATCTTCAGTCCTCAATACCCAATCCTCAAACTTCAATCCTCAATCCTCAATCCTCAACACTCGATCCTCAATCCTCGATCCTCAATCCCCAATTCTCAATCCTCAATCCTCAGTCCTCAGTCCTCAATACACAATCTTCAATCCTCAATCCTCAATCCTCAATCCTCAATCCTCACACTTCAATCCTCAATACCCAATCCTCAATCTTCAATCCTCAATCCTCAATGCTCAATTCTCAACCCTCAATCCTCAGTCCTCAGTTCTCATACCTCAATCCTCAATCCTCAATCCTCAATCCTCAATCTTCAATCCCCAACACTCAAACTTCAGTCGTCAATCCTCAGTACTCAATCCTGAATCCTCAATCCTCAATCGACAGTCTTCAATCCTCAATACTCAATCTTCTATCCTCAATCCTCAATCCTCAATCCTCAATCCTCAGTCCTCAATCCTCAATCGTCAGTCTTCAATCCTCAATGCTCAATCTTCAATCCCCAATCCTCAATCCTCAATCTTCAATCCTCATTCTTCAATCCTCAATACCCAATCTTCAATCTTCAATCATCAATCCTCAATCCTCAATTCTCAGTCCCAAATACTCAATCTTCAATCCATAATCCTCAACCCTCAACCTTCAATACTCAATACTCAATCTTCAATCCTCAATCCTCAATCCTCAATCCTCAATCCTCAATCTTCAATCCTCAATACTCAATCTTCAATCCTCGATCCTCAATCCTCGATCCTCAGTCCCAAATACTCAATCTTCAATCCATAATCCTCAACCCTCAACCTTCAATACTCAATACCCAATCTTCAATCCTCAGTCCTCAATCCTCAATACTCAATCTTCAATCTTCAATCCTCAGTCCTCAAACCTCAATTCTGAATCCTCAATCCTGAATCCTTAGTCTTAAACCCTCAATCCCCAATCCTCAATCTACAATACTCTATCCTCAATCCTCAATCCTCAATCCTCAATCCTCAATCCTCAATTTTCAATCCTCAATAACCAATCCTCAATCTTCAATCCTCAATCCTCAATCCTCAATTCTCGATCCTCAATCCTCAATCCTCAATCGTCAATTCTCAATCCTCAATCCTCAGTCCTCAATTCTCAATCCTCAACCCGCAGTACTCAGTCCTCAAACCCCAATCCTCAACCCTCAGCCCCCATCGTCAATCCTCAATCCTCAATCCTCAATCCTCAATCGTCAATCTCCAGTCCTGAATACTCAATCCTCAATCCTCAATCCTCAATCCTCATCCTTCAATCCTCAATACCCAATCCTCAATCTTCAATCCTCAATCCTCAATCCTCATCCTTCAATCCTCAATACCCAATCCTCAATCTTCAATCCTCAATCCTCAATCCTGAATTCTTAATCCTCAATCCTCAGTCCTCAGTCCTCAAACCTCAATCCTCAACCCTCAGCCCTCATCCTCAATCCTCAATCCTCAATCCTCAATCCTCAATCCTGAATCCTCAATCCTCAATCTTCAATCCTCAATACTCAATCTGCATTCCTCAATCCTCAATCCTCAATCCTCAATCCTCATTCTTCAGTCCTCAATACCGAATCCTCAATCTTCAATCCTCAATCCTCAATCCTCAATTCTCAGTACTCAATCTTCAATCATCAATATTCAATCTTCAATCCTCAATCCTCAAACCTCGATCCTCAATCCTCAATCCACAATCGTCAGTCTCCAATCCTGAATACTCAATCCTCAATCCTCAATCCTCAATCCTCATCCTTCAATCCTCAATACCCAATCCTCAATCTTCAATCCTCAATCCTCAATCCTCATCCTTCAATCCTCAATACCCAATCCTCAAGCTTCAATCCTCAATCCTCAATCCTGAATTCTCAATCCTCAATCCTCAGTCCTCAGTCCTCAAACCTCAATCCTCAACCCTCATCCTCAATCCTCAATCCTCAATCCTCAATGCTCAATCTTCAATCCTCAATACTCAAACTTCAATCATCAATCCTCAATACGCAATCCTCAATAGTCAGTCTTCAATCCTCAATACTCAATCTTCAATACTCAATCCTCAATCCTCAATCCTCAATCCTCGATCTTCAGTCCTCAATACCCAATCCTCAAACTTCAATCCTCAATCCTCAATCCTCAACACTCGATCCTCAATCCTCAATCCTCAATCCTCAATTCTCAATGCTCAATTCTCAACCCTCAATCCTCAGTCCTCAGTCCTCAAACCTCAATCCTCAATAATCAATCCTCAATCCTCAATCTTCAAACCTCAACACTCAAACTTCAGTCGTCAATCCTCAATACTCAATCCTCAATCCTCAATCCTCAATCGACAGTCTTCAATCCTCAATACTCAATCTTCAATCCTCAATCCTCAATCCTCAATCCTCAATCCTCAGTCCTCAATCCTCAATCGTCAGTCATCAATCCTCAATACTCAATCTTCAATCCCCATCCTCAATCCTCAATCCTCAATCCTCATTCTTCAATCCTCAATACCCAATCTTCAATCCTCAGTCCTCAATCCTCAATACTCAATCTTCAATCTTCAATCCTCAGTCCTCAAACCTCAATTCTGAATCCTCAATCCTGAATCCTTAGTCTTAAATCCTCAATCCCCAATCCTCAATCTACAATACTCTATCCTCAATCCTCAATCCTCAATCCTCAATCCTCAATCCTGAATCCTCAATCCTCAATCTTCAATCCTCAATACTCAATCTGCATTCCTCAATCCTCAATCCTCAATCCTCAATTCTCAGTACTCAATCTTCAATCATCAATATTCAATCTTCAATCCTCAATCCTCAAACCTCGATCCTCAATCCTCAATCCACAATCGTCAGTCTCCAATCCTGAATACTCAATCCTCAATCCTCAATCCTCAATCCTCATCCTTCAATCCTCAATACCCAATCCTCAATCTTCAATCCTCAATCCTCAATCTTCAATCCTCAATCCTCAATCCTCATCCTTCAATCCTCAATACCCAATCCTCAAGCTTCAATCCTCAATCCTCAATCCTGAACTCTCAAACCTCAATCCTCAGTCCTCAGTCCTCAAACCTCAATCCTCAACCCTCAGCCGTCATCCTCAATCCTCAATCCTCAACCCTCAATGCTCAATCTTCAATCCTCAATACTCAAACTTCAATCCTCAATCCTCAATACGCAATCCTCAATCCTCAATCCTCAATCCTCAATAGTCAGTCTTCAATCCTCAATACTCAATCTTCAATACTCAATCCTCAATCCTCAATCCTCAATCCTCGATCTTCAGTCCTCAATACCCAATCCTCAAACTTCAATCCTCAATCCTCAATCATCAACACTCGATCCTCAATCCTCAATCCTCAATCCTCAATTCTCAATCCTCAATCCTCAGTCCTCAGTCCTGAATACACAATCTTCAATCCTCAATCCTCAATCCTCAATCCTCAATCCTCATCCTTCAATCCTCAACACTCGAACTTCAGTCGTCAATCCTCAATACTCAATCTTCAATCCTCAATCCTCAATCCTCAATCCTCAATCCTCAGTCCTCAATCCTCAATCGTCAGTCTTCAATCCTCAATACTCAATCTTCAATCCCCATCCTCAATCCTCAATCCTCAATCCTCATTCTTCAATCCTCAATACCCAATCTTCAATCTTCAATCATCAATCCTCAATCCTCAATTCTCAATCCTCAATCCTAAGTCCTCAATCCTCAAACCTCAATCCTCAACCCTCAGCCCTCATCCTCAATCCTCAATCCTCAATCTTCAGTCCTCAATCCTCAATCCTCAATACTCAATCTTCAATCTTCAATCCTCAGTCCTCAAACCTCAATTCTGAATCCTCAATCCTGAATCCTTAGTCTTAAATCCTCAATCCCCAATCCTCAATCTACAATACTCTATCCTCAATCCTCAATCCTCAATCCTCAATCCTCAATCCTGAATCCTCAATCCTCAATCTTCAATCCTCAATACTCAATCTGCATTCCTCAATCCTCAATCCTCAATCCTCAATCCTCATTCTTCAGTCCTCAATACCGAATCCTCAATCTTCAATCCTCAATCCTCAATCCTCAATTCTCAGTACTCAATCTTCAATCATCAATATTCAATCTTCAATCCTCAATCCTCAAACCTCGATCCTCAATCCTCAATCCACAATCGTCAGTCTCCAATCCTGAATACTCAATCCTCAATCCTCAATCCTCAATCCTCATCCTTCAATCCTCAATACCCAATCCTCAATCTTCAATCCTCAATCCTCAATCCTCATCCTTCAATCCTCAATACCCAATCCTCAAGCTTCAATCCTCAATCCTCAATCCTGAATTCTCAATCCTCAATCCTCAGTCCTCAGTCCTCAAACCTCAATCCTCAACCCTCATCCTCAATCCTCAATCCTCAATCCTCAATGCTCAATCTTCAATCCTCAATACTCAAACTTCAATCATCAATCCTCAATACGCAATCCTCAATCCTCAATCCTCAATCCTCAATCGTCTGTCCTCAATCCTCAATACTCAATCTTCAATACTCAATCCTCAATCCTCAATCCTCAATCCTCGATCTTCAGTCCTCAATACCCAATCCTCAAACTTCAATCCTCAATCCTCAATCCTCAACACTCGATCCTCAATCCTCGATCCTCAATCCTCAATTCTCAATCCTCAATCCTCAGTCCTCAGTCCTCAATACACAATCTTCAATCCTCAATCCTCAATCCTCAATCCTCAATCCTCACACTTCAATCCTCAATACCCAATCCTCAATCTTCAATCCTCAATCCTCAATGCTCAATTCTCAACCCTCAATCCTCAGTCCTCAGTTCTCATACCTCAATCCTCAATCCTCAATCCTCAATCCTCAATCTTCAATCCCCAACACTCAAACTTCAGTCGTCAATCCTCAGTACTCAATCCTGAATCCTCAATCCTCAATCGACAGTCTTCAATCCTCAATACTCAATATTCTATCCTCAATCCTCAATCCTCAATCCTCAATCCTCAGTCCTCAATCCTCAATCGTCAGTCTTCAATCCTCAATGCTCAATCTTCAATCCCCAATCCTCAATCCTCAATCTTCAATCCTCATTCTTCAATCCTCAATACCCAATCTTCAATCTTCAATCATCAATCCTCAATCCTCAATTCTCAGTCCCAAATACTCAATCTTCAATCCATAATCCTCAACCCTCAACCTTCAATACTCAATACTCAATCTTCAATCCTCAATCCTCAATCCTCAATCCTCAATCCTCAATCTTCAATCCTCAATACTCAATCTTCAATCCTCGATCCTCAATCCTCGATCCTCAGTCCCAAATACTCAATCTTCAATCCATAATCCTCAACCCTCAACCTTCAATACTCAATACCCAATCTTCAATCCTCAATCCTCAATCCTCAATCCTCAATCCTCAATCTTCAATCCTCAATACTCAATCTTCAATCCTCAATCCTCAATCCTCAATCCTCAATCCTGAATCCTCAACCCTCAATCTTCAATCCTCAATACTCAATCTGCAATCCTCAATCCTCAATCCTCAATCCTCAATCCTCATTCTTCGGTCCTCAATACCGAATCCTCAATCTTCAATCCTCAATCCTCAATCCTCAATTCTCAGTACTCAATCTTCAATCATCAATATTCAATCTCCAATCCTCAATTTCTCAATCCTCAACCCTCAATCCTCAGACCTCAATGTTCAATCCGCAATAACTAATGCACAATATTCAATCCTCTATCCTCATTCCTCAATCCTCAATCCTCAATCCTCAGCCCTCAAACCTCAATCCTGAATCCTCAATCCTGAATCCTCGATCTTCAGCTCTCAGTCCTCAACAATCAGTTGTCAATCCTTAATTCTCAATAGAATATCATCAATTCACAGCTTTCAATACTCAATACTCAACCTGCAATCTTCAAATCTCTATCCACCAACATCAATTCTCATCACTCAACGCTCAACGCTCAGTCCCCAATCCTCAATCTTCAATCCTCAGTCTTCAACACTCAGTCCCCAATCCTCAATCTTCAATCCTCAATACTCAATCTTCAATCCTCAATCCTCAATCCTCGACCCTCAATCCTCAATCCTCAATCGTCAATCTCCAATCCTGAATACTCAATCTTCAATCCTCAATCCTCAATCCTCATCCTTCAATCCTCAATACCCAATCCTCAATCCTCAATACTCAATCCTCAATCCTCAATCCTCAATCGACAGTCTTCAATCCTCAATACTCAATCTTCAATCCTCAATCCTCAATCCTCAATCCTCAATCCTCAGTCCTCAATCTTCAATCCTCAATACTCAATCTGCATTCCTCAATCCTCAATCCTCAATCCTCAATCCTCATTCTTCAGTCCTCAATACCGAATCCTCAATCTTCAATCCTCAATCCTCAATCCTCAATTCTCAGTACTCAATCTTCAATCATCAATATTCAATCTTCAATCCTCAATCCTCAAACCTCGATCCTCAATCCTCAATCCACAATCGTCATTCTCCAATCCTGAATACTCAATCCTCAATCCTCAATCCTCAATCCTCAATCCTCATCCTTCAATCCTCAATACCCAATCCTCAATCTTCAATCCTCAATCCTCAATCCTCATCCTTCAATCCTCAATACCCAATCCTCAAGCTTCAATCCTCAATCCTCAATCCTGAATTCTCAATCCTCAATCCTCAGTCCTCAGTCCTCAAACCTCAATCCTCAACCCTCAGCCCTCATCCTCAATCCTCAATCCTCAACCCTCAATGCTCAATCTTCAATCCTCAATACTCAATATTCAATCCTCAATCCTCAGTCCTCAATCTTCAATCCTCAATCCTCAATCCTCAATCCTCAATCCTCAATCTTCAATCCTCAATACTCAATCTTCAATCCTCAATCCTCAATCCTCAATCCTCAATCCTGAATCCTCAACCCTCAATCTTCAATCCTCAATACTCAATCTGCAATCCTCAATCCTCAATCCTCAATCCTCAATCCTCATTCTTCGGTCCTCAATACCGAATCCTCAATCTTCAATCCTCAATCCTCAATCCTCAATTCTCAGTACTCAATCTTCAATCATCAATATTCAATCTCCAATCCTCAATTTCTCAATCCTCAACCCTCAATCCTCAGACCTCAATGTTCAATCCGCAATAACTAATGCACAATATTCAATCCTCTATCCTCATTCCTCAATCCTCAATCCTCAATCCTCAGCCCTCAAACCTCAATCCTGAATCCTCAATCCTGAATCCTCGATCTTCAGCTCTCAGTCCTCAACAATCAGTTGTCAATCCTTAATTCTCAATAGAATATCATCAATTCACAGCTTTCAATACTCAATACTCAACCTGCAATCTTCAAATCTCTATCCACCAACATCAATTCTCATCACTCAACGCTCAACGCTCAGTCCCCAATCCTCAATCTTCAATCCTCAGTCTTCAACACTCAGTCCCCAATCCTCAATCTTCAATCCTCAATACTCAATCTTCAATCCTCAATCCTCAATCCTCGACCCTCAATCCTCAATCCTCAATCGTCAATCTCCAATCCTGAATACTCAATCTTCAATCCTCAATCCTCAATCCTCATCCTTCAATCCTCAATACCCAATCCTCAATCCTCAATACTCAATCCTCAATCCTCAATCCTCAATCGACAGTCTTCAATCCTCAATACTCAATCTTCAATCCTCAATCCTCAATCCTCAATCCTCAATCCTCAGTCCTCAATCTTCAATCCTCAATACTCAATCTGCATTCCTCAATCCTCAATCCTCAATCCTCAATCCTCATTCTTCAGTCCTCAATACCGAATCCTCAATCTTCAATCCTCAATCCTCAATCCTCAATTCTCAGTACTCAATCTTCAATCATCAATATTCAATCTTCAATCCTCAATCCTCAAACCTCGATCCTCAATCCTCAATCCACAATCGTCATTCTCCAATCCTGAATACTCAATCCTCAATCCTCAATCCTCAATCCTCAATCCTCATCCTTCAATCCTCAATACCCAATCCTCAATCTTCAATCCTCAATCCTCAATCCTCATCCTTCAATCCTCAATACCCAATCCTCAAGCTTCAATCCTCAATCCTCAATCCTGAATTCTCAATCCTCAATCCTCAGTCCTCAGTCCTCAAACCTCAATCCTCAACCCTCAGCCCTCATCCTCAATCCTCAATCCTCAACCCTCAATGCTCAATCTTCAATCCTCAATACTCAAACTTCAATCCTCAATCCTCAATACGCAATCCTCAATCCTCAATCCTCAAACCTCAATAGTCAGTCTTCAATCCTCAATACTCAATCTTCAATACTCAATCCTCAATCCTCAATCCTCAATACTCGATCTTCAGTCCTCAATACCCAATCCTCAAACTTCAATCCTCAATCCTCAATCATCAACACTCGATCCTCAATCCTCAATCCTCAATCCTCAATCCTCAATTCTCAATCCTCAATCCTCAGTCCTCAGTCCTCAATACACAATCTTCAATCCTCAATCCTCAATCCTCAATCCTCAATCCTCATCCTTCAATCCTCAACACTCAAACTTCAGTCGTCAATCCTCAATACTCAATCTTCAATCCTCAATCCTCAATCCTCAATCCTCAATCCTCAGTCCTCAATCCCCAATCGTCAGTCTTCAATCCTCAATACTCAATCTTCAATCCCCATCCTCAATCCTCAATCCTCAATCCTCATTCTTCAATCCTCAATACCCAATCTTCAATCTTCAATCATCAATCCTCAATCCTCAATTCTCAATCCTCAATCCTAAGTCCTCAATCCTCAAACCTCAGTCCTCAACCCTCCGCCCTCATCCTCAATCCTCAATCCTCAATCTTCAGTCCTCAATCCTCAATCCTCAATACTCAATCTTCAATCTTCAATCCTCAGTCCTCAAACCTCAATTCTGAATCCTCAATCCTGAATCCTTAGTCTTAAATCCTCAATCCCCAATCCTCAATCTACAATACTCTATCCTCAATCCTCAATCCTCAATCCTCAATCCTCAATCCTGAATCCTCAATCCTCAATCTTCAATCCTCAATACTCAATCTGCATTCCTCAATCCTCAATCCTCAATCCTCAATCCTCATTCTTCAGTCCTCAATACCGAATCCTCAATCTTCAATCCTCAATCCTCAATCCTCAACCCTCAGCCCTCATCCTCAATCCTCAATCCTCAATCTTCAATCCTCAATCCTCAATCCTCAATACTCAATCTTCAATCTTCAATCCTCAGTCCTCAAACCTCAATTCTGAATCCTCAATCCTGAATCCTTAGTCTTAAATCCTCAATCCCCAATCCTCAATCTACAATACTCTATCCTCAATCCTCAATCCTCAATCCTCAATCCTCAATCCTGAATCCTCAATCCTCAATCTTCAATCCTCAATACTCAATCTGCATTCCTCAATCCTCAATCCTCAATCCTCAATCCTCATTCTTCAGTCCTCAATACCGAATCCTCAATCTTCAATCCTCAATCCTCAATCCTCAATTCTCAGTACTCAATCTTCAATCATCAATATTCAATCTTCAATCCTCAATCCTCAAACCTCGATCCTCAATCCTCAATCCACAATCGTCAGTCTCCAATCCTGAATACTCAATCCTCAATCCTCAATCCTCAATCCTCATCCTTCAATCCTCAATACCCAATCCTCAATCTTCAATCCTCAATCCTCAATCCTCATCCTTCAATCCTCAATACCCAATCCTCAAGCTTCAATCCTCAATCCTCAATCCTGAATTCTCAATCCGCAATCCTCAGTCCTCAGTCCTCAAACCTCAATCCTCAACCCTCATCCTCAATCCTCAATCCTCAATCCTCAATGCTCAATCTTCAATCCTCAATACTCAAACTTCAATCATCAATCCTCAATACGCAATCCTCAATAGTCAGTCTTCAATCCTCAATACTCAATCTTCAATACTCAATCCTCAATCCTCAATCCTCAATCCTCGATCTTCAGTCCTCAATACCCAATACTCAAACTTCAATCCTCAATCCTCAATCCTCAACACTCGATCCTCAATCCTCAATCCTCAATCCTCAATTCTCAATGCTCAATTCTCAACCCTCAATCCTCAGTCCTCAGTCCTCAAACCTCAATCCTCAATAATCAATCCTCAATCCTCAATCTTCAAACCTCAACACTCAAACTTCAGTCGTCAATCCTCAATACTCAATCCTCAATCCTCAATCCTCAATCGACAGTCTTCAATCCTCAATACTCAATCTTCAATCCTCAATCCTCAATCCTCAATCCTCAATCCTCAGTCCTCAATCCTCAATCGTCAGTCATCAATCCTCAATACTCAATCTTCAATCCCCATCCTCAATCCTCAATCCTCAATCCTCATTCTTCAATCCTCAATACCCAATCTTCAATCCTCAGTCCTCAATCCTCAATACTCAATCTTCAATCTTCAATCCTCAGTCCTCAAACCTCAATTCTGAATCCTCAATCCTAAATCCTTAGTCTTAAATCCTCAATCCCCAATCCTCAATCTACAATACTCTATCCTCAATCCTCAATCCTCAATCCTCAATCCTCAATCCTGAATCCTCAATCCTCAATCTTCAATCCTCAATACTCAATCTGCATTCCTCAATCCTCAATCCTCAATCCTCAATCCTCATTCTTCAGTCCTCAATACCGAATCCTCAATCTTCAATCCTCAATCCTCAATCCTCAATTCTCAGTACTCAATCTTCAATCATCAATATTCAATCTTCAATCCTCAATCCTCAAACCTCGATCCTCAATCCTCAATCCACAATCGTCAGTCTCCAATCCTGAATACTCAATCCTCAATCCTCAATCCTCAATCCTCATCCTTCAATCCTCAATACCCAATCCTCAATCTTCAATCCTCAATCCTCAATCCTCATCCTTCAATCCTCAATACCCAATCCTCAAGCTTCAATCCTCAATCCTCAATCCTGAATTCTCAATCCTCAATCCTCAGTCCTCAGTCCTCAAACCTCAATCCTCAACCCTCATCCTCAATCCTCAATCCTCAATCCTCAATGCTCAATCTTCAATCCTCAATACTCAAACTTCAATCATCAATCCTCAATACGCAATCCTCAATCCTCAATCCTCAATCCTCAATCGTCTGTCCTCAATCCTCAATACTCAATCTTCAATACTCAATCCTCAATCCTCAATCCTCAATCCTCGATCTTCAGTCCTCAATACCCAATCCTCAAACTTCAATCCTCAATCCTCAATCCTCAACACTCGATCCTCAATCCTCGATCCTCAATCCTCAATTCTCAATCCTCAATCCTCAGTCCTCAGTCCTCAATACACAATCTTCAATCCTCAATCCTCAATCCTCAATCCTCAATCCTCACACTTCAATCCTCAATACCCAATCCTCAATCTTCAATCCTCAATCCTCAATGCTCAATTCTCAACCCTCAATCCTCAGTCCTCAGTTCTCATACCTCAATCCTCAATCCTCAATCCTCAATCCTCAATCTTCAATCCCCAACACTCAAACTTCAGTCGTCAATCCTCAGTACTCAATCCTGAATCCTCAATCCTCAATCGACAGTCTTCAATCCTCAATACTCAATCTTCTATCCTCAATCCTCAATCCTCAATCCTCAATCCTCAGTCCTCAATCCTCAATCGTCAGTCTTCAATACTCAATGCTCAATCTTCAATCCCCAATCCTCAATCCTCAATCTTCAATCCTCATTCTTCAATCCTCAATACCCAATCTTCAATCATCTATCATCAATCCTCAATCCTCAATTCTCAGTCCCAAATACTCAATCTTCAATCCATAATCCTCAACCCTCAACCTTCAATACTCAATACTCAATCTTCAATCCTCAATCCTCAATCCTCAATCCTCAATCCTCAATCTTCAATCCTCAATACTCAATCTTCAATCCTCGATCCTCAATCCTCGATCCTCAGTCCCAAATACTCAATCTTCAATCCATAATCCTCAACCCTCAACCTTCAATACTCAATACCCAAACTTCAATCCTCAATCCTCAATCCTCAATCCTCAATCCTCAATCTTCAATCCTCAATACTCAATCTTCAATCCTCAATCCTCAATCCTCAATCCTCAATCCTGAATCCTCAATCCTCAATCTTCAATCCTCAATACTCAATCTGCAATCCTCAATCCTCAATCCTCAATCCTCAATCCTCATTCTTCGGTCCTCAATACCGAATCCTCAATCTTCAATCCTCAATCCTCAATCCTCAATTCTCAGTACTCAATCTTCAATCATCAATATTCAATCTCCAATCCTCAATTTCTCAATCCTCAACCCTCAATCCTCAGCCCTCAATGTTCAATCCGCAATAACTAATGCACAATATTCAATCCTCTATCCTCATTCCTCAATCCTCAATCCTCAATCCTCAGCCCTCAAACCTCAATCCTGAATCCTCAATCCTGAATCCTCGATCTTCAGCTCTCAGTCCTCAACAATCAGTTGTCAATCCTTAATTCTCAATAGAATATCATCAATTCACAGCTTTCAATACTCAATACTCAACCTGCAATCTTCAAATCTCTATCCACCATCATCAATTCTCATCACTCAACGCTCAACGCTCAGTCCCCAATCCTCAATCTTCAATCCTCAGTCTTCAACACTCAGTCCCCAATCCTCAATCTTCAATCCTCAATACTCAATCTTCAATCCTCAATCCTCAATCCTCGACCCTCAATCCTCAATCCTCAATCGTCAATCTCCAATCCTGAATACTCAATCTTCAATCCTCAATCCTCAATCCTCATCCTTCAATCCTCAATACCCAATCCTCAATCCTCAATACTCAATCCTCAATCCTCAATCCTCAATCGACAGTCTTCAATCCTCAATACTCAATCTTCAATCCTCAATCCTCAATCCTCAATCCTCAATCCTCAGTCCTCAATCTTCAATCCTCAATACTCAATCTGCATTCCTCAATCCTCAATCCTCAATCCTCAATCCTCATTCTTCAGTCCTCAATACCGAATCCTCAATCTTCAATCCTCAATCCTCAATCCTCAATTCTCAGTACTCAATCTTCAATCATCAATATTCAATCTTCAATCCTCAATCCTCAAACCTCGATCCTCAATCCTCAATCCACAATCGTCAGTCTCCAATCCTGAATACTCAATCCTCAATCCTCAATCCTCAATCCTCATCCTTCAATCCTCAATACCCAATCCTCAAGCTTCAATCCTCAATCCTCAATCCTGAATTCTCAATCCTCAATCCTCAGTCCTCAGTCCTCAAACCTCAATCCTCAACCCTCAGCCCTCATCCTCAATCCTCAATCCTCAACCCTCAATGCTCAATCTTCAATCCTCAATACTCAAACTTCAATCCTCAATCCTCAATACGCAATCCTCAATCCTCAATCCTCAATCCTCAATAGTCAGTCTTCAATCCTCAATACTCAATCCTCAATACTCAATCCTCAATCCTCATCCTTCAATCCTCAACACTCAAACTTCAGTCGTCAATCCTCAATACTCAATCTTCAATCCTCAATCCTCAATCCTCAATCCTCAATCCTCAGTCCTCAATCCCCAATCGTCAGTCTTCAATCCTCAATACTCAATCTTCAATCCCCATCCTCAATCCTCAATCCTCAATCCTCATTCTTCAATCCTCAATACCCAATCTTCAATCTTCAATCATCAATCCTCAATCCTCAATTCTCAATCCTCAATCCTAAGTCCTCAATCCTCAAACCTCAATCCTCAACCCTCCGCCCTCATCCTCAATCCTCAATCCTCAATCTTCAGTCCTCAATCCTCAATCCTCAATACTCAATCTTCAATCTTCAATCCTCAGTCCTCAAACCTCAATTCTGAATCCTCAATCCTGAATCCTTAGTCTTAAATCCTCAATCCCCAATCCTCAATCTACAATACTCTATCCTCAATCCTCAATCCTCAATCCTCAATCCTCAATCCTGAATCCTCAATCCTCAATCTTCAATCCTCAATACTCAATCTGCATTCCTCAATCCTCAATCCTCAATCCTCAATCCTCATTCTTCAGTCCTCAATACCGAATCCTCAATCTTCAATCCTCAATCCTCAATCCTCAATTCTCAGTACTCAATCTTCAATCATCAATATTCAATCTTCAATCCTCAATCCTCAAACCTCGGTCCTCAATCCTCAATCCACAATCGTCAGTCTCCAATCCTGAATACTCAATCCTCAATCCTCAATCCTCAATCCTCATCCTTCAATCCTCAATACCCAATCCTCAATCTTCAATCCTCAATCCTCAATCCTCATCCTTCAATCCTCAATACCCAATCCTCAAGCTTCAATCCTCAATCCTCAATCCTGAATTCTCAATCCTCAATCCTCAGTCCTCAGTCCTCAAACCTCAATCCTCAACCCTCATCCTCAATCCTCAATCCTCAATCCTCAACGCTCAATCTTCAATCCTCAATACTCAAACTTCAATCATCAATCCTCAATACGCAATCCTCAATCCTCAATCCTCAATCCTCAATCGTCTGTCTTCAATCCTCAATACTCAATCTTCAATACTCAATCCTCAATCCTCAATCCTCAATCCTCGATCTTCAGTCCTCAATACCCAATCCTCAAACTTCAATCCTCAATCCTCAATCCTCAACACTCGATCCTCAATCCTCGATCCTCAATCCCCAATTCTCAATCCTCAATCCTCAGTCCTCAGTCCTCAATACACAATCTTCAATCCTCAATCCTCAATCCTCAATCCTCAATCCTCACACTTCAATCCTCAATACCCAATCCTCAATCTTCAATCCTCAATCCTCAATGCTCAATTCTCAACCCTCAATCCTCAGTCCTCAGTTCTCATACCTCAATCCTCAATCCTCAATCCTCAATCCTCAATCTTCAATCCCCAACACTCAAACTTCAGTCGTCAATCCTCAGTACTCAATCCTGAATCCTCAATCCTCAATCGACAGTCTTCAATCCTCAATACTCAATCTTCTATCCTCAATCCTCAATCCTCAATCCTCAATCCTCAGTCCTCAATCCTCAATCGTCAGTCTTCAATCCTCAATGCTCAATCTTCAATCCCCAATCCTCAATCCTCAATCTTCAATCCTCATTCTTCAATCCTCAATACCCAATCTTCAATCTTCAATCATCAATCCTCAATCCTCAATTCTCAGTCCCAAATACTCAATCTTCAATCCATAATCCTCAACCCTCAACCTTCAATACTCAATACTCAATCTTCAATCCTCAATCCTCAATCCTCAATCCTCAATCCTCAATCTTCAATCCTCAATACTCAATCTTCAATCCTCGATCCTCAATCCTCGATCCTCAGTCCCAAATACTCAATCTTCAATCCATAATCCTCAACCCTCAACCTTCAATACTCAATACCCAATCTTCAATCCTCAGTCCTCAATCCTCAATACTCAATCTTCAATCTTCAATCCTCAGTCCTCAAACCTCAATTCTGAATCCTCAATCCTGAATCCTTAGTCTTAAACCCTCAATCCCCAATCCTCAATCTACAATACTCTATCCTCAATCCTCAATCCTCAATCCTCAATCCTCAATCCTCAATTTTCAATCCTCAATAACCAATCCTCAATCTTCAATCCTCAATCCTCAATCCTCAATTCTCGATCCTCAATCCTCAATCCTCAATCGTCAATTCTCAATCCTCAATCCTCAGTCCTCAATTCTCAATCCTCAACCCGCAGTACTCAGTCCTCAAACCCCAATCCTCAACCCTCAGCCCCCATCGTCAATCCTCAATCCTCAATCCTCAATCCTCAATCGTCAATATTCAATCCTCAATACTCAATCTTCAATCCTCAATCCTCAGTCCTCAAACCTCAATTCTGAATCATCAATCCTGAATCCTCAATCTTCGGCCCTCAGTCCTCAACAATCAGTTGTCAACCCTCAGTACTCAATAGTATATCCTCAATTCACAGTTTTCAATGCTCAATACTCAATCTGCAATCATCAAACCTCTATCCACAAACATCAATTCTCATCACTCAGCCCTCAACACTCTGTCCCCAATATTCAGTACTCAATCCTCAATCCTCAATCCTCAATCGTCAATCTACAATCCTCAATACTCCATCTTCAATCCTCAGTCCTCAATACTCAATCCTCAATCCGCATTCTTCAATCCTCAATACCCAATCCTCAATCTTCAATCCTCAATTCTCAATTCTCAATTCTGAATCCTCAATCCTCAATTTTCAAACCGCATTCTTCAATCCTCAATACCCAATACTCAATCTTCAATCCTCAATCCTCAATCCTCGACCCTCAATCCTCAATCCTCAATCGTCAATCTCCAATCCTGAATACTCAATCTTCAATCCTCAATCCTCAATCCTCATCCTTCAATCCTCAATACCCAATCCTCAATCTTCAATCCTCAATCCTCAATCCTGAATTCTCAATCCTCAATCCTCAGTCCTCAGTCCTCAAACCTCAATCCTCAACCCTCAGCCCTCATCCACAATCCTCAATCCTCAATCCTCAATGCTCAACCTTCAATCCTCAATACTCAAACTTCAATCCTCAATCCTCAATACGCAATCCTCAATCCTCAATCCTCAATCCTCAATAGTCAGTCTTCAATCCTCAATACTCAATCTTCAATACTCAATCCTCAATCCTCAATCCTCAATCCTCGATCTTCAGTCCTCAATACCCAATCCTCAAACTTCAATCCTCAATCCTCAATCCTCAACACTCGATCCTCAATCCTCAATCCTCAATCCTCAATTCTCAATCCTCAATCCTCAGTCCTCAGTCCTCAATACACAATCTTCAATCCTCAATACTCAATCCTCAATCCTCAATCCTCATTCTTCAATCCTCAATACCCAATCCTCAATCTTCAATCCTCAATCCTCAATGCTCAATTCTCAACCCTCAATCCTCAGTCCTCAGTCCTCAAACCTCAATCCTCAATAATCAATCCTCAATCCTCAATCCTCAAACCTCAACACTCAAACTTCAGTCGTCAATCCTCAATACTCAATCCTCAGTCCTCAATCCTCAATCGACAGTCTTCAATCCTCAATACTCAATCTTCAATCCTCAATCCTCAATCCTCAATCCTCAATCCTCAGTCCTCAATCCTCAATCGTCAGTCTTCAATCCTCAATACTCAATCTTCAATCCCCATCCTCAATCCTCAATCCTCAATCCTCATTCTTCAATCCTCAATACCCAATCTTCAATCCTCAGTCCTCAATCCTCAATACTCAATCTTCAATCTTCAATCCTCAGTCCTCAAACCTCAATTCTGAATCCTCAATCCTGAATCCTTAGTCTTAAATCCTCAATCCCCAATCCTCAATCTACAATACTCTATCCTCAATCCTCAATCCTCAATCCTCAATCCTCAATTTTCAATCCTCAATAACCAAACCTCAATCTTCAATCCTCAATCCTCAATCCTCAATTCTCGATCCTCAATCCTCAATCCTCAATCGTCAATTCTCAATCCTCAATCCTCAGTCCTCAATTCTCAATCCTCAACCCGCAGTACTCAGCCCTCAAACCCCAATCCTCAACCCTCAGCCCCCATCGTCAATCCTCAATCCTCAATCCTCAATCCTCAATCGTCAATATTCAATCCTCAATACTCAATCTTCAATCCTCAATCCTCAGTCCTCAAACCTCAATTCTGAATCATCAATCCTGAATCCTCAATCTTCGGCCCTCAGTCCTCAACAATCAGTTGTCAACCCTCAGTACTCAATAGTATATCCTCAATTCACAGTTTTCAATGCTCAATACTCAATCTGCAATCATCAAACCTCTATCCACAAACATCAATTCTCATCACTCAACCCTCAACACTCTGTCCCCAATATTCAGTACTCAATCCTCAATCCTCAATCCTCAATCGTCAATCTACAATCCTCAATACTCCATCTTCAATCCTCAGTCCTCAATACTCAATCCTCAATCCTCATTCTTCAATCCTCAATACCCAATCCTCAATCTTCAATCCTCAATTCTCAATTCTCAATTCTGAATCCTCAATCCTCAATTTTCAAACCGCATTCTTCAATCCTCAATACCCAATACTCAATCTTCAATCCTCAATCCTCAATCCTCGACCCTCAATCCTCAATCCTCAATCGTCAATCTCCAATCCTGAATACTCAATCTTCAATCCTCAATCCTCAATCCTCATCCTTCAATCCTCAATACCCAATCCTCAATCTTCAATCCTCAATCCTCAATCCTGAATTCTCAATCCTCAATCCTCAGTCCTCAGTCCTCAAACCTCAATCCTCAACCCTCAGCCCTCATCCTCAATCCTCAATCCTCAATCCTCAATGCTCAACCTTCAATCCTCAATACTCAAACTTCAATCCTCAATCCTCAATACGCAATCCTCAATCCTCAATCCTCAATCCTCAATAGTCAGTCTTCAATCCTCAATACTCAATCTTCAATACTCAATCCTCAATCCTCAATCCTCAATCCTCGATCTTCAGTCCTCAATACCCAATCCTCAAACTTCAATCGTCAATCCTCAATCCTCAACACTCGATCCTCAATCCTCAATCCTCAATCCTCAATTCTCAATCCTCAATCCTCAGTCCTCAGTCCTCAATACACAATCTTCAATCCTCAATCCTCAATCCTCAATCCTCAATCCTCATTCTTCAATCCTCAATACCCAATCCTCAATCTTCAATCCTCAATACCCAATCTTCAATCCTCAATCCTCAATCCTCAATACTCAATCTTCAATCTTCAATCCTCAATCCTCAATACGCAGTCCTCAATCCTCAATCCTCAATCCTCAATAGTCAGTCTTCAATCCTCAATACTCAATCTTCAATACTCAATCCTCAATTCTCAATCCTCAATCCTCGATCTTCAGTCCTCAATACCCAATCCTCAATCTTCAATCCTCAATCCTCAATCCTCAATTCTCAGTACTCAATCTTCAATCATCAATATTCAATCTTCAATCCTCAATCCTCAAACCTCGATCCTCAATCCTCAATCCACAATCGTCAGTCTCCAATCCTGAATACTCAATCCTCAATCCTCAATCCTCAATCCTCATCCTTCAATCCTCAATACCCAATCCTCAATCTTCAATCCTCAATCCTCAATCCTCATCCTTCAATCCTCAATACCCAATCCTCAAGCTTCAATACTCAATCCTCAATCCTGAATTCTCAATCCTCAATCCTCAGTCCTCAGTCCTCAAACCTCAATCCTCAACCCTCAGCCCTCATCCTCAATCCTCAATCCTCAACCCTCAATGCTCAAACTTCAATCCTCAATCCTCAATACGCAGTCCTCAATCCTCAATCCTCAATCCTCAATAGTCAGTCTTCAATCCTCAATACTCAATCTTCAATACTCAATCCTCAATCCTCAATCCTCAATCCTCGATCTTCAGTCCTCAATACCCAATCCTCAAACTTCAATCCTCAATCCTCAATCATCAACACTCGATCCTCAATCCTCAATCCTCAATCCTCAATTCTCAATCCTCAATCCTCAGTCCTCAGTCCTCAATACACAATCTTCAATCCTCAATCCTCAATCCTCAATCCTCAATCCTCATCCTTCAATCCTCAACACTCAAACTTCAGTCGTCAATCCTCAATACTCAATCTTCAATCCTCAATCCTCAATCCTCAATCCTCAATCCTCAGTCCTCAATCCTCAATCGTCAGTCTTCAATCCTCAATACTCAATCTTCAATCCCCATCCTCAATCCTCAATCCTCAATCCTCATTCTTCAATCCTCAATACCCAATCTTCAATCCTCAATCCTCAATCCTCAATACTCAATCTTCAATCTTCAATCCTCAGTCCTCAAACCTCAATTCTGAATCCTCAATCCTGAATCCTTAGTTTTCAATCCTTAATCCCCAATCCTCAATCTACAATACTCAATCCTCAATCCTCAATCCTCAATCCTCAATCCTCAATCCTGAATCCTCAATCCTCAATCTTTAATCCTCAATACTCAATCTGCATTCCTCAATCCTCAATCCTCAATCCTCAATCCTCATTCTTCAGTCCTCAATACCGAATCCTCAATCTTCAATCCTAAATCCTCAATCCTCAATTCTCAGTACTCAATCTTCAATCATCAATATTCAATCTTCAATCCTCAATCCTCAATCCTCGATCCTCAATCCTCAATCCACAATCGTCAATCTCCAGTCCTGAATACTCAATCCTCAATCCTCAATCCTCAATCCTCATCCTTCAATCCTCAATACCCAATCCTCAATCTTCAATCCTCAATCCTCAATCCTCATCCTTCAATCCTCAATACCCAATCCTCAATCTTCAATCCTCAATCCTCAATCCTGAATTCTTAATCCTCAATCCTCAGTCCTCAGTCCTCAAACCTCAATCCTCAACCCTCAGCCCTCATCCTCAATCCTCAATCCTCAATCCTCAATCCTCAATCCTGAATCCTCAATCCTCAATCTTCAATCCTCAATACTCAATCTGCATTCCTCAATCCTCAATCCTCAATCCTCAATCCTCATTCTTCAGTCCTCAATACCGAATCCTCAATCTTCAATCCTCAATCCTCAATCCTCAATTCTCAGTACTCAATCTTCAATCATCAATATTCAATCTTCAATCCTCAATCCTCAAACCTCGATCCTCAATCCTCAATCCACAATCGTCAGTCTCCAATCCTGAATACTCAATCCTCAATCCTCAATCCTCAATCCTCATCCTTCAATCCTCAATACCCAATCCTCAATCTTCAATCCTCAATCCTCAATCCTCATCCTTCAATCCTCAATACCCAATCCTCAAGCTTCAATCCTCAATCCTCAATCCTGAATTCTCAATCCTCAATCCTCAGTCCTCAGTCCTCAAACCTCAATCCTCAACCCTCATCCTCAATCCTCAATCCTCAATCCTCAATGCTCAATCTTCAATCCTCAATACTCAAACTTCAATCATCAATCCTCAATACGCAATCCTCAATAGTCAGTCTTCAATCCTCAATACTCAATCTTCAATACTCAATCCTCAATCCTCAATCCTCAATCCTCGATCTTCAGTCCTCAATACCCAATCCTCAAACTTCAATCCTCAATCCTCAATCCTCAACACTCGATCCTCAATCCTCAATCCTCAATCCTCAATTCTCAATGCTCAATTCTCAACCCTCAATCCTCAGTCCTCAGTCCTCAAACCTCAATCCTCAATAATCAATCCTCAATCCTCAATCTTCAAACCTCAACACTCAAACTTCAGTCGTCAATCCTCAATACTCAATCCTCAATCCTCAATCCTCAATCGACAGTCTTCAATCCTCAATACTCAATCTTCAATCCTCAATCCTCAATCCTCAATCCTCAATCCTCAGTCCTCAATCCTCAATCGTCAGTCATCAATCCTCAATACTCAATCTTCAATCCCCATCCTCAATCCTCAATCCTCAATCCTCATTCTTCAATCCTCAATACCCAATCTTCAATCCTCAGTCCTCAATCCTCAATACTCAATCTTCAATCTTCAATCCTCAGTCCTCAAACCTCAATTCTGAATCCTCAATCCTGAATCCTTAGTCTTAAATCCTCAATCCCCAATCCTCAATCTACAATACTCTATCCTCAATCCTCAATCCTCAATCCTCAATCCTCAATCCTGAATCCTCAATCCTCAATCTTCAATCCTCAATACTCAATCTGCATTCCTCAATCCTCAATCCTCAATCCTCAATTCTCAGTACTCAATCTTCAATCATCAATATTCAATCTTCAATCCTCAATCCTCAAACCTCGATCCTCAATCCTCAATCCACAATCGTCAGTCTCCAATCCTGAATACTCAATCCTCAATCCTCAATCCTCAATCCTCATCCTTCAATCCTCAATACCCAATCCTCAATCTTCAATCCTCAATCCTCAATCTTCAATCCTCAATCCTCAATCCTCATCCTTCAATCCTCAATACCCAATCCTCAAGCTTCAATCCTCAATCCTCAATCCTGAACTCTCAAACCTCAATCCTCAGTCCTCAGTCCTCAAACCTCAATCCTCAACCCTCAGCCGTCATCCTCAATCCTCAATCCTCAACCCTCAATGCTCAATCTTCAATCCTCAATACTCAAACTTCAATCCTCAATCCTCAATACGCAATCCTCAATCCTCAATCCTCAATCCTCAATAGTCAGTCTTCAATCCTCAATACTCAATCTTCAATACTCAATCCTCAATCCTCAATCCTCAATCCTCGATCTTCAGTCCTCAATACCCAATCCTCAAACTTCAATCCTCAATCCTCAATCATCAACACTCGATCCTCAATCCTCAATCCTCAATCCTCAATTCTCAATCCTCAATCCTCAGTCCTCAGTCCTGAATACACAATCTTCAATCCTCAATCCTCAATCCTCAATCCTCAATCCTCATCCTTCAATCCTCAACACTCGAACTTCAGTCGTCAATCCTCAATACTCAATCTTCAATCCTCAATCCTCAATCCTCAATCCTCAATCCTCAGTCCTCAATCCTCAATCGTCAGTCTTCAATCCTCAATACTCAATCTTCAATCCCCATCCTCAATCCTCAATCCTCAATCCTCATTCTTCAATCCTCAATACCCAATCTTCAATCTTCAATCATCAATCCTCAATCCTCAATTCTCAATCCTCAATCCTAAGTCCTCAATCCTCAAACCTCAATCCTCAACCCTCAGCCCTCATCCTCAATCCTCAATCCTCAATCTTCAGTCCTCAATCCTCAATCCTCAATACTCAATCTTCAATCTTCAATCCTCAGTCCTCAAACCTCAATTCTGAATCCTCAATCCTGAATCCTTAGTCTTAAATCCTCAATCCCCAATCCTCAATCTACAATACTCTATCCTCAATCCTCAATCCTCAATCCTCAATCCTCAATCCTGAATCCTCAATCCTCAATCTTCAATCCTCAATACTCAATCTGCATTCCTCAATCCTCAATCCTCAATCCTCAATCCTCATTCTTCAGTCCTCAATACCGAATCCTCAATCTTCAATCCTCAATCCTCAATCCTCAATCCTCATCCTTCAATCCTCAATACCCAATCCTCAATCTTCAATCCTCAATCCTCAATCCTCATCCTTCAATCCTCAATACCCAATCCTCAAGCTTCAATCCTCAATCCTCAATCCTGAATTCTCAATCCTCAATCCTCAGTCCTCAGTCCTCAAACCTCAATCCTCAACCCTCATCCTCAATCCTCAATCCTCAATCCTCAATGCTCAATCTTCAATCCTCAATACTCAAACTTCAATCATCAATCCTCAATACGCAATCCTCAATCCTCAATCCTCAATCCTCAATCGTCTGTCCTCAATCCTCAATACTCAATCTTCAATACTCAATCCTCAATCCTCAATCCTCAATCCTCGATCTTCAGTCCTCAATACCCAATCCTCAAACTTCAATCCTCAATCCTCAATCCTCAACACTCGATCCTCAATCCTCGATCCTCAATCCTCAATTCTCAATCCTCAATCCTCAGTCCTCAGTCCTCAATACACAATCTTCAATCCTCAATCCTCAATCCTCAATCCTCAATCCTCACACTTCAATCCTCAATACCCAATCCTCAATCTTCAATCCTCAATCCTCAATGCTCAATTCTCAACCCTCAATCCTCAGTCCTCAGTTCTCATACCTCAATCCTCAATCCTCAATCCTCAATCCTCAATCTTCAATCCCCAACTCTCAAACTTCAGTCGTCAATCCTCAGTACTCAATCCTGAATCCTCAATCCTCAATCGACAGTCTTCAATCCTCAATACTCAATATTCTATCCTCAATCCTCAATCCTCAATCCTCAATCCTCAGTCCTCAATCCTCAATCGTCAGTCTTCAATCCTCAATGCTCAATCTTCAATCCCCAATCCTCAATCCTCAATCTTCAATCCTCATTCTTCAATCCTCAATACCCAATCTTCAATCTTCAATCATCAATCCTCAATCCTCAATTCTCAGTCCCAAATACTCAATCTTCAATCCATAATCCTCAACCCTCAACCTTCAATACTCAATACTCAATCTTCAATCCTCAATCCTCAATCCTCAATCCTCAATCCTCAATCTTCAATCCTCAATACTCAATCTTCAATCCTCGATCCTCAATCCTCGATCCTCAGTCCCAAATACTCAATCTTCAATCCATAATCCTCAACCCTCAACCTTCAATACTCAATACCCAATCTTCAATCCTCAATCCTCAATCCTCAATCCTCAATCCTCAATCTTCAATCCTCAATACTCAATCTTCAATCCTCAATCCTCAATCCTCAATCCTCAATCCTGAATCCTCAACCCTCAATCTTCAATCCTCAATACTCAATCTGCAATCCTCAATCCTCAATCCTCAATCCTCAATCCTCATTCTTCGGTCCTCAATACCGAATCCTCAATCTTCAATCCTCAATCCTCAATCCTCAATTCTCAGTACTCAATCTTCAATCATCAATATTCAATCTCCAATCCTCAATTTCTCAATCCTCAACCCTCAATCCTCAGCCCTCAATGTTCAATCCGCAATAACTAATGCACAATATTCAATCCTCTATCCTCATTCCTCAATCCTCAATCCTCAATCCTCAGCCCTCAAACCTCAATCCTGAATCCTCAATCCTGAATCCTCGATCTTCAGCTCTCAGTCCTCAACAATCAGTTGTCAATCCTTAATTCTCAATAGAATATCATCAATTCACAGCTTTCAATACTCAATACTCAACCTGCAATCTTCAAATCTCTATCCACCAACATCAATTCTCATCACTCAACGCTCAACGCTCAGTCCCCAATCCTCAATCTTCAATCCTCAGTCTTCAACACTCAGTCCCCAATCCTCAATCTTCAATCCTCAATACTCAATCTTCAATCCTCAATCCTCAATCCTCGACCCTCAATCCTCAATCCTCAATCGTCAATCTCCAATCCTGAATACTCAATCTTCAATCCTCAATCCTCAATCCTCATCCTTCAATCCTCAATACCCAATCCTCAATCCTCAATACTCAATCCACAATCCTCAATCCTCAATCGACAGTCTTCAATCCTCAATACTCAATCTTCAATCCTCAATCCTCAATCCTCAATCCTCAATCCTCAGTCCTCAATCTTCAATCCTCAATACTCAATCTGCATTCCTCAATCCTCAATCCTCAATCCTCAATCCTCATTCTTCAGTCCTCAATACCGAATCCTCAATCTTCAATCCTCAATCCTCAATCCTCAATTCTCAGTACTCAATCTTCAATCATCAATATTCAATCTTCAATCCTCAATCCTCAAACCTCGATCCTCAATCCTCAATCCACAATCGTCATTCTCCAATCCTGAATACTCAATCCTCAATCCTCAATCCTCAATCCTCAATCCTCATCCTTCAATCCTCAATACCCAATCCTCAATCTTCAATCCTCAATCCTCAATCCTCATCCTTCAATCCTCAATACCCAATCCTCAAGCTTCAATCCTCAATCCTCAATCCTGAATTCTCAATCCTCAATCCTCAGTCCTCAGTCCTCAAACCTCAATCCTCAACCCTCAGCCCTCATCCTCAATCCTCAATCCTCAACCCTCAATGCTCAATCTTCAATCCTCAATACTCAAACTTCAATCCTCAATCCTCAATACGCAATCCTCAATCCTCAATCCTCAAACCTCAATAGTCAGTCTTCAATCCTCAATACTCAATCTTCAATACTCAATCCTCAATCCTCAATCCTCAATACTCGATCTTCAGTCCTCAATACCCAATCCTCAAACTTCAATCCTCAATCCTCAATCATCAACACTCGATCCTCAATCCTCAATCCTCAATCCTCAATTCTCAATCCTCAATCCTCAGTCCTCAGTCCTCAATACACAATCTTCAATCCTCAATCCTCAATCCTCAATCCTCAATCCTCATCCTTCAATCCTCAACACTCAAACTTCAGTCGTCAATCCTCAATACTCAATCTTCAAACCTCAATCCTCAATCCTCAATCCTCAATCCTCAGTCCTCAATCCCCAATCGTCAGTCTTCAATCCTCAATACTCAATCTTCAATCCCCATCCTCAATCCTCAATCCTCAATCCTCATTCTTCAATCCTCAATACCCAATCTTCAATCTTCAATCATCAATCCTCAATCCTCAATTCTCAATCCTCAATCCTAAGTCCTCAATCCTCAAACCTCAATCCTCAACCCTCCGCCCTCATCCTCAATCCTCAATCCTCAATCTTCAGTCCTCAATCCTCAATCCTCAATACTCAATCTTCAATCTTCAATCCTCAGTCCTCAAACCTCAATTCTGAATCCTCAATCCTGAATCCTTAGTCTTAAATCCTCAATCCCCAATCCTCAATCTACAATACTCTATCCTCAATCCTCAATCCTCAATCCTCAATCCTCAATCCTGAATCCTCAATCCTCAATCTTCAATCCTCAATACTCAATCTGCATTCCTCAATCCTCAATCCTCAATCCTCAATCCTCATTCTTCAGTCCTCAATACCGAATCCTCAATCTTCAATCCTCAATCCTCAATCCTCAACCCTCAGCCCTCATCCTCAATCCTCAATCCTCAATCTTCAATCCTCAATCCTCAATCCTCAATACTCAATCTTCAATCTTCAATCCTCAGTCCTCAAACCTCAATTCTGAATCCTCAATCCTGAATCCTTAGTCTTAAATCCTCAATCCCCAATCCTCAATCTACAATACTCTATCCTCAATCCTCAATCCTCAATCCTCAATCCTCAATCCTGAATCCTCAATCCTCAATCTTCAATCCTCAATACTCAATCTGCATTCCTCAATCCTCAATCCTCAATCCTCAATCCTCATTCTTCAGTCCTCAATACCGAATCCTCAATCTTCAATCCTCAATCCTCAATCCTCAATTCTCAGTACTCAATCTTCAATCATCAATATTCAATCTTCAATCCTCAATCCTCAAACCTCGATCCTCAATCCTCAATCCACAATCGTCAGTCTCCAATCCTGAATACTCAATCCTCAATCCTCAATCCTCAATCCTCATCCTTCAATCCTCAATACCCAATCCTCAATCTTCAATCCTCAATCCTCAATCCTCATCCTTCAATCCTCAATACCCAATCCTCAAGCTTCAATCCTCAATCCTCAATCCTGAATTCTCAATCCGCAATCCTCAGTCCTCAGTCCTCAAACCTCAATCCTCAACCCTCATCCTCAATCCTCAATCCTCAATCCTCAATGCTCAATCTTCAATCCTCAATACTCAAACTTCAATCATCAATCCTCAATACGCAATCCTCAATAGTCAGTCTTCAATCCTCAATACTCAATCTTCAATACTCAATCCTCAATCCTCAATCCTCAATCCTCGATCTTCAGTCCTCAATACCCAATACTCAAACTTCAATCCTCAATCCTCAATCCTCAACACTCGATCCTCAATCCTCAATCCTCAATCCTCAATTCTCAATGCTCAATTCTCAACCCTCAATCCTCAGTCCTCAGTCCTCAAACCTCAATCCTCAATAATCAATCCTCAATCCTCAATCTTCAAACCTCAACACTCAAACTTCAGTCGTCAATCCTCAATACTCAATCCTCAATCCTCAATCCTCAATCGACAGTCTTCAATCCTCAATACTCAATCTTCAATCCTCAATCCTCAATCCTCAATCCTCAATCCTCAGTCCTCAATCCTCAATCGTCAGTCATCAATCCTCAATACTCAATCTTCAATCCCCATCCTCAATCCTCAATCCTCAATCCTCATTCTTCAATCCTCAATACCCAATCTTCAATCCTCAGTCCTCAATCCTCAATACTCAATCTTCAATCTTCAATCCTCAGTCCTCAAACCTCAATTCTGAATCCTCAATCCTGAATCCTTAGTCTTAAATCCTCAATCCCCAATCCTCAATCTACAATACTCTATCCTCAATCCTCAATCCTCAATCCTCAATCCTCAATCCTGAATCCTCAATCCTCAATCTTCAATCCTCAATACTCAATCTGCATTCCTCAATCCTCAATCCTCAATCCTCAATCCTCATTCTTCAGTCCTCAATACCGAATCCTCAATCTTCAATCCTCAATCCTCAATCCTCAATTCTCAGTACTCAATCTTCAATCATCAATATTCAATCTTCAATCCTCAATCCTCAAACCTCGATCCTCAATCCTCAATCCACAATCGTCAGTCTCCAATCCTGAATACTCAATCCTCAATCCTCAATCCTCAATCCTCATCCTTCAATCCTCAATACCCAATCCTCAATCTTCAATCCTCAATCCTCAATCCTCATCCTTCAATCCTCAATACCCAATCCTCAAGCTTCAATCCTCAATCCTCAATCCTGAATTCTCAATCCTCAATCCTCAGTCCTCAGTCCTCAAACCTCAATCCTCAACCCTCATCCTCAATCCTCAATCCTCAATCCTCAATGCTCAATCTTCAATCCTCAATACTCAAACTTCAATCATCAATCCTCAATACGCAATCCTCAATCCTCAATCCTCAATCCTCAATCGTCTGTCCTCAATCCTCAATACTCAATCTTCAATACTCAATCCTCAATCCTCAATCCTCAATCCTCGATCTTCAGTCCTCAATACCCAATCCTCAAACTTCAATCCTCAATCCTCAATCCTCAACACTCGATCCTCAATCCTCGATCCTCAATCCTCAATTCTCAATCCTCAATCCTCAGTCCTCAGTCCTCAATACACAATCTTCAATCCTCAATCCTCAATCCTCAATCCTCAATCCTCACACTTCAATCCTCAATACCCAATCCTCAATCTTCAATCCTCAATCCTCAATGCTCAATTCTCAACCCTCAATCCTCAGTCCTCAGTTCTCATACCTCAATCCTCAATCCTCAATCCTCAATCCTCAATCTTCAATCCCCAACACTCAAACTTCAGTCGTCAATCCTCAGTACTCAATCCTGAATCCTCAATCCTCAATCGACAGTCTTCAATCCTCAATACTCAATCTTCTATCCTCAATCCTCAATCCTCAATCCTCAATCCTCAGTCCTCAATCCTCAATCGTCAGTCTTCAATCCTCAATGCTCAATCTTCAATCCCCAATCCTCAATCCTCAATCTTCAATCCTCATTCTTCAATCCTCAATACCCAATCTTCAATCATCTATCATCAATCCTCAATCCTCAATTCTCAGTCCCAAATACTCAATCTTCAATCCATAATCCTCAACCCTCAACCTTCAATACTCAATACTCAATCTTCAATCCTCAATCCTCAATCCTCAATCCTCAATCCTCAATCTTCAATCCTCAATACTCAATCTTCAATCCTCGATCCTCAATCCTCGATCCTCAGTCCCAAATACTCAATCTTCAATCCATAATCCTCAACCCTCAACCTTCAATACTCAATACCCAAACTTCAGTCCTCAATCCTCAATCCTCAATCCTCAATCCTCAATCTTCAATCCTCAATACTCAATCTTCAATCCTCAATCCTCAATCCTCAATCCTCAATCCTGAATCCTCAATCCTCAATCTTCAATCCTCAATACTCAATCTGCAATCCTCAATCCTCAATCCTCAATCCTCAATCCTCATTCTTCGGTCCTCAATACCGAATCCTCAATCTTCAATCCTCAATCCTCAATCCTCAATTCTCAGTACTCAATCTTCAATCATCAATATTCAATCTCCAATCCTCAATTTCTCAATCCTCAACCCTCAATCCTCAGCCCTCAATGTTCAATCCGCAATAACTAATGCACAATATTCAATCCTCTATCCTCATTCCTCAATCCTCAATCCTCAATCCTCAGCCCTCAAACCTCAATCCTGAATCCTCAATCCTGAATCCTCGATCTTCAGCTCTCAGTCCTCAACAATCAGTTGTCAATCCTTAATTCTCAATAGAATATCATCAATTCACAGCTTTCAATACTCAATACTCAACCTGCAATCTTCAAATCTCTATCCACCAACATCAATTCTCATCACTCAACGCTCAACGCTCAGTCCCCAATCCTCAATCTTCAATCCTCAGTCTTCAACACTCAGTCCCCAATCCTCAATCTTCAATCCTCAATACTCAATCATCAACACTCGATCCTCAATCCTCAATCCTCAATCCTCAATCCTCAATCGTCAATCTCCAATCCTGAATACTCAATCTTCAATCCTCAATCCTCAATCCTCATCCTTCAATCCTCAATACCCAATCCTCAATCCTCAATACTCAATCCTCAATCCTCAATCCTCAATCGACAGTCTTCAATCCTCAATACTCAATCTTCAATCCCCAATCGTCAGTCTTCAATCCTCAATACTCAATCTTCAATCCCCATCCTCAATCCTCAATCCTCAATCCTCATTCTTCAATCCTCAATACCCAATCTTCAATCTTCAATCATCAATCCTCAATCCTCAATTCTCAATCCTCAATCCTAAGTCCTCAATCCTCAAACCTCAATCCTCAACCCTCCGCCCTCATCCTCAATCCTCAATCCTCAATCTTCAGTCCTCAATCCTCAATCCTCAATACTCAATCTTCAATCTTCAATCCTCAGTCCTCAAACCTCAATTCTGAATCCTCAATCCTGAATCCTTAGTCTTAAATCCTCAATCCCCAATCCTCAATCTACAATACTCTATCCTCAATCCTCAATCCTCAATCCTCAATCCTCAATCCTGAATCCTCAATCCTCAATCTTCAATCCTCAATACTCAATCTGCATTCCTCAATCCTCAATCCTCAATCCTCAATCCTCATTCTTCAGTCCTCAATACCGAATCCTCAATCTTCAATCCTCAATCCTCAATCCTCAACCCTCAGCCCTCATCCTCAATCCTCAATCCTCAATCTTCAATCCTCAATCCTCAATCCTCAATACTCAATCTTCAATCTTCAATCCTCAGTCCTCAAACCTCAATTCTGAATCCTCAATCCTGAATCCTTAGTCTTAAATCCTCAATCCCCAATCCTCAATCTACAATACTCTATCCTCAATCCTCAATCCTCAATCCTCAATCCTCAATCCTGAATCCTCAATCCTCAATCTTCAATCCTCAATACTCAATCTGCATTCCTCAATCCTCAATCCTCAATCCTCAATCCTCATTCTTCAGTCCTCAATACCGAATCCTCAATCTTCAATCCTCAATCCTCAATCCTCAATTCTCAGTACTCAATCTTCAATCATCAATATTCAATCTTCAATCCTCAATCCTCAAACCTCGATCCTCAATCCTCAATCCACAATCGTCAGTCTCCAATCCTGAATACTCAATCCTCAATCCTCAATCCTCAATCCTCATCCTTCAATCCTCAATACCCAATCCTCAATCTTCAATCCTCAATCCTCAATCCTCATCCTTCAATCCTCAATACCCAATCCTCAAGCTTCAATCCTCAATCCTCAATCCTGAATTCTCAATCCGCAATCCTCAGTCCTCAGTCCTCAAACCTCAATCCTCAACCCTCATCCTCAATCCTCAATCCTCAATCCTCAATGCTCAATCTTCAATCCTCAATACTCAAACTTCAATCATCAATCCTCAATACGCAATCCTCAATAGTCAGTCTTCAATCCTCAATACTCAATCTTCAATACTCAATCCTCAATCCTCAATCCTCAATCCTCGATCTTCAGTCCTCAATACCCAATACTCAAACTTCAATCCTCAATCCTCAATCCTCAACACTCGATCCTCAATCCTCAATCCTCAATCCTCAATTCTCAATGCTCAATTCTCAACCCTCAATCCTCAGTCCTCAGTCCTCAAACCTCAATCCTCAATAATCAATCCTCAATCCTCAATCTTCAAACCTCAACACTCAAACTTCAGTCGTCAATCCTCAATACTCAATCCTCAATCCTCAATCCTCAATCGACAGTCTTCAATCCTCAATACTCAATCTTCAATCCTCAATCCTCAATCCTCAATCCTCAATCCTCAGTCCTCAATCCTCAATCGTCAGTCATCAATCCTCAATACTCAATCTTCAATCCCCATCCTCAATCCTCAATCCTCAATCCTCATTCTTCAATCCTCAATACCCAATCTTCAATCCTCAGTCCTCAATCCTCAATACTCAATCTTCAATCTTCAATCCTCAGTCCTCAAACCTCAATTCTGAATCCTCAATCCTGAATCCTTAGTCTTAAATCCTCAATCCCCAATCCTCAATCTACAATACTCTATCCTCAATCCTCAATCCTCAATCCTCAATCCTCAATCCTGAATCCTCAATCCTCAATCTTCAATCCTCAATACTCAATCTGCATTCCTCAATCCTCAATCCTCAATCCTCAATCCTCATTCTTCAGTCCTCAATACCGAATCCTCAATCTTCAATCCTCAATCCTCAATCCTCAATTCTCAGTACTCAATCTTCAATCATCAATATTCAATCTTCAATCCTCAATCCTCAAACCTCGATCCTCAATCCTCAATCCACAATCGTCAGTCTCCAATCCTGAATACTCAATCCTCAATCCTCAATCCTCAATCCTCATCCTTCAATCCTCAATACCCAATCCTCAATCTTCAATCCTCAATCCTCAATCCTCATCCTTCAATCCTCAATACCCAATCCTCAAGCTTCAATCCTCAATCCTCAATCCTGAATTCTCAATCCTCAATCCTCAGTCCTCAGTCCTCAAACCTCAATCCTCAACCCTCATCCTCAATCCTCAATCCTCAATCCTCAATGCTCAATCTTCAATCCTCAATACTCAAACTTCAATCATCAATCCTCAATACGCAATCCTCAATCCTCAATCCTCAATCCTCAATCGTCTGTCCTCAATCCTCAATACTCAATCTTCAATACTCAATCCTCAATCCTCAATCCTCAATCCTCGATCTTCAGTCCTCAATACCCAATCCTCAAACTTCAATCCTCAATCCTCAATCCTCAACACTCGATCCTCAATCCTCGATCCTCAATCCTCAATTCTCAATCCTCAATCCTCAGTCCTCAGTCCTCAATACACAATCTTCAATCCTCAATCCTCAATCCTCAATCCTCAATCCTCACACTTCAATCCTCAATACCCAATCCTCAATCTTCAATCCTCAATCCTCAATGCTCAATTCTCAACCCTCAATCCTCAGTCCTCAGTTCTCATACCTCAATCCTCAATCCTCAATCCTCAATCCTCAATCTTCAATCCCCAACACTCAAACTTCAGTCGTCAATCCTCAGTACTCAATCCTGAATCCTCAATCCTCAATCGACAGTCTTCAATCCTCAATACTCAATCTTCTATCCTCAATCCTCAATCCTCAATCCTCAATCCTCAGTCCTCAATCCTCAATCGTCAGTCTTCAATCCTCAATGCTCAATCTTCAATCCCCAATCCTCAATCCTCAATCTTCAATCCTCATTCTTCAATCCTCAATACCCAATCTTCAATCATCTATCATCAATCCTCAATCCTCAATTCTCAGTCCCAAATACTCAATCTTCAATCCATAATCCTCAACCCTCAACCTTCAATACTCAATACTCAATCTTCAATCCTCAATCCTCAATCCTCAATCCTCAATCCTCAATCTTCAATCCTCAATACTCAATCTTCAATCCTCGATCCTCAATCCTCGATCCTCAGTCCCAAATACTCAATCTTCAATCCATAATCCTCAACCCTCAACCTTCAATACTCAATACCCAAACTTCAGTCCTCAATCCTCAATCCTCAATCCTCAATCCTCAATCTTCAATCCTCAATACTCAATCTTCAATCCTCAATCCTCAATCCTCAATCCTCAATCCTGAATCCTCAATCCTCAATCTTCAATCCTCAATACTCAATCTGCAATCCTCAATCCTCAATCCTCAATCCTCAATCCTCATTCTTCGGTCCTCAATACCGAATCCTCAATCTTCAATCCTCAATCCTCAATCCTCAATTCTCAGTACTCAATCTTCAATCATCAATATTCAATCTCCAATCCTCAATTTCTCAATCCTCAACCCTCAATCCTCAGCCCTCAATGTTCAATCCGCAATAACTAATGCACAATATTCAATCCTCTATCCTCATTCCTCAATCCTCAATCCTCAATCCTCAGCCCTCAAACCTCAATCCTGAATCCTCAATCCTGAATCCTCGATCTTCAGCTCTCAGTCCTCAACAATCAGTTGTCAATCCTTAATTCTCAATAGAATATCATCAATTCACAGCTTTCAATACTCAATACTCAACCTGCAATCTTCAAATCTCTATCCACCAACATCAATTCTCATCACTCAACGCTCAACGCTCAGTCCCCAATCCTCAATCTTCAATCCTCAGTCTTCAACACTCAGTCCCCAATCCTCAATCTTCAATCCTCAATACTCAATCTTCAATCCTCAATCCTCAATCCTCGACCCTCAATCCTCAATCCTCAATCGTCAATCTCCAATCCTGAATACTCAATCTTCAATCCTCAATCCTCAATCCTCATCCTTCAATCCTCAATACCCAATCCTCAATCCTCAATACTCAATCCTCAATCCTCAATCCTCAATCGACAGTCTTCAATCCTCAATACTCAATCTTCAATCCTCAATCCTCAATCCTCAATCCTCAATCCTCAGTCCTCAATCTTCAATCCTCAATACTCAATCTGCATTCCTCAATCCTCAATCCTCAATCCTCAATCCTCATTCTTCAGTCCTCAATACCGAATCCTCAATCTTCAATCCTCAATCCTCAATCCTCAATTCTCAGTACTCAATCTTCAATCATCAATATTCAATCTTCAATCCTCAATCCTCAAACCTCGATCCTCAATCCTCAATCCACAATCGTCAGTCTCCAATCCTGAATACTCAATCCTCAATCCTCAATCCTCAATCCTCATCCTTCAATCCTCAATACCCAATCCTCAAGCTTCAATCCTCAATCCTCAATCCTGAATTCTCAATCCTCAATCCTCAGTCCTCAGTCCTCAAACCTCAATCCTCAACCCTCAGCCCTCATCCTCAATCCTCAATCCTCAACCCTCAATGCTCAATCTTCAATCCTCAATACTCAAACTTCAATCCTCAATCCTCAATACGCAATCCTCAATCCTCAATCCTCAATCCTCAATAGTCAGTCTTCAATCCTCAATACTCAATCCTCAATACTCAATCCTCAATCCTCATCCTTCAATCCTCAACACTCAAACTTCAGTCGTCAATCCTCAATACTCAATCTTCAATCCTCAATCCTCAATCCTCAATCCTCAATCCTCAGTCCTCAATCCCCAATCGTCAGTCTTCAATCCTCAATACTCAATCTTCAATCCCCATCCTCAATCCTCAATCCTCAATCCTCATTCTTCAATCCTCAATACCCAATCTTCAATCTTCAATCATCAATCCTCAATCCTCAATTCTCAATCCTCAATCCTAAGTCCTCAATCCTCAAACCTCAATCCTCAACCCTCCGCCCTCATCCTCAATCCTCAATCCTCAATCTTCAGTCCTCAATCCTCAATCCTCAATACTCAATCTTCAATCTTCAATCCTCAGTCCTCAAACCTCAATTCTGAATCCTCAATCCTGAATCCTTAGTCTTAAATCCTCAATCCCCAATCCTCAATCTACAATACTCTATCCTCAATCCTCAATCCTCAATCCTCAATCCTCAATCCTGAATCCTCAATCCTCAATCTTCAATCCTCAATACTCATTCTTCAGTCCTCAATACCGAATCCTCAATCTTCAATCCTCAATCCTCAATCCTCAATTCTCAGTACTCAATCTTCAATCATCAATATTCAATCTTCAATCCTCAATCCTCAAACCTCGATCCTCAATCCTCAATCCACAATCGTCAGTCTCCAATCCTGAATACTCAATCCTCAATCCTCAATCCTCAATCCTCATCCTTCAATCCTCAATACCCAATCCTCAAGCTTCAATCCTCAATCCTCAATCCTGAATTCTCAATCCTCAATCCTCAGTCCTCAGTCCTCAAACCTCAATCCTCAACCCTCAGCCCTCATCCTCAATCCTCAATCCTCAACCCTCAATGCTCAATCTTCAATCCTCAATACTCAAACTTCAATCCTCAATCCTCAATACGCAATCCTCAATCCTCAATCCTCAATCCTCAATAGTCAGTCTTCAATCCTCAATACTCAATCCTCAATACTCAATCCTCAATCCTCATCCTTCAATCCTCAACACTCAAACTTCAGTCGTCAATCCTCAATACTCAATCTTCAATCCTCAATCCTCAATCCTCAATCCTCAATCCTCAGTCCTCAATCCCCAATCGTCAGTCTTCAATCCTCAATACTCAATCTTCAATCCCCATCCTCAATCCTCAATCCTCAATCCTCATTCTTCAATCCTCAATACCCAATCTTCAATCTTCAATCATCAATCCTCAATCCTCAATTCTCAATCCTCAATCCTAAGTCCTCAATCCTCAAACCTCAATCCTCAACCCTCCGCCCTCATCCTCAATCCTCAATCCTCAATCTTCAGTCCTCAATCCTCAATCCTCAATACTCAATCTTCAATCTTCAATCCTCAGTCCTCAAACCTCAATTCTGAATCCTCAATCCTGAATCCTTAGTCTTAAATCCTCAATCCCCAATCCTCAATCTACAATACTCTATCCTCAATCCTCAATCCTCAATCCTCAATCCTCAATCCTGAATCCTCAATCCTCAATCTTCAATCCTCAATACTCAATCTGCATTCCTCAATCCTCAATCCTCAATCCTCAATCCTCATTCTTCAGTCCTCAATACCGAATCCTCAATCTTCAATCCTCAATCCTCAATCCTCAATTCTCAGTACTCAATCTTCAATCATCAATATTCAATCTTCAATCCTCAATCCTCAAACCTCGGTCCTCAATCCTCAATCCACAATCGTCAGTCTCCAATCCTGAATACTCAATCCTCAATCCTCAATCCTCAATCCTCATCCTTCAATCCTCAATACCCAATCCTCAATCTTCAATCCTCAATCCTCAATCCTCATCCTTCAATCCTCAATACCCAATCCTCAAGCTTCAATCCTCAATCCTCAATCCTGAATTCTCAATCCTCAATCCTCAGTCCTCAGTCCTCAAACCTCAATCCTCAACCCTCATCCTCAATCCTCAATCCTCAATCCTCAACGCTCAATCTTCAATCCTCAATACTCAAACTTCAATCATCAATCCTCAATACGCAATCCTCAATCCTCAATCCTCAATCCTCAATCGTCTGTCTTCAATCCTCAATACTCAATCTTCAATACTCAATCCTCAATCCTCAATCCTCAATCCTCGATCTTCAGTCCTCAATACCCAATCCTCAAACTTCAATCCTCAATCCTCAATCCTCAACACTCGATCCTCAATCCTCGATCCTCAATCCCCAATTCTCAATCCTCAATCCTCAGTCCTCAGTCCTCAATACACAATCTTCAATCCTCAATCCTCAATCCTCAATCCTCAATCCTCACACTTCAATCCTCAATACCCAATCCTCAATCTTCAATCCTCAATCCTCAATGCTCAATTCTCAACCCTCAATCCTCAGTCCTCAGTTCTCATACCTCAATCCTCAATCCTCAATCCTCAATCCTCAATCTTCAATCCCCAACACTCAAACTTCAGTCGTCAATCCTCAGTACTCAATCCTGAATCCTCAATCCTCAATCGACAGTCTTCAATCCTCAATACTCAATCTTCTATCCTCAATCCTCAATCCTCAATCCTCAATCCTCAGTCCTCAATCCTCAATCGTCAGTCTTCAATCCTCAATGCTCAATCTTCAATCCCCAATCCTCAATCCTCAATCTTCAATCCTCATTCTTCAATCCTCAATACCCAATCTTCAATCTTCAATCATCAATCCTCAATCCTCAATTCTCAGTCCCAAATACTCAATCTTCAATCCATAATCCTCAACCCTCAACCTTCAATACTCAATACTCAATCTTCAATCCTCAATCCTCAATCCTCAATCCTCAATCCTCAATCTTCAATCCTCAATACTCAATCTTCAATCCTCGATCCTCAATCCTCGATCCTCAGTCCCAAATACTCAATCTTCAATCCATAATCCTCAACCCTCAACCTTCAATACTCAATACCCAATCTTCAATCCTCAATCCTCAATCCTCAATCCTCAATCCTCAATCTTCAATCCTCAATACTCAATCTTCAATCCTCAATCCTCAATCCTCAATCCTCAATCCTGAATCCTCAATCCTCAATCTTCAATCCTCAATACTCAATCTGCAATCCACAATCCTCAATCCTCAATCCTCAATCCTCATTCTTCGGTCCTCAATACCGAATCCTCAATCTTCAATCCTCAATCCTCAATCCTCAATTCTCAGTACTCAATCTTCAATCATCAATATTCAATCTCCAATCCTCAATTTCTCAATCCTCAACCCTCAATCCTCAGCCCTCAATGTTCAATCCGCAATAACTAATCCACAATATTCAATCCTCTATCCTCATTCCTCAATCCTCAATCCTCAATCCTCAGCCCTCAATCCTCAATCCTGAATCCTCAATCCTGAATCCTCGATCTTCAGCTCTCAGTCCTCAACAATCAGTTGTCAATCCTTAATTCTCAATAGAATATCATCAATTCACAGCTTTCAATACTCAATACTCAACCTGCAATCTTCAAATCTCTATCCACAAACATCAATTCTCATCACTCAACGCTCAACGCTCAGTCCCCAATCCTCAATCTTCAATCCTCAGTCTTCAACACTCAGTCCCCAATCCTCAATCTTCAATCCTCAATACTCAATCTTCAATCCTCAATCCTCAATCCTCGACCCTCAATCCTCAATCCTCATTCGTCAATCTCCAATCCTGAATACTCAATCTTCAATCCTCAATCCTCAATCCTCATCCTTCAATCCTCAATACCCAATCCTCAATCCTCAATACTCAATCCTCAATCCTCAATCCTCAATCGACAGTCTTCAATCCTCAATACTCAATCTTCAATCCTCAATCCTCAATCCTCAATCCTCAATCCTCAGTCCTCAATCTTCAATCCTCAATACTCAATCTGCATTCCTCAATCCTCAATCCTCAATCCTCAATCCTCATTCTTCAGTCCTCAATACCGAATCCTCAATCTTCAATCCTCAATCCTCAATCCTCAATTCTCAGTACTCAATCTTCAATCATCAATATTCAATCTTCAATCCTCAATCCTCAAACCTCGATCCTCAATCCTCAATCCACAATCGTCAGTCTCCAATCCTGAATACTCAATCCTCAATCCTCAATCCTCAATCCTCATCCTTCAATCCTCAATACCCAATCCTCAATCTTCAATCCTCAATCCTCAATCCTCATCCTTCAATCCTCAATACCCAATCCTCAAGCTTCAATCCTCAATCCTCAATCCTGAATTCTCAATCCTCAATCCTCAGTCCTCAGTCCTCAAACCTCAATCCTCAACCCTCAGCCCTCATCCTCAATCCTCAGTCCTCAACCCTCAATGCTCAATCTTCAATCCTCAATACTCAAACTTCAATCCTCAATCCTCAATACGCAATCCTCAATCCTCAATCCTCAATCCTCAATAGTCAGTCTTCAATCCTCAATACTCAATCTTCAATACTCAATCCTCAATCCTCAATCCTCAATCCTCGATCTTCAGTCCTCAATACCCAATCCTCAAACTTCAATCCTCAATCCTCAATCATCAACACTCGATCCTCAATCCTCAATCCTCAATCCTCAATTCTCAATCCTCAATCCTCAGTCCTCAGTCCTCAATACACAATCTTCAATCCTCAATCCTCAATCCTCAATCCTCAATCCTCATCCTTCAATCCTCAACACTCAAACTTCAGTCGTCAATCCTCAATACTCAATCTTCAATCCTCAATCCTCAATCCTCAATCCTCAATCCTCAGTCCTCAATCCCCAATCGTCAGTCTTCAATCCTCAATACTCAATCTTCAATCCCCATCCTCAATCCTCAATCCTCAATCCTCATTCTTCAATCCTCAATACCCAATCTTCAATCTTCAATCATCAATCCTCAATTCTCAATTCTCAATCCTCAATCCTAAGTCCTCAATCCTCAAACCTCAATCCTCAACCCTCCGCCCTCATCCTCAATCCTCAATCCTCAATCTTCAGTCCTCAATCCTCAATCCTCAATACTCAATCTTCAATCTTCAATCCTCAGTCCTCAAACCTCAATTCTGAATCCTCAATCCTGAATCCTTAGTCTTAAATCCTCAATCCCCAATCCTCAATCTACAATACTCTATCCTCAATCCTCAATCCTCAATCCTCAATCCTCAATCCTGAATCCTCAATCCTCAATCTTCAATCCTCAATACTCAATCTGCATTCCTCAATCCTCAATCCTCAATCCTCAATCCTCATTCTTCAGTCCTCAATACCGAATCCTCAATCTTCAATCCTCAATCCTCAATCCTCAATTCTCAGTACTCAATCTTCAATCATCAATATTCAATCTTCAATCCTCAATCCTCAAACCTCGATCCTCAATCCTCAATCCACAATCGTCAGTCTCCAATCCTGAATACTCAATCCTCAATCCTCAATCCTCAATCCTCATCCTTCAATCCTCAATACCCAATCCTCAATCTTCAATCCTCAATCCTCAATCCTCATCCTTCAATCCTCAATACCCAATCCTCAAGCTTCAATCCTCAATCCTCAATCCTGAATTCTCAATCCTCAATCCTCAGTCCTCAGTCCTCAAACCTCAATCCTCAACCCTCATCCTCAATCCTCAATCCTCAATCCTCAATGCTCAATCTTCAATCCTCAATACTCAAACTTCAATCATCAATCCTCAATACGCAATCCTCAATCCTCAATCCTCAATACTCAATCTTCAATCTTCAATCCTCAGTCCTCAAACCTCAATTCTGAATCCTCAAACCTGAATCCTTAGTCTTAAATCCTCAATCCCCAATCCTCAATCTACAATACTCTATCCTCAATCCTCAATCCTCAATCCTCAATTCTCAATCCTGAATCCTCAATCCTCAATCTTCAATCCTCAATACTCAATCTGCATTCCTCAATCCTCAATCCTCAATCCTCAATCCTCATTCTTCAGTCCTCAATACCGAATCCTCAATCTTCAATCCTCAATCCTCAATCCTCAATTCTCAGTACTCAATCTTCAATCATCAATATTCAATCTTCAATCCTCAATCCTCAAACCTCGATCCTCAATCCTCAATCCACAATCGTCAGTCTCCAATCCTGAATACTCAATCCTCAATCCTCAATCCTCAATCCTCATCCTTCAATCCTCAATACCCAATCCTCAATCTTCAATCCTCAATCCTCAATCCTCATCCTTCAATCCTCAATACCCAATTCTCAGGCTTCAATCCTCAATCCTCAATCCTGAATTCTCAATCCTCAATCCTCAGTCCTCAGTCCTCAAACCTCAATCCTCAACCCTCAGCCCTCATCCTCAATCCTCAATCCTCAATCCTCAATCCTCATTCTTCAATCCTCAATACCCAATCTTCAATCCTCAATCCTCAATCCTCAATACTCAATCTTCAATCTTCAATCCTCAGTCCTCAAACCTCAATTCTGAATCCTCAATCCTGAATCCTTAGTTTTCAATCCTTAATCCCCAATCCTCAATCTACAATACTCAATCCTCAATCCTCAATCCTCAATCCTCAATCCTCAATCCTGAATCCTCAATCCTCAATCTTTAATCCTCAATACGCAATCTGCATTCCTCAATCCTCAATCCTCAATCCTCAATCCTCATTCTTCAGTCCTCAATACCGAATCCTCAATCTTCAATCCTCAATCCTCAATCCTCAATTCTCAGTACACAATCTTCAATCATCAATATTCAATCTTCAATCCTCAATCCTCAAACCTCGATCCTCAATCCTCAATCCACAATCGTCAGTCTCCAATCCTGAATACTCAATCCTCAATCCTCAATCCTCAATCCTCATCCTTCAATCCTCAATACCCAATCCTCAATCTTCAATCCTCAATCCTCAATCCTCATCCTTCAATCCTCAATACCCAATTCTCAAGCTTCAATCCTCAATCCTCAATCCTGAATTCTCAATCCTCAATCCTCAGTCCTCAGTCCTCAAACCTCAATCCTCAACCCTCAGCCCTCATCCTCAATCCTCAATCCTCAATCCTCAATGCTCAATCTTCAATCCTCAATACTCAAACTTCAATCCTCAATCCTCAATACGCAATCCTCAATCCTCAATCCTCAATCCTCAATAGTCAGTCTTCAATCCTCAATACTCAATCTTCAATACTCAATCCTCAATCCTCAATCCTCAATCCTCGATCTTCAGTCCTCAATACCCAATCCTCAAACTTCAATCCTCAATCCTCAATCCTCAACACTCGATCCTCAATCCTCAATCCTCAATCCTCAATTCTCAATCCTCAATCCTCAGTCCTCAGTCCTCAATACACAATCTTCAATCCTCAATCCTCAATCCTCAATCCTCAATCCTCATCCTTCAATCCTCAACACTCAAACTTCAGTCGTCAATCCTCAATACTCAATCTTCAATCCTCAATCCTCAATCCTCAATCCTCAATCCTCAGTCCTCAATCCTCAATCGTCAGTCTTCAATCCTCAATACTCAATCTTCAATCCCCATCCTCAATCCTCAATCCTCAATCCTCATTCTTCAATCCTCAATACCCAATCTTCAATCCTCAATCCTCAATCCTCAATACTCAATCTTCAATCTTCTATCCTCAGTCCTCAAACCTCAATTCTGAATCCTCAATCCTGAATCCTTAGTTTTCAATCCTTAATCCCCAATCCTCAATCTACAATACTCAATCCTCAATCCTCAATCCTCAATCCTCAATCCTCAATCCTGAATCCTCAATCCTCAATCTTTAATCCTCAATACTCAATCTGCATTCCTCAATCCTCAATCCTCAATCCTCAATCCTCATTCTTCAGTCCTCAATACCGAATCCTCAATCTTCAATCCTAAATCCTCAATCCTCAATTCTCAGTACTCAATCTTCAATCATCAATATTCAATCTTCAATCCTCAATCCTCAATCCTCGATCCTCAATCCTCAATCCACAATCGTCAATCTCCAATCCTGAATACTCAATCCTCAATCCTCAATCCTCAATCCTCATCCTTCAATCCTCAATACCCAATCCTCAATCTTCAATCCTCAATCCTCAATCCTCATCCTTCAATCCTCAATACCCAATCCTCAATCTTCAATCCTCAATCCTCAATCCTGAATTCTTAATCCTCAATCCTCAGTCCTCAGTCCTCAAACCTCAATCCTCAACCCTCAGCCCTCATCCTCAATCCTCAATCCTCAATCCTCAATGCTCAATCTTCAATCCTCAATACTCAAACTTCAATCATCAATCCTCAATACGCAATCCTCAATCCTCAATCCTCAATCCTCAATCGTCTGTCTTCAATCCTCAATACTCAATCTTCAATACTCAATCCTCAATCCTCAATCCTCAATCCTCGATCTTCAGTCCTCAATACCCAATCCTCAAACTTCAATCCTCAATCCTCAATCATCAACACTCGATCCTCAATCCTCAATCCTCAATCCTCAATTCTCAATCCTCAATCCTCAGTCCTCAGTCCTCAATACACAATCTTCAATCCTCAATCCTCAATCCTCAATCCTCAATCCTCATCCATCAATCCTCAACACTGAAACTTCAGTCGTCAATCCTCAATACTCAATCTTCAATCCTCAATCCTCAATCCTCAATCCTCAATCCTCAGTCCTCAATCCTCAATCGTCAGTCTTCAATCCTCAATACTCAATCTTCAATCCCCATCCTCAATCCTCAATCCTCAATCCTCATTCTTCAATCCTCAATACCCAATCTTCAATCCTCAATCCTCAATCCTCAATACTCAATCTTCAATCTTCAATCCTCAGTCCTCAAACCTCAATTCTGAATCCTCAATCCTGAATCCTTAGTTTTCAATCCTTAATCCCCAATCCTCAATCTACAATACTCAATCCTCAATCCTCAATCCTCAATCCTCAATCCTCAATCCTGAATCCTCAATCCTCAATCTTTAATCCTCAATACTCAATCTGCATTCCTCAATCCTCAATCCTCAATCCTCAATCCTCATTCTTCGGTCCTCAATACCGAATCCTCAATCTTCAATCCTAAATCCTCAATCCTCAATTCTCAGTACTCAATCTTCAATCATCAATATTCAATCTTCAATCCTCAATCCTCAATCCTCGATCCTCAATCCTCAATCCACAATCGTCAATCTCCAGTCCTGAATACTCAATCCTCAATCCTCAATCCTCAATCCTCATCCTTCAATCCTCAATACCCAATCCTCAATCTTCAATCCTCAATCCTCAATCCTCATCCTTCAATCCTCAATACCCAATCCTCAATCTTCAATCCTCAATCCTCAATCCTGAATTCTTAATCCTCAATCCTCAGTCCTCAGTCCTCAAACCTCAATCCTCAACCCTCAGCCCTCATCCTCAATCCTCAATCCTCAATCCTCAATGCTCAATCGTCAATCCTCAATACTCAAACTTCAATCATCAATCCTCAATACGCAATCCTCAATCCTCAATCCTCAATCCTCAATCGTCTGTCTTCAATCCTCAATACTCAATCTTCAATACTCAATCCTCAATGCTCAATCTTCAATCCCCAATCCTCAATCCTCAATCTTCAATCCTCATTCTTCAATCCTCAATACCCAATCTTCAATCTTCAATCATCAATCCTCAATCCTCAATTCTCAATCCTCAATCCTAAGTCCTCAATCCTCAAACCTCAATCCTCAACCCTCAGCCCTCATCCTCAATCCTTAATCCTCAATCTTCAGTCCTCAATCCTCAATCCTCAATACTCAATCTTCAATCTTCAATCCTCAGTCCTCAAACCTCAATTCTGAATCCTCAATCCTGAATCCTTAGTCTTAAATCCTCAATCCCCAATCCTCAATCTACAATACTCTATCCTCAATCCTCAATCCTCAATCCTCAATCCTCAATCCTGAATCCTCAATCCTCAATCTTCAATCCTCAATACTCAATCTGCATTCCTCAATCCTCAATCCTCAATCCTCAATCCTCATTTTTCAGTCCTCAATACCGAATCCTCAATCTTCAATCCTCAATCCTCAATCCTCAATTCTCAGTACTCAATCTTCAATCATCAATATTCGATCTTCAATCCTCAATCCTCAAACCTCGATCCTCAATCCTCAATCCACAATCGTCAGTCTCCAATCCTGAATACTCAATCCTCAATCCTCAATCCTCAATCCTCATCCTTCAATCCTCAATACCCAATCCTCAATCTTCAATCCTCAATCCTCAATCCTCATCCTTCAATCCTCAATACCCAATCCTCAAGCTTCAATCCTCAATCCTCAATCCTGAATTCTCAATCCTCAATCCTCAGTCCTCAGTCCTCAAACCTCAATCCTCAACCCTCATCCTCAATCCTCAATCCTCAATCCTCAATGCTCAATCTTCAATCCTCAATACTCAAACTTCAATCATCAATCCTCAATACGCAATCCTCAATCCTCAATCCTCAATCCTCAATCGTCTGTCTTCAATCCTCAATACTCAATCTTCAATACTCAATCCTCAATCCTCAATCCTCAATCCTCGATCTTCAGTCCTCAATACCCAATCCTCAAACTTCAATCCTCAATCCTCAATCCTCAACACTCGATCCTCAATCCTCAATCTTCAATCCCCAACACTCAAACTTCAGTCGTCAATCCTCAGTACTCAATCCTGAATCCTCAATCCTCAATCGACAGTCTTCAATCCTCAATACTCAATCTTCAATCCTCAATCCTCAATCCTCAATCCTCAATCCTCAGTCCTCAATCCTCAATCGTCAGTCTTCAATCCTCAATGCTCAATCTTCAATCCCCAATCCTCAATCCTCAATCTTCAATCCTCATTCTTCAATCCTCAATACCCAATCTTCAATCTTCAATCATCAATCCTCAATCCTCAATTCTCAATCCTCAATCCTAAGTCCTCAATCCTCAAACCTCAATCCTCAACCCTCAGCCCTCATCCTCAATCCTCAATCCTCAATCTTCAATCCTCAATCCTCAATCCTCAATACTCAATCTTCAATCTTCAATCCTCAGTCCTCAAACATCAATTCTGAATCCTCAATCCTGAATCCTTAATCTTCAATCCTCAATCCCCAATCCTCAATCTTCAATACTCAATCCTCAATCCTCAATCCTCAATCCTCAATCTTCAATCCTCGATCCTCAATCCTCGATCCTCAGTCCCAAATACTCAATCTTCAATCCATAATCCTCAACCCTCAACCTTCAATACTCAATACTCAATCTTCAGTCCTCAATCCTCAATCCTCAATCCTCAATCCTCAATCTTCAATCCTCAATACTCAATCTTCAATCCTCAATCCTCAATCCTCAATCCTCAATCCTGAATCCTCAATCCTCAATCTTTAATCCTCAATACTCAATCTGCATTCCTCAATCCTCAATCCTCAATCCTCAATCCTCATTCTTCAGTCCTCAATACCGAATCCTCAATCTTCAATCCTAAATCCTCAATCCTCAATTCTCAGTACTCAATCTTCAATCATCAATATTCAATCTTCAATCCTCAATCCTCAATCCTCGATCCTCAATCCACAATCCCCAATCGTCAATCTCCAATCCTGAATACTCAATCCTCAATCCTCAATCCTCAATCCTCATCCTTCAATCCTCAATACCCAATCCTCAATCTTCAATCCTCAATCCTCAATCCTGAATTCTTAATCCTCAATCCTCAGTCCTCAGTCCTCAAACCTCAATCCTCAACCCTCAGCCCTCATCCTCAATCCTCAATCCTCAATCCTCAATGCTCAATCTTCAATCCTCAATACTCAAACTTCAATCATCAATCCTCAATACGCAATCCTCAATCCTCAATCCTCAATCCTCAATCGTCTGTCTTCAATCCTCAATACTCAATCTTCAATACTCAATCCTCAATCCTCAATCCTCAATCCTCGATCTTCAGTCCTCAATACCCAATCCTCAAACTTCAATCATCAATCCTCAATCCTCAACACTCGATCCTCAATCCTCGATCCTCAATCCTCAATTCTCAATCCTCAATCCTCAGTCCTCAGTCCTCAATACACAATCTTCAATCCTCAATCCTCAATCCTCAATCCTCAATCCTCACACTTCAATCCTCAATACCCAATCCTCAATCTTCAATCCTCAATCCTCGATGCTCAATTCTCAACCCTCAATCCTCAGTCCTCAGTTCTCATACCTCAATCCTCAATCCTCAATCCTCAATCCTCAATCTTCAATCCTCAACACTCAAACTTCAGTCGTCAATCCTCAATACTCAATCCTGAATCCTCAATCCTCAATCGACTGTCTTCAATCCTCAATACTCAATCTTCAATCCTCAATCCTCAATCCTCAATCCTCAATCCTCAGTCCTCAATCCTCAATCGTCAGTCTTCAATCCTCAATGCTCAATCTTCAATCCCCAATCCTCAATCCTCAATCTTCAATCCTCATTCTTCAATCCTCAATACCCAATCTTCAATCTTCAATCATCAATCCTCAATCCTCAATTCTCAATCCTCAATCCTAAGACCTCAATCCTCAAACCTCAATCCTCAACCCTCAGCCCTCATCCTCAATCCTCAATCCTCAATCTTCAATCCTCAATCCTCAATCCTCAATACTCAATCTTCAATCTTCAATCCTCAGTCCTCAAACCTCAATTCTGAATCCTCAATCCTGAATCCTTAATCTTCAATCCTCAATCCCCAATCCTCAATCTTCAATACTCAATCCTCAGTCCTCAATCCTCAATCGTCTGTCTTCAATCCTCAATACTCAATCTTCAATACTCAATCCTCAATCCTCAATCCTCAATCCTCGATCTTCAGTCCTCAATACCCAATCCTCAAACTTCAATCCTCAATCCTCAATCCTCAACACTCGATCCTCAATCCTCAATCTTCAATCCCCAACACTCAAACTTCAGTCGTCAATCCTCAGTACTCAATCCTGAATCCTCAATCCTCAATCGACAGTCTTCAATCCTCAATACTCAATCTTCAATCCTCAATCCTCAATCCTCAATCCTCAATCCTCAGTCCTCAATCCTCAATCGTCAGTCTTCAATCCTCAATGCTCAATCTTCAATCCCCAATCCTCAATCCTCAATCTTCAATCCTCATTCTTCAATCCTCAATACCCAATCTTCAATCTTCAATCATCAATCCTCAATCCTCAATTCTCAATCCTCAATCCTAAGTCCTCAATCCTCAAACCTCAATCCTCAACCCTCAGCCCTCATCCTCAATCCTCAATCCTCAATCTTCAATCCTCAATCCTCAATCCTCAATACTCAATCTTCAATCTTCAATCCTCAGTCCTCAAACATCAATTCTGAATCCTCAATCCTGAATCCTTAATCTTCAATCCTCAATCCCCAATCCTCAATCTTCAATACTCAATCCTCAATCCTCAATCCTCAATCCTCAATCTTCAATCCTCGATCCTCAATCCTCGATCCTCAGTCCCAAATACTCAATCTTCAATCCATAATCCTCAACCCTCAACCTTCAATACTCAATACTCAATCTTCAATCCTCAATCCTCAATCCTCAATCCTCAATCCTCAATCTTCAATCCTCAATACTCAATCTTCAATCCTCAATCCTCAATCCTCAATCCTCAATCCTGAATCCTCAATCCTCAATCTTTAATCCTCAATACTCAATCTGCATTCCTCAATCCTCAATCCTCAATCCTCAATCCTCATTCTTCAGTCCTCAATACCGAATCCTCAATCTTCAATCCTAAATCCTCAATCCTCAATTCTCAGTACTCAATCTTCAATCATCAATATTCAATCTTCAATCCTCAATCCTCAATCCTCGATCCTCAATCCACAATCCCCAATCGTCAATCTCCAATCCTGAATACTCAATCCTCAATCCTCAATCCTCAATCCTCATCCTTCAATCCTCAATACCCAATCCTCAATCTTCAATCCTCAATCCTCAATCCTGAATTCTTAATCCTCAATCCTCAGTCCTCAGTCCTCAAACCTCAATCCTCAACCCTCAGCCCTCATCCTCAATCCTCAATCCTCAATCCTCAATGCTCAATCTTCAATCCTCAATACTCAAACTTCAATCATCAATCCTCAATACGCAATCCTCAATCCTCAATCCTCAATCCTCAATCGTCTGTCTTCAATCCTCAATACTCAATCTTCAATACTCAATCCTCAATCCTCAATCCTCAATCCTCGATCTTCAGTCCTCAATACCCAATCCTCAAACTTCAATCATCAATCCTCAATCCTCAACACTCGATCCTCAATCCTCGATCCTCAATCCTCAATTCTCAATCCTCAATCCTCAGTCCTCAGTCCTCAATACACAATCTTCAATCCTCAATCCTCAATCCTCAATCCTCAATCCTCACACTTCAATCCTCAATACCCAATCCTCAATCTTCAATCCTCAATCCTCGATGCTCAATTCTCAACCCTCAATCCTCAGTCCTCAGTTCTCATACCTCAATCCTCAATCCTCAATCCTCAATCCTCAATCTTCAATCCTCAACACTCAAACTTCAGTCGTCAATCCTCAATACTCAATCCTGAATCCTCAATCCTCAATCGACTGTCTTCAATCCTCAATACTCAATCTTCAATCCTCAATCCTCAATCCTCAATCCTCAATCCTCAGTCCTCAATCCTCAATCGTCAGTCTTCAATCCTCAATGCTCAATCTTCAATCCCCAATCCTCAATCCTCAATCTTCAATCCTCATTCTTCAATCCTCAATACCCAATCTTCAATCTTCAATCATCAATCCTCAATCCTCAATTCTCAATCCTCAATCCTAAGACCTCAATCCTCAAACCTCAATCCTCAACCCTCAGCCCTCATCCTCAATCCTCAATCCTCAATCTTCAATCCTCAATCCTCAATCCTCAATACTCAATCTTCAATCTTCAATCCTCAGTCCTCAAACCTCAATTCTGAATCCTCAATCCTGAATCCTTAATCTTCAATCCTCAATCCCCAATCCTCAATCTTCAATACTCAATCCTCAGTCCTCAATCCTCAATCCTCAATCTTCAATCCTCGATCCTCAATCCTCGATCCTCAGTCCCAAATACTCAATCTTCAATCCATAATCCTCAACCCTCAACCTTCAATACTCAATACTCAATCTTCAATCCTCAATCCTCAATCCTCAATCCTCAATCCTCAATCTTCAATCCTCAATACTCAATCTTCAATCCTCAATCCTCAATCCTCAATCCTCAATCCTGAATCCTCAATCCTCAATCTTCAATCCTCAATACTCAATCTGCAATCCTCAATCCTCAATCCTCAATCCTCAATCCTCATTCTTCGGTCCTCAATACCGAATCCTCAATCTTCAATCCTCAATCCTCAATCCTCAATTCTCAGTTCTCAATCTTCAATCATCAATATTCAATCTCCAATCCTCAATTTCTCAATCCTCAACCCTCAATCCTCAGCCCTCAATGTTCAATCCGCAATAACTAATCCACAATATTCAATCCTCTATCCTCATTCCTCAATCCTCAATCCTCAATCCTCAGCCCTCAAACCTCAATCCTGAATCCTCAATCCTGAATCCTCGATCTTCAGCTCTCAGTCCTCAACAATCAGTTGTCAATCCTTAATTCTCAATAGAATATCATCAATTCACAGCTTTCAATACTCAATACTCAACCTGCAATCTTCAAATCTCTATCCACAAACATCAATTCTCATCACTCAACGCTCAACGCTCAGTACCCAATCCTCAATCTTCAATCCTCAGTCTTCAACACTCAGTCCCCAATCCTCAATCTTCAATCCTCAATACTCAATCTTCAATCCTCGATCCTCAATCCTCGATCCTCAATCCCCAATCCTCAATCGTCAATCTCCAATCCTGAATACTCAATCCTCAATCCTCAATCCTCAATCCTCATCCTTCAATCCTCAATACCCAATCCTCAATCTTCAATCCTCAATCCACAATCCTGAATTCTCAATCCTCAATCCTCAGTCCTCAGTCCTCAAACCTCAATCCTCAACCCTCAGCCCTCACCCTCAATCCTCAATCCTCAATCCTCAATCCTCAATCTTCAATCCTCAATACTCAAACTTCAATCCTCAATCCTCAATACGCAATCCTCAATCCTCAATCCTCAATCGTCAGTCTTCAATCCTCAATACTCAATCTTCAATCCTCAATCCTCAATCCTCAATCCTCAATCCTCGATCTTCAATACTCAATACCCAATCCTCAATCTTCAATCCTCAATCCTCAATCCTCAACTCTCGATTCTCAATCCTCAATCCTCAATCCTCAATTCTCAACCCTCAATCCTCAGTCCTCAGTCCTCAATACACAATCTTCAATCCTCAATCCTCAATCCTCAATCCTCAATCCTCATTCTTCAATCCTCAATACCCAATCTTCAATCCTCAGTCCTCAATCCTCAATACTCAATCTTCAATCTTCAATCCTCAGTCCTCAAACCTCAATTCTGAATCCTCAATCCTGAATCCTTAGTCTCAAATCCTCAATCCCCAATCCTCAATCTACAATACTCTATCCTCAATCCTCAATCCTCAATCCTCAATCCTCAATCCTGAATCCTCAATCCTCAATCTTCAATCCTCAATACTCAATCTGCATTCCTCAATCCTCAATCCTCAATCCTCAATCCTCATTCTTCAGTCCTCAATACCGAATCCTCAATCTTCAATCCTCAATCCTCAATCCTCAATTCTCAGTACTCAATCTTCAATCATCAATATTCAATCTTCAATCCTCAATCCTCAAACCTCGATCCTCAATCCTCAATCCACAATCGTCAGTCTCCAATCCTGAATACTCAATCCTCAATCCTCAATCCTCAATCCTCATCCTTCAATCCTCAATACCCAATCCTCAATCTTCAATCCTCAATCCTCAATCCTCATCCTTCAATCCTCAATACCCAATTCTCAAGCTTCAATCCTCAATCCTCAATCCTGAATTCTCAATTCTCAATCCTCAGTCCTCAGTCCTCAAACCTCAATCCTCAACCCTCAGCCCTCATCCTCAATCCTCAATCCTCAATCCTCAATGCTCAATCTTCAATCCTCAATACTCAAACTTCAATCCTCAATCCTCAATACGCAATCCTCAATCCTCAATCCTCAATCCTCAGTAGTCAGTCTTCAATCCTCAATACTCAATCTTCAATACTCAATCCTCAATCCTCAATCCTCAATCCTCGATCTTCAGTCCTCAATACCCAATCCTCAAACTTCAATCCTCAATCCTCAATCCTCAACACTCGATCCTCAATCCTCAATCCTCAATCCTCAATTCTCAATCCTCAATCCTCAGTCCTCAGTCCTCAATACACAATCTTCAATCCTCAATCCTCAATCCTCAATCCTCAATCCTCATCCTTCAATCCTCAACACTCAAACTTCAGTCGTCAATCCTCAATACTCAATCTTCAATCCTCAATCCTCAATCATCAATCCTCAATCCTCAGTCCTCAATCCTCAATCGTCAGTCTTCAATCCTCAATACTCAATCTTCAATCCCCATCCTCAATCCTCAATCCTCAATCCTCATTCTTCAATCCTCAATACCCAATCTTCAATCCTCAATCCTCAATCCTCAATACTCAATCTTCAATCTTCAATCCTCAGTCCTCAAACCTCAATTCTGAATCCTCAATCCTGAATCCTTAGTTTTCAATCCTTAATCCCCAATCCTCAATCTACAATACTCAATCCTCAATCCTCAATCCTCAATCCTCAATCCTCAATCCTGAATCCTCAATCCTCAATCTTTAATCCTCAATACTCAATCTGCATTCCTCAATCCTCAATCCTCAATCCTCAATCCTCAATCCTCATTCTTCAGTCCTCAATACCGAATCCTCAATCTTCAATCCTAAATCCTCAATCCTCAATTCTCAGTACTCAATCTTCAATCATCAATATTCAATCTTCAATCCTCAATCCTCAATCCTCGATCCTCAATCCTCAATCCACAATCGTCAATCTCCAATCCTGAATACTCAATCCTCAATCCTCAATCCTCAATCCTCATCCTTCAATCCTCAATACCCAATCCTCAATCTTCAATCCTCAATCCTCAATCCTGAATTCTTAATCCTCAATCCTCAATCCTCAGTCCTCAAACCTCAATCCTCAATCCTCAGCCCTCATCCTCAATCCTCAATCCTCAATCCTCAATGCTCAATCTTCAATCCTCAATACTCAAACTTCAATCATCAATCCTCAATACGCAATCCTCAATCCTCAATACTCAATCCTCAATCGTCTGTCTTCAATCCTCAATACTCAATCTTCAATACTCAATCCTCAATCCTCAATCCTCAATCCTCGATCTTCAGTCCTCAATACCCAATCCTCAAACTTCAATCCTCAATCCTCAATCCTCAACACTCGATCCTCAATCCTCGATCCTCAATCCTCAATTCTCAATCCTCAATCCTCAGTCCACAGTCCTCAATACACAATCTTCAATCCTCAATCCTCAATCCTCAGTCCTCAGTTCTCATACCTCAATCCTCAATCCTCAATCCTCAATCCTCAATCTTCAATCCTCAACACTCAAACTTCAGTCGTCAATCCTCAATACTCAATCTTGAATCCTCAATCCTCAATCGACTGTCTTCAATCCTCAATACTCAATCTTCAATCCTCAATCCTCAATCCTCAATCCTCAATCCTCAGTCCTCAATCCTCAATCGTCAGTCTTCAATCCTCAATGCTCAATCTTCAATCCCCAATCCTCAATCCTCAATCTTCAATACTCATTCTTCAATCCTCAATACCCAATCTTCAATCTTCAATCATCAATCCTCAATCCTCAATTCTCAATCCTCAATCCTAAGTCCTCAATCCTCAAACCTCAATCCTCAACCCTCAGCCCTCATCCTCAATCCTCAATCCTCAATCTTCAATCCTCAATCCTCAATCCTCAATACTCAATCTTCAATCTTCAATCCTCAGTCCTCAAACCTCAATTCTGAATCCTCAATCCTGAATCCTTAATCTTCAATCCTCAATCCCCAATCCTCAATCTTCAATACTCAATCCTCAATCCTCAATCCTCAATCCTCAATCTTCAATCCTCGATCCTCAATCCTCGATCCTCAGTCCCAAATACTCAATCTTCAATCCATAATCCTCAACCCTCAACCTTCAATACTCAATACTCAATCTTCAATCCTCAATCCTCAATCCTCAATCCTCAATCCTCAATCTTCAATCCTCAATACTCAATCTTCAATCCTCAATCCTCAATCCTCAATCCTCAATCCTGAATCCTCAATCCTCAATCTTCAATCCTCAATACTCAACCTGCAATCCTCAATCCTCAATCCTCAATCATCAATCCTCATTCTTCGGTCCTCAATACCGAATCCTCAATCTTCAATCCTCAATCCTCAATCCTCAATTCTCAGTACTCAATCTTCAATCATCAATATTCAATCTCCAATCCTCAATTTCTCAATCCTCAACCCTCAATCCTCAGCCCTCAATGTTCAATCCGCAATAACTAATCCACAATATTCAATCCTCTATCCTCATTCCTCAATCCTCAATCCTCAATCCTCAGCCCTCAAACCTCAATCCTGAATCCTCAATCCTGAATCCTCGATCTTCAGCTCTCAGTCCTCAACAATCAGTTGTCAATCCTTAATTCTCAATAGAATATCATCAATTCACAGCTTTCAATACTCAATACTCAACCTGCAATCTTCAAATCTCTATCCACAAACATCAATTCTCATCACTCAACGCTCAACGCTCAGTACCCAATCCTCAATCTTCAATCCTCAGTCTTCAACACTCAGTCCCCAATCCTCAATCTTCAATCCTCAATACTCAATCTTCAATCCTCGATCCTCAATCCTCGATCCTCAATCCCCAATCCTCAATCGTCAGTCCTCAATCGTCAGTCTTCAATCCTCAATACCCAATCTTCAATCCTCAATCCTCAATCCTCAATCCTCAATCCTCGATCTTCAATACTCAATACCCAATCCTCAATCTTCAATCCTCAATCCTCAATCCTCAACTCTCGATTCTCAATCCTCAATCCTCAATCCTCAATTCTCAACCCTCAATCCTCAGTCCTCATTCCTCAATACACAATCTTCAATCCTCAATCCTCAATCCTCAATCCTCAATCCTCATTCTTCAATCCTCAATACCCAATCCTCAATCTTCAATCGTCAATACTCAATGCTCAATTCTCAACCCTCAATCCTCAGTTCTCAGTCCTCAAACCTCAATACTCAATCCTCAATCCTCAACCCTCAATCATCAATCCTCAACACTCAAACTTCAATCGTCAATCCTCAATACTCAATCCTCAATCCTCAATACTCAATCGACAGTCTTCAATCCTCAATCCTCAATCGTCAGTTTTCTATCCTCAATCCTCAATCCTCAATCCTCAATCTTCAATCCTCGATCCTCAATCCTCAATCCTCAGTCCCAAATACTCAATCTTCAATGCATAATCCTCAACCCTCAATCTTCAATACTCAATACTCAATCTTCAATCCTCAATCCTCAATCCTCAATCCTCAATCCTGAATCCTCAATCCTCAATCTTTAATCCTCGATACTCAATCTGCATTCCTCAATCCTCAATCCTCAATCCTCAATCCTCATTCTTCAGTCCTCAATACCGAATCCTCAATCTTCAATCCTAAATCCTCAATCCTCAATTCTCAGTACTCAATCTTCAATCATCAATATTCAATCTTCAATCCTCAATCCTCAATCCTCGATCCTCAATCCTCAATCCACAATCGTCAGTCTCCAATCCTGAATACTCAATCCTCAATCCTCAATCCTCAATCCTCATCCTTCAATCCTCAAAACCCAATCCTCAATCTTCAATCCTCAATCCTCAATCCTGAATTCTTAATCCTCAATCCTCAGTCCTCAGTCCACAAACCTCAATCCTCAACCCTCAGCCCTCATCCTCAATCCTCAATCCTCAATCCTCAATGCTCAATCTTCAATCCTCAATACTCAAACTTCAATCATCAATCCTCAATACGCAATCCTGAATCCTCAATACTCAATCCTCAATCGTCTGTCTTCAATCCTCAATACTCAATCTTCAATACTCAATCCTCAATCCTCAATCCTCAATCCTCGATCTTCAGTCCTCAATACCCAATCCTCAAACTTCAATCCTCAATCCTCAATCCTCAACACTCGATCCTCAATCCTCGATCCTCAATCCTCAATTCTCAATCCTCAATCCTCAGTCCTCAGTCCTCAATACACAATCTTCAATCCTCAATCCTCAATCCTCAGTCCTGAGTTCTCATACCTCAATCCTCAATCCTCAATCCTCAATCCTCAATCTTCAATCCTCAACACTCAAACTTCAGTCGTCAATCCTCAATACTCAATCTTGAATCCTCAATCCTCAATCGACTGTCTTCAATCCTCAATACTCAATCTTCAATCCTCAATCCTCAATCCTCAATCCTCAATCCTCAGTCCTCAATCCTCAATCGTCAGCCTTCAATCCTCAATGCTCAATCTTCAATCCCCAATCCTCAATCCTCAATCTTCAATACTCATTCTTCAATCCTCAATACCCAATCTTCAATCTTCAATCATCAATCCTCAATCCTCAATTCTCAATCCTCAATCCTAAGTCCTCAATCCTCAAACCTCAATCCTCAACCCTCAGCCCTCATCCTCAATCCTCAATCCTCAATCTTCAATCCTCAATCCTCAATCCTCAATACTCAATCTTCAATCTTCAATCCTCAGTCCTCAAACCTCAATTCTGAATCCTCAATCCTGAATCCTTAATCTTCAATCCTCAATCCCCAATCCTCACTCTTCAATACTCAATCCTCAATCCTCAATCCTCAATCCTCAATCTTCAATCCTCGATCCTCAATCCTCGATCCTCAGTCCCAAATACACAATCTTCAATCCATAATCCTCAACCCTCAACCTTCAATACTCAATACTCAATCTTCAATCCTCAATCCTCAATCCTCAATCCTCAATCCTCAATTCTCAACCCTCAATCCTCAGTCCTCATTCCTGAATACACAATCTTCAATCCTCAATCCTCAATCCTCAATCCTCAATCCTCATTCTTCAATCCTCAATACCCAATCCTCAATCTTCAATCGTCAATACTCAATGCTCAATTCTCAACCCTCAATCCTCAGTTCTCAGTCCTCAAACCTCAATACTCAATCCTCAATCCTCAACCCTCAATCATCAATCCTCAACACTCAAACTTCAATCGTCAATCCTCAATACTCAATCCTCAATCCTCAATACTCAATCGACAGTCTTCAATCCTCAATCCTCAATCGTCAGTTTTCTATCCTCAATCCTCAATCCTCAATCCTCAATCCTCAATCCTCAATCCTCAATCGTCAGGCTTCAATCCTCAATACTCAATCTTCAATTCTCAATCCTCAATCCTCAATCCTCAATCTTCAATCCTCAATACCCAATCCTCAATCTTCAATCCTCAATCCTCAATCCTCAATTCTCAATCCTCAATCCTCAATCCTCAGACGTCAAACAGCAACACTCAACCCTCCGTCCTCGTCCTCAATCCACAAACATCATTCCTCAATCCTCAATCCTCAATCCTCAGTCCTCAATCTTCAGTCCTCAATCCTCAATCCTCAATCCTCAATCCTCAATCCTCAATGTTCGATCCGCAATACCCAAACCTCAATCTTCAATCCTCAATCCTCAATTCTCAATCCTCAAACCTCAATCCTCAATCTTCAATCCTCAATACTCAATCTTCTATCCTCAATCCTCAATCCTCAATCCTCAATCGTCAACCCTCAATCCTCAATCCTCAATTCTCAATCCGCAATCCTCAGTCCTCAGTCCTCAAACCTCAAACCTCAACCCTCAGCCCTCATCCTCAATCCTCAATCCTCAATCCTCAATCCTCAACCTTCAATCCTCAATACTCAATCTTCAATTATCAATCCTCAATTCTCAATCCACAATACTCAATCCTCAATCGTCAATCCTCAATCCCCAATCCTCAATCCTCAATCCTCAATGTTCAATGCGCTTTACCCAATCCTCAATCTTCAATACGCAATACCCAATCTTCAATTCTCCATCCTCAATCCTCAATCCTCAATCCTCAATCCTCAATCCTCAATCCTCAATCTTCAATCCTCAATACTCAGTCTTCAATCCTCAATCCTCAATCCTCAATCCTCAATCCTCATTCTTCAATACTCAATACCCAATCCACAATCTTCAATCCTCAATCCTCAATCCTCAATTCTCTATCCTAAATCCTCAATCCTTAGACCTCAAACAGCAATACTCAACCCTCAGTCCTCGTCCTCAATCCACAACCATCAGTACTCAATCCTCAATCTTCAATCATCAATATTCAATCTTCAGTCCTCAATCCTCAATCCTCAATCCTCAATCCTCAATCCTCAATCCTCAATCCTCAATGTTCAATCCGCAATACCCAATTCTCAATCTTCAATCCTCAATCCTCAATCCTCAATCCTCAATCCTCAATCCTCAACCCTCAATCCTCAGTCCTCGAACCTCAAACCTGTATCCTCAATCCTGAATCCTCAATCTTCAGACCTCAGTCCTCAACAATCAGTTGTCAATTCTCAAACCTCAATAGAATATCATCAATTCATAGTTTTCAATACTCAATAATCAATCTGCAATTTTCAAATCTCTATCCACAAGCATCAATTCTCATCATTCAACCCTCAACAATCAGTCCCCAATCCTCAATCTTCAATACTCAGTCCTCAATCCTCAATCCTCGATCCTCAATCTTCAATCCTCAGTACTCAATCTTCAATCCTCCATCCTCAATACCCAATCTTCAATCCTCAATCCCCAATCCTCAATCTTCAATCCTCAATCCTCAATACTCAATCCTCAATCCTCATTCTTCAATCCTCAATCCTCAATCCTCAATCCTCAATCCTGAATTCTCAACCCTCAATCCTCAGTCCTCAGTCCTCAAACCTCAATCCTCAACCCTCAGCCCTCATCCTCAATCCTCAATCCTCAATCCTCAATCCTCAACCTTCAACCCTCGATACTCAAACTTCAATCCTCAATCCTCAATACTCAATCCTCAATCCTCTATCCTCAATCGTCAGTCTTCAATCCTCAATAATCAATCTTCAATCCTCAATCCTCAATCCTCATTCCTCAATACACAATCTTCAATCCTCAATAACCAATCCTCAATCTTCAATCCTCAATCCTCAATCCTCAATTCTCTATCCTCAATCCTCAACACTCAATCGTCAATTCTCAATCCTCAATCCTCAGCCCTCAGTCCTCAATACACAATCTTCAATCCTCAATCCTCAATCCTCAATCCTCAATCCTCATTCTTCAATCCTCAATACCCAATCCTCAATCGTCAATCCTCAATCGTCAATCCTCAATTCTCAATCCTCAATCCTCAGTCCTCAGTCCTCAAACCTCAATCCTCAACCCTCAGCCCTCATCCTCAATCCTCAATCCTCAATCTTCAATCCTCAACCCTCAATCCTCAATACCCAATCTTCAATCCTCAATCCCCAATCCTCAATCTTCAATCCTCAACACTCAACCCTCAATCCTCAGTCCTCAATCTTCAATCCTCAATACTCAATATTCAATCCTCTATCCTCAATCCTCAATCCTCAATCCTGAATCCTCAATCCTCAATTTTCAATCCCCAATACTCAATCTGCAATCCTGAATCCTCAATCCTCAATCCTCTATCCTCATTCTTCAATCCTCAGTACCGAATCCTCAATCTTCAATCCTGAATCCTCAATCCTCAATTCTCAATCCTGAGTCCTCAATCCTGAATCCTCAATCTTCAGCCCTCAGTCCTCAACAATCAGTTGTCAATCCCCAATCCTCAATGGAATATCCTCAATTCACAGTTTTCAATACTCATTACTCAATCTGCAATCTTCAGAACTCTATCCACAAACATCAATTCTCATCACTCAACCCTCAATACTCAGTACCCAATCCTCAATCTTCAAACCTAATTCCTCAATCCTCAGTCATCAATCCTCAATCTTCAATCCTCAATACTCAATCTTCAATCCACAACCCTCAATCCTCAATCCTCAATCATCAATCCTCAATCTTCAATCCCCAGTCCTCAATCGTCAATCTTCAATCCTCCATCCTCAATCCTCAATCCTCAATCCTCAATCCTGAATCCTCATTCTTCAATCCTGAATACCCAATCCTCAATCGTCAATCTTCAATCCTCAATACCCAATCTTCAATCCTCATTCCTCAATACTCAATCCTTAATCCTCAATCCTCAATCGTCAGTCTTCAATCCTCAATACTCAATGTTCAATCCTCAATCCTCAATCCTCAATCCTCATTCTTCAATCCTCAATACCCAGTCCTCAATCTTCAATCCTCAATCCTCAATCCTCAATTCTCAATCCTCAATCCTCAGTCCTCAGTCCTCAAACCTCAATCCTCAACCCTCAGCCCTCATCCTCAATCCTCAATCCTCAATCTTCAATCCTCAATCCTCAATCCCCAATACCCAATCTTCAATCCTCAATCCTCAGTCCTCAAACCACAATTCTGAAACCTCAATTCTGAATCCTCAATCCTCAATCCTCAATCCTCATTCTTCAATCCTCAATACACGATCTTCAATCTTCAATCATCAATCCTCAATCCTCGATTCTCAACCCTCAATCCTCAGTCCTCAGTCCTCAAATCTCAATCCTCAACCCTCAGCCCTCATCCTCAATCCTCAATCCTCAATCTTCAATCCTCAATCCTCAATCCTCAATACTCAATCTTCAATCCTCAATCCTCAGTCCTCAAACCTCAATTCTGAATCCTCAATCCTGAATCCTCAATCTTCAATCCTCAATCTTCAATCCTCGATACTCAAACTTCAATCCTCAATCCTCAATACTCAATCCTCAATCCTCAATCCTCAATCGTCAGTCTTCAATCGTCAATACTCAATCTTCAATCCTCAATCCTCAATCCTCAATCCTCAATACTCAATCTTCAACCCTCAATAACCAATACTCAATCTTCAATCCTCAATCCTCAGTCCTCAATTCTCGATCCTCAATCCTCAATCCTCAATCGTCAATGCTCAATCATCAATCCTCAGTCCTCAGTCCTCAATACACAATCTTCAATCCTCAACCCTCAATCCTCAATCCTCATTCTTCAATCCTCAATACCCAATCCTCAATCCTCAATCCTCAATCCTCAATCCTCAATCTTCAATCCTCAATACTCAAACTTCAATCCTCAATCCTCAATCCTCAATCCTCAGTCTTCATTCCTCAATCCTCAATCCTCAATCCTCAATCCTCATACTTCAATCCTCAATACCCAATCCTCAATCTTCAGTCCTCAATCCTCAATCCTCAATGTTCAATCCGCGATACCCAGTCCTCAATGTTCAATCGTCAATACTCAATACTCAATCCTCAGTCCTCAATCCTCAATCCTCAATCCACAATCCTCAGTCCCCAAACATCAATCCACAATCTTCAATCCTCAATACCCAATCTTCAATCCTCATTCCTCAATACTCAATCCTTAATCCTCAATCCTCAATCGTCAGTCTTCAATCCTCAATACCCAATCCTCAATCTTCAATCCTCAATCCTCACTCTTCAATCCTCAATACTCAATATTCAATCCTCAATCCTCAGTCCTCAATCCTGAATCCTCAATCTTCGGCACTCAGTCCTCAACAATCAGTTGTCAATCCTCAATTCTCTATAGAATATCCTCAATTCACAGACTTCAATACTCAATACTCAGTCTGCAATCTTCAAACCTCCATCCACAAACATCAATTTTCATCATTCAACACACAACACTCAGTCCCCAATATTCAATCCTCAATCCTCAATCCTCAATCCTCAATCGTCAACCTTCAATCCTCAATACTATATCTTCAATCCTCAATCCTCAATCCTGAATCCTCAATCCTCATTCTTCCATCATCAATACCCAATCCTCAATCCTCAATCCTCAATCCTCAGTCCACAATTCTGAATCCTCAATCCTCAATTTTCAATCCTCATTCTTCAATCCTCAATACCCAATACTCAATCTTCAATCCTCAATCCTCAATCCTCGATTCTCAATTCCCAATCCTCGGCCCTCAGTCCTCAAACCTCAGTCCTCAACCCTCAGCCCTCATCGTCAATCCTCAATCCTCAATCCTCGATATTCAATCCTCAATACTCAATCCTCGATTCTCAATCCTCAATCCTCAGTCCTCAGTCCTCAAACCTCAATCCTCAACCCTCAGCCCTCATCGTCAATCCTCAATCCTCAATCCTCAATCCTCGATATTCAATCCTCAATACTCAATCTTCAATACTCAATCCTCAATTCTCAATCCTCAACCCTCAATCCTCAATCCTCAATCCTCAATCCTCAATCGTCAGTCTTCAATCCTCAATACTCAATCTTCAATCCTCAATCCTCAATACTCAATCCTCAATCCTCATTCTTCAATCCTCAATCCTCAATCCTCAATCCTCAATCCTGAATTCTCAACCCTCAATCCTCAGTCCTCAGTCCTCAAACCTCAATCCTCAACCCTCAGCCCTCATCCTCAATCCTCAATCCTCAATCCTCAATCCTCAACCTTCAACCCTCGATACTCAAACTTCAATCCTCAATCCTCAATACTCAATCCTCAATCCTCTATCCTCAATCGTCAGCCTTCAATCCTCAATAATCAATCTTCAATCCTCAATCCTCAATCCTCATTCCTCAATACACAATCTTCAATCCTCAATAACCAATCCTCAATCTTCAATCCTCAATCCTCAATCCTCAATTCTCTATCCTCAATCCTCAACACTCAATCGTCAATTCTCAATCCTCAATCCTCAGCCCTCAGTCCTCAATACACAATCTTCAATCCTCAATCCTCAATCCTCAATCCTCAATCCTCATTCTTCAATCCTCAATACCCAATCCTCAATCGTCAATCCTCAATCCTCAATCCTCAATTCTCAATCCTCAATCCTCAGTCCTCAGTCCTCAAACCTCAATCCTCAACCCTCAGCCCTCATCCTCAATCCTCAATCCTCAATCTTCAATCCTCAATCCTCAATCCTCAATACCCAATCTTCAATCCTCAATCCCCAATCCTCAATCTTCAATCCTCAACACTCAACCCTCAATCCTCAGTCCTCAATCTTCGATCCTCAATACTCAATATTCAATCCTCTATCCTCAATCCTCAATCCTCAATCCTCAATCCTCAATCCTCAATTTTCAATCCCCAATACTCAATCTGCAATCCTGAATCCTCAATCCTCAATCCTCTATCCTCATTCTTCAATCCTCAGTACCGAATCCTCAATCTTCAATCCTGAATCCTCAATCCTCAATTCTCAATCCTGAGTCCTCAATCCTGAATCCTCAATCTTCAGCCCTCAGTCCTCAACAATCAGTTGTCAATACCCAATCCTCAATAGAGTATCCTCAATTCACAGTTTTCAATACTCATTACTCAATCTGCAATCTTCAGAACTCTATCCACAAACATCAATTCTCATCACTCAACCTTCAATACTCAGTACCCAATCCTCAATCTTCAAACCTAATTCCTCAATCCTCAATCACCAATCCTCAATCTTCAATCCTCAATACTCAATCTTCAATCCACAACCCTCAATCCTCAATCCTCAATCATCAATCCTCAATCCTCAATCCCCAGTCCTCAATCGTCAATCTTCAATCCTCCATCCTCAATCCTCAATCCTGAATCCTCAATCCTCAATCGTCAGGCTCCAATGCTCAATACTCAATCATCTATCCTCAATCCACAATCCTCAATCCTCAACCCTCAACCTTCAATGCTCAATACTCAATCTTCAATCCTCAATCCTCAATCCTCAATCCTCAATCCTCAGTCCTCAATCCTCAATCTTCAATCCTCAATTCTCAGTCTTCAATCCTCAGTCCTCAATCCTCAATCCACAATCCTCATTCTTCAATCCTCAATACCCAATCCTCAATCTTCAATCCTCAATCCTCAATCCTCAATTCTCAATCCTCAATCCTCAATCCTCAGACGTCAAACAGCAACACTCAACCCTCCGTCCTCGTCCTCAATCCACAAACATCATTCCTCAATCCTCAATCCTCAATCCTCAGTCCTCAATCTTCAGTCCTCAATCCTCAATCCTCAATCCTCAATCCTCAATCCTCAATGTTCGATCCGCAATACCCAAACCTCAATCTTCAATCCTCAATCCTCAATCCTCAATCCTCAAACCTCAATCCTCAATCTTCAATCCTCAATACTCAATCTTCTATCCTCAATCCTCAATCCTCAATCCTCAATCGTCAACCCTCAATCCTCAATCCTCAATTCTCAATCCGCAATCCTCAGTCCTCAGTCCTCAAACCTCAAACCTCAACCCTCAGCCCTCATCCTCAATCCTCAATCCTCAATCCTCAATCCTCAACCTTCAATCCTCAATACTCAATCTTCAATTATCAATCCTCAATTCTCAATCCACAATACTCAATCCTCAATCGTCAATCCTCAATCCCCAATCCTCAATCCTCAATCCTCAATGTTCAATGCGCTTTACCCAATCCTCAATCTTCAATACGCAATACCCAATCTTCAATTCTCCATCCTCAATCCTCAATCCTCAATCCTCAATCCTCAATCCTCAATCCTCAATCTTCAATCCTCAATACTCAGTCTTCAATCCTCAATCCTCAATCCTCAATCCTCAATCCTCATTCTTCAATACTCAATACCCAATCCACAATCTTCAATCCTCAATCCTCAATCCTCAATTCTCTATCCTAAATCCTCAATCCTTAGACCTCAAACAGCAATACTCAACCCTCAGTCCTCGTCCTCAATCCACAACCATCAGTACTCAATCCTCAATCTTCAATCATCAATATTCAATCTTCAGTCCTCAATCCTCAATCCTCAATCCTCAATCCTCAATCCTCAATCCTCAATCCTCAATGTTCAATCCGCAATACCCAATTCTCAATCTTCAATCCTCAATCCTCAATCCTCAATCCTCAATCCTCAATCCTCAACCCTCAATCCTCAGTCCTCGAACCTCAAACCTGTATCCTCAATCCTGAATCCTCAATCTTCAGACCTCAGTCCTCAACAATCAGTTGTCAATTCTCAAACCTCAATAGAATATCATCAATTCATAGTTTTCAATACTCAATAATCAATCTGCAATTTTCAAATCTCTATCCACAAGCATCAATTCTCATCATTCAACCCTCAACAATCAGTCCCCAATCCTCAATCTTCAATACTCAGTCCTCAATCCTCAATCCTCGATCCTCAATCTTCAATCCTCAGTACTCAATCTTCAATCCTCCATCCTCAATACCCAATCTTCAATCCTCAATCCCCAATCCTCAATCTTCAATCCTCAATCCTCAATACTCAATCCTCAATCCTCATTCTTCAATCCTCAATCCTCAATCCTCAATCCTCAATCCTGAATTCTCAACCCTCAATCCTCAGTCCTCAGTCCTCAAACCTCAATCCTCAACCCTCAGCCCTCATCCTCAATCCTCAATCCTCAATCCTCAATCCTCAACCTTCAACCCTCGATACTCAAACTTCAATCCTCAATCCTCAATACTCAATCCTCAATCCTCTATCCTCAATCGTCAGTCTTCAATCCTCAATAATCAATCTTCAATCCTCAATCCTCAATCCTCATTCCTCAATACACAATCTTCAATCCTCAATAACCAATCCTCAATCTTCAATCCTCAATCCTCAATCCTCAATTCTCTATCCTCAATCCTCAACACTCAATCGTCAATTCTCAATCCTCAATCCTCAGCCCTCAGTCCTCAATACACAATCTTCAATCCTCAATCCTCAATCCTCAATCCTCAATCCTCATTCTTCAATCCTCAATACCCAATCCTCAATCGTCAATCCTCAATCGTCAATCCTCAATTCTCAATCCTCAATCCTCAGTCCTCAGTCCTCAAACCTCAATCCTCAACCCTCAGCCCTCATCCTCAATCCTCAATCCTCAATCTTCAATCCTCAATCCTCAATCCTCAATACCCAATCTTCAATCCTCAATCCCCAATCCTCAATCTTCAATCCTCAACACTCAACCCTCAATCCTCAGTCCTCAATCTTCAATCCTCAATACTCAATATTCAATCCTCTATCCTCAATCCTCAATCCTCAATCCTGAATCCTCAATCCTCAATTTTCAATCCCCAATACTCAATCTGCAATCCTGAATCCTCAATCCTCAATCCTCTATCCTCATTCTTCAATCCTCAGTACCGAATCCTCAATCTTCAATCCTGAATCCTCAATCCTCAATTCTCAATCCTGAGTCCTCAATCCTGAATCCTCAATCTTCAGCCCTCAGTCCTCAACAATCAGTTGTCAATCCCCAATCCTCAATAGAATATCCTCAATTCACAGTTTTCAATACTCATTACTCAATCTGCAATCTTCAGAACTCTATCCACAAACATCAATTCTCATCACTCAACCCTCAATACTCAGTACCCAATCCTCAATCTTCAAACCTAATTCCTCAATCCTCAGTCATCAATCCTCAATCTTCAATCCTCAATACTCAATCTTCAATCCACAACCCTCAATCCTCAATCCTCAATCATCAATCCTCAATCTTCAATCCCCAGTCCTCAATCGTCAATCTTCAATCCTCCATCCTCAATCCTCAATCCTCAATCCTCAATCCTGAATCCTCATTCTTCAATCCTGAATACCCAATCCTCAATCGTCAACCCTCAATCCTCAATCCTCAATTCTCAATCCGCAATCCTCAGTCCTCAGTCCTCAAACCTCGAACCTCAACCCTCAGCCCTCATCCTCAATCCTCAATCCTCAATCCTCAATCCTCAACCTTCAATCCTCAATACTCAATCTTCAATTATCAATCCTCAATTCTCAATCCACAATACTCAATCCTCAATCGTCAATCCTCAATCCCCAATCCTCAATCCTCAATCCTCAATGTTCAATGCGCTTTACCCAATCCTCAATCTTCAATACGCAATACCCAATCTTCAATTCTCCATCCTCAATCCTCAATCCTCAATCCTCAATCCTCAATCCTCAATCCTCAATCCTCAATCTTCAATCCTCAATACTCAGTCTTCAATCCTCAATCCTCAATCCTCAATCCTCAATCCTCATTCTTCAATACTCAATACCCAATCCACAATACTCAGTCTTCAATTCTCAGTCCTCAATCCTCAATCCACAATCCTCATTCTTCAATCCTCAATACCCAATCCTCAATCTTCAATCCTCAATCCTCAATCCTCAATTCTCAATCCTCAATCCTCAATCCTCAGACGTCAAACAGCAACACTAAACCCTCCGTCCTCGTCCTCAATCCACAAACATAATTCCTCAATCCTCAATCCTCAATCCTCAGTCCTCAATCTTCAGTCCTCAATCCTCAATCCTCAATCCTCAATCCTCAATCCTCAATGTTCAATCCGCAATACCCAAACCTCAATCTTCAATCCTCAATCCTCAATCCTCAATCCTCAAACCTCAATCCTCAATCTTCAATCCTCAATACTCAATCTTCTATCCTCAATCCTCAATCCTCAATCCTCAATCCTCAATCCTGAATCCTCATTCTTCAATCCTGAATACCCAATCCTCAATCGTCAACCCTCAATCCTCAATCCTCAATTCTCAATCCGCAATCCTCAGTCCTCAGTCCTCAAACCTCGAACCTCAACCCTCAGCCCTCATCCTCAATCCTCAATCCTCAATCCTCAATCCTCAACTTTCAATCCTCAATACTCAATCTTCAATTATCAATCCTCAATTCTCAATCCACAATACTCAATCCTCAATCGTCAATCCTCAATCCCCAATCCTCAATCCACAATCCTCAATGTTCAATGCGCTTTACCCAATCCTCAATCTTCAATACGCAATACCCAATCTTCAATTCTCCATCCTCAATCCTCAATCCTCAATCCTCAATCCTCAATCCTCAATCCTCAATCTTCAATCCTCAATACTCAGTCTTCAATCCTCAATCCTCAATCCTCAATCCTCAATCCTCATTCTTCAATACTCAATACCCAATCCACAATCTTCAATCCTCAATCCTCAATCCTCAATTCTCAATCCTAAATCCTCAATCCCTAGACCTCAAACAGCAGTACTCAACCCTCAGTCCTGGTCCTCAATCCACAACCATCAATACTCAATCCTCAATCTTCAATCATCAATATTCAATCTTCAGTCCTCAATCCTCAATCCTCAATCCTCAATCCTCAATCCTCAATCCTCAATCCTCAATGTTCAATCCGCAATACCCAATCCTCAATCTTCAATCCTCAATCCTCAATCCTCAATTCTCAATCCTCAATCCTCAACCCTCAATCCTCAGGCCGCGAACCTCAGACCTGTATCCTCAATCCTGAATCCTCAATCTTCAGACCTCAGTCCTCAACAATCAGTTGTCAATTCTGAAACCTCAATAGAATATCATCAGTTCATAGTTTTCAATACTCAATAATCAATCTGCAATTTTCAAATCTCTATCCACAAGCATCAATTCTCATCATTCAACCCTCAACACTCAGTCCCCAATCCTCAATCTTCAATACTCAGTCATCAATCCTCAATCCTCGATCCTCAATCTTCAATCCTCAGTACTCAATCTTCAATCCTCCATCCTCAATCGTCAATCCTCGATCATCAATCCTCAATCGCCAGGCTTCAATCCTCAATACTCAGTCTTCAATCCTCAATCCTCAATCCTCATTCCTCAATCCTCATTCTTCAATCCTAAATCTTCAATCCTCAATAATCAATCTCCAATCCTAGATCCTCAATACCCAATCCTCAATCCTTAATCCACAATCTTCAATCCTCAATCCCCAGTCCTCAATCTTCAATCCTAAATGTTCAATCCTCAATCCCCAATCCTCAGTCCTCAATCATCAATCCTCAATCCTCAAACCTCAATCCTCAACCGTCAGTCCTCCTCCTGAATACTCAACCCTCAATCCTCAGTCCTCAATATTCAATCCTCAATACTCAATATTCAATCCTCAATCCTCAATCCTCAATCCGCATTCCTCAATCCCCAACCCTCAATCCTCAATCCTCAATCCTCAATCCTCATTCTTCAATACTCAACCGTCAGTCCTCGTCCTCAATCCTCAACACTCAACCCTCAATCCTCAATATTCAATCCTCAATACTCAATATTCAATCATCAATCCTCAATCCTCAATCCTCAATCCTCAATACTCAATCTTCAACCATCAATAACCAATACTCAATCATCAATCATCAATCCTCTATCCTCAATTCTCGATCGACAATCTCCAATCCTGAATACTCAATCTTCAATTCTCAATCCACAATACTCAATCCTCAATCCTCATTCTTCAATCCTCAATACCCAATCCTCAATCTTCAATCCTCAATCATCAATCCTGAAATCTCAATCCTCAATCCTCAGTCCTCAGTCCTCAAACCTCAACCCTCAACCCTCAGCCCTCATCCTCAATCCTCTACCCTCAATCCTCAATCCTCAATTTTCAATCCTCAATACTCAAACTTCAATCCTCAATCCTCAATCCTCAATCCTCAATCTTCAATCCTCAATACTCAAACTTCAATCCTCAATCCTCAATACTCAATCCTCAATCCTCAATCGTCAGGCTTCAATCCTCAATACTCAATCTTCAATCCTCAATCCGAAATCCTCAACCCTCAATCCTCAATCCTCAATCATCAATCGTCAGTCTTCAATCCTCAATACTCGATCTTCAATCCTCAATCCTCAATCCTCAATCCTCAATACTCATTCTTCAATCCTCAATACACAATCTTCAATCTTCAATCATCAATCCTCAATCCTCGATTCTCAATCCTCAATCCTCAGTCCTCAGTCCTCAAACCTCAATCCTCAATCCTCAGCCCTCATCCTCAATCCTCAATCCTCAATCTTCAATCCTCAATCCTCAATCCTCAATACTCAATCTTCAATCCTCAATCCTCAGTCCTCAAACCTCAATTCTGAATCCTCAATCCTGAATCCTCAATCTTCAATCCTCAATCTTCAATCCTCGATACTCAAACTTCAATCCTCAATCCTCAATACTCAATCCTCAATCCTCAATCCTCAATCGTCAGTCTTCAATCGTCAATACTCAATCTTCAATCCTCAATCCTCAATCCTCAATCCTCAATCCTCAATACTCAATCTTCAACCCTCAATAACCAATACTCAATCTTCAATCCTCAATCCTCAATCCTCAATTCTCGATCCTCAATCCTCAATCCTCAATCCTCAATTCTCAATCATCAGTCCTCAGTCCTCAGTCCTCAATACACAATCTTCAATCCTCAACCCTCAATCCTCAATCCTCATTCTTCAATCCTCAATACCCAATCCTCAATCCTCAATTCTCAATCCTCAATCCTCAATCTTCAATCCTCAATACTCAAACTTCAATCCTCAATCCTCAATCCTCAATCCTCAATCTTCATTCCTCAATCCTCAATCCTCAATCCTCAATCCTCATACTTCAATCCTCAATACCCAGTCCTCAATCTTCAATCCTCAATCCTCAATCCTCAATGTTCAATCCGCGATACCCAGTCCTCAATGTTCAATCGTCAATAGTCAATACTCAATCCTCAGTCCTCAATCCTCAATCCTCAATCCACAATCCTCAGTCCCCAAACCTCAATCCTCAATCTTCAATCCTCAATACCCAATCTTCAATCCTCATTCCTCAATACTCAATCCTTAATCCTCAATCCTCAATCCTCATACTTCAATCCTCAATACCCAATCCTCAATCTTCAATCCTCAATCCTCAATCCTCAATGTTCAATCCGCGATACCCAGTCCTCAATGTTCAATCGTCAATACTCAATACTCAATCCTCAGTCCTCAGTCCTCAAACCTCAATCCTCAACCCTCAGCCCTCATCCTCAATCCTCAATCCTCAATCTTCAATCCTCAATCCTTAATCCTCAATACCCAATCTTCAATCCTCAATCCTCAGTCCTCAAACCACAATTCTGAAAGCTCAATCCTGAATCCTCAATCTTCAATCCTCAATCCCCAATCCTCAATCTTCAATCCTCAATCCTCAATCCTCAATCCTCAATACTCAAACTTCAAGCCTCATTCCTCAATACTCAATCCTCAATCCTCAATCCTCAGTCCTCAATCGTCAGCCTACAATCCTCAATACTCAATCTTCAATCCTCAATCCGAAATCCTCAACCCTCAATCCTCAATACTCAATCCTCAATCGTCAGTCTTCTATCCTCAATACTCGATCTTCAATCCTCAATCCTCAATCCTCAATCCTCAATACTCATTCTTCAATCCTCAATACTCAATCCTCAATCCTCAATCCTCAATCGTCAGTCTTCAATCGTCAATACTCAATCTTGAATCCTCAATCCTCAATCCTCAATCCTCAATACTCAATCTTCAACCCTCAATAACCAATACTCAATCTTCAATCCTCAATCCTCAATCCTCAATTCTCGATCCTCAATCCTCAATCCTCAATCGTCAATTCTCAATCATCAATCCTCAGTCCTCAGTCCTCAATCCCCAATCCTCAATCCTCAATCCTCAATGTTCAATGCGCTTTACCCAATCCTCAATCTTCAATACGCAATACCCAATCTTCAATTCTCCATCCTCAATCCTCAATCCTCAATCCTCAATCCTCAATCCTCAATCCTCAATCTTCAATCCTCAATACTCAGTCTTCAATCCTCAATCCTCAATCCTCAATCCTCAATCCTCATTCTTCAATACTCAATACCCAATCCACAATCTTCAATCCTCAATCCTCAATCCTCAATTCTCAATCCTAAATCCTCAATCCCTAGACCTCAAACAGCAGTACTCAACCCTCAGTCCTGGTCCTCAATCCACAACCATCAATACTCAATCCTCAATCTTCAATCATCAATATTCAATCTTCAGTCCTCAATCCTCAATCCTCAATCCTCAATCCTCAATCCTCAATCCTCAATCCTCAATGTTCAATCCGCAATACCCAATCCTCAATCTTCAATCCTCAATCCTCAATCCTCAATCCTCAATCCTCAATCCTCAACCCTCAATCCTCAGGCCGCGAACCTCAGACCTGTATCCTCAATCCTGAATCCTCAATCTTCAGACCTCAGTCCTCAACAATCAGTTGTCAATTCTGAAACCTCAATAGAATATCATCAATTCATAGTTTTCAATACTCAATAATCAATCTGCAATTTTCAAATCTCTATCCACAAGCATCAATTCTCATCATTCAACCCTCAACACTCAGTCCCCAATCCTCAATCTTCAATACTCAGTCATCAATCCTCAATCCTCGATCCTCAATCTTCTATCCTCAGTACTCAATCTTCAATCCTCCATCCTCAATCGTCAATCCTCGATCATCAATCCTCAATCGCCAGGCTTCAATCCTCAATACTCAGTCTTCAATCCTCAATCCTCAATCCTCATTCCTCAATCCTCATTCTTCAATCCTCAATCTTCAATCCTCAATAATCAATCTCCAATCCTAGATCCTCAATACCCAATCCTCAATCCTTAATCCACAATCTTCAATCCTCAATCCCCAGTCCTCAATCTTCAATCCTCAATGTTCAATCCTCAATCCCCAATCCTCAGTCCTCAATCATCAATCCTCAATCCTCAAACCTCAATCCTCAACCGTCAGTCCTCGTCCTGAATACTCAACCCTCAATCCTCAGTCCTCAATATTCAATCCTCAATACTCAATATTCAATCCTCAATCCTCAATCCTCAATCCGCATTCCTCAATCCCCAACCCTCAATCCTCAATCCTCAATCCTCAATCCTCATTCTTCAATACTCAACCGTCAGTCCTCGTCCTGAATCCTCAACACTCAACCCTCAATCCTCAATATTCAATCCTCAATACTCAATATTCAATCATCAATCCTCAATCCTCAATCCTCAATCCTCAATACTCAATCTTCAACCATCAATAACCAATACTCAATCATCAATCATCAATCCTCAATCCTCAATTCTCGATCGACAATCTCCAATCCTGAATACTCAATCTTCAATTCTCAATCCACAATACTCAATCCTCAATCCTCATTCTTCAATCCTCAATACCCAATCCTCAATCTTCAATCCTCAATCATCAATCCTGAAATCTCAATCCTCAATCCTCAGTCCTCAGTCCTCAAACCTCAACCCTCAACCCTCAGCCCTCATCCTCAATCCTCTACCCTCAATCCTCAATCCTCAATTTTCAATCCTCAATACTCAAACTTCAATCCTCAATCCTCAATCCTCAATCCTCAATCTTCAATCCTCAATACTCAAACTTCAATCCTCAATCCTCAATACTCAATCCTCAATCCTCAATCGTCAGGCTTCAATCCACAATACTCAATCCGAAATCCTCAACCCTCAATCCTCAATCCTCAATCATCAATCGTCAGTCTTCAATCCTCAATACTCGATCTTCAATCCTCAATCCTCAATCCTCAATCCTCAATACTCATTCTTCAATCCTCAATACACAATCTTCAATCTTCAATCATCAATCCTCAATCCTCGATCCTCAATCCTCAATCCTCAATCCTCAATTCTCAATCATCAGTCCTCAGTCCTCAGTCCTCAATACACAATCTTCAATCCTCAACCCTCAATCCTCAATCCTCATTCTTCAATCCTCAATACCCAATCCTCAATCCTCAATTCTCAATCCTCAATCCTCAATCTTCAATCCTCAATACTCAAACTTCAATCCTCAATCCTCAATCCTCAATCCTCAATCTTCATTCCTCAATCCTCAATCCTCAATCCTCAATCCTCATACTTCAATCCTCAATACCCAGTCCTCAATCTTCAATCCTCAATCCTCAATCCTCAATGTTCAATCCGCGATACCCAGTCCTCAATGTTCAATCGTCAATAGTCAATACTCAATCCTCAGTCCTCAATCCTCAATCCTCAATCCACAATCCTCAGTCCCCAAACCTCAATCCTCAATCTTCAATCCTCAATACCCAATCTTCAATCCTCATTCCTCAATACTCAATCCTTAATCCTCAATCCTCAATCCTCATACTTCAATCCTCAATACCCAATCCTCAATCTTCAATCCTCAATCCTCAATCCTCAATGTTCAATCCGCGATACCCAGTCCTCAATGTTCAATCGTCAATACTCAATACTCAATCCTCAGTCCTCAGTCCTCAAACCTCAATCCTCAACCCTCAGCCCTCATCCTCAATCCTCAATCCTCAATCTTCAATCCTCAATCCTTAATCCTCAATACCCAATCTTCAATCCTCAATCCTCAGTCCTCAAACCACAATTCTGAAACCTCAATCCTGAATCCTCAATCTTCAATCCTCAATCCCCAATCCTCAATCTTCAATCCTCAATCCTCAATCCTCAATCCTCAATACTCAAACTTCAAGCCTCATTCCTCAATACTCAATCCTCAATCCTCAATCCTCAGTCCTCAATCGTCTGCCTACAATCCTCAATACTCAATCTTCAATCCTCAATCCGAAATCCTCAACCCTCAATCCTCAATCCTCAATCCTCAATCGTCAGTCTTCTATCCTCAATACTCGATCTTCAATCCTCAATCCTCAATCCTCAATCCTCAATACTCATTCTTCAATCCTCAATACACAATCTTCAATCTTCAATCATCAATCCTCAATCCTCGATTCTCAATCCTCAATCCTCAGTCCTCAGTCCTCAAACCTCAATCCTCAACCCTCAGCCCTCATCTTCAATCCTCAATCCTCAATCTTCAATCCTCAATCCTCAATCCTCAATACTCAATCTTCAATCCTCAATCCTCAGTCCTCAAACCTCAATTCTGAATCCTCAATCCTGAATCCTCAGTCTTCAATCCTCAGTCTTCAATCCTCGATACTCAAACTTCAATCCTCAGTCCTCAATACTCAATCCTCAATCCTCAATCCTCAATCGTCAGTCTTCAATCGTCAATACTCAATCTTGAATCCTCAATCCTCAATCCTCAATCCTCAATACTCAATCTTCAACCCTCAATAACCAATACTCAATCTTCAATCCTCAATCCTCAATCCTCAATTCTCGATCCTCAATCCTCAATCCTCAATCGTCAATTCTCAGTCATCAATCCTCAGTCCTCAGTCCTCAATCCCCAATCCTCAATCCTCAATCCTCAATGTTCAATGCGCTTTACCCAATCCTCAATCTTCAATACGCAATACCCAATCTTCAATTCTCCATCCTCAATCCTCAATCCTCAATCCTCAATCCTCAATCCTCAATCCTCAATCTTCAATCCTCAATACTCAGTCTTCAATCCTCAATCCTCAATCCTCAATCCTCAATCCTCATTCTTCAATACTGAATACCCAATCCACAATCTTCAATCCTCAATCCTCAATCCTCAATTCTCAATCCTAAATCCTCAATCCCTAGACCTCAAACAGCAGTACTCAACCCTCAGTCCTGGTCCTCAATCCACAACCATCAATACTCAATCCTCAATCTTCAATCATCAATATTCAATCTTCAGTCCTCAATCCTCAATCCTCAATCCTCAATCCTCAATCCTCAATCCTCAATCCTCAATGTTCAATCCGCAATACCCAATCCTCAATCTTTAATCCTCAATCCTCAATCCTCAATCCTCAATCCTCAATCCTCAACCCTCAATCCTCAGGCCGCGAACCTCAGACCTGTATCCTCAATCCTGAATCCTCAATCTTCAGACCTCAGTCCTCAACAATCAGTTGTCAATTCTGAAACCTCAATAGAATATCATCAATTCATAGTTTTCAATACTCAATAATCAATCTGCAATTTTCAAATCTCTATCCACAAGCATCAATTCTCATCATTCAACCCTCAACACTCAGTCCCCAATCCTCAATCTTCAATACTCAGTCATCAATCCTCAATCCTCGATCCTCAATCTTCAATCCTCAGTACTCAATCTTCAATCCTCCATCCTCAATCGTCAATCCTCGATCATCAATCCTCAATCGCCAGGCTTCAATCCTCAATACTCAGTCTTCAATCCTCAATCCTCAATCCTCATTCCTCAATCCTCATTCTTCAATCCTCAATCTTCAATCCTCAATAATCAATCTCCAATCCTAGATCCTCAATACCCAATCCTCAATCCTTAATCCACAATCTTCAATCCTCAATCCCCAGTCCTCAATCTTCAATCCTCAATGTTCAATCCTCAATCCCCAATCCTCAGTCCTCAATCATCAATCCTCAATCCTCAAACCTCAATCCTCAACCGTCAGTCCTCGTCCTGAATACTGAACCCTCAATCCTCAGTCCTCAATATTCAATCCTCAATACTCAATATTCAATCCTCAATCCTCAATCCTCAATCCGCATTCCTCAATCCCCAACCCTCAATCCTCAATCCTCAATCCTCAATCCTCATTCTTCAATACTCAACCGTCAGTCCTCGTCCTGAATCCTCAACACTCAACCCTCAATCCTCAATATTCAATCCTCAATACTCAATATTCAATCATCAATCCTCAATCCTCAATCCTCAATCCTCAATACTCAATCTTCAACCATCAATAACCAATACTCAATCATCAATCATCAATCCTCAATCCTCAATTCTCGATCGACAATCTCCAATCCTGAATACTCAATCTTCAATTCTCAATCCACAATACTCAATCCTCAATCCTCATTCTTCAATCCTCAATACCCAATCCTCAATCTTCAATCCTCAATCATCAATCCTGAAATCTCAATCCTCAATCCTCAGTCCTCAGGCCTCAAACCTCAACCCTCAACCCTCAGCCCTCATCCTCAATCCTCTACCCTCAATCCTCAATCCTCAATTTTCAATCCTCAATACTCAAACTTCAATCCTCAATCCTCAATCCTCAATCCTCAATCTTCAATCCTCAATACTCAAACTTCAATCCTCAATCCTCAATACTCAATCCTCAATCCTCAATCGTCAGGCTTCAATCCACAATACTCAATCCGAAATCCTCGACCCTCAATCCTCAATCCTCAATCATCAATCGTCAGTCTTCAATCCTCAATACTCGATCTTCAATCCTCAATCCTCAATCCTCAATCCTCAATACTCATTCTTCAATCCTCAATACACAATCTTCAATCTTCAATCATCAATCCTCAATCCTCGATTCTCAATCCTCAATCCTCAGTCCTCAGTCCTCAAACCTCAATCCTCAATCCTCAGCCCCCATCCTCAATCCTCAATCCTCAATCTTCAATCCTCAATCCTCAATCCTCAATACTCAATCTTCAATCCTCAATCCTCAGTCCTCAAACCTCAATTCTGAATCCTCAATCCTGAATCCTCAATCTTCAATCCTCAATCTTCAATCCTCGATACTCAAACTTCAATCCTCAATCCTCAATACTCAATCCTCAATCCTCAATCCTCAATCGTCAGTCTTCAATCGTCAATACTCAATCTTCAATCCTCAATCCTCAATCCTCAATCCTCAATCCTCAATACTCAATCTTCAACCCTCAATAACCAATACTCAATCTTCAATCCTCAATCCTCAATCCTCAATTCTCGATCCTCAATCCTCAATCCTCAATCCTCAATTCTCAATCATCAGTCCTCAGTCCTCAGTCCTCAATACACAATCTTCAATCCTCAACCCTCAATCCTCAATCCTCATTCTTCAATCCTCAATACCCAATCCTCAATCCTCAATTCTCAATCCTCAATCCTCAATCTTCAATCCTCAATACTCAAACTTCAATCCTCAATCCTCAATCCTCAATCCTCAATCTTCATTCCTCAATCCTCAATCCTCAATCCTCAATCCTCATACTTCAATCCTCAAAACCCAGTCCTCAATCTTCAATCCTCAATCCTCAATCCTCAATGTTCAATCCGCGATACCCAGTCCTCAATGTTCAATCGTCAATACTCAATACTCAATCCTCAGTCCTCAATCCTCAATCCTCAATCCACAATCCTCAGTCCCCAAACCTCAATCCTCAATCTTCAATCCTCAATACCCAATCTTCAATCCTCATTCCTCAATACTCAATCCTTAATCCCCAATCCTCAATCCTCATACTTCAATCCTCAATACCCAATCCTCAATCTTCAATCCTCAATCCTCAATCCTCAATGTTCAATCCGCGATACCCAGTCCTCAATGTTCAATCGTCAATACTCAATACTCAATCCTCAGTCCTCAGTCCTCAAACCTCAGTCCTCAACCCTCAGCCCTCATCCTCAATCCTCAATCCTCAATCTTCAATCCTCAATCCTTAATCCTCAATACCCAATCTTCAATCCTCAATCCTCAGTCCTCAAACCACAATTCTGAAACCTCAATCCTGAATCCTCAATCTTCAATCCTCAATCCCCAATCCTCAATTTTCAATCCTCAATCCTCAATCCTCAATCCTCAATACTCAAACTTCAAGCCTCATTCCTCAATACTCAATCCTCAATCCTCAATCCTCAGTCCTCAATCGTCAGCCTACAATCCTCAATACTCAATCTTCAATCCTCAATCCGAAATCCTCAACCCTCAATCCTCAATCCTCAATCCTCAATCGTCAGTCTTCTATCCTCAATACTCGATCTTCAATCCTCAATCCTCAATCCTCAATCCTCAATACTCATTCTTCAATCCTCAATACACAATCTTCAATCTTCAATCATCAATCCTCAATCCTCGATTCTCAATCCTCAATCCTCAGTCCTCAGTCCTCAAACCTCAATCCTCAACCCTCAGCCCTCATCTTCAATCCTCAATCCTCAATCTTCAATCCTCAATCCTCAATCCTCAATACTCAATCTTCAATCCTCAATCCTCAGTCCTCAAACCTCAATTCTGAATCCTCAATCCTGAATCCTCAGTCTTCAATCCTCAGTCTTCAATCCTGGATACTCAAACTTCAATCCTCAATCCTCAATACTCAATCCTCAATCCTCAATCCTCAATCGTCAGTCTTCAATCGTCAATACTCAATCTTGAATCCTCAGTCGTCAATCCTCAATCCTCAATACTCAATCTTCAACCCTCAATAACCAATACTCAATCTTCAATCCTCAATCCTCAATCCTCAATTCTCGATCCTCAATCCTCAATCCTCAATCGTCAATTCTCAATCATCAATCCTCAGTCCTCAGTCCTCAATACACAATCTTCAATCCTCAACCCTCAATCCTCAATCCTCATTCTTCAATCCTCAATACCCAATCCTCAATCCTCAATCCTCAATCCTCAATCCTCAATCTTCAATCCTCCATACTCAAACTTCAATCCTCAATCCTCAATCCTCAATCCTCAATCTTCATTCCTCAATCCTCAATCCTCAATCCTCAATCCTCATACTTCAATCCTCAATACCCAATCCTCAATCTTCAATCCTCAATCCTCAATCCTCAATGTTCAATCCGCGATACCCAGTCCTCAATGTTCAATCGTCAATACTCAATACTCAATCCTCAGTCCTCAATCCTCAATCCTCAATCCACAATCCTCAGTCCCCAAACCTCAATCCACAATCTTCAATCCTCAATACCCAATCTTCAATCCTCATTCCTCAATACTCAATCCTTAATCCTCAATCCTCAATCGTCAGTCTTCAATCCTCAATACTCAATGTTCAATCCTCAAGCCTCAATCCTCAATCCTCATTCTTCAATCCACAATACCCAATCCTCAATCTTCAATCCTCAATCCTCAATCCTCAATCCTCAATCCTCAATCCTCAATCCTCAATCCTCAATCCTCAGTCCTCGAACCTCAAACCTGTATCCTCAATCCTGAATCCTCAATCTTCATACCTCAGTCCTCAGCAATCAGTTGCCAATTCTCAAACCTCAATAGAATATCATCAATTCACAGTTTTCAATACTCAATTATCAATCTGCAATTTTCAAATCTCTATCCACAATCATCAATTCTCATCATTCAACCCTCAGCACTCAGTCCCCAATCCTCAATCTTCAATACTGAATCCTCAATCCTCAATCCTCGATCCTCAATCTACAAACCTCAATACTCAATCCTCAATCCTCAATCCTCAATCTTCAATCTTCAATTCTCAATTCTCAATACTCAATCGTCAATCCTCAATCCGCAATCCTCAATCCTCAATCATCAATCCTCGATCATCAATCCTCAATCTTCAATACTCAACCCTCAACCCTCAATCCTCGATCCTCAATACTCAACCATCAATCCTCAATACTCAATCTTCAATAAACGATCCTCAATTCTCAATCCTCAATACTCAATCCTCATTCGTCAATCCTCAATCTCCAATCCTCAATCTTCAATCCTCAATCCTCAATCCTCATTCCTCAATCCTCAATACTCAATCCTCAATCCTCAATCCTCAATCTTCAATCTTCAACCTTCAATCCTCAATACTCAATCTTCAATTATCAATCCTCAATTCTCAATCCACAATCATCAATCCTCAATCCTCAATCCTCAACCCTCAATCCTCAGTCCTCGAACCTCAAACCTGTATCCTCAATCCTGAATCCTCAATCTTCAGACCTCAGTCCTCAACTATCAGTTGACAATTCCCAAACCTCAATAGAATATCATCAATTCATAGTTTTCAATACTCACTAATCAATCTGCAATTTTCAAATCTCTATCCACAAGCATTAACTCTCATCATTCAACCCTCAACGCTCAGTCCCCAATCCTCAATCTTCAATACTCAGTCCTCAATCCTCAATCCTCGATCCTCAATCTTCAATCCTCAGTACTTAATCTTCAATCCTCCATCCTCAATCGTCAATCCTCGATCCTCAGTCCTCAATCGCCAGGCTTCAATCCTCAATACTCAATCTTCAATCCTCAATCCACAATCCTCATTCCTCAATCCTCATTCTTCAATCCTCAACGCCCAATCCTCAATCTTCAATCCTCAATCCTCAATCCTCAACTCTCAATCCTCAATCCTCAGTCCTCAGTCCACAAACCTCAATCCTCTATCCTCAGCCCTCATCCTCAATTCTCAATCCTCAAACTTCAATCCTCAATCCTCAATCCTCAATTCTCAATCCTCAATCCTCAGTCCTCAGTCCTCAGACCTCTACCCTCAACCCTCAGCCCTCATCCTCAATCCTCAATCCTCAATCCTCAATCCTCAATCTTCAATCCTCAATACTCAATCTTCAATAAACGATCCTCAATTCTCAATCCTCAATACTCAATCCTCATTCGTCAATCCTCAATCTCCAATCCTCAATCTACAATCCTCAATCCTCAATCCTCATTCCTCAATCCTCAATACTCAATCCTCAATCCTCAATCCTCAATCGTCAATCTTCAATTCTCAATTCTCAATACTCAATCGTCAATCCTCAATCCTCAATCCTCAATCCTCAATCATCAATCCTCAATCATCAATCCTCAATCTTCAATACTCAACCCTCAACCCTCAATCCTCGAACCTCAATACTCAACCATCAATCCTCAATTCTCAATACTCAATAGAATATCCTGAATTCTCAGGATTCTATACTCAAACCTCAATCCTCAACCCTCTGCCCTCACTGTCAATCCTCAATCCACAATCCTCAAACCTCAACCCTCAACCGTCAGCCCTCGTCCTCAACCCTCAACCCTCAATCCTCAATCCTCCCATTTTCAGTCATCAATACTCAATCTTCAATCCTCAATCCTCAATCCTCTGTCCTCAATCCTCAATCCTGAATCCTCGATCCTGAATCCTCAATCTTCAGCCCTCAGTCCTCTACAATCAGTTGTCAATCCTCAATCCTCAATAGAATATCATCAATACACAGTTTTCATTAGTCAATACCCAATCCTCAATCCTCAATCCTCAATCCTCAATCCTCAATTCTCAGTCCTCAATCCTCAGTCCTCAGTCCTCTAACCTCAATCCTCAACCCTCAGCCCTCATCCTCAATCCTCAATCCTCAATCCTCAATCCTCACTCTTCAATCCTCAATACTCAATATTCAATCCTCAATCCTCAGTCCTCAAACCTCAATTCTGAATCCTCAATCCTGAATCCTCAACCTTCGGCACTCAGTCCTCAACAATCAGTTGTCAATCCTCAATTCTCTATAGAATATCCTCAATTCACAGATTTCATTACTCAATACTCAGTCTGCAATCTTCAAACCTCAATCCACAAACATCAATTTTCATCATTCAACACTCAACACTCAGTCCCCAATATTCAATCCTCAATCCTCAATCCTCAATCCTCAATCGTCAATCTTCAATCCCCAATACTATATCTTGAATCCTCAATCCTCAATCCTTAATCCTCAATCCTCATTCTTCCATCCTCAATACCCAATCCTCAATCCTCAATCCTCAATCCTCAGTCCACAATTCTGAATCCTCAATCCTCAATCTTCAATCCTCATTCTTCAATCCTCAATACCCAATACTCAATCTTCAATCCTCAATCCTCAATCCTCGATTCTCAATCCCCAATCCTCAGCCCTCAGTCCTCAAACCTCAGTCCTCAACCCTCAGCCCTCATCGTCAATCCTCAATCCTCAATCCTCGATATTCAATCCTCAATACTCAATCCTCGATTCTCAATCCTCAACCCTCAGCCCTCATCGTCAATCCTCAATCCTCAATCCTCAATCCTCGATATTCAATCCTCAATACTCAATCTTCAATACTCAATCCTCAATTCTCAATCCTCAACCCTCAATCCTCAATCCTCAATCCTCAATCCTCAATCCTCAATCGTCAATCTTCAATCCTCAATACTCAATCTTCAATCCTCAATCCTCAATACTCAATCCTCAATCCTCATTCTTCAATCATCAATACCCAATCCTCAATCCTCAATCCTCGATATTCAATCCTCAATACTCAATCTTCAATACTCAATCCTCAATTCTCAATCCTCAACCCTCAATCCTCAATCCTCAATCCTCAATCCTCAATCCTCAATCGTCAATCTTCAATCCTCAATACTCAATCTTCAATCCTCAATCCTCAATACTCAATCCTCAATCCTCATTCTTCAATCATCAATACCCAATCCTCAATCTTTAATCCTCAAACCTCAATCCTCAATACTCAATCCTCAATCCTCAGACCTCAGTCCTCAAACCTCAATCCTCGACCCTCAACCCTCATCCTCAATCCTCAATCCTCAATCTTCAATCCTCGATCCTCAATCCTCAATCCTCAGTCCCAAATCCTCAATCTTCAACCCTCAATCCTCAACCCTCAATCTTCAATCCTCAATCCTCAATCCTGAATCCTCAATCCTCATTCTTCAATCCTCAATACCCAATCCTCAATCTTCAATCCTCGATCCTCAATCCTCATTTCTCAGTCCCAAATCCTCAATCCTCAATCCTCAATACCCAATCTTCAATCCTCAATCCCCAATCCTCAATCTTCAATCCTCAACACTCAACCCTCAATCCTCACTCCTCAATCTTCAATCCTCAATACTCAATATTCAATCCTCTATCCTCAATCCTCAATCCTCAATCCTCAATCCTCAATCCTCAATTTTCAATCCCCAATACTCAATCTGCAATCCTGAATCCTCAATCCTCAATCCTCTATCCTCATTCTTCAATCCTCAGTACCGAATCCTCAATCTTCAATCCTGAATCCTCAATCCTCAATTCTCAATCCTGAGTCCTCAATCCTGAATCCTCAATCTTCAGCCCTCAGTCCTCAACATTCAGTTGTCAATCCCCAATCCTCAATAGAATATCCTCAATTCACAGTTTTCAATACTCATTACTCAATCTGCAATCTTCAGAACTCTATCCACAAACATCAATTCTCATCACTCAACCCTCAATACTCAGTACCCAATCCTCAATCTTCAAACCTAATTCCTCAATCCTCAATCATAAATCCTCAACCTTCAATCCTCAATACTCAATCTTCAATCCACAACCCTCAATCATCAATCCTCAATCATCAATCCTTAATCCTCAATCCCCAGTCCTCAATCGTCAATCTTCAATACTCAATCCTCAATCCTCAATCCTCAGTCCCCAAACCTCAATCCTCAATCTTCAATCCTCAATACTCAATCTTCAATCCTCAGTCCTCAATCCTCAATCCTCAATTCTCAATCCTCAATCCTCAGTCCTCAGTCCTCAAACCTCAATCCTCAACCCTCAGCCCTCATCCTCAATCCTCAATCCTCAATCTTGAATCCTCACTCCCCAATCCGCAATGCCTAATCTTCAATCCTCGATCCCCAATCCTCAATCCTCAGACGTCAAACAGCAACACTCAAGCCTCCGTCCTCGTCCTCAATCCACAAACATCATTCCTCAATCCTCAATCCTCAATCCTGAATCCTCATTCTTCAAACCTGAATACCCAATCCTCAATCGTCAACCCTCAATCCTCAATCCTCAATTCTCAATCCGCAATCCTCAGTCCTCAGTCCTCAAACCTCAAACATCAACCCTCAGCCCTCATCCTCAATCCTCAATCCTCAATCCTCAATCCTCAACCTTCAATCCTCAATACTCAATCTTCAATTATCAATCCTCAATTCTCAATCCACAATACTCAATCCTCAATCGTCAATCCTCAATCCCCAATCCTCAATCCTCAATCCTCAATGTTCAATGCGCTTTACCCAATCCTCAATCTTCAATACGCAATACCCAATCTTCAACTCTCCATCCTCAATCCTCAATCCTCAATCCTCAATCCTCAATCCTCAATCCTCAATCTTCAATCCTCAATACTCAGTCTTCAATCCTCAATCCTCAATCCTCAATCCTCAATCCTCATTCTTCAATACTCAATACCCAATCCACAATCTTCAATCCTCAATCCTCAATCCTCAATTCTCAATCCTAAATCCTCAATCCTTAGACCTCAAACAGCAATACTCAACCCTCAGTCCTGGTCCTCAATCCACAACCATCAATACTCAATCCTCAATCTTCAATCATCAATATTCAATCTTCAGTCCTCAATCCTCAATCCTCAATCCTCAATCCTCAATCCTCAACCATCAATCCTCAATGTTCAATCCGCAATACCCAATCCTCAATCTTCAATCCTCAATCCTCAATCCTCAATCCTCAATCCTCAATCCTCAACCCTCAATCCTCAGTCCTCGAACCTCAAACCTGTATCCTCAATCCTGAATCCTCAATCTTCAGACCTCAGTCCTCAACAATCAGTTGTCAATTCTCAAACCTCAATAGAATATCATCAATTCATAGTTTTCAATACTCAATAATCAATCTGCAATTTTCAAATCTCTATCCACAAGCATCAATTCTCATCATTCAACCCTCAACACTCAGTCCCCAATCCTCAATCTTCAATACTCAGTCCTCAATCCTCAATCCTCGATCCTCAATCTTCAATCCTCAGTACTCAATCTTCAATCCTCCATCCTCAATCGTCAATCCTCGATCCTCAATCGTCAATCTTCAATCCTCAATACTCAATCTTCAATCCTCAATCCTCAATACTCAATCCTCAATCCTCATTCTTCAATCATCAATACCCAATCCTCAATCCTCAATCCTCGATATTCAATCCTCAATACTCAATCTTCAATACTCAATCCTCAATTCTCAATCCTCAACCCTCAATCCTCAATCCTCAATCCTCAATCCTCAATCCTCAATCGTCAATCTTCAATCCTCAATACTCAATCTTCAATCCTCAATCCTCAATACTCAATCCTCAATCCTCATTCTTCAATCATCAATACCCAATCCTCAATCTTTAATCCTCAAACCTCAATCCTCAATACTCAATCCTCAATCCTCAGACCTCAGTCCTCAAACCTCAATCCTCGACCCTCAACCCTCATCCTCAATCCTCAATCCTCAATCTTCAATCCTCGATCCTCAATCCTCAATCCTCAGTCCCAAATCCTCAATCTTCAACCCTCAATCCTCAACCCTCAATCTTCAATCCTCAATCCTCAATCCTGAATCCTCAATCCTCATTCTTCAATCCTCAATACCCAATCCTCAATCTTCAATCCTCGATCCTCAATCCTCATTTCTCAGTCCCAAATCCTCAATCCTCAATCCTCAATACCCAATCTTCAATCCTCAATCCCCAATCCTCAATCTTCAATCCTCAACACTCAACCCTCAATCCTCACTCCTCAATCTTCAATCCTCAATACTCAATATTCAATCCTCTATCCTCAATCCTCAATCCTCAATCCTCAATCCTCAATCCTCAATTTTCAATCCCCAATACTCAATCTGCAATCCTGAATCCTCAATCCTCAATCCTCTATCCTCATTCTTCAATCCTCAGTACCGAATCCTCAATCTTCAATCCTGAATCCTCAATCCTCAATTCTCAATCCTGAGTCCTCAATCCTGAATCCTCAATCTTCAGCCCTCAGTCCTCAACATTCAGATGTCAATCCCCAATCCTCAATAGAATATCCTCAATTCACAGTTTTCAATACTCATTACTCAATCTGCAATCTTCAGAACTCTATCCACAAACATCAATTCTCATCACTCAACCCTCAATACTCAGTACCCAATCCTCAATCTTCAAACCTAATTCCTCAATCCTCAATCATAAATCCTCAACCTTCAATCCTCAATACTCAATCTTCAATCCACAACCCTCAATCATCAATCCTCAATCATCAATCCTTAATCCTCAATCCCCAGTCCTCAATCGTCAATCTTCAATACTCAATCCTCAATCCTCAATCCTCAGTCCCCAAACCTCAATCCTCAATCTTCAATCCTCAATACTCAATCTTCAATCCTCAGTCCTCAATCCTCAATCCTCAATTCTCAATCCTCAATCCTCAGTCCTCAGTCCTCAAACCTCAATCCTCAACCCTCAGCCCTCATCCTCAATCCTCAATCCTCAATCTTGAATCCTCACTCCCCAATCCGCAATGCCTAATCTTCAATCCTCGATCCCCAATCCTCAATCCTCAGACGTCAAACAGCAACACTCAAGCCTCCGTCCTCGTCCTCAATCCACAAACATCATTCCTCAATCCTCAATCCTCAATCCTGAATCCTCATTCTTCAAACCTGAATACCCAATCCTCAATCGTCAACCCTCAATCCTCAATCCTCAATTCTCAATCCGCAATCCTCAGTCCTCAGTCCTCAAACCTCAAACATCAACCCTCAGCCCTCATCCTCAATCCTCAATCCTCAATCCTCAATCCTCAACCTTCAATCCTCAATACTCAATCTTCAATAATCAATCCTCAATTCTCAATCCACAATACTCAATCCTCAATCGTCAATCCTCAATCCCCAATCCTCAATCCTCAATCCTCAATGTTCAATGCGCTTTACCCAATCCTCAATCTTCAATACGCAATACCCAATCTTCAACTCTCCATCCTCAATCCTCAATCCTCAATCCTCAATCCTCAATCCTCAATCCTCAATCTTCAATCCTCAATACTCAGTCTTCAATCCTCAATCCTCAATCCTCAATCCTCAATCCTCATTCTTCAATACTCAATACCCAATCCACAATCTTCAATCCTCAATCCTCAATCCTCAATTCTCAATCCTAAATCCTCAATCCTTAGACCTCAAACAGCAATACTCAACCCTCAGTCCTGGTCCTCAATCCACAACCATCAATACTCAATCCTCAATCTTCAATCATCAATATTCAATCTTCAGTCCTCAATCCTCAATCCTCAATCCTCAATCCTCAATCCTCAACCATCAATCCTCAATGTTCAATCCGCAATACCCAATCCTCAATCTTCAATCCTCAATCCTCAATCCTCAATCCTCAATCCTCAATCCTCAACCCTCAATCCTCAGTCCTCGAACCTCAAACCTGTATCCTCAATCCTGAATCCTCAATCTTCAGACCTCAGTCCTCAACAATCAGTTGTCAATTCTCAAACCTCAATAGAATATCATCAATTCATAGTTTTCAATACTCAATAATCAATCTGCAATTTTCAAATCTCTATCCACAAGCATCAATTCTCATCATTCAACCCTCAACACTCAGTCCCCAATCCTCAATCTTCAATACTCAGTCCTCAATCCTCAATCCTCGATCCTCAATCTTCAATCCTCAGTACTCAATCTTCAATCCTCCATCCTCAATCGTCAATCCTCGATCATCATTCCTCAATCGCCAGGCTTCAATCCTCAATACTCAATCTTCAATCCTCATTCCTCAATCCTCATTCCTCAATCCTCATTCTTCAATCCTCAATCTTCAATCCTCAATAATCAATCTCCAATCCTAGATCCTCAATACCCAATCCTCAATCCTTAATCCACAATCTTCAATCCTCAATCCCCAGTCCTCAATCTTCAATCCTCAATGTTCAATCCTCAATCCCCAATCCTCAGTCCTCAATCATCAATCCTCAATCCTCAAACCTCAATCCTCAACCGTCAGTCCTCGTCCTGAATCCTCAACCCTCAATCCTCAATCCTCAATATTCAATCCTCAATACTCAATATTCAATCCTCAATCCTCAATCCTCAAACCGCATTCCTCAATCGCCAACCCTCAATCCTCAATCCTCAATCCTCAATCCTCATTCTTCAATCCTCAACCGTCAGTCCTCGTCCTGAATCCTCAACCCTCAACCCTCAATCCTCAATATTCAATCCTCAATACTCAATATTCAATCCTCAATCCTCAATCCTCAATCCGCAATCCTCAATCCTCAATCCTCAATCCTCAATCCTCATACTTGAATCCTCAATACCCAATCCTCAATCGCCAACCCTCAATCCTCAATCCTCAATTCTCAATCCTCAACTCTCAGTCCTGGTCCTCAATCCACAACCATCAATTCTCAATCCTCAATTTCCAATCATCAATATTCAATCTTCAGTCCTCAATCCTCAATCCTCAATGCTCTATCCTCAATCCTCAATCCTCAATGTTCAATCCGCAATACCCAATCCTCAATCTTCAATCCTCAATCCTCAATCCTCAATCCTCAATCCTCAATCCTCAATCCTCAATCCTCAATCCTCAGTCCTCGAACCTCAAACCTGTATCCTCAATCCTGAATCCTCAATCTTCATACCTCAGTCCTCAGCAATCTGTTGCCAATTCTCAAACCTCAATAGAATATCATCAATTCACAGTTTTCAATACTCAATTATCAATCTGCAATTTTCAAATCTCTATCCACAATCATCAATTCTCATCATTCAACCCTCAGCACTCAGTCCCCAATCCTCAATCTTCAATACTGAATCCTCAATCCTCAATCCTCGATCCTCAATCTACAAACCTCAATACTCAATCCTCAATCCTCAATCCTCAATCTTCAATCTTCAATTCTCAATTCTCAATACTCAATCGTCAATCCTCAATCCGCAATCCTCAATCCTCAATCATCAATCCTCAATCATCAATCCTCAATCCTCAATACTCAACCCTCAACCCTCAATCCTCGATCCTCAATACTCAACCATCAACCCTCAATACTCAATCTTCAATAAACGATCCTCAATTCTCAATCCTCAATACTCAATCCTCATTCGTCAATCCTCAATCTCCAATCCTCAATCTTCAATCCTCAATCCTCAATCCTCATTCCTCAATCCTCAATACTCAATCCTCAATCCTCAATCCTCAATTTTCAATCTTCAACCTTCAATCCTCAATACTCAATCTTCAATTATCAATCCTCAATTCTCAATCCACAATCATCTATCCTCAATCCTCAATCCTCAACCCTCAATCCTCAGTCCTCGAACCTCAAACCTGTATCCTCAATCCTGAATCCTCAATCTTCAGACCTCAGTCCTCAACAATCAGTTGACAATTCCCAAACCTCAATAGAATATCATCAATTCATAGTTTTCAATACTCACTAATCAATCTGCAATTTTCAAATCTCTATCCACAAGCATTAACTCTCATCATTCAACCCTCAACGCTCAGTCCCCAATCCTCAATCTTCAATACTCAGTCCTCAATCCTCAATCCTCGATCCTCAATCTTCAATCCTCAGTACTTAATCTTCAATCCTCCATCCTCAATCGTCAATCCTCGATCCTCAGTCCTCAATCGCCAGGCTTCAATCCTCAATACTCAATCTTCAATCCTCAATCCACAATCCTCATTCCTCAATCCTCATTCTTCAATCCTCAACGCCCAATCCTCAATCTTCAATCCTCAATCCTCAATCCTCAACTCTCAATCCTCAATCCTCAGTCCTCAGTCCACAAACCTCAATCCTCAATCCTCAGCCCTCATCCTCAATTCTCAATCCTCAAACTTCAATCCTCAATCCTCAATCCTCAATTCTCAATCCTCAATCCTCAGTCCTCAGTCCTCAAACCTCTACCCTCAACCCTCAGCCCTCATCCTCAATCCTCAATCCTCAATCCTCAATCCTCAATCTTCAATCCTCAATACTCAATCTTCAATAAACGATCCTCAATTCTCAATCCTCAATACTCAATCCTCATTCGTCAATCCTCAATCTCCAATCCTCAATCTTCAATCCTCAATCCTCAATCCTCATTCCTCAATCCTCAATACTCAATCCTCAATCCTCAATCCTCAATCCTCAATCTTCAATCTTCAATTCTCAATTCTCAATACTCAATCGTCAATCCTCAATCCTCAATCCTCAATCCTCAATCATCAATCCTCAATCATCAATCCTCAATCTTCAATACTCAACCCTCAACCCTCAATCCTCGAACCTCAATACTCAACCATCAATCCTCAATTCTCAATACTCAATAGAATATCCTGAATTCTCAGGATTCTATACTCAAACCTCAATCCTCAACCCTCTGCCCTCACTCTCAATCCTCAATCCACAATCCTCAAACCTCAACCCTCAACCGTCAGCCCTCGTCCTCAACCCTCAACCCTCAATCCTCAATCCTCCCATTTTCAGTCATCAATACTCAATCTTCAATCCTCAATCCTCAATCCTCTGTCCTCAAACCTCAATCCTGAATCCTCGATCCTGAATCCTCAATCTTCAGCCCTCAGTCCTCTACAATCAGTTGTCAATCCTCAATTCTCAATAGAATATCATCAATACACAGTTTTCATTAGTCAATACCCAATCCTCAATCCTCAATCCTCAATCCTCAATCCTCAATTCTCAGTCCTCAATCCTCAGTCCTCAGTCCTCTAACCTCAATCCTCAACCCTCGGCCCTCATCCTCAATCCTCAATCCTCAATCATCAATCCTGAATCCTCAATCCTCAAACCTCAATCCTCAATCCTCATTCTTCAATCCTCAACCGTCAGTCCTCGTCCTGAATCCTCAACCCTCAATCCTCAATCCTCAATATTCAATCCTCAATACTCAATATTCAACCATCAATCCTCAATCCTCAATATTCAATCCTCAATCCTCAATCCTCAATCCTCAATCCTCAATCCTCAATCCTCATTCTTGAATCCTCAATACCCAATTCTCAATCGTCAACCCTCAATCCTCAATCCTCAATTCTCAATCCTCAACCCTCAGTCCTGGTCCTCAATCCACAACCATCAATACTCAATCCTCAATCTTCAATCATCAATATTCAATCTTCAGTCCTCAATCCTCAATCCTCAATCCTCAATCCTCAATCGCCAGGCATCAATCCTCAATACTCAATCTCCAATCCTCAATCCTCAATCCTCATTCCTCAATCCTCATTCTTCAATCCTCAACACCCAATCCTCAATCTTCAATCCTCAATCCTCAATCCTCAATCCTCAATCTTCAATCCTCAATACTCAATCTTCAATAAACGATCCTCAATTCTCAATCCTCAATACTCAATCCTCATTAGTCAATCCTCAATCCCCAATCCTCAATCCTCAATCCTCAATGGTCATTGCGGTTTACCCAATCCTCAATCTTCAATACTCAATACCGAATCTTCAATTCTCAATCCTCAGTCCTCAATCCTCAGACTTCAAACACCAATACTCAAGCCCCAGTCCTCGTCCTCAACCCACAACCCTCAATCCTCAATCCTCAATCCTCAATCCTCAACCCTCAATCCTCAATGTTCAATCCTCAATACCCAATCCTCAGTCTTCAATCCTCAAACTTCAATCCTTAATCCTCAATCCTCAATACTGAATCTTCAATCCTCAATCCTCAATCCTCAATCCTCAATCCTCATTCTTCAATCCTCAACACCCAATCCTCAATCTTCAATCCTCAATGGTCAATCCGCAATACCGAATCCTCAATCTTCAATCCTCAACCCTCAATCCTCAATCCTAAATCCTCAATCCACATTCTTCAATCCTCAACACCCAATCCTCAATCTTCAATCCTCATTCCTCAGTCCTCAATTCTCAATCCTCAATCCTCAACCCTCAGACCTCAAACATCAATACTCAACCCTCAGTCCTCGTCCTCAACCCACAACCCTCAATCGTCGATCCTCAATCTTCAATCATCAATATTCAATCTTCAATCCTCAATCCTCAATCCTCAATCCTCAATCCTCAATGCTCAAACCTCAGTCCTCAATCCTCAACCCTCAATCCTCAATCCTCAATACTCAATCTGCAACCGTCAATCCTCAATCCTCAATCCTCTATCCTCATTCTTCAATCCTCAATGCGCAGTCCTCAATCTTCAATCCTCAATCCTCAATCCTCAATTCTCAATCCTCAATCCTCAATCATCAATCCTCAATCCTCAATCTTCAATCCTCAATCCTCAATCCTCAATTCTCAATACTCAATCTTCAATCCTCAATCCTCAATTCTCAATCCTCAATAATGAATCCACAAACCTCAATCCTCAATCCTCAATCCTCAATCCTCATTCTTCAATCCTCAATACCCAATCCTCAATCTTCAATCCTCAATCCTCAATCCTCAATTCTCAATCCTCAATCCTCAATCCTCAGACCTCAAACATTAATACTCAACCCTCAGTCCTCGTCCTCAATCCACAACCCTCAATCCTCAATCCTCAGTCCTCAATCCTCAATCCTCAATCCTCAAACCTCAATACTCAACCGTCAGTCCCCGTCCTCAATCCTCAAACATGAATCCTCAATCCTCAATCTTCAATCATCAATACTCAATCTTCAATCCTCAATCCTCAATCCCCAATCCTCAATCCTCAATCCTCAATATTCAACACACAACCCTCAAACATCAATCCTCAATACTCAACCATCAATCCTCAATTCTCAATACTCAATAGAATATCCTGAATTCTCATGATTCAATACTCAATCCTCAATATTCAATAATCAAATCGCAATCCTCAAACATCAACTCTCAACACTCAGTCCTCAATACTCTGTCCTCTCTCTTCAATCCTCCATCCTCATTCTTCAATCCTCAAGCGTCAATCCTCAATCCTCAATCCTCAATCCTCAATCCTCAACCCTCAATCTTCAATCCTCAATCCTCAATCCTCAATTCTCAATACTCAATCTTCAATCCTCAATCCCCATTTCTCGATCCTCAATACCGAATCCTCAAACCTCAATCCTCAATCCTCAATCCTCAATCCTCATTCTTCAATCCTCAATACCCAATCCTCAATCTTCAATCCTCAATCCTCAAACCTCAATTCTCAATCCTCAATCCTCAATCCTCAGACCTCAAACATCAATACTCAACCCCCAGTCCTCGTCCTCAAACCACAACCCTCAATCCTTAATCCTCAGTCCTCAATCCTCAATCCTCAATCCTCAAACCTCAATCCTCAACCGTCAGTCCCCGTCCTCAATCCTCAAACATGAATCCTCAATCCTCAATCTTCAATCATCAATACTCAATCTTCAATCCTCAATCCTCAATCCTCAACCCTCAATCCTCAATCCTCAATGTTCAGCACACAACCCTCAAACATCAATCCTCAATACTCAGCCATCAATCCTCAATTCTCAATACTCAATAGAATATCCTGAATTCTCATGATTCAATACTCAATCCTCAATATTCAATAATCAAATCGCAATCCTCAAACATCAACTCTCAACACTCAGTCCTCAATACTTTGTCCTCTCTCTTCAATCCTCCATCCTCAATCTTCAATCCTCAAGCGTCAATCGTCAATCCTCAATCCTCAATCCTCAATCCTCAATCCTCAACCCTCAATCCTCAGTCATCAAACCTCAATCCGGAATCCTCAATCCTGAATACTCAATCTTCAGCCGCCAGTCCTTAACAATCAATTGTCAATACTCAATCTTCAATCCTCAATCCTCAATCCTCGGTCCTCAATCCTCAATCGTCAATCTCCAATCCTGAATACTCAATCTTCAATCCTCAATCCTCAATCGCCAATCCTCAATCCTCAATCCTCATTCTTCAATCCTCAACACCCAATCCTCAATCTTCAATCCTCAATCCTCAATCCTCAATTTTCAATCCTCAATACTCAGTCCTCAGCCCTCAAACCTCAATCCTCAACCCACAGCCCTCATCCTCAGTCCTCAATCTTCAATCCTCAATCCTCAATCTTCAATCCTCAATACTCAATCTTCAATCCTCAATCCTCAGTGCACAATCTTCAATCCTCAATGCTCAATCCTCAATCCTCAATCCTCAGTCCTCAATCCTCAATCCTCAATCCTCAAACCTCAATCATCAACCGTCAGTCCTCGTCCTCAAACCTCAACACCCAATCCTCAATCCTCAACCTTCAATCATCAATACTCTATCTTCAATCCTCAATCCTCAATCCTCAATCCTCAATCCTCAATCCTCAATATTCAACGCACAACCCTCAGCCATCAATGCTCAACACTCAACCATCAATCCTCAATTCTCAATGCTCAATAGAATATCCTGAATTCTCATGGTACAATACTCAATCCACAATATTCAATAATCAAATCTGAAACCTCAATCCTCAATCCTCAATACTCAATCTGCAACCCTCAATCCTCAATCCTCAATCCCCTATCCTCATTCTTCAATCCTCAATGCCCAGTCCTCAATCTTCAATCCTCAATCCGCAATCCTCAATTCTCAATCCTCAATCCTCAATCATCAATCCTCAATCCTCAATCTTCAATCCTCAATCCTCAATCCTCAATTCTCAATACTCAATATTCAATCCTCAATCCTCAATTCTCAATCCTCAATAATGAACCCTCAAACCTCAATCCTCAATCCTCAATCCTCAATCCTCATTCTTCAATCCTCAATACCCAATCCTCAATCTTTAATCCTCAATCCTCAATCCTCAATTCTCAATCCTCAATCCTCAATCCTCAGACCTCAACCATCAATACTCATACCTCAGTCCTCGTCCTCAATCCACAACCCTCAATCCTCAATCCTCAGTCCTCAATCCTCAATCCTCAATCCTCAAACCTCAATACTCAACCGTCAGTCCCCGTCCTCAATCCTCAAACATGAATCCTCAATCCTCAATCTTCAATCATCAATACTCAATCTTCAATCCTCAATCCTCAATCTTCAATCCTCAATCCTCAATCCTCAATCCTCAATATTCAACACACAACCCTCAAACATCAATCCTCAATACTCAACCATCAATCCTCAATTCTCAATACTCAATAGAATACCCTGGATTCTCATGATTCAATACTCAATCCTCAATATTCAATAATCAAATCGCAATCCTCAAACATCAACTCTCAACACTCAGACCTCAATACTCTGTCCTCTCTCTTCAATCCTCCATCCTCATTCCTCAATCCTCAAGCGTCAATCGTCAATCCTCAATCCTGAATCCTCAATCCTCAACCCTCAACCCTCAATCCTCAGTCATCAAACCTCAATCCGGAATCCTCAATCCTGAATGCTCAATCTTCAGCCGTCAGTCCTCAACAATCAATTGTCAATACTCAATCTTCAATCCTCAATCCTCAATCCTCGGTCCTCAATCCTCAATCGTCAATCTCCAATCCTGAATACTCAATCTTCAATCCTCAATCCTCAATCCTCAATCCTCAATCCTCAATCCTCATTCTTCAAGCCTCAATACCCAATCCCCAATCTTCAATCCTCAATCCTCAATCCTCAATTTTCAATCCTCAATACTCAGTCCTCAGTCCTCAAACCTCAATCCTCAACCCGCAGCCGTCATCCTCAATCCTCAATCTTCAAACCTCAAACCTCAATCTTCAATCCTCAATACTCAATCTTCAATCCTCAATCCTCAATCCTCAATCCTCAATCCTCAATCCTCAATATTCAACGCACAACCCTCAGCCATCAATGCTTAACACTCAACCATCAATCCTCAATTCTCAATGCTCAATAGAATATCCTGAATTCTCATGGTACAATACTCCATCCACAATATTCAATAATCAAATCTGAATCCTCAAACATCAATTCTCAAAACTCAATCCTCAACACTCAGTCCTCTCTCATCAATCCTCCATCCTCAATCCTCAATCCTCAAGCGTCAATCCTCAATCCTCAATCCTCAACCCTCAATCCTCAGTCCTCAAACCTCCACCACGAATACTCAATTCTGAATCCTCAGTCTTCAGCCATAAGACCTCAACAATCAATTGTCAATCCTCATTCCTCAATAGAATATCCTCAATTCACAGTTTTCAATACTCAATCCCCATTCTTCAATCTTGAAATCTCAATCCACAAACATCAATTCTCATCACGCAACCCTCAACACTCAGTCCTCAATCTGCAATACTCAATCCTCAATCCTCAATCTTCAATTCTCAATACTCAATCCTCAATCATCAATCCTCAATCCTCAATCCTCAATCCTCAATCCACATTCTTCAATCCTCAACACCCAATACTCAATCTTCAATACTCAATCCTCAATCCTCAATTCTCAATCCTCAATCCTCAATCCTCAGACCTCAAACATCAACACTCAACCCTCAGTCCTCGTCCTCAATCCACAACCCTCAATCGTCGATCCTCAATTTTCAATCATCAATATTCAATCTTCAATCCTCAATCCTCAATCCTCAATCCTCAATACTCAATCCTCATTGTTCAATGTTCAATCCTCAATACCCAATACTCAATCTTCAATCCTCAATCCCCAATCCTCAATCCTCAGCCCTCAGTCCTCAACAATCAGTTGTCAATCCTTAATCCTCAATAGAGTATCCTCAATTCACAGGTTTTAATACTCAATACTCAACCTGCAATCTTCAAATCCCTATCCACAAACATCAATTCTCATCACTCAGCCCTCAACACTCAGTCCCCAATCCTCAATCTTCAATCCTCAATCCTCAATCCTCAATCCTCAATCCTCAGTCCTACAAACCTCAATCCTGAATCATCAGTCCTCAATTCTCAATCCTCAATCCTCAATCCTCAGACCTCAAACATCAATACTCAACCCTCAGTCATCGTCCTCAATCCACAACCCTCAACCCTCGATCCTCAATCTTCAATCATCAATATTGAATCTTCAATCCTAAATCCTCAATCCTCAATACTCAATCCTCAATCCTCAATTCTCAATCCTCAATGCTCAATACTCAATCGTCAATCCTTCATCCCCAATCCGCAATCTTCAATCCTCAATCCTCAATCCTCAATCCTCAATCCTCAATCTTCAATCCTCAATAATCAATCTTCAATCCTCAATCCTCAATCCTCAATCCTCAATCCTCAATCCTCAATCCTCAGTCCTCAACCTACAAACCTCAATACTCAAACTGCAATCCTCAATCCTCAGTCCTCACTCCTCAATACTCATTCTTCAATCCTCAATACCGAATCCTCAATCTTCAATGTTCAATCCTCAATACCCAATCCTCAGTCTTCAATCCTCAATCCTCAATACTCAATCCTCAATCCTCAACACTCAGTCCTCAATCCTCAATCTTCAATCCTCAATACTCAATCTTCAATCCTCAATCCTCAATCCTCAATGCTCAATCTTCAATCCTCAATACTGAATCTTCAATCCTCAATCCTCAATCCTCAATCCTCAATCCTCATTCTTCAATCCTCAACACCCAATTCTCAATCTTCAATCCTCAATGGTCAATCCGCAATACCGAATCCTCAATCTTCAATCCTCAACCCTCAATCCTCAATCCTAAATCCTCAATCCACATTCTTCAATCCTCAACACCCAATCCTCAATCTTCAATCCTCATTCCTCAGTCCTCAATTCTCAATCCTCAATCCTCAACCCGCTGACCTCAAACATCAATACTCAACCCTCAGTCCTCGTCCTCAACCCACAACCCTCAATCGTCGATCCTCAATCTTCAATCATCAATATTCAATCTTCAATCCTCAATCCTCAATCCTCAATCCTCAATCCTCAATGCTCAAACCTCAGTCCTCAATCCTCAACCCTCAATCCTCAATCCTCAATACTCAATCTGCAACCGTCAATCCTCAATCCTCAATCCTCTATCCTCATTCTTCAATCCTCAATGCCCAGTCCTCAATCTTCAATCCTCAATCCTCAATCCTCAATTCTCAATCCTCAATCCTCAATCATCAATCCTCAATCCTCAATCTTCAATCCTCAATCCTCAATCCTCAATTCTCAATACTCAATTCTCAATCCTCAATAATGAATCCACAAACCTCAATCCTCAATCCTCAATTCTCAATCCTCAATCCTCAGTCCTCAGTCCTCAAACCTCTACCCTCAACCCTCAGCCCTCATCCTCAATCCTCAATCCTCAATCCTCAATCCTCAATCTTCAATCCTCAATACTCAATCTTCAATAAACGATCCTCAATTCTCAATCCTCAATACTCAATCCTCATTCGTCAATCCTCAATCTCCAATCCTCAATCTTCAATCCTCAATCCTCAATCCTCATTCCTCAATCCTCAATACTCAATCCTCAATCCTCAATCCTCAATCTTCAATCTTCAATTCTCAATTCTCAATACTCAATCGTCAATTCTCAATCCTCAATCCTCAATCCTCAATCATCAATCCTCAATCATCAATCCTCAATCTTCAATCCTCAACACCCAATTCTCAATCTTCAATCCTCAATGGTCAATCCGCGATACCGAATCCTCAATCTTCAATCCTCAACCCTCAATCCTCAATCCTAAATCCTCAATCCACATTCTTCAATCCTCAACACCCAATCCTCAATCTTCAATCCTCATTCCTCAGTCCTCAATTCTCAATCCTCAATCCTCAACCCGCTGACCTCAAACATCAATACTCAACCCTCAGTCCTCGTCCTCAACCCACAACCCTCAATCGTCGATCCTCAATCTTCAATCATCAATATTCAATCTTCAATCCTCAATCCTCAATCCTCAATCCTCAATCCTCAATGCTCAAACCTCAGTCCTCAATCCTCAACCATCAATCCTCAATCCTCAATACTCAATCTGCAACCGTCAATCCTCAATCCTCAATCCTCTATCCTCATTCTTCAATCCTCAATGCCCAGTCCTCAATCTTCAATCCTCAATCCTCAATCCTCAATTCTCAATCCTCAATCCTCAATCATCAATCCTCAATCCTCAATCTTCAATCCTCAATCCTCAATCCTCAATTCTCAATACTCAATTCTCAATCCTCAATAATGAATCCACAAACCTCAATCCTCAATCCTCAATTCTCAATCCTCAATCCTCAGTCCTCAGTCCTCAAACCTCTACCCTCAACCCTCAGCCCTCATCCTCAATCCTCAATCCTCAATCCTCAATCCTCAATCTTCAATCCTCAATCCTCAATCCTCATTCCTCAATCCTCAATACTCAATCCTCAATCCTCAATCCTCAATCTTCAATCTTCAATTCTCAATTCTCAATACTCAATCGTCAATTCTCAATCCTCAATCCTCAATCCTCAATCATCAATCCTCAATCATCAATCCTCAATCTTCAATACTCAACCCTCAACCCTCAATCCTCGAACCTCAATACTCAACCATCAATCCTCAATTCTCAATACTCAATAGAATATCCTGAATTCTCAGGATTCTATACTCAAACCTCAATCCTCAACCCTCTGCCCTCACTCTCAATCCTCAATCCACAATCATCAAACCTCAACCCTCAACCGTCAGCCCTCGTCCTCAACCCTCAACCCTCAATCCTCAATCCTCCCATTTTCAGTCATCAATACTCAATCTTCAATCCTCAATCCTCAATCCTCTGTCCTCAAACCTCAATCCTGAATCCTCGATCCTGATTCCTCAATCTTCAGCCCTCAGTCCTCTACAATCAGTTGTCAATCATCAATCCTCAATAGAATATCATCAATACACAGTTTTCATTAGTCAATACCCAATCCTCAATCCTCAATCCTCAATCCTCAATCCTCAATTGTCAGTCCTCAATCCTCAGTCCTCAGTCCTCTAACCTCAATCCTCAACCCTCGGCCCTCATCCCCAATCCTCAATCCTCAATCATCAATCCTGAATCCTCAATCCTCAATCCTCAATCCTCAATCCTCATTCTTCAATCCTCAACCATCAGTCCTCGTCCTGAATCCTCAACCCTCAATCCTCAATCCTCAATATTCAATCCTCAATACTCAATATTCAACCCTCAATCCTCAATCCTCAATATTCAATCCTCAATCCTCAATCCTCAATCCTCAATCCTCAATCCTCAATCCTCATTCTTGAATCCTCAATACCCAATCCTCAATCGTCAACCCTCAATCCTCAATCCTCAATTCTCAATCCTCAACCCTCAGTCCTGGTCCTCAATCCACAACCATCAATACTCAATCCTCAATCTTCAATCATCAATATTCAATCTTCAGTCCTCAATCCTCAATCCTCAATCCTCAATCCTCAATCGCCAGGCGTCAATCCTCAATACTCAATCTTCAATCCTCAATCCTCAATCCTCATTCCTCAATCCTCATTCTTCAATCCTCAACACCCAATCCTCAATCTTCAATCCTCAATCCTCAATCCTCAATCCTCAATCTTCAATCCTCAATACTCAATCTTCAATAAACGATCCTCAATTCTCAATCCTCAATACTCAATCCTCATTAGTCAATCCTCAATCCCCAATTCTCAATCCTCAATCCTCAATGTTCATTGCGGTTTACCCAATCCTCAATCTTCAATACTCAATACCGAATCTTCAATTCTCAATCCTCAGTCCTCAGTCCTCAGACTTCAAACACCAATACTCAAGCCCCAGTCCTCGTCCTCAACCCACAACCCTCAATCCTCAATCCTCAATCCTCAATCCTCAACCCTCAATCCTCAATGTTCAATCCTCAATACCCAATCCTCAGTCTTCAATCCTCAATCTTCAATCCTTAATCCTCAATCCTCAATTCTCAACACTCAATCTTCAATTGTCAATCCTCAATTCTCAATCCTCAATACTGAATCCTCAAACCTCAATCCTCAATCCTCAATCCTGAATCCTCAGTCCTCAATTCTCAATCCTCAATCCTCAATCCTCAGACCTCAAACATCAATACTCAACCCTCAGTCATCGTCCTCAATCCACAACCCTCAATCCTCGATCCTCAATCTTCAATCATCAATATTGAATCTTCAATCCTCAATCCTCAATCCTCAATACTCAATCCTCAATCCTCAATTCTCAATCCTCAATGCTCAATACTCAATCGTCAATCTTTCATCCCCAATCCTCAATCTTCAATCCTCAATCCTCAATCCTCAATCCTCAATCCTCAATCTTCAATCCTCAATAATCAATCTTCAATCCTCAATCCTCAATCCTCAATCTTCAATCCTCAATACCGAATCCTCAATCTTCAATGCTCAATCCTCAACCCTCAGTCCTCAATGTTCAATCCTCAATACCCAATCCTCAGTCTTCAATCCTCAATCCTCAATACTCAATCCTCAATCCTCAACACTCAGTGCTCAATCCTGAATCTTCAATCCTCAATACTCAATCTTCAATCCTCAATCCTCAATCCTCAATGCTCAATCTTCAATCCTCAATACTGAATCTTCAATCCTCAATCCTCAATCCTCAATCCTCAATCCTCATTCTTCAATCCTCAGACCTCAAACATCAATCCTCAACCCTCAGTCCTCGGCCTCAATCCACAACCCTCAATCGTCGATCCTCAATTTTGAATCATCAATATTCAATCTTCAATCCTCAATCCTCAATCCTCAATCCTCAATACTCAATCCTCATTGTTCAATGTTCAATCCTCAATACCCAATGCTCAATCTTCAATCCTCAATCCTCAATCCTCAATTCTCAATCCTCAATCCTCAATCCTCAGCCCTCAAACCTCAATCCTGAATCCTCAATCCTCAGCCCTCAGTCCTCAGCAATCAGTTGTCAATCCTTAATCCTCAATAGAGTATCCTCAATTCACAGGTTTCAATACCCAATACTCAACCTGCAATCTTCAAATCCCTATCCACAAACATCAATTCTCCTCACTCAGCCCTCAACACTCAGTCCCCAATCCTCAATCTTCAATCCTCAATCCTCAATCCTCAATCCTCAATCCTCAGTCCTCAAACCTCAATCCTGAATCATCAGTCCTCAATTCTCAATCCGCAATCCTCAATCCTCAGACCTCAAACATCAATACTCAACCCTCAGTCATCGTCCTCAATCCACAACCCTCAACCCTCGATCCTCAATCTTCAATCATCAATATTGAATCTTCAATCCTAAATCCTCAATCCTCAATACTCAATCCTCAATCCTCAATTCTCAATCCTCAATGCTCAATACTCAATCGTCAATCCTTCATCCCCAATCCTCAATCTTCAATCCTCAATCCTCAATCCTCAATCCTCAATCCTCAATCTTCAATCCTCAATAATCAATCTTCAATCCTCAATCCTCAATCCTCAATCCTCAATCCTCAATCCTCAATCCTCAACCTACAAACCTCAATACTCAAACTGCAATCCTCAATCCTCAGTCCTCACTCCTCAATACTCATTCTTCAATCCTCAATACCGAATCCTCAATCTTCAATGTTCAATCCTCAATACCCAATCCTCAGTCTTCAATCCTCAATCCTCAATACTCAATCCTCAATCCTCAACACTCAGTCCTCAATCCTCAATATTCAATCCTCAATACTCAATCTTCAATCCTCAATCCTCAATCCTCAATGCTCAATCTTCAATCCTCAATACTGAATCTTCAATCCTCAATCCTCAATCCTCAATCCTCAATCCTCATTCTTCAATCCTCGACACCCAATCCTCAATCTTCAATCCTCAATGGTCAATCCGCAATACCGAATCCTCAATCTTCAATCCTCAACCCTCAATACTCAATCCTAAATCCTCAATCCACATTCTTCAATCCTCAACACCCAATCCTCAATCTTCAATCCTCATTCCTCAGTCCTCAATTCTCAATCCTCAATCCTCAACCCTCTGACCTCAAACATCAATACTCAACCCTCAGTCCTCGTCCTCAACCCACAACCCTCAATCGTCGATCCTCAATCTTCAATCATCAATATTCAATCTTCAATCCTCAATCCTCAATCCTCAATCCTCAATCCTCAATGCTCAAACATCAGTCCTCAATCCTCAACCCTCAATCCTCAATCCTCAATACTCAATCTGCAACCGTCAATCCTCAATCCTCAATCCTCTATCCTCATTCTTCAATCCTCAATGCCCAGTCCTCAATCTTCAATCCTCAATCCTCAATCCTCAATTCTCAATCCTCAATCCTCAATCATCAATCCTCAATCCTCAATCTTCAATCCTCAATCCTCAATCCTCAATTCTCAATACTCAATCTTCAATCCTCAATCCTCAATTCTCAATCCTCAATAATGAATCCACAAACCTCAATCCTCAATCCTCAATCCTCAATCCTCATTCTTCAATCCTCAATACCCAATCCTCAATCTTCAATCCTCAATCTTCAATCCTCAATCCTCAATCCTCAATTCTCAATCCTCAATCCTCAATCCTCAGACCTCAAACATTAATACTCAACCCTCAGTCCTCGTCCTCAATCCACAACCCTCAATCCTCAATCCTCAGTCCTCAATCCTCAATCCTCAATCCTCAAACCTCAATACTCAACCGTCAGTCCCCGTCCTCAATCCTCAAACATGAATCCTCAATCCTCAGTCTTCAATCATCAATACTCAATCTTCAATCCTCAATCCTCAATCCTCAATCCTCAATCCTCAATCCTCAATATTCAACACACAACCCTCAAACATCAATCCTCAATACTCAACCATCAATCCTCAATTCTCAATACTCAATAGAATATCCTGAATTCTCATGATTCAATACTCAATCCTCAATATTCAATAATCAAATCGCAATCCTCAAACATCGACTCTCAACACTCAGTCCTCAATACTCTGTCCTCTCTCTTCAATCCTCCATCCTCATTCTTCAATCCTCAAGCGTCAATCCTCAATCCTCAATCCTCAATCCTCAATCCTCAACCCTCAATCTTCAATCCTCAATCCTCAATCCTCAATTCTCAATACTCAATCTTCAATCCTCAATCCCCATTTCTCAATCCTCAATACCGAATCCTCAAACCTCAATCCTCAATCCTCAATCCTCAATCCTCATTCTTCAATCCTCAATACCCAATCATCAATCTTCAATCCTCAATCCTCAAACCACAATTCTCAATCCTCAATCCTCAATCCTCAGACCTCAAACATCAATACTCAAGCCCCAGTCCTCGTCCTCAACCCACAACCCTCAATCCTCAATCCTCAATCCTCAATCCTCAACCCTCAATCCTCAATGTTCAATCCTCAATACCCAATCCTCAGTCTTCAATCCTCAATCTTCAATCCTTAATCCTCAATCCTCAATTCTCAACACTCAATCTTCAGTTGTCAATCCTCAATTCTCAATCCTCAATACTGAATCCTCAAACCTCAATCCTCAATCCTCAATCCTGAATCCTCAGTCCTCAATTCTCAATCCTCAAACCTCAATCCTCAGACCTCAAACATCAATACTCAACCCTCAGTCATCGTCCTCAATCCACAACCCTCAATCCTCGATCCTCAATCTTCAATCATCAATATTGAATCTTCAATCCTCAATCCTCAATCCTCAATACTCAATCCTCAATCCTCAATTCTCAATCCTCAATGCTCAATACTCAATCGTCAATCCTTCATCCCCAATCCTCAATCTTCAATCCTCAATCCTCAATCCTCAATCCTCAATCCTCAATCTTCAATCCTCAATAATCAATCTTCAATCCTCTATCCTCAATCCTCAATCCTCAATCCTCAACCTTCAAACCTCAATACTCAAACTGCAATCCTCAATCCTCAGTCCTCACTCCTCAATCCTCATTCTTCAATCCTCAATACCGAATCCTCAATCTTCAATGCTCAATCCTCAACCCTCAGTCCTCAATGTTCAATCCTCAATACCCAATCCTCAGTCTTCAATCCTCAATCCTCAATACTCAATCCTCAATCCTCAACACTCAGTGCTCAATCCTGAATCTTCAATCCTCAATACTCAATCTTCAATCCTCAATCCTCAATCCTCAATCCTCAATCCTCAATCTTCAATCCTCAATAATCAATCTTCAATCCTCAATCCTCAATCCTCAATCCTCAATCCTCAATCCTCAATCCTCAATCCTCAACCTACAAACCTCAATACTCAAACTGCAATCCTCAATCCTCAGTCCTCACTCCTCAATACTCATTCTTCAATCCTCAATACCGAATCCTCAATCTTCAATGTTCAATCCTCAATACCCAATCCTCAGTCTTCAATCCTCAATCCTCAATACTCAATCCTCAATCCTCAACACTCAGTCCTCAATCCTCAATCTTCAATCCTCAATACTCAATCTTCAATCCTCAATCCTCAATCCTCAATGCTCAATCTTCAATCCTCAATACTGAATCTTCAATCCTCAATCCTCAATCCTCAATCCTCAATCCTCATTCTTCAATCCTCAACACCCAATCCTCAATCTTCAATCCTCAATGGTCAATCCGCAATACCGAATCCTCAATCTTCAATCCTCAACCCTCAATCCTCAATCCTAAATCCTCAATCCACATTCTTCAATCCTCAACACCCAATCCTCAATCTTCAATCCTCATTCCTCAGTCCTCAATTCTCAATCCTCAATCCTCAACCCTCTGACCTCAAACATCAATACTCAACCCTCAGTCCTCGTCCTCAACCCACAACCATCAATCGTCGATCCTCAATCTTCAATCATCAATATTCAATCTTCAATCCTCAATCCTCAATACTCAATCCTCAATCCTCAATGCTCAAACCTCAGTCCTCAATCCTCAACCCGCAATCCTCAATCCTCAATACTCAATCTGCACCCGTCAATCCTCAATCCTCAATCCCCTATCCTCATTCTTCAATCCTCAATGCCCAGTCCTCAATCTTCAATCCTCAATCCTCAATCCTCAATTCTCAATCCTCAATCCTCAATCATCAATCCTCAATCCTCAATCTTCAATCCTCAATCCTCAATCCTCAATTCTCAATACTCAATCTTCAATCCTCAATCCTCAATTCTCAATCCTCAATAATGAATCCACAAACCTCAATCCTCAATCCTCAATCCTCAATCCTCATTCTTCAATCCTCAATACCCAATCCTCAATCTTCAATCCTCAATCCTCAATCCTCAATTCTCAATCCTCAATCCTCAATCCTCAGACCTCAAACATTAATACTCAACCCTCAGTCCTCGTCCTCAATCCACAACCCTCAATCCACAATCCTCAGTCCTCAATCCTCAATCCTCAATCCTCAAACCTCAATACTTAACCGTCAGTCCCCGTCCTCAATCCTCAAACATGAATCCTCAATCCTCAATCTTCAATCATCAATACTCAATCTTCAATCCTCAATCCTCAATCCTCAATCCTCAATCCTCAATCCTCAATATTCAACACACAACCCTCAAACATCAATCCTCAATACTCAACCATCAATCCTCAATTCTCAATACTCAATAGAATATCCTGAATTCTCATGATTCAATACTCAATCCTCAATATTCAATAATCAAATCGCAATCCTCAAACATCAACTCTCAACACTCAGTCCTCAATACTCTGTCCTCTCTCTTCAATCCTCCATCCTCATTCTTCAATCCTCAAGCGTCAATCCTCAATCCTCAATCCTCAATCCTCAATCCTCAACCCTCAATCTTCAATCCTCAATCCTCAATCCTCAATTCTCAATACTCAATCTTCAATCCTCAATCCCCATTTCTCAATCCTCAATACCGAATCCTCAAACCTCAATCCTCAATCCTCAATCCTCAATCCTCATTCTTCAATCCTCAATACCCAATCCTCAATCTTCAATCCTCAATCCTGAAACCACAATTCTCAATCCTCAATCCTCAATCCTCAGACCTCAAACATCAATACTTAACCCTCAGTCCTCGTCCTCAAACCACAACCCTCAATCCTTAATCCTCAGTCCTCAATCCTCAATCCTCAATCCTCAAACCTCAATCCTCAACCGTCAGTCCCCGTCCTCAATCCTCAAACATAAATCCTCAATCCTCAATCTTCAATCATCAATACTCAATCTTCAATCCTCAATCCTCAATCCTCAACCCTCAATCCTCAATCCTCAATGTTCAGCACACAACCCTCAAACATCAATCCTCAATACTCAGCCATCAATCCTCAATTCTCAATACTCAATAGAATATCCTGAATTCTCATGATTCAATACTCAATCCTCAATATTCAATAATCAAATCGCAATCCTCAAACATCAACTCTCAACACTCAGTCCTCAATACTCTGTCCTCTCTCTTCAATCCTCCATCCTCAATCTTGAATCCTCAAGCGTCAATCCTCAATCCTCAATCCTCAATCCTCAATCCTCAATCCTCAACCCTCAATCCTCATTCATCAAACCTCAATCCGGAATCCTCAATCCTGAATACTCAATCTTCAGCCGCCAGTCCTTAACAATCAATTGTCAATACTCAATCTTCAATCCTCAATCCTCAATCCTCGGTCCTCAATCCTCAATCGTCAATCTCCAATCCTGAATACTCAATCTTCAATCCTCAATCCTCAATCGCCAATCCTCAATCCTCAATCCTCATTCTTCAATCCTCAATACCCAATCCTCAATCTTCAATCCTCAATCCTCAATCCTCAATTCTCAATCCGCAATCCTCAGTCCTCAGTCCTCAAACCTCAAACCTCAACCCTCAGCCCTCATCCTCAATCCTCAATCCTCAATCCTCAATCCTCAACCTTCAATCCTCAATACTCAATCTTCAATTATCAATCCTCAATTCTCAATCCACAATACTCAATCCTCAATCGTCAATCCTCAATCCCCAATCCTCAATCCTCAATCCTCAATGTTCAATGCGCTTTACTCAATCCTCAATCCTCAATCATCAATATTCAATCTTCAGTCCTCAATCCTCAATCCTCAATCCTCAATCCTCAATCCTCAACCCTCAATCCTCAATGTTCAATCCGCAATACCCAATCCTCAATCTTCAATCCTCAATCCTCAATCCTCAATCCTCAATCCTCAATCCTCAACCCTCAATCCTCAGTCCTCGAACCTCAAACCTGTATCCTCAATCCTGAATCCTCAATCTTCAGACCTCAGTCCTCGACAATCAGTTGTCAATTCTCAAACCTCAATAGAATATCATCAATTCATAGTTTTCAATACTCAATAATCAATCTGCAATTTTCAAATCTCTATCCACAAGCATCAATTCTCATCATTCAACCCTCAGCACTCAGTCCCCAATCCTCAATCTTCAATACTGAATCCTCAATCCTCAATCCTCGATCCTGAATCTACAAACCTCAATACTCAATCCTCAATCCTCAATCCTCAATCTTCAATCTTCAATTCTCAATTCTCAATACTCAATCGTCAATCCTCAATCCGCAATCCTCAATCCTCAATCATCAATCCTCAATCATCAATCCTCAATCTTCAATACTCAACCCTCAACCCTCAATCCTCGATCCTCAATACTCAACCATCAATCCTCAATACTCAATCTTCAATAAACGATCCTCAATTCTCAATCCTCAATACTCAATCCTCATTCGTCAATCCTCAATCTCCAATCCTCAATCTTCAATCCTCAATCCTCAATCCTCATTCCTCAATCCTCAATACTCAATCCTCAATCCTCAATCCTCAATCTTCAATCTTCAACCTTCAATCCTCAATACTCAATCTTCAATTATCAATCCTCAATTCTCAATCCACAATCATCAATCCTCAATCCTCAATCCTCAACCCTCAATCCTCAGTCCTCGAACCTCAGACCTGTATCCTCAATCCTGAATCCTCAATCTTCAGACCTCAGTCCTCAACAATCAGTTGACAATTCCCAAACCTCAATAGAATATCATCAATTCATAGTTTTCAATACTCACTAATCAATCTGCAATTTTCAAATCTCTATCCACAAGCATTAACTCTCATCATTCAACCCTCAACGCTCAGTCCCCAATCCTCAATCTTCAATACTCAGTCCTCAATCCTCAATCCTCGATCCTCAATCTTCAATCCTCAGTACTTAATCTTCAATCCTCCATCCTCAATCGTCAATCCTCGATCCTCAGTCCTCAATCGCCAGACTTCAATCCTCAATACTCAATCTTCAATCCTCAATCCACAATCCTCATTCCTCAATCCTCATTCTTCAATCCTCAACGCCCAATCCTCAATCTTCAATCCTCAATCCTCAATCCTCAACTCTCAATCCTCAATCCTCAGTCCTCAGTCCACAAACCTCAATCCTCAATCCTCAATCCTCAATCCTCAATCTTCAATCCTCAATACTCAACCTTCAATAAACGATCCTCAATTCTCAATCCTCAATACTCAATCCTCATTCGTCAATCCTCAATCTCCAATCCTCAATCTTCAATCCTCAATCCTCAATCCTCATTCCTCAATCCTCAATACTCAATCCTCAATCCTCAATCCTCAATCTTCAATCTTCAATTCTCAATTCTCACTACTCAATCGTCAATCCTCAATCCTCAATCCTCAATCCTCAATCATCAATCCTCAATCATCAATCCTCAATCTTCAATACTCAACCCTCAACCCTCAATCCTCGAACGTGAATACTCAACCATCAATCCTCAATTCTCAATACTCAATAGAATATCCTGAATTCTCAGGATTCTATACTCAAACCTCAATCCTCAACCCTCTGCCCTCACTCTCAATCCTCAATCCACAATCCTCAAACCTCAACCCTCAACCGTCAGCCCTCGTCCTCAACCCTCAACCCTCAATCCTCAATCCTCCCATTTTCAGTCATCAATACTCAATCTTCAATCCTCAATCCTCAATCCTCTGTCCTCAAACCTCAATCCTGAATCCTCGATCCTGAATCCTCAATCTTCAGCCCTCAGTCCTCTACAATCAGTTGTCAATCCTCAATCCTCAATAGAATATCATCAATACACAGTTTTCATTAGTCAATACCCAATCCTCAATCCTCAATCCTCAATCCTCAATCCTCAATTCTCAGTCCTCAATCCTCAGTCCTCAGTCCTCTAACCTCAATCCTCAACCCTCGGCCCTCATCCTCAATCCTCAATCCTCAATCATCAATCCTGAATCCTCAATCCTCAATCCTCAATCCTCAATCCTCATTCTTCAATCCTCAACCGTCAGTCCTCGTCCTGAATCCTCAACCCTCAATCCTCAATCCTCAATATTCAATCCTCAATACTCAATATTCAACCCTCAATCCTCAATCCTCAATATTCAATCCTCAATCCTCAATCCTCAATCCTCAATCCTCAATCCTCAATCCTCATTCTTGAATCCTCAATACCCAATCCTCAATCGTCAACCCTCAATCCTCAATCCTCAATTCTCAATCCTCAACCCTCAGTCCTGGTCCTCAATCCACAACCATCAATACTCAATCCTCAATCTTCAATCATCAATATTCAATCTTCAGTCCTCAATCCTCAATCCTCAATCCTCAATCCTCAATCGCCAGGCGTCAATCCTCAATACTCAATCTTCAATCCTCAATCCTCAATCCTCATTCCTCAATCCTCATTCTTCAATCCTCAACACCCAATCCTCAATCTTCAATCCTCAATCCTCAATCCTCAATCCTCAATCTTCAATCCTCAATCCTTAATCCTCAATCCTCAATTCTCAACACTCAATCTTCAATTGTCAATCCTCAATTCTCAATCCTCAATACTGAATCCTCAAACCTCAATCCTCAATCCTCAATCCTGAATCCTCAGTCCTCAATTCTCAATCCTCAATCCTCAATCCTCAGCCCTCAAACCTCAATCCTGAATCCTCAATCCTCAGCCCTCAGTCCTCAGCAATCAGTTGTCAATCCTTAATCCTCAATAGAGTATCCTCAATTCACAGGTTTCAATACCCAATACTCAACCTGCAATCTTCAAATCCCTATCCACAAACATCAATTCTCATCACTCAGCCCTCAACACTCAGTCCCCAATCCTCAATCTTCAATCCTCAATCCTCAATCCTCAATCCTCAATCCTCAGTCCTCAAACCTCAATCCTGCATCATCAGTCCTCAATTCTCAATCCGCAATCCTCAATCCTCAGACCTCAAACATCAATACTCAACCCTCAGTCATCGTCCTCAATCCACAACCCTCAACCCTCGATCCTCAATCTTCAATCATCAATATTGAATCTTCAATCCTAAATCCTCAATCCTCAATACTCAATCCTCAATCCTCAATTCTCAATCCTCAATGCTCAATACTCAATCGTCAATCCTTCATCCCCAATCCTCAATCTTCAATCCTCAATCCTCAATCCTCAATCCTCAATCCTCAATCTTCAATCCTCAATAATCAATCTTCAATCCTCAATCCTCAATCCTCAATCCTCAATCCTCAATCCTCAATCCTCAACCTACAAACCTCAATACTCAAACTGCAATCCTCAATCCTCAGTCCTCACTCCTCAATACTCATTCTTCAATCCTCAATACCGAATCCTCAATCTTCAATGTTCAATCCTCAAACATCAATCCTCAATACTCAACCATCAATCCTCAATTCTCAATACTCAATAGAATATCCTGAATTCTCATGATTCAATACTCAATCCTCAATATTCAATAATCAAATCGCAATCCTCAAACATCGACTCTCAACACTCAGTCCTCAATACTCTGTCCTCTCTCTTCAATCCTCCATCCTCATTCTTCAATCCTCAAGCGTCAATCCTCAATCCTCAATCCTCAATCCTCAATCCTCAACCCTCAATCTTCAATCCTCAATCCTCAATCCTCAATTCTCAATACTCAATCTTCAATCCTCAATCCCCATTTCTCAATCCTCAATACCGAATCCTCAAACCTCAATCCTCAATCCTCAATCCTCAATCCTCATTCTTCAATCCTCAATACCCAATCATCAATCTTCAATCCTCAATCCTCAAACCACAATTCTCAATCCTCAATCCTCAATCCTCAGACCTCAAACATCAATACTCAAGCCCCAGTCCTCGTCCTCAACCCACAACCCTCAATCCTCAATCCTCAATCCTCAATCCTCAACCCTCAATCCTCAATGTTCAATCCTCAATACCCAATCCTCAGTCTTCAATCCTCAATCTTCTATCCTTAATCCTCAATCCTCAATTCTCAACACTCAATCTTCAATTGTCAATCCTCAATTCTCAATCCTCAATACTGAATCCTCAAACCTCAATCCTCAATCCTCAATCCTGAATCCTCAGTCCTCAATTCTCAATCCTCAAACCTCAATCCTCAGACCTCAAACATCAATACTCAACCCTCAGTCATCGTCCTCAATCCACAACCCTCAATCCTCGATCCTCAATCTTCAGTCATCAATATTGAATCTTCAATCCTCAATCCTCAATCCTCAATACTCAATCCTCAATCCTCAATCCTCAATCCTCAATCTTCAATCTTCAATTCTCAATTCTCACTACTCAATCGTCAATCCTCAATCCTCAATCCTCAATCCTCAATCATCAATCCTCAATCATCAATCCTCAATCTTCAATACTCAACCCTCAACCCTCAATCCTCGAACCTCAATACTCAACCATCAATCCTCAATTCTCAATACTCAATAGAATATCCTGAATTCTCAGGATTCTATACTCAAACCTCAATCCTCAACCCTCTGCCCTCACTCTCAATCCTCAATCCACAATCCTCAAACCTCAACCCTCAACCGTCAGCCCTCGTCCTCAACCCTCAACCCTCAATCCTCAATCCTCCCATTTTCAGTCATCAATACTCAATCTTCAATCCTCAATCCTCAATCCTCTGTCCTCAAACCTCAATCCTGAATCCTCGATCCTGAATCCTCAATCTTCAGCCCTCAGTCCTCTACAATCAGTTGTCAATCCTCAATCCTCAATAGAATATCATCAATACACAGTTTTCATTAGTCAATACCCAATCCTCAATCCTCAATCCTCAATCCTCAATCCTCAATTCTCAGTCCTCAATCCTCAGTCCTCAGTCCTCTAACCTCAATCCTCAACCCTCGGCCCTCATCCTCAATCCTCAATCCTCAATCATCAATCCTGAATCCTCAATCCTCAATCCTCAATCCTCATTCCTCAGTCCTCAATTCTCAATCCTCAATCCTCAACCCTCTGACCTCAAACATCAATACTCAACCCTCAGTCCTCGTCCTCAACCCACAACCCTCAATCGTCGATCCTCAATCTTCAATCATCAATATTCAATCTTCAATCCTCAATCCTCAATCCTCAATCCTCAATCCTCAATGCTCAAACCTCAGTCCTCAATCCTCAACCCTCAGTCCTCAATCCTCAATACTCAATCTGCAACCGTCAATCCTCAATCCTCAATCATCTATCCTCATTCTTCAATCCTCAATGCCCAGTCCTCAATCTTCAATCCTCAATCCTCAATCCTCAATTCTCAATCCTCAATCCTCAATCATCAATCCTCAATCCTCAATCTTCAATCCTCAATCCTCAATCCTCAATTCTCAATACTCAATCTTCAATCCTCAATCCTCAATTCTCAATCCTCAATAATGAATCCACAAACCTCAATCCTCAATCCTCAATCCTCAATCCTCATTCTTCAATCCTCAATACCCAATCCTCAATCTTCAATCCTCAATCCTCAATCCTCAATTCTCAATCCTCAATCCTCAATCCTCAGACCTCAAACATTAATACTCAACCCTCAGTCCTCGTCCTCAATCCACAACCCTCAATCCTCAATCCTCAGTCCTCAATCCTCAATCCTCAATCCTCAAACCTCAATACTCAACCGTCAGTCCCCGTCCTCAATCCTCAAACATGAATCCTCAATCCTCAGTCTTCAATCATCAATACTCAATCTTCAATCCTCAATCCTCAATCCTCAATCCTCAATCCTCAATCCTCAATATTCAACACACAACCCTCAAACATCAATCCTCAATACTCAACCATCAATCCTCAATTCTCAATACTCAATAGAATATCCTGAATTCTCATGATTCAATACTCAATCCTCAATATTCAATAATCAAATCGCAATCCTCAAACATCGACTCTCAACACTCAGTCCTCAATACTCTGTCCTCTCTCTTCAATCCTCCATCCTCATTCTTCAATCCTCAAGCGTCAATCCTCAATCCTCAATCCTCAATCCTCAATCCTCAACCCTCAATCTTCAATCCTCAATCCTCAATCCTCAATTCTCAATACTCAATCTTCAATCCTCAATCCCCATTTCTCAATCCTCAATACCGAATCCTCAAACCTCAATCCTCAATCCTCAATCCTCAATCCTCATTCTTCAATCCTCAATACCCAATCATCAATCTTCAATCCTCAATCCTCAAACCACAATTCTCAATCCTCAATCCTCAATCCTCAGACCTCAAACATCAATACTCAAGCCCCAGTCCTCGTCCTCAACCCACAACCCTCAATCCTCAATCCTCAATCCTCAATCCTCAACCCTCAATCCTCAATGTTCAATCCTCAATACCCAATCCTCAGTCTTCAATCCTCAATCTTCAATCCTTAATCCTCAATCCTCAATTCTCAACACTCAATCTTCAATTGTCAATCCTCAATTCTCAATCCTCAATACTGAATCCTCAAACCTCAATCCTCAATCCTCAATCCTGAATCCTCAGTCCTCAATTCTCAATCCTCAAACCTCAATCCTCAGACCTCAAACATCAATACTCAACCCTCAGTTATCGTCCTCAATCCACAACCCTCAATCCTCGATCCTCAATCTTCAATCATCAATATTGAATCTTCAATCCTCAATCCTCAATCCTCAATACTCAATCCTCAATCCTCAATTCTCAATCCTCAATGCTCAATACTCAATCGTCAATCCTTCATCCCCAATCCTCAATCTTCAATCCTCAATCCTCAATCCTCAATCCTCAATCCTCAATCTTCAATCCTCAATAATCAATCTTCAATCCTCTATCCTCAATCCTCAATCCTCAATCCTCAACCTTCAAACCTCAATACTCAAACTGCAATCCTCAATCCTCAGTCCTCACTCCTCAATCCTCATTCTTCAATCCTCAATACCGAATCCTCAATCTTCAATGCTCAATCCTCAACCCTCAGTCCTCAATGTTCAATCCTCAATACCCAATCCTCAGTCTTCAATCCTCAATCCTCAATACTCAATCCTCAATCCTCAACACTCAGTGCTCAATCCTGAATCTTCAATCCTCAATACTCAATCTTCAATCCTCAATCCTCAATCCTCAATCCTCAATCCTCAATCTTCAATCCTCAATAATCAATCTTCAATCCTCAATCCTCAATCCTCAATCCTCAATCCTCAATCCTCAATCCTCAATCCTCAACCTACAAACCTCAATACTCAAACTGCAATCCTCAATCCTCAGTCCTCACTCCTCAATACTCATTCTTCAATCCTCAATACCGAATCCTCAATCTTCAATGTTCAATCCTCAATACCCAATCCTCAGTCTTCAATCCTCAATCCTCAATACTCAATCCTCAATCCTCAACACTCAGTCCTCAATCCTCAATCTTCAATCCTCAATACTCAATATTCAATCCTCAATCCTCAATCCTCAATGCTCAATCTTCAATCCTCAATACTGAATCTTCAATCCTCAATCCTCAATCCTCAATCCTCAATCCTCATTCTTCAATCCTCAACACCCAATCCTCAATCTTCAATCCTCAATGGTCAATCCGCAATACCGAATCCTCAATCTTCAATCCTCAACCCTCAATACTCAATCCTAAATCCTCAATCCACATTCTTCAATCCTCAACACCCAATCCTCAATCTTCAATCCTCATTCCTCAGTCCTCAATTCTCAATCCTCAATCCTCAACCCTCTGACCTCAAACATCAATACTCAACCCTCAGTCCTCGTCCTCAACCCACAACCCTCAATCGTCGATCCTCAATCTTCAATCATCAATATTCAATCTTCAATCCTCAATCCTCAATCCTCAATCCTCAATCCTCAATGCTCAAACCTCAGTCCTCAATCCTCAACCCTCAATCCTCAATCCTCAATACTCAATCTGCAACCGTCAATCCTCAATCCTCAATCCCCTATCCTCATTCTTCAATCCTCAATGCCCAGTCCTCAATCTTCAATCCTCAATCCTCAATCCTCAATTCTCAATCCTCAATCCTCAATCATCAATCCTCAATCCTCAATCTTCAATCCTCAATCCTCAATCCTCAATTCTCAATACTCAATCTTCAATCCTCAATCCTCAATTCTCAATCCTCAATAATGAATCCACAAACCTCAATCCTCAATCCTCAATCCTCAATCCTCATTCTTCAATCCTCAATACCCAATCCTCAATCTTCAATCCTCAATCCTCAATCCTCAATTCTCAATCCTCAATCCTCAATCCTCAGACCTCAAACATTAATACTCAACCCTCAGTCCTCGTCCTCAATCCACAACCCTCAATCCACAATCCTCAGTCCTCAATCCTCAATCCTCAATCCTCAAACCTCAATACTCAACCGTCAGTCCCCGTCCTCAATCCTCAAACATGAATCCTCAATCCTCAATCTTCAATCATCAATACTCAATCTTCAATCCTCAATCCTCAATCCTCAATCCTCAATCCTCAATCCTCAATATTCAACACACAACCCTCAAACATCAATCCTCAATACTCAACCATCAATCCTCAATTCTCAATACTCAATAGAATATCCTGAATTCTCATGATTCAATACTCAATCCTCAATATTCAATAATCAAATCGCAATCCTCAAACATCAACTCTCAACACTCAGTCCTCAATACTCTGTCCTCTCTCTTCAATCCTCCATCCTCATTCTTCAATCCTCAAGCGTCAATCCTCAATCCTCAATCCTCAATCCTCAATCCTCAATCCTCAACCCTCAATCTTCAATCCTCAATCCTCAATCCTCAATTCTCAATACTCAATCTTCAATCCTCAATCCCCATTTCTCAATCCTCAATACCGAATCCTCAAACCTCAATCCTCAATCCTCAATCCTCAATCCTCATTCTTCAATCCTCAATACCCAATCCTCAATCTTCAATCCTCAATCCTCAAACCACAATTCTCAATCCTCAATCCTCAATCCTCAGACCTCAAACATCAATACTTAACCCTCAGTCCTCGTCCTCAAACCACAACCCTCAATCCTTAATCCTCAGTCCTCAATCCTCAATCCTCAATCCTCAAACCTCAATCCTCAACCGTCAGTCCCCGTCCTCAATCCTCAAACATAAATCCTCAATCCTCAATCTTCAATCATCAATACTCAATCTTCAATCCTCAATCCTCAATCCTCAACCCTCAATCCTCAATCCTCAATGTTCAGCACACAACCCTCAAACATCAATCCTCAATACTCAGCCATCAATCCTCAATTCTCAATACTCAATAGAATATCCTGAATTCTCATGATTCAATACTCAATCCTCAATATTCAATAATCAAATCGCAATCCTCAAACATCAACTCTCAACACTCAGTCCTCAATACTCTGTCCTCTCTCTTCAATCCTCCATCCTCAATCTTCAATCCTCAAGCGTCAATCCTCAATCCTCAATCCTCAATCCTCAATCCTCAATCCTCAACCCTCAATCCTCAGTCATCAAACCTCGATCCGGAATCCTCAATCCTGAATACTCAATCTTCAGCCGCCAGTCCTTAACAATCAATTGTCAATACTCAATCTTCAATCCTCAATCCTCAATCCTCGGTCCTCAATCCTCAATCGTCAATCTCCAATCCTGAATACTCAATCTTCAATCCTCAATCCTCAATCGCCAATCCTCAATCCTCAATCCTCATTCTTCAATCCTCAATACCCAATCCTCAATCTTCAATCCTCAATCCTCAATCCTCAATTTTCAATCCTCAATACTCAGTCCTCAGCCCTCAAACCTCAATCCTCAACCCACAGTCCTCATCCTCAATCCTCAATCTTCAATCCTCAATCCTCAATCTTCAATCCTCAATACTCAATCTTCAATCCTCAATCCTCAGTGCACAATCTTCAATCCTCAATGCTCAATCCTCAATCCTCAATCCTCAGTCCTCAATCCTCAATCCTCAATCCTCAAACCTCAATCATCAACCGTCAGTCCTCGTCCTCAAACCTCAACACCCAATCCTCAACCCGCAGACCTCATCCTCAATCCTCAATCTTCAAACCTCAAACCTCAATCTTCAATCCTCAATACTCAATCTTCAATCCTCAATCCTCAATCCTCAATCATCAATCCTCAATCCTCAGTCATCGTCCTCAATCCACAACCCTCAATCCTCGATCCTCAATCTTCAATCATCAATATTGAATCTTCAATCCTCAATCCTCAATCCTCAATACTCAATCCTCAATCCTCAATTCTCAATCCTCAATGCTCAGTACTCAATCGTCAATCCTTCATCCCCAATCCTCAATCTTCAATCCTCAATCCTCAATCCTCAATCCTCAATCCTCAATCTTCAATCCTCAATAATCAATCTTCAATCCTCAATCCTCAATCCTCAATCCTCAATCCTCAACCTTCAAACCTCAATACTCAAACTGCAATCCTCAATCCTCAGTCCTCACTCCTCAATCCTCATTCTTCAATCCTCAATACCGAATCCTCAATCTTCAATGCTCAATCCTCTACCCTCAGTCCTCAATGTTCAATCCTCAATACCCAATCCTCAGTCTTCAATCCTCAATCCTCAATACTCAATCCTCAATCCTCAACACTCAGTGCTCAATCCTGAATCTTCAATCCTCAATACTCAATCTTCAATCCTCAATCCTCAATCCTCAATGCTCAATCTTCAATCCTCAATACTGAATCTTCAATCCTCAATCCTCAATCCTCAATCCTCAATCCTCATTCTTCAATCCTCAGACCTCAAACATCAATCCTCAACCCTCAGTCCTCGTCCTCAATCCACAACCCTCAATCGTCGATCCTCAATTTTCAATCATCAATATTCAATCTTCAATCCTCAATCCTCAATCCTCAATCCTCAATACTCAATCCTCATTGTTCAATGTTCAATCCTCAATACCCAATGCTCAATCTTCAATCCTCAATCCTCAATCCTCAATTCTCAATCCTCAATCCTCAATCCTCAGCCCTCAAACCTCAATCCTGAATCCTCAATCCTCAGCCCTCAGTCCTCAGCAATCAGTTGTCAATCCTTAATCCTCAATAGAGTATCCTCAATTCACAGGTTTCAATACCCAATACTCAACCTGCAATCTTCAAATCCCTATCCACAAACATCAATTCTCATCACTCAGCCCTCAACACTCAGTCCCCAATCCTCAATCTTCAATCCTCAATCCTCAATCCTCAATCCTCAATCCTCAGTCCTCAAACCTCAATCCTGAATCATCAGTCCTCAATTCTCAAACCTCAATCCTCAATCCTCAGACCTCAAACATCAATACTCAACCCTCAGTCATCGTCCTCAATCCACAACCCTCAACCCTCGATCCTCAATCTTCAATCATCAATATTGAATCTTCAATCCTAAATCCTCAATCCTCAATACTCAATCCTCAATCCTCAATTCTCAATCCTCAATGCTCAATACTCAATCGTCAATCCTTCATCCCCAATCCTCAATCTTCAATCCTCAATCCTCAATCCTCAATCCTCAATCCTCAATCTTCAATCCTCAATAATCAATCTTCAATCCTCAATCCTCAATCCTCAATCCTCAATCCTCAATCCTCAATCCTCAGTCCTCAACCTACAAACCTCAATACTCAAACTGCAATCCTCAATCCTCAGTCCTCACTCCTCAATACTCATTCTTCAATCCTCAATACCGAATCCTCAATCTTCAATCCTCAACCCTCAATCCTCAATCCTAAATCCTCAATCCACATTCTTCAATCCTCAACACCCAATCCTCAATCTTCAATCCTCATTCCTCAGTCCTCAATTCTCAATCCTCAATCCTCAACCCTCAGACCTCAAACATCAATACTCAACCCTCAGTCCTCGTCCTCAACCCACAACCCTCAGTCCTCGTCCTCAACCCACAACCCTCAATCGTCGATCCTCAATCTTCAATCATCAATATTCAATCTTCAATCCTCAATCCTCAATCCTCAATCCTCAATCCTCAATGCTCAAACCTCAGTCCTCAATCCTCAAACCTCAATCCTCAATCCTCAATTCTCAATCCTCAACCCTCAGTCCTGGTCCTCAATCCACAACCATCAATACTCAATCCTCAATCTTCAATCATCAATATTCAATCTTCAGTCCTCAATCCTCAATCCTCAATCCTCAATCCTCAATCGCCAGGCGTCAATCCTCAATACTCAATCTTCAATCCTCAATCCTCAATCCTCATTCCTCAATCCTCATTCTTCAATCCTCAACACCCAATCCTCAATCTTCAATCCTCAATCCTCAATCCTCAATCCTCAATCTTCAAACCTCAATACTCAATCTTCAATAAACGATCCTCAATTCTCAATCCTCAATACTCAATCCTCATTAGTCAATCCTCAATCCCCAATCCTCAATCCTCAATCCTCAATGTTCATTGCGGTTTACCCAATCCTCAATCTTCAATACTCAATACCGAATCTTCAATTCTCAATCCTCAGTCCTCAATCCTCAGACTTCAAACACCAATACTCAAGCCCCAGTCCTCGTCCTCAACCCACAACCCTCAATCCTCAATCCTCAATCCTCAATCCTCAACCCTCAATCCTCAACGTTCAATCCTCAATACCCAATCCTCAGTCTTCAATCCTCAATCTTCAATCCTTAATCCTCAATCCTCAATTCTCAACACTCAATCTTCAATTGTCAATCCTCAATTCTCAATCCTCAATACTGAATCCTCAAACCTCAATCCTCAATCCTCAATCCTGAATCCTCAGTCCTCAATTCTCAATCCTCAATCTTCAATCCTCAGACCTCAAACATCAATACTCAACCCTCAGTCATCGTCCTCAATCCACAACCCTCAATCCTCGATCCTCAATCTTCAATCATCAATATTGAATCTTCAATCCTCAATCCTCAATCCTCAATACTCAATCCTCAATCCTCAATTCTCAATCCTCAATGCTCAATACTCAATCGTCAATCCTTCATCCCCAATCCTCAATCTTCAATCCTCAAACCTCAATCCTCAATCCTCAATCCTCAATCTTCAATCCTCAATAATCAATCTTCAATCCTCAATCCTCAATCCTCAATCCTCAATCCTCAACCTTCAAACCTCAATACTCAAACTGCAATCCTCAATCCTCAGTCCTCACTCCTCAATCCTCATTCTTCAATCCTCAATACCGAATCCAAAATCTTCAATGCTCAATCCTCAACCCTCAGTCCTCAATGTTCAATCCTCAATACCCAATCCTCAGTCTTCAATCCTCAATCCTCAATACTCAATCCTCAATCCTCAACACTCAGTGCTCAATCCTGAATCTTCAATCCTCAATACTCAATCTTCAATCCTCAATCCTCAATCCTCAATGCTCAATCTTCAATCCTCAATACTGAATCTTCAATCCTCAATCCTCAATCCTCAATCCTCAATCCTCATTCTTCAATCCTCAGACCTCAAACATCAATCCTCAACCCTCAGTCCTCGTCCTCAATCCACAACCCTCAATCGTCGATCCTCAATTTTCAATCATCAATATTCAATCTTCAATCCTCAATCCTCAATCCTCAATCCTCAATACTCAATCCTCATTGTTCAATGTTCAATCCTCAATACCCAATGCTCAATCTTCAATCCTCAATCCTCAATCCTCAATTCTCAATCCTCAATCCTCAATCCTCAGCCCTCAAACCTCAATCCTGAATCCTCAATCCTCAGCCCTCAGTCCTCAGCAATCAGTTGTCAATCCTTAATCCTCAATAGAGTATCCTCAATTCACAGGTTTCAATACCCAATACTCAACCTGCAATCTTCAAATCCCTATCCACAAACATCGATTCTCATCACTCAGCCCTCAACACTCAGTCCCCAATCCTCAATCTTCAATCCTCAATCCTCAATCCTCAATCCTCAATCCTCAGTCCTCAAACCTCAATCCTGAATCATCAGTCCTCAATTCTCAATCCTCAATCCTCAATCCTCAGACCTCAAACATCAATACTCAACCCTCAGTCATCGTCCTCAATCCACAACCCTCAACCCTCGATCCTCAATCTTCAATCATCAATATTGAATCTTCAATCCTAAATCCTCAATCCTCAATACTCAATCCTCAATCCTCAATTCTCAATCCTCAATGCTCAATACTCAATCGTCAATCCTTCATCCCCAATCCTCAATCTTCAATCCTCAATCCTCAATCCTCAATCCTCAATCCTCAATCTTCAATCCTCAATAATCAATCTTCAATCCTCAATCCTCAATCCTCAATCCTCAATCCTCAATCCTCAATCCTCAATCCTCAACTTACAAACCTCAATACTCAAACTGCAATCCTCAATCCTCAGTCCTCACTCCTCAATACTCATTCTTCAATCCTCAATACCGAATCCTCAATCTTCAATGTTCAATCCTCAATACCCAATCCTCAGTCTTCAATCCTCAATCCTCAATACTCAATCCTCAATCCTCAACACTCAGTCCTCAATCCTCAATCTTCAATCCTCAATACTCAATCTTCAATCCTCAATCCTCAATCCTCAATGCTCAATCTTCAATCCTCAATACTGAATCTTCAATCCTCAATCCTCAATCCTCAATCCTCAATCCTCATTCTTCAATCCTCAACACCCAATCCTCAATCTTCAATCCTCAATGGTCAATCCGCAATACCGAATCCTCAATCTTCAATCCTCAACCCTCAATCCTCAATCCTAAATCCTCAATCCACATTCTTCAATCCTCAACACCCAATCCTCAATCTTCAATCCTCATTCCTCAGTCCTCAATTCTCAATCCTCAATCCTCAACCCTCAGACCTCAAACATCAATACTCAACACTCAGTCCTCGTCCTCAACCCACAACCCTCAATCGTCGATCCTCAATCTTCAATCATCAATATTCAATCTTCAATCCTCAATCCTCAATCCTCAATCCTCAATCCTCAATGCTCAAACCTCAGTCCTCAATCCTCAACCCTCAATCCTCAATCCTCAATACTCAATCTGCAACCGTCAATCCACAATCCTCAATCCTCTATCCTCATTCTTCAATCCTCAATGCCCAGTCCTCAATCTTCAATCCTCAATCCTCAATCCTCAATTCTCAATCCTCAATCCTCAATCATCAATCCTCAATCCTCAATCTTCAATCCTCAATCCTCAATCCTCAATTCTCAATACTCAATCTTCAATCCTTAATCCTCAATTCTCAATCCTCAATAATGAATCCACAAACCTCAATCCTCAATCCTCAATCCTCAATCCTCATTCTTCAATCCTCAATACCCAATCCTCAATCTTCAATCCTCAATCCTCAATCCTCAGTTCTCAATCCTCAATCCTCAATCCTCAGACCTCAAACATTAATACTCAACCCTCAGTCCTCGTCCTCAATCCACAACCCTCAATCCTCAATCCTCAGTCCTCAATCCTCAATCCTCAATCCTCAAACCTGAATACTCAACCGTCAGTCCCCGTCCTCAATCCTCAAACATGAATCCTCAATCCTCAATCTTCATTCATCAATACTCAATCTTCAATCCTCAATCCTCAATCCCCAATCCTCAATCCTCAATCCTCAATATTCAACACACAACCCTCAAACATCAATCCTCAATACTCAACCATCAATCCTCAATTCTCAATACTCAATAGAATATCCTGAATTCTCATGATTCAATACTCAATCCTCAATATTCAATAATCAAATCGCAATCCTCAAACATCAACTCTCAACACTCAGTCCTCAATACTCTGTCCTCTCTCTTCAATCCTCCATCCTCATTCTTCAATCCTCAAGCGTCAATCCTCAATCCTCAATCCTCAATCCTCAATCCTCAACCCTCAATCTTCAATCCTCAATCCTCAATCCTCAATTCTCAATACTCAATCTTCAATCCTCAATCCCCATTTCTCAATCCTCAATACCGAATCCTCAAACCTCAATCCTCAATCCTCAATCCTCAATCCTCATTCTTCAATCCTCAATACCCAATCCTCAATCTTCAATCCTCAATCCTCAAACCTCAATTCTCAATCCTCAATCCTCAATCCTCAGACCTCAAACATCAATACTCAACCCTCAGTCCTCGTCCTCAAACCACAACCCTCAATCCTTAATCCTCAGTCCTCAATCCTCAATCCTCAATCGCCAATCCTCAATCCTCAATCCTCATTCTTCAATCCTCAATACCCAATCCTCAATCTTCAATCCTCAATTCTCAATCCTCAATTTTCAATCCTCAATACTCAGTCCTCAGCCCTCAAACCTCAATCCTCAACCCACAGCCCTCATCCTCAATCCTCAATCTTCAATCCTCAATCCTCAATCTTCAATCCTCAATACTCAATCTTCAATCCTCAATCCTCAGTGCACAATCTTCAATCCTCAATGCTCAATCCTCAATCATCAATCCTCAGTCCTCAATCCTCAATCCTCAATCCTCAAACCTCAATCATCAACCGTCAGTCCTCGTCCTCAAACCTCAACACCCAATCCTCAATCAACAACCTTCAATCATCAATACTCTATCTTCAATCCTCAATCCTCAATCCACAATCCTCAATCCTCAATCCTCAATATTCAACGCACAACCCTCAGCCATCGATGCTCAACACTCAACCATCAATCCTCAATTCTCAATGCTCAATAGAATATCCTGAATTCTCATGGTACAATACTCAATCCACAATATTCAATAATCAAATCTGAAACCTCAATCCTCAATCCTCAATACTCAATCTGCAACCCTCAATCCTCAATCCTCAATCCCCTATCCTCATTCTTCAATCCTCAATGCCCAGTCCTCAATCTTCAATCCTCAATCCGCAATCCTCAATTCTCAATCCTCAATCCTCAATCATGAATCCTCAATCCTCAATCTTCAATCCTCAATCCTCAATCCTCAATTCTCAATACTCAATATTCAATCCTCAATCCTCAATTCTCAATCCTCAATAATGAACCCTCAAACCTCAATCCTCAATCCTCAATCCTCAATCCTCATTCTTCAATCCTCAGTACCCAATCCTCAATCTTTAATCCTCAATCCTCAATCCTCAATTCTCAATCCTCAATCCTCAATCCTCAGACCTCAACCATCAATACTCATACCTCAGTCCTCGTCCTCAATCCACAACCCTCAATCCTCAATCCTCGGTCCTCAATCCTCAATCCTCAATCCTCAAACCTCAATACTCAACCGTCAGTCCCCGTCCTCAATCCTCAAACATGAATCCTCAATCCTCAATCTTCAATCATCAATACTCAATCTTCAATCCTCAATCCTCAATCTTCAATCCTCAATCCTCAATCCTCAATCCTCAATATTCAACACACAACCCTCAAACATCAATCCTCAATACTCAACCATCAATCCTCAATTCTCAATACTCAATAGAATACCCTGAATTCTCATGATTCAATACTCAATCCTCAATATTCAATAATCAAATCGCAATCCTCAAACATCAACTCTCAACACTCAGACCTCAATACTCTGTCCTCTCTCTTCAATCCTCCATCTTCATTCTTCAATCCTCAAGCGTCAATCGTCAATCCTCAATCCTGAATCCTCAATCCTCAACCCTCAACCCTCAATCCTCAGTCATCAAACCTCAATCCGGAATCCTCAATCCTGAATGCTCAATCTTCAGCCGTCAGTCCTCAACAATCAATTGTCAATACTCAATCTTCAATCCTCAATCCTCAATCCTCGGTCCTCAATCCTCAATCGTCAATCTCCAATCCTGAATACTCAATCTTCAATCCTCAATCCTCAATCCTCAATCCTCAATCCTCAATCCTCATTCTTCAAGCCTCAATACCCAATCCTCAATCTTCAATCCTCAATCCTCAATCCTCAATTTTCAATCCTCAATACTCAGTCCTCAGTCCTCAAACCTCAATCCTCAACCCGCAGCCCTCATCCTCAATCCTCAATCTTCAAACCTCAAACCTCAATCTTCAATCCTCAATACTCAATCTTCAATCCTCAATCCTCAATCCTCAATCCTCAATCCTCAATCCTCAATATTAAACGCACAACCCTCAGCCATCAATGCTTAACACTCAACCATCAATCCTCAATTCTCAATGCTCAATAGAATATCCTGAATTCTCATGGTACAATACTCAATCCACAATATTCAATAATCAAATCTGAAACCTCAAACATCAATTCTCAAAACTCAATCCTCAACACTCAGTCCTCTCTCATCAATCCTCCATCCTCAATCCTCAATCCTCAAGCGTCAATCCTCAATCCTCAATCCTCAACCCTCAATCCTCAGTCCTCAAACCTCCACCACGAATACTCAATTCTGAATCCTCAATCTTCAGCCATAAGACCTCAACCATCAATTGTCAATCCTCATTCCTCAATAGAATATCCTCAATTCACAGTTTTCAATACTCAATCCCCATTCTTCAATCTTCAAATCTCAATCCACAAACATCAATTCTCATCACGCAACCCTCAACACTCAGTCCTCAATCTGCAATACTCAATCCTCAATCCTCAATCTTCAATCCTCAATACTCAATCCCCAATCATCAATCCTCAATCCTCAATCCTCAATCCTCAATCCACATTCTTCAATCCTCAACACCCAATACTCAATCTTCAATTCTCAATCCTCAATCCTCAATTCTCAATCCTCAATCCTCAATCCTCAGACCTCAAACATCAATACTCAACCCTCAGTCCTCGTCCTCAATCCACAACCCTCAATCGTCGATCCTCAATTTTCAATCATCAATATTCAATCTTCAATCCTCAATCCTCAATCCTCAATCCTCAATACTCAATCCTCATTGTTCAATGTTCAATCCTCAATACCCAATACTCAATCTTCAATCCTCAATCCCCAATCCTCAATTCTCAATCCTCAATCCTCAATCCTCAGCCCTCAAACCTCAATCCTGAATCCTCAATCCTCAGCCCTCAGTCCTCAACAATCAGTTGTCAATCCTTAATCCTCAATAGAGTATCCTCAATTCACAGGTTTTAATACTCAATACTCAACCTGCAATCTTCAAATCCCTATCCACAAACATCAATTCTCATCACTCAGCCCTCAACACTCAGTCCCCAATCCTCAATCTTCAATCCTCAATCCTCAATACTCAATCCTCAATCCTCAGTCCTCAAACCTCAATCCTGAATCCTCAGTCCTCAATTCTCAATCCTCAATCCTCAATCCTCAGACCTCAAACATCAATACTCAACCCTCAGTCATCGTCCTCAATCCACAACCCACAATCCTCGATCCTCAATCTTCAATCATCAATATTGAATCTTCAATCCTCAATCCTCAATCCTCAATACTCAATTCTCAATCCTCAATGCTCAATACTCAATCGTCAATCCTTCATCCCCAATCCTCAATCTTCAATCCTCAATCCTCAATCCTCAATCCTCAATCCTCAATCTTCAATCCTCAATAATCAATCTTCAATACTCAATCCTCAATCCTCAATCCTCAATCCTCAACCTTCAAACCTCAATACTCAAACTGCAATCCTCAATCCTCAGTCCTCACTGCTCAATCCTCATTCTTCAATCCTCAATACCGAATCCTCAATCTTCAATGCTCAATCCTCAATCCTCAATTCTCAATCCTCAATCCTCAATCCTCAGACTTCAAACACCAATACTCAAGCCACAGTCCTCGTCGCCAACCCACAACCCTCAATCCTCAATCCTCAATCTTCAATCTATAATATCCAATCTTCAATCCTCAATCCTCAATCCTCAATCCTCAACCCTCAGTCCTCAATGTTCAATCCTCAATACCCAATCCTCAGTCTTCAATCCTCAATCCTCAATACTCAATCCTCAATCCTCAACACTCAGTGCTCAATCCTGAATCTTCAATCCTCAATACTCAATCTTCAATCCTCAATCCTCAATCCTCAATGCTCAATCTTCAATCCTCAATACTGAATCTTCAATCCTCAATCCTCAATCCTCAATCCTCAATCCTCATTCTTCAATCCTCAGACCTCAAACATCAATCCTCAACCCTCAGTCCTCGTCCTCAATCCACAACCCTCAATCGTCGATCCTCAATTTTCAATCATCAATGTTCAATCTTCAATCCTCAATCCTCAATCCTCAATCCTCAATACTCAATCCTCATTGTTCAATGTTCAATCCTCAATACCCAATGCTCAATCTTCAATCCTCAATCCTCAATCCTCAATTCTCAATCCTCAATCCTCAATCCTCAGCCCTCAAACCTCAATCCTGAATCCTCAATCCTCAGCCCTCAGTCCTCAACAATCAGTTGTCAATCCTTAACCCTCAATAGAGTATCCTCAATTCACAGGTTTCAATACTCAATACTCAACCTGCAATCTTCAAATCCCTATCCACAAACATCAATTCTCATCACTCAGCCCTCAACACTCAGTCCCCAATCCTCAATCTTCAATCCTCAATCCTCAATCCTTAATCCTCAATCCTCAGTCCTCAAACCTCAATCCTGAATCATCAGGCCTCAATTCTCAATCCGCAATCCTCAATCCTCAGACCTCAAACATCAATACTCAACCCTCAGTCATCGTCCTCAATCCACAACCCTCAACCCTCGATCCTCAATCTTCAATCATCAATATTGAATCTTCAATCCTAAATCCTCAATCCTCAATACTCAATCCTCAATCCTCAATTCTCAATCCTCAATGCTCAATACTCAATCGTCAATCCTTCATCCCCAATCCTCAATCTTCAATCCTCAATCCTCAATCCTCAATCCTCAATCCTCAATCTTCAATCCTCAATAATCAATCTTCAATCCTCAATCCTCAATCCTCAATCCTCAATCCTCAATCCTCAATCCTCAACCTACAAACCTCAATACTCAAACTGCAATCCTCAATCCTCAGTCCTCACTCCTCAATACTCATTCTTCAATCCTCAATACCGAATCCTCAATCTTCAATGTTCAATCCTCAATACCCAATCCTCAGTCTTCAATCCTCAATCCTCAATACTCAATCCTCAGTCCTCAACACTCAGTCCTCAATCCTCAATCTTCAATCCTCAATACTCAATCTTCAATCCTCAATCCTCAATCCTCAATGCTCAATCTTCAATCCTCAATACTGAATCTTCAATCCTCAATCCTCAATCCTCAATCCTCAATCCTCATTCTTCAATCCTCAACACCCAATCCTCAATCTTCAATCCTCAATGGTCAATCCGCAATACCGAATCCTCAATCTTCAATCCTCAACCCTCAATACTCAATCCTAAATCCTCAATCCACATTCTTCAATCCTCAACACCCAATCCTCAATCTTCAATCCTCATTCCTCAGTCCTCAATTCTCAATCCTCAATCCTCAACCCTCTGACCTCAAACATCAATACTCAATCCTCAGTCCTCGTCCTCAACCCACAACCCTCAATCGTCGATCCTCAATCTTCAATCATCAATATTCAATCTTCAATCCTCAATCCTCAATCCTCAATCCTCAATCCTCAATGCTCAAACCTCAGTCCTCAATCCTCAACCCTCAATCCTCAATCCTCAATACTCAATCTGCAACCGTCAATCCTCAATCCTCAATCCTCTATCCTCATTCTTCAATCCTCAATGCCCAGTCCTCAATCTTCAATCCTCAATCCTCAATCCTCAATTCTCAATCCTCAATCCTCAATCATCAACCCTCAATCCTCAATCTTCAATCCTCAATCCTCAATCCTCAATTCTCAATACTCAATCTTCAATCCTCAATCCTCAATTCTCAATCCTCAATAATGAATCCACAAACCTCAATCCTCAATCCTCAATCCTCAATCCTCATTCTTCAATCCTCAATACCCAATCCTCAATCTTCAATCCTCAATCCTCAATCCTCAATTCTCAATCCTCAATCCTCAATCCTCAGACCTCAAACATTAATACTCAACCCTCAGTCCTCGTCCTCAATGCACAACCCTCAATCCTCAATCCTCATTCCTCAATCCTCAATCCTCAATCCTCAAACCTCAATACTCAACCGTCAGTCCCCGTCCTCAATCCTCAAACATGAATCCTCAATCCTCAATCTTCAATCATCAATACTCAATCTTCAATCCTCAATCCTCAATCCTCAATCCTCAATCCTCAATCCTCAATATTCAACACACAACCCTCAAACATCAATCCTCAATACTCAACCATCAATCCTCAATTCTCAATACTCAATAGAATATCCTGAATTCTCATGATTCAATACTCAATCCTCAATATTCAATAATCAAATCGCAATCCTCAAACATCGACTCTCAACACTCAGTCCTCAATACTCTGTCCTCTCTCTTCAATCCTCCATCCTCATTCTTCAATCCTCAAGCGTCAATCCTCAATCCTCAATCCTCAATCCTCAATCCTCAACCCTCAATCTTCAATCCTCAATCCTCAATCCTCAATTCTCAATACTCAATCTTCAATCCTCAATCCCCATTTCTCAATCCTCAATACCGAATCCTCAAACCTCAATCCTCAATCCTCAATCCTCAATCCTCATTCTTCAATCCTCAATACCCAATCCTCAATCTTCAATCCTCAATCCTCAAACCACAATTCTCAATCCTCAATCCTCAATCCTCAGACCTCAAACATCAATACTCAAGCCCCAGTCCTCGTCCTCAACCCACAACCCTCAATCCTCAATCCTCAATCCTCAATCCTCAACCCTCAATCCTCAATGTTCAATCCTCAACACCCAATCCTCAGTCTTCAATCCTCAATCTTCAATCCTTAATCCTCAATCCTCAATTCTCAACACTCAATCTTCAATTGTCAATCCTCAATTCTCAATCCTCAATACTGAATCCTCAAACCTCAATCCTCAATCCTCAATCCTGAATCCTCAGTCCTCAATTCTCAATCATCAAACCTCAATCCTCAGACCTCAAACATCAATACTCAACCCTCAGTCATCGTCCTCAATCCACAACCCTCAATCCTCGATCCTCAATCTTCAATCATCAATATTGAATCTTCAATCCTCAATCCTCAATCCTCAATACTCAATCCTCAATCCTCAATTCTCAATCCTCAATGCTCAATACTCAATCGTCAATCCTTCATGCCCAATCCTCAATCTTCAATCCTCAATCCTCAATCCTCAATCCTCAATCCTCAATCTTCAATCCTCAATAATCAATCTTCAATCCTCTATCCTCAATCCTCAATCCTCAATCCTCAACCTTCAAACCTCAATACTCAAACTGCAATCCTCAATCCTCAGTCCTCACTCCTCAATCCTCATTCTTCAATCCTCAATACCGAATCCTCAATCTTCAATGCTCAATCCTCAACCCTCAGTCCTCAATGTTCAATCCTCAATACCCAATCCTCAGTCTTCAATCCTCAATCCTCAATACTCAATCCTCAATCCTCAACACTCAGTGCTCAATCCTGAATCTTCAATCCTCAATACTCAATCTTCAATCCTCAATCCTCAATCCTCAATCCTCAATCCTCAATCTTCAATCCTCAATAATCAATCTTCAATCCTCAATCCTCAATCCTCAATCCTCAATCCTCAATCCTCAACCTACAAACCTCAATACTCAAACTGCAATCCTCAACCCTCAGTCCTCACTCCTCAATACTCATTCTTCAATCCTCAATACCGAATCCTCAATCTTCAATGTTCAATCCTCAATACCCAATCCTCAGTCTTCAATCCTCAATCCTCAATACTCAATCCTCAATCCTCAACACTCAATCCTCAATCCTCAATCTTCAATCCTCAATACTCAATCTTCAATCCTCAATCCTCAATCCTCAATGCTCAATCTTCAATCCTCAATACTGAATCTTCAATCCTCAATCCTCAATCCTCAATCCTCAATCCTCATTCTTCAATCCTCAACACCCAATCCTCAATCTTCAATCCTCAATGGTCAATCCGCAATACCGAATCCTCAATCTTCAATCCTCAACCCTCAATCCTCAATCCTAAATCCTCAATCCACATTCTTCAATCCTCAACACCCAATCCTCAATCTTCAATCCTCATTCCTCAGTCCTCAATTCTCAATCCTCAATCCTCAACCCTCTGACCTCAAACATCAATACTCAACCCTCAGTCCTCGTCCTCAACCCACAACCCTCAATCGTCGATCCTCAATCTTCAATCATCAATATTCAATCTTCAATCCTCAATCCTCAATCCTCAATCCTCAATCCTCAATGCTCAAACCTCAGTCCTCAATCCTCAACCCTCAATCCTCAATCCTCAATACTCAATCTGCAACCGTCAATCCTCAATCCTCAATCCCCTATCCTCATTCTTCAATCCTCAATGCCCAGTCCTCAATCTTCAATCCTCAATCCTCAATCCTCAATTCTCAATCCTCAATCCTCAATCATCAATCCTCAATCCTCAATATTCAATAATCAAATCGCAATCCTCAAACATCAACTCTCAACACTCAGTCCTCAATACTCTGTCCTCTCTCTTCAATCCTCCATCCTCAATCTTCAATCCTCAAGCGTCAATCCTCAATCCTCAATCCTCAATCCTCAATCCTCAATCCTCAACCCTCAATCCTCAGTCATCAAACCTCAATCCGGAATCCTCAATCCTGAAAACTCAATCTTCAGCCGCCAGACCTTAACAATCAATTGTCAATACTCAATCTTCAATCCTCAATCCTCAATCCTCGGTCCTCAATCCTCAATCGTCAATCTCCAATCCTGAATACTCAATCTTCAATCCTCAATCCTCAATCGCCAATCCTCAATCCTCAATCCTCATTCTTCAATCCTCAATACCCAATCCTCAATCTTCAATCCTCAATCCTCAATCCTCAATTTTCAATCCTCAATACTCAGTCCTCAACCCTCAAACCTCAATCCTCAACCCACAGTCCTCATCCTCAATCCTCAATCTTCAATCCTCAATCCTCAATCTTCAATCCTCAATACTCAATCTTCGATCCTCAATCCTCAGTGCACAATCTTCAATCCTCAATGCTCAATCCTCAATCCTCAATCCTCAGTCCTCAATCCTCAATCCTCAATCCTCAAACCTCAATCATCAACCGTCAGTCCTCGTCCTCAAACCTCAACACCCAATCCTCAACCCGCAGCCCTCATCCTCAATCCTCAATCTTCAAACCTCAAACCTCTATCTTCAATCATCAATACTCAATCTTCAATCCTCAATCCTCAATCCTCAATCCTCAATCCTCAATCCTCAATATTCAACGCACAACCCTCAGCCATCAATGCTCAACACTCAACCATCAATCCTCAATTCTCAATGCTCAATAGAATATCCTGAATTCTCATGGTACAATACTCAATCCACAATATTCAATAATCAAATCTGAAACCTCAAACATCAATTCTCAAAACTCAATCCTCAACACTCAGTCCTCTCTCATCAATCCTCCATCCTCAATCCTCTATCCTCAAGCGTCGATCCTCAATCCTCAATCCTCAACCCTCAATCCTCAGTCCTCAAACCTCCACCACGAATCCTCAATTCTGAATCCTCAATCTTCAGCCATAAGACCTCAACAATCAATTGTCAATCCTCATTCCTCAATAGAATATCCTCAATTCACAGTTTTCAATACTCAACCCCATTCTTCAATCTTCAAATCTCAATCCACAAACATCAATTCTCATCACGCAACCCTCAACACTCAGTCCTCAATCTGCAATCCTCAATCCTCAATCCTCAATCTTCAATCCTCAATACTCAATCCTCAATCTTCAATCCTCAATCCTCAATCCTCAATCCTCAATCCACATTCTTCAATCCTCAACACCCAATACTCCATCTCCAATCCTCAATCCTCAGTCCTCAATTCTCAATCCTCAATCCTCAATCCTCAGACCTCAAACATCAATACTCAACCGTCAGTCCTCGTCCTCAATCCACAACACTCAATCGTCGATCCTCAATTTTCAATCATCAATATTCAATCTTCTATCCTCAATCCTCAATCCTCAATCCTCAATACTCAATCCTCATTGTTCAATGTTCAATCCTCAATACCCAATACTCAATCTTCAATCCTCAATCCTCAATCCTCAATCCTCAATCCACAATCCTCAATCCTCAGTCCTCAAACCTCAATCCTGAATCCTCAATCCTCAGCCCTCAGTCCTCAACAATCAGTTGTCAATCCTTAATCCTCAATAGAGTATCCTCAATTCACAGGTTTCAGTCCTCAATACTCAACCTGCAATCTTGAAATCCCTATCCACAAACATCAATTCTCATCACTCAGCCCTCAACACTCAGTCCCCAATCCTCAATCTTCAATCCTCAATCCTCAATCCTCAATCCTCAATCCTCAGTCCTCAAACCTCAATCCTGAAACCTCAGTCCTCAATTCTCAGTCCTCAACAATCAGTTGTCAATCCTTAATCCTCAATAGAGTATCCTCAATTCACAGGTTTCAATACTCAATACTCAACCTGCAATCTTCAAATCCCTATCCACAAATATCAATTCTCATCACTCAGCCCTCAACACTCAGTCCCCAATCCTCAATCTTCAATCCTCAATCCTCAATCCTCAATCCTCAATCCTCAGTCCTCAAACCTCAATCCTGAATCCTCAGTCCTCAATTCTCAATCCTCAATCCTCAATCCTCAGACCTCAAACATGAATACTCAACCCTCAGTCATCGTCCTCAATCCACAACCCTCAATCCTCGATCCTCAATCTTCAATCATCAATATTCAATCTTCAATCCTCAATCCTCAATCCTCAATACTCAATCCACAATCCGCAATTCTCAATCCTCAATGCTCAATACTCAATCGTCAATCCTTCATCCCCAATCCTCAATCTTCAATCCTCAATCCTCAATCCTCAATCCTCAATCCTCAATCTTCAATCCTCAATAATCAATCTTCAATCCTCAATCCTCAATCCTCAATCCACAATCCTCAATCCTCAATCCTCAACCTTCAAACCTCAATACTCAAACTGCAATCCTCAATCCTCAGTCCTCACTCCTCAAACCTCATTCTTCAATCCTCAATACCGAATCCTCAATCTTCAATGCTCAATCCTCAATCCTCAATTCTCAATCCTCAATCCTCAATTCTCAATCCTCAATCCTCAATCCTCAGACCTCAACCATCAATACTCATACCTCAGTCCTCGTCCTCAATCCACAACCCTCAATCCTCAATCCTCAGTCCTCAATCCTCAATCCTCAATCCTCAAACCTCAATACTCAACCGTCAGTCCCCGTCCTCAATCCTCAAACATGAATCCTCAATCCTCAATCTTCAATCATCAATACTCAATCTTCAATCCTCAATCCTCAATCTTCAATCCTCAATCCTCAATCCTCAATATTCAACGCACAACCCTCAGCCATCAATGCTCAACACTCAACCATCAATCCTCTATTCTCAATGCTCAATAGAATATCCTGAATTCTCATGGTACAATACTCAATCCACAATATTCAATAATCAAATCTGAAACCTCAAACATCAATTCTCAAAACTCAATCCTCAACACTCAGTCCTCTCTCATCAATCCTCCATCCTCAATCCTCTATCCTCAAGCGTCGATCCTCAATCCTCAATCCTCAACCCTCAATCCTCAGTCCTCAAACCTCTACCACGAATCCTCAATTCTGAATCCTCAATCTTCAGCCATAAGACCTCAACAATCAATTGTCAATCCTCATTCCTCAATAGAATATCCTCAATTCACAGTTTTCAATACTCAACCCCATTCTTCAATCTTCAAATCTCAATCCACAAACATCAATTCTCATCACGCAACCCTCAACACTCAGTCCTCAATCTGCAATCCTCAATCCTCAATCCTCAATCTTCAATCCTCAATACTCAATCCTCAATCTTCAATCCTCAATCCTCAATCCTCAATCCTCAATCCACATTCTTCAATCCTCAACACCCAATACTCCATCTTCAATCCTCAATCCTCAGTCCTCAATTCTCAATCCTCAATCCTCAATCCTCAGACCTCAAACATCAATACTCAACCGTCAGTCCTCGTCCTCAATCCACAACCCTCAATCGTCGATCCTCAATTTTCAATCATCAATATTCAATCTTCTATCCTCAATCCTCAATCCTCAATCCTCAATACTCAATCCTCATTGTTCAATGTTCAATCCTCAATACCCAATACTCAATCTTCAATCCTCAATCCTCAATCCTCAATCCTCAATCCTCAATCCTCAATCCTCAGTCCTCAATCCTCAATCCTGAATCCTCAATCCTCAGCCCTCAGTCCTCAACAATCAGTTGTCAATCCTTAATCCTCAATAGAGTATCCTCAATTCACAGGTTTCAGTACTCAATACTCAACCTGCAATCTTCAAATCCCTATCCACAAACATCAATTCTCATCACTCAGCCCTCAACACTCAGTACCCAATCCTCAATCTTCAATCCTCAATCCTCAATCCTCAATCCTCAATCCTCAGTCCTCAAACCTCAATCACCAATCCTCAATCCTCAATCTTCAATCCTCAATCCTCATTCCTCAATCCTCAATGTTCAATCCGCAATACACAATCCTCAATCTTCAATCCTCAACCCTCATTCCTCAATCCTCAAACCTCAATCCTCAATCCTCAATCCTCAGTCCTCGAACCTCAAACCTGTATCCTCAATCCTGAATCCTCAATCGTCAGACCTCAGTCCTCAACAATCAGTTGTCAATTATCAATCCTCAATAGAATGTCATCAATTCACTGTTTTCAATACTCAATACTTAATCTGCAATTTTCAAATCTCTATCCACAAACATCAATTCTCATCATTCAACCCTCAACACTCAGTCCCCAATCCTCAATCTTCAATACTCAATCCTCAATCCTCAATCCTCTAACCTCAATCTTCAATCCTCAATACTCGATCCTCAATCCTCAATCCTCAACCCTCAACCTTCAATCCTCAATACTCAATCCTCAATACTCAATCTTCAATAATCAATCCTCAATTCTCAATCCTCAATACTCAATCCTCAATCGTCAATCCTCAATCACCAATCCTCAATCTTCAATCCTCAATCCTCAATCATCAATCCTCAATCCTCAATTTTCAATCCACAATACTCAATCTGCAATCCTCAATACTCAGTCTGCAATCCTCAATTCTCAATCCTCAATCCTCAATCCTCAGACCTCAAACATTAATACTCAACCCTCAGTCCTCGTCCTCAATCCACAACCCTCAATCCTCAATCCTCAGTCCTCAATCCTCAATCCTCAATCCTCAAACCTCAATACTCAACCGTCAGTCCCCGTCCTCAATCCTCAAACATGAATCCTCAATCCTCAATCTTCAATCATCAATACTCAATCTTCAATCCTCAATCCTCAATCCTCAATCCTCAATCCTCAATCCTCAATATTCAACACACAACCCTCAAACATCAATCCTCAATACTCAACCATCAATCCTCAATTCTCAATACTCAATAGAATATCCTGAATTCTCATGATTCAATACTCAATCCTCAATATTCAATAATCAAATCGCAATCCTCAAACATCAACTCTCAACACTCAGTCCTCAATACTCTGTCCTCTCTCTTCAATCCTCCATCCTCATTCTTCAATCCTCAAGCGTCAATCCTCAATCCTCAATCCTCAATCCTCAATCCTCAACCCTCAATCTTCAATCCTCAATCCTCAATCCTCAATTCTCAATACTCAATCTTCAATCCTCAATCCCCATTTCTCAATCCTCAATACCGAATCCTCAAACCTCAATCCTCAATCCTCAATCCTCAATCCTCATTCTTCAATCCTCAATACCCAATCCTCAATCTTCAATCCTCAATCCTCAAACCACAATGCTCAATCCTCAATCCTCAATCCTCAGACCTCAAACATCAATACTCAACCCTCAGTCCTCGTCCTCAAACCACAACCCTCAATCCTTAATCCTCAGTCCTCAATCCTCAATCCTCAATCCTCAAACCTCAATCCTCAACCGTCAGTCCCCGTCCTCAATCCTCAAACATGAATCCTCAATCCTCAATCTTCAATCATCAATACTCAATCTTCAATCCTCAATCCTCAATCCTCAACCCTCAATCCTCAATCCTCAATGTTCAGCACACAACCCTCAAACATCAATCCTCAATACTCAGCCATCAATCCTCAATTCTCAATACTCAATAGAATATCCTGAATTCTCATGATTCAATACTCAATCCTCAATATTCAATAATCAAATCGCAATCCTCAAACATCAACTCTCAACACTCAGACCTCAATACTCTGTCCTCTCTCTTCAATCCTCCATCCTCATTCTTCAATCCTCAAGCGTCAATCGTCAATCCTCAATCCTGAATCCTCAATCCTCAACCCTCAACCCTCAATCCTCAGTCATCAAACCTCAATCCGGAATCCTCAATCCTGAATGCTCAGTCTTCAGCCGTCAGTCCTCAACAATCAATTGTCAATACTCAATCTTCAATCCTCAATCCTCAATCCTCGGTCCTCAATCCTCAATCGTCAATTTCCAATCCTGAATACTCAATCTTCAATCCTCAATCCTCAATCCTCAATCCTCAATCCTCAATCCTCATTCTTCAAGCCTCAATACCCAATCCTCAATCTTCAATCCTCAATCATCAATCCTCAATTTTCAATCCTCAATACTCAGTCCTCAGTCCTCAAACCTCAATCCTCAACCCGCAGCCCTCATCCTCAATCCTCAACACCCAATCCTCAATCCTCAACCTTCAATCATCAATACTCTATCTTCAATCCTCAATCCTCAATCCTCAATCCTCAATCCTCAATCCTCAATATTCAACGCACAACCCTCAGCCATCAATGCTCAACACTCAACCATCAATCCTCAATTCTCAATGCTCAATAGAATATCCTGAATTCTCATGGTAGAATACTCAATCCACAATATTCAATATTCAAATCTGAAACCTCAAACATCAATTCTCAAAACTCAATCCTCAACACTCAGTCCTCTCTCATCAATCCTCCATCCTCAATCCTCTATCCTCAAGCGTCGATCCTCAATCCTCAATCCTCAACCCTCAATCCTCAGTCCTCAAACCTCCACCACGAATCCTCAATTCTGAATCCTCAATCTTCAGCCATAAGACCTCAACAATCAATTGTCAATCCTCATTCCTCAATAGAATATCCTCAATTCACAGTTTTCAATACTCAACCCCATTCTTCAATCTTCAAATCTCAATCCACAAACATCAATTCTCATCACGCAACCCTCAACACTCAGTCCTCAATCTGCAATCCTCAATCCTCAATCCTCAATCTTCAATCCTCAATACTCAATCCTCAATCTTCAATCCTCAATCCTCAATCCTCAATCCTCAATCCACATTCTTCAATCCTCAACACCCAATACTCCATCTTCAATCCTCAATCCTCAGTCCTCAATTCTCAATCCTCAATCCTCAATCCTCAGACCTCAAACATCAATACTCAACCGTCAGTCCTCGTCCTCAATCCACAACCCTCAATCGTCGATCCTCAATTTTCAATCATCAATATTCAATCTTCTATCCTCAATCCTCAATCCTCAATCCTCAATACTCAATCCTCATTGTTCAATGTTCAATCCTCAATACCCAATACCCAATCTTCAATCCTCAATCCTCAATCCTCAATCCTCAATCCACAATCCTCAATCCTCAGTCCTCAAACCTCAATCCTGAATCCTCAATCCTCAGCCCTCAGTCCTCAACAATCAGTTGTCAATCCTTAATCCTCAATAGAGTATCCTCAATTCACAGGTTTCAGTACTCAATACTCAACCTGCAATCTTCAAATCCCTATCCACAAACATCAATTCTCATCACTCAGCCCTCAACACTCAGTCCCCAATCCTCAATCTTCAATCCTCAATCCTCAATCCTCAATCCTCAATCCTCAGTCCTCAAACCTCAATCCTGAATCCTCAATCCTCAGCCCTCAGTCCTCAACAATCAGTTGTCAATCCTTAATCCTCAATAGAGTATCCTCAATTCACAGGTTTCAGTACTCAATACTCAACCTGCAATCTTCAAATCCCTATCCACAAACATCAATTCTCATCACTCAGCCCTCAACACTCAGTCCCCAATCCTCAATCTTCAATCCTCAATCCTCAATCCTCAATCCTCAATCCTCAGTCCTCAAACCTCAATCACCAATCCTCAATCCTCAATCTTCAATCCTCAATCCTCATTCCTCAATCCTCAATGTTCAATCCGCAATACACAATCCTCAATCTTCAATCCTCAATCCTCATTCCTCAATCCTCAAACCTCAATCCTCAATCCTCAATCCTCAGTCCTCGAACCTCAAACCTGTATCCTCAATCCTGAATCCTAAATCGTCAGACCTCAGTCCTCAACAATCAGTTGTCAATTATCAATCCTCAATAGAATATCATCAATTCACTGTTTTCAATACTCAATACTCAATCTGCAATTTTCAAATCTCTATCCACAAACATCAATTCTCATCATTCAACCCTCAACACTCAGTCCCCAATCCTCAATCTTCAATACTCAATCCTCAATCCTCAATCCTCTAACCTCAATCTTCAATCCTCAATACTCGATCCTCAATCCTCAATCCTCAATCCTCAACCTTCAATCCTCAATACTCAATCTTCAAACCTCAATCCTCAATCCTCAATTCTCAATCCTCAATCCTCAGTCCTCAGACCTCAAACCTCTACCCTCAACCCTCAGCCCTCATCCTCAATCCTCAATCCTCAATCCTCAATCCTCAATCCTCAATCTTCAATCCTCAATAGTCAATCTTCAATAATCAATCCTCAATTCTCAATCCTCAATACTCAATCCTCAATCGTCAATCCTCAATCACCAATCCTCAATCTTCAATCCTCAATCCTCAATCATCAATCCTCAATCCTCAATTTTCAATCCACAATACTCAATCTGCAATCCTCAATACTCAGTCCGCAATCCTCAATTCTCAATCCTCAATCCTCAATCCTCAGACCTCAAACATTAATACTCAACCCTCAGTCCTCGTCCTCAATCCACAACCCTCAATCCTCAATCCTCAGTCCTCAATCCTCAATCCTCAATCCTCAAACCTCAATACTCAACCGTCAGTCCCCGTCCTAAATCCTCAAACATGAATCCTCAATCCTCAATCTTCAATCATCAATACTCAATCTTCAATCCTCAATCCTCAATCTTCAATCCTCAATCCTCAATCCTCAATATTCAACACACAACCCTCAAACATCAATCCTCAATACTCAACCATCAATCCTCAATTCTCAATACTCAATAGAATACCCTGAATTCTCATGATTCAATACTCAATACTCAATATTCAATAATCAAATCGCAATCCTCAAACATCAACTCTCAACACTCAGACCTCAATACTCTGTCCTCTCTCTTCAATCCTCCATCCTCATTCTTCAATCCTCAAGCGTCAATCGTCAATCCTCAATCCTGAATCCTCAATCCTCAACCCTCAACCCTCAATCCTCAGTCATCAAACCTCAATCCGGAATCCTCAATCCTGAATGCTCAATCTTCAGCCGTCAGTCCTCAACAATCAATTGTCAATACTCAATCTTCAATCCTCAATCCTCAATCCTCGGTCCTCAACCCTCAATCGTCAATCTCCAATCCTGAATACTCAATCTTCAATCCTCAATCCTCAATCCTCAATCCTCAATCCTCAATCCTCATTCTTCAAGCCTCAATACCCAATCCTCAATCTTCAATCCTCAATCCTCAATCCTCAATTTTCAATCCTCAACCCTCAATCCTCAGTCCTCAAACCTCCACCACGAATCCTCAATTCTGAATCCTCAATCTTCAGCCATAAGACCTCAACAATCAATTGTCAATCCTCATTCCTCAATAGAATATCCTCAATCCACATTCTTCAATCCTCAACACCCAATACTCCATCTTCAATCCTCAATCCTCAGTCCTCAATTCTCAATCCTCAATCCTCAATCCTCAGACCTCAAACATCAATACTCAACCGTCAGTCCTCGTCCTCAATCCACAACCCTCAATCGTCGATCCTCAATTTTCAATCATCAATATTCAATCTTCTATCCTCAATCCTCAATCCTCAATCCTCAATACTCAATCCTCATTGTTCAATGTTCAATCCTCAATACCCAATACTCAATCTTCAATCCTCCATCCTCAATCCTCAATCCTCAATCCACAATCCTCAATCCTCAGTCCTCAAACCTCAATCCTGAATCCTCAGTCCTCAATTCTCAGTCCTCAACAATCAGTTGTCAATCCTTAATCCTCAATAGAGTATCCTCAATTCACAGGTTTCAATACTCAATACTCAACCTGCAATCTTCAAATCCCTATCCACAAACATCAATTCTCGTCACTCAGCCCTCAACACTCAGTCCCCAATCCTCAATCTTCAATCCTCAATCCTCAATCCTCAATCCTCAATCCTCAGTCCTCAAACCTCAATCCTGAATCCTCAGTCCTCAATTCTCAATCCTCAATCCTCAATCCTCAGACCTCAAACATCAATACTCAACCCTCAGTCATCGTCCTCAATCCACAACCCTCAATCCTCGATCCTCAATCTTCAATCATCAATATTCAATCTTCAATCCTCAATCCTCAATCCTCAATACTCAATCCACAATCCTCAATTCTCAATCCTCAATGCTCAATACTCAATCGTCAATCCTTCATCCCCAATCCTCAATCTTCAATCCTCAATCCTCAATCCTCAATCCTCAACCCTCAACCCTCAATCCTCAGTCATCAAACCTCAATCCGGAATCCTCAATCCTGAATGCTCAATCTTCAGCCGTCAGTCCTCAACAATCAATTGTCAATACTCAATCTTCAATCCTCAATCCTCAATCCTCGGTCCTCAACCCTCAATCGTCAATCTCCAATCCTGAATACTCAATCTTCAATCCTCAATCCTCAATCCTCAATCCTCAATCCTCAATCCTCATTCTTCAAGCCTCAATACCCAATCCTCAATCTTCAATCCTCAATCCTCAATCCTCAATTTTCAATCCTCAACCCTCAATCCTCAGTCCTCAAACCTCCACCACGAATCCTCAATTCTGAATCCTCAATCTTCAGCCATAAGACCTCAACAATCAATTGTCAATCCTCATTCCTCAATAGAATATCCTCAATCCACATTCTTCAATCCTCAACACCCAATACTCCATCTTCAATCCTCAATCCTCAGTCCTCAATTCTCAATCCTCAATCCTCAATCCTCAGACCTCAAACATCAATACTCAACCGTCAGTCCTCGTCCTCAATCCACAACCCTCAATCGTCGATCCTCAATTTTCAATCATCAATATTCAATCTTCTATCCTCAATCCTCAATCCTCAATCCTCAATACTCAATCCTCATTGTTCAATGTTCAATCCTCAATACCCAATACTCAATCTTCAATCCTCCATCCTCAATCCTCAATCCTCAATCCACAATCCTCAATCCTCAGTCCTCAAACCTCAATCCTGAATCCTCAGTCCTCAATTCTCAGTCCTCAACAATCAGTTGTCAATCCTTAATCCTCAATAGAGTATCCTCAATTCACAGGTTTCATTACTCAATACTCAACCTGCAATCTTCAAATCCCTATCCACAAACATCAATTCTCGTCACTCAGCCCTCAACACTCAGTCCCCAATCCTCAATCTTCAATCCTCAATCCTCAATCCTCAATCCTCAATCCTCAGTCCTCAAACCTCAATCCTGAATCCTCAGTCCTCAATTCTCAATCCTCAATCCTCAATCCTCAGACCTCAAACATCAATACTCAACCCTCAGTCATCGTCCTCAATCCACAACCCTCAATCCTCGATCCTCAATCTTCAATCATCAATATTCAATCTTCAATCCTCAATCCTCAATCCTCAATACTCAATCCACAATCCTCAATTCTCAATCCTCAATGCTCAATACTCAATCGTCAATCCTTCATCCCCAATCCTCAATCTTCAATCCTCAATCCTCAATCCTCAATCCTCAATCCTCAATCTTCAATCCTCAATAATCAATCTTCAATCCTCAATCCTCAATCCTCAATCCACAATCCTCAATCCTCAATCCTCAACCTTCAAACCTCAATACTCAAACTGCAATCCTCAATCCTCAGTCCTCACTCCTCAAACCTCATTCTTCAGTCCTCAATACCGAATCCTCAATCTTCAATGCTCAATCCTCAATCCTCAATTCTCAATCCTCAATCCTCAATCCTCAGACTTCAAACACCAATACTCAAGCCACAGTCCTCGTCCTCAATCCACAACCCTCAATCGTCGATCCTCAATCTTCAATCATCAATATTCAATCTTCAATCCTCAATCCTCAATCCTCAATCCTCAATCCTCAGACCTCAAACATCAATACTCAACCGTCAGTCCTCGTCCTCAATCCACAACCCTCAATCGTCGATCCTCAATTTTCAATCATCAATATTCAATCTTCTATCCTCAATCCTCAATCCTCAATCCTCAATACTCAATCCTCATTGTTCAATGTTCAATCCTCAATACCCAATACTCAATCTTCAATCCTCAATCCTCAATCCTCAATCCTCAATCCTCAATCCTCAATCCTCAGTCCTCAATCCTCAATCCTGAATCCTCAATCCTCAGCCCTCAGTCCTCAACAATCAGTTGTCAATCCTTAATCCTCAATAGAGTATCCTCAATTCACAGGTTTCAGTACTCAATACTCAACCTGCAATCTTCAAATCCCTATCCACAAACATCAATTCTCATCACTCAGCCCTCAACACTCAGTCCCCAATCCTCAATCTTCAATCCTCAATCCTCAATCCTCAATCCTCAATCCTCAATCCTCAGTCCTCAAACCTCAATCACCAATCCTCAATCCTCAATCTTCAATCCGCAATCCTCATTCCTCAATCCTCAATGTTCAATCCGCAATACACAATCCTCAATCTTCAATCCTCAATCCTCATTCCTCAATCCTCAAACCTCAATCCTCAATCCTCAATCCTCAGTCCTCGAACCTCAAACCTGTATCCTCAATCCTGAATCCTCAATCGTCAGACCTCAGTCCTCAACAATCAGTTGTCAATTATCAATCCTCAATAGAATATCATCAATTCACTGTTTTCAATACTCAATACTCAATCTGCAATTTTCAAATCTCTATCCACAAACATCAATTCTCATCATTCAACCCTCAACACTCAGTCCCCAATCCTCAATCTTCAATACTCAATCCTCAATCCTCAATCCTCTAACCTCAATCTTCAATCCTCAATACTCGATCCTCAATCCTCAATCCTCAATCCTCAACCTTCAATCCTCAATACTCAATCTTCAAACCTCAATCCTCAATCCTCAATTCTCAATCCTCAATCCTCAGTCCTCAGACCTCAAACCTCTACCCTCAACCCTCAGCCCTCATCCTCAATCCTCAATCCTCAATCCTCAATCCTCAATCCTCAATCTTCAATCCTCAATACTCAATCTTCAATAATCAATCCTCAATTCTCAATCCTCAATACTCAATCCTCAATCGTCAATCCTCAATCACCAATCCTCAATCTTCAATCCTCAATCCTCTATCATCAATCCTCAATCCTCAATTTTCAATCCACAATACTCAATCTGCAATCCTCAATACTCAGTCCGCAATCCTCAATTCTCAATCCTCAATCCTCAATCCTCAGACCTCAAACATTAATACTCAACCCTCAGTCCTCGTCCTCAATCCACAACCCTCAAGCCTCAACCCTCAGTCCTCAATCCTCAATCCTCAATCCTCAAACCTCAATACTCAACCGTCAGTCCCCGTCCTGAATCCTCAAACATGAATCCTCAATCCTCAATCTTCAATCATCAATACTCAATCTTCAATCCTCAATCCTCAATCCTCAATCCTCAATCCTCAATCCTCAATATTCAACACACAACCCTCAAACATCAATCCTCAATACTCAACCATCAATCCTCAATTCTCAATACTCAATAGAATATCCTGAATTCTCATGATTCAATACTCAATCCTCAATATTCAATAATCAAATCGCAATCCTCAAACATCAACTCTCAACACTCAGTCCTCAATACTCTGTCCTCTCTCTTCAATCCTCCATCCTCATTATTCAATCCTCAAGCTTCAATCCTCAATCCTCAATCCTCAATCCTCAATCCTCAACCCTCAATCTTCAATCCTCAATCCTCAATCCTCAATTCTCAATACTCAATCTTCAATCCTCAATCCCCATTTCTCAATCCTCAATACCGAATCCTCAAACCTCAATCCTCAATCCTCAATCCTCAATCCTCATTCTTCAATCCTCAATACCCAATCCTCAGTCTTCAATCCTCAATCCTCAAACCACAATTCTCAATCCTCAATCCTCAATCCTCAGACCTCAAACATCAATACTCAACCCTCAGTCCTCGTCCTCAAACCACAACCCTCAATCCTTAATCCTCAGTCCTCAATCCTCAATCCTCAATCCTCAAACCTCAATCCTCAACCGTCAGTCCCCGTCCTCAATCCTCAAACATGAATCCTCAATCCTCAATATTCAATCATCAATACTCAATCTTCAATCCTCAATCCTCAATCCTCAACCCTCAATCCTCAATCCTCAATGTTCAGCACACAACCCTCAAACATCAATCCTCAATACTCAGCCATCAATCCTCAATTCTCAATACTCAATAGAATATCCTGAATTCTCATGATTCAATACTCAATCCTCAATATTCAATAATCAAATCGCAATCCTCAAACATCAACTCTCAACACTCAGTCCTCAATACTCTGTCCTCTCTCTTCAATCCTCCATCCTCAATCTTCTATCCTCAAGCGTCAATCCTCAATCCTCAATCCTCAATCCTCAATCCTCAATCCTCAACCCTCAATCCTCAGTCATCAAACCTCAATCCGGAATCCTCAATCCTGAATACTCAATCTTCAGCCGCCAGTCCTTAACAATCAATTGTCAATACTCAATCTTCAATCCTCAATCCTCAATCCTCGGTCCTCAATCCTCAATCGTCAATCTCCAATCCTGAATACTCAATCTTCAATCCTCAATCCTCAATCGCCAATCCTCAATCCTCTATCCTCATTCTTCAATCCTCAATACCCAATCCTCAATCTTCAATCCTCAATCCTCAATCCTCAATTTTCAATCCTCAATACTCAGTCCTCAGCCCTCAAACCTCAATCCTCAACCCACAGTCCTCATCCTCAATCCTCAATCTTCAATCCTCAATCCTCAATCTTCAATCCTCAATACTCAATCTTCAACCCTCAATCCTCAGTGCACAATCTTCAATCCTCAATGCTCAATCCTCAATCCTCAATCCTCAGTCCTCAATCCTCAATCCTCAATCCTCAAACCTCAATCATCAACCGTCAGTCCTCGTCTCCAAACCTCAACACCCAATCCTCAATCCTCAACCTTCAATCATCAATACTCTATCTTCAATCCTCAATCCTCAATCCTCAATCCTCAATCCTCAATCCTCAATATTCAACGCACAACCCTCAGCCATCAATGCTCAACACTCAACCATCAATCCTCAATTCTCAATGCTCAATAGAATATCCTGAATTCTCATGGTACAATACTCAATCCACAATATTCAATAATCAAATCTGAAACCTCAATCCTCAATCCTCAATACTCAATCTGCAATCCTCAATCCTCAATCCTCAATCCCCTATCCTCATTCTTCAATCCTCAATGCCCAGTCCTCAATCTTCAATCCTCAATCCGCAATCCTCAATTCTCAATCCTCAATCCTCAATCATGAATCCTCAATCCTCAATCTTCAATCCTGAATCCTCAATCCTCAATTCTCAATACTCAATATTCAATCCTCAATCCTCAATTCTCAATCCTCAATAATGAACCCTCAAACCTCAATCCTCAATCCTCAATCCTCAATCCTCATTCTTCAATCCTCAATACCCAATCCTCAATCTTTAATCCTCAATCCTCAATCCTCAATTCTCAATCCTCAATCCTCAATCCTCAGACCTCAACCATCAATACTCATACCTCAGTCCTCGTCCTCAATCCACAACCCTCAATCCTCAATCCTCAGTCCTCAATCCTGAATCCTCAATCCTCAAACCTCAATACTCAACCGTGAGTCCCCGTCCTCAATCCTCAGACATGAATCCTCATTCCTCAATCTTCAATCATCAATACTCAATCTTCAATCCTCCATCCTCAATCTTCAATCCTCAATCCTCAATCCTCAATCCTCAATATTCAACACACAACCCTCAAACATCAATCCTCAATACTCAACCATCAATCCTCAATTCTCAATACTCAATAGAATACCCTGAATTCTCATGATTCAATACTCAATCCTCAATATTCAATAATCAAATCGCAATCCTCAAACATCAACTCTCAACACTCAGACCTCAATACTCTGTCCTCTCTCTTCAATCCTCCATCCTCATTCTTCAATCCTCAAGCGTCAATCGTCAATCCTCAATCCTGAATCCTCAATCCTCAACCCTCAACCCTCAATCCTCAGTCATCAAACCTCAATCCGGAATCCTCAATCCTGAATGCTCAATCTTCAGCCGTCAGTCCTCAACAATCAATTGTCAATACTCAATCTTCAATCCTCAATCCTCAATCCTCGGTCCTCAATCCTCAATCGTCAATTTCCAATCCTGAATACTCAATCTTCAATCCTCAATCCTCAATCCTCAATCCTCAATCCTCAATCCTCATTCTGCAAGCCTCAATACCCAATCCTCAATCTTCAATCCTCAATCCTCAATCCTCAATTTTCAATCCTCAATACTCAGTCCTCAGTCCTCAAACCTCAATCCTCAACCCGCAGCCCTCATCCTCAATCCTCAATCTTCAAACCTCAAACCTCAATCTTCAATCCTCAATACTCAATCTTCAATCCTCAATCCTCAATCCTCAATCCTCAATCCTCAATCCTCAATATTCAACGCACAACCCTCAGCCATCAATGCTCAACACTCAACCATCAATCCTCAATTCTCAATGCTCAATAGAATATCCTGAATTCTCATGGTACAATACTCAATCCACAATATTCAATAATCAAATCTGAAACCTCAAACATCAATTCTCAAAACTCAATCCTCAACACTCAGTCCTCTCTCATCAATCCTCCATCCTCAATCCTCTATCCTCAAGCGTCGATCCTCAATCCTCAATCCTCAACCCTCAATCCTCAGTCCTCAAACCTCCACCACGAATCCTCAATTCTGAATCCTCAATCTTCAGCCATAAGACCTAAACAATCAATTGTCAATCCTCATTCCTCAATAGAATATCCTCAATTCACAGTTTTCAATACTCAACCCCATTCTTCAATCTTCAAATCTCAATCCACAAACATCAATTCTCATCACGCAACCCTCAACACTCAGTCCTCAATCTGCAATCCTCAATCCTCAATCCTCAATCTTCAATCCTCAATACTCAATCCTCAATCTTCAATCCTCAATCCTCAATCCTCAATCCTCAATCCACATTCTTCAATCCTCAACACCCAATACTCCATCTTCAATCCTCAATCCTCAGTCCTCAATTCTCAATCCTCAATCCTCAATCCTCAGACCTCAAACATCAATACTCAACCGTCAGTCCTCGTCCTCAATTCACAACCCTCAATCGTCGATCCTCAATTTTCAATCATCAATATTCAATCTTCTATCCTCAATCCTCAATCCTCAATCCTCAATACTCAATCCTCATTGTTCAATGTTCAATCCTCAATACCCAATACTCAATCTTCAATCCTCAATCCTCAATCCTCAATCCTCAATCCTCAATCCTCAATTATCAGTCCTCAATCCTCAATCCTGAATCCTCAATCCTCAGCCCTCAGTCCTCAACAATCAGTTGTCAATCCTTAATCCTCAATAGAGTATCCTCAATTCACAGGTTTCAGTACTCAATACTCAACCTGCAATCTTCAAATCCCTATCCACAAACATCAATTCTCATCACTCAGCCCTCAACACTCAGTCCCCAATCCTCAATCTTCAATCCTCAATCCTCAATCCTCAATCCTCAATCCTCAGTCCTCAAACCTCAATAACCAATCCTCAATCCTCAATCTTCAATCCTCAATCCTCATTCCTCAATCCTCAATGTTCAATCCGCAATACACAATCCTCAATCTTCAATCCTCAATCCTCATTCCTCAATCCTCAAACCTCAATCCTCAATCCTCAATCCTCAGTCCTCGAACCTCAAACCTGTATCCTCAATCCTGAATCCTCAATCGTCAGACCTCAGTAATCAACAATCAGTTGTCAATTATCAATCCTCAATAGAATATCATCAATTCACTGTTTTCAATACTCAATACTCAATCTGCAATTTTCAAATCTCTATCCACAAACATCAATTCTCATCATTCAACCCTCAACACTCAGTCCCCAATCCTCAATCTTCAATACTCAATCCTCAATCCTCAATCCTCTAACCTCAATCTTCAATCCTCAATACTCGATCCTCAATCCTCAATCCTCAATCCTCAACCTTCAATCCTCAATACTCAATCTTCAAACCTCAATCCTCAATCCTCAATTCTCAATCCTCAATCCTCAGTCCTCAGACCTCAAACCTCTACCCTCAACCCTCGGCCCTCATCCTCAATCCTCAATCCTCAATCCTCAATCCTCAATCCTCAATCTTCAATCCTCAATACTCAATCTTCAATAATCAATCCTCAATTCTCAATCCTCAATACTCAATCCTCAATCGTCAATCCACAATCACCAATCCTCAATCTTCAATCCTCAATCCTCAATCATCAATACTCAATCCTCAATTTTCAATCCACAATACTCAATCTGCAATCCTCAATACTCAGTCCGCAATCCTCAATTCTCAATCCTCAAACCTCAATCCTCAGACCTCAAACATTAATACTCAACCCTCAGTCCTCGTCCTCAATCCACAACCCTCAATCCTCAATCCTCAGTCCTCAATCCTCAATCCTCAATCCTCAAACCTCAATACTCAACCGTCAGTCCCCGTCCTCAATCCTCAAACATGAATCCTCAATCCTCAATCTTCAATCATCAATACTCAATCTTCAATCCTCAATCCTCAATCCTCAATCCTCAATCCTCAATCCTCAATATTCAACACACAACCCTCAAACATCAATCCTCAATACTCAACCATCAATCCTCAATTCTCAATACTCAATAGAATATCCTGAATTCTCATGATTCAATACTCAATCCTCAATATTCAATAATCAAATCGCAATCCTCAAACATCAACTCTCAACACTCAGTCCTCAATACTCTGTCCTCTCTCTTCAATCCTCCATCCTCATTCTTCAATCCTCAAGCGTCAATCCTCAATCCTCAATCCTCAATCCTCAATCCTCAACCCTCAATCTTCAATCCTCAATCCTCAATCCTCAATTCTCAATACTCAATCTTCAATCCTCAATCCCCATTTCTCAATCCTCAATACCGAATCCTCAAACCTCAATCCTCAATCCTCAATCCTCAATCCTCATTCTTCAATCCTCAATACCCAATCCTCAATCTTCAATCCTCAATCCTCAGACCACAATTCTCAATCCTCAATCCTCAATCCTCAGACCTCAAACATCAATACTCAACCCTCAGTCCTCGTCCTCAAACCACAACCCTCAATCCTTAATCCTCAGTCCTCAATCCTCAATCCTCAATCCTCAAACCTCAATCCTCAACCGTCAGTCCCCGTCCTCAATCCTCAAACATGAATCCTCAATCCTCAATCTTCAATCATCAATACTCAATCTTCAATCATCAATCCTCAATCCTCAACCCCCAATCCTCAATCCTCAATGTTCAGCACACAACCCTCAAACATCAATCCTCAATACTCAGCCATCAATCCTCAATTCTCAATACTCAATAGAATATCCTGAATTCTCATGATTCAATACTCAATCCTCAATATTCAATAATCAAATCGCAATCCTCAAACATCAACTCTCAACACTCAGTCCTCAATACTCTGTCCTCTCTCTTCAATCCTCCATCCTCAATCTTCAATCCTCAAGCGTCAATCCTCAATCCTCAATCCTCAATCCTCAATCCTCAACCCTCAATCCTCAGTCATCAAACCTCAATCCGGAATCCTCAATCCTGAATACTCAATCTTCAGCCGCCAGTCCTTAACAATCAATTGTCAATACTCAATCTTCAATCCTCAATCCTCAATCCTCGGTCCTCAATCCTCAATCGTCAATCTCCAATCCTGAATACTCAATCTTCAATCCTCAATCCTCAATCGCCAATCCTCAATCCTCAATCCTCATTCTTCAATCCTCAATACCCAATCCTCAATCTTCAATCCGCAATCCTCAATCCTCAATTTTCAATCCTCAATACTCAGTCCTCAGCCCTCACACCTCAATCCTCAACCCACAGTCCTCATCCTCAATCCTCAATCTTCAATCCTCAATCCTCAATCTTCAATCCTCAATACTCAATCTTCAATCCTCAATCCTCAGTGCACAATCTTCAATCCTCAATGCTCAATCCTCAATCCTCAATCCTCAGTCCTCAATCCTCAATCCTCAATCCTCAAACCTCAATCATCAACCGTCAGTCCTCGTCCTCAAACCTCAACACCCAATCCTCAATCCTCAACCTTCAATCATCAATACTCTATCTTCAATCCTCAATCCTCAATCCTCAATCCTCAATCCTCAATCCTCAATATTCAACGCACAACCCTCAGCCATCAATGCTCAACACTCAACCATCAATCCTCAATTCTCAATGCTCAATAGAATATCCTGAATTCTCATGGTACAATACTCAATCCACAATATTCAATAATCAAATCTGAAACCTCAATCCTCAATCCTCAATACTCAATCTGCAACCCTCAATCCTCAATCCTCAATCCCCTATCCTCATTCTTCAATCCTCAATGCCCAGTCCTCAATCTTCAATCCTCAATCCGCAATCCTCAATTCTCAATCCTCAATCCTCAATCATGAATCCTCAGTCCTCAATCTTCAATCCTCAATCCTCAATCCTCAATTCTCAATACTCAATATTCAATCCTCAATCCTCAATTCTCAATCCTCAATAATGAACCCTCAAACCTCAATCCTCAATCCTCAATCCTCAATCCGCATTCTTCAATCCTCAATACCCAATCCTCAATCTTTAATCCTCAATCCTCAATCCTCAATTCTCAATCCTCAATCCTCAATCCTCAGACCTCAACCATCAATACTCATACCTCAGTCCTCGTCCTCAATCCACAACCCTCAATCCTCAATCCTCAGTCCTCAATCCTGAATCCTCAATCCTCAAACCTCAATACTCAACCGTCAGTCCCCGTCCTCAATCCTCAAACATGAATCCTCATTCCTCAATCTTCAATCATCAATACTCAATCTTCAATCCTCAATCCTCAATCTTCAATCCTCAATCCTCAATCCTCAATCCTCAATATTCAACACACAACCCTCAAACATCAATCCTCAATACTCAACCATCAATCCTCAATTCTCAATACTCAATAGAATACCCTGAATTCTCATGATTCAATACTCAATCCTCAATATTCAATAATCAAATCGCAATACTCAAACATCAACTCTCAACACTCAGACCTCAATACTCTGTCCTCTCTCTTCAATCCTCCATCCTCATTCTTCAATCCTCAAGCGTCAATCGTCAATCCTCAATCCTGAATCCTCAATCCTCAACCCTCAACCCTCAATCCTCAGTCATCAAACCTCAATCCGGAATCCTCAATCCTGAATGCTCAATCTTCAGCCGTCAGTCCTCAACAATCAATTGTCAATACTCAATCTTCAATCCTCAATCCTCAATCCTCGGTCCTCAATCCTCAATCGTCAATTTCCAATCCTGAATACTCAATCTTCAATCCTCAATCCTCAATCCTCAATCCTCAATCCTCAATCCTCATTCTTCAAGCCTCAATACCCAATCCTCAATCTTCAATCCTCAATCCTCAATCCTCAATTTTCAATCCTCAATACTCAGTCCTCAGTCCTCAAACCTCAATCCTCAACCCGCAGCCCTCATCCTCAATCCTCAACACCCAATCCTCAATCCTCAACACCCAATCCTCAATCCTCAACCTTCAATCATCAATACTCTATCTTAAATCCTCAATTCTCAATCCTCAATCCTCAATCCTCAATCCTCAATATTCAACGCACAACCCTCAGCCATCAATGCTCAACACTCAACCATCAATCCTCAATTCACAATGCTCAATAGAATATCCTGAATTCTCATGGTACAATACTCAATCCACAATATTCAATAATCAAATCTGAAACCTCAAACATCAATTCTCAAAACTCAATCCTCAACACTCAGTCCTCTCTCATCAATTCTCCATCCTCAATCCTCTATCCTCAAGCGTCGATCCTCAATCCTCAATCCTCAACCCTCAATCCTCAGTCCTCAAACCTCCACCACGAATCCTCAATTCTGAATCCTCAATATTCAGCCATAAGACCTCAACAATCAATTGTCAATCCTCATTCCTCAATAGAATATCCTCAATTCACAGTTTTCAATACTCAACCCCATTCTTCAATCTTCAAATCTCAATCCACAAACATCAATTCTCATCACGCAACCCTCAACACTCAGTCCTCAATCTGCAATCCTCAATCCTCAATCCTCAATCTTCAATCCTCAATACTCAATCCTCAATCTTCAATCCTCAATCCTCAATCCTCAATCCTCAATCCACATTCTTCAATCCTCAACACCCAATACTCCATCTTCAATCCTCAATCCTCAGTCCTCAATTCTCAATCCTCAATCCTCAATCCTCAGACCTCAAACATCAATACTCTACCGTCAGTCCTCTTCCTCAATCCACAACCCTCAATCGTCGATCCTCAATTTTCAATCATCAATATTCAATCTTCTATCCTCAATCCTCAATCCTCAATCCTCAATACTCAATCCTCATTGTTCAATGTTCAATCCTCAATACCCAATACCCAATCTTCAATCCTCAATCCTCAATCCTCAATCCTCAATCCACAATCCTCAATCCTCAGTCCTCAAACCTCAATCCTGAATCCTCAATCCTCAGCCCTCAGTCCTCAACAATCAGTTGTCAATCCTTAATCCTCAATAGAGTATCCTCAATTCACAGGTTTCAGTACTCAATACTCAACCTGCAATCTTCAAATCCCTATCCACAAACATCAATTCTCATCACTCAGCCCTCAACACTCAGTCCCCAATCCTCAATCTTCAATCCTCAATCCTCAATCCTCAATCCTCAATCCTCAGTCCTCAAACCTCAATCCTGAATCCTCAGTCCTCAATTCTCAGTCCTCAACAATCAGTTGTCAATCCTTAATCCTCAATAGAGTATCCTCAATTCACAGGTTTCAATACTCAATACTCAACCTGCAATCTTCAAATCCCTATCCACAAACATCAATTCTCATCACTCAGCCCTCAACACTCAGTCCACAATCCTCAATCTTCAATCCTCAATCCTCAATCATCAATCCTCAATCCTCAGTCCTCAAACCTCAATCCTGAACCTTCAGTCCTCAATTCTCAGTCCTCAATCCTCAATCCTCAATCCTCAATCTTCAATCCTCAATACTCAATCCTCAATCTTCAATCCTCAGTCCTCAATCCTCAATACTCAATCCACATTCTTCAATCCTCAACACCCAATACTCCATCTTCAATCCTCAATCCTCAGTCCTCAATTCTCAATCCTCAATCCTCAATCCTCAGACCTCAAACATCAATACTCAACCGTCAGTCCTCGTCCTCAATCCACAACCCTCAATCGTCGATCCTCAATTTTCAATCATCAATATTCAATCTTCTATCCTCAATCCTCAATCCTCAATCGTCAATACTCAATCCTCATTGTTCAATGTTCAATCCTCAATACCCAATACTCAATCTTCAATCCTCAATCCTCAATCCTCAATCCTCAATCCTCAATCCTCAATCCTCAGTCCTCAAACCTCAATCCTGAATCCTCAATCCTCAGCCCTCAGTCCTCAACAATCAGTTGTCAATCCTTAATCCTCAATAGAGTATCCTCAATTCACAGGTTTCAGTACTCAATACTCAACCTGCAATCTTCAAATCCCTATCCACAAACATCAATTCTCATCACTCAGCCCTCAACACTCAGTCCCCAATCCTCAATCTTCAATCCTCAATCCTCAATCCTCAATCCTCATTCCTCAAGCGTCGATCCTCAATCCTCAATCCTCAACCCTCAATCCTCAGTCCTCAAACCTCCACCACGAATCCTCAATTCTGAATCCTCAATCTTCAGCCATAAGACCTCAACAATCAATTGTCAATCCTCATTCCTCAATAGAATATCCTCAATTCACAGTTTTCAATACTCAACCCCATTCTTCAATCTTCAAATCTCAATCCACAAACATCAATTCTCATCACGCAACCCTCAACACTCAGTCCTCAATCTGCAATCCTCAATCCTCAATCCTCAATCTTCAATCCTCAATACTCAATCCTCAATCATCAATCCTCAATCCTCAATCCTCAATCCTCAATCCACATTCTTCAATCCTCAACACCCAATACTCCATCATCAATCCTCAATCCTCAGTCCTCAATTCTCAATCCTCAATCCTCAATCCTCAGACCTCAAACATCAATACTCAACCGTCAGTCCTCGTCCTCAATCCACAACCCTCAATCGTCGATCCTCAATTTTCAAACATCAATATTCAATCTTCTATCCTCAATCCTCAATCCTCAATCCTCAATACTCAATCCTCATTGTTCAATGTTCAATTCTCAATACCCAATACTCAATCTTCAATCCTCAATCCTCAATCCTCAATCCTCAATCCACAATCCTCAATCCTCAGTCCTCAATCCTCAATCCTGAATCCTCAATCCTCAGCCCTCAGTCCTCAACAATCAGTTGTCAATCCTTAATCCTCAATAGAGTATCCTCAATTCACAGGTTTCAGTACTCAATACTCAACCTGCAATCTTCAAATCCCTATCCACAGACATCAATTCTCATCACTCAGCCCTCAACACTCAGTCCCCAATCCTCAATCTTCAATCCTCAATCCTCAATCCTCAATCCTCAATCCTCAGTCCTCAAACCTCAATCCTGAACCTTCAGTCCTCAATTCTCAGTCCTCAATCCTCAATCCTCAATCCTCAATCTTCAATCCTCAATACTCAATCCTCAATCTTCAATCCTCAATCCTCAATCCTCAATCCTCAATCCACATTCTTCAATCCTCAACACCCAATACTCCATCTTCAATCCTCAATCCTCAGTCCTCAATTCTCAATCCTCAATCCTCAATCCTCAGACCTCAACCATCAATACTCATACCTCAGTCCTCGTCCTCAATCCACAACCCTCAATCCTCAATCCTCAGTCCTCAATCCTGAATCCTCAATCCTCAAACCTCAATACTCAACCGTCAGACCCCGTCCTCAATCCTCAGACATGAATCCTCATTCCTCAATCTTCAATCATCAATACTCAATCTTCAATCCTCAATCCTCAATCTTCAATCCTCAATCCTCAATCCTCAATCCTCAATATTCAACACACAACCCTCAAACATCAATCCTCAATACTCAACCATCAATCCTCAATTCTCAATACTCAATAGAATACCCTGAATTCTCATGATTCAATACTCAATCCTCAATATTCAATAATCAAATCGCAATCCTCAAACATCAACTCTCAACACTCAGACCTCAATACTCTGTCCTCTCTCTTCAATCCTCCATCCTCATTCTTCAATCCTCAAGCGTCAATCGTCAATCCACAATCCTGAATCCTCAATCCTCAACCCTCAACCCTCAATCCTCAGTCATCAAACCTCAATCCGGAATCCTCAATCCTGAATGCTCAATCTTCAGCCGTCAGTCCTCAACAATCAATTGTCAATACTCAATCTTCAATCCTCAATCCTCAATCCTCGGTCCTCAATCCTCAATCGTCAATTTCCAATCCTGAATACTCAGTCTTCAATCCTCAATCCTCAATCCTCAATCCTCAATCCTCAATCCTCATTCTTCAAGCCTCAATACCCAATCCTCAATCTTCAATCCTCAATCCTCAATCCTCAATTTTCAATCCTCAATACTCAGTCCTCAGTCCTCAAACCTCAATCCTCAACCCGCAGCCCTCATCCTCAATCCTCAATCTTCAAACCTCAAACCTCAATCTTCAATCCTCAATACTCAATCTTCAATCCTCAATCCTCAATCCTCAATCCTCAATCCTCAATCCTCAATATTCAACGCACAACCCTCAGCCATCAATGCTCAACACTCAACCATCAATCCTCAATTCTCAATGCTCAATAGAATATCCTGAATTCTCATGGTACAATACTCAATCCACAATATTCAATAATCAAATCTGAAACCTCAAACATCAATTCTCAAAACTCAATCCTCAACACTCAGTCCTCTATCATCAATCCTCCATCCTCAATCCTCTATCCTCAAGCGTCGATCCTCAATCCTCAATCCTCAACCCTCAATCCTCAGTCCTCAAACCTCCACCACGAATCCTCAATTCTGAATCCTCAATCTTCAGCCATAAGACCTCAACAATCAATTGTCAATCCTCATTCCTCAATAGAATATCCTCAATTCACAGTTTTCAATACTCAACCCCATTCTTCAATCTTCAAATCTCAATCCACAAACATCAATTCTCATCACGCAACCCTCAACACTCAGTCCTCAATCTGCAATCCTCAATCCTCAATCCTCAATCTTCAATCCTCAATACTCAATCCTCAATCTTCAATCCTCAATCCTCAATCCTCAATCCTCAATCCACATTCTTCAATCCTCAACACCCAATACTCCATCTTCAATCCTCAATCCTCAGTCCTCAATTCTCAATCCTCAATCCTCAATCCTCAGACCTCAAACATCAATACTCAACCGTCAGTCCTCGTCCTCAATCCACAACCCTCAATCGTCGATCCTCAATTTTCAATCATCAATATTCAATCTTCTATCCTCAATCCTCAATCCTCAATCCTCAATACTCAATCCTCATTGTTCAATGTTCAATCCTCAATACCCAATACTCAATCTTCAATCCTCAATCCTCAATCCTCAATCCTCAATCCTCAATCCTCAATCCTCAGTCCTCAATCCTCAATCCTGAATCCTCAATCCTCAGCCCTCAGTCCTCAACAATCAGTTGTTAATCCTTAATCCTCAATAGAGTATCCTCAATTCACAGGTTTCAGTACTCAATACTCAACCTGCAATCTTCAAATCCCTATCCACAAACATCAATTCTCATCACTCAGCCCTCAACACTCAGTCCCCAATCCTCAATCTTCAATCCTCAATCCTCAATCCTCAATCCTCAATCCTCAGTCCTCAAACCTCAATCACCAATCCTCAATCCTCAATCTTCAATCCTCAATCCTCATTCCTCAATCCTCAATGTTCAATCCGCAATACACAATCCTCAATCTTCAATCCTCAATCCTCATTCCTCAATCCTCAAACCTCAATCCTCAATCCTCAATCCTCAGTCCTCGAACCTCAAACCTGTATCCTCAATCCTGAATCCTCAATCGTCAGACCTCAGTCCTCAACAATCAGTTGTCAATTATCAATCCTCAATAGAATATCATCAATTCACTGTTTTCAATACTCAATACTCAATCTGCAATTTTCAAATCTCTATCCACAAACATCAATTCTCATCATTCAACCCTCAACACTCAGTCCCCAATCCTCAATCTTCAATACTCAATCCTCAATCCTCAATCCTCTAACCTCAATCTTCAATCCTCAATACTCGATCCTCAATCCTCAATCCTCAATCCTCAACCTTCAATCCTCAATACTCCTTCTTCAAACCTCAATCCTCAATCCTCAATTCTCAATCCTCAATCCTCAGTCCTCAGACCTCAAACCTCTACCCTCAACCCTCAGCCCTCATCCTCAATCCTCAATCCTCAATCCTCAATCCTCAATCCTCAATCTTCAATCCTCAATACTCAATCTTCAATAATCAATCCTCAATTCTCAATCCTCAATACTCAATCCTCAATCGTCAATCCTCAATCACCAATCCTCAATCTTCAATCCTCAATCCTCAATCATCAATACTCAATCCTCAATTTTCAATCCACAATACTCAATCTGCAATCCTCAATTCTCAGTCCGCAATCCTCAATTCTCAATCCTCAAACCTCAATCCTCAGACCTCAAACATTAATACTCAACCCTCAGTCCTCGTCCTCAATCCACAACCCTCAATCCTCAATCCTCAGTCCTCAATCCTCAATCCTCAGTCCTCAAACCTCAATACTCAACCGTCAGTCCCCGTCCTCAATCCTCAAACATGAATCCTCAATCCTCAATCTTCAATCATCAATACTCAATCTTCAATCCTCAATCCTCAATCCTCAATCCTCAATCCTCAATCCTCAATATTCAACACACAACCCTCAAACATCAATCCTCAATACTCAACCATCAATCCTCAATTCTCAATACTCAATAGAATATCCTGAATTCTCATGATTCAATACTCAATCCTCAATATTCAATAATCAAATCGCAATCCTCAAACATCAACTCTCAACACTCAGTCCTCAATACTCTGTCCTCTCTCTTCAATCCTCCATCCTCATTCTTCAATCCTCAAGCGTCAATCCTCAATCCTCAATCCTCAATCCTCAATCCTCAACCCTCAATCTTCAATCCTCAATCCTCAATCCTCAATTCTCAATACTCAATCTTCAATCCTCAATCCCCATTTCTCAATCCTCAATACCGAATCCTCAAACCTCAATCCTCAATCCTCAATCCTCAGTCCTCATTCTTCAATCCTCAATACCCAATCCTCAATCTTCAATCCTCAATCCTCAGACCACAATTCTCAATCCTCAATCCTCAATCCTCAGACCTCAAACATCAATACTCAACCCTCAGTCCTCGTCCTCAAACCACAACCCTCAATCCTTAATCCTCAGTCCTCAATCCTCAATCCTCAATCCTCAAACCTCAATCCTCAACCGTCAGTCCCCGTCCTCAATCCTCAAACATGAATCCTCAATCCTCAATCTTCAATCATCAATACTCAATCTTCAATCCTCAATCCTCAATCCTCAACCCCCAATCCTCAATCCTCAATGTTCAGCACACAACCCTCAAACATCAATCCTCAATACTCAGCCATCAATCCTCAATTCTCAATACTCAATAGAATATCCTGAATTCTCATGATTCAATACTCAATCCTCAATATTCAATAATCAAATCGCAATCCTCAAACATCAACTCTCAACACTCAGTCCTCAATACTCTGTCCTCTCTCTTCAATCCTCCATCCTCAATCTTCAATCCTCAAGCGTCAATCCTCAATCCTCAATCCTCAATCCTCAATCCTCAACCCTCAATCCTCAGTCATCAAACCTCAATCCGGAATCCTCAATCCTGAATACTCAATCTTCAGCCGCCAGTCCTTAACAATCAATTGTCAATACTCAATCTTCAATCCTCAATCCTCAATCCTCGGTCCTCAATCCTCAATCGTCAATCTCCAATCCTGAATACTCAATCTTCAATCCTCAATCCTCAATCGCCAATCCTCAATCCTCAATCCTCATTCTTCAATCCTCAATACCCAATCCTCAATCTTCAATCCGCAATCCTCAATCCTCAATTTTCAATCCTCAATACTCAGTCCTCAGCCCTCAAACCTCAATCCTCAACCCACAGTCCTCATCCTCAATCCTCAATCTTCAATCCTCAATCCTCAATCTTCAATCCTCAATACTCAATCTTCAATCCTCAATCCTCAGTGCACAATCTTCAATCCTCAATGCTCAATCCTCAATCCTCAATCCTCAGTCCTCAATCCTCAATCCTCAATCCTCAAACCTCAATCATCAACCGTCAGTCCTCGTCCTCAAACCTCAACACCCAATCCTCAATCCTCAACCTTCAATCATCAATACTCTATCTTCAATCCTCAATCCTCAATCCTCAATCCTCAATCCTCAATCCTCAATATTCAACGCACAACCCTCAGCCATCAATGTTCAACACTCAACCATCAATCCTCAATTCTCAATGCTCAATAGAATATCCTGAATTCTCATGGTACAATACTCAATCCACAATATTCAATAATCAAATCTGAAACCTCAATCCTCAATCCTCAATACTCAATCTGCAACCCTCAATCCTCAATCCTCAATCCCCTATCCTCATTCTTCAATCCTCAATGCCCAGTCCTCAATCTTCAATCCTCAATCCGCAATCCTCAATTCTCAATCCTCAATCCTCAATCATGAATCCTTAATCCTCAATCTTCAATCCTCAATCCTCAATCCTCAATTCTCAATACTCAATATTCAATCCTCAATCCTCAATTCTCAATCCTCAATAATGAACCCTCAAACCTCAATCCTCAATCCTCAATCCTCAATCCTCATTCTTCAATCCTCAATACCCAATCCTCAATCTTTAATCCTCAATCCTCAATCCTCAATTCTCAATCCTCAATCCTCAATCCTCAGACCTCAACCATCAATACTCATACCTCAGTCCTCGTCCTCAATCCACAACCCTCAATCCTCAATCCTCAGTCCTCAATCCTGAATCCTCAATCCTCAAACCTCAATACTCAACCGTCAGTCCCCGTCCTCAATCCTCAAACATGAATCCTCATTCCTCAATCTTCAATCATCAATACTCAATCTTCAATCCTCAATCCTCAATCTTCAATCCTCAATCCTCAATCCTCAATCCTCAATATTCAACACACAACCCTCAAACATCAATCCTCAATACTCAACCATCAATCCTCAATTCTCAATACTCAATAGAATACCCTGAATTCTCATGATTCAATACTCAATCCTCAATATTCAATAATCAAATCGCAATCCTCAAACATCAACTCTCAACACTCAGACCTCAATACTCTGTCCTCTCTCTTCAATCCTCCATCCTCATTCTTCAATCCTCAAGCGTCAATCGTCAATCCTCAATCCTGAATCCTCAATCCTCAACCCTCAACCCTCAATCCTCAGTCATCAAACCTCAATCCGGAATCCTCAATCCTGAATGCTCAATCTTCAGCCGTCAGTCCTCAACAATCAATTGTCAATACTCAATCTTCAATCCTCAATCCTCAATCCTCGGTCCTCAATCCTCAATCGTCAATTTCCAATCCTGAATACTCAATCTTCAATCCTCAATCCTCAATCCTCAATCCTCAATCCTCAATCCTCATTCTTCAAGCCTCAATACCCAATCCTCAATCTTCAATCCTCAATCCTCAATCCTCAATTTTCAATCCTCAATACTCAGTCCTCAGTCCTCAAACCTCAATCCTCAACCCGCAGCCCTCATCCTGAATCCTCAACACCCAATCCTCAATCCTCAACACCCAATCCTCAATCCTCAACCTTCAATCATCAATACTCTATCCTAAATCCTCAATTCTCAATCCTCAATCCTCAATCCTCAATCCTCAATATTCAACGCACAACCCTCAGCCATCAATGCTCAACACTCAACCATCAATCCTCAATTCTCAATGCTCAATAGAATAACCTGAATTCTCATGGTACAATACTCAATCCACAATATTCAATAATCAAATCTGAAACCTCAAACATCAATTCTCAAAACTCAATCCTCAACACTCAGTCCTCTCTCATCAATCCTCCATCCTCAATCCTCTATCCTCAAGCGTCGATCCTCAATCCTCAATCCTCAACCCTCAATCCTCAGTCCTCAAACCTCCACCACGAATCCTCAATTCTGAATCCTCAATCTTCAGCCATAAGACCTCAACAATCAATTGTCAATCCTCATTCCTCAATAGAATATCCTCAATTCACAGTTTTCAATACTCAACCCCATTCTTCAATCTTCAAATCTCAATCCACAAACATCAATTCTCATCACGCAACCCTCAACACTCAGTCCTCAATCTGCAATCCTCAATCCTCAATCCTCAATCTTCAATCCTCAATACTCAATCCTCAATCTTCAATCCTCAATCCTCAATCCTCAATCCTCAATCCACATTCTTCAATCCTCAACACCCAATACTCCATCTTCAATCCTCAATCCTCAGTCCTCAATTCTCAATCCTCAATCCTCAATCCTCAGACCTCAAACATCAATACTCAACCGTCAGTCCTCGTCCTCAATCCACAACCCTCAATCGTCGATCCTCAATTTTCAATCATCAATATTCAATCTTCTATCCTCAATCCTCAATCCTCAATCCTCAATACTCAATCCTCATTGTTCAATGTTCAATCCTCAATACCCAATACCCAATCTTCAATACTCAATCCTCAATCCTCAATCCTCAATCCACAATCCTCAATCCTCAGTCCTCAAACCTCAATCCTGAATCCTCAATCCTCAGCCCTCAGTCCTCAACAATCAGTTGTCAATCCTTAATCCTCAATAGAGTATCCTCAATTCACAGGTTTCAGTACTCAATACTCAACATGCAATCTTCAAATCCCTATCCACAAACATCAATTCTCATCACTCAGCCCTCAACTCTCAGTCCCCAATCCTCAATCTTCAATACTCAATCCTCAATCCTCAATCCTCAATCCTCAGTCCTCAAACCTCAATCCTGAATCCTCAGTCCTCAATTCTCAGTCCTCAACAATCAGTTGTCAATCCTTAATCCTCAATAGAGTATCCTCAATTCACAGGTTTCAATACTCAATACTCAACCTGCAATCTTCAAATCCCTATCCACAAACATCAATTCTCATCACTCAGCCCTCAACACGCAGTCCCCAATCCTCAATCTTCAATCCTCAATCCTCAATCCTCAATCCTCAATCCTCAGTCCTCAAACCTCAATCCTGAATCCTCAGTCCTCAATTCTCAATCCTCAATCCTCAATCCTCAGACCTCAAACATCAATACTCAACCCTCAGTCATCGTCCTCAATCCACAACCCTCAATCGTCGATCCTCAATCTTCAATCATCAATATTCAATCTTCAATCCACAATACTCAATCCTCAATCCTCAATCCTCAATGCTCAATCCTCAGTCCTCAATCCTCAAACCTCAATCCTCAATCCTCAATACTCAATCTGCAACCCTCAATCCTCAATCCTCAATCCCCTATCCTCATTCTTCAATCCTCAATGCCCAGTCCTCAATCTTCAATCCTCAATCCGCAATCCTCAATTCTCAATCCTCAATCCTCAATCATGAATCCTCAATCCTCAATCTTCAATCCTCAATCCTCAATCCTCAATTCTCAATACTCAATATTCAATCCTCAATCCTCAATTCTCAATCCTCAATAATGAACCCTCAAACCTCAATCCTCAATCCTCAATCCTCAATCCTCGTTCTTCAATCCTCAATACCCAATCCTCAATCTTTAATCCTCAATCCTCAATCCTCAATTCTCTATCCTCAATCCTCAATCCTCAGACCTCAACCATCAATACTCATACCTCAGTCCTCGTCCTCAATCCACAACCCTCAATCCGCAATCCTCAGTCCTCAATCCTCAATCCTCAATCCTCAAACCTCAATACTCAATCGTCAGTCCCCGTCCTCAATCCTCAAACATGAATCCTCAATCCTCAATCTTCAATCATCAATACTCAATCTTCAATCCTCAATCCTCAATCTTCAATCCTCAATCCTCAATCCTCAATATTCAACACACAACCCTCAAACATCAATCCTCAATACTCAACCATCAATCCTCAATTCTCAATACTCAATAGAATACCCTGAATTCTCATGATTCAATACTCAATCCTCAATATTCAATAATCAAATCGCAATCCTCAAACATCAACTCTCAACACTCAGACCTCAATACTCTGTCCTCTCTCTTCAATCCTCCATCCTCATTCTTCAATCCTCAAGCGTCAATCGTCAATCCTCAATCCTGAATCCTCAATCCTCAACCCTCAACCCTGAATCCTCAGTCATCAAACCTCAATCCGGAATCCTCAATCCTGAATGCTCAATCTTCAGCCGTCAGTCCTCAACAATCAATTGTCAATACTCAATCTTCAATCCTCAATCCTCAATCCTCGGTCCTCAATCCTCAATCGTCAATCTCCAATCCTGAATACTCAATCTTCAATCCTCAATCCTCAATCCTCAATCCTCAATCCTCAATCCTCATTCTTCAAGCCTCAATACCCAATCCTCAATCTTCAATCCTCAATCCTCAATCCTCAATTTTCAATCCTCAATACTCAGTCCTCAGTCCTCAAACCTCAATCCTCAACCCGCAACCCTCATCCTCAATCCTCAATCTTCAAACCTCAAACCTCAATCTTCAATCCTCAATATTCAATCTTCAATCCTCAATCCTCAATCCTCAATCCTCAATCCTCAATCCTCAGTATTCAACGCACAACCCTCAGCCATCAATGCTCAACACTCAACCATCAATCCTCTATTCTCAATGCTCAATAGAATATCCTGAATTCTCATGGTACAATACTCAATCCACAATATTCAATAATCAAATCTGAAACCTCAAACATCAATTCTCAAAACTCAATCCTCAACACTCAGTCCTCTCTCATCAATCCTCCATCCTCAATCCTCTATCCTCAAGCGTCGATCCTCAATCCTCAATCCTCAACCCTCAATCCTCAGTCCTCAAACCTCCACCACGAATCCTCAATTCTGAATCCTCAATCTTCAGCCATAAGACCTCAACAATCAATTGTCAATCCTCATTCCTCAATAGAATATCCTCAATTCACAGTTTTCAATACTCAACCCCATTCTTCAATCTTCAAATCTCAATCCACAAACATCAATTCTCATCACGCAACCCTCAACACTCAGTCCTCAATCTGCAATCCTCAATCCTCAATCCTCAATCTTCAATCCTCAATACTCAATCCTCAATCTTCAATCCTCAATCCTCAATCCTCAATCCTCAATCCACATTCTTCAATCCTCAACACCCAATACTCCATCTTCAATCCTCAATCCTCAGTCCTCAATTCTCAATCCTCAATCCTCAATCCTCAGACCTCAAACATCAATACTCTACCGTCAGTCCTCTTCCTCAATCCACAACCCTCAATCGTCGATCCTCAATTTTCAATCATCAATATTCAATCTTCTATCCTCAATCCTCAATCCTCAATCCTCAATACTCAATCCTCATTGTTCAATGTTCAATCCTCAATACCCAATACCCAATCTTCAATCCTCAATCCTCAATCCTCAATCCTCAATCCACAATCCTCAATCCTCAGTCCTCAAACCTCAATCCTGAATCCTCAATCCTCAGCCCTCAGTCCTCAACAATCAGTTGTCAATCCTTAATCCTCAATAGAGTATCCTCAATTCACAGGTTTCAGTACTCAATACTCAACCTGCAATCTTCAAATCCCTATCCACAAACATCAATTCTCATCACTCAGCCCTCAACACTCAGTCCCCAATCCTCAATCTTCAATCCTCAATCCTCAATCCTCAATCCTCAATCCTCAGTCCTCAAACCTCAATCCTGAATCCTCAGTCCTCAATTCTCAGTCCTCAACAATCAGTTGTCAATCCTTAATCCACAATAGAGTATCCTCAATTCACAGGTTTCAATACTCAATACTCAACCTGCAATCTTCAAATCCCTATCCACAAACATCAATTCTCATCACTCAGCCCTCAACACTCAGTCCCCAATCCTCAATCTTCAATCCTCAATCCTCAATCCTCAATCCTCAATCCTCAGTCCTCAAACCTCAATCCTGAATCCTCAGTCCTCAATTCTCAATCCTCAATCCTCAATCCTCAGACCTCAAACATCAATACTCAACCCTCAGTCATAGTCCTCAATCCACAACCCTCAATCCTCGATCCTCAATCTTCAATCATCAATATTCAATCTTCAATCCTCAATCCTCAATCCTCAATACTCAATCCACAATCCTCAATTCTCAATCCTCAATGCTCAATACTCAATCGTCAATCCTTCATCCCCAATCCTCAATCTTCAATCCTCAATCCTCAATCCTCAATCCTCAATCCTCAATCTTCAATCCTCAATAATCAATCTTCAATCCTCAATCCTCAATCCTCAATCCACAATCCTCAATCCTCAATCCTCAACCTTCAAACCTCAATACTCAAACTGCAATCCTCAATCCTCAGTCCTCACTCCTCAAACCTCATTCTTCAATCCTCAATACCGAATCCTCAATCTTCAATGCTCAATCCTCAATCCTCAATTCTCAATCCTCAATCCTCAATCCTCAGACTTCAAACACCAATACTCAAGCCACAGTCCTCGTCCTCAATCCACAACCCTCAATCGTCGATCCTCAATCTTCAATCATCAATCCTCAATCCTCAATCCCCTATCCTCATTCTTCAATCCTCAATGCCCAGTCCTCAATCTTCAATCCTCAATCCGCAATCCTCAATTCTCAATCCTCAATCCTCAATCATGAATCCTCAATCCTCAATCTTCAATCCTCAATCCTCAATCCTCAATTCTCAATACTCAATATTCAATCCCCAATCCTCAATTCTCAATCCTCAATAATAAACCCTCAAACCTCAATCCTCAATCCTCAATCCTCAATCCTCGTTCTTCAATCCTCAATACCCAATCCTCAATCTTTAATCCTCAATCCTCAATCCTCAATTCTCAATCCTCAATCCTCAATCCTCAGACCTCAACCATCAATACTCATACCTCAGTCCTCGTCCTCAATCCACAACCCTCAGTCCTCAATCCTCAGTCCTCAATCCTCAATCCTCAATCCTCAAACCTCAATACTCAATCGTCAGTCCCCGTCCTCAATCCTCAAACATGAATCCTCAATCCTCAATCTTCAATCATCAATACTCACTCTTCAATCCTCAATCCTCAATCTTCAGTCCTCAATCCTCAATCCTCAATATTCAACACACAACCCTCAAACATCAATCCTCAATACTCAACCATCAATCCTAAATTCTCAGTACTCAATAGAATACCCTGAATTCTCATGATTCAATACTCAATCCTCAATATTCAATAATCAAATCGCAATCCTCAAACATCAACTCTCAACACTCAGACCTCAATACTCTGTCCTCTCTCTTCAATCCTCCATCCTCATTCTTCAATCCTCAAGCGTCAATCGTCAATCCTCAATCCTGAATCCTCAATCCTCAACCCTCAACCCTCAATCCTCAGTCATCAAACCTCAATCCGAAATCCTCAATCCTGAATGCTCAATCTTCAGCCGTCAGTCCTCAACAATCAATTGTCAATACTCAATCTTCAACCCTCAATCCTCAGTCCTCAAACCTCCACCACGAATCCTCAATTCTGAATCCTCAATCTTCAGCCATAAGACCTCAACAATCAATTGTCAATCCTCATTCCTCAATAGAATATCCTCAATTCACAGTTTTCAATACTCAACCCCATTCTTCAATCTTCAAATCTCAATCCACAAACATCAATTCTCATCACGCAACCCTCAACACTCAGTCCTCAATCTGCAATGCTCAATCCTCAATCCTCAATCTTCAATCCTCAATACTCAATCCTCAATCATCAATCCTCAATCCTCAATCCTCAATCCTCAATCCACATTCTTCAATCCTCAACACCCAATACTCCATCTTCAATCCTCAATCCTCAGTCCTCAATCCTCAATCCTGAATCCTCAATCCTCAGCCCTCAGTCCTCAACAATCAGTTGTCAATCCTTAATCCTCAATAGAGTATCCTCAATTCACAGGTTTCAGTACTCAATACTCAACCTGCAATCTTCAAATCCCTATCCACAGACATCAATTCTCATCACTCAGCCCTCAACACTCAGTCCACAATCCTCAATCTTCAATCCTCAATCCTCAATCCTCAATCCTCAATCCTCAATCCTCAGTCCTCAAACCTCAATCCTGAACCTTCAGTCCTCAATTCTCAGTCCTCAATCCTCAATCCTCAATCCTCAATCTTCAATCCTCAATACTCAATCCTCAATCTTCAATCCTCAGTCCTCAATCCTCAATACTCAATCCACATTCTTCAATCCTCAACACCCAATACTCCATCTTCAATCCTCAATCCTCAGTCCTCAATTCTCAATCCTCAATCCTCAATCCTCAGACCTCAAACATCAATACTCAACCGTCAGTCCTCGTCCTCAATCCACAACCCTCAATCGTCGATCCTCAATTTTCAATCATCAATATTCAATCTTCTATCCTCAATCCTCAATCCTCAATCGTCAATACTCAATCCTCATTGTTCAATGTTCAATCCTCAATACCCAATACTCAATCTTCAATCCTCAATCCTCAATCCTCAATCCTCAATCCTCAATCCTCAATCCTCAGTCCTCAAACCTCAATCCTGAATCCTCAATCCTCAGCCCTCAGTCCTCAACAATCAGTTGTCAATCCTTAATCCTCAATAGAGTATCCTCAATTCACAGGTTTCAGTACTCAATACTCAACCTGCAATCTTCAAATCCCTATCCACAAACATCAATTCTCATCACTCAGCCCTCAACACTCAGTCCCCAATCCTCAATCTTCAATCCTCAATCCTCAATCCTCAATCCTCATTCCTCAAGCGTCGATCCTCAATCCTCAATCCTCAACCCTCAATCCTCAGTCCTCAAACCTCCACCACGAATCCTCAATTCTGAATCCTCAATCTTCAGCCATAAGACCTCAACAATCAATTGTCAATCCTCATTCCTCAATAGAATATCCTCAATTCACAGTTTTCAATACTCAACCCCATTCTTCAATCTTCAAATCTCAATCCACAAACATCAATTCTCATCACGCAACCCTGAACACTCAGTCCTCAATCTGCAATCCTCAATCCTCAATCCTCAATCTTCAATCCTCAATACTCAATCCTCAATCATCAATCCTCAATCCTCAATCCTCAATCCTCAATCCACATTCTTCAATCCTCAACACCCAATACTCCATCTTCAATCCTCAATCCTCAGTCCTCAATTCTCAATCCTCAATCCTCAATCCTCAGACCTCAAACATCAATACTCAACCGTCAGTCCTCGTCCTCAATCCACAACCCTCAATCGTCGATCCTCAATTTTCAATCATCAATATTCAATCTTCTATCCTCAATCCTCAATCCTCAATCCTCAATACTCAATCCTCATTGTTCAATGTTCAATTCTCAATACCCAATACTCAATCTTCAATCCTCAATCCTCAATCCTCAATCCTCAATCCACAATCCTCAATCCTCAGTCCTCAATCCTCAATCCTGAATCCTCAATCCTCAGCCCACAGTCCTCAACAATCAGTTGTCAATCCTTAATCCTCAATAGAGTATCCTCAATTCACAGGTTTCAGTACTCAATACTCAACCTGCAATCTTCAAATCCCTATCCACAGACATCAATTCTCATCACTCAGCCCTCAACACTCAGTCCCCAATCCTCAATCTTCAATCCTCAATCCTCAATCCTCAATCCTCAATCCTCAGTCCTCAAACCTCAATCCTGAACCTTCAGTCCTCAATTCTCAGTCCTCAATCCTCAATCCTCAATCCTCAATCTTCAATCCTCAATACTCAATCCTCAATCTTCAATCCTCAATCCTCAATCCTCAATCCTCAATCCACATTCTTCAATCCTCAACACCCAATACTCCATCTTCAATCCTCAATCCTCAGTCCTCAATTCTCAATCCTCAATCCTCAATCCTCAGACCTCAAACATCAATACTCAACCGTCAGTCCTCGTCCTCAATCCACAACCCTCAATCGTCGATCCTCAATTTTCAATCATCAATATTCAATCTTCTTTCCTCAATCCTCAATCCTCAATCCTCAATACTCAATCCTCATTGTTCAATGTTCAATCCTCAATACCCAATACTCAATATTCAATCTTCAATCCTCAATCCTCAATCCTCAATACTCAATCCACAATCCTCAATCCTCAATCCTCAAGGCTCAATACTCAATCGTCAATCCTTCATCCCCAATCCTCAATCTTCAATCCTCAATCCTCAATCCTCAATCCTCAATCCTCAATCTTCAATCCTCAATAATCAATCTTCAATCCTCAATCCTCAATCCTCAATCCACAATCCCCAATCCTCAATCCTCAACCTTCAAACCTCAATACTCAAACTGCAATCCTCAATCCTCAGTCCTCACTCCTCAAACCTCATTCTTCAGTCCTCAATACCGAATCCTCAATCTTCAATGCTCAATCCTCAATCCTCAATTCTCAATCCTCAATCCTCAATCCTCAGACTTCAAACACCAATACTCAAGCCACAGTCCTCGTCCTCAATCCACAACCCTCAATCGTCGATCCTCAATCTTCAATCATCAATCTTCAATCTTCAATCCTCAATCCTCAATCCTCAATCCTCAATCCTCAGACCTCAAACATCAATACTCAACCGTCAGTCCTCGTCCTCAATCCACAACCCTCAATCGTCGATCCTCAATTTTGAATCATCAATATTCAATCTTCTATCCTCAATCCTCAATCCTCAATCCTCAATACTCAATCCTCATTGTTCAATGTTCAATCCTCAATACCCAATACTCAATCTTCAATCCTCAATCCTCAATCCTCAATCCTCAATCCTCAATCCTCAATCCTCAGTCCTCAATCCTCAATCCTGAATCCTCAATCCTCAGCCCTCAGTCCTCAACAATCAGTTGTCAATCCTTAATCCTCAATAGAGTATCCTCAATTCACAGGTTTCAGTACTCAATACTCAACCTGCAATCTTCAAATCCCTATCCACAAACATCAATTCTCATCACTCAGCCCTCAACACTCAGTCCCCAATCCTCAATCTTCAATCCTCAATCCTCAATCCTCAATCCTCAATCCTCAGTCCTCAAACCTCAATCACCAATCCTCAATCCTCAATCTTCAATCCTCAATCCTCATTCCTCAATCCTCAATGTTCAATCCGCAATACACAATCCTCAATCTTCAATCCTCAATCCTCATTCCTCAATCCTCAAACCTCAATCCTCAATCCTCAATCCTCGGTCCTCGAACCTCAAACCTGTATCCTCAATCCTGAATCCTCAATCGTCAGACCTCAGTCCTCAACAATCAGTTGTCAATTATCAATCCTCAATAGAATATCATCAATTCACTGTTTTCAATACTCAATACTCAATCTGCAATTTTCAAATCTCTATCCACAAACATCAATTCTCATCATTCAACCCTCAACACTCAGTCCCCAATCCTCAATCTTCAATACTCAATCCTCAATCCTCAATCCTCTAACCTCAATCTTCAATCCTCAATACTCGATCCTCAATCCTCAATCCTCAATCCTCAACCTTCAATCCTCAATACTCAATCTTCGAACCTCAATCCTCAATCCTCAATTCTCAATCCTCAATCCTCAGTCCTCAGACCTCAAACCTCTACCCTCAACCCTCAGCCCTCATCCTCAATCCTCAATCCTCAATCCTCAATCCTCAATCCTCAATCTTCAATCCTCAATAGTCAATCTTCAATAATCAATCCTCAATTCTCAATCCTCAATACTCAATCCTCAATCGTCAATCCTCAATCACCAATCCTCAATCTTCAATCCTCAATCCTCAATCATCAATCCTCAATCCTCAATTTTCAATCCACAATACTCAATCTGCAATCCTCAATACTCAGTCCGCAATCCTCAATTCTCAATCCTCAATCCTCAATCCTCAGACCTCAAACATTAATACTCAACCCTCAGTCCTCGTCCTCAATCCACAACCCTCAATCCTCAATCCTCAGTCCTCAATCCTCAATCCTCAATCCTCAAACCTCAATACTCAACCGTCAGTCCCCGTCCTAAATCCTCAAACATGAATCCTCAATCCTCAATCTTCAATCATCAATACTCAATCTTCAATCCTCAATCCTCAATCTTCAATCCTCAATCCTCAATCCTCAATATTCAACACACAACCCTCAAACATCAATCCTCAATACTCAACCATCAATCCTCAATTCTCAATACTCAATAGAATACCCTGAATTCTCATGATTCAATACTCAATCCTCAATATTCAATAATCAAATCGCAATCCTCAAACATCAACTCTCAACACTCAGACCTCAATACTCTGTCCTCTCTCTTCAATCCTCCATCCTCATTCTTCAATCCTCAAGCGTCAATCGTCAATCCTCAATCCTGAATCCTCAATCCTCAACCCTCAACCCTCAATCCTCAGTCATCAAACCTCAATCCGGAATCCTCAATCCTGAATGCTCAATCTTCAGCCGTCAGTCCTCAACAATCAATTGTCAATACTCAATCTTCAATCCTCAATCCTCAATCCTCGGTCCTCAACCCTCAATCGTCAATCTCCAATCCTGAATACTCAATCTTCAATCCTCAATCCTCAATCCTCAATCCTCAATCCTCAATCCTCATTCTTCAAGCCTCAATACCCAATCCTCAATCTTCAATCCTCAATCCTCAATCCTCAATTTTCAATCCTCAACCCTCAATCCTCAGTCCTCAAACCTCCACCACGAATCCTCAATTCTGAATCCTCAATCTTCAGCCATAAGACCTCAACAATCAATTGTCAATCCTCATTCCTCAATAGAATATCCTCAATCCACATTCTTCAATCCTCAACACCCAATACTCCATCTTCAATCCTCAATCCTCAGTCCTCAATTCTCAATCCTCAATCCTCAATCCTCAGACCTCAAACATCAATACTCAACCGTCAGTCCTCGTCCTCAATCCACAACCCTCAATCGTCGATCCTCAATTTTCAATCATCAATATTCAATCTTCTATCCTCAATCCTCAATCCTCAATCCTCAATACTCAATCCTCATTGTTCAATGTTCAATCCTCAATACCCAATACTCAATCTTCAATCCTCAATCCTCAATCCTCAATCCTCAATCCACAATCCTCAATCCTCAGTCCTCAAACCTCAATCCTGAATCCTCAGTCCTCAATTCTCAGTCCTCAACAATCAGTTGTCAATCCTTAATCCTCAATAGAGTATCCTCAATTCACAGGTTTCAATACTCAATACTCAACCTGCAATCTTCAAATCCCTATCCACAAACATCAATTCTCGTCACTCAGCCCTCAACACTCAGTCCCCAATCCTCAATCTTCAATCCTCAATCCTCAATCCTCAATCCTCAATCCTCAGTCCTCAAACCTCAATCCTGAATCCTCAGTCCTCAATTCTCAATCCTCAATCCTCAATCCTCAGACCTCAAACATCAATACTCAACCCTCAGTCATCGTCCTCAATCCACAACCCTCAATCCTCGATCCTCAATCTTCAATCATCAATATTCAATCTTCAATCCTCAATCCTCAATCCTCAATACTCAATCCACAATCCTCAATTCTCAATCCTCAATGCTCAATACTCAATCGTCAATCCTTCATCCCCAATCCTCAATCTTCAATCCTCAATCCTCAATCCTCAATCCTCAATCCTCAATCTTCAATCCTCAATAATCAATCTTCAATCCTCAATCCTCAATCCTCAATCCACAATCCTCAATCCTCAATCCTCAACCTTCAAACCTCAATACTCGAACTGCAATCCTCAATCCTCAGTCCTCACTCCTCAAACCTCATTCTTCAGTCCTCAATACCGAATCCTCAATCTTCAATGCTCAATCCTCAATCCTCAAATCTCAATCCTCAATCCTCAATCCTCAGACTTCAAACACCAATACTCAAGCCACAGTCCTCGTCCTCAATCCACAACCCTCAATCGTCGATCCTCAATCTTCAATCATCAATATTCAATCTTCAATCCTCAATCCTCAATCCTCAATCCTCAATCCTCAGACCTCAAACATCAATACTCAACCGTCAGTCCTCGTCCTCAATCCACAACCCTCAATCGTCGATCCTCAATTATCAATCATCAATATTCAATCTTCTATCCTCAATCCTCAATCCTCAATCCTCAATACTCAATCCTCATTGTTCAATGTTCAATCCTCAATACCCAATACTCAATCTTCAATCCTCAATCCTCAATCCTCAATCCTCAATCCTCAATCCTCAATCCTCAGTCCTCAATCCTCAATCCTGAATCCTCAATCCTCAGCCCTCAGTCCTCAACAATCAGTTGTCAATCCTTAATCCTCAATAGAGTATCCTCAATTCACAGGTTTCAGTACTCAATACTCAACCTGCAATCTTCAAATCCCTATCCACAAACATCAATTCTCATCACTCAGCCCTCAACACTCAGTCCCCAATCCTCAATCTTCAATCCTCAATCCTCAATCCTCAATCCTCAATCCTCAGTCCTCAAACCTCAATCACCAATCCTCAATCCTCAATCTTCAATCCTCAATCCTCATTCCTCAATCCTCAATGTTCAATCCGCAATACACAATCCTCAATCTTCAATCCTCAATCCTCATTCCTCAACCCTCAAACCTCAATCCTCAATCCTCAATCCTCAGTCCTCGAACCTCAAACCTGTATCCTCAATCCTGAATCCTCAATCGTCAGACCTCAGTCCTCAACAATCAGTTGTCAATTATCAATCCTCAATAGAATATCATCAATTCACTGTTTTCAATACTCAATACTCAATCTGCAATTTTCAAATCTCTATCCACAAACATCAATTCTCATCATTCAACCCTCAACACTCAGTCCCCAATCCTCAATCTTCAATACTCAATCCTCAATCCTCAATCCTCTAACCTCAATCTTCAATCCTCAATACTCGATCCTCAATCCTCAATCCTCAATCCTCAACCTTCAATCCTCAATACTCAATCTTCAAACCTCAATCCTCAATCCTCAATTCTCAATCCTCAATCCTCAGTCCTCAGACCTCAAACCTCTACCCTCAACCCTCAGCCCTCATCCTCAATCCTCAATCCTCAATCCTCAATCCTCAATCCTCAATCTTCAATCCTCAATAGTCAATCTTCAATAATCAATCCTCAATTCTCAATCCTCAATACTCAATCCTCAATCGTCAATCCTCAATCACCAATCCTCAATCTTCAATCCTCAATCCTCAATCATCAATCCTCAATCCTCAATTTTCAATCCACAATACTCAATCTGCAATCCTCAATACTCAGTCCGCAATCCTCAATTCTCAATCCTCAATCCTCAATCCTCAGACCTCAAACATTAATACTCAACCCTCAGTCCTCGTCCTCAATCCACAACCCTCAATCCTCAATCCTCAGTCCTCAATCCTCAATCCTCAATCCTCAAACCTCAATACTCAACCGTCAGTCCCCGTCCTCAATCCTCAAACATGAATCCTCAATCCTCAATCTTCAATCATCAATACTCAATCTTCAATCCTCAATCCTCAATCTTCAATCCTCAATCCTCAATCCTCAATATTCAACACACAACCCTCAAACATCAATCCTCAATACTCAACCATCAATCCTCAATTCTCAATACTCAATAGAATACCCTGAATTCTCATGATTCAATACTCAATCCTCAATATTCAATAATCAAATCGCAATCCTCAAACATCAACTCTCAACACTCAGACCTCAATACTCTGTCCTCTCTCTTCAATCCTCCATCCTCATTCTTCAATCCTCAAGCGTCAATCGTCAATCCTCAATCCTGAATCCTCAATCCTCAACCCTCAACCCTCAATCCTCAGTCATCAAACCTCAATCCGGAATCCTCAATCCTGAATGCTCAATCTTCAGCCGTCAGTCCTCAACAATCAATTGTCAATACTCAATCTTCAATCCTCAATCCTCAATCCTCGGTCCTCAACCCTCAATCGTCAATCTCCAATCCTGAATACTCAATCTTCAATCCTCAATCCTCAATCCTCAATCCTCAATCCTCAATCCTCATTCTTCAAGCCTCAATACCCAATCCTCAATCTTCAATCCTCAATCCTCAATCCTCAATTTTCAATCCTCAACCCTCAATCCTCAGTCCTCAAACCTCCACCACGAATCCTCAATTCTGAATCCTCAATCTTCAGCCATAAGACCTCAACAATCAATTGTCAATCCTCATTCCTCAATAGAATATCCTCAATCCACATTCTTCAATCCTCAACACCCAATACTCCATCTTCAATCCTCAATCCTCAGTCCTCAATTCTCAATCCTCAATCCTCAATCCTCAGACCTCAAACATCAATACTCAACCGTCAGTCCTCGTCCTCAATCCACAACCCTCAATCGTCGATCCTCAATTTTCAATCATCAATATTCAATCTTCTATCCTCAATCCTCAATCCTCAATCCTCAATACTCAATCCTCATTGTTCAATGTTCAATCCTCAATACCCAATACTCAATCTTCAATCCTCAATCCTCAATCCTCAATCCTCAATCCACAATCCTCAATCCTCAGTCCTCAATCCTCAATCCTGAATCCTCAATCCTCAGCCCTCAGTCCTCAACAATCAGTTGTCAATCCTTAATCCTCAATAGAGTATCCTCAATTCACAGGTTTCAGTACTCAATACTCAACCTGCAATCTTCAAATCCCTATCCACAGACATCAATTCTCATCACTCAGCCCTCAACACTCAGTCCCCAATCCTCAATCTTCAATCCTCAATCCTAAATCCTCAATCCTCAATCCTCAGTCCTCAAACCTCAATCCTGTACCTTCAGTCCTCAATTCTCAGTCCTCAATCCTCAATCCTCAATCCTCAATCTTCAATCCTCAATACTCAATCCTCAATCTTCAATCCTCAATCCTCAATCCTCAATCCTCAATCCACATTCTTCAATCCTCAACACCCAATACTCCATCTTCAATCCTCAATCCTCAGTCCTCAATTCTCAATCCTCAATCCTCAATCCTCAGACCTCAAACATCAATACTCAACCGTCAGTCCTCGTCCTCAATCCACAACCCTCAATCGTCGATCCTCAATTTTCAATCATCAATATTCAATCTTCTATCCTCAATCCTCAATCCTCAATCCTCAATACTCAATCCTCATTGTTCAATGTTCAATCCTCAATACCCAATACTCAATCTTCAATCCTCAATCCTCAATCCTCAATCCTCAATCCTCAATCCTCAATCCTCAGTCCTCAATCCTCAATCCTGAATCCTCAATCCTCAGCCCTCAGTCCTCAACAATCAGTTGTCAATCCTTAATCCTCAATAGAGTATCCTCAATTCACAGGTTTCAGTACTCAATACTCAACCTGCAATCTTCAAATCCCTATCCACAAACATCAATTCTCATCACTCAGCCCTCAACACTCAGTCCCCAATCCTCAATCTTCAATCCTCAATCCTCAATCCTCAATCCTCAATCCTCAGTCCTCAAACCTCAATCACCAATCCTCAATCCTCAATCTTCAATCCTCAATCCTCATTCCTCAATCCTCAATGTTCAATCCGCAGTACACAATCCTCAATCTTCAATCCTCAATCCTCATTCCTCAATCCTCAAACCTCAATCCTCAATCCTCAATCCTCAGTCCTCGAACCTCAAACCTGTATCCTCAATCCTGAATCCTCAATCGTCAGACCTCAGTCCTCAACAATCAGTTGTCAATTATCAATCCTCAATAGAATATCATCAATTCACTGTTTTCAATACTCAATACTCAATCTGCAATTTTCAAATCTCTATCCACAAACATCAATTCTCATCATTCAACCCTCAACACTCAGTCCCCAATCCTCAATCTTCAATACTCAATCCTCAATCCTCAATCCTCTAACCTCAATCTTCAATCCTCAATACTCGATCCTCAATCCTCAATCCTCAATCCTCAACCTTCAATCCTCAATACTCAATCTTCAAACCTCAATCCTCAATCCTCAATTCTCAATCCTCAATCCTCAGTCCTCAGACCTCAAACCTCTACCCTCAACCCTCAGCCCTCATCCTCAATCCTCAATCCTCAATCCTCAATCCTCAATCCTCAATCTTCAATCCTCAATACTCATTCCTCAACCCTCAAACCTCAATCCTCAATCCTCAATCCTCAGTCCTCGAACCTCAAACCTGTATCCTCAATCCTGAATCCTCAATCGTCAGACCTCAGTCCTCAACAATCAGTTGTCAATTATCAATCCTCAATAGAATATCATCAATTCACTGTTTTCAATACTCAATACTCAATCTGCAATTTTCAAATCTCTATCCACAAACATCAATTCTCATCATTCAACCCTCAACACTCAGTCCCCAATCCTCAATCTTCAATACTCAATCCTCAATCCTCAATCCTCTAACCTCAATCTTCAATCCTCAATACTCGATCCTCAATCCTCAATCCTCAATCCTCAACCTTCAATCCTCAATACTCAATCTTCAAACCTCAATCCTCAATCCTCAATTCTCAATCCTCAATCCTCAGTCCTCAGACCTCAAACCTCTACCCTCAACCCTCAGCCCTCATCCTCAATCCTCAATCCTCAATCCTCAATCCTCAATCCTCAATCTTCAATCCTCAATAGTCAATCTTCAATAATCAATCCTCAATTCTCAATCCTCAATACTCAATCCTCAATCGTCAATCCTCAATCACCAATCCTCAATCTTCAATCCTCAATCCTCAATCATCAATCCTCAATCCTCAATTTTCAATCCACAATACTCAATCTGCAATCCTCAATACTCAGTCCGCAATCCTCAATTCTCAATCCTCAATCCTCAATCCTCAGACCTCAAACATTAATACTCAACCCTCAGTCCTCGTCCTCAATCCACAACCCTCAATCCTCAATCCTCAGTCCTCAATCCTCAATCCTCAATCCTCAAACCTCAATACTCAACCGTCAGTCCCCGTCCTCAATCCTCAAACATGAATCCTCAATCCTCAATCTTCAATCATCAATACTCAATCTTCAATCCTCAATCCTCAATCTTCAATCCTCAATCCTCAATCCTCAATATTCAACACACAACCCTCAAACATCAATCCTCAATACTCAACCATCAATCCTCAATTCTCAATACTCAATAGAATACCCTGAATTCTCATGATTCAATACTCAATCCTCAATATTCAATAATCAAATCGCAATCCTCAAACATCAACTCTCAACACTCAGACCTCAATACTCTGTCCTCTCTCTTCAATCCTCCATCCTCATTCTTCAATCCTCAAGCGTCAATCGTCAATCCTCAATCCTGAATCCTCAATCCTCAACCCTCAACCCTCAATCCTCAGTCATCAAACCTCAATCCGGAATCCTCAATCCTGAATGCTCAATCTTCAGCCGTCAGTCCTCAACAATCAATTGTCAATACTCAATCTTCAATCCTCAATCCTCAATCCTCGGTCCTCAACCCTCAATCGTCAATCTCCAATCCTGAATACTCAATCTTCAATCCTCAATCCTCAATCCTCAATCCTCAATCCTCAATCCTCATTCTTCAAGCCTCAATACCCAATCCTCAATCTTCAATCCTCAATCCTCAATCCTCAATTTTCAATCCTCAACCCTCAATCCTCAGTCCTCAAACCTCCACCACGAATCCTCAATTCTGAATCCTCAATCTTCAGCCATAAGACCTCAACAATCAATTGTCAATCCTCATTCCTCAATAGAATATCCTCAATCCACATTCTTCAATCCTCAACACCCAATACTCCATCTTCAATCCTCAATCCTCAGTCCTCAATTCTCAATCCTCAATCCTCAATCCTCAGACCTCAAACATCAATACTCAACCGTCAGTCCTCGTCCTCAATCCACAACCCTCAATCGTCGATCCTCAATTTTCAATCATCAATATTCAATCTTCTATCCTCAATCCTCAATCCTCAATCCTCAATACTCAATCCTCATTGTTCAATGTTCAATCCTCAATACCCAATACTCAATCTTCAATCCTCAATCCTCAATCCTCAATCCTCAATCCACAATCCTCAATCCTCAGTCCTCAATCCTCAATCCTGAATCCTCAATCCTCAGCCCTCAGTCCTCAACAATCAGTTGTCAATCCTTAATCCTCAATAGAGTATCCTCAATTCACAGGTTTCAGTACTCAATACTCAACCTGCAATCTTCAAATCCCTATCCACAGACATCAATTCTCATCACTCAGCCCTCAACACTCAGTCCCCAATCCTCAATCTTCAATCCTCAATCCTAAATCCTCAATCCTCAATCCTCAGTCCTCAAACCTCAATCCTGTACCTTCAGTCCTCAATTCTCAGTCCTCAATCCTCAATCCTCAATCCTCAATCTTCAATCCTCAATACTCAATCCTCAATCTTCAATCCTCAATCCTCAATCCTCAATCCTCAATCCACATTCTTCAATCCTCAACACCCAATACTCCATCTTCAATCCTCAATCCTCAGTCCTCAATTCTCAATCCTCAATCCTCAATCCTCAGACCTCAAACATCAATACTCAACCGTCAGTCCTCGTCCTCAATCCACAACCCTCAATCGTCGATCCTCAATTTTCAATCATCAATATTCAATCTTCTATCCTCAATCCTCAATCCTCAATCCTCAATACTCAATCCTCATTGTTCAATGTTCAATCCTCAATACCCAATACTCAATCTTCAATCCTCAATCCTCAATCCTCAATCCTCAATCCTCAATCCTCAATCCTCAGTCCTCAATCCTCAATCCTGAATCCTCAATCCTCAGCCCTCAGTCCTCAACAATCAGTTGTCAATCCTTAATCCTCAATAGAGTATCCTCAATTCACAGGTTTCAGTACTCAATACTCAACCTGCAATCTTCAAATCCCTATCCACAAACATCAATTCTCATCACTCAGCCCTCAACACTCAGTCCCCAATCCTCAATCTTCAATCCTCAATCCTCAATCCTCAATCCTCAATCCTCAGTCCTCAAACCTCAATCACCAATCCTCAATCCTCAATCTTCAATCCTCAATCCTCATTCCTCAATCCTCAATGTTCAATCCGCAGTACACAATCCTCAATCTTCAATCCTCAATCCTCATTCCTCAATCCTCAAACCTCAATCCTCAATCCTCAATCCTCAGTCCTCGAACCTCAAACCTGTATCCTCAATCCTGAATCCTCAATCGTCAGACCTCAGTCCTCAACAATCAGTTGTCAATTATCAATCCTCAATAGAATATCATCAATTCACTGTTTTCAATACTCAATACTCAATCTGCAATTTTCAAATCTCTATCCACAAACATCAATTCTCATCATTCAACCCTCAACACTCAGTCCCCAATCCTCAATCTTCAATACTCAATCCTCAATCCTCAATCCTCTAACCTCAATCTTCAATCCTCAATACTCGATCCTCAATCCTCAATCCTCAATCCTCAACCTTCAATCCTCAATACTCAATCTTCAAACCTCAATCCTCAATCCTCAATTCTCAATCCTCAATCCTCAGTCCTCAGACCTCAAACCTCTACCCTCAACCCTCAGCCCTCATCCTCAATCCTCAATCCTCAATCCTCAATCCTCAATCCTCAATCTTCAATCCTCAATACTCAATCTTCAATAATCAATCCTCAATTCTCAATCCTCAATACTCAATCCTCAATCGTCAATCCTCAATCACCAATCCTCAATCTTCAATCCTCAATCCTCAATCATCAATACTCAATCCTCAATTTTCAATCCACAATACTCAATCTGCAATCCTCAATACTCAGTCCGCAATCCTCAATTCTCAATCCTCAAACCTCAATCCTCAGACCTCAAACATTAATACTCAACCCTCAGTCCTCGTCCTCAATCCACAACCCTCAATCCTCAATCCTCAGTCCTCAATCCTCAATCCTCAATCCTCAAACCTCAATACTCAACCGTCAGTCCCCGTCCTCAATCCTCAAACATGAATCCTCAATCCTCAATCTTCAATCATCAATACTCAATCTTCAATCCTCAATCCTCAATCCTCAATCCTCAATCCTCAATCCTCAATATTCAACACACAACCCTCAAACATCAATCCTCAATACTCAACCATCAATCCTCAATTCTCAATACTCAATAGAATATCCTGAATTCTCATGATTCAATACTCAATCCTCAATGTTCAATAATCAAATCGCAATCCTCAAACTTCAACTCTCAACACTCAGTCCTCAATACTCTGTCCTCTCTCTTCAATCCTCCATCCTCATTCTTCAATCCTCAAGCGTCAATCCTCAATCCTCAATCCTCAATCCTCAATCCTCAACCCTCAATCTTCAATCCTCAATCCTCAATCCTCAATTCTCAATACTCAATCTTCAATCCTCAATCCCCACTTCTCAATCCTCAATACCGAATCCTCAAACCTCAATCCTCAATCCTCAATCCTCAATCCTCATTCTTCAATCCTCAATACCCAATCCTCAATCTTCAATCCTCAATCCTCAGACCACAATTCTCAATCCTCAATCCTCAATCCTCAGACCTCAAACATCAATACTCAACCCTCAGTCCTCGTCCTCAAACCACAACCCTCAATCCTTAATCCTCAGTCCTCAATCCTCAATCCTCAATCCTCAAACCTCAATCCTCAACCGTCAGTCCCCGTCCTCAATCCTCAAACATGAATCCTCAATCCTCAATCTTCAATCATCAATACTCAATCTTCAATCCTCAATCCTCAATCCTCAACTCCCAATCCTCAATCCTCAATGTTCAGCACACAACCCTCAAACATCAATCCTCAATACTCAGCCATCAATCCTCAATTCTCAATACTCAATAGAATATCCTGAATTCTCATGATTCAATACTCAATCCTCAATATTCAATAATCAAATCGCAATCCTCAAACATCAACTCTCAACACTCAGTCCTCAATACTCTGTCCTCTCTCTTCAATCCTCCATCCTCAATCTTCAATCCTCAAGCGTCAATCCTCAATCCTCAATCCTCAATCCTCAATCCTCAACCCTCAATCCTCAGTCATCAAACCTCAATCCGGAATCCTCAATCCTGAATACTCAATCTTCAGCCGCCAGTCCTTAACAATCAATTGTCAATACTCAATCTTCAATCCTCAATCCTCAATCCTCGGTCCTCAATCCTCAATCGTCAATCTCCAATCCTGAATACTCAATCTTCAATCCTCAATCCTCAATCGCCAATCCTCAATCCTCAATCCTCATTCTTCAATCCTCAATACCCAATCCTCAATCTTCAATCCGCAATCCTCAATCCTCAATTTTCAATCCTCAATACTCAGTCCTCAGCCCTCAAACCTCAATCCTCAACCCACAGTCCTCATCCTCAATCCTCAATCTTCAATCCTCAATCCTCAATCTTCAATCCTCAATACTCAATCTTCAATCCTCAATCCTCAGTGCACAATCTTCAATCCTCAATGCTCAATCCTCAATCCTCAATCCTCAGTCCTCAATCCTCAATCCTCAATCCTCAAACCTCAATCATCAACCGTCAGTCCTCGTCCTCAAACCTCAACACCCAATCCTCAATCCTCAACCTTCAATCATCAATACTCTATCTTCAATCCTCAATCCTCAATCCTCAATCCTCAATCCTCAATCCTCAATATTCAACGCACAACCCTCAGCCATCAATGCTCAGCACTCAACCATCAATCCTCAATTCTCAATGCTCAATAGAATATCCTGAATTCTCATGGTACAATACTCAATCCACAATATTCAATAATCAAATCTGAAACCTCAATCCTCAATCCTCAATACTCAATCTGCAACCCTCAATCCTCAATCCTCAATCCCCTATCCTCATTCTTCAATCCTCAATGCCCAGTCCTCAATCTTCAATCCTCAATCCGCAATCCTCAATTCTCAATCCTCAATCCTCAATCATGAATCCTCAATCCTCAATCTTCAATCCTCAATCCTCAATCCTCAATTCTCAATACTCAATATTCAATCCTCAATCCTCAATTCTCAATCCTCAATAATGAACCCTCAAACCTCAATCCTCAATCCTCAATCCTCAATCCTCATTCTTCAATCCTCAATACCCAATCCTCAATCTTTAATCCTCAATCCTCAATCCTCAATTCTCAATCCTCAATCCTCAATCCTCAGACCTCAACCATCAATACTCATACCTCAGTCCTCGTCCTCAATCCACAACCCTCAATCCTCAATCCTCAGTCCTCAATCCTGAATCCTCAATCCTCAAACCTCAATACTCAACCGTCAGTCCCCGTCCTCAATCCTCAAACATGAATCCTCATTCCTCAATCTTCAATCATCAATACTCAATCTTCAATCCTCAATCCTCAATCTTCAATCCTCAATCCTCAATCCTCAATCCTCAATCCTCAATATTCAACACACAACCCTCAAACATCAATCCTCAATACTCAACCATCAATCCTCAATTCTCAATACTCAATAGAATACCCTGAATTCTCATGATTCAATACTCAATCCTCAATATTCAATAATCAAATCGCAATCCTCAAACATCAACTCTCAACACTCAGACCTCAATACTCTGTCCTCTCTCTTCAATCCTCCATCCTCATTCTTCAATCCTCAAGCGTCAATCGTCAATCCTCAATCCTGAATCCTCAATCCTCAACCCTCAACCCTCAATCCTCAGTCATCAAACCTCAATCCGGAATCCTCAATCCTGAATGCTCAATCTTCAGCCGTCAGTCCTCAACAATCAATTGTCAATACTCAATCTTCAATCCTCAATCCTCAATCCTCGGTCCTCAATCCTCAATCGTCAATTTCCAATCCTGAATACTCAATCTTCAATCCTCAATCCTCAATCCTCAATCCTCAATCCTCAATCCTCATTCTTCAAGCCTCAATACCCAATCCTCAATCTTCAATCCTCAATCCTCAATCCTCAATTTTCAATCCTCAATACTCAGTCCTCAGTCCTCAAACCTCAATCCTCAACCCGCAGCCCTCATCCTCAATCCTCAACACCCAATCCTCAATCCTCAACACCCAATCCTCAATCCTCAACCTTCAATCATCAATACTCTATCTTAAATCCTCAATTCTCAATCCTCAATCCTCAATCCTCAATCCTCAATATTCAACGCACAACCCTCAGCCATCAATGCTCAACACTCAACCATCAATCCTCAATTCTCAATGCTCAATAGAATATCCTGAATTCTCATGGTACAATACTCAATCCACAATATTCAATAATCAAATCTGAATCCTCAAACATCAATTCTCAAAACTCAATCCTCAACACTCAGTCCTCTCTCATCAATCCTCCATCCTCAATCCTCTATCCTCAAGCGTCGATCCTCAATCCTCAATCCTCAACCCTCAATCCTCAGTCCTCAAACCTCAACCACGAATCCTCAATTCTGAATCCTCAATCTTCAGCCATAAGTCCTCAACAATCAATTGTCAATCCTCATTCCTCAATAGAATATCCTCAATTCACAGTTTTCAATACTCAACCCCATTCTTCAATCTTCAAATCTCAATCCACAAACATCAATTCTCATCACGCAACCCTCAACACTCAGTCCTCAATCTGCAATCCTCAATCCTCAATCCTCAATCTTCAATCCTCAATACTCAATCCTCAATCTTCAATCCTCAATCCTCAATCCTCAATCCTCAATCCACATTCTTCAATCCTCAACACCCAATACTCCATCTTCAATCCTCAATCCTCAGTCCTCAATTCTCAATCCTCAATCCTCAATCCTCAGACCTCAAACATCAATCCTCAACCCACAGTCCTCATCCTCAATCCTCAATCTTCAATCCTCAATCCTCAATCTTCAATCCTCAATACTCAATCTTCAATCCTCAATCCTCAGTGCACAATCTTCAATCCTCAATGCTCAATCCTCAATCCTCAATCCTCAGTCCTCAATCCTCAATCCTCAATCCTCAAACCTCAATCATCAACCGTCAGTCCTCGTCCTCAAACCTCAACACCCAATCCTCAATCCTCAACCTTCAATCATCAATACTCTATCTTCAATCCTCAATCCTCAATCCTCAATCCTCAATCCTCAATCCTCAATATTCAACGCACAACCCTCAGCCATCAATGCTCAACACTCAACCATCAATCCTCAATTCTCAATGCTCAATAGAATATCCTGAATTCTCATGGTACAATACTCAATCCACAATATTCAATAATCAAATCTGAAACCTCAATCCTCAATCCTCAATACTCAATCTGCAACCCTCAATCCTCAATCCTCAATCCCCTATCCTCATTCTTCAATCCTCAATGCCCAGTCCTCAATCTTCAATCCTCAATCCGCAATCCTCAATTCTCAATCCTCAATCCTCAATCATGAATCCTCAATCCTCAATCTTCAATCCTCAATCCTCCATCCTCAATTCTCAATACTCAATATTCAATCCTCAATCCTCAATTCTCAATCCTCAATAATGAACCCTCAAACCTCAATCCTCAATCCTCAATCCTCAATCCTCATTCTTCAATCCTCAATACCCAATCCTCAATCTTTAATCCTCAATCCTCAATCCTCAATTCTCAATCCTCAATCCTCAATCCTCAGACCTCAACCATCAATACTCATACCTCAGTCCTCGTCCTCAATCCACAACCCTCAATCCTCAATCCTCAGTCCTCAATCCTGAATCCTCAATCCTCAAACCTCAATACTCAACCGTCAGTCCCCGTCCTCAATCCTCAAACATGAATCCTCATTCCTCAATCTTCAATCATCAATACTCAATCTTCAATCCTCAATCCTCAATCTTCAATCCTCAATCCTCAATCCTCAATCCTCAATATTCAACACACAACCCTCAAACATCAATCCTCAATACTCAACCATCAATCCTCAATTCTCAATACTCAATAGAATACCCTGAATTCTCATGATTCAATACACAATCCTCAATATTCAATAATCAAATCGCAATCCTCAAACATCAACTCTCAACACTCAGACCTCAATACTCTGTCCTCTCTCTTCAATCCTCCATCCTCATTCTTCAATCCTCAAGCGTCAATCGTCAATCCTCAATCCTGAATCCTCAATCCTCAACCCTCAACCCTCAATCCTCAGTCATCAAACCTCAATCCGGAATCCTCAATCCTGAATGCTCAATCTTCAGCCGTCAGTCCTCAACAATCAATTGTCAATACTCAATCTTCAATCCTCAATCCTCAATCCTCGGTCCTCAATCCTCAATCGTCAATTTCCAATCCTGAATACTCAATCTTCAATCCTCAATCCTCAATCCTCAATCCTCAATCCTCAATCCTCATTCTTCAAGCCTCAATACCCAATCCTCAATCTTCAATCCTCAATCCTCAATCCTCAATTTTCAATCCTCAATACTCAGTCCTCAGTCCTCAAACCTCAATCCTCAACCCGCAGCCCTCATCCTCAATCCTCAACACCCAATCCTCAATCCTCAACACCCAATCCTCAATCCTCAACCTTCAATCATCAATACTCTATCTTAAATCCTCAATTCTCAATCCTCAATCCTCAATCCTCAATCCTCAATATTCAACGCACAACCCTCAGCCATCAATGCTCAACACTCAACCATCAATCCTCAATTCTCAATGCTCAATAGAATATCCTGAATTCTCATGGTACAATACTCAATCCACAATATTCAATAATCAAATCTGAATCCTCAAACATCAATTCTCAAAACTCAATCCTCAACACTCAGTCCTCTCTCATCAATCCTCCATCCTCAATCCTCTATCCTCAAGCGTCGATCCTCAATCCTCAATCCTCAACCCTCAATCCTCAGTCCTCAAACCTCAACCACGAATCCTCAATTCTGAATCCTCAATCTTCAGCCATAAGTCCTCAACAATCAATTGTCAATCCTCATTCCTCAATAGAATATCCTCAATTCACAGTTTTCAATACTCAACCCCATTCTTCAATCTTCAAATCTCAATCCACAAACATCAATTCTCATCACGCAACCCTCAACACTCAGTCCTCAATCTGCAATCCTCAATCCTCAATCCTCAATCTTCAATCCTCAATACTCAATCCTCAATCTTCAATCCTCAATCCTCAATCCTCAATCCTCAATCCACATTCTTCAATCCTCAACACCCAATACTCCATCTTCAATCCTCAATCCTCAGTCCTCAATTCTCAATCCTCAATCCTCAATCCTCAGACCTCAAACATCAATACCCAACCGTCAGTCCTCGTCCTCAATCCACAACCCTCAATCGTCGATCCTCAATTTTCAATCATCAATATTCAATCTTCTATCCTCAATCCTCAATCCTCAATCCTCAATACTCAATCCTCATTGTTCAATGTTCAATCCTCAATACCCAATACCCAATCTTCAATCCTCAATCCTCAATCCTCAATCCTCAATCCACAATCCTCAATCCTCAGTCCTCAAACCTCAATCCTCAATCCTCAATCCTCAGCCCTCAGTCCTCAACAATCAGTTGTCAATCCTTAATCCTCAATAGAGTATCCTCAATTCACAGGTTTCAGTACTCAATACTCAACATGCAATCTTCAAATCGCTATCCACAAACATCAATTCTCATCACTCAGCCCTCAACACTCAGTCCCCAATCCTCAATCTTCAATACTCAATCCTCAATCCTCAATCCTCAATCCTCAGTCCTCAAACCTCAATCCTGAATCCTCAGTCCTCAATTCTCAGTCCTCAACAATCAGTTGTCAATCCTTAATCCTCAATAGAGTATCCTCAATTCACAGGTTTCAATACTCAATACTCAACCTGCAATCTTCAAATCCCTATCCACAAACATCAATTCTCATCACTCAGCCCTCAACACGCAGTCCCCAATCCTCAATCTTCAATCCTCAATCCTCAATCCTCAATCCTCAATCCTCAGTCCTCAAACCTCAATCCTGAATCCTCAGTCCTCAATTCTCAATCCTCAATCCTCAATCCTCAGACCTCAAACATCAATACTCAACCCTCAGTCATCGTCCTCAATCCACAACCCTCAATCGTCGATCCTCAATCTTCAATCATCAATATTCAATCTTCAATCCACAATCCTCAATCCTCAATCCTCAATCCTCAATGCTCAAGCCTCAGTCCTCAATCCTCAAACCTCAATCCTCAATCCTCAATACTCAATCTGCAACCCTCAATCCTCAATCCTCAATCCCCTATCCTCATTCTTCAATCCTCAATGCCCAGTCCTCAATCTTCAATCCTCAATCCGCAATCCTCAATTCTCAATCCTCAATCCTCAATCATGAATCCTCAATCCTCAATCTTCAATCCTCAATCCTCAATCCTCAATTCTCAATACTCAATATTCAATCCTCAATCCTCAATTCTCAATCCTCAATAATGAACCCTCAAACCTCAATCCTCAATCCTCAATCCTCAATCCTCGTTCTTCAATCCTCAATACCCAATCCTCAATCTTTAATCCTCAATCCTCAATCCTCAATTCTCTATCCTCAATCCTCAATCCTCAGACCTCAACCATCAATACTCATACCTCAGTCCTCGTCCTCAATCCACAACCCTCAATCCTCAATCCTCAGTCCTCAATCCTCAATCCTCAATCCTCAAACCTCAATACTCAATCGTCAGTCCCCGTCCTCAATCCTCAAACATGAATCCTCAATCCTCAATCTTCAATCATCAATACTCAATCTTCAATCCTCAATCCTCAATCTTCAATCCTCAATCCTCAATCCTCAATATTCAACACACAACCCTCAAACATCAATCCTCAATACTCAACCATCAATCCTCAATTCTCAATACTCAATAGAATACCCTGAATTCTCATGATTCAATACTCAATCCTCAATATTCAATAATCAAATCGCAATCCTCAAACATCAACTCTCAACACTCAGACCTCAATACTCTGTCCTCTCTCTTCAATCCTCCATCCTCATTCTTCAATCCTCAAGCGTCAATCGTCAATCCTCAATCCTGAATCCTCAATCCTCAACCCTCAACCCTCAATCCTCAGTCATCAAACCTCAATCCGGAATCCTCAATCCTGAATGATCAATCTTCAGCCGTCAGTCCTCAACAATCAATTGTCAATACTCAATCTTCAATCCTCAATCCTCAATCCTCGGTCCTCAATCCTCAATCGTCAATCTCCAATCCTGAATACTCAATCTTCAATCCTCAATCCTCAATCCTCAATCCTCAATCCTCAATCCTCATTCTTCAAGCCTCAATACCCAATCCTCAATCTTCAATCCTCAATCCTCAATCCTCAATTTTCAATCCTCAATACTCAGTCCTCAGTCCTCAAACCTCAATCCTCAACCCGCAACCCTCATCCTCAATCCTCAATCTTCAAACCTCAAACCTCAATCTTCAATCCTCAATATTCAATCTTCAATCCTCAATCCTCAATCCTCAATCCTCAATCCTCAATCCTCAGTATTCAACGCACAACCCTCAGCCATCAATGCTCAACACTCAACCATCAATCCTCTATTCTCAATGCTCAATAGAATATCCTGAATTCTCATGGTACAATACTCAATCCACAATATTCAATAATCAAATCTGAAACCTCAAACATCAATTCTCAAAACTCAATCCTCAACACTCAGTCCTCTCTCATCAATCCTCCATCCTCAATCCTCTATCCTCAAGCGTCGATCCTCAATCCTCAATCCTCAACCCTCAATCCTCAGTCCTCAAACCTCCACCACGAATCCTCAATTCTGAATCCTCAATCTTCAGCCATAAGACCTCAACAATCAATTGTCAATCCTCATTCCTCAATAGAATATCCTCAATTCACAGTTTTCAATACTCAACCCCATTCTTCAATCTTCAAATCTCAATCCACAAACATCAATTCTCATCACGCAACCCTCAACACTCAGTCCTCAAGCTGCAATCCTCAATCCTCAATCCTCAATCTTCAATCCTCAATACTCAATCCTCAATCTTCAATCCTCAATCCTCAATCCTCAATCCTCAATCCACATTCTTCAATCCTCAACACCCAATACTCCATCTTCAATCCTCAATCCTCAGTCCTCAATTCTCAATCCTCAATCCTCAATCCTCAGACCTCAAACATCAATACTCTACCGTCAGTCCTCTTCCTCAATCCACAACCCTCAATCGTCGATCCTCAATTTTCAATCATCAATATTCAATCTTCTATCCTCAATCCTCAATCCTCAATCCTCAATACTCAATCCTCATTGTTCAATGTTCAATCCTCAATACCCAATACCCAATCTTCAATCCTCAATCCTCAATCCTCAATCCTCAATCCACAATCCTCAATCCTCAGTCCTCAAACCTCAATCCTGAATCCTCAATCCTCAGCCCTCAGTCCTCAACAATCAGTTGTCAATCCTTAATCCTCAATAGAGTATCCTCAATTCACAGGTTTCAGTACTCAATACTCAACCTGCAATCTTCAAATCCCTATCCACAAACATCAATTCTCATCACTCAGCCCTCAACACTCAGTCCCCAATCCTCAATCTTCAATCCTCAATCCTCAATCCTCAATCCTCAATCCTCAGTCCTCAAACCTCAATCCTGAATCCTCAGTCCTCAATTCTCAGTCCTCAACAATCAGTTGTCAATCCTTAATCCTCAATAGAGTATCCTCAATTCACAGGTTTCAATACTCAATACTCAACCTGCAATCTTCAAATCCCTATCCACAAACATCAATTCTCATCACTCAGCCCTCAACACTCAGTCCCCAATCCTCAATCTTCAATCCTCAATCCTCAATCCTCAATCCTCAATCCTCAGTCCTCAAACCTCAATCCTGAATCCTCAGTCCTCAATTCTCAATCCTCAATCCTCAATCCTCAGACCTCAAACATCAATACTCAACCCTCAGTCATAGTCCTCAATCCACAACCCTCAATCCTCGATCCTCAATCTTCAATCATCAATATTCAATCTTCAATCCTCAATCCTCAATCCTCAATACTCAATCCACAATCCTCAATTCTCAATCCTCAATGCTCAATACTCAATCGTCAATCCTTCATCCCCAATCCTCAATCTTCAATCCTCAATCCTCAATCCTCAATCCTCAATCCTCAATCTTCAATCCTCAATAATCAATCTTCAATCCTCAATCCTCAATCCTCAATCCACAATCCTCAATCCTCAATCCTCAACCTTCAAACCTCAATACTCAAACTGCAATCCTCAATCCTCAGTCCTCACTCCTCAAACCTCATTCTTCAATCCTCAATACCGAATCCTCAATCTTCAATGCTCAATCCTCAATCCTCAATTCTCAATCCTCAATCCTCAATCCTCAGACTTCAAACACCAATACTCAAGCCACAGTCCTCGTCCTCAATCCACAACCCTCAACCGTCGATCCTCAATCTTCAATCATCAATATTCAATCTTCAATCCTCAATCCTCAATCCTCAATCCTCAATCCTCAATGCTCAAACCTCAGTCCTCAATCCTCAACCCTCAATCCTCAATCCTCAATACTCAATCTGCAACCCTCAATCCTCAATCCTCAATCCCCTATCCTCATTCTTCAATCCTCAATGCCCAGTCCTCAATCTTCAATCCTCAATCCGCAATCCTCAATTCTCAATCCTCAATCCTCAATCATGAATCCTCAATCCTCAATCTTCAACCCTCAATCCTCAATCCTCAATTCTCAATACTCAATATTCAATCCTCAATCCTCAATTCTCAATCCTCAATAATAAACCCTCAAACCTCAATCCTCAATCCTCAATCCTCAATCCTCGTTCTTCAATCCTCAATACCCAATCCTCAATCTTTAATCCTCAATCCTCAATCCTCAATTCTCAATCCTCAATCCTCAATCCTCAGACCTCAACCATCAATACTCATACCTCAGTCCTCGTCCTCAATCCACAACCCTCAGTCCTCAATCCTCAGTCCTCAATCCTCAATCCTCAATCATCAAACCTCAATACTCAATCGTCAGTCCCCGTCCTCAATCCTCAAACATGAATCCTCAATCCTCAATCTTCAATCATCAATACTCACTCTTCAATCCTCAATCCTCAATCTTCAGTCCTCAATCCTCAATCCTCAATATTCAACACACAACCCTCAAACATCAATCCTCAATACTCAACCATCAATCCTCAATTCTCAATACTCAATAGAATACCCTGAATTCTCATGATTCAATACTCAATCCTCAATATTCAATAATCAAATCGCAATCCTCAAACATCAACTCTCAACACCCAGACCTCAATACTCTGTCCTCTCTCTTCAATCCTCCATCCTCATTCTTCAATCCTCAAGCGTCAATCGTCAATCCTCAATCCTGAATCCTCAATCCTCAACCCTCAACCCTCAATCCTCAGTCATCAAACCTCAATCCGGAATCCTCAATCCTGAATGCTCAATCTTCAGCCGTCAGTCCTCAACAATCAATTGTCAATACTCAATCTTCAATCCTCAATCCTCAATCCTCGGTCCTCAATCCTCAATCGTCAATCTCCAATCCTGAATACTCAATCTTCAATCCTCAATCCTCAATCCTCAATCCTCAATCCTCAATCCTCATTCTTCAAGCCTCAATACCCAATCCTCAATCTTCAATCCTCAATCCTCAATCCTCAATTTTCAATCCTCAATACTCAGTCCTCAGTCCTCAAACCTCAATCCTCAACCCGCAACCCTCATCCTCAATCCTCAATCTTCAAACCTCAAACCTCAATCTTCAATCCTCAATATTCAATCTTCAATCCTCAATCCTCAATCCTCAATCCTCAATCCTCAATCCTCAGTATTCAACGCACAACCCTCAGCCATCAATGCTCAACACTCAACCATCAATCCTCTATTCTCAATGCTCAATAGAATATCCTGAATTCTCATGGTACAATACTCAATCCACAATATTCAATAATCAAATCTGAAACCTCAAACATCAATTCTCAAAACTCAATCCTCAACACTCAGTCCTCTCTCATCAATCCTCCATCCTCAATCCTCTATCCTCAAGCGTCGATCCTCAATCCTCAATCCTCAACCCTCAATCCTCAGTCCTCAAACCTCCACCACGAATCCTCAATTCTGAATCCTCAATCTTCAGCCATAAGACCTCAACAATCAATTGTCAATCCTCATTCCTCAATAGAATATCCTCAATTCACAGTTTTCAGTACTCAACCCCATTCTTCAATCTTCAAATCTCAATCCACAAACATCAATTCTCATCACGCAACCCTCAACACTCAGTCCTCAATCTGCAATCCTCAATCCTCAATCCTCAATCTTCAATCCTCAATACTCAATCCTCAATCATCAATCCTCAATCCTCAATCCTCAATCCTCAATCCACATTCTTCAATCCTCAACACCCAATACTCCATCTTCAATCCTCAATCCTCAGTCCTCAATCCTCAATCCTGAATCCTCAATCCTCAGCCCTCAGTCCTCAACAATCAGTTGTCAATCCTTAATCCTCAATAGAGTATCCTCAATTCACAGGTTTCAGTACTCAATACTCAACCTGCAATCTTCAAATCCCTATCCACAGACATCAATTCTCATCACTCAGCCCTCAACACTCAGTCCACAATCCTCAATCTTCAATCCTCAATCCTCAATCCTCAATCCTCAATCCTCAATCCTCAGTCCTCAAACCTCAATCCTGAACCTTCAGTCCTCAATTCTCAGTCCTCAATCCTCAATCCTCAATCCTCAATCTTCAATCCTCAATACTCAATCCTCAATCTTCAATCCTCAGTCCTCAATCCTCAATACTCAATCCACATTCTTCAATCCTCAACACCCAATACTCCATCTTCAATCCTCAATCCTCAGTCCTCAATTCTCAATCCTCAATCCTCAATCCTCAGACCTCAAACATCAATACTCAACCGTCAGTCCTCGTCCTCAATCCACAACCCTCAATCGTCGATCCTCAATTTTCAATCATCAATATTCAATCTTCTATCCTCAATCCTCAATCCTCAATCGTCAATACTCAATCCTCATTGTTCAATGTTCAATCCTCAATACCCGATACTCAATCTTCAATCCTCAATCCTCAATCCTCAATCCTCAATCCTCAATCCTCAATCCTCAGTCCTCAAACCTCAATCCTGAATCCTCAATCCTCAGCCCTCAGTCCTCAACAATCAGTTGTCAATCCTTAATCCTCAATAGAGTATCCTCAATTCACAGGTTTCAGTACTCAATACTCAACCTGCAATCTTCAAATCCCTATCCACAAACATCAATTGTCATCACTCAGCCCTCAACACTCAGTCCCCAATCCTCAATCTTCAATCCTCAATCCTCAATCCTCAATCCTCATTCCTCAAGCGTCGATCCTCAATCCTCAATCCTCAACCCTCAATCCTCAGTCCTCAAACCTCCACCACGAATCCTCAATTCTGAATCCTCAATCTTCAGCCATAAGACCTCAACAATCAATTGTCAATCCTCATTCCTCAATAGAATATCCTCAATTCACAGTTTTCAATACTCAACCCCATTCTTCAATCTTCAAATCTCAATCCACAAACATCAATTCTCATCACGCAACCCTCAACACTCAGTCCTCAATCTGCAATCCTCAATCCTCAATCCTCAATCTTCAATCCTCAATACTCAATCCTCAATCATCAATCCTCAATCCTCAATCCTCAATCCTCAATCCACATTCTTCAATCCTCAACACCCAATACTCCATCTTCAATCCTCAATCCTCAGTCCTCAATTCTCAATCCTCAATCCTCAATCCTCAGACCTCAAACATCAATACTCAACCGTCAGTCCTCGTCCTCAATCCACAACCCTCAATCGTCGATCCTCAATTTTCAATCATCAATATTCAATCTTCTATCCTCAATCCTCAATCCTCAATCCTCAATACTCAATCCTCATTGTTCAATGTTCAATTCTCAATACCCAATACTCAATCTTCAATCCTCAATCCTCAATCCTCAATCCTCAATCCACAATCCTCAATCCTCAGTCCTCAATCCTCAATCCTGAATCCTCAATCCTCAGCCCTCAGTCCTCAACAATCAGTTGTCAATCCTTAATCCTCAATAGAGTATCCTCAATTCACAGGTTTCAGTACTCAATACTCAACCTGCAATCTTCAAATCCCTATCCACAGACATCAATTCTCATCACTCAGCCCTCAACACTCAGTCCCCAATCCTCAATCTTCAATCCTCAATCCTCAATCCTCAATCCTCAATCCTCAGTCCTCAAACCTCAATCCTGAACCTTCAGTCCTCAATTCTCAGTCCTCAATCCTCAATCCTCAATCCTCAATCTTCAATCCTCAATACTCAATCCTCAATCTTCAATCCTCAATCCTCAATCCTCAATCCTCAATCCTCAATCCACATTCTTCAATCCTCAACACCCAATACTCCATCTTCAATCCTCAATCCTCAGTCCTCAATTCTCAATCCTCAATCCTCAATCCTCAGACCTCAAACATCAATACTCAACCGTCAGTCCTCGTCCTCAATCCACAACCCTCAATCGTCGATCCTCAATTTTCAATCATCAATATTCAATCTTCTTTCCTCAATCCTCAATCCTCAATCCTCAATACTCAATCCTCATTGTTCAATGTTCAATCCTCAATACCCAATACTCAATCTTCAATCCTCAATCCTCAATCCTCAATCCTCAATCCTCAATCCTCAATCCTCAGTCCTCAAACCTCAATCCTGAATCCTCAATCCTCAGCCCTCAGTCCTCAACAATCAGTTGTCAATCCTTAATCCTCAATAGAGTATCCTCAATTCACAGGTTTCAGTACTCAATACTCAACCTGCAATCTTCAAATCCCTATCCACAAACATCAATTCTCATCACTCAGCCCTCAACACTCAGTCCCCAATCCTCAATCTTCAATCCTCAATCCTCAATCCTCAATCCTCATTCCTCAGTCCTCAAACCTCAATCACCAATCCTCAATCCTCAATCTTCAATCCTCAATCCTCATTCCTCAATCCTCAATGTTCAATCCGCAATACACAATCCTCAATCTTCAATCCTCAATCCTCATTCCTCAATCCTCAAACCTCAATCCTCAATCCTCAATCCTCAATGCTCAAACCTCAGTCCTCAATCCTCAACCCTCAATCCTCAATCCTCAATACTCAATCTGCAACCCTCAATCCTCAATCCTCAATCCCCTATCCTCATTCTTCAATCCTCAATGCCCAGTCCTCAATCTTCAATCCTCAATCCGCAATCCTCAATTCTCAATCCTCAATTCTCAATCATGAATCCTCAATCCTCAATCTTCAATCCTCAATCCTCAATCCTCAATTCTCAATACTCAATATTCAATCCTCAATCCTCAATTCTCAATCTTCAATAATGAACCCTCAAACCTCAATCCTCAATCCTCAATCCTCAATCCTCGTTCTTCAATCCTCAATACCCAATCCTCAATCTTTAATCCTCAATCCTCAATCCTCAATTCTCAATCCTCAATCCTCAATCCTCAGACCTCAACCATCAATACTCATACCTCAGTCCTCGTCCTCTATCCACAACCCTCAATCCTCAATCCTCAGTCCTCAATCCTCAATCCTCAATCCTCAAACCTCAATACTCAACCGTCAGTCCCCGTCCTCAATCCTCAAACATGAATCCTCAATCCTCAATCTTCAATCATCAATACTCAATCTTCAATCCTCAATCCTCAATCTTCAATCCTCAATCCTCAATCCTCAATATTCAACACACAACCCTCAAACATCAATCCTCAATACTCAACCATCAATCCTCAATTCTCAATACTCAATAGAATACCCTGAATTCTCATGATTCAATACTCAATCCTCAATATTCAATAATCAAATCGCAATCCTCAAACATCAACTCTCAACACTCAGACCTCAATACTCTGTCCTCTCTCTTCAATCCTCCATCCTCATTCTTCAATCCTCAAGCGTCAATCGTCAATCCTCAATCCTGAATCCTCAATCCTCAACCCTCAACCCTCAATCCTCAGTCATCAAACCTCAATCCGGAATCCTCAATCCTGAATGCTCAATCTTCAGCCGTCAGTCCTCAACAATCAATTGTCAATACTCAATCTTCAATCCTCAATCCTCAATCCTCGGTCCTCAATCCTCAATCGTCAATCTCCAATCCTGAATACTCAATCTTCAATCCTCAATCCTCAATCCTCAATCCTCAATCCTCAATCCTCATTCTTCAAGCCTCAATACACAATCCTCAATCTTCAATCCTCGATCCTCAATCCTCAATTTTCAATTCTCAATACTCAGTCCTCAGTCCTCAAACCTCAATCCTCAACCCGCAGCCCTCATCCTCAATCCTCAATCTTCAAACCTCAAACCTCAATCTTCAATCCTCAATATTCAATCTTCAATCCTCAATCCTCAATCCTCAATCCTCAATCCTCAATCCTCAATCCTCAATATTCAACGCACAACCCTCAGCCATCAATGCTCAACACTCAACCATCAATCCTCTATTCTCAATGCTCAATAGAATATCCTGAATTCTCATGGTACAATACTCAATCCACAATATTCAATAATCAAATCTGAAACCTCAAACATCAATTCTCAAAACTCAATCCTCAACACTCAGTCCTCTCTCATCAATCCTCCATCCTCAATCCTCTATCCTCAAGCGTCTATCCTCAATCCTCAATCCTCAACCCTCAATCCTCAGTCCTCAAACCTCCACCACGAATCCTCAATTCTGAATCCTCAATCTTCAGCCATAAGACCTCAACAATCAATTGTCAATCCTCATTCCTCAATAGAATATCCTCAATTCACAGTTTTCAATACTCAACCCCATTCTTCAATCTTCAAATCTCAATCCACAAACATCAATTCTCATCACGCAACCCTCAACACTCAGTCCTCAATCTGCAATCCTCAATCCTCAATCCTCAATCTTCAATCCTCAATACTCAATCCTCAATCTTCAATCCTCAATCCTCAATCCCCAATCCTTAATCCTCAATCCTCAATATTCAATCCTCAATCCTTAGTCCACAAACCTCAATTCTGAATCCTCAATCCTGAGTCCTCAATCTTCAGCCCTCAGTCCTCAACAATCAGTAGTCAATCCTCAATCCTCAGTAGAATATCCTCAATTCACAGCTTTCAATACCTAATACTCGATCTGCAATCTTCAAACCACTATCGGCAAACATCAATTCTCATCACTCAACCCTCAACACTCAGTCCTCAATGTTCAATCCTCAATCCTCAATTCTCAATCTTCAATCCTCAATACTGAAACTTCAATCCTCAATCCTCAATCCTCAATCCTCAATCCTCAATACTCAATCCTCAATCTTCAATCCTCAATCCTCAATCCTCAATTTTCAATCCTCAATACTCAGTCCTCAGTCCTCAAACCTCAATCCTCAGCCCACAGCCCTCATCCTCAATCCTCAATCTTCAATCCTCAATCCTCAATCTTCAATCATCAATACTCAATCCTCAATCTTCAATCCTCAATCCTCAATCCTCAATCCTCAATCCACATTCTTCAATCCTCAACACCCAATACTCCATCTTCAATCCTCAATCCTCAGTCCTCAATTCTCAATCCTCAATCCTCAATCCTCAGACCTCAAACATCAATACTCAACCGTCAGTCCTCGTCCTCAATCCACAACCCTCAATCGTCGATCCTCAATTTTCAATCATCAATATTCAATCTTCTATCCTCAATCCTCAATCCTCAATCCTCAATACTCAATCCTCATTGTTCAATGTTCAATCCTCAATACCCAATACTCAATCTTCAATCCTCAATCCTCAATCCTCAATCCTCAATCCTCAATCCTCAATCCTCAGTCCTCAAACCTCAATCCTGAATCCTCAATCCTCAGCCCTCAGTCCTCAACGATCAGTTGTCAATCCTTAATCCTCAATAGAGTATCCTCAATTCACAGGTTTCAGTACTCAATACTCAACCTGCAATCTTCAAATCCCTATCCACAAACATCAATTCTCATCACTCAGCCCTCAACACTCAGTCCCCAATCCTCAATCTTCAATCCTCAATCCTCAATCCTCAATCCTCATTCCTCAGTCCTCAAACCTCAATCACCAATCCTCAATCCTCAATCTTCAATCCTCAATCCTCAATCCTCATTCCTCAATCCTCAATGTTCAATCCGCAATACACAATCCTCAATCTTCAATCCTCAATCCTCATTCCTCAATCCTCAAACCTCAATCCTCAATCCTCAATCCTCAATGCTCAAACCTCAGTCCTCAATACTCAACCCTCAATCCTCAATCCTCAATACTCAATCTGCAACCCTCAATCCTCAATCCTCAATCCCCTATCCTCATTCTTCAATCCTCAATGCCCAGTCCTCAATCTTCAATCCTCAATCCGCAATCCTCAATTCTTAATCCTCAATCCTCAATCATGAATCCTCAATCCTCAATCTTCAATCCTCAATCCTCAATCCTCAATTCTCAATACTCAATATTCAATCCTCAATCCTCAATTCTCAATCCTCAATAATGAACCCTCAAACCTCAATCCTCAATCCTCAATCCTCAATCCTCGTTCTTCAATCCTCAATACCCAATCCTCAATCTTTAATCCTCAATCCTCAATCCTCAATTCTCAATCCTCAATCCTCAATCCTCAGACCTCAACCATCAATACTCATACCTCAGTCCTCGTCCTCAATCCACAACCCTCAATCCTCAATCCTCAGTCCTCAATCCTCAATCCTCAATCCTCAAACCTCAATACTCAACCGTCAGTCCCCGTCCTCAATCCTCAAACATGAATCCTCAATCCTCAATCTTCAATCATCAATACTCAATCTTCAATCCTCAATCCTCAATCTTCAATCCTCAATCCTCAATCCTCAATATTCAACACACAACCCTCAAACATCAATCCTCAATACTCAACCATCAATCCTCAATTCTCAATACTCAATAGAATACCCTGAATTCTCATGATTCAATACTCAATCCTCAATATTCAATAATCAAATCGCAATCCTCAAACATCAACTCTCAACACTCAGACCTCAATACTCTGTCCTCTCTCTTCAATCCTCCATCCTCATTCTTCAATCCTCAAGCGTCAATCCTCAATCCTCAATCCTGAATCCTCAATCCTCAACCCTCAACCCTCAATCCTCAGTCATCAAACCTCAATCCGGAATCCTCAATCCTGAATGCTCAATCTTCAGCCGTCAGTCCTCAACAATCAATTGTCAATACTCAATCTTCAATCCTCAATCCTCAATCCTCAATCCTCGGTCCTCAATCCTCAATCGTCAATCTCCAATCCTGAATACTCAATCTTCAATCCTCAATCCTCAATCCTCAATCCTCAATCCTCAATCCTCATTCTTCAAGCCTCAATACCCAATCCTCAATCTTCAATCCTCAATCCTCAATCCTCAATTTTCAATCCTCAATCCTCAATCCTCAATCCTCAATCCTCAATCATCAGTCTTCAATCCTCAATACTCAATCTTCAATCCTCAATCCTCAATACTCAATCCTCAATCCTCATTCTTCAATCATCAATACCCAATCCTCAATCTTTAATCCTCAAACCTCAATCCTCAATACTCAATCCTCAATCCTCAGTCCTCAGTCCTCAAACCTCAATCCTCGACCCTCAGCCCTCGTCCTCAATCCTCAATCCTCAATCTTCAATCCTCGACCCTCAATCCTCAATCCTCAGTCCCAAATCCTCAATCTTCAACCCTCAATCCTCAACCCTCAATCTTCAATCCTCAATACTCAATCTTCAATCCTCAATCCTCATTCTTCAATCCTCAATACCCAATCCTCAATCCTCAATCCTCAATCATCAATCCTCAATCATCAATCCTCAATCTTCAATACTCAACCCTCAACCCTCAATCCTCGAACCTCAATACTCAACCATCAATCCTCAATTCTCAATACTCAATAGAATATCCTGAATTCTCAGGATTCTATACTCAAACCTCAATCCTCAACCCTCTGCCCTCACTCTCAATCCTCAATCCTCAATCCTCAAACCTCAACCCTCAACCGTCGGCCCTCGTCCTCAACCATCAACCCTCAATCCTCAATCCTCCCATTTTCAGTCATCAATACTCAATCTTCAATCCTCAATTCTCAATCCTCTGTCCTCAAACCTCAATCCTGAATCCTCGATCCTGAATCCTCAATCTTCAGCCCTCAGTCCTCTACAATCAGTTGTCAATCCTCAATCCTCAATAGAATATCATCAATACACAGTTTTCATTATTCAATACCCAATCCTCAATCCTCAATCCTCAATCCTCAATCCTCAATTCTCAGTCCTCAATCCTCAGTCCTCAGTCCTCTAACCTCAATCCTCAACCCTCAGCCCTCATCCTCAATCCTCAATCCTCAATCATCAATCCTGAATCCTCAATCCTCAATCCTCAATCCTCAATCCTCATTCTTCAATCCTCAACCGTCAGTCCTCGTCCTGAATCCTCAACCCTCAATCCTCAATCCTCAATATTCAATCCTCAATACTCAATATTCAACCCTCAATCCTCAATCCTCAATATTCAATCCTCAATCCTCAATCCTCAATCCTCAATCCTCAATCCTCAATCCTCATTCTTGAATCCTCAATACCCAATCCTCAATCGTCAACCCTCAATCCTCAATCCTCAATTCTCAATCCTCAACCCTCAGTCCTGGTCCTCAATCCACAACCATCAATACTCAATCCTCAATCTTCAATCATCAATATTCAATCTTCAGTCCTCAATCCTCAATCCTCAATCGTCAATCCTCAATCGCCAGGCGTCAATCCTCAATACTCAATCTTCAATCCTCAATCCTCAATCCTCATTCCTCAATCCTCATTCTTCAATCCTCAACACCCAATCCTCAATCTTCAATCCTCAATCCTCAATCCTCAATCCTCAATCTTCAATCCTCAATACTCAATCTTCAATAAACGATCCTCAATTCTCAATCCTCAATACTCAATCCTCATTAGTCAATCCTCAATCCCCAATCCTCAATCCTCAATCCTCAATGTTCATTGCGGTTTACCCAATCCTCAATCTTCAATACTCAATACCCAATCTTCAATTCTCAATCCTCAGTCCTCAATCCTCAGACTTCAAACACCAATACTCAAGCCCCAGTCCTCGTCCTCAACCCACAACCCTCAATCCTCAATCCTCAATCCTCAATCCTCAACCCACAATCCTCAATGTTCAATCCTCAATACCCAATCCTCAGTCTTCAATCCTCAATCTTCAATCCTTAATCCTCAATCCTCAATTCTCAACACTCTATCTTCAATCGTCAATCCTCAATTCTCAATCCTCAATACTGAATCCTCAAACCTCAATCCTCAATCCTCAAACCTCAATCCTCATTCTTCAATCCTCAATACCGAATCCTCAATCTTCAATGCTCAATCCTCAATCCTCAATTCTCAATCCTCAATCCTCAATCCTCAGACCTCGAACATCAATACTCAACCCTCAGTCCTCGTCCTCAAACCACAACCCTCAATCCTTAATCCTCAGTCCTCAATCCTCAATCCTCAATCCTCAAACCTCAATCCTTAACCGTCAGTCCCCGTCCTCAATCCTCAAACATGAATCCTCAATCCTCAATCTTCAATCATCAATACTCAATCTTCAATCCTCAATCCTCAATCCTCAATCCTCAATCCTCAATCCTCAATATTCAACACACAACCCTCAAACATCAACCCTCAATACTCAACCATCAATCCTCAATTCTCAATACTCAATAGAATATCCTGAATTCTCATGATTCAATACTCAATCCTCAATATTCAATAATCAAATCGCAATCCTCAAACATCAACTCTCAACTCTCAGTCCTCAATACTCTGTACTCTCTCTTCAATCCTCCATCCTCAATCTTCAATCCTCAAGCGTCAATCCTCAATCCTCAATCCTCACACCTCAATCCTCAATCCTCAACCCTCAATCCTCAGTCATCAAACCTCATTCCGGAATCCTCAATCCTGAATATTCAATCTTCAGCCGTCAGTCCTCAACAATCAATTGTCAATACTCAATCTTCAATCCTCAATCCTCAATCCTCGGTCCTCAATCCTCAATCGTCAACATCCAATCCTGAATACTCAATCTTCAATCCTCAATTCTCAATCCTCAATCCTCAATCCTCAATCCTCATTCTTCAATCCTCAATACCCAATGCTTAATCTTCAATCCTCAATCCTCATTCCTCAATTTTCAATCCTCAATACTCAGTCCTCAGTCCTCAAACCTCAATCCTCATCCCCCAGCCCTCATCCTCAATCCTCAATCTTCAATCCCCAATCCTCAATCTTCTATCCTCAATACTCAATCTTCAATCCTCAATCCTCAGTCCACAATCTTCAATACCCAATCCTCAATCCTCAATCCTCAATCATCAATCCTCAATCATCAATCCTCAATCTTCAATACTCAACCCTCAACCCTCAATCCTCGAACCTCAATACTCAACCATCAATCCTCAATTCTCAATACTCAATAGAATATCCTGAATTCTCAGGATTCTATACTCAAACCTCAATCCTCAACCCTCTGCCCTCACTCTCAATCCTCAATCCTCAATCCTCAAACCTCAACCCTCAACCGTCGGCCCTCGTCCTCAACCATCAACCCTCAATCCTCAATCCTCCCATTTTCAGTCATCAATACTCAATCTTCAATCCTCAATTCTCAATCCTCTGTCCTCAAACCTCAATCCTGAATCCTCGATCCTGAATCCTCAATCTTCAGCCCTCAGTCCTCTACAATCAGTTGTCAATCCTCAATCCTCAATAGAATATCATCAATACACAGTTTTCATTATTCAATACCCAATCCTCAATCCTCAATCCTCAATCCTCAATCCTCAATTCTCAGTCCTCAATCCTCAGTCCTCAGTCCTCTAACCTCAATCCTCAACCCTCAGCCCTCATCCTCAATCCTCAATCCTCAATCATCAATCCTGAATCCTCAATCCTCAATCCTCAATCCTCAATCCTCATTCTTCAATCCTCAACCGTCAGTCCTCGTCCTGAATCCTCAACCCTCAATCCTCAATCCTCAATATTCAATCCTCAATACTCAATATTCAACCCTCAATCCTCAATCCTCAATATTCAATCCTCAATCCTCAATCCTCAATCCTCATTCTTGAATCCTCAATACCCAATCCTCAATCGTCAACCCTCAATCCTCAATCCTCAATTCTCAATCCTCAACCCTCAGTCCTGGTCCTCAATCCACAACCATCAATACTCAATCCTCAATCTTCAATCATCAATATTCAATCTTCAGTCCTCAATCCTCAATCCTCAATTGTCAATCCTCAATCGCCAGGCGTCAATCCTCAATACTCAATCTTCAATCCTCAATCCTCAATCCTCATTCCTCAATCCTCATTCTTCAATCCTCAACACCCAATCCTCAATCTTCAATCCTCAATTCTCAATCCTCAATCCTCAATCCTCAGCCCTCAAACCTCAATCCTGAATCCTCAATCCTCAGCCCTCAGTCCTCAACAATCAGTTGTCAATCCTTAATCCTCAATAGAGTATCCTCAATTCACAGGTTTCAATACTCAATACTCAACCTGCAATCTTCAAATCCCTATCCACAAACATCAATTCTCATCACTCAGCCCTCAACACTCAGTCCCCAATCCTCAATACTCAATCTTCAATCCTCAGTCCTCAATACACAATCTTCAATCCTCAATCCTCAATCCTCAATCCTCATCCTCATTCTTCAATCCTCAATACCCAATCCTCAATCTTCAATCCTCAATCCTCAATCCTCAATTCTCAATCCTCAATCCTCAGTCCTCAGTCCTCAAACCTCAATCCTCAACCCTCAGCCCTCATCCTCAATCCTCAATCCTCAATCTTGAATCCTCAATCCCCAATCCGCAATGCCCAATCTTCAATCCTCGATCCCCAATCCTCAATCCTCAGACGTCAAACAGCAACACTCAACCCTCCGTCCTCGTCCTCAATCCACAAACATCATTCCTCAATCCTCAATCCTCAATCCTCAGTCCTCAATCTTCAGTCCTCAATCCTCAATCCTCAATCCTCAATCCTCAATCCTCAATGTTCAATCCGCAATACCCAAACCTCAATCTTCAATCCTCAATCCTCAATCCTCAATCCTCAAACCTCAGTCCTCAATCTTCAATCCTCAATGCTCAATCTTCTATCCTCGATCCTCAATCCTCAATCCTCAACCCTCAATCCTGAATCCTCATTCTTCAATCCTGAATACCCAATCCTCAATCGTCAACCCTCAATCCTCAATCCTCAATTCTCAATCCGCAATCCTCAGTCCTCAGTCCTCAAACCTCAAACCTCAACCCTCAGCCCTCATCCTCAAACCTCAATCCTCAATCCTCAATCCTCAACCTTCAATCCTCAATACTCAATCTTCAATTATCAATCCTCAATTCTCAATCCACAATAATCATTCCTCAATCGTCAATCCTCAATCCCCAATCCTCAATCCTCAATCCTCAATGTTCAATGCGCTTTACCCAATCCTCAATCTTCAATACGCAATACCCAATCTTCAACTCTCCATCCTCAATCCACAATCCTCAATCCTCAATCCTCAATCCTCAATCCTCAATCTTCAATCCTCAATACTCAGTCTTCAATCCTCAATCCTCAATCCTCAATCCTCAATCCTCATTCTTCAATACTCAATACCCAATCCACAATCTTCAATCCTCAATCCTCAATCCTCAATTCTCAATCCTAAATCCTCAATCCTTAGACCTCAAACAGCAATACTCAACCTTCAGTCCTGGTCCTCAATCCACAACCATCAATACTCAATCCTCAATCTTCAATCATCAATATTCAATCTTCAGTCCTCAATTCTCAATCCTCAATCCTCAATCCTCAATCCTCAACCCTCAATCCTCAATGTTCAATCCGCAATACCCAATCCTCAATCTTCAATCCTCAATCCTCAATCCTCAATCCTCAATCCTCAATCCTCAATCCTCAACCCTCAATCCTCAGTCCTCGAACCTCAAACCTGTATCCTCAATCCTGAATCCTGAATCTTCAGACCTCAGTCCTCAACAATCAGTTGTCAATTCTCAAACCTCAATAGAATATCATCAATTCATAGTTTTCAATACTCAATAATCAATCTGCAATTTTCAAATCTCTATCCACAAGCATCAATTCTCATCATTCAACCCTCAACACTCAGTCCCCAATCCTCAATCTTCAATACTCAGTCCTCAATCCTCAATCCTCGATCCTCAATCTTCAATCCTCAGTACTCAATCTTCAATCCTCCATCCTCAATCGTCAATCCTCGATCATCATTCCTCAATCGCCAGGCTTCAATCCTCAATACTCAATCTTCAATCCTCAATCCTCAATCCTCATTCCTCAATCCTCATTCTTCAATCCTCAATCTTCAATCCTCAATAATCAATCTCCAATCCTAGATCCTCAATACCCAATCCTCAATCCTTAATCCACAATCTTCAATCCTCAATCCCCAGTCCTCAATCTTCAATCCTCAATGTTCAATCCTCAATCCCCAATCCTCAGTCCTCAATCATCAATCCTCAATCCTCAAACCTCAATCCTCAACCGTCAGTCCTCGTCCTGAATCCTCAAACCTCAATCCTCAATACTCAATATTCAATCCTCAATACTCAATATTCAATCCTCAATCCTCAATCCTCAAACCGCATTCCTCAATCGCCAACCCTCAATCCTCAATCCTCAATCCTCAATCCTCATTCTTCAATCCTCAACCGTCAGTCCTCGTCCTGAATCCTCAACCCTCAACCCTCAATCCTCAATATTCAATCCTCAATACTCAATATTCAATCCTCAATCCTCAATCCTCAATCCGCAATCCTCAATCCTCAATCCTCAATCCTCAATCCTCAATCCTCAATCCTCAATCCTCAATCCTCAATCCTCAATCCTCATACTTGAATCCTCATTACCCAATCCTCAATCGCCAACCCTCAATCCTCAATCCTCAATTCTCAATCCTCAACTCTCAGTCCTGGTCCTCAATCCACAACCATCAATTCTCAATCCTCAATCTTCAATCATCAATATTCAATCTTCAGTCCTCAATCCTCAATCCTCAATGCTCTATCCTCAATCCTCAATCCTCAATGTTCAATCCGCAATACCCAATCCTCAATCTTCAATCCTCAATCCTCAATCCTCAATCCTCAATCCTCAATCCTCAATCCTCAATCCTCAATCCTCAGTCCTCGAACCTCAAACCTGTATCCTCAATCCTGAATCCTCAATCTTCATACCTCAGTCCTCAGCAATCAGTTGCCAATTCTCAAACCTCAATAGAATATCATCAATTCACAGTTTTCAATACTCAATTATCAATCTGCAATTTTCAAATCTCTATCCACAATCATCAATTCTCATCATTCAACCCTCAGCACTCAGTCCCCAATCCTCAATCTTCAATACTGAATCCTCAATCCTCAATCCTCGATCCTCAATCTACAAACCTCAATACTCAATCCTCAATCCTCAATCCTCAATCTTCAATCTTCAATTCTCAATTCTCAATACTCAATCGTCAATCCTCAATCCGCAATCCTCAATCCTCAATCATCAATCCTCAATCATGAATCCTCAATCTTCAATACTCAACCCTCAACCCTCAATCCTCGATCCTCAATACTCAACCATCAATCCTCAATACTCAATCTTCAATAAACGATCCTCAATTCTCAATCCTCAATACTCAATCCTCATTCGTCAATCCTCAATCTCCAATCCTCAATCTTCAATGCTCAATCCTCAATCCTCATTCCTCAATCCTCAATACTCAATCCTCAATCCTCAATCCTCAATCTTCAATCTTCAACCTTCAATCCTCAATACTCAATCTTCAATTATCAATCCTCAATTCTCAATCCACAATCATCAATCCTCAATCCTCAATCCTCAACCCTCAATCCTCAGTCCTCGAACCTCAAACCTGTATCCTCAATCCTGAATCCTCAATCTTCAGACCTCAGTCCTCAACAATCAGGTGACAATTCCCAAACCTCAATAGAATATCATCAATTCATAGTTTTCAATACTCACTAATCAATCTGCAATTTTCAAATCTCTATCCACAAGCATTAACTCTCATCATTCAACCCTCAACGCTCAGTCCCCAATCCTCAATCTTCAATACTCAGTCCTCAATCCTCAATCCTCGATCCTCAATCTTCAATCCTCAGTACTTAATCTTCAATCCTCCATCCTCAATCGTCAATCCTCGATCCTCAGTCCTCAATCGCCCGGCTTCAATCCTCAATAATCAATCTTCAATCCTCAATCCACAATCCTCATTCCTCAATCCTCATTCTTCAATCCTCAACGCCCAATCCTCAATCTTCAATCCTCAATCCTCAATCCTCAACTCTCAATCCTCAATCCTCAGTCCTCAGTCCACAAACCTCAATCCTCAATCCTCAGCCCTCATCCTCAATTCTCAATCCTCAAACTTCAATCCTCAATCCTCAATCCTCAATTCTCAATCCTCAATCCTCAGTCCTCGGTCCTCAAACCTCTACCCTCAACCCTCAGCCCTCATCCTCAATCCTCAATCCTCAATCCTCAATCCTCAATCTTCAATCCTCAATACTCAATCTTCAATAAACGATCCTCAATTCTCAATCCTCAATACTCAATCCTCATTCGTCAATCCTCAATCTCCAATCCTCAATCTTCAATCCTCAATCCTCAATCCTCATTCCTCAATCCTCAATACTCAATCCTCAATCCTCAATCCTCAATCTTCAATCTTCAATTCTCAATTCTCAATACTCAATCGTCAATCCTCAATCCTCAATCCTCAATCCTCAATCATCAATCCTCAATCATCAATCCTCAATCTTCAATACTCAACCCTCAACCCTCAATCCTCGAACCTCAATACTCAACCATCAATCCTCAATTCTCAATACTCAATAGAATATCCTGAATTCTCAGGATTCTATACTCAAACCTCAATCCTCAACCCTCTGCCCTCACTCTCAATCCTCAATCCACAATCCTCAAACCTCAACCCTCAACCGACAGCCCTCGTCCTCAACCATCAACCCTCAATCCTCAATCCTCCCATTTTCAGTCATCAAGACTCAATCTTCAATCCTCAATTCTCAATCCTCTGTCCTCAAACCTCAATCCTGAATCCTCGATCCTGAATCCTCAATCTTCAGCCCTCAGTCCTCTACAATCAGTTGTCTATCCTCAATCCTCAATAGAATATCATCAATACACAGTTTTCATTAGTCAATACCCAATCCTCAATCCTCAATCCTCAATCCTCAATCCTCAATTCTCAGTCCTCAATCCTCAGTCCTCAGTCCTCTAACCTCAATCCTCAACCCTCAGCCCTCATCCTCAATCCTCAATCCTCAATCATCAATCCTGAATCCTCAATCCTCAATCCTCAATCCTCAATCCTCAATCCTCATTCTTCAATCCTCAACCGTCAGTCCTCGTCCTGAATCCTCAACCCTCAATCCTCAATCCTCAATATTCAATCCTCAATACTCAATATTCAACCCTCAATCCTCAATCCTCAATATTCAATCCTCAATCCTCAATCCTCAATCCTCAATCCTCAATCCTCAATCCTCATTCTTGAATCCTCAATACCCAATCCTCAATCGTCAACCCTCAATCCTCAATCCTCAATTCTCAATCCTCAACCCTCAGTCCTGGTCCTCAATCCACAACCATCAATACTCAATCCTCAATCTTCAATCATCAATATTCAATCTTCAGTCCTCAATCCTCAATCCTCAATCGTCAATCCTCAATCGCCAGGCGTCAATCCTCAATACTCAATCTTCAATCCTCAATCCTCAATCCTCATTCCTCAATCCTCATTCTTCAGTCCTCAACACCCAATCCTCAATCTTCAATCCTCAATCCTCAATCCTCAATCCTCAATCTTCAATCCTCAATACTCAATCTTCAATAAACGATCCTCAATTCTCAATCCTCAATACTCAATCCTCATTAGTCAATCCTCAATCCCCAATCCTCAATCCTCAATCCTCAATGTTCATTGCGGTTTACCCAATCCTCAATCTTCAATACTCAATACCCAATCTTCAATTCTCAATCCTCAGTCCTCAATCCTCAGACTTCAAACACCAATACTCAAGCCCCAGTCCTCGTCCTCAACCCACAACCCTCAATCCTCAATCCTCAATCCTCAATCCTCAACCCTCAATCCTCAATGTTCAATCCTCAATACCCAATCCTCAGTCTTCAATCCTCAATCTTCAATCCTTAATCCTCAATCCTCAATTCTCAACACTCTATCTTCAATCGTCAATCCTCAATTCTCAATCCTCAATACTGAATCCTCAAACCTCAATCCTCAATCCTCAAACCTCAATCCTCATTCTTCAATCCTCAATACCGAATCCTCAATCTTCAATGCTCAATCCTCAATCCTCAATTCTCAATCCTCAACCCTCAATCCTCAGACCTCGAACATCAATACTCAACCCTCAGTCCTCGTCCTCAAACCACAACCCTCAATCCTTAATCCTCAGTCCTCAATCCTCAATCCTCAATCCTCAAACCTCAATCCTCAACCGTCAGTCCCCGTCCTCAATCCTCAAACATGAATCCTCAATCCTCAATCTTCAATCATCAATACTCAATCTTCAATCCTCAATCCTCAATCCTCAATCCTCAATCCTCAATCCTCAATATTCAACACACAACCCTCAAACATCAACCCTCAATACTCAACCATCAATCCTCAATTCTCAATACTCAATAGAATATCCTGAATTCTCATGATTCAATACTCAATCCTCAATATTCAATAATCAAATCGCAATCCTCAAACATCAACTCTCAACTCTCAGTCCTCAATACTCTGTACTCTCTCTTCAATCGTCCATCCTCAATCTTCAATCCTCAAGCGTCAATCCTCAATCCTCAATCCTCACACCTCAATCCTCAATCCTCAACCCTCAATCCTCAGTCATCAAACCTCATTCCGGAATCCTCAATCCTGAATATTCAATCTTCAGCCGTCAGTCCTCAACAATCAATTGTCAATACTCAATCTTCAATCCTCAATCCTCAATCCTCGGTCCTCAATCCTCAATCGTCAACATCCAATCCTGAATACTCAATCTTCAATCCTCAATTCTCAATCCTCAATCCTCAATCCTCAATCCTCATTCTTCAATCCTCAATACCCAATGCTTAATCTTCAATCCTCAATCCTCATTCCTCAATTTTCAATCCTCAATACTCAGTCCTCAGTCCTCAAACCTCAATCCTCATCCCCCAGCCCTCATCCTCAATCCTCAATCTTCAATCCCCAATCCTCAATCTTCTATCCTCAATACTCAATCTTCAATCCTCAATCCTCAGTCCACAATCTTCAATCCTCAATGCTCAATCCTCAATCCTCAATCCTCAATCCTCAAACCGCAATCATCAACCGTCAGTCCTCGTCCTCAGACCTCAACACCCAATCCTCAATCCTCAAGCTTCAATCATCAATACTCTATCTGCAATCCTCAATCCTCAATCCTCAATCCTCAATCCTCAATCCTCAATATTCAACGCACAACCCTCAGCCATCAATGCTTAACACTCAACCATCAATCCTCAATTCTCAATGCTCAATATAATATCCTGAATTCTCATGGTACAATACTCAATCCACAATATTCAATAATCAAATCTGAATCCTCAAACATCAATTCTCAAAACTCAATCCTCAACACTCAGTCCTCTCTCATCAATCCTCCATCCTAAATCGTCAATCCTCAAGCGTCAATCCTCAATCCTCAATCCTCAACCCTCAATCCTCAGTCCTCAAACATCCACCACGAATACTCAATTCTGAATCCTCAATCTTCAGCCATAAGACCTCAACAATCAATTGTCAATCCTCATTCCTCAATAGAATATCTTCAATTCACAGTTTTCAATACTCAATCCCCATTCTTCAATCTTCAAATCTCAATCCACAAACATCAATTCTCATCACGCAACCCTCAACACTCAGTCCTCAATCTGCAATCCTCAATCCTCAGTCCTCAATTCTCAATCATCAATCCTCAATCCTCAGACCTCAAACATCAATACTCAACCGTCAGTCCTCGTCCTCAATCCACAACACTCAATCGTCGATCCTCAATTTTCAATCATCAATATTCAATCTTCTATCCTCAATCCTCAATCCTCAATCCTCAATACTCAATCCTCATTGTTCAATGTTCAATCCTCAATACCCAATACACAATCTTCAATCCTCAATCCTCAATCCTCAATCCTCAATCCTCAATCCTCAATCCTCAGTCCTCAAACCTCAATCCTGAATCCTCAATCCTCAGCCCTCAGTCCTCAACAATCAGTTGTCAATCCTTAATCCTCAATAGAGTATCCTCAATTCACAGGTTTCAGTACTCAATACTCAACCTGCAATCTTCAAATCCCTATCCACAAACATCAATTCTCATCACTCAGCCCTCAACACTCAGTCCCCAATCCTCAATCTTCAATCCTCAATCCTCAATCCTCAATCCTCAATCCTCAATCCTCAATCCTCAATCCTCAGTCCTCAAACCTCAATCCTGAATCCTCAATCCTCAGCCCTCAGTCCTCAACAATCAGTTGGCAATCCTTAATCCTCAATAGAGTATCCTCAATTCACAGGTTTCAGTACTCAATACTCAACCTGCAATCTTCAAATCCCTATCCACAAACATCAATTCTCATCACTCAGCCCTCAACACTCAGTCCCCAATCCTCAATCTTCAATGCTCAATCCTCAATCCTCAATCCTCAATCCTCAGCCCTCAAACCTCAATCCTGAACCTTCAGTCCTCAATTCTCAGTCCTCAATCCTCAATCCTCAATCCTCAATCTTCAATCCTCAATACTCAATCCTCAATCTTCAATCCTCAATCCTCAATCCTCAATCCTCAATCCACATTCTTCAATCCTCAACACCCAATACTCCATCTTCAATCCTCAATCCTCAGTCCTCAATTCTCAATCCTCAATCCTCAATCCTCAGACCTCAAACATCAATACTCAACCGTCAGTCCTCGTCCTCAATCCACAACCCTCAATCGTCGATCCTCAATTTTCAATCATCAATATTCAATCTTCTATCCTCAATCCTCAATCCTCAATCCTCAATACTCAATCCTCATTGTTCAATGTTCAATCCTCAATACCCAATACTCAATCTTCAATCCTCAATCCTCAATCCTCAATCCTCAATCCCCAATCCTCAATCCTCAGTCCTCAAACCTCAATCCTGAAACCTCAATCCTCAGCCCTCAGACCTCAACAATCAGTTGTCAATCCTTGATCCTCAATAGAGTATCCTCAATTCACAGGTTTCAGTACTCAATACTCTACCTGCAATCTTCAAATCCCTATCCACAAACATCAATTCTCATCACTCAGCCCTCAACACTCAGTCCCCAATCCTCAATCTTCAATCCTCAATCCTCAATCCTCAATCCTCAATCCTCAGTCCTCAAACCTCAATCATCAATACTCAATCCTCAATCTTCAATCCTCAATCCTCATTCCTCAATCCTCAATGTTCAATCCGCAATACACAATCCTCAATCTTCAATCCTCAATCCTCATTCCTCAATCCTCAAACCTGAATCCTCAATCCTCAATCCTCAGTCCTCGAACCTCAAACCTGTATCCTCAATCCTGAAACCCCAATCGTCAGACCTCAGTCCTCAACAATCAGTTGTCAATTATCAATCCTCAATAGAATATCATCAATTCACTGTTTTCAATACTCAATACTCAATCTGCAATTTTCAAATCTCTATCCACAAACATCAATTCTCATCATTCAACCCTCAACACTCAGTCCCCAATCCTCAATCTTCAATACTCAATCCTCAATCCTCAATCCTCGAACCTCAATCTTCAATACTCAATACTCGATCCTCAATCCTCAATCCTCAATCCTCAATCTTCAATCCTCAATACTCAATCTTCAAACCTCAATCCTCAATCCTCAATTCTCAATCCTCAATCCTCAGTCCTCAGACCTCAAACCTCTATCCTCAACCCTCAGCCCTCATCCTCAATCCTCAATCCTCAATCCTCAATCCTCAATCCTCAATCTTCAATCCTCAATACTCAATCTTCAATAATCAATCCTCAATTCTCAATCCTCAATACTCAATCCTCAATCGTCAATCCTCAATCACCAATCCTCAATCTTCAATCCTCAATCCTCAATCATCAATCCTCAATCCTCAATTTTCAATCCTCAATACTCAATCTGCAATCCTCAATACTCAGTCCGCAATCCTGAATGCTCAATCCTCAATCCTCAATCTTCAATCCTCAATACTCAGTCTTCAATCCTCGATCCTCAATACTCAATCCTCAATACTCATTCTTCAATCCTCAATACCCAATCCTCAATCTTCTATCCTCAATCCTCAATCCTCAATTCTCAATCCTCGATCCTCAATCCTCGGACCTCAAACAGCAATACTCAACCCTCAGTCCTCGTCCTCAATCCTCAACCATCAATACTGAATCCTCAATCTTCAATCATCAATATTCAATCTTCAGTCCTCAATCCTCAATCCTCAATCCTCAAACCTCAATCCTCAACCGTCAGTCCTCGTCCTCAAACCTCAACCCTCAATCCTCAATCCTCAATGTTCAATCATCAATACTCAATCTTCAATCCTCAATCCTCAATCCTCAATCCTTAATCCTCAATCCTCAATATTCAATCCTCAATCCTTAGTCCACAAACCTCAATTCTGAATCCTCAATCCTGAGTCCTCAATCTTCAGCCCTCAGTCCTCAACAATCAGTAGTCAATCCTCAATCCTCAGTAGAATATCCTCAATTCACAGCTTTCAATACTCAATACTCGATCTGCAATCTTCAGACCACTATCGACAAACATCAATTCTCATCACTCAACCCTCAACACTCAGTCCTCAATGTTCAATCCTCAATACTCAATTCTCAATCTTCAATCCTCAATACTGAAACTTGAATCCTCAACCCTCAATCCTCAATCCTCAATCCTCAATACTCAATCCTCAATCCTCAATCCTCAATTCTCAAACCTCAATCCTCAGTCCTCAGACCTCAAACCTCTACCCTCAACCCTCAGCCCTCATCCTCAATCCTCAATCCTCAATCCTCAATCCTCAATCCTCAATCTTCAATCCTCAATACTCAATCTTCAATAATCAATCCTCAATTCTCAGTCCTCAATGCTCAATCCTCAATCGTCAATCCTCAATCACCAATCCTCAATCTTCAATCCTCAATCCTCAATCATCAATCCTCAATCCTCAATTTTCAATCCTCAATACTCAATCTGCAATCCTCAATACTCAGTCCGCAATCCTGAATGCTCAATCCTCAATCCTCAATCTTCAATCCTCAATACTCAGTCTTCAATCCTCGATCCTCAATACTCAATCCTCAATCCTCATTCTTCAATCCTCAATACCCAATCCTCAATCTTCTATCCTCAATCCTCAATCCTCAATTCTCAATCCTCGATCCTCAATCCTCGGACCTCAAACAGCAATACTCAACCCTCAGTCCTCGTCCTCAATCCTCAACCATCAATACTGAATCCTCAATCTTCAATCATCAATATTCAATCTTCAGTCCTCAATCCTCAATCCTCAATCCTCAAACCTCAATCCTCAACCGTCAGTCCTCGTCCTCAAACCTCAACCCTCAATCCTCAATCCTCAATGTTCAATCATCAATACTCAATCTTCAATCCTCAATCCTCAATCCTCAATCCTTAATCCTCAATCCTCAATATTCAATCCTCAATCCTTAGTCCACAAACCTCAATTCTGAATCCTCAATCCTGAGTCCTCAATCTTCAGCCCTCAGTCCTCAACAATCAGTAGTCAATCCTCAATCCTCAGTAGAATATCCTCAATTCACAGCTTTCAATACTCAATACTCGATCTGCAATCTTCAAACCACTATCGACAAACATCAATTCTCATCACTCAACCCTCAACACTCAGTCCTCAATGTTCAATCCTCAATCCTCAATTCTCAACCTTCAATCCTCAATACTGAAACGTCAATCCTCAACCCTCAATCCTCAATCCTCAATCCTCAATACTCAATCCTCAATCCTCAATCCTCAATACTCAACCATCAATCCTCAATTCTCAATACTCAATAGAATATCCTGAATTCTCATGGTTCAATACTCAATCCACAATATTCAATAATCAAATCTGAATCCTCAAACATCAATTCTCAAAACTCAATCCTCAACACTCAGTCCTCTCTCATCAATCCTCCATCCTCAATCCTCAATCCTCAAGCGTCAATCCTCAATCCTCAACCCTCAATCCTCAGCCCTCAAACCTCCACCACGAATCCTCAATACTGAATCCTCAATCTTCAGCCATAAGACCTCAACAATCAATTGTCAATCCTCAATCCTCAATAGAATATCCTCAGTTCACAGTTTTCAATACTCAATCCCCATTCTTCAATCTTCAAATCTCAATCCACAAACATGAATCCTCGTCACGCAACCCTCAACACTCAGTCCTCAATCTTCAATACTCAATCCTCAATCCTCAATACTCAATCTTCAATCCTAAATCCTCAATCCTCAATCCTCAATACTCAAACTGCAACCATCAATCCTCAGTCCTCACTCCTCAATCCTCATTCTTCAATCCTCAATACCGAATCCTCAACCTTCAATCCTCAATCCTCAATCCTCAATTCTCAATCCCCAATCCTCAATCCTCAGACTTCAAACACCAATACTCAACCCTCAGTCCTCGTCCTCAATCCACAGCCCTCAATCCTCAATCCTCAATCTCCAATCATTAATATTCAATCTTCAATCCTCAATCCTCAATCCTCAATCCTCAACCCTCAACCCTCAATCCTCAGTCATCAAACCTCAATCCGGAATCCTCAATCCTGAATGCTCAATCTTCAGCCGTCAGTCCTCAACAATCAATTGTCAATACTCAATCTTCAATCCTCAATCCTCAATCCTCGGTCCTCAATCCTCAATCGTCAATCTCCAATCCTGAATACTCAATCTTCAATCCTCAATCCTCAATCCTCAATCCTCGATCCTCAATCCTCATTCTTCAATCCTCAATACCCAATCCTCAGTCTTCAATCCTCAATCCTCAATCCTCAATTTTCAATCCTCAATACTCAGTCCTCAGTCCTCAAACCTCAATCCTCAACCCCCAGCCCTCATCCTCAATCCTCAACCTTCAATCCTCAATCCTCAATCTTCAATCCTCAATAATCAATCTTCAATCCTCAATCCTCAGTCCACAATCTTCAATCCTCAATGCTCAATCCTCAATCCTCATTCTTCAATCCTCAATACACAATCCTCAATCTTCAATCCTCAATCCTCAATCCTCGATTCTCAATCCTCAATACTCAGTCCTCAGTCCTCAAACCTCAATCCTCAACCCCCAGCCCTCATCCTCAATCCTCAATCCTGAATCCTCAATCCTCAATCTTCAATCCTCAATCCTCAGTCCACAATCTTCAATCCTCAATGCTCAATCCTCAATCCTCAATCCTCAGTCCTCAATCCTCAATCCTCAATCCTCAAACCTCAATCCTCAACCGTCAGTCCTCGTCCTCAAACCTCAACCCCCAGTCCTCAATCCTCAATCTTCAATCATCAATACTCTATCTTCAATCCTCAATCCTCAATCCTCAATCCTCTATCCTCAATCCTCAATATTCAACGCACAACCCTCAACCATCAATCCACAATACTCAACCATCAATCCTCAATTCTCAATACTCAATAGAATATCCTGAATTCTCATGGTTCAATACTCAATCCACAATATTCAATAATCGAATCTGAATCCTCAAACATCAATTCTCAAAACTCAAAACTCAACACTCAGTCCTCTCTCATCAATCCTCCATCCTCAATCCTCAATCCTCAAGCGTCAATCCTCAATCCTCAATCCTCAACCCTCAATCCTCAGCCCTGAAACCTCCACCACGAATCCTCAATACTGAATCCTCAATCTTCAGCCATAAGACCTCAACAATCAATTGTCAATCCTCAATCCTCAATAGAATATCCTCAATTCACAGTTTTCAATTCTCAATCCCCATTCTTCAATCTTCAAATCTCAATCCACAAACATCAATTCTCATCACGCAACCCTCAACACTCAGTCCTCAATCTTCAATCCTCAATCCTCAATCCTCAATCTTCAATCCTCAATACTCAATCTTCAATACTCAATCCTCAATTCTCAATCCTCAATGCTCAATACTCAATCGTCAATCCTCAATCCCCAATCCTCAATCTTCAATCCTCAATCCTCAATCCTCAATCCTCAATCCTCAATCCTCACTCTTCAATCCTCAATACTCAAACTGCAATCCGCAATCCTCAGTCCTCACTCCTCAATCCTCATTCTTCAATCCTCAATACCGAATCCTCAACCTTCAATCCTCAATCCTCAATCCTCAATTCTCAATCCTCAATCCTCAATCCTCAGACTTCAAACACCAATGCTCAACCCTCAGTCCTCGTCCTCAATCCACAGCCCTCAATCCTCAATCCTCAATCTTCAATCTATAATATTCAATCTTCAATCCTCAATCTTCAATCCTCAACCCTCAATCCTCAATACTCAATCCTCAATCCTCAATCTTCAATCCTCAATACTCAATCTTCAATCCACAATCCTCAATCCTCAATCCTCAATCCACATTCTTCAATCCTCAACACCCAATCCTCAAACCTCAAACCTCAACCGTCAGTCCTCGTCCTCAATCCTCAATCCTCAATCTTCAATCCTCAATACTCAATCTTCAATCCGCAATCCTCAATCTTCAATCCTCAATCCTCAATCCTCAATTCTCAATCCTCAATCCTCAATCCTCAATCATCAGTCCTCAATCCTCAATTTTCAATCCTCAATCCTCAATCCTCAATCCTCAATGTTCAATCCGCAATACACAATCCTCAATCTTCAATCCTCAGTCCTCATTCCTCAATCCTCAAAACTCAATCCTCAATCCTCAATCCACATTCTTCAATCCTCAACACCCAATCCTCAAACCTCAATCCTCAACCGTCAGTCCTCGTCCTCAGTCCTCAATCCTCAATCTTCAATCCTCAGTACTCAATCTTCAATCCGCAATCCTCAATCTTCAATCCTCAATCCTCAATCCTCAATTCTCAATACTCAATCCTCAATCCTCAATCATCAATCCTCAATCCTCAATTTTCAATCCTCAATCCTCAATCCTCAATCCTCAATCCTCAATTTTCAATCCTCAATACTCAATCTGCAATCCTCAATACTCAGTCCGCAATACTGAATGCTCAATCTTCAATCCTCAATCTTCAATCCTCAATACTCAGTCTTCAATCCTCGATCCTCAATACTCAATCCTCAATCCTCATTCTTCAATCCTCAATACCCAATCCTCAATCTTCAATCCTCAATCCTCAATCCTCAATTCTCAATCCTCGATCCTCAATCCTCGGACCTCAAACAGCAATACTCAACCCTCAATGTTCAATCATCAATACTCAATCTTCAATCCTCAATCCTCAATCCTCAATCCTTAATCCTCAATCCTCAATATTCAATCCTCAATCCTCAGTCCACAAACCTCAGTTCTGAATCCTCAATCCTGAGTCCTCAATCTTCAGCCCTCAGTCCTCATCAATCAATTGTCAATCCTCAATCCTCAATATTCAATCCTCAATCCTCAATCCGCAATCCTCAATCCTCAATCCTCAATCCTCAATCCACATTCTTCAATCCTCAATACCCAATTCTCAATCTACAATACTCAATCCTCAATCCTCAATTCTCAATCCTCAATCCTCAGTCCTCAGTCCTCAAACCTCAATCCTCGACCCTCAGCCCTCATCCTCAATCCCCAATCCTCAATCCTCAATTCTCAGTCTTCAATCCTCAATACTCAATTTTCAATAGTCAATCCTCAATTCTCAATCCTCAATACTCATTCCTCAATCCTCAATCCTCCATCCTCAATCCTCAATACTCAATCCTCAATCCTCAATCCTCATTCTTCAATCCTCAATCTTCAATGCTCAATCCTCAATCCTCAATCCTCAATCCTCAATCCTCAGTCATCAAACCTCAATCCGGAATCCTCAATCCTGAATACTCAATCTTCAGCCGTCAGTCCTCAACAATCAATTGTCAATCCTCAATCCTCAATATTCAATCCTCAATCCTCAATCCGCAATCCTCAATCCTCAATCCTCAATCCTCAATCCTCAATCTTCAATCCCCAATCCTCAATCCTCAGTCCTCAATCCACATTCTTCAATCCTCAATACCCAATTCTCAATCTACAATACTCAATCCTCAATCCTCAATTCTCAATCCTCAATCCTCAGTCCTCAGTCCTCAAACCTCAATCCTCGACCCTCAGCCCTCATCCTCAATCCCCAATCCTCAATCCTCAATTCTCAGTCTTCAATCCTCAATACTCAATTTTCAATAGTCAATCCTCAATTCTCAATCCTCAATACTCATTCCTCAATCTTCAATCCTCCATCCTCAATCCTCAATACTCAATCCTCAATCCTCAATCCTCATTCTTCAATCCTCAATCTTCAATGCTCAATCCTCAATCCTCAATCCTCAATCCTCAATCCTCAGTCATCAAACCTCAATCCGGAATCCTCAATCCTGAATACTCAATCTTCAGCCGTCAGTCCTCAACAATCAATTGTCAACCCTCAATCCTCAATATTCAATCCTCAATCCTCAATCCGCAATCCTCAATCCTCAATCCTCAATCCTCAATCCTCAATCCTCAATCTTCAAACCCAATCCTGAATCCTCAGTCCTCAATCCACATCCTTCAATCCTCAACACCCAATCCTCAATCAACAATACTCAATCCTCGATCCTCAATTCTCAATCCTCAATCCTCAGTCCTCAGTCCTCAAACCTCAATCCTCGACCCTCAGCCCTCATCCTCAATCCCCAATCCTCAATCCTCAATCCTCAATCTTCAATCCTCAATGCTCAATCTTCAATAATCAATCCTCAATTCTCAATCCTCAATACTCATTCCTCAATCGTCAATACTCAATCCCCAATCCTCAATCTTCAATCCTCAATCCTGAATCTTCAATCCTCAATCCTCAGTCTTCAATCCTCAATCCTCAATCTTCAATCCTCAATACTCAATCTTCAATCCTCTATCCTCAATCCTCAATCCTCAATCCTCAATCCTCAATCCTCAATCCTCAATCCTCAATCCTCAATCCTCAATCTTCAATCCTCAATACTCATTATTCAATCCTCAATCCTCAATCCTCAATCCTCAATCCTCAATCCTCAATCCTCAATGTTCAACCCGCAATACACAATCCTCAACTTTCAATCCTCAATCCTCATTCCTCAATCCTCAAACCTCAATCCTCAATCCTCAATCCTCAGTCCTCGAACCACAAACCCGTATCCTCAATACTGAATCCTCAATCTTCAGACCTCAGTCCTCAACAATCAGTTGTCAATTATCAATCCTCAATAGAATATCATCAATTCACTGTTTTCAATACTCAATTCTCAATCTGCAATTGTCAAATCTCTATCAACAAACATCAATTCTCATCATTCAACCCTCAACACTCAGTCCCCAATCCTCAATCTTCAATACTCAATCCTCAATCCTCAATCCTCGATCCTCAATCTTCAATCCTCAATACTCGATCCTCAATCCTCAATCCTCAATCCTCAATCTTCAATCCTCAACTTTCAATCATCAACACTCAATCTTCAATGCTCATTCCTCAATCCTCAATCCTCAATTCTCAATCCTCAATCGTCAATCTTCAATCCTCAATACTCAATCTTCAATCCTCAATTCTCAATCCTCGGTCCTCAATCCTCAATCGTCAATCTCCAATTCTGAATACTCAATCTTCAATCATCAATCCTCAATCCTCAATCCTCAATCCTCAATCCTCAATCCTCAATCCTCATTCTTCAATCCTCAATACCCAATCCTCAATCTTCAATCCTCAATCCTCAATCCTCGATTCTCAATCCTCAATACTCAGTCCTCAGTCCTCAAACCTCAATCCTCAACCCTCAGCCCTCATCCTCAATCCTCAATCCTCAATCCTCAATACTCAATCTTCAATCCTCAATCCTCAGTCCACAATCTTCAATCCTCAATGCTCAATCCTCAATCCTCAATCCTCAGTCCTCAATCCTCAATCCTCAATCCTCAAACCTCAATCCTCAACCGTCAGTCCTCGTCCTCAAACCTCAACCCCCAGTCCTCAATCCTCAATCTTCAATCATCAATACTCTATCTTCAATCCTCAATCCTCAATCCTCAATCCTCAATCCTCTATCCTCAATCCTCAATATTCAACGCACAACCCTCAACCATCAATCCACAATACTCAACCATCAATCCTCAATTCTCAATACTCAATAGAATATCCTGAATTCTCATGGTTCAATACTCAATCCACAATATTCAATAATCAAATCTGAATCCTCAAACATCAATTCTCAAAACTCAAAACTCAACACTCAGTCCTCTCTCATCAATCCTCCATCCTCAATCCTCAATCCTCAAGCGTCAATCCTCAATCCTCAATCCTCAACCCTCAATCCTCAGCCCTGAAACCTCCACCACGAATCCTCAATACTGAATCCTCAATCTTCAGCCATAAGACCTCAACAATCAATTGTCAATCCTCAATCCTCAATAGAATATCCTCAATTCACAGTTTTCAATTCTCAATCCCCATTCTTCAATCTTCAAATCTCAATCCACAAACATCAATTCTCATCACGCAACCCTCAACACTCAGTCCTCAATCTTCAATCCTCAATCCTCAATCCTCAATCTTCAATCCTCAATACTCAACCTTCAATACTCAATCCTCAATTCTCAATCCTCAATGCTCAATACTCAATCGTCAATCCTCAATCCCCAATCCTCAATCTTCAATCCTCAATCCTCAATCCTCAATCCTCAATCCTCAATCCTCACTCTTCAATCCTCAATACTCAAACTGCAATCCGCAATCCTCAGTCCTCACTCCTCAATCCTCATTCTTCAATCCTCAATACCGAATCCTCAACCTTCAATCCTCAATCCTCAATCCTCAATTCTCAATCCTCAATCCTCAATCCTCAGACTTCAAACACCAATGCTCAACCCTCAGTCCTCGTCCTCAATCCACAGCCCTCAATCCTCAATCCTCAATCTTCAATCTGTAATATTCAATCTTCAATCCTCAATCTTCAATCCTCAACCCTCAATCTTCAATACTCAATCCTCAATCCTCAATCTTCAATCCTCAATACTCAATCTTCAATCCACAATCCTCAATCCTCAATCCTCAATCCACATTCTTCAATCCTCAACACCCAATCCTCATACCTCAAACCTCAACCGTCAGTCCTCGTCCTCAATCCTCAATCCTCAATCTTCAATCCTCAATACTCAATCTTCAATCCGCAATCCTCAATCTTCAATCCTCAATCCTCAATCCTCAATTCTCAATCCTCAATCCGCAATCCTCAATCATCAATCCTCAATCCTCAATTTTCAATCCTCAATCCTCAATCCTCAATCCTCAATCCTCAATGTTCAATCCGCAATACACAATCCTCAATCTTCAATCCTCAGTCCTCATTCCTCAATCCTCAAACCTCAATCCTCAATCCTCAATCCACATTCTTCAATCCTCAACACCCAACCCTCAAACCTCAATCCTCAACCGTCAGTCCTCGTCCTCAATCCTCAATCCTCAATCTTCAATCCTCAGTACTCAATCTTCAATCCGCAATCCTCAACCTTCAATCCTCAATCCTCAATCCTCAATTCTCAATCCTCAATCCTCAATCCTCAATCATCAATCCTCAATCCTCAATTTTCAATCCTCAATCCTCAATCCTCAATCCTCAATCCTCAATTTTCAATCCTCAATACTCAATCTGCAATCCTCAATACTCAGTCCGCAATCCTGAATGCTCAATCTTCAATCCTCAATCTTCAATCCTCAATACTCAGTCTTCAATCCTCGATCCTCAATACTCAATCCTCAATCCTCATTCTTCAATCCTCAATACCCAATCCTCAATCTTCAATCCTCAATCCTCAATCCTCAATTCTCAATCCTCGATCCTCAATCCTCGGACCTCAAACAGCAATACTCAACCCTCAGTCCTGGTCCTCAATCCACAACCATCAATACTGAATCCTCAATCTTCAATCATCAATATTCAATCTTCAGTCCTCAATCCTCAATCCTCAATCCTCAAACCTCAATCCTCAACCGTCAGTGCTCGTCCTCAAACCTCAACCCTCAATCCTCAATCCTCAATGTTCAATCATCAATACTCAATCTTCAATCCTCAATCCTCAATCCTCAATCCTTAATCCTCAATCCTCAATATTCAATCCTCAATCCTTAGTCCACAAACCTCAATTCTGAATCCTCAATCCTGAGCCCTCAATCTTCAGCCCTCAGTCCTCAACAATCACTAGTCAATCCTCAATCCTCAGTAGAATATCCTCAATTCACAGCTTTCAATACTCAATACTCGATCTGCAATCTTCAAACCACAATCGACAAACATCAATTCTCATCACTCAACCATCAACACTCAGTCCTCAATGTTCAATCCTCAATCCTCAATTCTCAATCTTCAATCCTCAATACTGAAACTTCAATCCTCAATCCTCAATCCTCAATCCTCAATCCTCAATACTCAATCCTCAATCCTCAATCCTCAATCCTCAATCTTCAATCCTCAATACTCAATCTTCAAACCTCAATCCTCAATCCTCAATCCTCAATCCTCAATCATCAATGCTCAATACTCAATCGTCAATCCTCAATCCCCAATCCTCAATGTTCAATCCTCAATCCTCAATCCGCAATCCTCAATCCTCAATCTTCAATCCTCAATAATCAATCTTCAATCCTCAATCCTCAACCCTCAATCCTCAATCCTCAATCCTCAATCCTCAACCTTCAAACCTCAATACTCAAACTGCAATCCTCAATCCTCAGTCCTCACTCCTCAATCCTCATTCTTCAATCCTCAATACCGAATCCTCAATCTTCAATGCTCAATCCTCAATCCTCAATTCTCAATCCTCAATCCTCAATCCTCAGACTTCAAACACCAATACTCAAGCCCCAGTCCTCGTCCTCAACCCACAACCCTCAACCCTCAATCCTCAATCTTCAATCTATAATATTCAATCTTCAATCCTCAATCCTCAATCCTCAATCCTCAACCCTCAATCCTCAATGTTCAATCCTCAATACGCAATCCTCAGTCTTCAATCCTCAATCCTCAATACTCAATCCTCAATCCTCAATACTCAGTCCTCAATCCTCAATCTTCAATCCTCAATCCTCAATCCTCAATGCGCAATCTTCAATCCTCAATACTGAATCTTCAATCCTCAATCCTCAATCCTCAATCCTCAATCCTCATTCTTCAATCCTCAACACCCAATCCTCAATCTTCAATCCTCAATGTTCAATCCGCAATACCCAATCCTCAGACTTCAAACACCAATACTCAAGCCCCAGTCCTCGTCCTCAACCCACAACCCTCAATCCTCAATCCTCAAACATCAATCTATAATATTCAATCTTCAATCCTCAATCTTCAATCCTCAACCCTCAATCCTCAATCCTCAATCCTCAATCCTCAATCCTCAATCTTCAATCCTCAATACTCAATCTTCAATCCACAATCATCAATCCTCAATCCACAATCCACATTCTTGAATCCTCAACACCAAATCCTCAATCTTCAATCCTCATTCCACAGTCCTTAATTCTCAATCCTCAATCCTCAACCCTCAGACCTCAAACATCAATACTCAACCCTCAGTCCTCGTCCTCAATCCACAACCCTCAATTCTCGATCCTCAATACTCAATCTTCAATAATCAATCCTCAATTCTCAATCCTCAATACTCAATCCTCAATCGTCAATCCTCAATCAATAATCCTCAATCTTCAATCCTCAATCCTCAATCATCAATACTCAATCCTCAATTTTCAATCCTCAATACTCAATCTGCAATCCTCAATACTCAGTCCGCAATCCTCAATGCTCAATCCTCAATCCTCAATCTTCAATCCTCAATACTCAGTCTTCAATCCTCGATCCTCAATACTCAATCCTCAATCCTCATTCTTCAATCCTCAATACCCAATGCTCAATCTTCTATCCTCAATCCTCAATCCTCAATTCTCAATCCTCGATCCTCAATCCTCGGACCTCAAACAGCAATACTCAACCCTCAGTCCTCGTCCTCAATCCACAACCATCAATACTGAATCCTCAATCTTCAATCATCAATATTCAATCTTCAGTCCTCAATCCTCAATCCTCAATCCTCAAACCTCAATCCTCAACGGTCAGTCCTCGTCCTCAAACCTCAACCCTCAATCCTCAATCCTCAATGTTCAATCATCAATACTCAGTCTTCCATCCTTCATCCTCAATCCTCAATCCTTAATCCTCAATGCTCAATATTCAATCCTCAATCCTCAGTCCACAAACCTCAATTCTGAATCCTCAATCCTGAGTCCTCAATCTTCAGCCCTCAGTCCTCAACAGTCAGTAGTCAATCCTCAATCCTCAGTAGAATATCCTCAATTCACAGCTTTCAACACTCAATACTCGATCTGCAATCTTCAAACCACTATCCACAAACATCAATTCTCATCACTCAACCCTCAACACTCAGTCCTCAATGTTCAATCCTCAATCCTCAATTCTCAATCTTCAATCCTCAATACTGAACCTTCAATCCTCAATCCTCAATCCTCAATCCTCAATCTTCAATCCTCAATACTCAATCCTCCCATCTCCGATCATCAATACTCAATCTTCAATCCTGAATTCTCAATCCTCAGTCCTCAAACCTCAATCCTGAATCCTCAATCCTGAATCATCAATCTTCAGCCCTGTGTCCTCAACAATCAGTTTTCAATCCTCAATCCTCAATAGAATATCCTCAATTCACAGTTTTCAATACTCAGTACTCAATCTGCAATCTTCAGATCTCTATCCACAAACATCAATTCTTATCACTCAACCCTGCATACTCAGTCCCTAATCCTCACTCCTCAATCCTCAATCCTCAATCCTCAATCCTCATTCTTCAATCCTCAATCTTCAATGCTCAATCTTCAATCCTCAATCCTCAATCCTCAATCCTCAATCCTCAATCCTCAATCCTCAGTCCTCAAACCTCAATCCTGTATCCCCGATCCTGAATCCTCAATCTTCAGCCCTCAGTCCCCTACAATCAGTTGTCAATCCTCAATCCTCAATAGAATATCATCAATTCACAGTTTTCAATACTCAGTACTCAATCTGCAATCTTCAGATCTCTATCCACAAACATCAATTCTCATCACTAAACCCTCAACACTCAGTCCCCAATCCTCAATCTTCAATACTGAATCCTCAATCCTCAATCCTCGATCCTCAATCTACAAACCTCAATACTCAATCCTCAATCCTCAATCCTCAATCTTCAATCTTCAATTCTCAATTCTCAATTCTCAATACTCAATCGTCAATCCTCAATCCGCAATCCTCAATCCTCAATCATCAATCCTCAATCATGAATCCTCAATCTTCAATACTCAACCCTCAACCCTCAATCCTCGATCCTCAATACTCAACCATCAATCCTCAATACTCAATCTTCAATAAACGATCCTCAATCCTCAATCCTCAATACTCAATCCTCATTCGTCAATCCTCAATCTCCAATCCTCAATCTTCAATCCTCAATCCTCAATCCTCATTCCTCAATCCTCAATACTCAATCCTCAATCCTCAATCCTCAATCTTCAATCTTCAACCTTCAATCCTCAATACTCAATCTTCAATTATCAATCCTCAATTCTCAATCCACAATCATCAATCCTCAATCCTCAATCCTCAACCCTCAATCCTCAGTCCTCGAACCTCAAACCTGTATCCTCAATCCTGAATCCTCAATCTTCAGACCTCAGTCCTCAACAATCAGGTGACAATTCCCAAACCTCAATAGAATATCATCAATTCATAGTTTTCAATACTCACTAATCAATCTGCAATTTTCAAATCTCTATCCACAAGCATTAACTCTCATCATTCAACCCTCAACGCTCAGTCCCCAATCCTCAATCTTCAATACTCAGTCCTCAATCCTCAATCCTCGATCCTCAATCTTCAATCCTCAGTACTTAATCTTCAATCCTCCATCCTCAATCGTCAATCCTCGATCCTCAGTCCTCAATCGCCAGGCTTCAATCCTCAATAATCAATCTTCAATCCTCAATCCACAATCCTCATTCCTCAATCCTCATTCTTCAATCCTCAACGCCCAATCCTCAATCTTCAATCCTCAATCCTCAATCCTCAACTCTCAATCCTCAATCCTCAGTCCTCAGTCCACAAACCTCAATCCTCAATCCTCAGCCCTCATCCTCAATTCTCAATCCTCAAACTTCAATCCTCAATCATCAATCCTCAATTCTCAATCCTCAATCCTCAGTCCTCGGTCCTCAAACCTCTACCCTCAACCCTCAGCCCTCATCCTCAATCCTCAATCCTCAATCCTCAATCCTCAATCTTCAATCATCAATACTCAATCTTCAATAAACGATCCTCAATTCTCAATCCTCAATACTCAATCCTCATTCGTCAATCCTCAATCTCCAATCCTCAATCTTCAATCCTCAATCCTCAATCCTCATTCCTCAATCCTCAATACTCAATCCTCAATCCTCAATCCTCAATCTTCAATCTTCAATTCTCAATTCTCAATACTCAATCGTCAATCCTCAATCCTCAATCCTCAATCCTCAATCATCAATCCTCAATCATCAATCCTCAATCTTCAATACTCAACCCTCAACCCTCAATCCTCGAACCTCAATACTCAACCATCAATCCTCAATTCTCAATACTCAATAGAATATCCTGAATTCTCAGGATTCTATACTCAAACCTCAATCCTCAACCCTCTGCCCTCACTCTCAATCCTCAATCCACAATCCTCAAACCTCAACCCTCAACCGACAGCCCTCGTCCTCAACCATCAACCCTCAATCCTCAATCCTCCCATTTTCAGTCATCAAGACTCAATCTTCAATCCTCAATTCTCAATCCTCTGTCCTCAAACCTCAATCCTGAATCCTCGATCCTGAATCCTCAATCTTCAGCCCTCAGTCCTCTACAATCAGTTGTCAATCCTCAATCCTCAATAGAATATCATCAATACACAGTTTTCATTAGTCAATACCCAATCCTCAATCCTCAATCCTCAATCCTCAATCCTCAATTCTCAGTCCTCAATCCTCAGTCCTCAGTCCTCTAACCTCAATCCTCAACCCTCAGCCCTCATCCTCAATCCTCAATCCTCAATCATCAATCCTGAATCCTCAATCCTCAATCCTCAATCCTCAATCCTCATTCTTCAATCCTCAACCGTCAGTCCTCGTCCTGAATCCTCAACCCTCAATCCTCAATCCTCAATATTCAATCCTCAATACTCAATATTCAACCCTCAATCCTCAATCCTCAATATTCAATCCTCAATCCTCAATCCTCAATCCTCAATCCTCAATCCTCATTCTTGAATCCTCAATACCCAATCCTCAATCGTCAACCCTCAATCCTCAATCCTCAATTCTAAATCCTCAACCCTCAGTCCTGGTCCTCAATCCACAACCATCAATACTCAATCCTCAATCTTCAATCATCAATATTCAATCTTCAGTCCTCAATCCTCAATCCTCAATCGTCAATCCTCAATCGCCAGGCGTCAATCCTCAATACTCAATCTTCAATCCTCAATCCTCAATCCTCATTCCTCAATCCTCATTCTTCAATCCTCAACACCCAATCCTCAATCTTCAATCCTCAATCCTCAATCCTCAATCCTCAATCTTCAATCCTCAATACTCAATCTTCAATAAACGATCCTCAATTCTCAATCCTCAATACTCAATCCTCATTAGTCAATCCTCAATCCCCAATCCTCAATCCTCAATCCTCAATGTTCATTGCGGTTTACCCAATCCTCAATCTTCAATACTCAATACCCAATCTTCAATTCTCAATCCTCAGTCCTCAATCCTCAGACTTCAAACACCAATACTCAAGCCCCAGTCCTCGTCCTCAACCCACAACCCTCAATCCTCAATCCTCAATCCTCAATCCTCAACCCTCAATCCTCAATGTTCAATCCTCAATACCCAATCCTCAGTCTTCAATCCTCAATCTTCAATCCTTAATCCTCAATCCTCAATTCTCAACACTCTATCTTCAATCGTCAATCCTCAATTCTCAATCCTCAATACTGAATCCTCAAACCTCAATCCTCAATCCTCAAACCTCAATCCTCATTCTTCAATCCTCAATACCGAATCCTCAATCTTCAATGCTCAATCCTCAATCCTCAATTCTCAATCCTCAACCCTCAATCCTCAGACCTCGAACATCAATACTCAACCCCCAGTCCTCGTCCTCAAACCACAACCCTCAATCCTTAATCCTCAGTCCTCAATCCTCAATCCTCAATCCTCAAACCTCAATCCTCAACCGTCAGTCCCCGTCCTCAATCCTCAAACATGAATCCTCAATCCTCAATCTTCAATCATCAATACTCAATCTTCAATCCTCAATCCTCAATCCTCAATCCTCAATCCTCAATCCTCAATATTCAACACACAACCCTCAAACATCAACCCTCAATACTCAACCATCAATCCTCAATTCTCAATACTCAATAGAATATCCTGAATTCTCATGATTCAATACTCAATCCTCAATATTCAATAATCAAATCGCAATCCTCAAACATCAACTCTCAACTCTCAGTCCTCAATACTCTGTACTCTCTCTTCAATCCTCCATCCTCAATCTTCAATCCTCAAGCGTCAATCCTCAATCCTCAATCCTCACACCTCAATCCTCAATCCTCAACCCTCAATCCTCAGTCATCAAACCTCATTCCGGAATCCTCAATCCTGAATATTCAATCTTCAGCCGTCAGTCCTCAACAATCAATTGTCAATACTCAATCTTCAATCCTCAATCCTCAATCCTCGATCCTCAATCCTCAATCGTCAACATCCAATCCTGAATACTCAATCTTCAATCCTCAATTCTCAATCCTCAATCCTCAATCCTCAATCCTCATTCTTCAATCCTCAATACCCAATGCTTAATCTTCAATCCTCAATCCTCATTCCTCAATTTTCAATCCTCAATACTCAGTCCTCAGTCCTCAAACCTCAATCCTCATCCCCCAGCCCTCATCCTCAATCCTCAATCTTCAATCCCCAATCCTCAATCTTCTATCCTCAATACTCAATCTTCAATCCTCAATCCTCAGTCCACAATCTTCAATCCTCAATGCTCAATCCTCAATCCTCAATCCTCAATCCTCAAACCGCAATCATCAACCGTCAGTCCTCGTCCTCAGACCTCAACACCCAATCCTCAATCCTCAAGCTTCAATCATCAATACTCTATCTGCAATCCTCAATCCTCAATCCTCAATCCTCAATCCTCAATCCTCAATATTCAACGCACAACCCTCAGCCATCAATGCTTAACACTCAACCATCAATCCTCAATTCTCAATGCTCAATAGAATATCCTGAATTCTCATGGTACAATACTCAATCCACAATATTCAATAATCAAATCTGAATCCTCAAACATCAATTCTCAAAACTCAATCCTCAACACTCAGTCCTCTCTCATCAATCCTCCATCCTAAATCGTCAATCCTCAAGCGTCAATCCTCAATCCTCAATCCTCAACCCTCAATCCTCAGTCCTCAAACATCCACCACGAATACTCAATTCTGAATCCTCAATCTTCAGCCATAAGACCTCAACAATCAATTGTCAATCCTCATTCCTCAATAGAATATCTTCAATTCACAGTTTTCAATACTGAATCCCCATTCTTCAATCTTCAAATCTCAATCCACAAACATCAATTCTCATCACGCAACCCTCAACACTCAGTCCTCAATCTGCAATCCTCAATCCTCAGTCCTCAATTCTCAATCCTCAATCCTCAATCCTCAGACCTCAAACATCAATACTCAACCGTCAGTCCTCGTCCTCAATCCACAACACTCAATCGTCGATCCTCAATTTTCAATCATCAATATTCAATCTTCTATCCTCAATCCTCAATCCTCAATCCTCAATACTCAATCCTCATTGTTCAATGTTCAATCCTCAATACCCAATACACAATCTTCAATCCTCAATCCTCAATCCTCAATCCTCAATCCTCAATCCTCAATCCTCAGTCCTCAAACCTCAATCCTGAATCCTCAATCCTCAGCCCTCAGTCCTCAACAATCAGTTGTCAATCCTTAATCCTCAATAAAGTATCCTCAATTCACAGGTTTCAGTACTCAATACTCAACCTGCAATCTTCAAATCCCTATCCACAAACATCAATTCTCATCACTCAGCCCTCAACACTCAGTCCCCAATCCTCAATCTTCAATCCTCAATCCTCAATCCTCAATCCTCAATCCTCAATCCTCAATCCTCAATCCTCAGTCCTCAAACCTCAATCCTGAATCCTCAATCCTCAGCCCTCAGTCCTCAACAATCAGTTGTCAATCCTTAATCCTCAATAGAGTATCCTCAATTCACAGGTTTCAGTACTCAATACTCAACCTGCAATCTTCAAATCCCTATCCACAAACATCAATTCTCATCACTCAGCCCTCAACACTCAGTCCCCAATCCTCAATCTTCAATGCTCAATCCTCAATCCTCAATCCTCAATCCTCAGCCCTCAAACCTCAATCCTGAACCTTCAGTCCTCAATTCTCAGTCCTCAATCCTCAATCCTCAATCCTCAATCTTCAATCCTCAATACTCAATCCTCAATCTTCAATCCTCAATCCTCAATCCTCAATCCTCAATCCACATTCTTCAATCCTCAACACCCAATACTCCATCTTCAATCCTCAATCCTCAGTCCTCAATTCTCAATCCTCAATCCTCAATCCTCAGACCTCAAACATCAATACTCAACCGTCAGTCCTCGTCCTCAATCCACAACCCTCAATCGTCGATCCTCAATTTTCAATCATCAATATTCAATCTTCTATCCTCAATCCTCAATCCTCAATCCTCAATACTCAATCCTCATTGTTCAATGTTCAATCCTCAATACCCAATACTCAATCTTCAATCCTCAATCCTCAATCCTCAATCCTCAATCCCCAATCCTCAATCCTCAGTCCTCAAGCCTCAATCCTGAAACCTCAATCCTCAGCCCTCAGACCTCAACAATCAGTTGTCAATCCTTGATCCTCAATAGAGTATCCTCAATTCACAGGTTTCAGTACTCAATACTCTACCTGCAATCTTCAAATCCCTATCCACAAACATCAATTCTCATCACTCAGCCCTCAACACTCAGTCCCCAATCCTCAATCTTCAATCCTCAATCCTCAATCCTCAATCCTCAATCCTCAGTCCTCAAACCTCAATCATCAATACTCAATCCTCAATCTTCAATCCTCAATCCTCATTCCTCAATCCTCAATGTTCAATCCGCAATACACAATCCTCAATCTTCAATCCTCAATCCTCATTCCTCAATCCTCAAACCTGAATCCTCAATCCTCAATCCTCAGTCCTCGAACCTCAAACCTGTCTCCTCAATCCTGAAACCCCAATCGTCAGACCTCAGTCCTCAACAATCAGTTGTCAATTATCAATCCTCAATAGAATATCATCAATTCACTGTTTTCAATACTCAATACTCAATCTGCAATTTTCAAATCTCTATCCACAAACATCAATTCTCATCATTCAACCCTCAACACTCAGTCCCCAATCCTCAATCTTCAATACTCAATCCTCAATCCTCAATCCTCGAACCTCAATCTTCAATACTCAATACTCGATCCTCAATCCTCAATCCTCAATCCTCAATCTTCAATCCTCAATACTCAATCTTCAAACCTCAATCCTCAATCCTCAATTCTCAATCCTCAATCCTCAGTCCTCAGACCTCAAACCTCTACCCTCAACCCTCAGCCCTCATCCTCAATCCTCAATCCTCAATCCTCAATCCTCAATCCTCAATCTTCAATCCTCAATACTCAATCTTCAATAATCAATCCTCAATTCTCAATCCTCAATACTCAATCCTCAATCGTCAATCCTCAATCACCAATCCTCAATCTTCAATCCTCAATCCTCAATCATCAATCCTCAATCCTCAATTTTCAATCCTCAATACTCAATCTGCAATCCTCAATACTCAGTCCGCAATCCTGAATGCTCAATCCTCAATCCTCAATCTTCAATCCTCAATACTCAGTCTTCAATCCTCGATCCTCAATACTCAATCCTCAATACTCATTCTTCAATCCTCAATACCCAATCCTCAATCTTCTATCCTCAATCCTCAATCCTCAATTCTCAATCCTCGATCCTCACTCCTCGGACCTCAAACAGCAATACTCAACCCTCAGTCCTCGTCCTCAATCCTCAACCATCAATACTGAATCCTCAATCTTCAATCATCAATATTCAATCTTCAGTCCTCAATCCTCAATCCTCAATCCTCAAACCTCAATCCTCAACCGTCAGTCCTCGTCCTCAAACCTCAACCCTCAATCCTCAATCCTCAATGTTCAATCATCAATACTCAATCTTCAATCCTCAATCCTCAATCCTCAATCCTTAATCCTCAATCCTCAATATTCAATCCTCAATCCTTAGTCCACAAACCTCAATTCTGAATCCTCAATCCTGAGTCCTCAATCTTCAGCCCTCAGTCCTCAACAATCAGTAGTCAATCCTCAATCCTCAGTAGAATATCCTCAATTCACAGCTTTCAATACTCAATACTCGATCTGCAATCTTCAAACCACTATCGACAAACATCAATTCTCATCACTCAACCCTCAACACTCAGTCCTCAATGTTCAATCCTCAATACTCAATTCTCAATCTTCAATCCTCAATACTGAAACTTGAAGCCTCAATCCTCAATCCTCAATCCTCAATCCTCAATACTCAATCCTCAATCCTCAATCCTCAATTCTCAAACCTCAATCCTCAGTACTCAGACCTCAAACCTCTACCCTCAACCCTCAGCCCTCATCCTCAATCCTCAATCCTCAATCCTCAATCCTCAATCCTCAATCTTCAATCCTCAATACTCAATCTTCAATAATCAATCCTCAATTCTCAGTCCTCAATGCTCAATCCTCAATCGTCAATCCTCAATCACCAATCCTCAATCTTCAATCCTCAATCCTCAATCACCAATCCTCAATCCTCAATTTTCAATCCTCAATACTCAATCTGCAATCCTCAATACTCAGTCCGCAATCCTGAATGCTCAATCCTCAATCCTCAATCTTCAATCCTCAATACTCAGTCTTCAATCCTCGATCCTCAATACTCAATCCTCAATCCTCATTCTTCAATCCTCAATACCCAATCCTCAATCTTCTATCCTCAATCCTCAATCCTCAATTCTCAATCCTCGATCCTCAATCCTCGGACCTCAAACAGCAATACTCAACCCTCAGTCCTCGTCCTCAATCCTCAACCATCAATACTGAATCCTCAATCTTCAATCATCAATATTCAATCTTCAGTCCTCAATCCTCAATCCTCAATCCTCAAACCTCAATCCTCAACCGTCAGTCCTCGTCCTCAAACCTCAACCCTCAATCCTGAATCCTCAATGTTCAATCATCAATACTCAATCTTCAATCCTCAATCCTCAATCCTCAATCCTTAATCCTCAATCCTCAATATTCAATCCTCAATCCTTAGTCCACAAACCTCAATTCTGAATCCTCAATCCTGAGTCCTCAATCTTCAGCCCTCAGTCCTCAACAATCAGTAGTCAATCCTCAATCCTCAGTAGAATATCCTCAATTCACAGCTTTCAATACTCAATACTCGATCTGCAATCTTCAAACCACTATCGACAAACATCAATTCTCATCACTCAACCCTCAACACTCAGTCCTCAATGTTCAATCCTCAATCCTCAATTCTCAACCTTCAATCCTCAATACTGAAACGTCAATCCTCAACCCTCAATCCTCAATCCTCAATCCTCAATACTCAATCCTCAATCCTCAATCCTCAATACTCAACCATCAATCCTCAATTCTCAATACTCAATAGAATATCCTGAATTCTCATGGTTCAATACTCAATCCACAATATTCAATAATCAAATCTGAATCCTCAAACATCAATTCTCAAAACTCATTCCTCAACACTCAGTCCTCTCTCATCAATCCTCCATCCTCAATCCTCAATCCTCAAGCGTCAATCCTCAATCCTCAACCCTCAATCCTCAGCCCTCAAACCTCCACCACGAATCCTCAATACTGAATCCTCAATCTTCAGCCATAAGACCTCAACAATCAATTGTCAATCCTCAATCCTCAATAGAATATCCTCAGTTCACAGTTTTCAATACTCAATCCCCATTCTTCAATCTTCAAATCTCAATCCACAAACATGAATCCTCGTCACGCAACCCTCAACACTCAGTCCTCAATCTTCAATACTCAATCCTCAATCCTCAATACTCAATCTTCAATCCTAAATCCTCAATCCTCAATCCTCAATACTCAAACTGCAACCATCAATCCTCAGTCCTCACTCCTCAATCCTCATTCTTCAATCCTCAATACCGAATCCTCAACCTTCAATCCTCAATCCTCAATCCTCAATTCTCAATCCCCAATCCTCAATCCTCAGACTTCAAACACCAATACTCAACCCTCAGTCCTCGTCCTCAATCCACAGCCCTCAATCCTCAATCCTCAATCTCCAATCATTAATATTCAATCTTCAATCCTCAATCCTCAATCCTCAATCCTCAACCCTCAACCCTCAATCCTCAGTCATCAAACCTCAATCCGGAATCCTCAATCCTGAATGCTCAATCTTCAGCCGTCAGTCCTCAACAATCAATTGTCAATACTCAATCTTCAATCCTCAATCCTCAATCCTCGGTCCTCAATCCTCAATCGTCAATCTCCAATCCTGAATACTCAATCTTCAATCCTCAATCCTCAATCCTCAATCCTCAATCCTCAATCCTCATTCTTCAATCCTCAATACCCAATCCTCAGTCTTCAATCCTCAATCCTCAATCCTCAATTTTCAATCCTCAATACTCAGTCCTCAGTCCTCAAACCTCAATCCTCAACCCCCAGCCCTCATCCTCAATCCTCAACCTTCAATCCTCAATCCTCAATCTTCAATCCTCAATACTCAATCTTCAATCCTCAATCCTCAGTCCACAATCTTCAATCCTCAATGCTCAATCCTCAATCCTCATTCTTCAATCCTCAATACACAATCCTCAATCTTCAATCCTCAATCCTCAATCCTCGATTCTCAATCCTCAATACTCAGTCCTCAGTCCTCAAACCTCAATCCTCAACCCCCAGCCCTCATCCTCAATCCTCAATCCTCAATCCTCAATCCTCAATCTTCAATCCTCAATCCTCAGTCCACAATCTTCAATCCTCAATGCTCAATCCTCAATCCTCAATCCTCAGTCCTCAATCCTCAATCCTCAATCCTCAAACCTCAATCCTCAACCGTCAGTCCTCGTCCTCAAACCTCAACCCCCAGTCCTCAATCCTCAATCTTCAATCATCAATACTCTATCTTCAATCCTCAATCCTCAATCCTCAATCCTCTATCCTCAATCCTCAATATTCAACGCACAACCCTCAACCATCAATCCACAATACTCAACCATCAATCCTCAATTCTCAATACTCAATAGAATATCCTGAATTCTCATGGTTCAATACTCAATCCACAATATTCAATAATCAAATCTGAATCCTCAAACATCAATTCTCAAAACTCAAAACTCAACACTCAGTCCTCTCTCATCAATCCTCCATCCTCAATCCTCAATCCTCAAGCGTCAATCCTCAATCCTCAATCCTCAACCCTCAATCCTCAGCCCTGAAACCTCCACCACGAATCCTCAATACTGAATCCTCAATCTTCAGCCATAAGACCTCAACAATCAATTGTCAATCCTCAATCCTCAATAGAATATCCTCAATTCACAGTTTTCAATTCTCAATCCCCATTCTTCAATCTTCAAATCTCAATCCACAAACATCAATTCTCATCACGCAACCCTCAACACTCAGTCCTCAATCTTCAATCCTCAATCCTCAATCCTCAATCTTCAATCCTCAATACTCAATCTTCAATACTCAATCCTCAATTCTCAATCCTCAATGCTCAATACTCAATCGTCAATCCTCAATCCCCAATCCTCAATCTTCAATCCTCAATCCTCAATCCTCAATCCTCAATCCTCAATCCTCACTCTTCAATCCTCAATACTCAAACTGCAATCCGCAATCCTCAGTCCTCACTCCTCAATCCTCATTCTTCAATCCTCAATACCGAATCCTCAACCTTCAATCCTCAATCCTCAATCCTCAATTCTCAATCCTCAATCCTCAATCCTCAGACTTCAAACACCAATGCTCAACCCTCAGTCCTCGTCCTCAATCCACAGCCCTCAATCCTCAATCCTCAATCTTCAATCTATAATATTCAATCTTCAATCCTCAATCTTCAATCCTCAACCCTCAATCCTCAATACTCAATCCTCAATCCTCAATCTTCAATCCTCAATACTCAATCTTCAATCCACAATCCTCAATCCTCAATCCTCAATCCACATTCTTCAATCCTCAACACCCAATCCTCAAACCTCAAACCTCAACCGTCAGTCCTCGTCCTCAATCCTCAATCCTCAATCTTCAATCCTCAATACTCAATCTTCAATCCGCAATCCTCAATCTTCAATCCTCAATCCTCAATCCTCAATTCTCAATCCTCAATTCTCAATCCTCAATCATCAGTCCTCAATCCTCAATTTTCAATCCTCAATCCTCAATCCTGAATCCTCAATGTTCAATCCGCAATACACAATCCTCAATCTTCAATCCTAAGTCCTCATTCCTCAATCCTCAAACCTCAATCCTCAATCCTCAATCCACATTCTTCAATCCTCAACACCCAATCCTCAATCTTCAATCCTCAATCCTCAATCCTCAATTCTCAATCCTCGATCCTCAATCCTCGGACCTCAAACAGCAATACTCAACCCTCAATGTTCAATCATCAATACTCAATCTTCAATCCTCAATCCTCAATCCTCAATCCTTAATCCTCAATCCTCAATATTCAATCCTCAATCCTCAGTCCACAAACCTCAGTTCTGAATCCTCAATCCTGAGTCCTCAATCTTCAGCCCTCAGTCCTCATCAATCAGTAGTCAATCCTCAATCCTCAGTAGAATATCCTCAATTCACAGCTTTCAACACTCAATACTCGATCTGCAATCTTCAAACCACTATCCACAAACATCAATTCTCATCACTCAACCCTCAACACTCAGTCCTCAATGTTCAATCCTCAATCCTCAATTCTCAATCTTCAATGCTCAATACTGAACCTTCAATCCTCAATCCTCAATCCTCAATCCTCAATTCTCAATACGCAATCCTCAATCCCCAATCCTCAATCCTCAACCTTCAATCCTCAATACTCAATCTTCAAACCTCAATCCTCAATCCTCAATCCTCAATCATCAATCCTCAATTTTCAATCCTCAATACTCAATCTGCAATCCTCAATACTCAGTCCGCAATCCTGAATGCTAAATCTTCAATCCTCAATCTTCAATCCTCAATACTCAGTCTTCAATCCTCGATCCTCAATACTCAATCCTCAATCCTCATTCTTCAATCCTCAATACCCAATCCTCAATCTTCAATCCTCAATCCTCAATCCTCAATTCTCAATCCTCGATCCTCAATCCTCGGACCTCAAACAGCAATAGTCAACCCTCAGTCCTGGTCCTCAATCCACAACCATCAATACTGAATCCTCAATCTTCAATCATCAATATTCAATCTTCAGTCCTCGATCCTCAATCCTCAATCCTCAAACCTCAATCCTCAACCGTCAGTCCTCGTCCTCAAACCTCAACCCTCAATCCTCAATCCTCAATGTTCAATCATCAATACTCAATCTTCAATCCTCAATCCTCAATCCTCAATCCTTAATCCTCAATCCTCAATATTCAATCCTCAATCCTTAGTCCACAAACCTCAATTCTGAATCCTCAATCCTGAGCCCTCAATCTTCAGCCCTCAGTCCTCAACAATCACTAGTCAATCCTCAATCCTCAGTAGAATATCCTCAATTCACAGCTTTCAATACTCAATACTCGATCTGCAATCTTCAAACCACTATCGGCAAACATCAATTCTCATCACTCAACCATCAACACTCAGTCCTCAATGTTCAATCCTCAATCCTCAATTCTCAATCTTCAATCCTCAATACTGAAACTTCAATCCTCAATCCTCAATCCTCAATCCTCAATCCTCAATACTCAATCCTCAATCCTCAATCCTCAATCCTCAATCTTCAATCCTCAATACTCAATCTTGAAACCTCAATCCTCAATCCTCAATCCTCAATCCTCAATCATCAATCCTCAATCATCAATCCTCAATCTTCAATACTCAATCCTCAACGCTCAATCCTCAATCCTCAATACTCAATCATCAATCCTCAATTCTCAATACTCAATAGAATATCCTGAATTCTCAGGATTCTATACTCAAACCTCAATCCTCAACCCTCAGCCCTCATTCTCAATCCTCAATCCACAATCCTCAAACCTCAATCCTCAACCGTCAGTCCTCGTCCTCAATCCTCAACCCTCAATCCTCAATCCTCCCATCTTCAATCATCAATACTCACTCTTCCATACTCAATTCTGAATCCTCAGTCCTCAAACCTCAATCCTGAATCCTCAATCCTCAATCGTCAATCCTCATTCTTCAATCCTCAATACCCAATGCTCAATCTTCAATCCTCAATCCTCAATCCTCGATTCTCAATCCTCAATACTCAGTCCTCCGCCCTCAAACCTCAATCCTCAACCCCCAGCCCTCATCCTCAATCTTCAATCCTCAATCCTCAATCCTCAATCTTCAATCCTCAATACTCAATCTTCAACCCTCAATCCTCAGTCCACAATCTTCAATCCTCAATGCTCAATCCTCAATCCTCAATCCTCAGTTCCTAATCCTCGATCCTCAATCCTCAAACCTCAATCCTCAACCGTCAGTCCTCGTCCTCAAACCTCAACCCCCAGTCCTCAATCCTCAATCTTCAATCATCAATACTCTATCTTCAATCCTCAATCCTCAATCCTCAATCCTCAATATTCAACGCACAACCCTCAGCCATCAATCCTCAATACTCAACCATCAATCCTCAATTCTCAATACTCAATAGAATATCCTGAATTCTCATGGTTCAATACTCAATCCACAATATTCAATAATCAAATCTGAATCCTCAAACATCAATTCTCAAAACTCAATCCTCAACACTCTGTCCTCGCTCATCAATCCTCCATCCTCAATCCTCAATCCTCAAGCGTCAATCCTCAATCCTCAACCTTCAATCCTCAGCCCTCAAACCTCCACCACGAATCCTCAATACTGAATCCTCAATCTTCATCCATAAGACCTCAACAATCAATTGTCAATCCTCAATCCTCAATAGAATATCCTCAGTTCACAGTTTTCAATACTCAATCCCCATTCTTCAATCTTCAAATCTCAATCCACAAACATCAATCCTCATCACGCAACCCTCAACACTCAGTCCTCAATCTTCAATACTCAATCTTCAATCCTCAATACTCAATCTTCAATCCTCAATCCTCAATCCTCAATCCTCAATACTCAAACTGCAATCCTCAATCCTCAGTCCTCACTCCTCAATCCTCATTCTTCAATCCTCAATACCGAATCCTCAACCTTCAATCCTCAATCCTCAATCCTCAATTCTCAATCCTCAATCCTCAATCCTCAGACTTCAAACACCAATACTCAACCCTCAGTCCTCGTCCTCAATCCACAGCCCTCAATCCTCAATCCTCAATCTCCAATCATTAATATTCAATCTTCAATCCTCAATCCTCAATCTTCAATACTCAACCCTCAACCCTCAACCCTCAGTCATCAAACCTCAATCAGGAATCCTCAATCCTGAATGCTCAATCTTCAGCCGTCAGTCCTCAACAATCAATTGTCAATACTCAATCTTCAATCCTCAATCCTCAATCCTCGGTCCTCAATCCTCAATCGTCAACCTCCAATCCTGAATAGTCAATCTTCAATCCTCAATCCTCAATCCTCAATCCTCAATCCTCAATCCTCAATCCTCATTCTTCAATCCTCAATACCCAATCCTCAATCTTCAATCCTCAATCCTCAATCCTCAATTTTCAATCCTCAATACTCAGTCCTCAGTCCTCAAACCTCAATCCTCAACCCCCAGCCGTCATCCTCAATCCTCAATCTTCAATCCTCAATCCTCAATCTTCAATCCTCAATACTCAATCTTCAATCCTCAATCCTCAGTCCACAATCTTCAATCCTCAATGCTCAATCCTCAATCCTCAATCCTCAGTCCTCAATCCTCAATCCTCAATCCTCAAACCTCAATCATCAACCGTCAGTACTTGTCCTCAAACCTCAACACCCAATCCTCAATCCTCAACCTTCAATCATCAATACTCTATCTTCAATCCTCAATCCTCAATCCTCAATCCTCAATCCTCAATCCTCAATATTCAACGCACAACCCTCAGCCATCAATGCTCAACACTCAACCATCAATCCTCAATTCTCAATGCTGAATAGAATATCCTGAATTCTCATGGTACAATACTCAATCCACACTATTCGATAATCAAATCTGAAACCTCAAACATCAATTCTCAAAACTCAATCCTCAACACTCAGTCCTCTCTCAACAATCCTCCATCCTCAATCCTCAATCCTCAAGCGTCAATCCTCAATCCTCAATCCTCAACCCTCAATCCTCAGTCCTCAAACCTCCACCACGAATCCTCAATTCTGAATCGTCAATCTTCAGCCATAAGACCTCAACAATCAATTGTCAATCCTCATTCCTCAATAGAATATCCTCAATTCACAGTTTTCAATACTCAACCCCATTCTTCAATCTTCAAATCTCAATCCACAAACCTCAATTCTCATCACGCAACCCTCAACACTTAGTCCTCAATCTGCAATCCTCAATCCTCAATCCTCAATCTTCAATCCTCAATACTCAATCCTCAATCTTCAATCCTCAATCCTCAATCCTCAATCCTCAATCCACATTCTTCAATCCTCAACACCCAATACTCCATCTTCAATCCTCATTCCTCAATCCTCAATTCTCAATCCTCAATCCTCAATCCTCAGACCTCAAACATCAATACTCAACCGTCAGTCCTCGTCCTCAGTCCACAACCCTCAATCGTCGATCCTCAATTTTCAATCATCAATATTCAATCTTCTATCCTCAATCCTCAATCCTCAATCCTCAATACTCAATCCTCATTGTTCAATGTTCAATCCTCAATACCCAATACTCAATCTTCAATCCTCAATCCTCAATCCTCAATCCTCAATCCTCAATCCTCAATCCTCAATCCTCAGTCCTCAAACCTCAATCCTGAATCCTCAATCCTCAGCCCTCAGTCCTCAACAATCAGTTGTCAATCCATAATCCTCAATAGAGTATCCTCAATTCACAGGTTTCAATACTCAATACTCAACCTCCAATCTTCAAATCCCTATCCACAAACATCAATTCTCATCACTCAGCCCTCAACACTCAGTCCCCAATACTCAATCTTCAATCCTCAATCCTCAATCCTCAATCCTCAATCCTCAGTCCTCAATACTCAATCCTCAATCCTCAATTCTCAATCCTCAATGCTCAATACTCAATCGTCAATCCTCAATCCCCAATCCTCAATGTTCAATCCTCAATCCTCAATCCGCAATCCTCAATCCTCAATCTTCAATCCTCAATAATCAATCTTCAATCCTCAATCCTCAACCCTCAATCCTCAATCCTCAATCCTCAATCCTCAACCTTCAAACCTCAATACTCAAACTGCAATCCTCAATCCTCAGTCCTCACTCCTCAATCCTCATTCTTCAATCCTCAATACCGAATCCTCAATCTTCAATGCTCAATCCTCAATCCTCAATTCTCAATCCTCAATCCTCAATCCTCAGACTTCAAACACCAATACTCAAGCCCCAGTCCTCGTCCTCAACCCACAACCCTCAACCCTCAATCCTCAATCTTCAATCTATAATATTCAATCTTCAATCCTCAATCCTCTATCCTCAATCCTCAACCCTCAATCCTCAATGTTCAATCCTCAATACGCAATCCTCAGTCTTCAATCCTCAATCCTCAATACTCAATCCTCAATCCTCAATACTCAGTCCTCAATCCTCAATCGTCAATCCTCAATCCTCAATCCTCAATGCGCAATCTTCAATCCTCAATACTGAATCTTCAATCCTCAATCCTCAATCCTCAATCCTCAATCCTCATTCTTCAATCCTCAACACCCAATCCTCAATCTTCAATCCTCAATGTTCAATCCGCAATACCCAATCCTCAGACTTCAAACACCAATACTCAAGCCCCAGTCCTCGTCCTCAACCCACAACCCTCAATCCTCAATCCTCAAACATCAATCTATAATATTCAATCTTCAATCCTCAATCTTCAATCCTCAACCCTCAATCCTCAATCCTCAATCCTCAATCCTCAATCCTCAATCTTCAATCCTCAATACTCAATCTTCAATCCACAATCATCAATCCTCAATCCACAATCCACATTCTTGAATCCTCAACACCAAATCCTCAATCTTCAATCCTCATTCCACAGTCCTTAATTCTCAATCCTCAATCCTCAACCCTCAGACCTCAAACATCAATACTCAACCCTCAGTCCTCGTCCTCAATCCACAACCCTCAATTCTCGATCCTCAATACTCAATCTTCAATAATCAATCCTCAATTCTCAATCCTCAATACTCAATCCTCAATCGTCAATCCTCAATCAATAATCCTCAATCTTCAATCCTCAATCCTCAATCATCAATACTCAATCCTCAATTTTCAATCCTCAATACTCAATCTGCAATCCTCAATACTCAGTCCGCAATCCTCAATGCTCAATCCTCAATCCTCAATCTTCAATCCTCAATACTCAGTCTTCAATCCTCGATCCTCAATACTCAATCCTCAATCCTCATTCTTCAATCCTCAATACCCAATGCTCAATCTTCTATCCTCAATCCTCAATCCTCAATTCTCAATCCTCGATCCTCAATCCTCGGACCTCAAACAGCAATACTCAACCCTCAGTCCTCGTCCTGAATCCACAACCATCAATACTGAATCCTCAATCTTCAATCATCAATATTCAATCTTCAGTCCTCAATCCTCAATCCTCAATCCTCAAACCTCAATCCTCAACCGTCAGTCCTCGTCCTCAAACCTCAAACCTCAATCCTCAATCCTCAATGTTCAATCATCAATACTCAGTCTTCCATCCTTCATCCTCAATCCTCAATCCTTAATCCTCAATGCTCAATATTCAATCCTCAATCCTCAGTCCACAAACCTCAATTCTGAATCCTCAATCCTGAGTCCTCAATCTTCAGCCCTCAGTCCTCAACAGTCAGTAGTCAATCCTCAATCCTCAGTAGAATATCCTCAATTCACAGCTTTCAACACTCAATACTCGATCTGCAATCTTCAAACCACTATCCACAAACATCAATTCTCATCACTCAACCCTCAACACTCAGTCCTCAATGTTCAATCCTCAATCCTCAATTCTCAATCTTCAATCCTCAATACTGAACCTTCAATCCTCAATCCTCAATCCTCAATCCTCAATCTTCAATCCTCAATACTCAATCCTCCCATCTCCGATCATCAATACTCAATCTTCAATCCTGAATTCTCAATCCTCAGTCCTCAAACCTCAATCCTGAATCCTCAATCCTGAATCATCAATCTTCAGCCCTGTGTCCTCAACAATCAGTTTTCAATCCTCAATCCTCAATAGAATATCCTCAATTCACAGTTTTCAATACTCAGTACTCAATCTGCAATCTTCAGATCTCTATCCACAAACATCAATTCTTATCACTCAACCCTGAATACTCAGTCCCTAATCCTCACTCCTCAATCCTCAATCCTCAATCCTCAATCCTCATTCTTCAATCCTCAATCTTCAATGCTCAATCTTCAATCCTCAATCCTCAATCCTCAATCCTCAATCCTCAATCCTCAATCCTCAGTCCTCAAACCTCAATCCTGTATCCCCGATCCTGAATCCTCAATCTTCAGCCCTCAGTCCCCTACAATCAGTTGTCAATCCTCAATCCTCAATAGAATATCATCAATTCACAGTTTTCATTACTCAATACTCAATCTGCAATCTTCAAATCTCTATCCACAAACATCAATTCTCATCACTAAACCCTCAACACTCAGTCCCCAATCCTCAATATTCAATCCTCAATCCTCAATCCTCAATCCACAATCCTCAACGTTCAATCATCAACACTCAATCTTCAATGTTCATTCCTCAATCCTCAATCCTCAATTCTAAATCCTCAATCGTCAATATTCAATCCTCAATCCTCAATCTTCAATCCTCAATCCTCAATCCTCAATTCTCAATCCTCAATCCTCAATCCTCAATCATCAATCCTCAATCCTCAATTTTCAATCCTCAATCCTCATTCCTCAATCCTCAATGTTCAATCCGCAATACACAATCCCCAATCTTCAATCCTCAGTCCTCATTCCTCAATCCTCAAACCTCAATCCTCAATCCTCAATCCACATTCTTCAATCCTCAACACCCAATCCTCAAACCTCAATCCTCAACCGTCAGTCCTCGTTCTCAAACCTCAACCCCCAGTACTCAATCCTCAATCTTCAATCATCAATACTCTATCCTGAATCCTCAATCCTCAATCCTCAATCCTCAATCCTCAATCCTCAATCCTCAATATTCAACGCACAACCCTCAACCATCAATCCTCAATACTCAACCATCAATCCTCAATTCTCAATACTCAATAGAATATCCTGAATTCTCATGGTTCAATACTCAATCCACAATATTCAATAATCAAATCTGAATCCTCAAACATCAATTCTCAAAACTCAAAACTCAACACTCAGTCCTCTCTCATCAATCCTCCATCCTCAATCCTCAATCCTCAATCCTCAATCCTCAATCCTCAATCCTCAACCCTCAATCCTCAGCCCTCAAACCTCCACCACGAATCCTCAATACTGAATCCTCAATCTGCAGCCATAAGACCTCAACAATCAATTGTCAATCCTCAATCCTCAATAGAATATCCTCAATTCACAGTTTTCAATTCTCAATCCCCATTCTTCAATCTTCAAATCTCAATCCACAAACATCAATTCTCATCACGCAACCCTCAACACTCAGTCCTCAATCTTCAATCCTCAATCCTCAATCCTCAATCTTCAATCCTCAATACTCAATCTTCAATCCTCAATCCTCAATTCTCAATCCTCAATGCTCAATACTCAATCGTCAATCCTCAATCCCCAATCCTCAATCTTCAATCCTCAATCCTCAATCCTCAATCCTCAATCCTCACTCTTCAATCCTCAATACTCAAACTGCAATGCTCAATCCTCAGTCCTCACTCCTCAATCCTCATTCTTCAATCCTCAATACCCAATCCTCAATCTTCAATCCTCAATCCTCAATCCTCAATTCTCAATCCTCGATCCTCAATCCTCGGACCTCAAACAGCAATACTCAACCCTCAGTCCTCGTCCTCAATCCACAATCATCAATACTGAATTCTCAATCTTCAATCATCAATATTCAATCTTCAGTCCTCAATCCTCAATCCTCAATCCTCAAAACTCAATCCTCAACCGTCAGTACTCGTCCTCAAACCTCAACCCTCCATCCTCAATCCTCAATGTTCAATCATCAATACTCAATCTTCAATCCTCAATCCTCAATCCTCAATCCCTAATCCTCAATCCTCAATATTCAATCCTCAATCCTCAGTACACAAACATCAGTTCTGAATCCTCAATCCTGAGTCCTCAATCTTCAGCCCTCAGTCCTCAACAATCAGTAGTCAATCCTCAATCCTCAGTAGAATATCCTCAATTCACAGCTTTCAACACTCAATACTCGATCTGCAATCTTCAAAGCACTATCCACAAACATCAATTCTCATCACTCAACCCTCAACACTCAGTCCTCAATGTTCAATCCTCAATCCTCAATTCTCAATCTTCAATCCTCAATACTGAACCTTCAACCCTCAATCCTCAATCCTCAATCCTCAATCCTCAATACGCAATCCTCAATCCCCAATCCTCAATCCTCAATCTTCAATCCTCAATACTCAATCTTCAAACCTCAATCCTCAATCCTCAATCCTCAATCATCAATCCTCAATCATCAATCCTCAATCTTCAATACTCAATCCTCAACGCTCAATCCTCAATCCTCAATACTCAACCATCAATCCTCAATTCTCAATACTCAATAGAATATCCAGAATTCTCAGGATTCTATACTCAAACCTCAATCCTCAACCCTCAGCCCTCATTCTCAATCCTCAATCCACAATCCTCAAACCTCAATCCTCAACCGTCAGTCCTCGTCCTCAATCCTCAACCCTCAATCCTCAATCCTCCCATCTTCAATCATCAATACTCAATCTTCAATACTCAATTCTCAATCCTCAGTCCTCAAACCTCAATCCTGAATCCTCAATCCTGAATCCTCAATCTTCAGCCCTGTGTCCTCAACAATCAGTTGTCAATCCTCAATCCTCAATAGAATATCCTCAATTCACAGTTTTCAATACTCAGTACTCAATCTGCAATCTTCAGATCTCTATCCACAAACACCAATTCTTATCATTCAACCCTGAATACTCAGTCCCTAATCCTCAATCCTCAATCCTCAATCCTCAATCCTCAATCCTCAATTCTCAATCTTAATCTTCAATCCTCAATACTCAATCTTCAATCCTCAGTCCTCAATCCTCAATCCTCAATCCTCAATCTTCAATCCTCAATACTCAATCTTCAATACTCAATCCTCAATCCTCAATCCTCAATCCTCAATCCTCAATCCTCAATCGTCAATCTTCAATCCTCAATACTCAATCTTCAATCCTCAATCATCAATCCTCAATCCTCAATCCTCAATCCTCATTCTTCAATCCTCAATCTTCAATGCTCATTCTTCAATCCTCAATCTTCAATGCTCAATCCTCAATCCTCAATCCTCAATCCTCAATCCTCAGTCATCAAACCTCAATCCGGAATCCTCAATCGTGATTACTCAATCTTCAGGCGTCAGTCCTCAACAATCAATTGTCAATCCTCAATCCTCAATCTTCAATCCTCAATCCTCAATCTTCAATCCTCAATACTCAATCATCAATCCTCTATCCTCAATCCTCAATCCTCAATCCTCAATCCTCAATCCTCAATCCTCAATCCTCAATCCTCAATCTTCAATCATCAATACTCATTATTCAATCCTCAATCCTCAATCCACAATCCTCAATCCTCAATCCTCAATCCTCAATCTTCAATCCTCAATACTCAGTCTTCAATCCTCAATCCTCAATCCTCAATCCTCAATCCTCATTCTTCAATCCTCAATACCCAATCCACAATCTTCAATCCTCAATCCTCAATCCTCAATTCTCAATCCTCAATCCTCAATCCTCAGACCTCAAACAGCAATACTCAACCCTCAGTCCTCGTCCACAATTCACAACCATCAATACTCAATCCTCAATCTTCAATCATCAATATTCAATCTTCAGTCCTCAATCCTCAATCGTCAATCCTCAATCCTCAATCCTCAATCCTCAATCCTCAATGATCAATCCGCAATACACAATCCTCAATCTTCAATCCTCAATCCTCATTCCTCAATCCTCAATCTTCAATCCTCAATACTCAATCTTCAATACTCAATTCTCAATCCGCAATTCTCAATCCTCAATCCTCAGTCCTCAGACCTCAAACCTCTACCCTCAACCCTCAGCCCTCATCCTGAATACTCAATCCTCAATCCTCAATCCTCAATCCTCAATCCTCAATCTTCAATCCTCAATACTCAATCTTCAATAATCAATCCTCAATTCTCAATCCTCAATACTCAATCCTCAATCGTCAATCCTCAATCACCAATCCTCAATCTTCAATCCTCAATCCTCAATCATCAATCCTCAATCCTCAATTTTCAATCCTCAATACTCAATCTGCAATCCTCAATACTCAGTCCGCAATCCTGAATGCTCAATCCTCAATCCTCAATCTTCAATCCTCAATACTCAGTCTTCAATCCTCGATCCTCAATACTCAATCCTCAATCCTCAATCCTCAATTCTCAATCCTCACTCTTCAATCCTCAATACTCAAACTGCAATCCTCAATCCTCATTCTTCAATCCTCAATACCGAATCCTCAACCTCCAATCCTCAATCCGCAATCCTCAATTCTCAATCCTCAATCCTCAATCCTCAGACTTCAATCACCAATACTCAACCCTCAGTCCTCGTCCTCAATCCACAGCGCTCAATCCTCAATCCTCAATCTTCAATCATTAATATTCAATCTTCAATCCTCCATCCTCAATCCTCAATCCTCAAACCTCAATCCTCAACCGTCAGTCCTCGTCCTCAAACCTCAACCCTCAATCCTCAATCCTCAATGTTCAATCATCAATACTCAATCTTCAATCCTCAATCCTCAATCCTCAATCCTTAATCCTCAATCCTCAATATTCAATCCTCAATCCTCAGTCCAAAAACCTCAATTCTGAATCCTCAATCCTGAGTCCTCAATCTTCAGCCCTCAGTCCTCAAGAATCAGTAGTCTATCCTCAATCCTCAGTAGAATATCCTCAATTCACAGCTTTCAACACTCAATACTCGATCTGCAATCTTCAAACCACTATCCACAAACATCAATTCTCATCACTCAACCCTCAACACTCAGTCCTCAATGTTCAATCCTCAATCCTCAATTCTCAATCTTCAATCCTCAATACTGAACCTTCAATCCTCAATCCTCAATCCTCAATCCTCAATCCTCAATACGCAATCCTCAATCCCCAATCCTCAATCCTCAATCTTCAACCCTCAATACTCAATCTTCAAACCTCAATCCTCAATCCTCAATCCTCAATCGTCAATCCTCAATCATCAATCCTCAATCTTCAATACTCAATCATCAACGCTCAATCCTCAATCCTCAATACTCAACCATCAATCCTCAATTCCCAATACTCATTAGAATATCCTGAATTCTCAGGATTCGATACTCAAACCTCAATCCTCAACCCTCAGCCCTCATTCTCAATCCTCAATCCACAATCCTCAATACTCAATCCTCGATCCTCAATCTTCAATCCTCAATACTCAATCTTCAATCCTCAATCCTCAATCCTCCCATCTTCAATAATCAATACTCAATCTTCAATCATCAATCCTCAATCCTCAGTCCTCAAACCTCAATCCTGAATCATCAATCCTGAATCCTCAATCTTCAGCCGTGTGTCCTCAACAATCAGTTGTCAATCCTCAATCCTCAATAGAATATCCTCAATTCACAGTTTTCAATACTCAGTACTGAATCTGCAATCTTCAGATCTCTATCCACAAACTTCAATTCTTATTACTCAACCCTGAATACTCAGTCCCTAATCCTCAATCCTCAATCCTCAATCCTCAATCCTCAATCCTCAATCCTCAATCTTAATCTTCAATCCTCAATACTCAATCTTCAATACTCAATCCTCAATCCTCAATCCTCAATCCTCAATACTCAATCCTCAATCGTCAATCTTCAATCCTCAATACTCAATCTTCAATCCTCAATCCTCAATCCTCAATCCTCAATCCTCAATCCTCAATCCTCATTCTTCAATCCTCAATCTTCAATGCTCAATCTTCAATCCTCAATCCTCAATCCTCAATCCTCAATCCTCAATCCTCAATCCTCAATCCTCAATCCTCAGTCCTCAAACCTCAATCCTGAATCCCCGATCCTGAATCCTCAATCTTCAGCCCTCAGTCCTCTACAATCAGTTGTCAATCCTCAATCCTCAATAGAATATCATCAATTCACAGTTTTCATTACTCAATACACAATCTGCAATCTTCAGATCTCTATCCACAAACATCAATTCTTATCACTCAACCCTGAATACTCAGTCCCTAATCCTCAATATTCAATCCTGAATCCTCAAACCTCAATCCACAATCCTCAACGTTCAATCATCAACACTCAATCTTCAATGCTCATTCCTCAATCCTCAATCCTCAATTCTCAATCCTCAATCGTCAATCTTCAATCCTCAATACTCAATCTTCAATCCTCAATTCTCAATCCTCGGTCCTCAATCCTCAATCGTCAATCTCCAATCCTGAATACTCAATCTTCAATCCTCAATCCTCAATCCTCAATCCTCAATCCTCAATCCTCAATCCTCATTCTTCAATCCTCAATACCCAATCCTCAATCTTCAATCCTCAATCCTCAATCCTCGATCCTCAATCCTCAATACTCAGTCCTCAGTCCTCAAACCTCAATCCTCAACCCCCAGCCCTCATCCTCAATCCTCAATCCTCAATCCTCAATCCTCAATCTTCAATCCCCAATCCTCAATCCTCAGTCCTCAATCCACATTCTTCAATCCTCAATACCCAATCCTCAATCTACAATACTCAATACTCAATCCTCAATACTCAGTCCTCAATCGTCAATCTTCAATCCTCAATGCTCAATCTTCAAACCTCAATCCTCAATCCTCAATTCTCAATCCTCAATCCTCAGTCCTCAGACCTCAAACCTCTACCCTCAACCCTCAGCCCTCATCCTCAATCCTCAATCCTCAATCCTCAATCCTCAATCCTCAATCCTCAATCTTCAATCCTCAATACTCAGTCTTCAATCCTCAATCCTCAATCCTCAATCCTCAATCCTCATTCTTCAATCCTCAATACCCAATCCACAATCTTCAATCCTCAATCCTCAATCCTCAATTCTCAATCCTCAATCCTCAATCCTCAGACCTCAAACAGCAATACTCAACCCTCAGTCCACGTCCTCAATCCACAACCATCAATACTCAATCCTCAATCTTCAATCATCAATATTCAATCTTCAGTCCTCAATCCTCAATCGTCAATCCTCAATCCTCAATCCTCAGTCCTCAATCCTCAATCCTCAATACGCAATCCTCAATCCCCAATCCTCAATCCTCAATCTTCAATCCTCAATACTCAATCTTCAAACCTCAATCCTCAATCCTCAATCCTCAATCATCAATCCTCAATCATCAATCCTCAATCTTCAATACTCAATCATCAACGCTCAATCCTCAATCCTCAATACTCAACCATCAATCCTCAATTCCCAATACTCAATAGAATACCCTGAATTCTCATGGTTCAATACTCAATCCACAATATTCAATAATCAAATCTGAATCCTCAAACATCAATTCTCAAAACTCAAAACTCAACACTCAGTCCTCTCTCATCAATCCTCCATCCTCAATCCTCAATCCTCAAGCGTCAATCCTCAATCCTCAATCCGCAATCCTCAATCCTCAATCCTCAATCCTCAATCCTCAATCTTCAATCCCCAATCCTCAATCCTCAGTCCTCAATCCACATTCTTCAATCCTCAATACCCAATCCTCAATCTACAATACTCGACCCTCGATCCTCAATTCTCAATCCTCAATCCTCAGTCCTCAGTCCACAAACCTCAATCCTCGACCCTCAGCCCTCATCCTCAATCCTCAATCCTGAATCCTCAATCCTCAATCCTCAATCTTCAATCCTGAATACTCAATCTTCAATAATCAATCCTCAACTCTCAATCCTCAATACTCATTCCTCAATCGTCAATACTCAATCCCCAATCCTCAATCTTCAATCGTCAATCCTGAATCTTCAATCCTCAATCCTCAATCTTCAATCCTCAATCCTCAATCTTCAATCCTCAATACTCAATCTTCAATCCTCTATCCTCAATCTTCAATCCTCAATCCTCAATCCTCAATTCTCAATCCTCAATCCTCAATCCTCAATCATCAATCCTCAATCCTCAATTTTCAATCCTCAATCCTCAATCCTCAATCCTCAATCCTCAATTTTCAATCCTCAATACTCAATCTGCAATCCTCAATACTCAGTCCGCAATCCTGAATGCTCAATCCTCAATCCTCAATCTTCAATCCTCAATACTCAGTCTTCAATCCTCGATCCTCAATACTCAATCCTCAATCCTCATTCTTCAATCCTCAATACCCAATCCTCAATCTTCAATCCTCAATCCTCAATCCTCAATTCTCAATCCTCGATCCTCAATCCTCGGACCTCAAACAGCAATACTCAACCCTCAGTCCTCGTCCTCAATCCACAATCATCAATACTGAATTCTCAATCTTCAATCATCAATATTCAATCTTCAGTCCTCAATCCTCAATCCTCAATCCTCAAAACTCAATCCTCAACCGTCAGTACTCGTCCTCAAACCTCAACCCTCAATCCTCAATCCTCAATGTTCAATCATCAATACTCAATCTTCAATCCTCAATCCTCAATCCTCAATCCCTAATCCTCAATCCTCAATATTCAATCCTCAATCCTCAGTACACCAACATCAGTTCTGAATCCTCAATTCTGAGTCCTCAATCTTCAGCCCTCAGTCCTCAACAATCAGTAGTCAATCCTCAATCCTCAGTAGAATATCCTCAATTCACAGCTTTCAACACTCAATACTCGATCTGCAATCTTCAAAGCACTATCCACAAACATCAATTCTCATCACTCAACCCTCAACACTCAGTCCTCAATGTTCAATCCTCAATCCTCAATTCTCAATCTTCAATCCTCAATACTGAACCTTCAACCCTCAATCCTCAATCCTCAATCCTCAATCCTCAATACGCAATCCTCAATCCCCAATCCTCAATCCTCAATCTTCAATCCTCAATACTCAATCTTCAAACCTCAATCCTCAATCGTCAATCCTCAATCATCAATCCCCAATCATCAATCCTCAATCTTCAATACTCAATCCTCAACGCTCAATCCTCAATCCTCAATACTCAACCATCAATCCTCAATTCTCAATACTCAATAGAATATCCAGAATTCTCAGGATTCTATACTCAAACCTCAATCCTCAACCCTCAGCCCTCATTCTCAATCCTCAATCCACAATCCTCAAACCTCAATCCTCAACCGTCAGTCCTCGTCCTCAATCCTCAACCCTCAATCCTCAATCCTCCCATCTTCAATCATCAATACTCAATCTTCAATACTCAATTCTCAATCCTCAGTCCTCAAACCTCAATCCTGAATCCTCAATCCTGAATCCTCAATCTTCAGCCCTGTGTCCTCAACAATCAGTTGTCAATCCTCAATCCTCAATAGAATATCCTCAATTCACAGTTTTCAATACTCAGTACTCAATCTGCAATCTTCAGATCTCTATCCACAAACACCAATTCTTATCATTCAACCCTGAATACTCAGTCCCTAATCCTCAATCCTCAATCCTCAATCCTCAATCCTCAATCCTCAATCCTCAATCGTCAATCTTCAATCCTCAATACTCAATCTTCAATCCTCAATCATCAATACTCAATCCTCAATCCTCAATCCTCATTCTTCAATCCTCAATCTTCAATGCTCAATCTTCAATCCTCAATCCTCAATCCTCAATCCTCAATCCTCAACCTTCCATCCTCAATCCTCAGTCCTCAAACCTCAATCCTGAATCCCCGATCCTGAATCCTCAATGTGCAGCCCTCAGTCCTCTACAATCAGTTGTCAATCCTCAATCCTCAGTAGAATATCGTCAATTCACAGTTTTCATTACTCAATACTCAATCTGCAATCTTCAAATCTCTATCCACAAACATCAATTCTCATCACTCAACCCTCAACACTCAGTCCCCAATCCTCAATATTCAATCCTCAATCCTCAATCCTCAATCCACAATCCTCAACGTTCAATCATCAATACTCAATCTTCAATGCTCATTCCTCAATCCTCAATCCTCAATTCTCAATCCTCAAACGTCAATCTTCAATCCTCAATACCCAATCTTCAATCCTCAATTCTCAATCCTCAATTCTCAATCCTCACTCTTCAATCCTCAATACTCAAACTGCAATCCTCAATCCTCAGTCCTCACTCCTCAATCCTCATTCTTCAATCCTCAATACCGAATCCTCAACCTCCAATCCTCAATCCGCAATCCTCGATTCTCAATCCTCAATACTCAGTCCTCAGTCCTCAAACCTCAATCCTCAACCCCCAGCCCTCATCCTCAATCCTCAATCCTCAATCCTCAATCCTCAATCATCAATCTTCAATCATCAATACTCAATCTTCAATAATCAATCCTCAATTCTCAATCCTCATTACTCAATCCTCAATCGTCAATCCTCAATCACCAATCCTCAATCTTCAATCCTCAGTCCTCAATCATCAATCCTCAATCCTCAATTTTCAATCCTCAACACTCAGTCCCCAATCCTCAATATTCAATCCTCAATCCTCAATCCTCAATCCACAATCCTCAACGTTCAATCATCAACACTCAATCTTCAATGCTCATTCCTCAATCCTCAATCCTCAATTCTCAATCCTCAATCCTCAATCCTCAATCTTCAATCCTCAATACTCAATCTTCAATCCTCAATCCTCAGTCCACAATCTTCAATCCTCAATGCTCAATCCTCAATCCTCAATCCTCAGTCCTCAATCCTCAATCCTCAATCCTCTAACCTCAATCCTCAACCGTCAGTCCTCGTCCTCAAACCTCAACCCCCAGTCCTCAATCCTCAATCTTCAATCATCAATACTCTATCTTCAATCCTCAATCCTCAATCCTCAATCCTCAATCCTCAATCCTCAATCCTCAATCCTCAATATTCAACGCACAACCCTCAACCATCAATCCTCAATACTCAACCTTCAATCCTCAATTCTCAATACTCAATAGAATATCCTGAATTCTCATGGTTCAATACTCGATCCACAATATTCAATGATCAAATCTGAATCCTCATACATCAATTCTCAAAACTCAAAACTCAACACTCAGTCCTCTCTCATCAATCCTCCATCCTCAATCCTCAATCATCAAGCGTCAATCCTCAATCCTCAATCCTCTACCCTCAATCCTCAGGCCTCAAACCTCCACCACGAGTCCTCAATACTGAATCCTCAATCTTCAGCCATAAGACCTCAACAATCAATTGTCAATCCTCAATCCTCAATAGAATATCCTCAATTCACAGTTTTCAATACTCAATCCCCATTCTTCAATCTTCAAATCTCAATCCTCAAACATCAATTCTCATCACGCAACCCTCAACACTCAGTCCTCAATCTTCAATCCTCGATCCTCAATCCTCAATCCTTAATCCTCAATCCTCAATATTCAATCCTCAATCCTCAGTCCACAAACCTCAGTTCTGAATCCTCAATCCTGAGTCCTCAATCTTCAGCCCTCAGTCCTCAACAATCAGTAGTCAATCCTCAATCCTCAGTAGAATATCCTCAATTCACAGCTTTCAACACTCAATACTCGATCTGCAATCTTCAAACCACTATCCACAAACATCAATTCTCATCACTCAACCCTCAACACTCAGTCCTCAATGTTCAATCCTCAATCCTCAATTCTCAATCTTCAATCCTCAATACTGAAACTTCAATCCTCAATCCTCAATCCTCAATCCTCAATCCTCAATCCTCAATACTCAATCCTCAATCCTCCCATCTTCAATCATCAATACTCAATCTTCCATACTCAATTCTGAATCCTCAGTCCTCAAACCTCAATCCTGAATCCTCAGTCCTCAATCCTCAATCCTCATTCTTCAATCCTCAATACCCAATCCTCAATCTTCAATCCTCAATCCTCAATCCTCGATTCTCAATACTCAATACTCAGTCCTCAGCCCTCAAACCTGAATCCTCAACCCCCAGCCCTCATCCTCAATCTTCAATCCTCAATCATCAATACTCTATCTTCAATCCTCAATCCACAATCCTCAATCCTCAATACTCAATCCTCAATATTCAACGCACAACCCTCAGCCATCAATGCTCAACACTCAACCATCAATCCTCAATTCTCAATGCTGAATAGAATATCCTGAATTCTCATGGTACAATACTCAATCCACACTATTGGATAATCAAATCTGAAACCTCAAAGATCAATTCTCAAAACTCAATCCTCAACACTCAGTCCTCTCTCGTCAATCATCCATCCTCAATCCTCAATCCTCAAGCGTCAATCCTCAATCCTCAATCCTCAACCCTCAATCCTCAGTCCTCAAACCTCCACCACGAATCCTCAATTCTGAATCCTGAATCTTCAGCCATAAGACCTCAACAATCAATTGTCAATCCTCATTCCTCAATAGAATATCCTCAATTCACACTTTTGAATACTCAACCCCATTCTTCAATCTTCAAATCTCAATCCACAAACCTCAATTCTCATCACGCAACCCTCAACACTTAGTCCTCAATCTGCAATCCTCAATCCTCAATCCTCAATCTTCAATCCTCAATACTCAATCCTCAATCTTCAATCCTCAATCCTCAATCCTCAATCCTCAATCCACATTCTTCAATCCTCAATCCTCAATACTCAATCCTCAATCGTCAATCTTCAATCCTCAATACTCAATCTTCAATCCTCAATCCTCAATCCTCAATCCTCAATCCTCAATCCTCATTCTTGAATCCTCAATCTTCAATGCTCAATCTTCAATCCTCAATCCTCAATCCTCAATCCTCAATCCTCAATCCTCAATCCTCAATCCTCAGTCCTCAAACCTCAATCCTGAATCCCCGATCCTGAATCCTCAATCCTCAGCCCTCAGTCCTCAACAATCAGTTGTCAATCCTTAATCCTCAATAGAGTATCCTCAATTCACAGGTTTCAGTACTCAATACTCAACCTGCAATCTTCAAATCCCTATCCACAAACATCAATTATCATCACTCAGACCTCAACACTCAGTCCCCAATACTCAATCTTCAATCCTCAATCCTCAATCCTCAATCCTCAATCCTCAGTCCTCAATACTCAATCCTCAATCCTCAATTCTCAATCCTCAATGCTCAATACTCAATCGTCAATCCTCAATCCCCAATCCTCAATGTTCAATCCTCAATCCTCAATCCGCAATCCTCAATCTTCAATCCTCAATACTCAATCTTCAATCCTCAATCTTCAATCCTCAATACTCAATCATCAATACTCAATCCTCAATCCGCAATTCTCAATCCTCAATCCTCAGTCCTCAGACCTCAAACCTCTACCCTCAACCCTCAGCCCTCATCCTGAATCCTCAATCCTCAATCCTCAATCCTCAATCCTCAATCTTCAATCCTCAATACTCAATCTTCAATAATCAATCCTCAATTCTCAATCCTCAATACTCAATCCTCAATCGTCAATCCTCAATCACCAATCCTCAATCTTCAATCCTCAATCCTCAATCATCAATCCTCAATCCTCAATTTTCAATCCTCAATACTCAATCTGCAATCCTCAATACTCAGTCCGCAATCCTGAATGCTCAATCCTCAATCCTCAATCTTCAATCCTCAATACTCAGTCTTCAATCCTCGATCCTCAATACTCAATCCTCAATCCTCAATCCTCAATTCTCAATCCTCACCCTTCAATCCTCAATACTCAAACTGCAATCCTCAATCCTCAGTCCTCACTCCTCAATCCTCATTCTTCAATCCTCAATACCGAATCCTCAACCTCCAATCCTCAATCCGCAATCCTCAATTCTCAATCCTCAATCCTCAATCCTCAGACTTCAAACACCAATACTCAACCCTCAGTCCTCGTCCACAATCCACAGCGCTCAATCCTCAATCCTCAATCTTCAATCATTAATATTCAATCTTCAATCCTCAATCCTCAATCCTCAATCCTCAAACCTCAATCCTCAACCGTCAGTCCTCGTCCTCAAACCTCAACCCTCAATCCTCAATCTTCAATGTTCAATCATCAATACTCAATCTTCAATCCTCAATCCTCAATCCTCAATCCTTAATCCTCAATCCTCAATATTCAATCCTCAATCCTCAGTCCCCAAACCTCAATTCTGAATCCTCAATCCTGAGTCCTCAATCTTCAGCCCTCAGTCCTCAACAATCAGTAGTCAATCCTCAATCCTCAGTAGGATATCCTCAATTCACAGCTTTCAACACTCAATACTCGATCTGCAATCTTCAAACCACTATCCACAAACATCAATTCTCATCACTCAACCCTCAACACTCAGTCCTCAATGTTCAATCCTCAATCCTCAATTCTCAATCTTCAATCCTCAATACTGAACCTTCAATCCTCAATCCTCTATCGTCAGTCCTCAATCCTCAATACGCAATCCTCAATCCTCAATCCTCAATCCTCAATCTTCAATCCTCAATACTCAATCATCAAACCTCAATCCTCAATCCTCAATCCTCAATCATCAATCCTCAATCATCAATCCTCAATCTTCAATACTCAATCCTCAACGCTCAATCCTCAATCCTCAATACTCAACCATCAATCCTCAATTCTCAATACTCAATAGAATATCCTGAATTCTCAGGATTCTATACTCAAACCTCAATCCTCAACCCTCAGCCCTCATTCTCAATCCTCAATCCACAATCCTCAAACCTCAATCCTCAACCGTCAGTCCTCGTCCTCAATCCTCAACCCTCAATCCTCAATCCTCCCATCTTCAATCATCAATACTCAATCTTCAATCCTCAATACTCAATCTTCAAACCTCAATCCTCAATCCTCAATCCTCAATCATCAATCCTCAATCATCAATCCTCAATCTTCAATACTCAATCCTCAACGCTCAATCCTCAATCCTCAATTCTCAATCCTCAATGCTCAATACTCAATCGTCAATCCTCAATCCCCAATCCTCAATGTTCAATCCTCAATACTCAATCCGCAATCCTCAATCCTCAACCTTCAATCCTCAATAATCAATCTTCAATCCTCAATCCTCAACCCTCAATCCTCAATCCTCAATCCTCAATCCTCAACCTTCAAACCTCAATACTCAAACTGCAATCCTCAATCCTCAGTCCTCACTCCTCAATCCTCATCCTTCAATCCTCAATACCGAATCCTCAATCTTCAATGCTCAATCCTCAATCCTCAATTCTCAATCCTCAATCCTCAATCCTCAGACTTCAAACACCAATACTCAAGCCCCAGTCCTCGTCCTCAACCCACAACCCTCAACCCTCAATCCTCAATCTTCAATCTATAATATTCAATCTTCAATCCTCAATCCTCAATCCTCAATCCTCAATCCTCAACCCTCAATCCTCAATGTTCAATCCTCAATACGCAATCCTCAGTCTTCAATCCTCAATCCTCAATACTCAATCCTCAATCCTCAATACTCAGTCCTCAATCCTCAATCTTCAATCCTCAATACTCAATCTTCAATCCTCAATCCTCAATCCTCAATGCGCAATCTTCAATCCTCAATACTGAATCTTCAATCCTCAATCCTCAATCCTCAATCCTCAATCCTCATTCTTCAATCCTCAACACCCAATCCTCAATCTTCAATCCTCAATGTTCAATCCGCAATGCCCAATCCTCAGACTTCAAACACCAATACTCAAGCCCCAGTCCTCGTCCTCAACCCACAACCCTCAATCCTCAATCCTCAAACTTCAATCTATAATATTCAATCTTCAATCCTCAATCTTCAATCCTCAACCCTCAATCCTCAATCCTCAATCCTCAATCCTCAATCTTCAATCCTCAATACTCAATCTTCAATCCACAATCATCAATCCTCAATCCACAATCCACATTCTTGAATCCTCAACACCAAATCCTCAATCTTCAATCCTCATTCCTCAGTCCTCAATTCTCAATCCTCAATCCTCAACCCTCAGACCTCAAACATCAATACTCAACCCTCAGTCCTCGTCCTCAATCCACAACCCTCAATTCTCGATCCTCAATCTTCAATCATCAATATTCAATCTTCAATCCTCAATCCTCAATCCTCAATCCTCAATCCTCAATGCTCAAACCTCAATCCTCAATCCTCAATCCTCAACCCTCAATCCTCAATCCTCAATACTCGATCTGCAATCCTCAATCCTCAATAATTAATCCTCTATGCTCATTCTTCAATCCTCAATGCCCAGTCCTCAATCTTCAATCCTCAATCCTCAATCCTCAATTCTCAATCCTCAATCCTCAATCCTCAATCATCAATCCTCAATCCTCAATCTTCAATCCTCAATCCTCAATCCTCAATCCTCAATGTTCAATCCGCAATACACAATCCTCAATCTTCAATCCTCAATCCTCATTCCTCAATCCTCAAAACCTCGATCCTCAATCCTCAATCCTCAGTCCTCGAACCTCAAACCTGTATCCTCACTCCTGAATCCTCAATCTTCAGACCTCAGTCCTCAACAATCAGTTGTCAATTATCAATCCTCAATAGAATATCATCAATTCACTGTTTTCAATACTCAATACTCAATCTGCAATTTTCAAATCTCTATCCACAGACATCAATTCTCATCATTCAACCCTCAACACTCAGTCCCCAATCCTCAATCTTCAATACCCAATCCTCAATCCTCAATCCTCGATCCTCAATCTTCAATCCTAAATACTCAATCTTCAATCCTCAATTCTCAATCCTCGGTCCTCAATCCTCAATCCTCAATACGCAATCCTCAATCCCCAATCCTCAATCCTCAATCTTCAATCCTCAATACTCAATCTTCAAACCTCAATCCTCAATCCTCAATCCTCAATCGTCAATCCTCAATCATCAATCCTCAATCTTCAATACTCAATCATCAACGCTCAATCCTCAATCCTCAATACTCAACCATCAATCCTCAATTCCGAATACTCAATAGAATATCCTGAATTCTCAGGATTCTATACTCAAACCTCAATCCTCAACCCTCAGCCCTCATTCTCAATCCTCAATCCACAATCCTCAAACCTCAATCCTCAACCGTCAGTCCTCGTCCTCAATCCTCAACCCTCAATCCTCAATCCTCCCATCTTCAATCATCAATACTCAATCTTCAATCCTCAATTCTCAATCCTTAGTCCTCAAACCTCAATCCTGAATCCTCAATCCTGAATCCTCAATCTTCAGCCGTGTGTCCTCAACAATCAGTTGTCAATCCTCAATCCTCAATAGAATATCCTCAATTCACAGTTTTCAATACTCAGTACTCAATCTGCAATCTTCAGATCTCTATCCACAAACTTCAATTCTTATCACTCAACCCTGAATACTCAGTCCCTAATCCTCAATCCTCAATCCTCAATCCTCAATCCTCAATCCTCAATCCTCAATACTCAATCTTCAATAATCAATCCTCAATTCTCAATCCTCAATAATCAATCCTCAATCGTCAATCCTCAATCACCAATCCTCAATCTTCAATCCTCAATCCTCAATCATCAATCCTCAATCCTCAATTTTCAATCCTCAATACTCAATCTGCAATCCTCAATACTCAGTCCGCAATCCTGAATGCTCAATCCTCAATCCTCAACCTTCAATCCTCAATACTCAGTCTTCAATCCTCGATCCTCAATACTCAATCCTCAATCCTCATTCTTCAATCCTCAATACCCAATCCTCAATCTTCAATCCTCAATCCTCAATCCTCAATTCTCAATCCTCGATCCTCAATCCTCGGACCTCAAACAGCAATACTCAACACTCAGTCCTCGTCCTCAATCCACAACCATCAATACTGATTTCTCAATCTTCAATCATCAATATTCAATCTTCAGTCCTCAATCCTCAATCCTCAATCCTCACACCAAAATCCTCAACCGTCAGTCCTCGTCCTCAAACCTCAACACTCAATCCTGAATCCTCAATGTTCAATCATCAATACTCAATCTTCAATCCTCGATCCTCAATCCTCAATCCTTAATCCTCAATCCTCAATATTCAATCCTCAATCCTCAGTCCACAAACCTCAGTTCTGAATCCTCAATCCTGAGTCCTCAATCTTCAGCCCTCAGTCCTCAACAATCAGTAGTCAATCCTCAATCCTCAGTAGAATATCCTCAATTCACAGCTTTCAACACTCAATACTCGATCTGCAATCTTCAAACCACTATCCACAAACATCAATTCTCATCACTCAACCCACAACACTCAGTCCTCAATGTTCAATCCTCAATCCTCAATTCTCAATTTTCAATCCTCAATACTGAAACTTCAATCCTCAATCCTCAATCCTCGATCCTCAATCCTCAATACTCAACCCTCAATCCTCAATCCTCAATCCTCAATCCTCAATCTTCAATCCTCAATACTCAATCTTCAAACCTCAATCCTCAATCCTCAATCCTCAATCATCAATCCTCAATCATCAATCCTCAATCTTCAATACTCAATCCTCAATACTCAACCATCAATCCTCAATTCTCAATACTCAATAGAATATCCTGAATTCTCAGGATTCTATACTCAAACCTCAATCCTCAACGCTCAGCCCTCATTCTCAATCCTCAATCCACAATCCTCAAACCTCAATCCTCAACCGTCAGTCCTCGTCCTCAACCCCCAGCCCTCATCCTCAATCCTCAATCCTCAATCCTTAATCCTCAATCTTCAATCCTCAATACTGAATCTTCAATCCTCAATCCTCAGTCCACAATCTTCAATCCTCAATGCTCAATGCTCAATCCTCAATCCTCAGTCCTCATTCCTCAATCCTCAATCCTCAAACCTCAATCCTCAACCGTCAGTCCTCGTCCTCAAACCTCAACACCCAGTCCTCAATCCTCAATCTTCAATCATCAATACTCTATCTTCAATCCTCAATCCTCAATCCTCAATATTCAACGCACAACCCTCAACCATCAATCCTCAATACTCAACCATCAATCCTCAATTCTCAATACTCAATAGAATATCCTGAATTCTCATGGTTCAATACTCAATCCACAATATTCAATAATCAAATCTGAATCCTCAAACATCAATTCTCAAAACTCAAAACTCAACTCTCAGTCCTCTCTCATCAATCCTCCATCCTCAATCCTCAATCCTCAAGCGTCAATCCTCAATCCTCAATCCGCAATCCTCAATCCTCAATCCTCAATCCTCAATCCTCAATCTTCAATACCCAATCCTCAATCCTCAGTCCTCAATCCACATTCTTCAATCCTCAATACCCAATCCTCAATCTACAATACTCAATCCTCAATCCTCAATACTCAGTCCTCAATCGTCAATCTTCAATCCTCAATACTCAATCTTCAAACCTCAATCCTCAATCCGCAATACACAATCCTCAATCTTCAATCCTCAATCCTCATTCCTCAATCCTCAAACCTCAATCCTCAATCCTCAATCCTCAGTCCTCGAACCTCAAACCTGTATCCGCAATTCTGAATCCTCAATCTTCAGACCTCAGTCCTCAACAATCAGTTGTCGATTATCAATCCTCAATAGAATATCATCAATGCACTGTTTTCAATACCCAATACTCAATCTGCAATTTTCAAATCTCTATCCACAAACATCAATTCTCATGATTCAACATTCAACACTCAGTCCCCAATCCTCAATCTTCAATACTCAATCCTCAATCCTCAATCCTCGGTCCTCAATCATCAATCCTCAATACACGATCCTCAATCCTCAATCCTCAATCCTCAGCCTTCAATCCTCAATACTCAATCTTCAAACCTCAATCCTCAATCCGCAATTCTCAATCCTCAATCCTCAGTCCTCAGACCTCAAACCTCTACCCTCAACCCTCAGCCCTCATCCTCAATCCTCAATCCTCAATCCACAATCCTCAATCCTCAATCTTCAATCCTCAATACTCAATCTTCAATAATCAATCCTCAATTCTCAATCCTCCATCCTCAATTCTCAGTCCTCAGACCTCAAACCTCTACCCTCAACCCTCAGCCCTCATCCTCAATCCTCAATCCTCAATCCTCAATCCTCAATCCTCAATCTTCAATCCTCAATACTCAATCTTCAATAATCAATCCTCAATTCTCAATCCTCAATAATCAATCCTCAATCGTCAATCCTCAATCACCAATCCTCAATCTTCAATCCTCAATCCTCAATCATGAATCCTCAATCCTCAATCTTCAATCCTCAATACTCAATCTGCAATCCTCAATACTCAGTCCGCAATCCTGAATGCTCAATCCTCAATCCTCAATCTTCAATCCTCAATACTCAGTCTTCAATCCTCGATCCTCAATACTCAATCCTCAATCCTCATTCTTCAATCCTCAATACCCAATCCTCAATCTTCAATCCTCAATCCTCAATCCTCAATTCTCAATCCTCGATCCTCAATCCTCGGACCTCAAACACCAATACTCAACCCTCAGCCCTCGTCCTCAATCCACAACCATCAATACTGAATTCTCAATCTTCAATCATCAATATTCAATCTTCAGTCCTCAATCCTCAATCCTCAATCCTCACACCTCAATCCTCAACCGTCAGTCCTCGTCCTCAAACCTCAACACTCAATCCTGAATCCTCAATGTTCAATCATCAATACTCAATCTTCAATCCTCGATCCTCAATCCTCAATCCTTAATCCTCAATCCTCAATATTCAATCCTCAATCCTCAGTCCACAAACCTCAGTTCTGAATCCTCAATCCTGAGTCCTCAATCTTCAGCCCTCAGTCCTCAACAATCAGTAGTCAATCCTCAATCCTCAGTAGAATATCCTCAATTCACAGCTTTCAACACTCAATACTCGATCTGCAATCTTCAAACCACTATCCACAAACATCAATTCTCATCACTCAACCCTCAACACTCAGTCCTCAATGTTCAATCCTCAATCCTCAATTCTCAATCTTCAATCCTCAATACTGAAACTTCAATCCTCAATCCTCAATCCTCGATCCTCAATCCTCAATACTCAATCCTCAATCCTCAATCCTCAATCCTCAATCCTCAATCTTCAATCCTCAATACTCAATCTTCAAACCTCAATCCTCAATCCTCAATCCTCAATCATCAATCCTCAATCATCAATCCTCAATCTTCAATACTCAATCCTCAATACTCAACCATCAATCCTCAATTCTCAATACTCAATAGAATATCCTGAATTCTCAGGATTCTATACTCAAACCTCAATCCTCAACGCTCAGCCCTCATTCTCAATCCTCAATCCACAATCCTCAAACCTCAATCCTCAACCGTCAGTCCTCGTCCTCAATCCTCAACCCTCAATCCTCAATCCTCCCATCTTCAATCATCAATACTCAATCTTCCATACTCAATTCTGAATCCTCAGTCCTCAAACCTCAATCCTGAATCCTCAATCCTCAATCCTCAATCCTCATTCTTCAATCCTCAATACCCAATCCTCAATCTTCAATCCTCAATCCTCAATCCTCGATTCTCAATCCTCAATACTCAGTCCTCAGCCCTCAAACCTCAATCCTCAACCCCCAGCCCTCATCCTCAATCTTCAATCCTCAATCATCAATACTCTATCATCAATCCTCAATCCACAATCCTCAATCCTCAATACTCAATCCTCAATATTCAACGCAGAACCCTCAGCCATCAATGCTCAACACTCAACCATCAATCCTCAATTCTCAATGCTGAATAGAATATCCTGAATTCTCATGGTACAATACTCAATCCACACTATTGGATAATCAAATCTGAAACCTCAAACATCAATTCTCAAAACTCAATCCTCAACACTCAGTCCTCAGTCCTCAAACCTCCACCACGAATCCTCAATTCTGAATCCTGAATCTTCAGCCATAAGACCTCAACAATCAATTGTCAATCCTCATTCCTCAATAGAATATCCTCAATTCACAGTTTTCAATACTCAACCCCATTCTTCAATCTTCAAATCTCAATCCACAAACCTCAATTCTCATCACGCAACCCTCAACACTTAGTCCTCAATCTGCAATCCTCAATCCTCAATCCTCAATCTTCAATCCTCAATCCTCAATCCTCAATCCTCAATCCTCAATCCTCAATCCTCAATCCTCAGTCCTCAAACCTCAATCCTGAATCCCCGATCCTGAATCCCCAATCCTCAGCCCTCAGTCCTCAACAATCAGTTGTCAATCCTTAATCCTCAATAGAGTATCCTCAATTCACAGGTTTCAGTACTCAATACTCAACCTGCAATCTTCAAATCCCTATCCACAAACATCAATTCTCATCACTCAGACCTCAACACTCAGTCCCCAATACTCAATCTTCAATCCTCAATCCTCAATCCTCAATCCTCAATCCTCAGTCCTCAATTCTCAATCCTCAATCCTCAATTCTCAATCCTCAATGCTCAATACTCAATCGTCAATCCTCAATCCCCAATCCTCAATGTTCAATCCTCAATCCTCAATCCGCAATCCTCAATCCTCAATCTTCAATCCTCAATAATCAATCTTCAATCCTCAATCCTCAACCCTCAATCCTCAATCCTCAATCCTCAATCCTCAACCTTCAAACCTCAATACTCAAACTGCAATCCTCAATCCTCAGTCCTCACTCCTCAATCCTCATCCTTCAATCCTCAATACCGAATCCTCAATCTTCAATGCTCAATCCTCAATCCTCAATTCTCAATCCTCAATCCTCAATCCTCAGACTTCAAACACCAATACTCAAGCCCCAGTCCTCGTCCTCAACCCACAACCCTCAACCCTCAATCCTCAATCTTCAATCTATAATATTCAATCTTCAATCCTCAATCCTCAATCCTCAATCCTCAATCCTCAACCCTCAATCCTCAATGTTCAATCCTCAATACGCAATCCTCAGTCTTCAATCCTCAATCCTCAATACTCAATCCTCAATCCTCAATACTCAGTCCTCAATCCTCAATCTTCAATCCTCAATACTCAATCTTCAATCCTCAATCCTCAATCCTCAATGCGCAATCTTCAATCCTCAATACTGAATCTTCAATCCTCAATCCTCAATCCTCATTCTTCAATCCTCAACACCCAATCCTCAATCTTCAATCCTCAATGTTCAATCCGCAATACCCAATCCTCAGACTTCAAACACCAGTACTCAAGCCCCAGTCCTCGTCCTCAACCCACAACCCTCAATCCTCAATCCTCAAACTTCAATCTATAATATTCAATCTTCAATCCTCAATCTTCAATCCTCAACCCTCAATCCTCAATCCTCAATCCTCAATCCTCAATCCTCAATCTTCAATCCTCAATACTCAATCTTCAATCCACAATCATCAATCCTCAATCCACAATCCACATTCTTGAATCCTCAACACCAAATCCTCAATCTTCAATCCTCATTCCTCAGTCCTCAATTCTCAATCCTCAATCCTCAACCCTCAGACCTCAAACATCAATACTCAACCCTCAGTCCTCGTCCTCAATCCACAACCCTCAATTCTCGATCCTCAATCTTCAATCATCAATATTCAGTCTTCAATCCTCAATCCTCAATCCTCAATCCTCAATCCTCAATGCTCAAACCTCAATCCTCAATCCTCAATCCTCAACCCTCAATCCTCAATCCTCAATACTCAATCTGCAATCCTCAATCCTCAATAATTAATCCTCTATCCTCATTCTTCAATCCTCAATGCCCAGTCCTCAATCTTCAATCCTCAATCCTCAATCCTCAATTCTCAATCCTCAATCCTCAATCCTCAATCATCAATCCTCAATCCTCAATCTTCAATCCTCAATCCTCAATCCTCAATCCTCAATGTTCAATCCGCAATACACAATCCTCAATCTTCAATCCTCGATCCTCAATACTCAATCCTCAATCCTCATTCTTCAATCCTCAATACCCAATCCTCAATCTTCAATCCTCAATCCTCAATCCTCAATTCTCAATCCTCGATCCTCAATCCGCGGACCTCAAACAGCAATACTCAACCCTCAGTCCTCGTCCTCAATCCACAACCATCAATACTGAATTCTCAATCTTCAATCATCAATATTCAATCTTCAGTCCTCAATCCTCAATCCTCAATCCTCACACCTCAATCCTCAACCGTCAGTCCTCGTCCTCAAACCTCAACACTCAATCCTGAATCCTCAATGTTCAATCATCAATACTCAATCTTCAATCCTCGATCCTCAATCCTCAATCCTTAATCCTCAATCCTCAATATTCAATCCTCAATCCTCAGTCCACAAACCTCAGTTCTGAATCCTCAATCCTGAGTCCTCAATCTTCAGCCCTCAGTCCTCAACAATCAGTAGTCAATCCTCAATCCTCAGTAGAATATCCTCAATTCACAGCTTTCAACACTCAATACTCGATCTGCAATCTTCAAACCACTATCCACAAACATCAATTCTCATCACTCAACCCTCAACACTCAGTCCTCAATGTTCAATCCTCAATCCTCAATTCTCAATCTTCAATCCTCAATACTGAAACTTCAATCCTCAATCCTCAATCCTCGATCCTCAATCCTCAATCCTCAATCCTCAATGCGCAATCTTCAATCCTCAATACTGAATCTTCAATCCTCAATCCTCAATCCTCAATCCTCAATCCTCATTCTTCAATCCTCAACACCCAATCCTCAATCTTCAATCCTCAATGTTCAATCCGCAATACCCAATCCTCAGACTTCAAACACCAATACTCAAGCCCCAGTCCTCGTCCTCAACCCACAACCCTCAATCCTCAATCCTCAAACTTCAATTAATAATATTCAATCTTCAATCCTCAATCTTCAATCCTCAACCCTCAATCCTCAATCCTCAATCCTCAATCCTCAATCCTCAATCTTCAATCCTCAATACTCAATCTTCATTCCACAATCATCAATCCTCAATCCACAATCCACATTCTTGAATCCTCAACACCAAATCCTCAATCTTCAATCCTCATTCCTCAGTCCTCAATTCTCAATCCTCAATCCTCAATCCTCAATCATCAATCCTCAATCCTCAATCTTCAATCCTCAATCCTCAATCCTCAGTCCTCAATGTTCAATCCGCAATACACAATCCTCAATCTTCAATCCTCAATCCTCATTCCTCAATCCTCAAACCTCGATCCTCAATCCTCAATCCTCAGTCCTCGAACCTCAAACCTGTATCCTCAATCCTGAATCCTCAATCTTCAGACCTCAGTCCTCAACAGTCAGTTGTCAATTATCAATCCTCAATAGAATATCATCAATTCACTGTTTTCAATACTCAATACTCAATCTGCAATTTTCAAATCTCTATCCACAGACATCAATTCTCATCATTCAACCCACAACACTCAGTCCCCAATCCTCAATCTTCAATACTCAATCCTCAATCCTCAATCCTCGATCCTCAATCTTCAATCCTCAATTCTCAATCCTCGGTCCTCAATCCTCAATCGTCAATCTCCAATCCTGAATACTCAATCTTCAATCCTCAATCCTCAATCCTCAATCCTCAATCCTCAATCCTCAATCCTCAATACGCAATCCTCAATCCCCAATCCTCAATCCTCAATCTTCAATCCTCAATACTCAATCTTCAAACCTCAATCCTCAATCCTCAATCCTCAATCGTCAATCCTCAATCATCAATCCTCAATCTTCAATACTCAATCATCAACGCTCAATCCTCAATCCTCAATACTCAACCATCAATCCTCAATTCCCAATACTCAATAGAATATCCTGAATTCTCAGGATTCTATACTCAAACCTCAATCCTCAACCCTCAGCCCTCATTCTCAATCCTCAATCCTCAATCCTCAATCATCAATCCTCAATCCTCAATCTTCAATCCTCAATCCTCAATCCTCAATCCTCAATGTTCAATCCGCAATACACAATCCTCAATCTTCAATCCTCAATCCTGATTCCTCAATCCTCAAACCTCGATCCTCAATCCTCAATCCTGAATCCTCAATCTTCAGCCGTGTGTCCTCAACAATCAGTTGTCAATCCTCAATCCTCAATAGAATATCCTCAATTCACAGTTTTCAATACTCAGTACTCAATCTGCAATCTTCAGATCTCTATCCACAAACTTCAATTCTTATCACTCAACCCTGAATACTCAGTCCCTAATCCTCAATCCTCAATCCTCAATCCTCAATCCTCAATCCTCAATCCTCAATCTTAATCTTCAATCCTCAATACTCAATCTTCAATACTCAATCCTCAATCCTCAATCCTCAATCCTCAATACTCAATCCTCAATCTACAATACTCAGTCCTCAATCCTCAATACTCAGTCCTCAATCGTCAATCTTCAATCCTCAATACTCTATCTTCAAACCTCAATCCTCAATCCGCAATACACAATCCTCAATCTTCAATCCTCAATCCTCATTCCTCAATCCTCAAACCTCAATCCTCAATCCTCAATCCTCAGTCCTCGAACCTCAAACCTGTATCCTCAATCCTGAATCCTCAATCTTCAGACCTCAGTCCTCAACAATCAGTTGTCGATTATCAATCCTCAATAGAATATCATCAATTCACTGTTTTCAATACCCAATACTCAATCTGCAATTTTCAAATCTCTATCCACAAACATCAATTCTCATCATTCAACCCTCAACACTCAGTCCCCAATCCTCAATCTTCAATACTCAATCCTCAATACTCAATCCTCGATCCTCAATCTTCAATCCTCAATACACGATCCTCAATCCTCAATCCTCAATCCTCAACCTTCAATCCTCAATACTCAATCTTCAAACCTCAATCCTCAATCCGCAATTCTCAATCCTCAATCCTCAGTCCTCAGACCTCAAACCTCTACCCTCAACCCTCAGCCCTCATCCTCAATCCTCAATCCTCAATCCTCAATCCTCAATCCTCAATCTTCAATCCTCAATACTCAATCTTCAATAATCAATCCTCAATTCTCAATCCTCAATAATCAATCCTCAATCGTCAATCCTCAATCACCAATCCTCAATCTTCAATCCTCAATCCTGAATCATCAATCCTCAATCCTCAATTTTCAATCCTCAATACTCAATCTGCAATCCTCAATACTCAGTCCGCAATCCTGAATGCTCAATCCTCAATCCTCAATCTTCAATCCTCAATACTCAGTCTTCAATCCTCGATCCTCAATACTCAATCCTCAATCCTCATTCTTCAATCCTCAATACCCAATCCTCAATCTTCAATCCTCAATCCTCAATCCTCAATTCTCAATACTCGATCCTGAATCCTCGGACCTCAAACAGCAATACTCAACCCTCAGTCCTCGTCCTCAATCCACAACCATCAATACTGAATTCTCAATCTTCAATCATCAATATTCAATCTTCAGTCCTCAATCCTAAATCCTCAATCCACACACCTCAATCCTCAACCGTCAGTCCTCGTCCTCAAACCTCAACACTCAATCCTCAATCCTCAATGTTCAATCATCAATACTCAATCTTCAATCCTCAATCCTCAATCCTCAATCCTTAATCCTGAATCCTCAATATTCAATCCTCAATCCTCAGTCCACAAACCTCAGTTCTGAATCCTCAATCCTGAGTCCTCAATCTTCAGCCCTCAGTCCTCAACAATCAGTAGTCAATCCTCAATCCTCAGTAGAATATCCTCAATTCACAGCTTTCAACACTCAATACTCGATCTGCAGTCTTCAAACCACTATCCACAAACATCAATTCTCATCACACAACCCTCAACACTCAGTCCTCAATGTTCAATCCTCAATCCTCAATTCTCAATCTTCAATCCTCAATACTGAAACTTCAATCTTCAAACCTCAATCCTCAATCCTCAATCCTCAATCGTCAATCCTCATTCATTAATCCTCAATCTTCAATACTCAATCATCAACGCTCAATCCTCAATCCTCAATACTCAACCATCAATCCTCAATTCCCAATACTCAATAGAATATCCTGAATTCTCAGGATTCTATACTCAAACCTCAATCCTCAACCCTCAGCCCTCATTCTCAATCCTCAATCCACAATCCACAAACCTCAATCCTCAACCCTCAGTCCTCGTCCTCAATCCTCAACCCCCAATCCTCAATCCTCCCATCTTCAATCATCAATACTCAATCTTCAATACTCAATTCTCAATCCTCAGTCCTCAAACCTCAATCCTGAATCCTCAATCCTGAATCCTCAATCTTCAGCCGTGTGTCCTCAACAATCAGTTGTCAATCCTCAATCCTCAATAGAATATCCTCAATTCACAATTTTCAATACTCAGTACTCAATCTGCAATCTTCAGATCACTATCCACAAACTTCAATTCTTATCACTCAACCCTGAATACTCAGTCCCTAATCCTCAATCCTCAATCCTCAATCCTCAATCCTCAATCCTCAGTCCTCAATCTTAATCTTCAATCCTCAATACTCAATCTTCAATACTCAATCCTCAATCCTCAATCCTCAATCCTCAATACTCAATCCTCAATCGTCAATCTTCAATCCTCAATACTCAATCTTCAATCCTCAATCCTCAATCCTCAATCCTCAATCCTCAATCCTCAATCCTCATTCTTCAATCCTCAGTCCTCAAACCTCAATTCTGAATCCCCGATCCTGAATCCTCAATCTTCAGCCCTCAGTCCTCTATAATCAGTTGTCAATCCTCAATCCTCAATCCTCAATCTTCAATCCTCAATACTCAATCTTCAATAATCAATCCTCAATTCTCAATCCTCAATACTCAATCCTCAATCGTCAATCCTCAATCACCAATCGTCAATCTTCAATCCTCCGTCCTTAATCATCAATCCTCAATCCTCAATTTTCAATCCTCAACACTCAGTCCCCAATCCTCAATATTCAATCCTCAATCCTCAATCCTCAATCCACAATCCTCAACGTTCAATCATCAACACTCAATCTTCAATGCTCATTCCTCAATCCTCAATCCTCAATTCTCAATCCTCAATCCTCAATCCTCAATCTTCAATCCTCAATACTCAATCTTCAATCCTCAATCCTCAGTCCACAATCTTCAATCCTCAATGCTCAATCCTCAATCCTCAATCCTCAGTCCTCAATCCTCAATCCTCAATCCTCTAACCTCAATCCTCAACCGTCAGTCCTCGTCCTCAAACCTCAACCCCCAGTCCTCAATCCTCAATCTTCAATCATCAATACTCTATCTTCAATCCTCAATCCTCAATCCTCAATCCTCAATCCTCAATCCTCAATCCTCAATCCTCAATATTCAACGCACAACCCTCAACCATCAATCCTCAATACTCAACCTTCAATCCTCAATTCTCAATACTCAATAGAATATCCTGAATTCTCATGGTTCAATACTCGATCCACAATATTCAATGATCAAATCTGAATCCTCAAACATCAATTCTCAAAACTCAAACCTCAACACTCAGTCCTCTCTCATCAATCCCCCATCCTCAATCCTCAATCCTCAAGCGTCAATCCTCAATCCTCAATCCTCTACCCTCAATCCTCAGGCCTCAAACCTCCACCACGAGTCCTCAATACTGAATCCTCAATCTTCAGCCATAAGACCTCAACAATCAATTGTCAATCCTCAATCCTCAATAGAATATCCTCAATTCACAGTTTTCAATACTCAATCCCCATTCTTCAATCTTCAAATCTCAATCCTCAAAAATCAATTCTCATCACGCAACCCTCAACACTCAGTCCTCAATCTTCAATCCTCAATCCACAATCCTCAATCTTCAATACTCAATACTCAATCTTCAATCCTCAATCCTCAATCCTCAATTCTCAATCCTCAATGCTCAATACTCAATCGTCAATCCTCAATCCCCAATCCTCAATCTTCAATCCTCAATGCTCAATCCACAATCCTCAATCCACAATCCTCACTCTCAATCCTCAATACTCAAACTGCAATCCTCAATCCTCAGTCCTCACTCCTCAATCCTCATTCTTCAATCCGCAATACCGAATCCTCAATCTTCAATCCTCAATCCTCAATCCTCAAATCTCAATCCTCAATCCTCAATCCTCAGACTTCAAACACCAATACTCAACCCTCAGTCCTCGTCCTCAATCCACAACCATCAATACTCAATCCTCAATCTTCAATCATCAATATTCAATATTCAGTCCTCAATCCTCAATCGTCAATCCTCAATCCTCAATCCTCAATCCTCAATCCTCAATGATCAATCCGCAATACACAATCCTCAATCTTCAATCCTCAATCCTCATTCCTCAATCCTCAATCTTCAATCCTCAATACTCAATCTTCAATACTCAATCCTCAATCCGCAATTCTCAATCCTCAATCCTCAGTCCTCAGACCTCAAACCTCTACCCTCAACCCTCAGCCCTCATCCTGAATCCTCAATCCTCAATCCTCAATCCTCAATCATCAATCTTCAATCCTCAATACTCAATCTTCAAACCTCAATCCTCAATCCGCAATACACAATCCTCAATCTTCAATCCTCAATCCTCATTCCTCAATCCTCAAACCTCAATCCTCAATCCTCAATCCTCAGTCCTCGAACCTCAAACCTGTATCCTCAATCCTGAATCCTCAATCTTCAGACCTCAGTCCTCAACAATCAGTTGTCGATTATCAATCCTCAATAGAATATCATCAATGCACTGTTTTCAATACCCAATACTCAATCTGCAATTTTCAAATCTCTATCCACAAACATCAATTCTCATGATTCAACATTCAACACTCAGTCCCCAATCCTCAATCTTGAATACTCAATCCTCAATCCTCAATCCTCGATCCTCAATCATCAATCCTCAATACACGATCCTCAATCCTCAATCCTCAATCCTCAACCTTCAATCCTCAATACTCAATCTTCAAACCTCAATCCTCAATCCGCAATTCTCAATCCTCAATCCTCAGTCCTCAGACCTCAAACCTCTACCCTCAACCCTCAGCCCTCATCCTCAATCCTCAATCCTCAATCCACAATCCTCAATCCTCAATCTTCAATCCTCAATACTCAATCTTCAATAATCAATCCTCAATTCTCAATCCTCCATCCTCAATCCTCAGTCCTCAGACCTCAAACCTCTACCCTCAACCCTCAGCCCTCATCCTCAATCCTCAATCCTCAATCCTCAATCCTCAATCCTCAATCCTCAATCTTCAATCCTCAATACTCAATCTTCAATAATCAATCCTCAATTCTCAATCCTCAATAATCAATCCTCAATCGTCAATCCTCAATTCTCAATCCTCAATCTTCAATCCTCAATACTCAATCTTCAAACCTCAATCCTCAATCCTCAATCCTCACACCTCAATCCTCAACCGTCAGTCCTCGTCCTCAAACCTCAACACTCAATCCTGAATCCTCAATGTTCAATCATCAATACTCAATCTTCAATCCTCGATCCTCAATCCTCAATCCTTAATCCTCAATCCTCAATATTCAATCCTCAATCCTCAGTCCACAAACCTCAGTTCTGAATCCTCAATCCTGAGTCCTCAATCTTCAGCCCTCAGTCCTCAACAATCAGTAGTCAATCCTCAATCCTCAGTAGAATATCCTCAATTCACAGCTTTCAACACTCAATACTCGATCTGCAATCTTCAAACCACTATCCACAAACATCAATTCTCATCACTCAACCCTCAACACTCAGTCCTCAATGTTCAATCCTCAATCCTCAATTCTCAATCTTCAATCCTCAATACTGAAACTTCAATACTCAATCCTCAATCCTCAATCCTCAATCCCCAATACTCAATCCTCAATCCTCAATCCTCAATCCTCAATCTTCAATCCTCAATACTCAGTCCTCACTCCTCAATCCTCATCCTTCAATCCTCAATACCGAATCCTCAATCTTCAATGCTCAATCCTCAATCCTCAATTCTCAATCCTCAATCCTCAATCCTCAGACTTCAAACACCAATACTCAAGCCCCAGTCCTCGTCCTCAACCCACAACCCTCAACCCTCAATCCTCAACCTTCAATCTATAATATTCAATCTTCAATCCTCAATCCTCAATCCTCAATCCTCAATCCTCAACCCTCAATCCTCAATGTTCAATCCTCAATACGCAATCCTCAGTCTTCAATCCTCAATCCTCAATACTCAATCCTCAATCCTCAATACTCAGTCCTCAATCCTCAATCTTCAATCCTCAATACTCAATTTTCAATCCTCAATCCTCAATCCTCAATGCGCAATCTTCAATCCTCAATACTGAATCTTCAATCCTCAATCCTCAATCCTCAATCCTCAATCCTCATTCTTCAATCCTCAACACCCAATCCTCAATCTTCAATCCTCAATGTTCAATCCGCAATACCCAATCCTCAGACTTCAAACACCAATACTCAAGCCCCAGTCCTCGTCCTCAGCCCACAACCCTCAATCCTCAATCCTCAAACTTCAATCTATAATATTCAATCTTCAATCCTCAATCTTCAATCCTCAACCCTCAATCCTCAATCCTCAATCCTCAATCCTCAATCTTCAATCCTCAATACTCAATCTTCAATTCACAATCATCAATCCTCAATCCACAATCCACATTCTTGAATCCTCAACACCAAATCCTCAATCTTCAATCCTCATTCCTCAGTCCTCAATTCTCAATCCTCAATCCTCAACCCTCAGACCTCAAACATCAATACTCAACCCTCAGTCCTCGTCCTCAATCCACAACCCTCAATTCTCGATCCTCAATCTTCAATCATCAATATTCAATCTTCAATCCTCAATCCTCAATCCTCAATCCTCAATCCTCAATGCTCAAACCTCAATCCTCAATCCTCAATCCTCAACCCTCAATCCTCAATCCTCAATACTCAATCTGCAATCCTCAATCCTCAATAATTAATCCTCTATCCTCATTCTTCAATCCTCAATGCCCAGTCCTCAATCTTCAATACTCAATCCTCAATCCTCAATTCTCAATCCTCAATCCTCAATCCTCAATCATCAATCCTCAATCCTCAATCTTCAATCCTCAATCCTCAATCCTCAATCCTCAATGTTCAATCCGCAATACACAATCCTCAATCTTCAATCCTCAATCCTCATTCCTCAATCCTCAAACCTCGATCCTCAATCCTCAATCCTCAGTCCTCGAACCTCAAACCTGTATCCTCAATCCTGAATCCTCAATCTTCAGACCTCAGTCCTCAACAATCAGTTGTCAATTATCAATCCTCAATAGAATATCATCAATTCACTGTTTTCAATACTCAATACTCAATCTGCAATTTTCAAATCTCTATCCACAGACATCAATTCTCATCATTCAACCCTCAACACTCAGTCCCCAATCCTCAATCTTCAATACTCAATCCTCAATCCTCAATCCTCGATCCTCAATCTTCAATCCTAAATACTCAATCTTCAATCATCAATTCTCAATCCTCGGTCCTCAATCCTCAATCGTCAATCTCCAATCCTGAATACTCAATCTTCAATCCTCAATCCTCAATCCTCAATCCTCAATCCTCAATCCTCAATCCTCAATACGCAATCCTCAATCCCCAATCCTCAATCCTCAATCTTCAATCCTCAATACTCAATCTTCAATAATCAATCCTCAATTCTCAATCCTCAATACTCAATCCTCAATCGTCAATCCTCAATCCTCAATCTTCAATCCTCAATCCTCAATCCACAATCCTCAATCCTCAATCCTCACTCTCAATCCTCAATACTCAAACTGCAATCCTCAATCCTCAGTCCTCACTCCTCAATCCTCATTCTTCAATCCGCAATACCGAATCCTCAACCTTCAATCCTCAATCCTCAATCCTCAAATCTCAATCCTCAATCCTCAATCCTCAGTCTTCAAACACCAATACTCAACCCTCAGTCCTCGTCCTCAATCCACAGCCCTCAATCCTCAATCCTCAATCTTCAATCATTAATATTCAATCTTCAATCCTCAATCCTCAATCCTCAATCCTCAACCCTCAATCCTCAATGTTCAATCCTCAATGCCCAATCTTCAGTCTTCAATCCTCAATCCTCAATCCTCAATCCTCAATACTCAATCTTCAATCCTCAATCCTCAATCCTCAATCCTTAATCCTCAATCCTCAATATTCAATCCTCAATCCTCAGTCCCCAAACCTCAATTCTGAATCCTCAATCCTGAGTCCTCAATCTTCAGCCCTCAGTCCTCAACAATCAGTAGTCAATCCTCAATCCTCAGTAGGATATCCTCAATTCACAGCTTTCAACACTCAATACTCGATCTGCAATCTTCAAACCACTATCCACAAACATCAATTCTCATCACTCAACCCTCAACACTCAGTCCTCAATGTTCAATCCTCAATCCTCAATTCTCAATCTTCAATCCTCAATACTGAACCTTCAATCCTCAATCCTCAATCGTCAGTCCTCAATCCTCAATACGCAATCCTCAATCCTCAATCCTCAATCCTCAATCTTCAATCCTCAATACTCAATCTTCAAACCTCAATCCTCAATCCTCAATCCTCAATCATCAATCCTCAATCATCAATCCTCAATCTTCAATACTCAATCCTCAACTCTCAATCCTCAATCCTCAATACTCAGCCATCAATCCTCAATTCTCAATACTCAATAGAATATCCTGAATTCTCAGGATTCTATACTCAAACCTCAATCCTCAACCCTCAGCCCTCATTCTTAATCCTCAATCCACAATCCTCAAACCTCAATCCTCAACCGTCAGTCCTCGTCCTCAATCCTCAACCCTCAATCCTCAATCCTCCCATCTTCAATCATCAATACTCAATCTTCAATCCTCAATTCTCAATCCTCAGTCCTCAAACCTCAATCCTCAATCCTCATTCTTCAATCCTCAATACCCAATCCTCAATCTTCAATCCTCAATCCTCAATCCTCGATTCTCAATCCTCAATACTCAGTCCTCAGTCCTCAAACCCCAATCCTCAACCCCCAGCCCTCATCCTCAATCCTCAATCCTCAATCCTCAATCCTCAATCTTCAATCCTCAATCCACAATCCTCAATCCTCAATACTCAATCCTCAATATTCAACGCAGAACCCTCAGCCATCAATGCTCAACACTCAACCATCAATCCTCAATTCTCAATGCTGAATAGAATATCCTGAATTCTCATGGTACAATACTCAATCCACACTATTGGATAATCAAATCTGAAACCTCAAACATCAATTCTCAAAACTCCATCCTCAACACTCAGTCCTCTCTCGTCAATCCTCCATCCTCAATCCTCAATCCTCAAGCGTCAATCCTCAATCCTCAATCCTCAACCCTCAATCCTCAGTCCTCAAACCTCCACCACGAATCCTCAATTCTGAATCCTGAATCTTCAGCCATAAGACCTCAACAATCAATTGTCAATCCTCATTCCTCAATAGAATATCCTCAATTCACAGTTTTCAATACTCAACCCCATTCTTCAATCTTCAATACTCAATCCTCAATCCTCAATCCTCAATCCACATTCTTCAATCCTCAATCCTCAATACTCAATCCTCAATCGTCAATCTTCAATCCTCAATACTCAATCTTCAATCCTCAATCCTCAATCCTCATTCTTCAATCCTCAATCTTCAATGCTCAATCTTCAATCCTCAATCCTCAATCCTCAATCCTCAATCGTCAATCCTCAATCCTCAATCTTCAATCCTCAATCCTCAATCCACAATCCTCAATCCTCAATCCTCACTCTCAATCCTCAATACTCAAACTGCAATCCTCAATCCTCAGTCCTCACTCCTCAATCCTCATTCTTCAATCCGCAATACCGAATCCTCAACCTTCAATCCTCAATCCTCAATCCTCAAATCTCAATCCTCAATCCTCAATCCTCAGTCTTCAAACACCAATACTCAACCCTCAGTCCTCGTCCTCAATCCACAGCCCTCAATCCTCAATCCTCAATCTTCAATCATTAATATTCAATCTTCAATCCTCAATCCTCAATCCTCAATCCTCAACCCTCAATCCTCAATGTTCAATCCTCAATGCCCAATCTTCAGTCTTCAATCCTCAATCCTCAATCCTCAATCCTCAATACTCAATCTTCAATCCTCAATCCTCAATCCTCAATCCTTAATCCTCAATCCTCAATATTCAATCCTCAATCCTCAGTCCCCAAACCTCAATTCTGAATCCTCAATCCTGAGTCCTCAATCTTCAGCCCTCAGTCCTCAACAATCAGTAGTCAATCCTCAATCCTCAGTAGGATATCCTCAATTCACAGCTTTCAACACTCAATACTCGATCTGCAATTTTCAAACCACTATCCACAAACATCAATTCTCATCACTCAACCCTCAACACTCAGTCCTCAATGTTCAATCCTCAATCCTCAATTCTCAATCTTCAATCCTCAATACTGAACATTCAATCCTCAATCCTCAATCGTCAGTCCTCAATCCTCAATACGCAATCCTCAATCCTCAATCCTCAATCCTCAATCTTCAATCCTCAGTACTCAATCTTCAAACCTCAATCCTCAATCCTCAATCCTCAATCATCAATCCTCAATCATCAATCCTCAATCTTCAATACTCAATCCTCAACTCTCAATCCTCAATCCTCAATACTCAGCCATCAATCCTCAATTCTCAATACTCAATAGAATATCCTGAATTTTCAGGATTCTATACTCAAACCTCAATCCTCAACCCTCAGCCCTCATTCTTAATCCTCAATCCACAATCCTCAAACCTCAATCCTCAACCGTCAGTCCTCGTCCTCAATCCTCAACCCTCAATCCTCAATCCTCCCATCTTCAATCATCAATACTCAATCTTCAATCCTCAATTCTCAATCCTCAGTCCTCAAACCTCAATCCTCAATCCTCATTCTTCAATCCTCAATACCCAATCCTCAATCTTCAATCCTCAATCCTCAATCCTCGATTCTCAATCCTCAATACTCAGTCCTCAGTCCTCAAACCTCAATCCTCAACCCCCAGCCCTCATCCTCAATCCTCAATCCTCAATCCTCAATACTCAATCTTCAATCCTCAATACTGAATCTTCAATCCTCAATCCTCAGTCCACAATCTTCAATCCTCAATGCTCAATGCTCAATCCTCAATCCTCAGTCCTCAATCCTCAATCCTCAATCCTCAAACCTCAATCCTCAACCGTCAGTCCTCGTCCTCAAACCTCAACACCCAGTCCTCAATCCTCAATCTTCAATCGTCAATACTCTATCTTCAATCCTCAATCCTCAATCCTCAATATTCAACGCACAACCCTCAACCATCAATCCTCAATACTCAACCATCAATCCTCAATTCTCAATACTCAATAGAATATCCTGAATTCTCATGGTTCAATACTCAATCCACAATATTCAATAATCAAATCTGAATCCTCAAACATCAATTCTCAAAACTCAAAACTCAACTCTCAGTCCTCTCTCATCAATCCTCCATCCTCAATCCTCAATCCTCAAGCGTCAATCCTCAATCCTCAATCCGCAATCCTCAATCCTCAATCCTCAATCCTCAATCCTCAATCTTCAATCCCCAATCCTCAATCCTCAGTCCTCAATCCACATTCTTCAATCCTCAATACCCAATCCTCAATCTACAATACTCAATCCTCAATCCTCAATACTCAGTCCTCAATCGTCAATCTTCAATCCTCAATACTCAGTCTTCAAACCTCAATCCTCAATCCGCAATACACAATCCTCAATCTTCAATCCTCAATCCTCATTCCTCAATCCTCAAACCTCAATCCTCAATCCTCAATCCTCAGTCCTCGAACCTCAAACCTGTATCCTCAATCCTGAATCCTCAATCTTCAGACCTCAGTCCTCAACAATCAGTTTTCGATGATCAATCCTCAATAGAATATCATCAATGCACTGTTTTCAATACCCAATACTCAATCTGCAATTTTCAAATCTCTATCCACAAATATCAATTCTCATGATTCAACATTCAACACTCAGTCCCCAATCCTCAATCTTCAATACTCAATCCTCAATCCTCAATCCTCGATCCTCAATCATCAATCCTCAATACACGATCCTCAATCCTCAATCCTCAATCCTCAACCTTCAATCCTCAATAGTCAATCTTCAAACCTCAATCCTCAATCCGCAATTCTCAATCCTCAATCCTCAGTCCTCAGACCTCAAACCTCTACCCTCAACCCTCAGCCCTCATCCTCAATCCTCAATCCTCAATCCACAATCCTCAATCCTCAATCTTCAATCCTCAATACTCAATCTTCAATAATCAATCCTCAATTCTCAATCCTCCATCCTCAATCCTCAGTCCTCAGACCTCAAACCTCTACCCTCAACCCTCAGCCCTCATCCTCAATCCTCAATCCTCAATCCTCAATCCTCAATCCTCAATCTTCAATCCTCAATACTCAATCTTCAATAATCAATCCTCAATTCTCAATCCTCAATAATCAATCCTCAATCGTCAATCCTCAATCACCAATCCTCAATCTTCAATCCTCAATCCTCAATCATCAATCCTCAATCCTCAATTTTCAATCCTCAATACTCAATCTGCAATCCTCAATACTCAGTCCGCAATCCTGAATGCTCAATCCTCAATCCTCAATCTTCAATCCTCAATACTCAGTCTTCAATCCTCGATCCTCAATACTCAATCCTCAATCCTCATTCTTCAATCCTCAATACCCAATCCTCAATCTTCAATCCTCAATCCTCAATCCTCAATTCTCAATCCTCGATCCTCAATCCTCGGACCTCAAACAGCAATACTCAACCCTCAGTCCTCGTCCTCAATCCACAACCATCAATACTGAATTCTTAATCTTCAATCATCAATATTCAATCTTCAGTCCTCAATCCTCAATCCTCAAACCTCACACCTCAATCCTCAACCGTCAGTCCTCGTCCTCAAACCTCAACACTCAATCCTGAATCCTCAATGTTCAATCATCAATACTCAATCTTCAATCCTCGATCCTCAATCCTCAATCCTTAATCCTCAATCCTCAATATTCAATCCTCAATCCTCAGTCCACAAACCTCAGTTCTGAATCCTCAATCCTGAGTCCTCAATCTTCAGCCCTCAGTCCTCAACAATCAGTAGTCAATCCTCAATCCTCAGTAGAATATCCTCAATTCACAGCTTTCAACACTCAATACTCGATCTGCAATCTTCAAACCACTATCCACAAACATCAATTCTCATCACTCAACCCTCAACACTCAGTCCTCAATGTTCAATCCTCAATCCTCAGTTCTCAATCTTCAATCCTCAATACTGAAACTTCAATCCTCAATCCTCAATCCTCAATCCTCAATCCTCAATACTCAATCCTCAATCCTCAATCCTCAATCCTCAATCTTCAATCCTCAATACTCAATCTTCAAACCTCAATCCTCAATCCTCAATCCTCAATCATCAATCCTCAATCATCAATCCTCAATCTTCAATACTCAATCCTCAACGCTCAATCCTCAATCCTCAATACTCAACCATCAATTCTCAATTCTCAATACTCAATAGAATATCCTGAATTCTCAGGATTCTATACTCAAACCTGAATCCTCAACGCTCAGCCCTCATTCTCAATCCTCAATCCACAATCCTCAAACCTCAATCCTCAACCGTCAGTCCTCGTCCTCAATCCTCAACCCTCAATCCTCAATCCTCCCATCTTCAATCATCAATACTCAATCTTCCATACTCAATTCTGAATCCTCAGTCCTCAAACCTCAATCCTGAATCCTCAATCCTCAATCCTCAATCCTCATTCTTCAATCCTCAATACCCAATCCTCAATCTTCAATCCTCAATCCTCAATCCTCGATTCTCAATCCTCAATACTCAGTCCTCAGCCCTCAAACCTCAATCCTCAACCCCCAGCCCTCATCCTCAATCTTCAATCCTCAATCATCAATACTCTATCTTCAATCCTCAATCCACAATCCTCAATCCTCAATACTCAATCCTCAATATTCAACGCAGAACCCTCAGCCATCAATGCTCAACACTCAACCATCAATCCTCAATTCTCAATGCTGAATAGAATATCCTGAATTCTCATGGTACAATACTCAATCCACACTATTGGATAATCAAATCTGAAACCTCAAACATCAATTCTCAAAACTCCATCCTCAACACTCAGTCCTCTCTCGTCAATCCTCCATCCTCAATCCTCAATCCTCAAGCGTCAATCCTCAATCCTCAATCCTCAACCCTCAATCCTCAGTCCTCAAACCTCCACCACGAATCCTCAATTCTGAATCCTGTATCTTCAGCCATAAGACCTCAACAATCAATTGTCAATCCTCATTCCTCAATAGAATATCCTCAATTCACAGTTTTCAATACTCAACCCCATTCTTCAATCTTCAATACTCAATCCTCAATCCTCAATAGTCAATCCACATTCTTCAATCCTCAATCCTCAATACTCAATCCTCAATCGTCAATCTTCAATCCTCAATACTCAATCTTCAATCCTCAATCCTCAATCCTCAATCCTCAATCCTCAATCCTCATTCTTCAATCCTCAATCTTCAATGCTCAATCTTCAATCCTCAATCCTCAATCCTCAATCCTCAATCCTCAATCCTCAATCCTCAATCCTCAGTCCTCAAACCTCAATCCTGAATCCCCGATCCTGAATCCTCAATCCTCAGCCCTCAGTCCTCAACAATCACCTGTCAATCCTTAATCCTCAATAGAGTATCCTCAATTCACAGGTTTCAGTACTCAATACTCAACCTGCAATCTTCAAATCCCTATCCACAAACATCAATTCTCATCACTCAGACCTCAACACTCAGTCCCCAATACTCAATCTTCAATCCTCAATCCTCAATCCTCAATCCTCAATCCTCAGTCCTCAATACTCAATCCTCAATCCTCAATTCTCAATCCTCAATGCTCAATACTCAATCGTCAATCCTCAATCCCCAATCCTCAATGTTCAATCCTCAATCCTCAATCCGCAATCCTCAATCCTCAATCTTCAATCCTCAATAATCAATCTTCAATCCTCAATCCTCAACCCTCAATCCTCAATCCTCAATCCTCAATCCTCAACCTTCAAACCTCAATACTCAAACTGCAATCCTCAATCCTCAGTCCTCACTCCTCAATCCTCATCCTTCAATCCTCAATACCGAATCCTCAATCTTCAATGCTCAATCCTCAATCCTCAATTCTCAATCCTCAATCCTCAATCCTCAGACTTCAAACACCAATACTCAAGCCCCAGTCCTCGTCCTCAACCCACAACCCTCAACCCTCAATCCTCAATCTTCAATCTATAATATTCAATCTTCAATCCTCAATCCTCAATCCTCAATGTTCAATCCTCAATACGCAATCCTCAGTCTTCAATCCTCAATCCTCAATACTCAATCCTCAATCCTCAATACTCAGTCCTCAATCCTCAATCTTCAATCCTCAATACTCAATCTTCAATCCTCAATCCTCAATCCTCAATACGCAATCTTCAATCCTCAATACTGAATCTTCAATCCTCAATCCTCAATCCTCAATCCTCAATCCTCATTCTTCAATCCTCAACACCCAATCCTCAATCTTCAATCCTCAATGTTCAATCCGCAATACCCAATCCTCAAACTTCAAACACCAATACTCAAGCCCCAGTCCTCGTCCTCAGCCCACAACCCTCAATCCTCAATCCTCAAACTTCAATCTATAATATTCAATCTTCAATCCTCAATCTTCAATCCTCAACCCTCAATCCTCAATCCTCAATCCTCAATCCTCAATCTTCAATCCTCAATACTCAATCTTCAATCCACAATCATCAATCCTCAATCCACAATCCACATTCTTGAATCCTCAACACCAAATACTCAATCTTCAATCCTCATTCCCCAGTCCTCAATTCTCAATCCTCAATCCTCAACCCTCAGACCTCAAACATCAATACTCAACCCTCAGTCCTCGTCCTCAATCCACAACCCTCAATTCTCGATCCTCAATCTTCAATCATCAATATTCAATCTTCAATCCTCAATCCTCAATCCTCAATCCTCAATCCTCAATGCTCAAACCTCAATCCTCAATCCTCAATCCTCAACCCTCAATCCTCAATCCTCAGTACTCAATCTGCAATCCTCAATCCTCAATAATTAATCCTCTATCCTCATTCTTCAATCCTCAATGCCCAGTCCTCAATCTTCAATCCTCAATCCTCAATCCTCAATGTTCAATCCGCAATACACAATCCTCAATCTTCAATCCTCAATCCTCATTCCTCAATCCTCAAACCTCGATCCTCAATCCTCAATCCTCAGTCCTCGAACCTCAAACCTGTATCCTCAATCCTGAATCCTCAATCTTCAGACCTCAGTCCTCAACAATCAGTTGTCAATTATCAATCCTCAATAGAATATCATCAATTCACTGTTTTCAATACTCAATACTCAATCTGCAATTTTCAAATCTCTATCCACAGACATCAATTCTCATCATTCAACCCTCAACACTCAGTCCCCAATCCTCAATCTTCAATACTCAATCCTCAATCCTCAATCCTCGATCCTCAATCTTCAATCCTAAATACTCAATCTTCAATCCTCAATTCTCAATCCTCGGTCCTCAATCCTCAATCGTCAATCTCCAATCCTGAATACTCAATCTTCAATCCTCAATCCTCAATCCTCAATCCTCAATCCTCAATCCTCAGTCCTCAATACGCAATCCTCAATCCCCAATCCTCAATCCTCAATCTTCAATCCTCAATACTCAATCTTCAAACCTCAATCCTCAATCCTCAATCCTCAATCGTCAATCCTCAATCATCAATCCTCAATCTTCAATACTCAATCATCAACGCTCAATCCTCAATCCTCAATACTCAACCATCAATCCTCAATTCCCAATACTCAATAGAATATCCTGAATTCTCAGGATTCTATACTCAAACCTCAATCCTCAACCCTCAGCCCTCATTCTCAATCCTCAATCCACAATCCTCAAACCGCAATCCTCAACCGTCAGTCCTCGTCCTCAATCCTCAACCCTCAATCCTCAATCCTCCCGTCTTCAATCATCAATACTCAATCTTCAATCCTCAATTCTCAATCCTCAGTCCTCAAACCTCAATCCTGAATCCTCAATCCTGAATCCTCAATCTTCAGCCGTGTGTCCTCAACAATCAGTTGTCAATCCTCAATCCTCAATAGAATATCCTCAATTCACAGTTTTCAATACTCAGTACTCAACCTGCAATCTTCAGATCTCTATCCACAAACTTCAATTCTTATCACTCAACCCTGAATACTCAGTCCTTAATCCTCAATCCTCAATCCTCAATCCTCAATCCTCAATCCTCAATCCTCAATCCTCAATCCTCAATCTTAATCTTCAATCCTCAATACTCAATCTTCAATACTCAATCCTCAATCCTCAATCCTCAATCCTCAATCCTCAATGCTCAATCGTCAATCTTCAATCCTCAATACTCAATCTTCAATCCTCAATCCTCAATCCTCAATCCTCAATCCTCAATCCTCATTCTTCAATCCTCAATCTTCAATGCTCAATCTTCAATCCTCAATCCTCAATCCTCAATCCTCAATCCTCAATTCTCAATCCTCAATCCTCAGTCCTCAAACCTCAATCCTGAATCCCCGATCCTGAATCCTCAATCTTCAGCCCTCAGTCCTCTATAATCAGTTGTCAATCCTCAATCCTCAATAGAATATCATCCATTCACTGTTTTCAATACTCAATACTCAATCTGCTATTTTCAAATCTCTATCCACAAACATCAATTCTCATCATTCAACCCTCAACACTCAGTCCCCAATTCTCAATCTTCAATACTCAATCCTCAATCCTCAATCCTCAATTCTCAATCCTCAATCCTCAGTCCTCAGACCTCAAACCTCTACCCTCAACCCTCAGCCCTCATCCTCAATCCTCAATCCTCAATCCTCAATCCTCAATCCTCAATCTTCAATCCTCAATACTCAATCTTCAATAATCAATCCTCAATTCTCAATCCTCAATACTCAATCCTCAATCGTCAATCCTCTATCACCAATCGTCAATCTTCAATCCTCAGTCCTTAATCATCAATCCTCAATCCTCAATTTTCAATCCTCAACACTCAGTCCCCAATCCTCAATATTCAATCCTCAATCCTCAATCCTCAATCCACAATCCTCAACGTTCAATCATCAACACTCAATCTTCAATGCTCATTCCTCAATCCTCAATCCTCAATTCTCAATCCTCAATCCTCAATCCTCAATCTTCAATCCTCAATACTCAATCTTCAATCCACAATCCTCAGTCCACAATCTTCAATCCTCAATGCTCAATCCTCAATCCTCAATCCTCAGTCCTCAATCCTCAATCCTCAATCCTCAAACCTCAATCCTCAACCGTCAGTCCTCGTCCTCAAACCTCAACCCCCAGTCCTCAATCCTCAATCTTCAATCATCAATACTCTATCTTCAATCCTCAATCCTCAATCCTCAATCCTCAATCCTCAATCCTCAATCCTCAATCCTCAATATTCAACGCACAACCCTCAACCATCAATCCTCAATACTCAACCTTCAATCCTCAATTCTCAATACTCAATAGAATATCCTGAATTCTCATGGTTCAGTACTCGATCCACAATATTCAATGATCAAATCTGAATCCTCAAACATCAATTCTCAAAACTCAAAACTCAACACTCAGTCCTCTCTCATCAATCCTCCATCCTCAATCCTCATTCCTCAAGCGTCAATCCTCAATCCTCAATCCTCTACCCTCAATCCTCTGCCCTCAAACCTCCACCACGAGTCCTCAATACTGAATCCTCAATCTTCAGCCATAAGACCTCAACAATCAATTGTCAATCCCCAATCCTCAATAGAATATCCTCAATTCACAGTTTTCAATACTCAATCCCCATTCTTCAATCTTCAAATCTCAATCCTCAAACATCAATTCTCATCACGCAACCCTCAACACTCAGTCCTCAATCTTCAATCCTCAATCCTCAATCCTCAATCTTCAATACTCAATACTCAATCTTCAATCCTCAATCCTCAATCCTCAATTCTCAATCCTCAATGCTCAATACTCAATCGTCAATCCTCAATCCCCAATCCTCAATCTTCAATCCTCAATCCTCAATCCACAATCCTCAATCCTCAATCCTCACTCTCAATCCTCAATACTCAAACTGCAATCCTCAATCCTCAGTCCTCACTCCTCAATCCTCATTCTTCAATCCGCAATACCGAATCCTCAACCTTCAATCCTCAATCCTCAATCCTCAAATCTCAATCCTCAATCCTCAATCCTCAGACTTCAAACACCAATACTCAACCCTCAGTCCTCGTCCTCAATCCACAGCCCTCAATCCTCAATCCTCAATCTTCAATCATTAATATTCAATCTTCAACCCTCAATCCTCAATCCTCAAGCGTCAATCCTCAATCCTCAATCCTCTACCCTCAATCCTCAGCCCTCAAACCTCCACCACGAGTCCTCAATACTGAATCCTCAATCTTCAGCCATAAGACCTCAACTATCAATTGTCAATCCTCAATCCTCAATAGAATATCCTCAATTCACAGTTTTCAATACTCAATCCCCATTCTTCAATCTTCAAATCTCAATACACAAACATCAATTCTCATCACGCAACCCTCAACACTCAGTCCTCAATCTTCAATCCTCAATCCTCAATCCTCAATCTTCAATACTCAATACTCAATCTTCAATCCTCAATCCTCAATCCTCAATTCTCAATCCTCAATGCTCAATACTCAATCGTCAATCCTCAATCCCCAATCCTCAACCTTCAATCCTCAATCCTCAATCCTCAATCCTCAATCCTCAATCCTCACTCTCAATCCTCAATACTCAAACTGCAATCCTCAATCCTCAGTCCTCACTCCTCAATCCTCATTCTTCAATCCTCAATACCGAATCCTCAACCTTCAATCCTCAATCCTCAATCCTCAAATCTCAATCCTCAATCCTCAATCCTCAGACTTCAAACACCAATACTCAACCCTCAGTCCTCGTCCTCAATCCACAGCCCTCAATCCTCAATCCTCAATCTTCAATCATTAATATTCAATCTTCAATCCTCAATCCTCAATCCTCAATCCTCAACCCTCAGTCCTCAATGTTCAATCCTCAATGCCCAATCTTCAGTCTTCAATCCTCAATCCTCAATCCTCAATCCTCAATCCTCAATACTCAGTCCTCAATCGTCAATCTTCAATCCTCAATACTCAATATTCAATCCTCAACCCTCAGTCCACAAACCTCAATTCTGAATCCTCAATCCTGAGTCCTCAACCTTCAGCCCTCAGTCCTCAACAATCAGTAGTTAATCCTCAATCCTCAGTAGAATATCCTCAATTCACAGCTTTCAACACTCAATACTCGATCTGCAATCTTCAAACCACTATCCACAATCATCAATTCTCATCACTCAACCCTCAACACTCAGTCCTCAATGTTCAATCCTCAATCCTCAATTCTCATACTTCAATCCTCAATACTGAACCTTCAATGCTCAATCCTCAATCCTCAGTCCTCAATCCTCAATACGCAATCCTCAATCCTCAATCCTCAATCCTCAATCTTCAATCCTCAATACTCAATCTTCAAACCTCAATCCTCAATCCTCAATCCTCAATCATCAATCCTCAATCAGCAATCCTCAATCCTCAATACTCAATCCTCAACGCTCGATCCTCAATCCTCAATACTCAACCATCAATCCTCAATTCTCAATACTCAATAGAATATCCTGAATTCTCAGGATTCTATACTCAAACATCAATCCTCAACCCTCAGCCCTCATTCTCAATCCTCAATCCACAATCCTCAAACCTCAATCCTCAACCGTCAGTCCTCGTCCTCAATCCTCAACACTCAATCCTCAATCCTCCCATCTTCAATCATCAATACTCAATCTTCAATCCTCAATTCTCAATCCTCAGTCCTCAAACCTCAATCCTGAATCCTCAATCCTGAATCCTCAATCTTCAGCCCTGTGTCCTCAACAATCAGTTGTCAATCCTCAATCCTCAATAGAATATCCTCAATTCACAGTTTTCAATACTCAGTACTCAATCTGCAATCTTCAGATCTCTATCCACAAACATCAATTCTTATCACTCAACCCTGAATACTCAGTCCCTAATCCTCAATCCTCAATCCTCAATCCTCAATCCTGAATCCTCAACCCTCAATCTTAATCTTCAATCCTCAATATTCAATCTTCAATACTCAATCCTCAATCCTCAATCCTCAATCCTCAATCCTCAATCCTCAATCGTCAATCTTGAATCCTCAATACTCAATCTTCAATCCTCAATCCTCAATCCTCAATCCTCAATCCTCAATCCTCATTCCTCAATCCTCAATCTTCAATGCTCAATCTTCAGTCCTCAATCCTCAATCCTCAATCCTCAATCCTCAATCCTCAATCCTCAGTCCTCAAACCTCAATCCTGAATCCCCGATCCTGAATCCTCAATCTTCAGCCCTCAGTCCTCTACAATCAGTTTGCAATCCTCAATCCTCAATAGAATATCAACAATTCACTGTTTTCATTACTCAATACTCAATCTGCAATCTTCAAATCTCTATCCACAAACGTCAATTCTCATCTCTCAACCCTCAACACTCAGTCCCCAATCCTCAATATTCAATCCTCAATCCTCAATCCTCAATCCACAATCCTCAACGTTCAACCACCAACACTCAATCTTCAATGCTCATTCCTCAATCCTCAATCCTCAATTCTCAATCCTCAATCGTCAATCTTCAATCCTCAATACTCAATCTTCAATCCTCAATTCTCAATCCTCGGTCCTCAATCCTCAATCGTCAATCTCCAATCCTGAATACTCAATCTTCAATCCTCAATCCTCAATCCTCAATCCTCAATCCTCAATCCTCAATCCTCAATCCTCATTCTTCAATCCTCAATACCCAATCCTCAATCTTCAATCCTCAATCCTCAATCCTCGATTCTCAATCCTCAATACTCAGTCCTCAGTCCTTAAACCTCAATCCTCAACACACAGCCCATATCCTCAATCCTCAATCCTCAATCCTCAATCCTCAATCTTCAATCCTCAATACTCAATCTTCAATCCTCAATCCTCAGTCCACAATCTTCAATCCTCAATGCTCAATCCTCAATCCTCAACCCCCAGTCCTCAATCCTCAATCTTCAATCATCAATACTCTATCTTCAATCCTCAATCCTCAATCCTCAATCCTCAATCCTCAATCCTCAATATTCAACGCACAACCCTCAACCATCAATCCTCAATACTCAACCATCAATCCTCAATTCTCAATACTCAATAGAATATCCTGAATTCTCATGGTTCAATACTCAATCCACAATATTCAATGTTCAAATCTGAATCCTCAAACATCAATTCTCAAAACTCAAAACTCAACACTCAGTCCTCTCTCATCAATCCTCCATCCTCAATCCTCAATCCTCAAGCGTCAATCCTCAATCCTCAATCCTCTACCCTCAATCCTCAGCCCTCAAACCTCCACCACGAGTCCTCAATACTGAATCCTCAATCTTCAGCCATAAGACCTCAACAATCAATTGTCAATCCTCAATCCTCAATAGAATATCCTCAATTCACAGTTTTCAATACTCAATCCCCATTCTTCAATCTTCAAATCTCAATCCACAAACATCAATTCTCATCACGCAACCCTCAACACTCAGTCCTCAATATTCAATCCTCAATCCTCAATTCTCAATCTTCAATCCTCAATACTCAATCTTCAATCCTCAATCCTCAATTCTCAATCCTCAATGCTCAATACTCAATCGTCAATCCTCAATCCCCAATCCTCAATCTTCAATCCTCAATCCTCAATCCTCAATCCTCAATCCTCAATCCTCACTCTTCAATCCTCAATACTCAAACTGCAATCCTCAATCCTCAGTCCTCACTCCTCAATCCTCATTCTTCAATCCTCAATACCGAATCCTCAACCTTCAATCCTCAATCCTCAATCCTCAATTCTCAATCGTCAATCCTCAATCCTCAGACTTCAAACACCAATACTCAACCCTCAGTCCTCGTCCTCAATCCACAGCCCTCAATCCTCAATCCTCAATCTTCAATCATTAATATTCAATCTTCAATCCTCAATCCTCAATCCTCAATACTCTGTCCTCAATCCTCAAACCTCAATCCTCAACCCCCAGCCCTCATCCTCAATCCTCAATCCTCAATCCTCAATCCTCAATCTTCAATCCTCAATACTCAATCTTCAATCCTCAATCCTCAGTCCACAATCTTCAATCCTCAATGCTCAACCCTCAATCCTCAATCCTCAGTCCTCAATCCTCAATCCTCAATCCTCAAACCTCAATCCTCAAGCGTCAGTCCTCGTCCTCAAAACCTCAACCCCCAGTCCTCAATCCTCAATCTTCAATCATCAATACTCTATCTTCAATCCTCAATCCTCAATCCTCAATCCTCAATCCTCAATCCTCAACATTCAACGCACAACCCTCAACCATCAATCCTCATTACTCAACCATCAATCCTCAATTCTAAATACTCAATAGAATAACCTGAATTCTCATGGTTCAATACTCAATCCACAATATTCAATAACAAAATCTGAATCTTCAAACATCAATTCTCAAAACTCAAAACTCAACACTCAGTCCTCTCTCATCAATCCTCCATCCTCAATCCTCAATCCTCAAGCGTCAATCCTCAATCCTCAATCCTCAACCCTCAATCCTCAATCCTCAATCCTCAATCCTCAATCCTCAATCCTCATTCTTCAATTCTCAATCTTCAATGCTCAATCTTCAATCCTCAATCCTCAATCCTCAATCCTCAATCCTCAATCCTCAATCCTCAATCCTCAGTCCTCAAACCTCAATCCTGAATCCCCGATCCTGAATCCTCAATCTTCAGCCCTCAGTCCTCTACAATCAGTTGTCAATCCTCAATCCTCAATAGAATATCATCAATTCACAGTTTTCATTACTCAATACTCAATCTGCAATCTTCAAATCTCTATCCACAAACATCAATTCTCATCACTCAACCCTCAACACTCAGTCCCCAATCCTCAATATTCAATCCTCAGTCCTCAATCCTCAATCCACAATCCTCAACGTTCAACCATCAACACTCAATCTTCAATGCTCATTCCTCAATCCTCAATCCTCAATTCTTTATCCTCAATCGTCAATCTTCAATCCTCAATACTCAATCTTCAATCCTCAATTCTCAATCCTCGGTCCTCAATCCTCAATCGTCAATCTCCAATCCTGAATACTCAATCTTCAATCCTCAATCCTCAATCCTCAATCCTCAATCCTCAATCCTCAATCCTCATTCTTCAATCCTCAATACCCAGCCCTTATCCTCAATCCTCAATCCTCAATCCTCTATCCTCAATCTTCAATCCTCAATACTCAATCTTCAATCCTCAATCCTCAGTCCACAATCTTCAATCCTCAATGCTCAATCCTCAATCCTCAACCCCCAGTCCTCAATCCTCAATCTTCAATCATCAATACTCTGTCTTCAATCCTCAATCCTCAATCCTCAATCCTCAATCCTCAATATTCAACGCACAACCCTCAACCATCAATCCTCAATACTCAACCATCAATCCTCAATTCTCAATACTCAATAGAATATCCTGAATTCTCATGGTTCAATACTCAATCCACAATATTCAATGTTCAAATCTGAATCCTCAAACATCAATTCTCAAAACTCAAAACTCAACACTCAGTCCTCTCTCATCAATCCTCCATCCTCAATCCTCAATCCTCAAGCGTCAATCCTCAATCCTCAATCCTCTACCCTCAATCCTCAGCCCTCAAACCTCCACCACGAGTCCTCAATACTGAATCCTCAATCTTCAGCCATAAGACCTCAACAACCAATTTTCAGTCCTCAATCCTCAATAGAATATCCTCAATTCACAGTTTTCAATACTCAATCCCCATTCTTCAATCTTCAAATCTCAATCCACAAACATCAATTCTCATCACGCAACCCTCAACACTCAGTCCTCAATATTCAATCCTCAATCCTCAATCCTCAATCTTCAATCCTCAATACTCAATCTTCAATACTCAATCGTCAATCCTCAATACTCAATCCACAATACTCAATGTTCAATCCTGAATACCCAAACCTCAATCTTCAATCCTCAACCCTCAATCCTCGATCCTCAATCCTCAATCTTCATTCCTCAATACTCAATCTTCAATCCTCAATCCTCAATCCTCGGCCCTCAATCCTCAATCGTCAATCTCCAATCCTGAATACTCAATCTTCAAACCTCAATCCTCTATCCTCAATCCTCAATCCTCAATCCTCATTCTTCAATCCACAATACCCAATCCTCAATCTTCAATCCTCAATCCTCAATCCTCAATTCTCAAACCTCAATCCTCAGTCATCAGACCTCAAACCTCAATCCTCAAACCTCAGCCCTCATCCTCAATCCTCAATCCTCAATCCTCAATCCTCAACCTTCAATCCTCAATACTCAATCTCCAGTCCTCAATTCTCAGTCCTCAGACCTCAATTCTGAATCCTCAAATCTCAATTCTGAATCCTCAATCCTGAACCCTCAATCTTCAGCTCTCAGTCCTCAACAATCAGTTGTCAATCCTCAATCCTCAATAGAATATACTCAACTCACAGTTTTCAATGGACAATACTCGATCTGCAATCTTCAAATCTCAATCCACAAACATCAATTCTCATCACTCAACCCTCAACACTCAGTCCCCAATCCTCAATCTTCAATACTCAATCCTCAATCCTCAATCCTCGATCCTCAATCTTCAATCCTCAATACTCGATCCTCAATCCTCAATCCTCAATCCTCAATCTTCAATCCTCAATACTCAATCTTCAAACCTCAATCCTCGATCCTCAATTCTCAATCCTCAATCCTCAGTCCTCAGACCTCAAACCTCTACCCTCAACCCTCAGCCCTCATCCTCAATCCTCAATCCTCAATCCTCAATCCTCAATCCTCAATCTTCAATCCTCAATAGTCAATCTTCAATAATCAATCCTCAATTCTCAATCCTCAATACTCAATCCTCAATCGTCAATCCTCAATCGCCAATCCTCAATCTTCAATCCTCAGTCCTCAATCATCAATCCTCAATCCTCAATTTTCAATCCTCAACACTCAGTCCCCAACCCTCAATATTCAATCCTCAATCCTCAATCTTCAATCCACAATCCTCAACGTTCAATCATCAACACTCAATCTTCAATGCTCATTCCTCAATCCTCAATCCTTAATTCTCAATCCTCAATCCTCAATCCTCAATCTTCAATCCTCAATACTCAGTCCTCAATCCTCAATCCTCAATCCTCAAACCTCAATCCTCAACCGTCAGTCCTCGTCCTCAAACCTCAACCCCCAGTCCCCAATCCTCAATCTTCAATCATCAATACTCTATCTTCAATCCTCAATCCTCAATCCTCAATCCTCAATCCTCAATCCTCAATCCTCAATCCTCAATATTCAACGCACAACCCTCAAATATCAATCCTCAATACTCAACCATCAATCCTCAATTCTCAATACTCAATAGAATATCCTGAATTCTCATGGTTCAATACTCGATCCACAATATTCAATGATCAAATCTGAATCCTCAAACATCAATTCTCAAAACTCAAAGCTCAACACTCAGTCCTCTCTCATCAATCCTCCATCCTCAATCCTCAATCCTCAAGCGTCAATCCTCAATCCTCAATCCTCTACCCTCAATCCTCAGCCCTCAAACCTCCACCACGAGTCCTCAATACTGAATCCTCAATCTTCAGCCATAAGACCTCAACTATCAATTGTCAATCCTCAATCCTCAATAGAATATCCTCAATTCACAGTTTTCAATACTCAATCCCCATTCTTCAATCTTCAAATCTCAATCCACAAACATCAATTCTCATCACGCAACCCTCAACACTCAGTCCTCAATCTTCAATCCTCAATCCTCAATCCTCAATCTTCAATACTCAATACTCAATCTTCAATCCTCAATACTCAATCCTCAATTCTCAATCCTCAATGCTCAATACTCAATCGTCAATCCTCAATCCCCAATCCTCAACCTTCAATCCTCAATCCTCAATCCTCAATCCTCAATCCTCAATCCTCACTCTCAATCCTCAATACTCAAACTGCAATCCTCAATCCTCAGACCTCACTCCTCAATCCTCATTCTTCAATCCTCAATACCGAATCCTCAGTCTTCAGTCCTCAATCCTCAATCCTTAATTCTCAATCATCAATCCTCAATCCTCAGACTTCAAACACCAATACTCAACCCTCAGTCCTCGTCCTCAATCCACAACCCTCAATCCTCAATCCTCAATCTTCAATCATTAATATTCAATCTTCAATCCTCAATCCTCAATCCTCAATCCTCAACCCTCAATCCTCAATGTTCAATCCTCAATACCCAATCCTCAGTCTTCAATCCTCAGTCCTCAATCCTCAATCCTCAATACTCAATATTCAATCCTTAATACTGAATCTTCAATCCTCAATCCTCAATCCTCAATGCTCAATCCTCATTCTTCAATCCTCAACACCCAATCCTCAATCTTCAATTCTCAATGTTCAATCCTCAATCCTCAATCCTCATTCTTCAATCCTCAACACCCAATCCTCAATCTTCAATCCTCAGTGTTCAATCCGCAATACCCAGTCCTCAATCTTCAATCCTCAATCCTCAATCCTCAATCCTCAATCCTCAATCCTCAATCCTCAATCCTCAATCCTCAATCCTAAGTGTTCAATCCGCAATACCCAATCCTCAATCTTCAATCCTCAATCTTCAATCCTCAATCCTCAAACCTCAATCCTCAATCCTCAATCCTCAATCCTCAATCCTCAATCCTCAATCCTCAATCTTCAATCCTCAAAACTCAATCTTCAATCCTCAATCCTCAGTCCACAATCTTCAATCCTCAATGCTCAATCCTCAATCCTCAATCCTCAGTCCTCAATCCTCAATCCACAATCCTCAAACTTCAATCCTCAACCGTCAGTCCTCGTCCTCAAACCTCAACCCCCAATCCTCAATCCTCAATCTTCAATTATCAATACTCTATCTTCAATCCTCAATCCTCAATCCTCAATCCTCAATATTCAACGCACAACCCTCAGTCATCAATCCTCAATCCTCAATCCTCAATCCTCAATCCTCAATCCTCAATCTTCAGCCCTCAGTCCTCTACAATCAGTTGTCAATCCTCAATCCTCAATAGAATATCATCAATTCACAGATTTCAATACTCAATACTCAATCTGCAATCTTCAAATCTCTATCCACAAACATCAATTCTCATCACTCAACCCTCAACACTCAGTCCACAATCCTCAATATTCAATCCTCAATCCTCAATCCTCAATCCACAATCCTCAACGTTCAATCATCAATACTCAATCTTCAATGCTCATTCCTCAATCCTCAATCCTCAATTCTCAATCCTCAATCGTCAATCTTCAATCCTCAATACTCAATTTTCAATCCTCAATCCTCAATCCTCGGTCCTCAATCCTCAATCGTCAATCTCCAATCCTGAATGCTCAATCTTCAATCCTCAATCCTCAATCCTCAATCCTCAATCCTCAATCCTCATTCTTCAATCCTGTATACCCAATCCTCAATCTTCAATCCTCAATCCTCAATCCTCAATTCTCGATCCTCAATACTCAGTCCTCAGTCCTCAAACCTCAATCCTCAACCCCCAGCCCTCATCCTCAATCCTCAATCCGCAATCCTCAATCCTCAACCTTCAATCCTCAATACTCAATCTTCAATCCCCAATCCTCAGTCCACAATCTTCAATCCTCAATGCTCAATCCTCAATCGTCAATCCTCAGTCCTCAATCCTCGGACCTCAAACAGCAATACTCAACCCTCAGTCCTCGTCCTCAATCCACTACCATCAATACTGAATCCTCAATCTTCAATCATCAATATTCAATCTTCAGTCCTCAATCCTCAATCCTCAATCCTCAAACCTCAATGTTCAATCCGCAATACCCAATCCTCAATCTTCAATCCTCAATCTTCAATCCTCAATCCTCAATCCACACTCCTCGATCCTCTATCTTCAATTCTCAATACTCAATCTTCAATCCTCCATCCTCAATCCTCAATCCTCAATCCTCAATCCTCAATCGTCAGGCTTCAATCCTCAATACTCAATCTTCAATCCTCAATCCTCAATACTCATTCCTCAATCCTCATTCTTCAATCCTCAATACCCAATCCTCAATCTTCAATCCTCAATCCCCAATCCTCAACTCTCAATCCTCAACCGTCCACTCTCAATCCTCAATCCTCAACTCTCAATCCTCAATCCTCAGCCCTCATCCTCAATCCTCAATTCTCAATCTTCAATCCTCAATCCACAATCCTCAATACTCAATCTTCAATACTCAATCCTCAATCCTCAATCGTCAATCTTCAGCCCTCAGTCCTCTACAATCAGTTGTCAATCCTCAATCCTCAATAGAATATCCTCAATTCACAGTTTTCGACACTCAATGCTCAATCTGCAATTTTCAAACCTCTATCCACAAACATCAATTCTCATCACTCAACCCTCATCACTCAGTCCTCAATGTTCAATCATCAATCATCAATTCGCAATCTTCAATCTTCCATCCTCAATACTCAATCCTCAATGCTCAATCCTCAGTCCTCAATCTTCAATCCTCAATACTCAATCCACAATCCTCAATCCTCAATCCTCAATCCTCAATACCGAATCCTTAATCTTCAATCCTCAATCCTCAATCCTCAATTCGCAATCCTCAGTCCTCTATCCTCAGACTTCAAACATCAACACTCAACCCTCAGTCCTCGTCCTCAATCCACAACCCTCAATCCTCAATTCTCAGTCCTCAATCCTCAATCTTCAATCCTCAATACTCAATCTTCAATCCTCGACCCTCAATCCTCAATCCTCAACCTTCAATCCTCAATACTGGGTCTTCAATCCTCAATCCTCAATCCTCAATCCTCAATCCTCATTCTTCAATCCTCAACACCCAATACTCAATCTTCAATCCTCAGTGTTCAATCCGCAATACCCAATCCTCAATCTTCAATCCTCAATCCTCAATCCTCAATCCTCAATCCTCAATCCTCAACCTTCAATCCTCAATACTCAATCTTCAATGCTCAATCCTCAATCCTCAATCGTCAATCCTCAATCTTCAATCCTCAATACTCAATCGTCAATACTCAATCCTCAATCCTCAATCCTCAATCATCAATCCTCAGTCATCAATCCTCAATCTTCAATACTCAATCCACAACCCTCATTCCTCAATCCTCATTACTCAAACATCAATCCTCAATTCTCAATACTCAATAGAATATCCTGAATTCTCAGGATTCTATACTTAAACCTCAATCCTCAACCCTCTGCCCTCATCCTCAATTCTCAATCCTCAATCCTCAATCCTCAATCTTCAATCCTCAATACCCAATCTTCAATCCTCAGTCCTCAGTCCTCAATCTTCAATCCTCAATGCTCAATGCTCAATCCTCAATCCTCAGTCCTCAATCCACAATCCTCAAACCTCAAACCTCAACCCTTAACCGTCAGTCCTCGTCCTCATACCTCAACCCTCAATCCTCAATCCTCAACCTTCAATCATCAATACTCAATCTTCAATCCTCAATCCCCAATCCTCAACCCTCAATCCTCAATCCTCAATATTCAGCGCACAACCCTCTACCATCAATCCTCAATACTCAACCATCAATCCTCAATTCTCAATACTCAATAGAATATCCTGAATTCTCATGGTTCAATACTCAATCCACAATATTCAATAATCAAATCTCAATCCTCAAACATCAATTCTCAACACTCAATCCTCAACACTCAGTCCTCTCTCTTCAATCCTCCATCATCAATCCTCAATCCTCAAGCGTCAATGCCCAATCCTCAATCCTCAACCCTCAATCCTCAGTCCTCAAACCTCCACCCCGAATCCTCAATCCTGAATCCTCAATCTTCAGCCATACGTCCTCAACAATCAATTGTCAATCCTCAATCCTCAATAGAATATCCTCAATTCACAGTTTTCAATACTCAATCCCCATTCTTCAATCTTCAAATCTCAATCCACAAACATCAATTCTCATCACGCAACCCTCAACACTCAGTGCTCAATCTTCAATCCTCAATCCTCAATCCTCAATCTTCAATCCTCAATACTCAATCTTCAATCCTCAACCCTCAATTCTCAATCTTCAGTCCTCAATACTGAATCTTCAATCCTCAATCTTCAATCCTCAATGTTCAATCCGCAATACCCAATCCTCAATCTTCAACACTCAATCCTCAGTCCTCAATCCTCAGTCCACAATCTTCAATCCTCAATGCTCAATCCTCAATCCTCAATCCTCAGTCCTCAATCCACAATCCTCAATCCACATTCTTCAATCCTCAATACCCAATCCTCAATCTACAATACTCAATCCTCAATCCTCAATTCTCAATCCTCAATCCTCAGTCCTCAGTCCTCAAACCTCAATCCTCGACCCTCAGCCCTCATCCTCAATCCTCAATCCTCAATCATCAATCCTCAATCCTCAACCCTCAATCCTCAGTCATCAAACCTCAATCCGGAATCCTCAATCCTGAATACTCAATCTTCAGCCGTCAGTCCTTAACAATCAATTGTCAATCCTCAATCCTCAATCCTCAATATTCAATCCTCAATCCTCAATCCGCAATCCTCAACCCTCAATCCTCAATCCTCAATCCTCAATCTTCAACCCTCAATCCTCAATCCTCGGTCCTCAATCCTCAATCGTCAATCTCCAATCCTGAATACTCAATCTTCAAACCTCAATCCTCAATCCTCAATCCTCAATCCTCAACCCTCAATCTTCAGCCCTCAGTCCTCTACAATCAGTTGTCAATCCTCAATCCTCAATAGAATATCATCAATTCACAGATTTCATTACTCAATACTCAATCTGCAATCTTCAAATCTCTATCCACAAACATCAATTCTCGTCACTCAACCCTCAACACCCAGTCCACAATCCTCAATATTCAATCCTCAATCCTCAATCCTCAATCCACAATCCTCAACGTTCAATCATCAATACTCAATCTTCAATGCTCATTCCTCAATCCTCAATCCTCAATTCTCAATCCTCAATCGTCAATCTGCAATCCTCAATACTCAATCTTCAATCCTCAATCCTCAATCCTCGGTCCTCAATCCTCAATCCTCAATCCTCAATACTCAATCCTCAATCCTCAATCCTCAATACCGAATCCTTAATCTTCAATCCTCAATCTTCAATCCTCAATTCTCAATCCTCAATCCTCAATCCTCAGACCTCAAACAGCAATACTCAACCCTCAGTCCTCGTCCTTAATCCACAACCATCAATACTCAATCCTCAATCTTCAATCATCAATATTCAATATTCAGTCCTCAATCCTCAATCATCAATCCTCAATTCTCATTTCCTCAATCCTCAATCCTCAATCCTCAGTGTTCAATCCGCAATACCCAATCCTCAATCTTCAATCCTCAATCCTCAATCCTCAATCCTCAAACCTCAATCCTCAATCCTCAATCCTCAATCTTCAATCCTCAATACTCAATCTTCAATAATCAATCCTCAATTCTCAATCCTCAATACTCAACCCTCAATCGTCAATCCTCAATCACCAATCCTCAACCTTCAATCCTCAATCCTCAATCCTCAATCCTCAATCTTCAATCCTCAATACTCAATCTGCAATCCTCAATCCTCAGTCCGCAATCCTGAATCCTCAATCCTCAATCCTCAATCTTCAATCCTCAATACTCAGTCTTCAATCCTCGATACTCAATACTCAATCTTCAATCCTCATTCTTCAATCCTCAATACCCAATCCTCAATCTTCAATCCTCAATCCTCAATCCTCAATCCTCAATCCTCAATCCTCAATCCTCGGACCTCAAACAGCAATACTCAACCCTCAGTCCTCGTCCTCAATCCACAACCATCAATACTGAATCCTCAATCTTCAATCATCAATATTCAATCTTCAGTCCTCAATCCTCAATCCTCAATCCTCAATACCCAATCCACAATCTTCAATTCTCAATCCTCAATCCTCAATTCTCAATCCTCAATCCTCAATCCTCAGACCTCAGAGAGCAATACTCAACCCTCAGTCCTCGTCCTCAATCCACAACCATCAATACTCAATCCTCAATCTTCAATCATCAATATTCAATATTCAGTCCTCAATCCTCAATCATCAATCCTCAATCCTCAATCCTCAATCCTCAATCCTCAATCCTCAGTGTTCAATCCGCAATACCCAATCCTCAATCTTCAATCCTCAATCCTCAATCCTCAATCCTCAAACCTCAATCCTCAATCCTCAATCCTCAATCCTCAATCTTCAATCCTCAATACTCAATCTCCAATAATCAATCCTCAATTCTCAATCCTCAATACTCAACCCTCAATCGTCAATCCTCAATCACCAATCCTCAATCTTCAATCCTCAATACTCAATCCTCAATCCTCAATCTTCAATCCTCAATACTCAATCTGCAATCCTCAATCCTCAGTCCGCAATCCTGAATCCTCAATCCTCAATCCTCAATCTTCAATCCTCAATACTCAGTCTTCAATCCTCGATCCTCAATACTCAATCTTCAATCCTCATTCTTCAATCCTCAATACCCAATCCTCAATCTTCAATCCTCAATCCTCAATCCTCAATTCTCAATCCTCAATCCTCAATCCTCGGACCTCAAACAGCAATACTCAACCCTCAGTCCTCGTCCTCAATCCACTACCATCAATACTGAATCCTCAATCTTCAATCATCAATATTCAATCCTCAATCCTCAATCCGCAATCCTCAACCCTCAATCCTCAATCCTCAATCCTCAATCTTCAACCCTCAATCCTCAATCCTCGGTCCTCAATCCTCAATCGTCAATCTCCAATCCTGAATACTCAATCTTCAAACCTCAATCCTCAATCCTCAATCCTCAATCCTCAACCCTCAATCTTCAGCCCTCAGTCCTCTACAATCAGTTGTCAATCCTCAATCCTCAATAGAATATCATCAATTCACAGATTTCATTACTCAATACTCAATCTGCAATCTTCAAATCTCTATCCACAAACATCAATTCTCGTCACTCAACCCTCAACACCCAGTCCACAATCCTCAATATTCAATCCTCAATCCTCAATCCTCAATCCACAATCCTCAACGTTCAATCATCAATACTCAATCTTCAATGCTCATTCCTCAATCCTCAATCCTCAATTCTCAATCCTCAATCGTCAATCTGCAATCCTCAATACTCAATCTTCAATCCTCAATCCTCAATCCTCGGTCCTCAATCCTCAATCCTCAATCCTCAATACTCAATCCTCAATCCTCAATCCTGAATACCGAATCCTTAATCTTCAATCCTCAATCTTCAATCCTCAATTCTCAATCCTCAATCCTCAATCCTCAGACCTCAAACAGCAATACTCAACCCTCAGTCCTCGTCCTTAATCCACAACCATCAATACTCAATCCTCAATCTTCAATCATCAATATTCAATATTCAGTCCTCAATCCTCAATCATCAATCCTCAATTCTCATTTCCTCAATCCTCAATCCTCAATCCTCAGTGTTCAATCCGCAATACCCAATCCTCAATCTTCAATCCTCAATCCTCAATCCTCAATCCTCAAACCTCAATCCTCAATCCTCAATCCTCAATCTTCAATCCTCAATACTCAATCTTCAATAATCAATCCTCAATTCTCAATCCTCAATACTCAACCCTCAATCGTCAATCCTCAATCACCAATCCTCAACCTTCAATCCTCAATCCTCAATCCTCAATCCTCAATCTTCAATCCTCAATACTCAATCTGCAATCCTCAATCCTCAGTCCGCAATCCTGAATCCTCAATCCTCAATCCTCAATCTTCAATCCTCAATACTCAGTCTTCAATCCTCGATACTCAATACTCAATCTTCAATCCTCATTCTTCAATCCTCAATACCCAATCCTCAATCTTCAATCCTCAATCCTCAATCCTCAATCCTCAATCCTCAATCCTCAATCCTCGGACCTCAAACAGCAATACTCAACCCTCAGTCCTCGTCCTCAATCCACAACCATCAATACTGAATCCTCAATCTTCAATCATCAATATTCAATCTTCAGTCCTCAATCCTCAATCCTCAATCCTCAATACCCAATCCACAATCTTCAATTCTCAATCCTCAATCCTCAATTCTCAATCCTCAATCCTCAATCCTCAGACCTCAGAGAGCAATACTCAACCCTCAGTCCTCGTCCTCAATCCACAACCATCAATACTCAATCCTCAATCTTCAATCATCAATATTCAATATTCAGTCCTCAATCCTCAATCATCAATCCTCAATCCTCAATCCTCAATCCTCAATCCTCAATCCTCAGTGTTCAATCCGCAATACCCAATCCTCAATCTTCAATCCTCAATCCTCAATCCTCAATCCTCAAACCTCAATCCTCAATCCTCAATCCTCAATCCTCAATCTTCAATCCTCAATACTCAATCTCCGATAATCAATCCTCAATTCTCAATCCTCAATACTCAACCCTCAATCGTCAATCCTCAATCACCAATCCTCAATCTTCAATCCTCAATACTCAATCCTCAATCCTCAATCTTCAATCCTCAATACTCAATCTGCAATCCTCAATCCTCAGTCCGCAATCCTGAATCCTCAATCCTCAATCCTCAATCTTCAATCCTCAATACTCAGTCTTCAATCCTCGATCCTCAATACTCAATCTTCAATCCTCATTCTTCAATCCTCAATACCCAATCCTCAATCTTCAATCCTCAATCCTCAATCCTCAATTCTCAATCCTCAATCCTCAATCCTCGGACCTCAAACAGCAATACTCAACCCTCAGTCCTCGTCCTCAATCCACTACCATCAATACTGAATCCTCAATCTTCAATCATCAATATTCAATCTTCAGTCCTCAATCCTCAATCCTCAATCCTCAAACGTCAATCCTCAACCGTAAGTCCTCGTCCTCAAACCTCAACCCTCAATCCTCAATACTCAATCTTCAATCATCAATACTGAATATTCAATTCTCAATCCTCAATCCTCAATCCTCAATCCTCAATCTTCTATCCTCAATACTCAATCCTCAATGCTCAATCCTCAGTCCTCAATCTTCAATCCTCAATAATCAATCCTCAATCCTCAATCCTCAATCCTCAATCCTCAATACCGAATCCTTAATCTTCAATCCTCAATCCTCAATCCTCAATTCGCAATCCTCAATCCTCTATCCTCAGACTTCAAACATGAATACTCAACCCTCAGTCCTCGTCCTCAATCCACAACCCTCAATCCTCAATTCTCAGTCCTCAATCCTCAATCTTCAATCCTCAATACTCAATCTTCAATCCTCAACCCTCAATCTTCAATACTCAATACTCAATCCTCAATCCTCAATCCTCAATCCTCAATCCTCATTCTTCAATCCTCAACACCCAATCCTCAATCTTCAATCCTCAGTGTTCATTCCGCAATACCCAATCCTCAATCTTCAATCCTCAATCCTCAATCCTCAATCCTCAATCCTCAATCCTCAACCTTCAATCCTCAATACTCAATCTTCAATGCTCAATCCTCAATCCTCAATCCTCAATCCTCAATACTCAATCTTCAATCCTCAATCCTCAAACCTCAATCCTCAATCCTCAATCTTCAATCCTCAATACTCAATCCTCAATCCTCAATCTTCAATCCTCAATACTCAATCTGCAATCCTCAATCCTCAGTCCGCAATCCTGAATCCTCAATCCTCAATCCTCAATCTTCAATCCTCAATACTCAGTCTTCAATCCTCGATCCTCAATACTCAATCTTCAATCCTCATTCTTCAATCCTCAATACCCAATCCTCAATCTTCAATCCTCAATCCTCAATCCTCAATCCTCAATACTCATTCTTCAATCCTCAACACCCAATCCTCAATCTTCAATTCTCAATGTTCAATCCTCAATCCTCAATCCTCATTCTTCAATCCTCAACACCCAATCCTCAATCTTCAGTCCTCAGTGTTCAATCCGCAATACCCAATCCTCAATCTTCAATCCTCAATCCTCAATCCTCAATCCTCAATCCTCAATCCTCAATCCTCAATCTTCAATCCTCAATACTCAATCTTCAATGCTCAATCCTCAATCATCAATCCTCAATCCTCAATACTCAATCTTCAATCCTCAATCCTCAGTCCTCAAACATCAATTCTGAATCCTCAGTCCTGAGTCCTCAATCTTCAGCCCTCAGTCCTCAACAATCAGTAGTCAATCCTCAATCTTCAGTAGGATATCCTCAATTCACAGTTGTCAACACTCAATACTCGATCTGCAATCTTTAAACCACTAACCACAAACATCAATACTCATCACTCAACCCTCAACACTCAGTCCTCAATGTTCAATCCTCAATCCTCAATTCTCAATCTTCAATCCTCAATACTGAATCTTCAATCCTCAATCCTCAATCTTCAATCCTCAATACTCAATCCTCAATCCTCAATCGCCAATCCTCAATCTTCAATCCTCAATACTCAATCGTCAATCCTCAATCCTCAATCCTCAATACTCAATCATCAATCCTCAGTCATCAGTCCTCAATCTTCAATACTCAATCCACAACCCTCATTCCTCAATCATCAATACTAAAACATCAATCCTCAATTCTCAATACTCAATAGAATATCCTGAATTCTCAGGATTCTATACTCAAACCTCAATCCTCAACCCTCTGCCCTCATCCTCAATTCTCAATCCTCAATCCTCAATCCTCAATCTTCAATCCTCAATACCCAATCTTCAATCCTCAATCCTCAGTCCTCAATCTTCAATCCTCAATGCTCAATGCTCAATCCTCAATCCTCAGTCCTCAATCCTCAATCCTCAATCCTCAATCTTCAATCCCCAATCCTCAGTCCACAATCTTCAATCCTCAATGCTCAATCCTCAATCGTCAATCCTCAGTCCTCAATCCTCGGACCTCAAACAGCAATACTCAACCCTCAGTCCTCGTCCTCAATCCACTACCATCAATACTGAATCCTCAATCTTCAATCATCAATATTCAATCTTCAGTCCTCAATCCTCAATCCTCAATCCTCAAACCTCAATGTTCAATCCGCAATACCCAATCCGCAATCTTCAATCCTCAATCTTCAATCCTCAATCCTCAATCCACACTCCTCGATCCTCTATCTTCAATTCTCAATACTCAATCTTCAATCCTCCATCCTCAATCCTCAATCCTCAATCCTCAATCCTCAATCGTCAGGCTTCAATCCTCAATACTCAATCTTCAATCCTCAATCCTCAACACTCATTCCTCAATCCTCATTCTTCAATCCTCAATACCCAATCCTCAATCTTCAATCCTCAATCCCCAATCCTCAACTCTCAATCCTCAACCCTCCACTCTCAATCCTCAATCCTCAACTCTCAATCCTCAATCCTCAGCCCTCATCCTCAATCCTCAATTCTCAATCTTCAATCCTCAATCCTCAATCCTCAATACTCAATCTTCAATCCTCAATCCTCAGTCCAACAAACCTCAATTCTGAATCCTCAATCCTGAGTCCTCAATCTTCAGCCCTCAGTCCTCAATAATCAGTAGTCAATCCTCAATCCTCAATAGAATATCCTCAATTCACAGTTTTCGACACTCAATGCTCAATCTGCAATTTTCAAACCTCTATCCACAAACATCAATTCTCATCACTCAACCCTCATCACTCAGTCCTCAATGTTCAATCATCAATCATCAATTCGCAATCTTCAATCCTCAATACTGAATCTTCAATCCACAATCCTCAATCCTCAACCCTCAATCCTCAATCCTCAATCTTCAATACTCAGTCCCCAATCCTCAATCTTCCATCCTCAATACTCAATCCTCAATGCTCAATCCTCAGTCCTCAATCTTCAATCCTCAATACTCAATCCTCAATCCTCAATCCTCAATCCTCAATCCTCAATACCGAATCCTTAATCTTCAATCCTCAATCCTCAATCCTCAATTCGCAATCCTCAGTCCTCTATCCTCAGACTTCAAACATCAACACTCAACCCTCAGTCCTCGTCCTCAATCCACAACCCTCAATCCTCAATTCTCAGTCCTCAATCCTCAATCTTCAATCCTCAATACTCAATCTTCAATCCTCGACCCTCAATCCTCAATCCTCAACCTTCAATCCTCAATACTGGGTCTTCAATCCTCAATCCTCAATCCTCAATCCTCAATCCTCATTCTTCAATCCTCAACACCCAATACTCAATCTTCAATCCTCAGTGTTCAATCCGCAATACCCAATCCTCAATCTTCAATCCTCAATCCTCAATCCTCAATCCTCAATCCTCAATCCTCAATCCTCAACCTTCAATCCTCAATACTCAATCTTCAATGCTCAATCCTCAATCCTCAATCGTCAATCCTCAATCTTCAATCCTCAATACTCAATCGTCAATACTCAATCCTCAATCCTCAATCCTCAATCATCAATCCTCAGTCATCAATCCTCAATCTTCAATACTCAATCCACAACCCTCATTCCTCAATCCTCATTACTCAAACATCAATCCTCAATTCTCAATACTCAATAGAATATCCTGAATTCTCAGGATTCTATACTTAAACCTCAATCCTCAACCCTCTGCCCTCATCCTCAATTCTCAATCCTCAATCCTCAATCCTCAATCTTCAATCCTCAATACCCAATCTTCAATCCTCAGTCCTCAGTCCTCAATCTTCAATCCTCAATGCTCAATGCTCAATCCTCAATCCTCAGTCCTCAATCCACAATCCTCAAACCTCAAACCTCAACCCTTAACCGTCAGTCCTCGTCCTCATACCTCAACCCTCAATCCTCAATCCTCAACCTTCAATCATCAATACTCAATCTTCAATCCTCAATCCCCAATCCTCAACCCTCAATCCTCAATCCTCAATATTCAGCGCACAACCCTCTACCATCAATCCTCAATACTCAACCACCAATCCTCAATTCTCAATACTCAATAGAATATCCTGAATTCTCATGGTTCAATACTCAATCCACAATATTCAATAATCAAATCTCAATCCTCAAACATCAATTCTCAACACTCAATCCTCAACACTCAGTCCTCTCTCTTCAATCCTCCATCATCAATCCTCAATCCTCAAGCGTCAATGCCCAATCCTCAATCCTCAACCCTCAATCCTCAGTCCTCAAACCTCCACCCCGAATCCTCAATCCTGAATCCTCAATCTTCAGCCATACGTCCTCAACAATCAATTGTCAATCCTCAATCCTCAATAGAATATCCTCAATTCACAGTTTTCAATACTCAATCCCCATTCTTCAATCTTCAAATCTCAATCCACAAACATCAATTCTTATCACGCAACCCTCAACACTCAGTCCTCAATCTTCAATCCTCAATCCTCAATCCTCAATCTTCAATCCTCAATACTCAATCTTCAATCCTCAACCCTCAATTCTCAATCTTCAGTCCTCAATACTGAATCTTCAATCCTCAATCTTCAATCCTCAATGTTCAATCCGCAATACCCAATCCTCAATCTTCAACACTCAATCCTCAGTCCTCAATCCTCAGTCCACAATCTTCAATCCTCAATGCTCAATCCTCAATCCTCAATCCTCAGTCCTCAATCCACAATCCTCAATCCACATTCTTCAATCCTCGATACCCAATCCTCAATCTACAATACTCAATCCTCAATCCTCAATTCTCAATCCTCAATCCTCAGTCCTCAGTCCTCAAACCTCAATCCTCGACCCTCAGCCCTCATCCTCAATCCTCAATCCTCAATCATCAATCCTCAATCCTCAACCCTCAATCCTCAGTCATCAAACCTCAATCCGGAATCCTCAATCCTGAATACTCAATCTTCAGCCGTCAGTCCTTAACAATCAATTGTCAATCCTCAATCCTCAATATTCAATCCTCAATCCTCAATCCGCAATCCTCAACCCTCAATCCTCAATCCTCAATCCTCAATCTTCAACCCTCAATCCTCAATCCTCGGTCCTCAATCCTCAATCGTCAATCTCCAATCCTGAATACTCAATCTTCAAACCTCAATCCTCAATCCTCAATCCTCAATCCTCAACCCTCAATCTTCAGCCCTCAGTCCTCTACAATCAGTTGTCAATCCTCAATCCTCAATAGAATATCATCAATTCACAGATTTCATTACTCAATACTCAATCTGCAATCTTCAAATCTCTATCCACAAACATCAATTCTCGTCACTCAACCCTCAACACCCAGTCCACAATCCTCAATACTCAATCCTCAATCCTCAATCCTCAATCCACAATCCTCAACGTTCAATCATCAATACTCAATCTTGAATGCTCATTCCTCAATCCTCAATCCTCAATTCTCAATCCTCAATCGTCAATCTGCAATCCTCAATACTCAATCTTCAATCCTCAATCCTCAATCCTCGGTCCTCAATCCTCAATCCTCAATCCTCAATACTCAATACTCAATCCTCAATCCTCAATACCGAATCCTTAATCTTCAATCCTCAATCTTCAATCCTCAATTCTCAATCCTCAATCCTCAATCCTCAGACCTCAAACAGCAATACTCAACCCTCAGTCCTCGTCCTTAATCCACAACCATCAATACTCAATCCTCAATCTTCAATCATCAATATTCAATATTCAGTCCTCAATCCTCAATCATCAATCCTCAATCCTCATTTCCTCAATCCTCAATCCTCAATCCTCAGTGTTCAATCCGCAATACCCAATCCTCAATCTTCAATCCTCAATCCTCAATCCTCAATCCTCAAACCTCAATCCTCAATCCTCAATCCTCAATCTTCAATCCTCAATACTCAATCTTCAATAATCAATCCTCAATTCTCAATCCTCAATACTCAACCCTCAATCGTCAATCCTCAATCACCAATCCTCAACCTTCAATCCTCAATCCTCAATCCTCAATCCTCAATCTTCAATCCTCAATACTCAATCTGCAATCCTCAATCCTCAGTCCGCAATCCTGAATCCTCAATCCTCAATCCTCAATCTTCAATCCTCAATACTCAGTCTTCAATCCTCGATCCTCAATACTCAATCTTCAATCCTCATTCTTCAATCCTCAATACCCAATCCTCAATCTTCAATCCTCAATCCTCAATCCTCAATCCTCAATCCTCAATCCTCAATCCTCGGACCTCAAACAGCAATACTCAACCCTCAGTCCTCGTCCTCAATCCACAACCATCAATACTGAATCCTCAATCTTCAATCATCAATATTCAATCTTCAGTCCTCAATCCTCAATCCTCAATCCTCAATACCCAATCCACAATCTTCAATTCTCAATCCTCAATCCTCAATTCTCAATCCTCAATCCTCAATCCTCAGACCTCAGAGAGCAATACTCAACCCTCAGTCCTCGTCCTCAATCCACAACCATCAATACTCAATCCTCAATCTTCAATCATCAATATTCAATATTCAGTCCTCAATCCTCAATCATCAATCCTCAATCCTCAATCCTCAATCCTCAATCCTCAATCCTCAGTGTTCAATCCGCAATACCCAATCCTCAATCTTCAATCCTCAATCCTCAATCCTCAATCCTCAAACCTCAATCCTCAATCCTCAATCCTCAATCCTCAATCTTCAATCCTCAATACTCAATCTCCAATAATCAATCCTCAATTCTCAATCCTCAATACTCAACCCTCAATCGTCAATCCTCAATCACCAATCCTCAATCTTCAATCGTCAATACTCAATCCTCAATCCTCAATCTTCAATCCTCAATACTCAATCTGCAATCCTCAATCCTCAGTCCGCAATCCTGAATCCTCAATCCTCAATCCTCAATCTTCAATCCTCAATACTCAGTCTTCAATCCTCGATCCTCAATACTCAATCTTCAATCCTCATTCTTCAATCCTCAATACCCAATCCTCAATCTTCAATCCTCAATCCTCAATCCTCAATTCTCAATCCTCAATCCTCAATCCTCGGACCTCAAACAGCAATACTCAACCCTCAGTCCTCGTCCTCAATCCACTACCATCAATACTGAATCCTCAATCTTCAATCATCAATATTCAATCTTCAGTCCTCAATCCTCAATCCTCAATCCTCAAACCTCAATCCTCAACCGTAAGTCCTCGTCCTCAAACCTCAACCCTCAATCCTCAATACTCAATCTTCAATCATCAATACTGAATATTCAATCCTCAATCCTCAATCCTCAATCCTCAATCCTCAATCTTGTATCCTCAATACTCAATCCTCAATGCTCAATCCTCAGTCCTCAATCTTCAATCCTCAATAATCAATCCTCAATCCTCAATCCTCAATCCTCAATCCTCAATACCGAATCCTTAATCTTCAATCCTCAATCCTCAATCCTCAATTCGCAATCCTCAATCCTCTATCCTCAGACTTCAAACATGAATACTCAACCCTCAGTCCTCGTCCTCAATCCACAACCCTCAATCCTCAATTCTCAGTCCTCAATCCTCAATCTTCAATCCTCAATACTCAATCTTCAATCCTCAACCCTCAATCTTCAATACTCAATACTCAATCATCAATCCTCAATCCTCAATCCTCAATCCTCATTCTTCAATCCTCAACACCCAATCCTCAATCTTCAATCCTCAGTGTTCATTCCGCAATACCCAATCCTCAATCTTCAATCCTCAATCCTCAATCCTCAATCCTCAATCCTCAATCCTCAACCTTCAATCCTCAATACTCAATCTTCAATGCTCAATCCTCAATCCTCAATCCTCAATCCTCAATACTCAATCTTCAATCCTCAATCCTCAGTCCTCAAACATCAATTCTGAATCCTCAGTCCTGAGTCCTCAATCTTCAGCCCTCAGTCCTCAACAATCAGTAGTCAGTCCTCAATCCTCAGTAGGATATCCTCAATTCACAGCTTTCAACACTCAATACTCGATCTGCAATCTTCAAACCACTAACCACAAACATCAATTCTCATCACTCAACCCTCAACACTCAGTCCTCAATGTTCAATCCTCAATCCTCAATTCTCAATCTTCAATCCTCTATACTGAATCTTCAATCCTCAATCCTCAATCTTCAATCCTCAATACTCAATCCTCAATCCTCAATCGTCAATCCTCAATCTTCAATACTCAATACTCAATCGTCAATCCTCAATCCTCAATCCTCAATCCCCAATCATCAATCCTCAGTCATCATTCCTCAATCTTCAATACTCAATCCACAACCCTCATTCCTCAATCCTCAATACTCAAACATCAATCCTCAATTCTCTATACTCAATAGAATATCCTGAATTCTCAGGATTCTATACTCAAACCTCAATCCTCAACCCTCTGCCCTCATCCTCAATTCTCAATCCTCAATCCTCAATCCTCAATCTTCAATCTTCAATACCCAATCTTCAATACTCAACCCTCAATCGTCAATCCTCAATCACCAATCCTCAATCTTCAATCCTCAATCCTCAATCCTCAATCCTCAATCTTCAATCCTCAATACTCAATCTGCAATCCTCAATCCTCAGTCCGCAATCCTGAATCCTCAATCCTCAATCCTCAATCTTCAATCCTCAATACTCAGTCTTCAATCCTCGATCCTCAATACTCAATCTTCAATCCTCATTCTTCAATCCTCAATACCCAATCCTCAATCTTCAATCCTCAATCCTCAATCCTCAATTCTCAATCCTCAATCCTCAATCCTCGGACTTCAAACAGCAATACTCAACCCTCAGTCCTCGTCCTCAATCCACTACCATCAATACTGAATCCTCAATCTTCAATCATCAATATTCAATCTTCAGTCCTCAATCCTCAATCCTCAATCCTCAAACCTCAATCCTCAACCGTAAGTCCTCGTCCTCAAACCTCAACCCTCAATCCTCAATACTCAATCTTCTATCATCAAAACTCAATCTTCAATCCTCAATCCTCAATCCTCAATCCTCAATCCTCAATCCTCAATCTTCAATCCTCAATACTCAATCTTCAATCCTCAATCCTCAGTCCACAATCTTCAATCCTCAATGCTCAATCCTCAATCCTCAATCCTCAGTCCTCAATCCTCAATCCTCAATCCTCAAACTTCAATCCTCAACCGTCAGTCCTCGTCCTCAAACCTCAACCCCCAATCCTCAATCCTCAATCTTCAATCATCAATACTCTATCTTCAATCCTCAATCCTCAATCCTCAATCCTCAATCCTCAATATTCAACGCACAACCCTCAGTCATCAATCCTCAATACTCAACCATCAATCCTCAATTCTCAATACTCAATAGAGTATCCTGAATTCCCATGGTACAATACTCAATCCACAATATTCAATAATCAAATCTGAATCCACAAACATCAACTCTCATCACGCAACCCTCAACACTCAGCCCTCAATCCTCAATCCTCAAGCGTCAATCCTCAATCCTCAATCCTCAACCCTCAATCCTCAGTCCTCTAACCTCCACAACGAATCCTCAACACTGAATCCTCAATCTTCAGCCATAAGACCTCAACAATCAATTGTCAACCCTCAATCCTCAATAGAATATCCTCAATTCACAGTTTTCAATACTCAATCCCCATTCTTCAATCTTCAAATCTCAATCCACAAACATCAACTCTCATCACGCAACCCTCAACACTCAGCCCTCAATCCTCAATCCTCAATCCTCAATGTTCAATCCGCAATACCCAATCCTCAATCTTCAATCCTCAATCTTCAATCCTCAATCCTCAATACTCATTCCTCAATCATCATTCTTCAATCCTCAATACCCAATCCTCAATCTTCAATCCTCGATCTCCAATCCTCAACTCTCAATCCTCAACCCTCAACTCTCAATCCTCAATCCTCAACTCTCAATCCTCAATCCTCAGCCCTCATCCTCAATCCTCAATCCTCAATCTTCAATCCTCAATCCTCAATCCTCAATACTCAATCTTCAACCCTCAATCCTCAGTCCTCAAACCTCAATTCTCAATCCTCAATCCTGAGTCCTCAATCTTCAGCCCTCAGTCCTCAACAATCAGTAGTCAATCCTCAATCCTCAATAGAATATCCTCAATTCACAGTTTTCGACACTCAATGCTCAATCTGCAATTTTCAAACCTCTATCCACAAACATCAATTCTCATCACTCAACCCTGATCACTCTGTCTTCAATGTTCAATCCTCAATCATCAATTCTCAATCTTCAATCCTCAATACTGAATCTTCAATCCACAATCCTTAATCCTCAACCCTCAATCCTCAATCCTCAATCTTCAATCCTCAGTCCCCAATCCTCAATCTTCTATCCTCAATACTCAATCCTCAATGCTCAATCCTCAGACCTCAATCTTCAATTCTCAATGCACAATCCTCAATCCTCAATCCTCAATCCTCAATCCTCAATACCGAATCCTTAATCTTCAATCCTCAATCCTCAATCCTCAATTCGCAATCCTCAATCCTCTATCCTGAGACTTCAAACATCAATACTCAACCCTCAGTCCTCGTCCTCAATCCACAACCCTCAATCCTCAATTCTCAGTCCTCAATCCTCAATCTTCAATCCTCAATACTCAATCTTCAATCCTCAACCCTCAATCCTCAATCCTCAACCTTCAATCCTCAATGCTGAGTCTTCAATCCTCAATCCTCAATCCTCAATCCTCAATCCTCAATCCTCATTCTTCAATCCTCAACACCCAATCCTCAATCTTCAATCCTCAGTGTTCAATCCGCAATACCCAATCCTCAATCTTCAATCCTCAATCCTCAATCCTCAATCCTCAATCCTCAATCCTCAATCTTCAATCCTCAATACTCAATCCTCAATCCTCAATCGTCAATCCTCAATCTTCAATCCTCAATACTCAATCGTCAATCCTCAATCCTCAATCCTCAATCCTCAATCATCAATCCTCAGTCATCAATCCTCAATCTTCAATACTCAATCCACAACCCTCATTCCTCAATCCTCAATACTCAAACATCAATACTCAAATCTCAATACTCAATAGAATATCCTGAATTCTCAGGATTCTATACTCAAACCTCAATCCTCAACCCTCTGCCCTCATCCTCAATTCTCAATCCTCAATCCTCAATCCTCAATCTTCAATCCTCAATACCCAATCTTCAATCCTCAATCCTCAGTTCTCAATCTTCAATCCTCAATGCTCAATGCTCAATCCTCAATCCTCAGTCCTCAATCCTCAATCCTCAAACCTCAAACCTCAATCCTTAACCGTCAGTCCTCGTCCTCAAACGTCAACCCTCAATCCTCAATCCTCAATCTTCAATCATCAATACTCAATCTTCAGTCCTCAATCCCCAATCCTCAACCCTCAATCCTCAATCCTCAATATTCAGCGCACAACCCTCAACCATCAATCCTCAATACTCAGCCATCAATCCTCAATTCTCAATACTCAATAGAATATCCTGAATTCTCATGGTTCAATACTCAATCCACAATATTCAATAATCAAATCTCAATCCTCAAACATCAATTCTCAACACTCAATCCTCAACACTCAGTCCTCTCTCTTCAATCCTCCATCATCAATCCTCAATCCTCAAGCGTCAATGCCCAATCCTCAATCCTCAACCCTCAATCCTCAGTCCTCAAACCTCCACCCCGAATCCTCAATCCTGAATCCTCAATCTTCAGCCATACGTCCTCAACAATCAATTGCCAATCCTCAATCCCCAATAGAATATCCTCAATTCGCAGTTTTCAATACTCAATAGCCATTCCTCAATCTTCAAATCTCAATCCACAAAAATCAATTCTCATCACGCAACCCTCAACACTCAGTCCTCAATCTTCAATCCTCAATCCTCAATCCTCAATCTTCAATCCTCAATCCTCAATCCTCAATCTTCAATCCTCAATACTCAATCTTCAATCCTCAACCCTCAATTCTCAATCTTCAATCCTCAATACTGAATCTTCAATGCTCAATCTTCAATCCTCAATGTTCAATCCGCAATACCCAATCCTCAATCTTCAATACTCAATCCTCAATCCTCGATCCTCAGTCCACAATCTTCAATCCTCAATGCTCAATCCTCAATCCTCAATCCTCAGTCCTCAATCCTCAATCCTCAATCCACATTCTTCAATCCTCAATACCCAATCCTCAATCTACAATACTCAATCCTCAATCCTCAATTCTCAATCCTCAATCCTCAGTCCTCAGTCCTCAAACCTCAATCCTCGACCCTCAGCCCTCATCCTCAATCCTCAATCCTCAATCCTCAATCCTCAATCCTCAACCCTCAATCCTCAGTCATCAAACCTCAATCCGGAATCCTCAATCCTGAATACTCAATCTTCAGCCGTCAGTCCTTAATAATCAATTGTTAATCCTCAATCCTCAATATTCAATCCTCAATCCTCAATCCGCAATCCTCAATCCTCAATCCTCAATCCACAATCCTCAACGTTCAATCATCAATACTCAATCTTCAATGCTCATTCCTCAATCCTCAATCCTCAATTCTCAATCCTCAATCGTCAATCTTCAATCCTCAATACTCAATCTTCAATCCTCAATTCTCAATCCTCGGTCCTCAATCCTCAATCGTCAATCTCCAATCCTGAATGCTCAATCTTCAATCCTCAATCCTCAATCCTCAATCCTCAATCCTCAATCCTCATTCTTCAATCCTCAATACCCAATTCTCAATCTTCAATCCTCAATACTGAATCTTCAATCCACAATCCTTAATCCTCAACCCTCAATCCTCAATCCTCAATCCTCAATCTTCAATCCTCAGTCCCCAATCCTCAATCTTCTATCCTCAATACTCAATCCTCAATGCTCAATCCTCAGACCTCAATCTTCAATTCTCAATGCTCAATCCTCAATCCTCAATCCTCAATCCTCAATCCTCAATACCGAATCCTTAATCTTCAATCCTCAATCCTCAATCCTCAATTCGCAATCCTCAATCCTCTATCCTGAGACTTCAAACATCAATACTCAACCCTCAGTCCTCGTCCTCAATCCACAACCCTCAATCCTCAATTCTCAGTCCTCAATCCTCAATCTTCAATCCTCAATACTCAATCTTCAATCCTCAACCCTCAATCCTCAATCCTCAACCTTCAATCCTCAATGCTGAGTCTTCAATCCTCAATCCTCAATCCTCAATCCTCAATCCTCAATCCTCATTCTTCAATCCTCAACACCCAATCCTCAATCTTCAATCCTCAGTGTTCAATCCGCAATACCCAATCCTCAATCTTCAATCCTCAATCCTCAATCCTCAATCCTCAATCCTCAATCCTCAATCTTCAATCCTCAATACTCAATCCTCAATCCTCAATCGTCAATCCTCAATCTTCAATCCTCAATACTCAATCGTCAATCCTCAATCCTCAATCCTCAATCCTCAATCATCAATCCTCAGTCATCAATCCTCAATCTTCAATACTCAATCCACAACCCTCATTCCTCAATCCTCAATACTCAAACATCAATACTCAAATCTCAATACTCAATAGAATATCCTGAATTCTCAGGATTCTATACTCAAACCTCAATCCTCAACCCTCTGCCCTCATCCTCAATTCTCAATCCTCAATCCTCAATCCTCAATCTTCAATCCTCAATACCCAATCTTCAATCCTCAATCCTCAGTTCTCAATCTTCAATCCTCAATGCTCAATGCTCAATCCTCAATCCTCAGTCCTCAATCCTCAATCCTCAAACCTCAAACCTCAATCCTTAACCGTCAGTCCTCGTCCTCAAACGTCAACCCTCAATCCTCAATCCTCAATCTTCAATCATCAATACTCAATCTTCAGTCCTCAATCCCCAATCCTCAACCCTCAATCCTCAATCCTCAATATTCAGCGCACAACCCTCAACCATCAATCCTCAATACTCAGCCATCAATCCTCAATTCTCAATACTCAATAGAATATCCTGAATTCTCATGGTTCAATACTCAATCCACAATATTCAATAATCAAATCTCAATCCTCAAACATCAATTCTCAACACTCAATCCTCAACACTCAGTCCTCTCTCTTCAATCCTCCATCATCAATCCTCAATCCTCAAGCGTCAATGCCCAATCCTCAATCCTCAACCCTCAATCCTCAGTCCTCAAACCTCCACCCCGAATCCTCAATCCTGAATCCTCAATCTTCAGCCATACGTCCTCAACAATCAATTGCCAATCCTCAATCCTCAATAGAATATCCTCAATTCGCAGTTTTCAATACTCAATCCCCATTCCTCAATCTTCAAATCTCAATCCACAAAAATCAATTCTCATCACGCAACCCTCAACACTCAGTCTTCAATCTTCAATCCTCAATCCTCAATCCTCAATCTTCAATCCTCAATCCTCAATCCTCAATCTTCAATCCTCAATACTCAATCTTCAATCCTCAACCCTCAATTCTCAATCTTCAATCCTCAATACTGAATCTTCAATGCTCAATCTTCAATCCTCAATGTTCAATCCGCAATACCCAATCCTCAATCTTCAATACTCAATCCTCAATCCTCGATCCTCTGTCCACAATCTTCAATCCTCAATGCTCAATCCTCAATCCTCAATCCTCAGTCCTCAATCCTCAATCCTCAATCCACATTCTTCAATCCTCAATACCCAATCCTCAATCTACAATACTCAATCCTCAATCCTCAATTCTCAATCCTCAATCCTCAGTCCTCAGTCCTCAAACCTCAATCCTCGACCCTCAGCCCTCATCCTCAATCCTCAATCCTCAATCCTCAATCCTCAATCCTCAACCCTCAATCCTCAGTCATCAAATCTCAATCCGGAATCCTCAATCCTGAATACTCAATCTTCAGCCGTCAGTCCTTAATAATCAATTGTCAATCCTCAATCCTCAATATTCAATCTTCAATCCTCAATCCGCAATCCTCAATCCTCAATCATCATTCTTCAATCCTCAATACCCAATCCTCAATCTTCAATCCTCGATCTCCAATCCTCAACTCTCAATCCTCAACCCTCAACTCTCAATCCTCAATCCTCAACTCTCAATCCTCAATCCTCAGCCCTCATCCTCAATCCTCAATCCTCAATCTTCAATCCTCAATCCTCAATCCTCAATACTCAATCTTCAACCCTCAATCCTCAGTCCTCAAACCTCAATTCTCAATCCTCAATCCTGAGTCCTCAATCTTCAGCCCTCAGTCCTCAACAATCAGTAGTCAATCCTCAATCCTCAATAGAATATCCTCAATTCACAGTTTTCGACACTCAATGCTCAATCTGCAATTTTCAAACCTCTATCCACAAACATCAATTCTCATCACTCAACCCTCATCACTCTGTCTTCAATGTTCAATCCTCAATCATCAATTCTCAATCTTCAATCCTCAATACTGAATCTTCAATCCACAATCCTTAATCCTCAACCCTCAATCCTCAATCCTCAATCTTCAATCCTCAGTCCCCAATCCTCAATCTTCTATCCTCAATACTCAATCCTCAATGCTCAATCCTCAGACCTCAATCTTCAATTCTCAATGCTCAATCCTCAATCCTCAATCCTCAATCCTCAATCCTCAATACCGAATCCTTAATCTTCAATCCTCAATCCTCAATCCTCAATTCGCAATCCTCAATCCTCTATCCTGAGACTTCAAACATCAATACTCAACCCTCAGTCCTCGTCCTCAATCCACAACCCTCAATCCTCAATTCTCAGTCCTCAATCCTCAATCTTCAATCCTCAATACTCAATCTTCAATCCTCAACCCTCAATCCTCAATCCTCAACCTTCAATCCTCAATGCTGAGTCTTCAATCCTCAATCCTCAATCCTCAATCCTCAATCCTCAATCCTCATTCTTCAATCCTCAACACCCAATCCTCAATCTTCAATCCTCAGTGTTCAATCCGCAATACCCAATCCTCAATCTTCAATCCTCAATCCTCAATCCTCAATCCTCAATCCTCAATCCTCAATCTTCAATCCTCAATACTCAATCCTCAATCCTCAATCGTCAATCCTCAATCTTCAATCCTCAATACTCAATCGTCAATCCTCAATCCTCAATCCTCAATCCTCAATCATCAATCCTCAGTCATCAATCCTCAATCTTCAATACTCAATCCACAACCCTCATTCCTCAATCCTCAATACTCAAACATCAATACTCAAATCTCAATACTCAATAGAATATCCTGAATTCTCAGGATTCTATACTCAAACCTCAATCCTCAACCCTCTGCCCTCATCCTCAATTCTCAATCCTCAATCCTCAATCCTCAATGTTCAATCCGCAATACCCAATCCTCAATCTTCAATCCTCAATCTTCAATCCTCAATCCTCAATACTCATTCCTCAATCATCATTCTTCAATCCTCAATACCCAATCCTCAATCTTCAATCCTCGATCTCCAATCCTCAACTCTCAATCCTCAACCCTCAACTCTCAATCCTCAATCCTCAACTCTCAATCCTCAATCCTCAGCCCTCATCCTCAATCCTCAATCCTCAATCTTCAATCCTCAATCCTCAATCCTCAATACTCAATCTTCAACCCTCAATCCTCAGTCCTCAAACCTCAATTCTCAATCCTCAATCCTGAGTCCTCAATCTTCAGCCCTCAGTCCTCAACAATCAGTAGTCAATCCTCAATCCTCAATAGAATATCCTCAATTCACAGTTTTCGACACTCAATGCTCAATCTGCAATTTTCAAACCTCTATCCACAAACATCAATTCTCATCACTCAACCCTCATCACTCTGTCTTCAATGTTCAATCCTCAATCATCAATTCTCAATCTTCAATCCTCAATACTGAATCTTCAATCCACAATCCTTAATCCTCAACCCTCAATCCTCAATCCTCAATCTTCAATCCTCAGTCCCCAATCCTCAATCTTCTATCCTCAATACTCAATCCTCAATGCTCAATCCTCAGACCTCAATCTTCAATTCTCAATGCTCAATCCTCAATCCTCAATCCTCAATCCTCAATCCTCAATACCGAATCCTTAATCTTCAATCCTCAATCCTCAATCCTCAATTCGCAATCCTCAATCCTCTATCCTGAGACTTCAAACATCAATACTCAACCCTCAGTCCTCGTCCTCAATCCACAACCCTCAATCCTCAATTCTCAGTCCTCAATCCTCAATCTTCAATCCTCAATACTCAATCTTCAATCCTCAACCCTCAATCCTCAATCCTCAACCTTCAATCCTCAATGCTGAGTCTTCAATCCTCAATCCTCAATCCTCAATCCTCAATCCTCAATCCTCATTCTTCAATCCTCAACACCCAATCCTCAATCTTCAATCCTCAGTGTTCAATCCGCAATACCCAATCCTCAATCTTCAATCCTCAATCCTCAATCCTCAATCCTCAATCCTCAATCCTCAATCTTCAATCCTCAATACTCAATCCTCAATCCTCAATCGTCAATCCTCAATCTTCAATCCTCAATACTCAATCGTCAATCCTCAATCCTCAATCCTCAATCCTCAATCATCAATCCTCAGTCATCAATCCTCAATCTTCAATACTCAATCCACAACCCTCATTCCTCAATCCTCAATACTCAAACATCAATACTCAAATCTCAATACTCAATAGAATATCCTGAATTCTCAGGATTCTATACTCAAACCTCAATCCTCAACCCTCTGCCCTCATCCTCAATTCTCAATCCTCAATCCTCAATCCTCAATCTTCAATCCTCAATACCCAATCTTCAATCCTCAATCCTCAGTTCTCAATCTTCAATCCTCAATGCTCAATGCTCAATCCTCAATCCTCAGTCCTCAATCCTCAATCCTCAAACCTCAAACCTCAATCCTTAACCGTCAGTCCTCGTCCTCAAACGTCAACCCTCAATCCTCAATCCTCAATCTTCAATCATCAATACTCAATCTTCAGTCCTCAATCCCCAATCCTCAACCCTCAATCCTCAATCCTCAATATTCAGCGCACAACCCTCAACCATCAATCCTCAATACTCAGCCATCAATCCTCAATTCTCAATAACCAATAGAATATCCTGAATTCTCATGGTTCAATACTCAATCCACAATATTCAATAATCAAATCTCAATCCTCAAACATCAATTCTCAACACTCAATCCTCAACACTCAGTCCTCTCTCTTCAATCCTCCATCATCAATCCTCAATCCTCAAGCGTCAATGCCCAATCCTCAATCCTCAACCCTCAATCCTCAGTCCTCAAACCTCCACCCCGAATCCTCAATCCTGAATCCTCAATCTTCAGCCATACGTCCTCAACAATCAATTGCCAATCCTCAATCCTCAATAGAATATCCTCAATTCGCAGTTTTCAATACTCAATCCCCATTCCTCAATCTTCAAATCTCAATCCACAAAAATCAATTCTCATCACGCAACCCTCAACACTCAGTCCTCAATCTTCAATCCTCAATCCTCAATCCTCAATCCTCAATCTTCAATCCTCAATCCTCAATCCTCAATCTTCAATCCTCAATACTCAATCTTCAATCCTCAACCCTCAATTCTCAATCTTCAATCCTCAATACTGAATCTTCAATGCTCAATCTTCAATCCTCAATGTTCAATCCGCAATACCCAATCCTCAATCTTCAATACTCAATCCTCAATCCTCGATCCTCAGTCCACAATCTTCAATCCTCAATGCTCAATCCTCAATCCTCAATCCTCAGTCCTCAATCCTCAATCCTCAATCCACATTCTTCAATCCTCAATACCCAATCCTCAATCTACAATACTCAATCCTCAATCCTCAATTCTCAATCCTCAATCCTCAGTCCTCAGTCCTCAAACCTCAATCCTCGACCCTCAGCCCTCATCCTCAATCCTCAATCCTCAATCCTCAATCCTCAATCCTCAACCCTCAATCCTCAGTCATCAAACCTCAATCCGGAATCCTCAATCCTGAATACTCAATCTTCAGCCGTCAGTCCTTAATAATCAATTGTCAATCCTCAATCCTCAATATTCAATCCTCAATCCTCAATCCGCAATCCTCAATCCTCAATCCTCAATCCTCAATCCTCAATTCTCAATCTTCAATCCTCAATCCTCAATCCTCGGTCCTCAATCCTCAATCGTCAATCTCCAATCCTGAATACTCAATCTTCAAACCTCAATCCTCAATCCTCAATCCTCAATCCTCAACCCTCAATCTTCAGCCCTCAGTCCTCTACTATCAGTTGTAAATCCTCAATCCTCAATAGAATATCATCAATTCACAGATTTCATTACTCAATACTCAATCTGCAATCTTCAAATCTCTATCCACAAACATCAATTCTCGTCTCTCAACCCTCAACACTCAGTCCACAATCCTCAATATTCAATCCTCAATCCTCAATCCTCAATCCACAATCCTCAACGTTCAATCATCAATACTCAATCTTCAATGCTCATTCCTCAATCCTCAATCCTCAATTCTCAATCCTCAATCGTCAATCTTCAATCCTCAATACTCAATCTTCAATCCTCAATTCTCAATCCTCGGTCCTCAATCCTCAATCGTCAATCTCCAATCCTGAATGCTCAATCTTCAATCCTCAATCCTCAATCCTCAATCCTCAATCCTCAATCCTCATTCTTCAATCCTCAATGTTCAATCCGCAATACCCAATCCTCAATCTTCAATCCTCAATCTTCAATCCTCAATCCTCAATACTCATTCCTCAATCATCATTCTTCAATCCTCAATACCCAATCCTCAATCTTCAATCCTCGATCTCCAATCCTCAACTCTCAATCCTCAACCCTCAACTCTCAATCCTCAATCCTCAACTCTCAATCCTCAATCCTCAGCCCTCATCCTCAATCCTCAATCCTCAATCTTCAATCCTCAATCCTCAATCCTCAATACTCAATCTTCAACCCTCAATCCTCAGTCCTCAAACCTCAATTCTCAATCCTCAATCTTCTATCCTCAATACTCAATCCTCAATGCTCAATCCTCAGACCTCAATCTTCAATTCTCAATGCTCAATCCTCAATCCTCAATCCTCAATCCTCAATCCTCAATACCGAATCCTTAATCTTCAATCCTCAATCCTCAATCCTCAATTCGCAATCCTCAATCCTCTATCCTGAGACTTCAAACATCAATACTCAACCCTCAGTCCTCGTCCTCAATCCACAACCCTCAATCCTCAATTCTCAGTCCTCAATCCTCAATCTTCAATCCTCAATACTCAATCTTCAATCCTCAACCCTCAATCCTCAATCCTCAACCTTCAATCCTCAATGCTGAGTCTTCAATCCTCAATCCTCAATCCTCAATCCTCAATCCTCAATCCTCAATCCTCATTCTTCAATCCTCAACACCCAATCCTCAATCTTCAATCCTCAGTGTTCAATCCGCAATACCCAATCCTCAATCTTCAATCCTCAATCCTCAATCCTCAATCCTCAATCCTCAATCCTCAATCTTCAATCCTCAATACTCAATCCTCAATCCTCAATCGTCAATCCTCAATCTTCAATCCTCAATACTCAATCGTCAATCCTCAATCCTCAATCCTCAATCCTCAATCATCAATCCTCAGTCATCAATCCTCAATCTTCAATACTCAATCCGCAACCCTCATTCCTCAATCCTCAATACTCAAACATCAATACTCAAATCTCAATACTCAATAGAATATCCTGAATTCTCAGGATTCTATACTCAAACCTCAATCCTCAACCCTCTGCCCTCATCCTCAATTCTCAATCCTCAATCCTCAATCCTCAATCTTCAATCCTCAATACCCAATCTTCAATCCTCAATCCTCAGTTCTCAATCTTCAATCCTCAATGCTCAATGCTCAATCCTCAATCCTCAGTCCTCAATCCTCAATCCTCAAACCTCAAACCTCAATCCTTAACCGTCAGTCCTCGTCCTCAAACGTCAACCCTCAATCCTCAATCCTCAATCTTCAATCATCAATACTCAATCTTCAGTCCTCAATCCCCAATCCTCAACCCTCAATCCTCAATCCTCAATATTCAGCGCACAATCCTCAACCATCAATCCTCAATACTCAGCCATCAATCCTCAATTCTCAATACTCAATAGAATATCCTGAATTCTCATGGTTCAATACTCAATCCATAATATTCAATAACCAAATCTCAATCCTCAAACATCAATTCTCAACACTCAATCCTCAACACTCAGTCCTCTCTCTTCAATCCTCCATCATCAATCCTCAATCCTCAAGCGTCAATGCCCAATCCTCAATCCTCAACCCTCAATCCTCAGTCCTCAAACCTCCACCCCGAATCCTCAATCCTGAATCCTCAATCTTCAGCCATACGTCCTCAACAATCAATTGCCAATCCTCAATCCTCAATAGAATATCCTCAATTCGCAGTTTTCAATACTCAATCCCCATTCCTCAATCTTCAAATCTCAATCCACAAAAATCAATTCTCATCACGCAACCCTCAACACTCAGTCCTCAATCTTCAATCCTCAATCCTCAATCCTCAATCTTCAATCCTCAATCCTCAATCCTCAATCTTCAATCCTCAATACTCAATCTTCAATCCTCAACCCTCAATTCTCAATCTTCAATCCTCAATACTGAATCTTCAATGCTCAATCTTCAATCCTCAATGTTCAATCCGCAATACCCAATCCTCAATCTTCAATACTCAATCCTCAATCCTCGATCCTCAGTCCACAATCTTCAATCCTCAATGCTCAATCCTCAATCCTCAATCCTCAGTCCTCAATCCTCAATCCTCAATCCACATTCTTCAATCCTCAATACCCAATCCTCAATCTACAATACTCAATCCTCAATCCTCAATTCTCAATCCTCAATCCTCAGTCCTCAGTCCTCAAACCTCAATCCTCGACCCTCAGCCCTCATCCTCAATCCTCAATCCTCAATCCTCAATCCTCAATCCTCAACCCTCAATCCTCAGTCATCAAACCTCAATCCGGAATCCTCAATCCTGAATACTCAATCTTCAGCCGTCAGTCCTTAATAATCAATTGTTAATCCTCAATCCTCAATATTCAATCCTCAATCCTCAATCCGCAATCCTCAATCCTCAATCCTCAATCCTCAATTCTCAATCTTCAATCCTCAATCCTCAATCCTCGGTCCTCAATCCTCAATCGTCAATCTCCAATCCTGAATACTCAATCTTCAAACCTCAATCCTCAATCCTCAATCCTCAATCCTCAACCCTCAACCTTCAGCCCTCAGTCCTCTACTATCAGTTGTCAATCCTCAATCCTCAATAGAATATCATCAATTCACAGATTTCATTACTCAATACTCAATCTGCAATCTTCAAATCTCTATCCACAAACATCAATTCTCGTCTCTCAACCCTCAACACTCAGTCCACAATCCTCAATATTCAATCCTCAATCCTCAATCCTCAATCCACAATCCTCAACGTTCAATCATCAATACTCAATCTTCAATGCTCATTCCTCAATCCTCAATCCTCAATTCTCAATCCTCAATCGTCAATCTTCGATCCTCAATACTCAATCTTCAATCCTCAATTCTCAATCCTCGGTCCTCAATCCTCAATCGTCAATCTCCAATCCTGAATGCTCAATCTTCAATCCTCAATCCTCAATCCTCAATCCTCAATCCTCAATCCTCATTCTTCAATCCTCAATACCCAATTCTCAATCTTCAATCCTCAATACTGAATCTTCAATCCACAATCCTTAATCCTCAACCCTCAATCCTCAATCCTCAATCTTCAATCCTCAGTCCCCAATCCTCAATCTTCTATCCTCAATACTCAATCCTCAATGCTCAATCCTCAGACCTCAATCTTCAATTCTCAATGCTCAATCCTCAATCCTCAATCCTCAATCCTCAATCCTCAATACCGAATCCTTAATCTTCAATCCTCAATCCTCAATCCTCAATTCGCAATCCTCAATCCTCTATCCTGAGACTTCAAACATCAATACTCAACCCTCAGTCCTCGTCCTCAATCCACAACCCTCAATCCTCAATTCTCAGTCCTCAATCCTCAATCTTCAATCCTCAATACTCAATCTTCAATCCTCAACCCTCAATCCTCAATCCTCAACCTTCAATCCTCAATGCTGAGTCTTCAATCCTCAATCCTCAATCCTCAATCCTCAATCCTCAATCCTCATTCTTCAATCCTCAACACCCAATCCTCAATCTTCAATCCTCAGTGTTCAATCCGCAATACCCAATCCTCAATCTTCAATCCTCAATCCTCAATCCTCAATCCTCAATCCTCAATCCTCAATCTTCAATCCTCAATACTCAATCCTCAATCCTCAATCGTCAATCCTCAATCTTCAATCCTCAATACTCAATCGTCAATCCTCAATCCTCAATCCTCAATCCTCAATCATCAATCCTCAGTCATCAATCCTCAATCTTCAATACTCAATCCACAACCCTCATTCCTCAATCCTCAATACTCAAACATCAATACTCAAATCTCAATACTCAATAGAATATCCTGAATTCTCAGGATTCTATACTCAAACCTCAATCCTCAACCCTCTGCCCTCATCCTCAATTCTCAATCCTCAATCCTCAATCCTCAATCTTCAATCCTCAATACCCAATCTTCAATCCTCAATCCTCAGTTCTCAATCTTCAATCCTCAATGCTCAATGCTCAATCCTCAATCCTCAGTCCTCAATCCTCAATCCTCAAACCTCAGACCTCAATCCTTAACCGTCAGTCCTCGTCCTCAAACGTCAACCCTCAATCCTCAATCCTCAATCTTCAATCATCAATACTCAATCTTCAGTCCTCAATCCCCAATCCTCAACCCTCAATCCTCAATCCTCAATATTCAGCGCACAACCCTCAACCATCAATCCTCAATACTCAGCCATCAATCCTCAATTCTCAATACTCAATAGAATATCCTGAATTCTCATGGTTCAATACTCAATCCACAATATTCAATAATCAAATCTCAATCCTCAAACATCAATTCTCAACACTCAATCCTCAACACTCAGTCCTCTCTCTTCAATCCTCCATCATCAATCCTCAATCCTCAAGCGTCAATGCCCAATCCTCAATCCTCAACCCTCAATCCTCAGTCCTCAAACCTCCACCCCGAATCCTCAATCCTGAATCCTCAATCTTCAGCCATACGTCCTCAACAATCAATTGCCAATCCTCAATCCTCAATAGAATATCCTCAATTCGCAGTTTTCAATACTCAATCCCCATTCCTCAATCTTCAAATCTCAATCCACAAAAATCAATTCTCATCACGCAACCCTCAACACTCAGTCTTCAATCTTCAATCCTCAATCCTCAATCCTCAATCTTCAATCCTCAATCCTCAATCCTCAATCTTCAATCCTCAATACTCAATCTTCAATCCTCAACCCTCAATTCTCAATCTTCAATCCTCAATACTGAATCTTCAATGCTCAATCTTCAATCCTCAATGTTCAATCCGCAATACCCAATCCTCAATCTTCAATACTCAATCCTCAATCCTCGATCCTCAGTCCACAATCTTCAATCCTCAATGCTCAATCCTCAATCCTCAATCCTCAGTCCTCAATCCTCAATCCTCAATCCACATTCTTCAATCCTCAATACCCAGTCCTCAATCTACAATACTCAATCCTCAATCCTCAATTCTCAATCCTCAATCCTCAGTCCTCAGTCCTCAAACCTCAATCCTCGACCCTCAGCCCTCATCCTCAATCCTCAATCCTCAATCCTCAATCCTCAATCCTCAACCCTCAATCCTCAGTCATCAAACCTCAATCCGGAATCCTCAATCCTGAATACTCAATCTTCAGCCGTCAGTCCTTAATAATCAATTGTCAATCCTCAATCCTCAATATTCAATCTTCAATCCTCAATACGCAATCCTCAATCCTCAATCATCATTCTTCAATCCTCAATACCCAATCCTCAATCTTCAATCCTCGATCTCCAATCCTCAACTCTCAATCCTCAACCCTCAACTCTCAATCCTCAATCCTCAACTCTCAATCCTCAATCCTCAGCCCTCATCCTCAATCCTCAATCCTCAATCTTCAATCCTCAATCCTCAATCCTCAATACTCAATCTTCAACCCTCAATCCTCAGTCCTCAAACCTCAATTCTCAATCCTCAATCCTGAGTCCTCAATCTTCAGCCCTCAGTCCTCAACAATCAGTAGTCAATCCTCAATCCTCAATAGAATATCCTCAATTCACAGTTTTCGACACTCAATGCTCAATCTGCAATTTTCAAACCTCTATCCACAAACATCAATTCTCATCACTCAACCCTCATCACTCTGTCTTCAATGTTCAATCCTCAATCATCAATTCTCAATCTTCAATCCTCAATACTGAATCTTCAATCCACAATCCTTAATCCTCAACCCTCAATCCTCAATCCTCAATCTTCAATCCTCAGTCCCCAATCCTCAATCTTCTATCCTCAATACTCAATCCTCAATGCTCAATCCTCAGACCTCAATCTTCAATTCTCAATGCTCAATCCTCAATCCTCAATCCTCAATCCTCAATCCTCAATACCGAATCCTTAATCTTCAATCCTCAATCCTCAATCCTCAATTCGCAATCCTCAATCCTCTATCCTGAGACTTCAAACATCAATACTCAACCCTCAGTCCTCGTCCTCAATCCACAACCCTCAATCCTCAATTCTCAGTCCTCAATCCTCAATCTTCAATCCTCAATACTCAATCTTCAATCCTCAACCCTCAATCCTCAATCCTCAACCTTCAATCCTCAATGCTGAGTCTTCAATCCTCAATCCTCAATCCTCAATCCTCAATCCTCAATCCTCATTCTTCAATCCTCAACACCCAATCCTCAATCTTCAATCCTCAGTGTTCAATCCGCAATACCCAATCCTCAATCTTCAATCCTCAATCCTCAATCCTCAATCCTCAATCCTCAATCCTCAATCTTCAATCCTCAATACTCAATCTTCAGTCCTCAATCCTCAATCCTCGGTCCTCAATCCTCAATCGTCAATCTCCAATCCTGAATACTCAATCTTCAATCCTCAATCCTCAATCCTCAATTCTCAATTCTCACTCCTCAATCCTCAACCCTCAGACCTCAAACATCAATACTCAACCCTCAGTCCTCGTCCTCAATCCACAACCCTCAATCGTCGATCCTCAATTTTCAATCATCAATATTCAATCTTCAATCCTCAATCCTGAATCCTCAACCCTCAATACTCAATTCTCAATGTTCAATCTTCAATCCTCAATCCTCAATCCTCAATCCTCAATCCTCAATCCTCAATCCTCAATCTTCAATCCTCAATCCTCAATCCTCAATCCACAATCCTCAACGTTCAATCATCAATACTCAATCTTCAATGCTCATTCCTCAATCCTCAATCCTCAATTCTCAATCCTCAATCGTCAATCTTCAATCCTCAATACTCAATCTTCAGTCCTCAATCCTCAATCCTCGGTCCTCAATCCTCAATCGTCAATCTCCAATCCTGAATACTCAATCTTCAATCCTCAATCCTCAATCCTCAATTCTCAATTCTCACTCCTCATTCTTCAATCCTCAATACCCAATCCTCAATCTTCAATCCTCAATCCTCAGTCCTCAAACATCAATTCTGAATCCTCAGTCCTGAGTCCTCAATCTTCAGCCCTCAGTCCCCAACAATCAGTAGTCAATCCTCAATCTTCAGTAGGATATCCTCAATTCACAGTTTTCAACACTCAATACTCGATCTGCAATCTTTAAACCACTAACCACAAACATCAATTCACATCACTCAACCCTCAACACTCAGTCCTCAATGTTCAATCCTCAATCCTCAATTCTCAATCTTCAATCCTCAATACTGAATCTTCAATCCTCAATCCTCAATCTTCAATCCTCAATACTCAATCCTCAATCCTCAATCGCCAATCCTCAATCTTCAATCGTCAATACTCAGTCGTCAATCCTCAATCCTCAATCCTCAATACTCAATCATCAATCCTCAGTCATCAGTCCTCAATCTTCAATACTCAATCCACAACCCTCATTCCTCAATCCTCAATACTAAAACATCAATCCTCAATTCTCAATACTCAATAGAATATCCTGAATTCTCAGGATTCTATACTCAAACCTCAATCCTCAACCCTCTGCCCTCATCCTCAATTCTCAATCCTCAATCCTCAATCCTCAATCTTCAATCCTCAATACCCAATCTTCAATCCTCAATCCTCAGTCCTCAATCTTCAATCCTCATTGCTCAATGCTCAATCCTCAATCCTCAGTCCTCAATCCTCAATCCTCAATCCTCAAACCTCAACCCTTAGCCGTCAGTCCTCGTCCTCAAACCTCAACCCTCAATCCTCAGTCCTCAATCTTCAATCATCAATACTCAATCTTCAATCCTCAATCCCCAATCCTCAATCCTCAATCCTCAATCCTCAATATTCAGCGCACAACCCTCAACCATCAATCCTCAATTCTCAATACTCAATAGAATATCCTGAATTCTCATGGTTCAATACTCAATCCACAATATTCAATAATCAAATCTCAATCCTCAAACATCAATTCTCAACACTCAATCCTCAACACTCAGTCCTCTCTCTTCAATCCTCCATCATCAATCCTCAATTCTCAAGCGTCAATGCCCAATCCTCAATCCTCAACCCTCAATCCTCAGTCCTCAAACCTCCACCCCGAATCCTCAATCCTGAATCCTCAATCTTCAGCCATACGTCCTCAACAATCAATTGTCAATCCTCAATCCTCAATAGAATATCCTCAATTCACAGTTTTCAATACTCAATCCCCATTCTTCAATCTTCAAATCTCTATCCACAAACATCAATTCTCGTCACTCAACCCTCAACACTCAGTCCACAATCCACAATATTCAATCCTCAATACTCAATCTTCAATCCCCAATCCTCAGTCCACAATCTTCAATCCTCAATGCTCAATCCTCAATCGTCAATCCTCAGTCCTCAATCCTCGGACCTCAAACAGCAATACTCAACCCTCAGTCCTCGTCCTCAATCCACTACCATCAATACTGAATCCTCAATCTTCAATCATCAATATTCAATCTTCAGTCCTCAATCCTCAATCCTCAATCCTCAAACCTCAATGTTCAATCCGCAATACCCAATCCTCAATCTTCAATCCTCAATCTTCAATCCTCAATCCTCAATCCACACTCCTCGATCCTCTATCTTCAATTCTCAATACTCAATCTTCAATCCTCCATCCTCAATCCTCAATCCTCAATCCTCAATCCTCAATCGTCAGGCTTCAATCCTCAATACTCAATCTTCAATCCTCAATCCTCAATACTCATTCCTCAATCCTCATTCTTCAATCCTCAATACCCAATCCTCAATCTTCAATCCTCAATCCCCAATCCTCAACTCTCAATCCTCAACCCTCAACTCTCAATCCTCAATCCTCAACTCTCAATCCTCAATCCTCAGCCCTCATCCTCAATCCTCAATACTCAATCTTCAATCCTCAATCCTCAATCCTCAATACTCAATCTTCAATCCTCAATCCTCAGTCCTCAAACCTCAATTCTGAATCCTCAATCCTGAGTCCTCAATCTTCAGCCCTCAGTCCTCAATAATCAGTAGTCAATCCTCAATCCTCAATAGAATATCCTCAATTCACAGTTTTCGACACTAAATGCTCAATCTGCAGTTTTCAAACCTCTATCCACAAACATCAATTCTCATCACTCAACCCTCATCACTCAGTCCTCAATGTTCAATCCTCAATCATCAATTCTCAATCTTCAATCCTCAATACTGAATCTTCAATCCACAATCCTCAATCCTCAACCCTCAATCCTCAATCCTCAATCTTCAATACTCAGTCCCCAATCCTCAATCTTCCATCCTCAATACTCAATCCTCAATGCTCAATCCTCAGTCCTCAATCTTCAATCCTCAATACTCAATCCTCAATCCTCAATCCTCAATCCTCAATCCTCAATACCGAATCCTTAATCTTCAATCCTCAATCCTCAATCCTCAATTCGCAATCCTCAGTCCTCTATCCTCAGACTTCAAACATCAACACTCAACCCTCAGTCCTCGTCCTCAATCCACAACCCTCAATCCTCAATTCTCAGTCCTCAATCCTCAATCTTCAATCCTCAATACTCAATCTTCAATCCTCGACCCTCAATCCTCAATCCTCAACCTTCAATCCTCAATACTGGGTCTTCAATCCACAATCCTCAATCCTCAATCCTCAATCCTCATTCTTCAATCCTCAACACCCAATACTCAATCTTCAATCCTCAGTGTTCAATCCGCAATACCCAATCCTCAATCTTCAATCCTCAATCCTCAATCCTGAATCCTCAATCCTCAATCCTCAACCTTCAATCCTCAATACTCAATCTTCAATGCTCATTCCTCAATCCTCAATCCTCAATTCTCAATCCTCAATCCTCAGTCCTCAGTCCTCAAACCTCAATCCTCGACCCTCAGCCCTCATCCTCAATCCTCAATCCTCAATCCTCAATCCTCAATCCTCAACCCTCAATCCTCAGTCATCAAACCTCAATCCGGAATCCTCAATCCTGAATACTCAATCTTCAGCCGTCAGTCCTTAACAATCAATTGTCAATCCTCAATCCTCAATATTCAATCCTCAATCCTCAATCCGCAATCCTCAACCCTCAATCCTCAATCCTCAATCCTCAATCTTCAACCCTCAATCCTCAATCCTCGGTCCTCAATCCTCAATCGTCAATCTCCAATCCTGAATACTCAATCTTCAAACCTCAATCCTCAATCCTCAATCCTCAATCCTCAACCCTCAATCTTCAGCCCTCAGTCCTCTACAATCAGTTGTCAATCCTCAATCCTCAATAGAATATCATCAATTCACAGATTTCATTACTCAATACTCAATCTGCAATCTTCAAATCTCTATCCACAAACATCAATTCTCGTCACTCAACCCTCAACACCCAGTCCACAATCCTCAATATTCAATCCTCAATCCTCAATCCTCAATCCACAATCCTCAACGTTCAATCATCAATACTCAATCTTCAATGCTCATTCCTCAATCCTCAATCCTCAATTCTCAATCCTCAATCGTCAATCTGCAATCCTCAATACTCAATCTTCAATCCTCAATCCTCAATCCTCGGTCCTCAATCCTCAATCCTCAATCCTCAATACTCAATCCTCAATCCTCAATCCTCAATACCGAATCCTTAATCTTCAATCCTCAATCCTCAATCCTCAATTCTCAATCCTCAATCCTCAATCCTCAGACCTCAAACAGCAATACTCAACGCTCAGTCCTCGTCCTTAATCCACAACCATCAATACTCAATCCTCAATCTTCAATCATCAATATTCAATATTCAGTCCTCAATCCTCAATCATCAATCCTCAATCCTCAATCCTCAATCCTCAATCCTCAATCCTCAGTGTTCAATCCGCAATACCCAATCCTCAATCTTCAATCCTCAATCCTCAATCCTCAATCCTCAAACCTCAATCCTCAATCCACAATCCTCAACGTTCAATCATCAATACTCAATCTTCAATGCTCATTCCTCAATCCTCAATCCTCAATTCTCAATCCTCAATCGTCAATCTGCAATCCTCAATACTCAATCTTCAATCCTCAATCCTCAATCCTCGGTCCTCAATCCTCAATCCTCAATCCTCAATACTCAATCCTCAATCCTCAATCCTCAATACCGAATCCTTAATCTTCAATCCTCAATCCTCAATCCTCAATTCTCAATCCTCAATCCTCAATCCTCAGACCTCAAACAGCAATACTCAACGCTCAGTCCTCGTCCTTAATCCACAACCATCAATACTCAATCCTCAATCTTCAATCATCAATATTCAATATTCAGTCCTCAATCCTCAATCATCAATCCTCAATCCTCAATCCTCAATCCTCAATCCTCAATCCTCAGTGTTCAATCCGCAATACCCAATCCTCAATCTTCAATCCTCAATCCTCAATCCTCAATCCTCAAACCTCAATCCTCAATCCTCAATCCTCAATCTTCAATCCTCAATACTCAATCTTCAATAATCAATCCTCAATTCTCAATCCTCAATACTCAACCCTCAATCGTCAATCCTCAATCACCAATCCTCAACATTCAATCCTCAATCCTCAATCCTCAATCCTCAATCTTCAATCCTCAATACTCAATCTGCAATCCTCAATCCTCAGTCCGCAATCCTGAATCCTCAATCCTCAATCCTCAATCTTCAATCCTCAATACTCAGTCTTCAATCCTCGATCCTCAATACTCAATCTTCAATCCTCATTCTTCAATCCTCAATACCCAATCCTCAATCTTCAATCCTCAATCCTCAATCCTCAATCCTCAATCCTCAATCCTCAATCCTCGGACCTCAAACAGCAATACTCAACCCTCAGTCCTCGTCCTCAATCCACAACCATCAATACTGAATCCTCAATCTTCAATCATCAATATTCAATCTTCAGTCCTCAATCCTCAATCCTCAATCCTCAATACCCAATCCACAATCTTCAATTCTCAATCCTCAATCCTCAATTCTCAATCCTCAATCCTCAATCCTCAGACCTCAGAGAGCAATACTCAACCCTCAGTCCTCGTCCTCAATCCACAACCATCAATACTCAATCCTCAATCTTCAATCATCAATATTCAATATTCAGTCCTCAATCCTCAATCATCAATCCTCAATCCTCAATCCTCAATCCTCAATCCTCAATCCTCAGTGTTCAATCCGCAATACCCAATCCTCAATCTTCAATCCTCAATCCTCAATCCTCAATCCTCAAACCTCAATCCTCAATCCTCAATCCTCAATCCTCAATCTTCAATCCTCAATACTCAATCTCCAATAATCAATCCTCAATTCTCAATCCTCAATACTCAACCCTCAATCGTCAATCCTCAATCACCAATCCTCAATCTTCAATCCTCAATACTCAATCCTCAATCCTCAATCTTCAATCCTCAATACTCAATCTGCAATCCTCAATCCTCAGTCCGCAATCCTGAATCCTCAATCCTCAATCCTCAATCTTCAATCCTCAATACTCAGTCTTCAATCCTCGATCCTCAATACTCAATCTTCAATCCTCATTCTTCAATCCTCAATACCCAATCCTCAATCTTCAATCCTCAATCCTCAATCCTCAATTCTCAATCCTCAATCCTCAATCCTCGGACCTCAAACAGCAATACTCAACCCTCAGTCCTCGTCCTCAATCCACTACCATCAATACTGAATCCTCAATCTTCAATCATCAATATTCAATCTTCAGTCCTCAAACATCAATTCTGAATCCTCAGTCCTGTGTCCTCAATCTTCAGCCCTCAGTCCTCAACAATCAGTAGTCAGTCCTCAATCCTCAGTAGGATATCCTCAATTCACAGCTTTCAACACTCAATACTCGATCTGCAATCTTCAAACCACTAATCACAAACATCAATTCTCATCACTCAACCCTCATCACTCAGTCCTCAATGTTCAATCCTCAATCCTCAATTCTCAATCTTCAATCCTCTATACTGAATCTTCAATCCTCAATCCTCAATCTTCAATCCTCAATACTCAATCCTCAATCCTCAATCGTCAATCCTCAATCTTCAATACTCAATACTCAATCGTCAATCCTCAATCCTCAATCCTCAATCCCCAATCATCAATCCTCAGTCATCAATCCTCAATCTTCAATACTCAATCCACAACCCTCATTCCTCAATCCTCAATACTCAAACATCAATCCTCAATTCTCAATACTCAATAGAATATCCTGAATTCTCAGGATTCTATACTCAAACCTCAATCCTCAACCCTCTGCCCTCATCCTCAATTCTCAATCCTCAATCCTCAATCCTCAATCTTCAATCTTCAATACCCAATCTTCAATACTCAACCCTCAATCGTCAATCCTCAATCACCAATCCTCAATCTTCAATCCTCAATCCTCAATCCTCAATCCTCAATCTTCAATCCTCAATACTCAATCTGCAATCCTCAATCCTCAGTCCGCAATCCTGAATCCTCAATCCTCAATCCTCAATCTTCAATCCTCAATACTCAGTCTTCAATCCTCGATCCTCAATACTCAATCTTCAATCCTCATTCTTCAATCCTCAATACCCAATCCTCAATCTTCAATCCTCAATCCTCAATCCTCAATTCTCAATCCTCAATCCTCAATCCTCGGACTTCAAACAGCAATACTCAACCCTCAGTCCTCGTCCTCAATCCACTACCATCAATACTGAATCCTCAATCTTCAATCATCAATATTCAATCTTCAGTCCTCAATCCTCAATCCTCAATCCTCAAACCTCAATCCTCAACCGTAAGTCCTCGTCCTCAAACCTCAACCCTCAATCCTCAATACTCAATCTTCTATCATCAAAACTCAATCTTCAATCCTCAATCCTCAATCCTCAATCCTCAATCCTCAATCCTCAATCTTCAATCCTCAATACTCAATCTTCAACCCTCAATCCTCAGTCCACAATCTTTAATCCTCAATGCTCAATCCTCAATCCTCAATCCTGAGTCCTCAATCCTCAATCCTCAATCCTCAAACTTCAATCCTCAACCGTCAGTCCTCGTCCTCAAACCTCAACCCCCAATCCTCAATCCTCAATCTTCAATCATCAATACTCTATCTTCAATCCTCAATCCTCAATCCTCAATCCTCAATCCTCAATATTCAACGCACAACCCTCAGTCATCAATCCTCAATACTCAACCATCAATCCTCAATTCTCAATACTCAATAGAGTATCCTGAATTCCCATGGTACAATACTCAATCCACAATATTCAATAATCAAATCTGAATCCACAAACATCAACTCTCATCACGCAACCCTCAACACTCAGCCCTCAATCCTCAATCCTCAAGCGTCAATCCTCAATCCTCAATCCTCAACCCTCAATCCTCAGTCCTCTAACCTCCACAACGAATCCTCAACACTGAATCCTCAATCTTCAGCCATAAGACCTCAACAATCAATTGTCAACCCTCAATCCTCAATAGAATATCCTCAATTCACAGTTTTCAATACTCAATCCCCATTCTTCAATCTTCAAATCTCAATCCACAAACATCAACTCTCATCACGCAACCCTCAACACTCAGCCCTCAATCCTCAATCCTCAATCCTCAATGTTCAATCCGCAATACCCAATCCTCAATCTTCAATCCTCAATCTTCAATCCTCAATCCTCAATACTCATTCCTCAATCATCATTCTTCAATCCTCAATACCCAATCCTCAATCTTCAATCCTCGATCTCCAATCCTCAACTCTCAATCCTCAACCCTCAACTCTCAATCCTCAATCCTCAACTCTCAATCCTCAATCCTCAGCCCTCATCCTCAATCCTCAATCCTCAATCTTCAATCCTCAATCCTCAATCCTCAATACTCAATCTTCAACCCTCAATCCTCAGTCCTCAAACCTCAATTCTCAATCCTCAATCCTGAGTCCTCAATCTTCAGCCCTCAGTCCTCAACAATCAGTAGTCAATCCTCAATCCTCAATAGAATATCCTCAATTCACAGTTTTCGACACTCAATGCTCAATCTGCAATTTTCAAACCTCTATCCACAAACATCAATTCTCATCACTCAACCCTCATCACTCTGTCTTCAATGTTCAATCCTCAATCATCAATTCTCAATCTTCAATCCTCAATACTGAATCTTCAATCCACAATCCTCAATCCTCAACCCTCAATCCTCAATCCTCAATCTTCAATCCTCAGTCCGCAATCCTCAATCTTCTATCCTCAATACTGAATCCTCAATGCTCAATCCTCAGACCTCAATCTTCAATTCTCAATGCTCAATCCTCAATCCTCAATCCTCAATCCTCAATCCTCAATACCGAATCCTTAATCTTCAATCCTCAATCCTCAATCCTCAATTCGCAATCCTCAATCCTCTATCCTGAGACTTCAAACATCAATACTCAACCCTCAGTCCTCGTCCTCAATCCACAACCCTCAATCCTCAATTCTCAGTCCTCAATCCTCAATCTTCAATCCTCAATACTCAATCTTCAATCCTCAACCCTCAATCCTCAATCCTCAACCTTCAATCCTCAATGCTGAGTCTTCAATCCTCAATCCTCAATCCTCAATCCTCAATCCTCTATCCTCATTCTTCAATCCTCAACACCCAATCCTCAATCTTCAATCCTCAGTGTTCAATCCGCAATACCCAATCCTCAATCTTCAATCCTCAATCCTCAATCCTCAATCCTCAATCCTCAATCCTCAATCTTCAATCCTCAATACTCAATCCTCAATCCTCAATCGTCAATCCTCAATCTTCAATCCTCAATACTCAATCGTCAATCCTCAATCCTCAATCCTCAATCCTCAATCATCAATCCTCAGTCATCAATCCTCAATCTTCAATACTCAATCCACAACCCTCATTCCTCAATACTCAATACTCAAACATCAATACTCAATTCTCAATACTCAATAGAATATCCTGAATTCTCAGGATTCTATACTCAAACCTCAATCCTCAACCCTCTGCCGTCATCCTCAATTCTCAATCCTCAATCCTAAATCCTCAATCTTCAATCCTCAATACCCAATCTTCAATCCACAATCCTCAGTTCTCAATCTTCAATCCTCAATGCTCAATGCTCAATCCTCAATCCTCAGTCCTCAATCCTCAATCCTCAAACCTCAAACCTCAATCCTTAACCGTCAGTCCTCGTCCTCAAACGTCAACCCTCAATCCTCAATCCTCAATCTTCAATCATCAATACTCAATATTCAGTCCTCATTCCCCAATCCTCAACCCTCAATCCTCAATCCTCAATATTCAGCGCACAACCCTCAACCATCAATCCTCAATACTCAACCATCAATCCTCAATTCTCAATACTCAATAGAATATCCTGAATTCTCATGGTTCAATACTCAATCCACAATATTCAATAATCAAATCTCAATCCTCAAACATCAATTCTCAACACTCAATCCTCAACACTCAGTCCTCTCTCTTCAATCCTCCATCATCAATCCTCAATCCTCAAGCGTCAATGCCCAATCCTCAATCCTCAACCCTCAATCCTCAGTCCTCAAACCTCCACCCCGAATCCTCAATCCTGAATCCTCAATCTTCAGCCATACGTCCTCAACAATCAATTGCCAATCCTCAATCCTCAATAGAATATCCTCAATTCACAGTTTTCAATACTCAATCCCCATTCCTCAATCTTCAAATCTCAATCCACAAAAATCAATTCTCATCACGCAACCCTCAACACTCAGTCCTCAATCTTCAATCCTCAATCCTCAATCCTCAATCTTCAATCCTCAATCCTCAATCCTCAATCTTCAATCCTCAATACTCAATCTTCAATCCTCAACCCTCAATTCTCAATCTTCAATCCTCAATACTGAATCTTCAATCCTCATTCTTCAATCCTCAATACCCAATCCTCAATCTTCAATCCTCAATCCTCAATCCTCAATTCTCAATCCTCAATCCTCAATCCTCGGACTTCAAACAGCAATACTCAACCCTCAGTCCTCGTCCTCAATCCACTACCATCAATACTGAATCCTCAATCTTCAATCATCAATATTCAATCTTCAGTCCTCAATCCTCAATCCTCAATCCTCAAACCTCAATCCTCAACCGTAAGTCCTCGTCCTCAAACCTCAACCCTCAATCCTCAATACTCAATCTTCTATCATCAAAACGCAATCTTCAATCCTCAATCCTCAATTTCTCAATCCTCAATCCTCAATCCTCAATCTTCAATCCTCAATACTCAATCTTCAATCCTCAATCCTCAGTCCACAATCTTTAATCCTCAATGCTCAATCCTCAATCCTCAATCCTGAGTCCTCAATCCTCAATCCTCAATCCTCAAACTTCAATCCTCAACCGTCAGTCCTCGTCCTCAAACCTCAACCCCCAATCCTCAATCCTCAATCTTCAATCATCAATACTCTATCTTCAATCCTCAATCCTCAATCCTCAATCCTCAATCCTCAATATTCAACGCACAACCCTCAGTCATGAATCCTCAATACTCAACCATCAATCCTCAATTCTCAATACTCAATAGAGTATCCTGAATTCCCATGGTACAATACTCAATCCACAATATTCAATAATCAAATCTGAATCCACAAACATCAACTCTCATCACGCAACCCTCAACACTCAGCCCTCAATCCTCAATCCTCAAGCGTCAATCCTCAATCCTCAATCCTCAACCCTCAATCCTCAGTCCTCTAACCTCCACAACGAATCCTCAACACTGAATCCTCAATCTTCAGCCATAAGACCTCAACAATCAATTGTCAACCCTCAATCCTCAATAGAATATCCTCAATTCACAGTTTTCAATACTCAATCCCCATTCTTCAATCTTCAAATCTCAATCCACAAACATCAACTCTCATCACGCAACCCTCAACACTCAGCCCTCAATCCTCAATCCTCAATCCTCAATGTTCAATCCGCAATACCCAATCCTCAATCTTCAATCCTCAATCTTCAATCCTCAATCCTCAATACTCATTCCTCAATCATCATTCTTCAATCCTCAATACCCAATCCTCAATCTTCAATCCTCGATCTCCAATCCTCAACTCTCAATCCTCAACCCTCAACTCTCAATCCTCAATCCTCAACTCTCAATCCTCAATCCTCAGCCCTCATCCTCAATCCTCAATCCTCAATCTTCAATCCTCAATCCTCAATCCTCAATACTCAATCTTCAACCCTCAATCCTCAGTCCTCAAACCTCAATTCTCAATCCTCAATCCTGAGTCCTCAATCTTCAGCCCTCAGTCCTCAACAATCAGTAGTCAATCCTCAATCCTCAATAGAATATCCTCAATTCACAGTTTTCGACACTCAATGCTCAATCTGCAATTTTCAAACCTCTATCCACAAACATCAATTCTCATCACTCAACCCTCATCACTCTGTCTTCAATGTTCAATCCTCAATCATCAATTCTCAATCTTCAATCCTCAATACTGAATCTTCAATCCACAATCCTCAATCCTCAACCCTCAATCCTCAATCCTCAATCTTCAATCCTCAGTCCGCAATCCTCAATCTTCTATCCTCAATACTCAATCCTCAATGCTCAATCCTCAGACCTCAATCTTCAATTCTCAATGCTCAATCCTCAATCCTCAATCCTCAATCCTCAATCCTCAATACCGAATCCTTAATCTTCAATCCTCAATCCTCAATCCTCAATTCGCAATCCTCAATCCTCTATCCTGAGACTTCAAACATCAATACTCAACCCTCAGTCCTCGTCCTCAATCCACAACCCTCAATCATCAATTCTCAGTCCTCAATCCTCAATCTTCAATCCTCAATACTCAATCTTCAATCCTCAACCCTCAATCCACAATCCTCAACCTTCAATCCTCAATGCTGAGTCTTCAATCCTCAATCCTCAATCCTCAATCCTCAATCCTCTATCCTCATTCTTCAATCCTCAACACCCAATCCTCAATCTTCAATCCTCAGTGTTCAATCCGCAATACCCAATCCTCAATCTTCAATCCTCAATCCTCAATCCTCAATCCTCAATCCTCAATCCTCAATCTTCAATCCTCAATACTCAATCCTCAATCCTCAATCGTCAATCCTCAATCTTCAATCCTCAATACTCAATCGTCAATCCTCAATCCTCAATCCTCAATCCTCAATCATCAATCCTCAGTCATCAATCCTCAATCTTCAATACTCAATCCACAACCCTCATTCCTCAATCCTCAATACTCAAACATCAATACTCAATTCTCAATACTCAATAGAATATCCTGAATTCTCAGGATTCTATACTCAAACCTCAATCCTCAACCCTCTGCCCTCATCCTCAATTCTCAATCCTCAATCCTCAATCCTCAATCTTCAATCCTCAATACCCAATCTTCAATCCACAATCCTCAGTTCTCAATCTTCAATCCTCAATGCTCAATGCTCAATCCTCAATCCTCAGTCCTCAATCCTCAATCCTCAAACCTCAAACCTCAATCCTTAACCGTCAGTCCTCGTCCTCAAACGTCAACCCTCAATCCTCAATCCTCAATCTTCAATCATCAATACTCAATATTCAGTCCTCAATCCCCAATCCTCAACCCTCAATCCTCAATCCTCAATATTCAGCGCACAACCCTCAACCATCAATCCTCAATACTCAACCATCAATCCTCAATTCTCAATACTCAATAGAATATCCTGAATTCTCATGGTTCAATACTCAATCCACAATATTCAATAATCAAATCTCAATCCTCAAACATCAATTCTCAACACTCAATCCTCAACACTCAGTCCTCTCTCTTCAATCCTCCATCATCAATCCTCAATCCTCAAGCGTCAATGCCCAATCCTCAATCCTCAACCCTCAATCCTCAGTCCTCAAACCTCCACCCCGAATCCTCAATCCTGAATCCTCAATCTTCAGCCATACGTCCTCAACAATCAATTGCCAATCCTCAATCCTCAATAGAATATCCTCAATTCACAGTTTTCAATACTCAATCCCCATTCCTCAATCTTCAAATCTCAATCCACAAAAATCAATTCTCATCACGCAACCCTCAACACTCAGTCCTCAATCTTCAATCCTCAATCCTCAATCCTCAATCTTCAATCCTCAATCCTCAATCCTCAATCTTCAATCCTCAATACTCAATCTTCAATCCTCAACCCTCAATTCTCAATCTTCAATCCTCAATACTGAATCTTCAATGCTCAATCTTCAATCCTCAATGTTCAATCCGCAATACCCAATCCTCAATCTTCAATACTCAATCCTCAATCCTCGATCCTCAGTCCACAATCTTCAATCCTCAATGCTCAATCCTCAATCCTCAATCCTCAGTCCTCAATCCTCAATCCTCAATCCACATTCTTCAATCCTCAATACCCAATCCTCAATCTACAATACTCAATCCTCAATCCTCAATTCTCAATCCTCAATCCTCAGTCCTCAGTCCTCAAACCTCAATCCTCGACCCTCAGCCCTCATCCTCAATCCTCAATCCTCAATCCTCAATCCTCATTCCTCAACCCTCAATCCTCAGTCATCAAACCTCAATCCGGAATCCTCAATCCTGAATACTCAATCTTCAGCCGTCAGCCCTTAACAATCAATTGTCAATCCTCAATCCTCAATATTCAATCCTCAATCCTCAATCCGCAATCCTCAATCCTCAATCCTCAATCCTCAATTCTCAATCTTCAATCCTCAATCCTCAATCCTCGGTCCTCAATCCTCAATCGTCAATCTCCAATCCTGAATACTCAATCTTCAAACCTCAATCCTCAATCCTCAATCCTCAATCCTCAACCCTCAATCTTCAGCCCTCAGTCCTCTACTATCAGTTGTCAATCCTCAATCCTCAATAGAATATCATCAATTCACAGATTTCATTACTCAATACTCAATCTGCAATCTTCAAATCTCTATCCACAAACATCAATTCTCGTCTCTCAACCCTCAACACTCAGTCCACAATCCTCAATATTCAATCCTCAATCCTCAATCCTCAATCCTCAATCCACAATCCTCAACGTTCAATCATCAATACTCAATCTTCAATGCTCATTCCTCAATCCTCAATCCTCAATTCTCAATCCTCAATCGTCAATCTTCAATCCTCAATACTCAATCTTCAATCCTCAATTCTCAATCCTCGGTCCTCAATCCTCAATCGTCAATCTCCAATCCTGAATGCTCAATCTTCAATCCTCAATCCTCAATCCTCAATCCTCAATCCTCAATCCTCATTCTTCAATCCTCAATACCCAATCCTCAATCTTCAATCCTCAATCCTCAATCCTCAATTCTCGATCCTCAATACTCAGTCCTCACTCCTCAAACCTCAATCCTCAACCCCCAGCCCTCATCCTCAATCCTCAATCCTCAATCCTCAATCCTCAATCTTCAATCCTCAATACTCAATCTTCAATCCTCAATCCTCAGTCCACAATCTTCAATCCTCAATGCTCAATCCTCAATCCTCAATCCTCAATCCTCAGTCCTCAATCCTCAATCCTCAATCCTCAGACCTCAAACATCAATACTCAACCCTCAGTCCTCGTCCTCAATCCACAACCCTCAATCGTCGATCCTCAATTTTCAATCATCAATATTCAATCTTCAATCCTCAATCCTGAATCCTCAACCCTCAATACTCAATCCTCAATGTTCAATGTTCTATCCACAATACCCAATCCTCAATCTTCAATCCTCTATCCTCAATCCGCAATCCTCAATACTCAATCCTCAATCCTCAGTCCTCAAACCTCAATCCTGAATCCTCAATCCTGAATCCTCAATCCTCAGCCCTCAGTCCTCAACAATCATTTGTCAATCCTTAATCCTCAATAGAGTATCCTCAATTCACAGGTTTCAATACTCAATACTCAACCTGCAATCTTCAAATCCCTATCCACAAATATCAATCCTCATCACTCAGCCCTCAACACTCAGTCCCCAATCCTCAATCTTCAATCCTCAATCCTCAATCCTCAATCCTCAATCCTCAGTCCTCAAACCTCAATCCTGAATCCTCAATCCTGAACCCTGAATCTTCAGCCCTCAGTCCTCAACAATCAGTTGTCAATCCTCAATCCTCAATAGAATATCCTCAATTCACAGGTTTCAATGCTCAATACTCAACCTGCAATGTTCAAATCTCTATCCACAAACATCAATTTTCATCTCTCAACCCTCAACACTCAGTCCCCAATCCTCAATCTTCAATCCTCAATCCTCAATCCTCAATCCTCAATCCTCAATCTTCAATCCTCAATACTCAATCTTCAATCCTCAATCCACATTCTTCAATCCTCAACACCCAATCCTCAATCTTCAATCCGCAATCCTCAGTCCTCAATTCTCAATCCTCAATCCTCAACCCTCAGACCTCAAACATCAATACTCAACCCTCAGTCCTCGTCCTCAATCCACAACCCTCAATCCTCGATCCTCAATCTTCAATCATCAATATTCAATCTTCAATCCTCAATCCTCAATCTTCAATCCTCAATCCTCAATCCTCAATCCTCAATCCTCAATCCCCAATCCTCAATCCTCAGTCTTCGAACCTCAAACCTGTATCCTCAATCCTGAATCCTCAATCTTCAGACCTCAGTCCTCAGCAATCAGTTGTCAATTCTCAATCCTCAATACAATATCATCAATTCACAGTTTTCAATACTCAATACTCAATCTGCAATCCTCAAATCTCTATCCACAAACATCAATTCTCATCAGTCAAACCTCAACACTCAGTCCCCAATCCTCAATTCTCAATCCTCAATCGTCAATCTTCAATCCTCAATACTCAATCTTCAGTCCTCAATCCTCAATCCTCGGCCCTCAATCCTCAATCGTCAATCTCCAATCCTGAATACTCAATCTTCAATCCTCAATCCTCAATCCTCAATTCTCAATTCTCACTCCTCATTCTTCAATCCTCAATACCCAATCCTCAATCTTCATCCTCAATCCTCAATCCTCAATTCTCAATCCTCAATACTCAGTCCTCAGTCCTCAAACCTCAATCCTCAAGCCCCAGCCCTCATCCTCAATCCTCAATCCTCAATCCTCAATCCTCAATCTTCAATTCTCAATACTCAATAGAATATCCTGAATTCTCATGGTACAATACTCAATCCACAATATTCAATAATCAAATCTGAATCCTCAAACATCAATCCTCAAAACTCAATCCTCAACACTCAGTTCTCTCTCATCAATCATCCATCCTCAATCCTAAATCCTCAAGCGTCAATCCTCAATCCTCAATCCTCAACCCTCAATCCTCAGTCCTCAAACCTCCACCACGAATCCTCAATACTGAATCCTCAATCTTCAGCCATAAGGCCTAAACAATCAATTGTCAATCCTCAATCCTCAATAGAATATCCTCAATTCACAGTTTTCAATACTCAATCCCCATTCTTCAATCCCCAAATCTCAATCCACAAACATCAGTTCTCATCCCGCAACCCTCAACACTCAGTACTCAATCTTCAATCCTCAATCCTCAATCCTCAATCTTCAATCCTCAGTACTCAATCTTCAATCCTCAATCCTCAATTCTCAATCCTCAATGCTCAATACTCAATCGTCAATCCTCAATCCCCAATCCTCAATCTTCAATCCTCAATCCTCAAACCTCAATCCTCAATCCTCAGTTTTCAACCCTCAATACTCAATCTTCAATCCTCAATCCTCAATCCTCAATCCTCAATCCTCAATCCTCAATCCTCAATCTTCAATCCTCAGTCCTCAAACCTCCACCACGAATCCTCAATACTGAATCCTCAATCTTCAGCCATAAGGCCTAAACAATCAATTGTCAATCCTCAATCCTCAATAGAATGTCCTCAATTCACAGTTTTCAATACTCAATCCCCATTCTTCAATCCTCAAATCTCAATCCACAAACATCAATTCTCATCACGCAACCCTCAACACTCAGTACTCAATCTTCAATCCCCAATCCTCAATCCTCAATCTTCAATCCTCAGTACTCAATCTTCAATCCTCAATCCTCAATTCTCAATCCTCAATGCTCAATACTCAATCGTCAATCCTCAATCCCCAATCCTCAATCTTCAATCCTCAATCCTCAAACCTCAATCCTCAATCCTCAGTTTTCAACCCTCAATACTCAATCTTCAATCCTCAATCCTCAATCCTCAATCCTCAATCCTCAATCCTCAATCCTCAATCTTCAATCCTCAGTACTCAAACTGCAATTCTCAATCCTCAGTCCTCACTCCTCAATCCTCATTCTTCAATCCTCAATACAGAATCCTCAATCTTCAGTCCTCAATCCTCAATCCTCAATTCTCAATCATCAATCCTCAATCCTCAGACTTCAAACACCAATACTCAACCCTCAGTCCTCGTCCTCAATCCACAACCCTCAATCCTCAAACCTCAATCTTCAATCATTAATATTCAATCTTCAATCCTCAATCCTCAATCCTCAATCCTCAACCGTCAATCCTCAATGTTCAATCCTCAATCCTCAATTTTCAATCCTCAATCTTCAATCCTCAATAATCAATCTCCAATCCTAGATCCTCAATACCCAATCATCAATCCTTAATCCTCAATCTTCAATCCTCAATCCCCAGTCCTCAATCTTCAATCCTCAATGCTCAATCCTCAATCCTCAATCCACAGTCCTCAATCCTCAACCCTCAACCCTCAAACCTCAATCCTCAACCGTCAGTCCTCGTCCTCTGTCGTCAACACTCAATCCTCAATCCTCAATCTTCAATCCTCAATACTCAATATTCAATACTCAATCCTCAATCTTCAATCCTCAACCTTCAATCCTCAATCCTCAATCCTCAAACCTCAATCCTCAATCCTCAATCCTCAATCCTCAATCCTCATTCTTCAATCCTCAATACCCAATCCTCAATCTTCAATCCTCAATACTCAATATTCAGTCCTGAGTCCTCAATCCTCAATCCTCAATCCTCAGTCCCCAGTCCTCAAACCTCAATCCTCAATCCTCAGCCCTCATCCTCAATCCTCAATCCTCAATCCTCAATCCTCGTTCCTCAAACCTCAATCCTCAATCCTCAATCCTCATTCTTCAATCCTCAATACCCAATCCACAACCTTCATTCCTCAATCCTCAATCATCAATTCTCAATCCCCAGTCCTCAATCTCCAATCCTCAATGCTCAATCCTCAATCTTCAATCCTCAGTCCTCAATCCTCAATCCTCGTTCCTCAAACCTCAATCCTCAATCCTCAATCCTCATTCTTCAATCCTCAATACCCAATCCACAACCTTCATTCCTCAATCCTCAATCATCAATTCTCAATCCCCAGTCCTCAATCTCCAATCCTCAATGCTCAATCCTCAATCTTCAATCCTCAGTCCTCAATCCTCAACCCTCAATCCTCAAACCTCAATCCTCAACCGTCAGTGCTCGTCCTCAATCGTCAACACTCAATCCTCAATCCCCAATCTTCAATCCTCAATACTCAATATTCAATACTCAATTCTCAATCTTCAATCCTCAATCCTCAATCATCAATCCTCAATCCTCAATCCTCAATCCTCAATCCTCAATCCTCAATCCTCAATCCTCATTCTTCAATCCTCAATACCCAATCCTCAATCTTCAATCCTCAATACTCAATCCTCAATCCTCAATCCTCAATCCTCAATCCTCAATCCTCAATCCTCAATCCTCAATCCTCATTCTTCAATCTTCAATACCCAATCCACAATCTTCAATACTCAATCCTCAATCCTCAATTCTAAATCCTCAATCCTCAGTCCTCAATCCTCAATCCTCAATCCTCAATCCTCAATCTTAATCTTCAATCCTCACTACTCAATCTTCAATCCTCAATCCTCAATCCTCAATACTCAAACCTCAATCCTCAGTCCGCAGTCCTCAAACCTCAATCCTCAAACCTCAAACCTCAATTCTGAATCCTCAATCCTGCATCCTCGATCTTCAGCCCTCAGTCCTAAACAATCAGTTGTCAATCCTCAATCCGCTATAGAATATCCTCAATTCACAGTTTTCAATACTCAATACTCAATCTGCAATCTTCAAATCTCTATTCACAAACATCAATTCTCATCACTCAACCCTGAACGCTCAGTCCTCAATGTTCAACCCTCAATCATCAATTCTCAATCGTCAATCCTCAATACTGAATCTTCAATACTCAACCCCAATCCTCAATCCTCAATCCTCAATCCTCAATCCTCAGTAATAAATCCTCAATCCTCAATACTCAATCGTCAGTCCTCAGTCCTCAATCCTCAACCCTCAATCCTCGTTCCTAAAACCTCAATCCTCAACCCTCAGCCCTCATCCTCAATTCTCAATTCTCAATACTCAATCCTCAATCCTCAATCTTCAATCCTCAATAATCAATCTCCAATCCTAGATCCTCACCCCCAATCCTCAATCCTTAATCCTCAATCTTCAATGCTCAATCCCCAATCCCCAATCCTCAATCCTCAATCCTCAATCCTCAGTAATCAATCCTCAATCCTCAATCCTCATTCTTCAATCCTCAATACCCAATCCTCAATCTTCATTCCTCAATCCTCAATCATCAGTTCTCAATACTCAAACCTCAATCTTCAATCCTCAATGCTCAATCCTCAATCCTCAATCCTCAGTCCTCAATCCTCAATCCTCAACCCTCAAACCTCAACCCTCAACCGTCAGTACTCGTCCTCAATCGTCAACACTCAATCCTCAATCCTCAATCTTCAATCCTCATTCTTAAATCCTCAATACCCAATCCTCAGTCTTCAATCCTCAATCCTCAATCCTCAATCCTCAATCCTCAATCCTCATTCTTCAATCCTCAATACCCAGTCCTCAATCTTCAATACTCAATCTTCAATCCTCAATACTCAATCTTCAATCCTCAATCCTCAATCCTCAATCCTCAATCCTCAATCCTCAATCCTCAATCCTCAATCGTCAATCTTCAATCCTCAATACTCAACCTTCAATCCTCAATCCTCAATACTCAATACTCAATCCTCATTCTTCAATCCTGACTCCTCATTCTTGAATCCTCAATACCCAATCCTCAATCTTCAATCCTCAATCCTCGATCCTCAATTCTCAACCCGCAATCCTCTGTCCTCAGTCCTCAACCCTCAATCCTCGTTCCTCAAACCTCAATCCTCAACCCTCAGCCCTCATCCTCAATTCTCAATTCTCAATACTCAATCCTCAATCCTCAATCTTCAATCCTCAATAATCAATCTCCAATCCTAGATCCTCAATCCCCAATCCTCAATCCTTAATCCTCAATTTTCAATCCTCAATCCCCAGTCCTCAATCTCCAATCCTCAATGCTCAATCCTCAATCTTCAATCCTCAGTCCTCAATCCTCAATTCGCAATCCTCAAACCTCAATCCTCAACCGTCAGTCCTCGTCCTCAATCCTCAACCCTCAATCATCAATCCACAATCTTCAATCCTCAATACTCAATATTCAGCCCTCAATCCTCAATCCTCAGTCCTTAATCTTCAATCCTCAATCCTCAATCCTCAATCCTCAATCCTCAATCCTCATCCTTCAATCCTCAATCCTCAACCATCAACCGTCAGTACTCGTCCTCAATCGTCAACACTCAATCCTCAATCCTCAATCTTCAATCCTAATTCTTCAATCCTCAATACCCAATCCTCAATCTTCAATCCTCAATCCTCAGTCCTCAATTCTCAATCCTCAATCCTCAGTCCCCAGTCCTCAAACCTCAAACCTCAATCCTCAACCCTCAGCCCTCATCCTCAATCCTCAATCCTCAATCCTCAATTCTCAATCCACAATCTTCAATCCCCAATACTCAATCTTCAATCCTCAATCCACAATCCTCAATCCTCAAACCTCAATCCTCAATCCTCAGTCCTCAATTTTCAATCCTCAATCTTCAATCCTCAATACTCAATATTCAATCCTCCATCCTCAATCCTCAATCGTCAGTCTTCAATCCTCAATACTCAATATTCAATCCTCAATCCTCAATCCTCAATCCTCAATCCTCAATCTTCAATCCTCAATCCTCGTTCTTCAATCCTCAATCCTCAATCCTCAATCCTCAATCCTCAATTTTCATTCCACAATGCTCAATCTTCAATCCTCAATCCTCAATCCTCAATCCTCAATCCTCAATCCTCAATCTTCAATCCTCAATACTCAATCTTCAATCCTCAATCCCCAATCCTCAATCCTCAATCATTAATCCTCAATCATCAATCCTCAATCTTCAATACTCAATCTTCTATCCTCAATCCCCAATCCTCAATCCTCAATCCGCATTCTTCAATACTCAAGACCCATTCCTCAATCCTCATTCCTCAGTCCTGAATCCTCAAATCTCAATCCTTAATCCTCAATCCTCAGACCCCAAACAACAATACTCAACCCTCAGCCCTCGTCCTCAATCCACAACCCTCAATCGTCGATCCTCAATCTTCAATCATCAATATTCAACCTTCAATCCTGAATCCTCAATCCCCAATCCTCAATCCTCAATCCTCAATGTTCAATGCGCAATACCCAATCCTCAATCTTCAATCCATAGTCCTCAATCCTCAATCCTCGATCCTCAGTCCTCAGTCCTCAAACCTCAATCCTCAAACCTCAGCACTCATCCTCAATCCTCAATCCTCAATCCCCAATCCTCAATCCTCAATCTTCAATCCTCAATACTCAATCTTCAAACCTCAATCCTCAGTCCTCAAACCTCAATTCTGAATCCTCAATCCTGCATCCTCAATCCTCAATCCTCAGTAATCAATCCTCAATTCTCAATACTCAATCGTCAGTCCTCCGTCCTCAATCCTCATCCCTCAATCCTCGTTCCTCAAGCCTCAATCCTCAACCCTCAGCCATCAACCTCAATTCTCAATTCTCAATACTCAATCCTCAATCATCAATCTTCAATCCTCAATAATCAATCTCCAATCCTAGATCCTCAATCCCCAATCCTCAATCCTCAATCCTCAATCCTCAATCCTCAATCCTCAATCCTCAATCCTCAATTTTCAATCCTCAATCTTCAATCCTCAATACTCAATATTCAATCCTCCATCCTCAATCCTCAATCGTCAGTCTTCAATCCTCAATACTCAATATTCAATCCTCAATCCTCAATCCTCAATCCTCAATCCTCAATCTTCAATCCTCAATCTTCATTCTTCAATCCTCAATCCTCAATCGTCAGTCTTCAATCCTCAATACTGAATCTTCAATCCTCAATCCTCAATCCTCAATCCTCATTCCTCAATCCTCAATCCGCAATCTTCAATCCTCAATACTCAATCTGCAATCTTCAATCCTCAATCCTCAATCCTCAATCTTCAATCCTCAATAATCAATCTTCAATCCTAGGTCCTCAATCCCCAATCCTCAGTCCTTAATCCTCTATCATCAATCCTCAATCCTCAACTCTCAATCCTCAATGCTCAATACTCAATCTTCAATCCTCAATCCTCAATCCTCAATCCTCAATCCTCAACCCTCAAACCTCAATCCTCAACCGTCAGTGCTCGTCCTCAATCGTCAACACTCAATCCTCAATCCCCAATCTTCAATCCTCAATACTCAATATTCAATACTCAATTCTCAATCTTCAATCCTCAATCCTCAATCATCAATCCTCAATCCTCAATCCTCAATCCTCAATCCTCAATCCTCAATCCTCAATCCTCATTCTTCAATCCTCAATACCCAATCCTCAATCTTCAATCCTCAATACTCAATCCTCAATCCTCAATCCTCAATCCTCAATCCTCAATATTCAATCCTCAGTCCCACATAATCAATCTTCAATACTCGCTCCTCAATCCTGAATCTTCAATCCTCAATACTCAGTCTTCAATCCTCAATCCTCAATCCTCAATCCTCAATCCTCAATCCTCAATCCTCATTCTTCAATCTTCAATACCCAATGCACAATCTTCAATACTCAATCCTCAATCCTCAATTCTAAATCCTCAATCCTCAGTCCTCAATCCTCAATCCTCAATCCTCAATCCTCAACCCTCAACCGTCAGTACTCGTCCTCAATCGTCAACACTCAATCCTCAATCCTCAATCTTCAATCCTAATTCTTCAATCCTCAATACCCAATCCTCAATCTTCAATCCTCAATCCTCAGTCCTCAATTCTCAATCCTCAATCCTCAGTCCCCAGTCCTCAAACCTCAAACCTCAATCCTCAACCCTCAGCCCTCATCCTCAATCCTCAATCCTCAATCCTCAATTCTCAATCCACAATCTTCAATCCCCAATACTCAATCTTCAATCCTCAATCCACAATCCTCAATCCTCAAACCTCAATCCTCAATCCTCAGTCCTCAATTTTCAATCCTCAATCTTCAATCCTCAATACTCAATATTCAATCCTCCATCCTCAATCCTCAATCGTCAGTCTTCAATCCTCAATACTCAATATTCAATCCTCAATCCTCAATCCTCAATCCTCAATCCTCAATCTTCAATCCTCAATCTTCATTCTTCAATCCTCAATCCTCAATCGTCAGTCTTCAATCCTCAATACTGAATCTTCAATCCTCAATCCTCAATCCTCAATCCTCATTCCTCAATCCTCAATCCGCAATCTTCAATCCTCAATACTCAATCTGCAATCTTCAATCCTCAATCCTCAATCCTCAATCTTCAATCCTCAATAATCAATCTTCAATCCTAGGTCCTCAATCCCCAATCCTCAGTCCTTAATCCTCTATCATCAATCCTCAATCCTCAACTCTCAATCCTCAATGCTCAATACTCAATCTTCAATCCTCAATCCTCAATCCTCAATCCTCAATCCTCAACCCTCAAACCTCAATCCTCAACCGTCAGTGCTCGTCCTCAATCGTCAACACTCAATCCTCAATCCCCAATCTTCAATCCTCAATACTCAATATTCAATACTCAATTCTCAATCTTCAATCCTCAATCCTCAATCATCAATCCTCAATCCTCAATCCTCAATCCTCAATCCTCAATCCTCAATCCTCAATCCTCATTCTTCAATCCTCAATACCCAATCCTCAATCTTCAATCCTCAATACTCAATCCTCAATCCTCAATCCTCAATCCTCAATCCTCAATATTCAATCCTCAGTCCCACATAATCAATCTTCAATACTCGCTCCTCAATCCTGAATCTTCAATCCTCAATACTCAGTCTTCAATCCTCAATCCTCAATCCTCAATCCTCAATCCTCAATCCTCAATCCTCATTCTTCAATCTTCAATACCCAATGCACAATCTTCAATACTCAATCCTCAATCCTCAATTCTAAATCCTCAATCCTCAGTCCTCAATCCTCAATCCTCAATCCTCAATCCTCAACCCTCAACCGTCAGTACTCGTCCTCAATCGTCAACACTCAATCCTCAATCCTCAATCTTCAATCCTAATTCTTCAATCCTCAATACCCAATCCTCAATCTTCAATCCTCAATCCTCAGTCCTCAATTCTCAATCCTCAATCCTCAGTCCCCAGTCCTCAAACCTCAAACCTCAATCCTCAACCCTCAGCCCTCATCCTCAATCCTCAATCCTCAATCCTCAATTCTCAATCCACAATCTTCAATCCCCAATACTCAATCTTCAATCCTCAATCCACAATCCTCAATCCTCAAACCTCAATCCTCAATCCTCAGTCCTCAATTTTCAATCCTCAATCTTCAATCCTCAATACTCAATATTCAATCCTCCATCCTCAATCCTCAATCGTCAGTCTTCAATCCTCAATACTCAATATTCAATCCTCAATCCTCAATCCTCAATCCTCAATCCTCAATCTTCAATCCTCAATCCTCGTTCTTCAATCCTCAATCCTCAATCCTCAATCCTCAATCCTCAATTTTCATTCCACAATGCTCAATCTTCAATCCTCAATCCTCAATCCTCAATCCTCAATCCTCAATCCTCAATCTTCAATCCTCAATACTCAATCTTCAATCCTCAATCCCCAATCCTCAATCCTCAATCATTAATCCTCAATCATCAATCCTCAATCTTCAATACTCAATCTTCTATCCTCAATCCCCAATCCTCAATCCTCAATCCGCATTCTTCAATACTCAAGACCCATTCCTCAATCCTCATTCCTCAGTCCTGAATCCTCAAATCTCAATCCTTAATCCTCAATCCTCAGACCCCAAACAACAATACTCAACCCTCAGCCCTCGTCCTCAATCCACAACCCTCAATCGTCGATCCTCAATCTTCAATCATCAATATTCAACCTTCAATCCTGAATCCTCAATCCCCAATCCTCAATCCTCAATCCTCAATGTTCAATGCGCAATACCCAATCCTCAATCTTCAATCCATAGTCCTCAATCCTCAATCCTCGATCCTCAGTCCTCAGTCCTCAAACCTCAATCCTCAAACCTCAGCACTCATCCTCAATCCTCAATCCTCAATCCCCAATCCTCAATCCTCAATCTTCAATCCTCAATACTCAATCTTCAAACCTCAATCCTCAGTCCTCAAACCTCAATTCTGAATCCTCAATCCTGCATCCTCAATCCTCAATCCTCAGTAATCAATCCTCAATTCTCAATACTCAATCGTCAGTCCTCCGTCCTCAATCCTCATCCCTCAATCCTCGTTCCTCAAGCCTCAATCCTCAACCCTCAGCCATCAACCTCAATTCTCAATTCTCAATACTCAATCCTCAATCATCAATCTTCAATCCTCAATAATCAATCTCCAATCCTAGATCCTCAATCCCCAATCCTCAATCCTCAATCCTCAATCCTCAATCCTCAATCCTCAATCCTCAATCCTCAATTTTCAATCCTCAATCTTCAATCCTCAATACTCAATATTCAATCCTCCATCCTCAATCCTCAATCGTCAGTCTTCAATCCTCAATACTCAATATTCAATCCTCAATCCTCAATCCTCAATCCTCAATCCTCAATCTTCAATCCTCAATCTTCATTCTTCAATCCTCAATCCTCAATCGTCAGTCTTCAATCCTCAATACTGAATCTTCAATCCTCAATCCTCAATCCTCAATCCTCATTCCTCAATCCTCAATCCGCAATCTTCAATCCTCAATACTCAATCTGCAATCTTCAATCCTCAATCCTCAATCCTCAATCTTCAATCCTCAATAATCAATCTTCAATCCTAGGTCCTCAATCCCCAATCCTCAGTCCTTAATCCTCTATCATCAATCCTCAATCCTCAACTCTCAATCCTCAATGCACAATACTCAATCTTCAATCCTCAATCCTCAATCCTCAATCCTCAATCCTCAACCCTCAAACCTCAATCCTCAACCGTCAGTGCTCGTCCTCAATCGTCAACACTCAATCCTCAATCCCCAATCTTCAATCCTCAATACTCAATATTCAATACTCAATTCTCAATCTTCAATCCTCAATCCTCAATCATCAATCCTCAATCCTCAATCCTCAATCCTCAATCCTCAATCCTCAATCCTCAATCCTCATTCTTCAATCCTCAATACCCAATCCTCAATCTTCAATCCTCAATACTCAATCCTCAATCCTCAATCCTCAATCCTCAATCCTCAATATTCAATCCTCAGTCCCACATAATCAATCTTCAATACTCGCTCCTCAATCCTGAATCTTCAATCCTCAATACTCAGTCTTCAATCCTCAATCCTCAATCCTCAATCCTCAATCCTCAATCCTCAATCCTCATTCTTCAATCTTCAATACCCAATGCACAATCTTCAATACTCAATCCTCAATCCTCAATTCTAAATCCTCAATCCTCAGTCCTCAATCCTCAATCCTCAATCCTCAATCCTCAATCTTAATCTTCAATCCTCAGTACTCAATCTTCAATCCTCAATCCTCAATCCTCAATACTCAAACCTCAATCCTCAGTCCGCAGTCCTCAAACCTCAATCCTCAAACCTCAAACCTCAATTCTGAATCCTCAATCCTGCATCCTCGATCTTCAGCCCTCAGTCCTAAACAATCAGTTGTCAATCCTCAATCCGCTATAGAATATCCTCAATTCACAGTTTTCAATACTCAATACTCAATCTGCAATCTTCAAATCTCTATTCACAAACATCAATTCTCATCACTCAACCCTGAACGCTCAGTCCTCAATGTTCAACCCTCAATCATCAATTCTCAATCGTCAATCCTCAATACTGAATCTTCAATACTCAACCCCAATCCTCAATCCTCAATCCTCAATCCTCAATCCTCAGTAATAAATCCTCAATCCTCAATACTCAATCGTCAGTCCTCAGTCCTCAATCCTCAACCCTCAATCCTCGTTCCTCAAACCTCAATCCTCAACCCTCAGCCCTCATCCTCAATTCTCAATTCTCAATACTCAATCCTCAATCCTCAATCTTCAATCCTCAATAATCAATCTCCAATCCTAGATCCTCACCCCCAATCCTCAACCCTTAATCCTCAATCTTCAATGCTCAATCCCCAATACCCAATCCTCAATCCTCAATCCTCAATCCTCAGTAATCAATCCTCAATCCTCAATCCTCATTCTTCAATCCTCAATACCCAATCCTCAATCTTCATTCCTCAATCCTCAATCATCAGTTCTCAATCCTCAAACCTCAATCTTCAATCCTCAATGCTCAATCCTCAATCCTCAATCCTCAGTCCTCAATCCTCAATCCTCAACCCTCAAACCTCAACCCTCAACCGTCAGTACTCGTCCTCAATCGTCAACACTCAATCCTCAATCCTCAATCTTCAATCCTCATTCTTAAATCCTCAATACCCAATCCTCAGTCTTCAATCCTCAATCCTCAATCCTCAATCCTCAATCCTCAATCCTCAATCCTCATTCTTCAATCCTCAATACCCAGCCCTCAATCTTCAATCCTCAATCTTCAATCCTCAATACTCAATCTTCAATCCTCAATCCTCAATCCTCAATCCTCAATCCTCAATCCTCAATCCTCAATCCTCAATCGTCAATCTTCAATCCTCAATACTCAACCTTCAATCCTCAATCCTCAATACTCAATACTCAATCCTCATTCTTCAATCCTGACTCCTCATTCTTGAATCCTCAATACCCAATCCTCAATCTTCAATCCTCAATCCTCAATCCTCAATTCTCAACCCGCAATCCTCTGTCCTCAGTCCTCAACCCTCAATCCTCGTTCCTCAAACCTCAATCCTCAACCCTCAGCCCTCATCCTCAATTCTCAATTCTCAATACTCAATCCTCAATCCTCAATCTTCAATCCTCAATAATCAATCTCCAATCCTAGATCCTCAATCCCCAATCCTCAATCCTTAATCCTCAATTTTCAATCCTCAATCCCCAGTCCTCAATCTCCAATCCTCAATGCTCAATCCTCAATCTTCAATCCTCAGTCCTCAATCCTCAATTCTCAATCCTCAAACCTCAATCCTCAACCGTCAGTCCTCGTCCTCAATCCTCAACCCTCAATCATCAATCCACAATCTTCAATCCTCAATACTCAATATTCAGCCCTCAATCCTCAATCCTCAGTCCTCAATCTTCAATCCTCAATCCTCAATCCTCAATCCTCAATCCTCAATCCTCATCCTTCCTTCCTCAATACCCAATCCACAATCTTCATTCCTCAATCCTCAATCATCAATTCTCAATCCTCAATCCTCAATCTTCAATCCTCAATGCTCAATCCTCAATCCTCAATCCTCAATCCTCAGTCCTCAATCCTCAATCCTCAACCCTCAACCGTCAGTACTCGTCCTCAATCGTCAACACTCAATCCTCAATCCTCAATCTTCAATCCTAATTCTTCAATCCTCAATACCCAATCCTCAATCTTCAATCCTCAATCCTCAGTCCTCAATTCTCAATCCTCAATCCTCAGTCCCCAGTCCTCAAACCTCAAACCTCAATCCTCAACCCTCAGCCCTCATCCTCAATCCTCAATCCTCAATCCTCAATTCTCAATCCACAATCTTCAATCCCCAATACTCAATCTTCAATCCTCAATCCACAATCCTCAATCCTCAAACCTCAATCCTCAATCCTCAGTCCTCAATTTTCAATCCTCAATCTTCAATCCTCAATACTCAATACTCAATTCTCAATCCTCAATCCTCAATCCTCAATATCCAACACTAAAGCCTCAAACATCAATCCTGAATACTCAACCATCAATCCTCAATTCTCAATACTCAATAGAATATCCTGAATTCTCATGGTTCAATACTCAATCCACAAAATTCAATAATCAAATCTCAATCCTCAAACATCAATTCTCAACACTCAATCCTCAATACTCAATCTTCAGTCCTCAAACCTTAATCCTGAATCCACAATCCTGAATCCTCAATCTTCAGCCCTCAGTCCTCAACAATCAGTGGTCAATCCTCAATCCTCAATGGAATATCGTCAATTCACAGTTTTCAATACTCAATACTCAATCTGCAATCTTCAAACCTCTATCCACAAACATCAATACTCATAACTCAACACTCAACACTCCGTCCCCAGTCCTCAATCTTCAATCCTCAATCCTCAATCCTCAATCCTCAATCCTCAATCCTCAATTTTCAAGCCTCAATACTGAATCTTCAATCCTCAATGCTTAATCCTCAATCCTCAATCCTCAGTCCTCAACCCACAATCCTCAATCCTCAAACCTCAATCCTCAATCGTCAGCCCTCGTCCTCAATCCTCAACACTCAATCCACAATCCTCAATCTTCAATCATCAATACTCAATCTTCAATCCTCAATCCTCAATCTTCAATCCTCAATCCTCAATTCTCACTCCTCAATACTCAATCCTCAATCGTCAATCCTCAATCCCCAATCCTCAATCTTCAATCCTCAATCCTCAATCCTCAATACTCAGTCATCAATCTTCAATCCTCAATACTCAATCTTCAATCCACAATCTTCAATCCTCAATCCTCACTGCTCAATCCTCAATCCTCAATTCTCTATACACAATAGAATATCCTGAATCCTCAGGATTCAATACTCAAACCTCAATCCTCAACCCTCAGCCCTCATGCTCCATCCTCAATACTCGATCCTCAATCCCCAATCCTCAATCCTCAATACTCAATCTTCAATCCTCAATCCTCAATCCTCAATCCTCAGTCCTCAATACTCAATCTACAATGCTCAATACTCAGTCTTCAATCATCAATCCTCAATCCTCAATCCTCAATCCTCATTCTTCAATCCTCAATACACAATCCTCAATATTCAATCCTCAATCCTCAATACTCAATATTCAACACTAAAGCCTCAAACATCAATCCTGAATACTCAATCATCAATCCTCAATTCTCAATACTCATTAGAATATCCTGAATTCTCAATTCTCAGTCCTCAATACTCAATCCTCAATCGTCAATCCTCAATCCCCAATCCTCAATCTTCAATCCTCAATCCTCACTCCTCAATTCTCAATCCTCAATATTCAACACACAACCCTCAACCATCAATCCTCAATACTCAACCATCAATCCTCAATTCTCAATACTCAATAGAATATCCAGAATTCTCATGGTTCAATACTCAATCCACAATATTGAATAATCAAATCTCAATCCTCAAACATCAATTTTCAACACTCAATCCTCAATACTCAGCCCTCTCTCTTCAATCCTCCATCCTCAATACTCAATAGAATATCCAGAATTCTCATGGTTCAATACTCAATCCACAATATTGAATAATCAAATCTCAATCCTCAAACATCAATTTTCAACACTCAATCCTCAATACTCAGCCCTCTCTCTTCAATCCTCCATCCTCAATACTCAACCCTCAATCCTCAGTCATCAATACTCAATCTTCAATACTCAATCCTCAATCCTCAATCCTCAATCCTCAATCCTCAATCCTCAACCCTCAATCCTCATTCCTCAAACCTCAATCCTCAAACCTCAGCCCTCATCCTCAATTCTCAATTCTCAATCCTCAATCCTCAATCCCCAATCTTCAATCCTCAATAATCAATCTCCAATCCTAAATCCTCAATCCCCAATCTTCAATCCTTAATCCTCAACCTTCAATCCTCATTCCCCAGTCCTCAATCTTCAATCCTCAGTGCTCAATCCTCAATCCTCAATCGTCAGTCCTCAATCCTCAACCCTCAATCCTCAGACCTCAATCCTCAACCGTCAGTCCCCGTCCTCAATCCTCAAACATCAATCCTCAACCCTCAATCTTCAATCATCAATACTCAATGCTCAATCCTAAATCCTCAATCCTCAATCCTCAGTCCTCAATCTTCAATCCTCAGTCCCAAATCCTCAATCTTCAATACACAATCCTCAATCCTCAATCTTCAATCCTCAATACTCAATCTTCAATCTTCAATCATCAATCCTCAATCCTCAATTCTCAATACTCATTCTTCAATCCCCAATACCCAATCCTCAATCTTCAATCCTCAATCCTTAATCCTCAATTCTCAATCCTCAATCCTCAATCCTCAGACATCAAACATCAATACTCAACCCTCAATCCTCGTCCTCAATCCACAACCCTCAATCCTCGATCCTCAAACTTCAATCGTCAATATTCAATCTTCAATCCTCAATCCTCAATCCTCAATACTCAATCCTCAATCCTCAATGTTCAACCCTCAATACCCAATCCTCAATCTTCAATCCTCAATCCTCAATCCTCAATCCTCAATCCTCAATCCTCAATCCTCAATCCTCAGTCCTCAACCCTCAATCCTGAATCCTCAATCCTGAATCCTCAATCTTCAGCCCTCAGTCCTCAACAATCAGTTGTCAATCTTCAATCCTCAATAGAACATCATCAATTCACAGTTTTCAATACTCAGTACTCAATCTACAATCTTCAAATCTATATCCACAAACATCAATTCTCATCACTCAACCCTCAACACTCAGTCCTCAATGTTCAATCCCCAATTCTCAATTCTCAATCTTCAATCCTCAATACGGAACATTCAATCCTCAATCCTCAATCCTCAGTCCTCAATCCTCAATACTCAATCTTCAATCCTCAGTACCCAATCCTCAATCTGCAACCCTCAATCCTCAACCCTCAATCCTCGATCCTCAGTCCTCAATCCTCAATCCACAATCCTCAATGTTCAATCCGCAATACCCAATCCTCAATCTTCAATCCTCAATCCTCAATCCTCAGTACCCAATCCTCAATCTGCAACCCTCAATCCTCAACCCTCAATCCTCAACCCTCAATCCTCGATCCTCAGTCCTCAATCCTCAATCCTCAATCCTCAATCCTCAATCCTCAATCTTCAACCATCCATACTCAAACTGCAATCCTCAATCCTCAGTCCTCACTCCTCAATCCTCATTTTTCAACCCTCAATACCGAATCCTCAATCTTCAATCCTCAATCCTCAATCATCAACTCTCAATCCTCAATCCTCAATCCTCAGACTTCAAACATCAATACTCATCCCTCAGTCCTCGTCCTCAATCCACAACCCTCAATCCTCAATCCTCAATCTTCAATCATTAATATTCAATCTTCAATCCACAATCTTCAATCCTCAATTCTCAACCCTCAATCCTCAATGTTCAATCCTCAATACCCAATCCTCAGTCTTCAATCCTCAATCCTCAATCCTCAATCCCCAGACCACAAACCTCTATCCTGAATCCTCAATCCTGAATCCTCAATCTTCAACACTGAGTCCTCAACAATCAGTTGTCAATCCTCAATCAACAATAGAATATCCTCAATTCACAGTTTTCAATACTCAATACTCAATCTGCAGTCTTCAGATCTCTATCCACAAACATCAATTCTCATCACTCAACCCTCAATACTCAGTCCCCAATCCTCAATCTTCAATCCTCAATCCTCAATCCTCAATCCTCAATCTTAATCTTCAATCCTCAATACTCAATCTTCAATCCTCAACCCTCAATCCTTAATCGTCAGTCCTCAACCTTCAATCCTCAATCCTAAATCGTCAATCTTCAATCCTCTATACACATTCTTCAATCCTCAATCCTCAATCCTCAAACCTCAATCCCCATTCTTCAATCCTCAATACCCAATCCTCAATCTTCAATCCTCAATCCTCAATCCTAAATCCTCAATCCTCAATCCTCAGTCCTCAATCTTCAATCCCCAGTCCCAAATCCTCAATCTTCAATACACAATCCTCAATCCTTAACCTTCAATCCTCAATACTCAATCTTCAATCATCAATCCTCAATCCTCAATTCTCAATACTCATTCTTCAATCCCCAATACCCAATCCTCAATCTTCAATCCTCAATCCTTAATCCTCAATTCTCAACCCTCAATCCTCAATCCTCAGACATCAAACATCAATACTCAACCCTCAATCCTCGTCCTCAATCCACAACCCTCAATCCTCGATCCTCAAACTTCAATCGTCAATATTCAATCTTCAATCCTCAATCCTCAATCCTCAATACTCAATCCTCAATCCTCAATGTTCAATCCTCAATACCCAATCCTCAATCTTCAATCCTCAATCCTCAATCCTCAATCCTCAATCCTCAATCCTCAATCCTCAATCCTCAGTCCTCAACCCTCAATCCTGAATCCTCAATCCTGAATCCTCAATCTTCAGCCCTCAGTCCTCAACAATCAGTTGTCAATCCACAATCCCCAATAGAATATCATCAATTCACAGTTTTCAATACTCAATACTCAATCTACAATCTTCAAATCTCTATCCACAAACATCAATTCTCATCACTCAACCCTCAACATTCAGTCCTCAATGTTCAATCCCCAATTCTCAATTCTCAATCTTCAATCCTCAATACTGAACATTCAATCCTCAATCCTCAATCCTCAGTCCTCAATCCTCAATACTCAATCTTCAATCCTCAGTACCCAATCCTCAATCTGCAACCCTCAATCCTCAACCCTCAATCCTCGATCCTCTGTCCTCAATCCTCAATCCTCAATCCTCAATGTTCAATCCGCAATACCCAATCCTCAATCTTCAATCCTCAATCCTCAATCCTCAACCCTCAATCCTTAATCCTCAATCCTCAATCTTCAGTCCTCAAACATTAATCCTGAATCCACAATCCTGAATCCTCAATCTTCAGCCCTCAGTCCTCAACAATCAGTTGTCAATCCTCAATCCTCAATGGAATATCGTCAATTCACAGTTTTCAATACTCAATACTCAATCTGCAATCTTCAAACCTCTATACACAAACATCAATACTCATAACTCAACACTCAACACTCCGTCCCCAGTCCTCAATCTTCAATCCTCAATCCTCAATCCTCAATCCTCAATCCTCAATCCTCAATTCTCAAGCCTCAATACTGAATCTTCAATCCTCAATGCTTAATCCTCAATCCTCAATCCTCAGTCCTCAACCCACAATCCTCAATCCTCAAACCTCAATCCTCAATCGTCAGCCATCGTCCTCAATCCTCAACACTCAATCCACAATCCTCAATCTTCAATCATCAATACTCAATCTTGAATCCTCAATCCTCAATCTTCAATCCTCAATCCTCAAATCTCACTCCTCAATACTCAATCCTCAATCGTCAATCCTCTATCCCCAATCCTCAATCTTCAATCCTCAATCCTCAATCCTCAATACTCAGTCATCAATCTTGAATCCTCAATACTCAATCTTCAATCCACAATCTTCAATCCTCAATCCTCACTGCTCAATCCTCAATCCTCAATTCTCAATACTCAATAGAATATCCTGAATCCTCAGGATTCAATACTCAAACCTCAATCCTCAACCCTCAGCCCTCATGCTCCATCCTCAATACTCGATCCTCAATCCCCAATCCTCAATCCTCAATCCTCAGTCTTCAATCCTCAATACTCAATACTCAATCCTCAATCCTCAATTCTCAGTCCTCAATACTCAATCCTCAATCGTCAATCCTCAATCCCCAATCCTCAATCTTCAATCCTCAATCCTCAATCCTCAATTCTCAATCCTCAATATTCAACACACAACCCTCAACCATCAATCCTCAATACTCAACCATCAATCCTCAATTCTCAATACTCAATAGAATATCCAGAATTCTCATGGTTCAATACTCAATCCACAATATTGAATAATCAAATCTCAATCCTCAAACATCAATTTTCAACACTCAATCCTCAATACTCAGCCCTCTCTCTTCAATCCTCCATCCTCAATACTCAACCCTCAATCCTCAGTCATCAATACTCAATCTTCAATACTCAATCCTCAATCCTCAATCCTCAATCCTCAATCCTCAATCCTCAACCCTCAATCCTCATTCCTCAAACCTCAATCCTCAAACCTCAGCCCTCATCCTCAATTCTCAATTCTCAATCCTCAATCCTCAATCCCCAATCTTCAATCCTCAATAATCAATCTCCAATCCTAAATCCTCAATCCCCAATCTTCAATCCTTAATCCTCAACCTTCAATCCTCATTCCCCAGTCCTCAATCTTCAATCCTCAGTGCTCAATCCTCAATCCTCAATCGTCAGTCCTCAATCCTCAACCCTCAATCCTCAGACCTCAATCCTCAACCGTCAGTCCCCGTCCTCAATCCTCAAACATCAATCCTCAACCCTCAATCTTCAATCATCAATACTCAATGCTCAATCCTAAATCCTCAATCCTCAATCCTCAGTCCTCAATCTTCAATCCTCAGTCCCAAATCCTCAATCTTCAATACACAATCCTCAATCCTCAATCTTCAATCCTCAATACTCAATCTTCAATCTTCAATCATCAATCCTCAATCCTCAATTCTCAATACTCATTCTTCAATCCCCAATACCCAATCCTCAATCTTCAATCCTCAATCCTTAATCCTCAATTCTCAATCCTCAATCCTCAATCCTCAGACATCAAACATCAATACTCAACCCTCAATCCTCGTCCTCAATCCACAACCCTCAATCCTCGATCCTCAAACTTCAATCGTCAATATTCAATCTTCAATCCTCAATCCTCAATCCTCAATACTCAATCCTCAATCCTCAATGTTCAATCCTCAATACCCAATCCTCAATCTTCAATCCTCAATCCTCAATCCTCAATCCTCAATCCTCAATCCTCAATCCTCAATCCTCAGTCCTCAACCCTCAATCCTGAATCCTCAATCCTGAATCCTCAATCTTCAGCCCTCAGTCCTCAACAATCAGTTGTCAATCTTCAATCCTCAATAGAACATCATCAATTCACAGTTTTCAATACTCAGTACTCAATCTACAATCTTCAAATCTATATCCACAAACATCAATTCTCATCACTCAACCCTCAACACTCAGTCCTCAATGTTCAATCCCCAATTCTCAATTCTCAATCTTCAATCCTCAATACGGAACATTCAATCCTCAATCCTCAATCCTCAGTCCTCAATCCTCAATACTCAATCTTCAATCCTCAGTACCCAATCCTCAATCTGCAACCCTCAATCCTCAACCCTCAATCCTCGATCCTCAGTCCTCAATCCTCAATCCACAATCCTCAATGTTCAATCCGCAATACCCAATCCTCAATCTTCAATCCTCAATCCTCAATCCTCAGTACCCAATCCTCAATCTGCAACCCTCAATCCTCAACCCTCAATCCTCAACCCTCAATCCTCGATCCTCAGTCCTCAATCCTCAATCCTCAATCCTCAATCCTCAATCCTCAATCTTCAACCATCCATACTCAAACTGCAATCATCAATCCTCAGTCCTCACTCCTCAATCCTCATTTTTCAACCCTCAATACCGAATCCTCAATCTTCAATCCTCAATCCTCAATCATCAACTCTCAATCCTCAATCCTCAATCCTCAGACTTCAAACATCAATACTCATCCCTCAGTCCTCGTCCTCAATCCACAACCCTCAATCCTCAATCCTCAATCTTCAATCATTAATATTCAATCTTCAATCCACAATCTTCAATCCTCAATTCTCAACCCTCAATCCTCAATGTTCAATCCTCAATACCCAATTCTCAGTCTTCAATCCTCAATCCTCAATCCTCAATCCCCAGACCACAAACCTCTATCCTGAATCCTCAATCCTGAATCCTCAATCTTCAGCACTGAGTCCTCAACAATCAGTTGTCAATCCTCAATCAACAATAGAATATCCTCAATTCACAGTTTTCAATACTCAATACTCAATCTGCAGTCTTCAGATCTCTATCCACAAACATCAATTCTCATCACTCAACCCTCAATACTCAGTCCCCAATCCTCAATCTTCAATCCTCAATCCTCAATCCTCAATCCTCAATCTTAATCTTCAATCCTCAATACTCAATCTTCAATCCTCAACCCTCAATCCTTAATCGTCAGTCCTCAACCTTCAATCCTCAATCCTAAATCGTCAATCTTCAATCCTCTATACACATTCTTCAATCCTCAATCCTCAATCCTCAAACCTCAATCCCCATTCTTCAATCCTCAATACCCAATCCTCAATCTTCAATCCTCAATCCTCAATCCTAAATCCTCAATCCTCAATCCTCAGTCCTCAATCTTCAATCCCCAGTCCCAAATCCTCAATCTTCAATACACAATCCTCAATCCTTAACCTTCAATCCTCAATACTCAATCTTCAATCATCAATCCTCAATCCTCAATTCTCAATACTCATTCTTCAATCCCCAATACCCAATCCTCAATCTTCAATCCTCAATCCTTAATCCTCAATTCTCAACCCTCAATCCTCAATCCTCAGACATCAAACATCAATACTCAACCCTCAATCCTCGTCCTCAATCCACAACCCTCAATCCTCGATCCTCAAACTTCAATCGTCAATATTCAATCTTCAATCCTCAATCCTCAATCCTCAATACTCAATCCTCAATCCTCAATGTTCAATCCTCAATACCCAATCCTCAATCTTCAATCCTCAATCCTCAATCCTCAATCCTCAATCCTCAATCCTCAATCCTCAATCCTCAGTCCTCAACGCTCAATCCTGAATCCTCAATCCTGAATCCTCAATCTTCAGCCCTCAGTCCTCAACAATCAGTTGTCAATCCACAATCCCCAATAGAATATCATCAATTCACAGTTTTCAATACTCAATACTCAATCTACAATCTTCAAATCTCTATCCACAAACATCAATTCTCATCACTCAACCCTCAACATTCAGTCCTCAATGTTCAATCCCCAATTCTCAATTCTCAATCTTCAATCCTCAATACTGAACATTCAATCCTCAATCCTCAATCCTCAGTCCTCAATCCTCAATACTCAATCTTCAATCCTCAGTACCCAATCCTCAATCTGCAACCCTCAATCCTCAACCCTCAATCCTCGATCCTCTGTCCTCAATCCTCAATCCTCAATCCTCAATGTTCAATCCGCAATACCCAATCCTCAATCTTCAATCCTCAATCCTCAATCCTCAACCCTCAATCCTTAATCCTCAATCCTCAATCTTCAGTCCTCAAACATTAATCCTGAATCCACAATCCTGAATCCTCAATCTTCAGCCCTCAGTCCTCAACAATCAGTTGTCAATCCTCAATCCTCAATGGAATATCGTCAATTCACAGTTTTCAATACTCAATACTCAATCTGCAATCTTCAAACCTCTATACACAAACATCAATACTCATAACTCAACACTCAACACTCCGTCCCCAGTCCTCAATCTTCAATCCTCAATCCTCAATCCTCAATCCTCAATCCTCAATCCTCAATTCTCAAGCCTCAATACTGAATCTTCAATCCTCAATGCTTAATCCTCAATCCTCAATCCTCAGTCCTCAACCCACAATCCTCAATCCTCAAACCTCAATCCTCAATCGTCAGCCATCGTCCTCAATCCTCAACACTCAATCCACAATCCTCAATCTTCAATCATCAATACTCAATCTTGAATCCTCAATCCTCAATCTTCAATCCTCAATCCTCAAATCTCACTCCTCAATACTCAATCCTCAATCGTCAATCCTCTATCCCCAATCCTCAATCTTCAATCCTCAATCCTCAATCCTCAATACTCAGTCATCAATCTTGAATCCTCAATACTCAATCTTCAATCCACAATCTTCAATCCTCAATCCTCACTGCTCAATCCTCAATCCTCAATTCTCAATACTCAATAGAATATCCTGAATCCTCAGGATTCAATACTCAAACCTCAATCCTCAACCCTCAGCCCTCATGCTCCATCCTCAATACTCGATCCTCAATCCCCAATCCTCAATCCTCAATACTCAATCTTCAATCCTCAATCCTCAATCCTCAATCCTCAGTCCTCAATACTCAATCTACAATCCTCAATACTCAGTCTTCAATCCTCAATCCTCAATCCTCAATCCTCTATCCTCATTCTTCAATCCTCAATACACAATCCTCAATATTCAATCCTCAATCCTCAATACTCAATTCTCAATCCTCAATCCTCAATCCTCAATATCCAACACTAAAGCCTCAAACATCAATCCTGAATACTCAACCATCAATCCTCAATTCTCAATACTCAATAGAATATCCTGAATTCTCATGGTTCAATACTCAATCCACAAAATTCAATAATCAAATCTCAATCCTCAAACATCAATTCTCAACACTCAATCCTCAATACTCAATCTTCAGTCCTCAAACCTTAATCCTGAATCCACAATCCTGAATCCTCAATCTTCAGCCCTCAGTCCTCAACAATCAGTTGTCAATCCTCAATCCTCAATGGAATATCGTCAATTCACAGTTTTCAATACTCAATACTCAATCTGCAATCTTCAAACCTCTATCCACAAACATCAATACTCATAACTCAACACTCAACACTCCGTCCCCAGTCCTCAATCTTCAATCCTCAATCCTCAATCCTCAATCCTCAATCCTCAATCCTCAATTTTCAAGCCTCAATACTGAATCTTCAATCCTCAATGCTTAATCCTCAATCCTCAATCCTCAGTCCTCAACCCACAATCCTCAATCCTCAAACCTCAATCCTCAATCGTCAGCCCTCGTCCTCAATCCTCAACACTCAATCCACAATCCTCAATCTTCAATCATCAATACTCAATCTTCAATCCTCAATCCTCAATCTTCAATCCTCAATCCTCAATTCTCACTCCTCAATACTCAATCCTCAATCGTCAATCCTCAATCCCCAATCCTCAATCTTCAATCCTCAATCCTCAATCCTCAATACTCAGTCATCAATCTTCAATCCTCAATACTCAATCTTCAATCCACAATCTTCAATCCTCAATCCTCACTGCTCAATCCTCAATCCTCAATTCTCTATACTCAATAGAATATCCTGAATCCTCAGGATTCAATACTCAAACCTCAATCCTCAACCCCCAGCCCTCATGCTCCATCCTCAATACTCGATCCTCAATCCCCAATCCTCAATCCTCAATACTCAATCTTCAATCCTCAATCCTCAATCCTCAATCCTCAGTCCTCAATACTCAATCTACAATGCTCAATACTCAGTCTTCAATCCTCAATCCTCAATCCTCAATCCTCAATCCTCATTCTTCAATCCTCAATACACAATCCTCAATATTCAATCCTCAATCCTCAATACTCAATATTCAACACTAAAGCCTCAAACGTCAATCCTGAATACTCAATCATCAATCCTCAATTCTCAATACTCAATAGAATATCCTGAATTCTCATGGTTCAATACTCAATCCACAATATTCAATAATCAAATCTCAATCCTCAAACATCAATCCTCAACACTCAATACTCAACACTCAGTCCTCTCTCTTCAATCCTCCATCCTCAACCCTCAATCCTCAAGCGTCAATCCTCAATCCTCAATCCTCAGCCCTCAATCCTCAGTCCTCAAACCTCAATCCCGAATCCTCAATCCTGAATCCTCTATCTTCAGCCCTCAGTCCTCAAAAATCAATTGTCAATCCTCAATCTTCAATAGAATATCCTCAATTCACAGTTTTCAATACTGAACCCCATTCTTCAATCCTCAAATCTCAATCCACAAACATCAATTCTCATCACTCAATCATCAACACCCAGTCCTCAATCTTCAATCCTCAATCCTCAATCCTCAGTCTTCAATCCTCAATACTCAATACTCAATCCTCAATCCTCAATTCTCAGTCCTCAATACTCAATCCTCAATCGTCAATCCTCAATCCCCAATCCTCAATCTTCAATCCTCAATCCTCAATCCTCAATTCTCAATCCTCAATATTCAACACACAACCCTCAACCATCAATCCTCAATACTCAACCATCAATCCTCAATTCTCAATACTCAATAGAATATCCAGAATTCTCATGGTTCAATACTCAATCCACAATATTGAATAATCAAATCTCAATCCTCAAACATCAATTTTCAACACTCAATCCTCAATACTCAGCCCTCTCTCTTCAATCCTCCATCCTCAATACTCAACCCTCAATCGTCAGTCATCAATACTCAATCTTCAATACTCAATCCTCAATCCTCAATCCTCAATCCTCAATCCTCAATCCTCAACCCTCAATCCTCATTCCTCAAACCTCAATCCTCAAACCTCAGCCCTCATCCTCAATTCTCAATTCTCAATCCTCAATCCTCAATCCCCAATCTTCAATCCTCAATAATCAATCTCCAATCCTAAATCCTCAATCCCCAATCTTCAATCCTTAATCCTCAACCTTCAATCCTCATTCCCCAGTCCTCAATCTTCAATCCTCAGTGCTCAATCCTCAATCCTCAATCGTCAGTCCTCAATCCTCAACCCTCAATCCTCAGACCTCAATCCTCAACCGTCAGTCCCCGTCCTCAATCCTCAAACATCAATCCTCAACCCTCAATCTTCAATCATCAATACTCAATGCTCAATCCTAAATCCTCAATCCTCAATGCTCAGTCCTCAATCTTCAATCCTCAGTCCCAAATCCTCAATCTTCAATACACAATCCTCAATCCTCAATCTTCAATCCTCAATACTCAATCTTCAATCTTCAATCATCAAACCTCAATCCTCAATTCTCAATACTCATTCTTCAATCCCCAATACCCAATCCTCAATCTTCAATCCTCAATCCTCAATCCTCAATTCTCAATCCTCAATCCTCAATCCTCAGACATCAAACATCAATACTCAACCCTCAATCCTTGTCCTCAATCCACAACCCTCAATCCTCGATCCTCAAACTTCAATCGTCAATATTCAATCTTCAATCCTCAATCCTCAATCCTCAATACTCAATCCTCAATCCTCAATGTTCAATCCTCAATACCCAATCCTCAATCTTCAATCCTCAATCCTCAATCCTCAATCCTCAATCCTCAATCCTCAATCCTCAATCCTCAGTCCTCAACCCTCAATCCTGAATCCTCAATCCTGAATCCTCAATCTTCAGCCCTCAGTCCTCAACAATCAGTTGTCAATCTTCAATCCTCAATAGAACATCATCAATTCACAGTTTTCAGTACTCAGTACTCAATCTACAATCTTCAAATCTATATCCACAAACATCAATTCTCATCACTCAACCCTCAACACTCAGTCCTCAATGTTCAATCCCCAATTCTCAATTCTCAATCTTCAATCCTCAATACGGAACATTCAATCCTCAATCCTCAATCCTCAGTCCTCAATCCTCAATACTCAATCTTCAATCCTCAGTACCCAATCCTCAATCTGCAACCCTCAATCCTCAACCCTCAATCCTCGATCCTCAGTCCTCAATCCTCAATCCTCAATCCTCAATGTTCAAACCGCAATACCCAATCCTCAATCTTCAATCCTCAATCCTCAATCCTCAACCCTCAACCCTTAATCCTCAATCCTCAATCTTCAGTCCTCAAACCTTAATCCTGAATCCACAATCCTGAATCCTCAATCTTCAGCCCTCAGTCCTCAACAATCAGTTGTCAATCCTCAATCCTCAATGGAATATCGTCAATTCACAGTTTTCAATACTCAATACTCAATCTGCAATCTTCAAACCTCTATCCACAAACATCAATACTCATAACTCAGCACTCAACACTCCGTCCCCAGTCCTCAATCTTCAATCCTCAATCCTCAATCCTCAATCCTCAATCCTCAATCCTCAATTTTCAAGCCTCAATACTGAATCTTCAATCCTCAATGCTTAATCCTCAATCCTCAATCCTCAGTCCTCAACCCACAATCCTCAATCCTCAAACCTCAATCCTCAATCGCCAGCCCTCGTCCTCAATCCTCAACACTCAATCCACAATCCTCAATCTTCAATCATCAATACTCAATCTTCAATCCTCAATCCTCAATCTTCAATCCTCAATCCTCAATTCTCACTCCTCAATACTCAATCCTCAATCGTCAATCCTCAATCCCCAATCCTCAATCTTCAGTCCTCAATCCTCAATCCTCAATACTCAGTCATCAATCTTCAATCCTCAATACTCAATCTTCAATCCACAATCTTCAATCCTCAATCCTCACTGCTCAATCCTCAATCCTCAATTCTCTATACTCAATAGAATATCCTGAATCCTCAGGATTCAATACTCAAACCTCAATCCTCAACCCTCAGCCCTCATGCTCCATCCTCAATACTCGATCCTCAATCCCCAATCCTCAATCCTCAATACTCAATCTTCAATCCTCAATCCTCAATCCTCAATCCTCAGTCCTCAATACTCAATCTACAATGCTCAATACTCAGTCTTCAATCCTCAATCCTCAATCCTCAATCCTCAATCCTCAATCCTCATTCTTCAATCCTCAATACACAATCCTCAATATTCAATCCTCAATCCTCAATACTCAATATTCAACACTAAAGCCTCAAACGTCAATCCTGAATACTCAATCATCAATCCTCAATTCTCAATACTCAATAGAATATCCTGAATTCTCATGGTTCAATACTCAATCCACAATATTCAATAATCAAATCTCAATCCTCAAACATCAATCCTCAACACTCAATACTCAACACTCAGTCCTCTCTCTTCAATCCTCCATCCTCAACCCTCAATCCTCAAGCGTCAATCCTCAATCCTCAATCCTCAGCCCTCAATCCTCAGTCCTCAAACCTCAATCCCGAATCCTCAATCCTGAATCCTCTATCTTCAGCCCTCAGTCCTCAAAAATCAATTGTCAATCTTCAATCCTCAATAGAACATCATCAATTCACAGCTTTCAGTACTCAGTACTCAATCTACAATCTTCAAATCTATATCCACAAACATCAATTCTCATCACTCAACCCTCAACACTCAGTCCTCAATGTTCAATCCCCAATTCTCAATTCTCAATCTTCAATCCTCAATACGGAACATTCAATCCTCAATCCTCAATCCTCAGTCCTCAATCCTCAATACTCAATCTTCAATCCTCAGTACCCAATCCTCAATCTGCAACCCTCAATCCTCAACCCTCAATCCTCGATCCTCAGTCCTCAATCCTCAATCGTCAATCCTCAATGTTCAAACCGCAATACCCAATCCTCAATCTTCAATCCTCAATCCTCAATCCTCAACCCTCAACCCTTAATCCTCAATCCTCAATCTTCAGTCCTCAAACCTTAATCCTGAATCCACAATCCTGAATCCTCAATCTTCAGCCCTCAGTCCTCAACAATCAGTTGTCAATCCTCAATCCTCAATGGAATATCGTCAATTCACAGTTTTCAATACTCAATACTCAATCTGCAATCTTCAAACCTCTATCCACAAACATCAATACTCATAACTCAGCACTCAACACTCCGTCCCCAGTCCTCAATCTTCAATCCTCAATCCTCAATCCTCAATCCTCAATCCTCAATCCTCAATTTTCAAGCCTCAATACTGAATCTTCAATCCTCAATGCTTAATCCTCAATCCTCAATCCTCAGTCCTCAACCCACAATCCTCAATCCTCAAACCTCAATCCTCAATCGTCAGCCCTCGTCCTCAATCCTCAACACTCAATCCACAATCCTCAATCTTCAATCATCAATACTCAATCTTCAATCCTCAATCCTCAATCTTCAATCCTCAATCCTCAATTCTCACTCCTCAATACTCAATCCTCAATCGTCAATCCTCAATCCCCAATCCTCAATCTTCAGTCCTCAATCCTCAATCCTCAATACTCAGTCATCAATCTTCAATCCTCAATACTCAATCTTCAATCCACAATCTTCAATCCTCAATCCTCACTGCTCAATCCTCAATCCTCAATTCTCTATACTCAATAGAATATCCTGAATCCTCAGGATTCAATACTCAAACCTCAATCCTCAACCCTCAGCCCTCATGCTCCATCCTCAATACTCGATCCTCAATCCCCAATCCTCAATCCTCAATACTCAATCTTCAATCCTCAATCCTCAATCCTCAATCCTCAGTCCTCAATACTCAATCTACAATGCTCAATACTCAGTCTTCAATCCTCAATCCTCAATCCTCAATCCTCAATCCTCAATCCTCATTCTTCAATCCTCAATACACAATCCTCAATATTCAATCCTCAATCCTCAATACTCAATATTCAACACTAAAGCCTCAAACGTCAATCCTGAATACTCAATCATCAATCCTCAATTCTCAATACTCAATAGAATATCCTGAATTCTCATGGTTCAATACTCAATCCACAATATTCAATAATCAAATCTCAATCCTCAAACATCAATCCTCAACACTCAATACTCAACACTCAGTCCTCTCTCTTCAATCCTCCATCCTCAACCCTCAATCCTCAAGCGTCAATCCTCAATCCTCAATCCTCAGCCCTCAATCCTCAGTCCTCAAACCTCAATCCCGAATCCTCAATCCTGAATCCTCTATCTTCAGCCCTCAGTCCTCAAAAATCAATTGTCAATCCTCAATCTTCAATAGAATATCCTCAATTCACAGTTTTCAATACTGAACCCCATTCTTCAATCCTCAAATCTCAATCCACAAACATCAATTCTCATCACTCAATCATCAACACCCAGTCCTCAATCTTCAATCCTCAATCCTCAATCCTCAGTCTTCAATCCTCAATACTCAATACTCAATCCTCAATCCTCAATTCTCAGTCCTCAATACTCAATCCTCAATCGTCAATCCTCAATCCCCAATCCTCAATCTTCAATCCTCAATCCTCAATCCTCAATTCTCAATCCTCAATATTCAACACACAACCCTCAACCATCAATCCTCAATACTCAACCATTAATCCTCAATTCTCAATACTCAATAGAATATCCAGAATTCTCATGGTTCAATACTCAATCCACAATATTGAATAATCAAATCTCAAACCTCAAACATCAATTTTCAACACTCAATCCTCAATACTCAGCCCTCTCTCTTCAATCCTCCATCCTCAATACTCAACCCTCAATCCTCAGTCATCAATACTCAATCTTCAATACTCAATCCTCAATCCTCAATCCTCAATCCTCAATCCTCAATCCTCAACCCTCAATCCTCATTCCTCAAACCTCAATCCTCAAACCTCAGCCCTCATCCTCAATTCTCAATTCTCAATCCTCAATCCTCAATCCCCAATCTTCAATCCTCAATAATCAATCTCCAATCCTAAATCCTCAATCCCCAATCTTCAATCCTTAATCCTCAACCTTCAATCCTCATTCCCCAGTCCTCAATCTTCAATCCTCAGTGCTCAATCCTCAATCCTCAATCGTCAGTCCTCAATCCTCAACCCTCAATCCTCAGACCTCAATCCTCAACCGTCAGTCCCCGTCCTCAATCCTCAAACATCAATCCTCAACCCTCAATCTTCAATCATCAATACTCAATGCTCAATCCTAAATCCTCAATCCTCAATGCTCAGTCCTCAATCTTCAATCCTCAGTCCCAAATCCTCAATCTTCAATACACAATCCTCAATCCTCAATCTTCAATCCTCAATACTCAATCTTCAATCTTCAATCATCAAACCTCAATCCTCAATTCTCAATACTCATTCTTCAATCCCCAATACCCAATCCTCAATCTTCAATCCTCAATCCTTAATCCTCAATTCTCAATCCTCAATCCTCAATCCTCAGACATCAAACATCAATACTCAACCCTCAATCCTCGTCCTCAATCCACAACCCTCAATCCTCGATCCTCAAACTTCAATCGTCAATATTCAATCTTCAATCCTCAATCCTCAATCCTCAATACTCAATCCTCAATCCTCAATGTTCAATCCTCAATACCCAATCCTCAATCTTCAATCCTCAATCCTCAATCCTCAATCCTCAATCCTCAATCCTCAATCCTCAATCCTCAGTCCTCAACCCTCAATCCTGAATCCTCAATCCTGAATCCTCAATCTTCAGCCCTCAGTCCTCAACAATCAGTTGTCAATCTTCAATCCTCAATAGAACATCATCAATTCACAGTTTTCAATACTCAGTACTCAATCTACAATCTTCAAATCTATATCCACAAACATCAATTCTCATCACTCAACCCTCAACACTCAGTCCTCAATGTTCAATCCCCAATTCTCAATTCTCAATCTTCAATCCTCAATACGGAACATTCAATCCTCAATCCTCAATCCTCAGTCCTCAATCCTCAATACTCAATCTTCAATCCTCAGTACCCAATCCTCAATCTGCAACCCTCAATCCTCAACCCTCAATCCTCGATCCTCAGTCCTCAATCCTCAATCCTCAATCCTCAATGATCAAACCGCAATACCCAATCCTCAATCTTCAATCCTCAATCCTCAATCCTCAACCCTCAACCCTTAATCCTCAATCCTCAATCTTCAGTCCTCAAACCTTAATCCTGAATCCACAATCCTGAATCCTCAATCTTCAGCCCTCAGTCCTCAACAATCAGTTGTCAATCCTCAATCCTCAATGGAATATCGTCAATTCACAGTTTTCAATACTCAATACTCAATCTGCAATCTTCAAACCTCTATCCACAAACATCAATACTCATAACTCAACACTCAACACTCCGTCCCCAGTCCTCAATCTTCAATCCTCAATCCTCAATCCTCAATCCTCAATCCTCAATCCTCAATTTTCAAGCCTCAATACTGAATCTTCAATCCTCAATCCTTAATCCTCAATCCTCAATCCTCAGTCCTCAACCCACAATCCTCAATCCTCAAACCTCAATCCTCAATCGTCAGCCCTCGTCCTCAATCCTCAACACTCAATCCACAATCCTCAATCTTCAATCATCAATACTCAATCTTCAATCCTCAATCCTCAATCTTCAATCCTCAATCCTCAATTCTCACTCCTCAATACTCAATCCTCAATCGTCAATCCTCAATCCCCAATCCTCAATCTTCAATCCTCAATCCTCAATCCTCAATACTCAGTCATCAATCTTCAATCCTCAATACTCAATCTCCAATCCACAATCTTCAATCCTCAATCCTCACTGCTCAATCCTCAATCCTCAATCCTCTATACTCAATAGAATATCCTGAATCCTCAGGATTCAATACTCAAACCTCAATCCTCAACCCTCAGCCCTCATGCTCCATCCTCAATACTCGATCCTCAATCCCCAATCCTCAATCCTCAATACTCAATCTTCAATGCTCAATCCTCAATCCTCAATCCTCAGTCCTCAATACTCAATCTACAATGCTCAATACTCAGTCTTCAATCCTCAATCCTCAATCCTCAATCCTCAATCCTCATTCTTCAATCCTCAATACACAATCCTCAATATTCAATCCTCAATCCTCAATACTCAATTCTCAATCCTCAATCCTCAATCCTCAATATTCAACACTAAAGCCTCAAACATCAATCCTGAATACTCAATCATCAATCCTCAATTCTCAATACTCAATAGAATATCCTGAATTCTCATGGTTCAATACTCAATCCACAATATTCAATAATCAAATCTCAATCCTCAAACATCAATCCTCAACACTCAATACTCAACACTCAGTCCTCTCTCTTCAATACTCCATCCTCAACCCTCAATCCTCAAGCGTCAATCCTCAATCCTCAATCCTCAGCCCTCAATCCTCAGTCCTCAAACCTCAATCCCGAATCCTCAATCCTGAATCCTCTATCTTCAGCCCTCAGTCCTCAAAAATCAATTGTCAATCCTCAATCTTCAATAGAATATCCTCAATTCACAGTTTTCAATACTGAACCCCATTCTTCAATCCTCAAATCTCAATCCACAAACATCAATTCTCATCACTCAATCATCAACACCCAGTCCTCAATCTTCAATCCTCAATCCTCAATCCTCAGTCTTCAATCCTCAATACTCAATACTCAATCCTCAAACCTCAATTCTCAGGCCTCAATACTCAATCCTCAATCGTCAATCCTCAATCCCCAATCCTCAATCTTCAATCCTCAATCCTCAATCCTCAATTCTCAATCCTCAATATTCAACACACAACCCTTAACCATCAATCCTCAATACTCAACCATCAATCCTCAATTCTCAATACTCAATAGAATATCCAGAATTCTCATGGTTCAATACTCAATCCACAATATTCAATAATCAAATCTCAATCCTCAAACATCAATTTTCAACACTCAATCCTCAATACTCAGCCCTCTCTCTTCAATCCTCCATCCTCAATACTCAACCCTCAATCCTCAGTCATCAATACTCAATCTTCAATACTCAATCCTCAATCCTCAATCCTCAATCCTCAATCCTCAGCCCTCAATCCTCAGTCCAAGAACCTCAATCCCGAATCCTCAATCCTGAATCCTCTATCTTCAGCCCTCAGTCCTCAAAAATCAATTGTCAATCCTCAATCTTCAATAGAATATCCTCAATTCACAGTTTTCAATAATGAACCCCATTCTTCAATCCTCAAATCTCAATCCACAAACATCAATTCTCATCACTCAGTCATCAACACCCAGTCCTCAATCTTCAATCCTCAATCCTCAATCCTCAGTCTTCAATCCTCAATACTCAATACTCAATCCTCAATCCTCAATTCTCAGTCCTCAATACTCAATCCTCAATCGTCAATCCTCAATCCCCAATCCTCAATCTTCAATCCTCAATCCTCAATCCTCAATTCTCAATCCTCAATATTCAACACACAACCCTCAACCATCAATCCTCAATACTCAACCATCAATCCTCAATTCTCAATACTCAATAGAATATCCAGAATTCTCATGGTTCAATACTCAATCCACAATATTCAATAATCAAATCTCAATCCTCAAACATCAATTTTCAACACTCAATCCTCAATACTCAGCCCTCTCTCTTCAATCCTCCATCCTCAATACTCAACCCTCAATCCTCAGTCATCAATACTCAATCTTCAATACTCAATCCTCAATCCTCAATCCTCAATCCTCAATCCTCAATCCTCAACCCTCAATCCTCATTCCTCAAACCTCAATCCTCAAACCTCAGCCCTCATCCTCAATTCTCAATTCTCAATCCTCAATCCTCAATCCCCAATCTTCAATCCTCTATATTCAATCTTCAATCCTAAATCCTCAATCCCCAATCTTCAATTCTTAATCCTCAACCTTCAATCCTCATTCCCCAGTCCTCAATCTTCAATCCTCAGTGCTCAATCCTCAATCCTCAATCGTCAGTCCTCAATCCTCAACCCTCAACCCTCGAACCTCAATCCTCAACCGTCAGTCCTCGTCCTCAATCGTCAACCCTCAATCCTCAATCCTCAATGTTCAATCCTCAATACTCAATATTCAATACTCAATCCTCAATCTTCAATCCTCAATCTTCAATCCTCAATCCTCAATCCTCAATCCTCAATCCTCATTCATCAAACCTCAATACCCAATCCTCGATCTTCAATCCTCAATCCTCAATCCTCAATTCTCAATCCTCAATCCTCAGTCCTGAGTCCTCAAATCTCAATCCTCAATCCTCAGCCCTCATCCTCAATCCTCAATCCTCAATCCTCAATCCTCAATCTTCAATCCTCAATACTCAACCTTCAATAATCAATCCTCAATTCTCAATCCTCAATACTCAATCCTCAATCGTCAATCCCCAATCCCCAATCCTCAATCTTCAGTCCACAATCCTCAATGCTCAATCCTCAACCCTCAATCTTCAATACTCAATACTCAATCTTCAATCCTCAATCCTCAATCCTCAATCCTCAATCCTCAGTCCTCAATCCTCAATCTACAATCCTCAATACTCAGTCTTCAATCCTCAATCCTCAATGCTCAGTCCTCAATCCTCATTCTCTAATACTCAATACACAATCCTCAATATTCAATCCTGAATACTCAATCCTCAATTCCCAATCCTCAATCCACAATCCTCAATATTCAACACTCAAGCCTCAAACATCAATCCTCAATACTCAATCATCAATCCTCAATTCTCAATACTCAATAGAATATCCTGAATTCTCATGGTTCAATACTCAATCCACAATATTCAATAATCAAATCTCAATCCTCAAACATCAATTCTCAACACTCAATACTCAACACTCAGTCCTCTCTCTTCAATCCTCCATCCTCGACCCTCAATCCTCAAGCGTCAATCCTCAATCCTCAATCCTCAACCCTCAATCCTCAGTCCTCAAACCTCAATCCCGAATCATCAATCCTGAATCCTCTATCTTCAGCGGTCAGTCCACAAAAATCAATTGTCAATCCTCAATCCTCAATAGAATATCCTCAATTCACAGTTTTCAATACTGAACCCCATTCTTCAATCTTCAAATCTCAATCCACAAACATCAATCCTCATCACTCAACCATCAACACCCAGTCCTCAATCTTCAACCCTCAATCCTCAATCCTCAATCTTCAATCCTCAAAACTCAATACTCAATCCTCAATCCTCAATCCTCTGTCCTCAATACTCATTCCTCTATCCTCAATCGTCAATCCTCAATCCCCAATCCTCAGTGTTCAATCCTCAATCCTCAATCCTCAATCCTCAATCCTCAATATTCAACACACAACCCTCAACCATCAATCCTCAATACTCAACCATCAATCCTCAATTCTCAATACTCAATAGAATATCCTGAATTCTCATGGTTCAATACTCAATCCACAAAATTCAATAATCAATTGTCAATCCTCAAACATCAATTCTCAACACTCAATCCTCAATACTCAGTCCTCTATCTTCAATCCTCCATCCTCAATCCGCAACCCTCAATAGTCAGTCATCAATACTCAATCTTCAATACTCAACCTTCAATCCTCAATCCTCAATCCTCAATCCTCAATCCTCAACCCTCAATCCTCAATCCTCAATCCTCAATCCTCAATCCTCAATCCTCAATCCTCAATCCTCAATCGTCAATCTTCAATCCTCAATACTCAATCTTCAATCCTCAATCCACAATCCTCAATCGTCAATCCTCATTCTTCAATCCTCAATACCCAATCCTCAATCTTCAATCCTCAATACTCAATCCTCAATCCTCAATACTCAATCCTCAATCCTCAAACTTCAATCCTCAGTCCCAAATCCTCAATCCTCAATACTCAATCCTCAATCCTCAATCTTCAATCCTCAATGCTCGATCTTCAATCCTCAATCCACAATTCTCAATCCTCAATCCTCAATCCTCATTCTTCAATCCTCAATACCCAATCCTCAATCATCAATCCTCAATCCTCAATCCTCAATCCTCAATCCTCAATCCTCAATCCTCAATCTTCAATCCTCAATCCTCAATCCTCAATCCTCAATCCTCAATCCTCAATCCTCAATCCTTAATCTTCAATCCTCAATACTCAATATTCAATCCTCAATCCTCAGTCCTCATATCTCTATTCTGAATCGTCAATCCTGCATCCTCAACCTTTAGCCCTCAGTCCTCAACAATTAGTTGTCAAACCTCAATCCTCAATAGAATATCCTCAATTCACAGGTTTCAATAGTCAATACTCAACCTGCAATCTTCAACTCTCTATCCACAAACATCAATTCTCATCACTCAACCCTCAACACTCAGTCCCCAATCCTCAGTCTTCAATCCCCAATCCTCAACCCTCAATCCTCAATTATCAATCTTCATTCCTCAATACTCTATCTTCAATCCGCAATCCTCAATCCTCGGTCCTCAATCCTCAATCCTCAATCTCCAATCCTGAATACTCAATCTTCAATCCTCGATCCTCAATCCTCAATCCTCAATCCTCAATCCTCATCCTTCAATCCTCAATACCCAATCCTCAATCTTCAATCGTTAATCCTCAATCCTCAATTCTCAGCCCTCAAACCTCAGTCCTCAGTCCTCAAACCTGAATCCTCAAACCTCAGCCCTCATCATCAATCCTCAATCCTCAATCCTCCATCCTTAATCTTCAATCCTCAATACTCAATATTCAATCCTCAATCCTCAGTCCTCATATCTCTATTCTGAATCGTCAATCCTGCATCCTCAACCTTTAGACCTCAGTCCTCAACAATTAGTTGTCAAACCTCAATCCTCAATAGAATATCCTCAATTCACAGGTTTCAATAGTCAATACTCAACCTGCAATCTTCAAATCTCTATCCACAAACACCAATTCTCATCACTCAACCCTCAACACTCAGTCCCCAATCCTCAGTCTTCAATCCCCAATCCTCAACCCTCAATCCTCAATTATCAATCTTCATTCCTCAATACTCTATCTTCAATCCGCAATCCTCAATCCTCGGTCCTCAATCCTCAATCCTCAATCCTCAATCCTCAATTCTCAATACTCAATAGAATATCCTGAATTCCCATGATTCAATACTCAATCCTCAATATTCAATAATCAAATCTCAATCCTCAATACTCAATCTTCAATACTCAATCCTCAATCCTTAATCGTCAATCCTCATTCTTCAATCCTCAATACCCAATCCTCAATCTTCAATCCTCAACCCTCAATCCTCAATCCTCAATCCTCAGTCCACAATCCTCAATCTTCTATCGTCAATACTCAGCCTTCAATCCTGAATCCTCAATCCTTAATCCTCAATCCTCCCATCTTCAAGCCTCAATACTCAATCTGCAATCCTCAATCCTCAATCCTCCATTCTCAACCCTCAATCCTCAAGCGTCAATCCTGTACCCTCAATCCTCAATCCTCAGCCTTCAATCCTCAATTCTAAATCTTCAATCCTCAATCCTCAATTCTCAACCCTCAATACTCTATCCTCAAACCTCAACCCTCAACCGACTTTCCTCGTCCTCAATCCTCAAACCGCAATCCACAATCCTCAATATTCAATCATCAATACTCAATCTTCAATCCTCAATCCTCAATCCTCAATCCTCAATCCTCAATCCTCAATATTCAACACACAACCCTCATCCAACAATCCTCAATACTCAACCATCAATCCTCGATTCTCAATAGTCAATGGAATATACTGAATTCTCATGGTTGAATATTCAATCCAAAATATTCAATAATCAAATCTCAATCCTCAAACATCAATCCTCAACACTCAATCCTCTACACTCAGTCCTCTCTCTTCAATCCTCCATCCTCAATCCTCAATCCTCAAGCGTCAATCCTCAATCCTTAATCCTCAACCATCAATCCTCAGTCCTCAAACCTCAATCCCGAATTCTCAATCCTGAATCCTCAATCTTCAGCCCTCAGTCCTCAACAATCAGTTGTCAATCCTCAATCCTCAATAGAATATCCTCAATTCACAGTTTTCAATACTCAATCCCCATACTTCAATCTTCAAATCTCAATCCACAAACATCAATTCTCATCACTCTACCCACAACACTCAGTCCTCAATCTTCAATCGTCAATCCTCAATCCTCAATCCTCAATGTTCATTCCTCAATACTCAATCTTCAATCATCAATCATCAGTTCTCAATCCTCAATACTCAATACTAAATCGTCAATCCTCAATCCCCAATCCTCAATCTCCAATCCTCAATCCTCAATCCTCAATCCTCAATCCTCAATCTTCAATCCTCAATACTCAATATTCAATTCTCAATGTTCAATCCTCAACAGCCAATCCTCAATCTTCAATCCTCAATCGTCAATCCTCAATCCTCAATCCTCAATCCTCAATCCTCAATCCTCAATCTTCAATCCGCAATCCTCAGTCCTCAATCCTCAAATCCACAATTTTCAATCCTCAGTCCTCAATCCTCAATCTTCAGCCCTCAATCCTCAACACTCAATCCTCGATCCTCAGTCCTCAATCCTCAATGCTCAATCCTCAATGCTCAATCCGCAATACCCAATCCTAAATCTTCAATCCTCAATCCTCAATCCTCAATCCTTAATCCTCAATCCTCTATCCTCAGTCCTCAAACCTTAATCCGGAATCCACAATCCTGAATCCTCAATCTACAGCCCTCAGTCCTCAACAATCAGTTGTCAATCCTCAATCCCCAATGGAATATCATCAATTCACAGTTTTCAATACTCAATACTCAATCTGCAATCTTCAAATCTCTATGCACAGACATCAATACTCTACACTCAACACTCAACTCTCCGTTCCCAGTCCTCAATCTTCAATCCTCAATCCTCAATTCTCAATCCTCAATCCTCAATTTTCAATCCTCAATACTCAATCTTCAATCCTCAATGCTCAAACCTCAATCCTCAATCCTCAGTCCTCAATCCACAATCCTCAATCCTCAAACCTCAATCCTCAATCGTCAGCCCTCGTCCTCAATCCTCAACACTCAATCCTCAATCCTCAATCTTCAGTCATCAATACTCAGTCTTCAATCCTCAATCCTCAGTCCTCAATCCTCACTCCTCAATCTTCAATCCTCAGTCCCCAATCCTCAATCTTCAACCCTCAATCCTCAACCCTCAATCCTCGATCCTCAGTCCTCAATCCTCAATCCTCAATCCGCAATATCCAATCCTCAATCTTCAATCCTCAATCCTCAATCCTCAATCCTTAATCCTCAATCCCCAATTATCAGTCCTCAAACCTTAATCCTGAAACCGCAATCCTGAATCCTCAATCTTCAGCCCTCAGTCCTCAACAATCAGTTGTCAATCCTCAATCCCCAATGGAATATCATCAATTCACAGTTTTCAATACTCAATACTCAATCTGCAATCTTCAAATCTCTATCCACAAACATCAATACTCATCACTCAACACTCAACACTCCGTTCCCAGTCCTCAATCTTCAATCCTCAATCCTCGATCCTCAATACTCAATCCTCAATTTTCTATCCTCAATACTCAATCTTCAATCCTCAATGCTCAATCCTCAATCCTCAATCCTCAGTCCTCAATCCACAATCCTCAATCCTCAAACCTCAATCCTCAATCGTCAGCCCGCGTCCTCAATCCTCAACACTCAATCCTCAATACCCAATCCTCAATCTTCAATCCTCAATCCTCAATCCTCAATCCTCAATTCTCTATCCTCAATCCTCAGTCCTCAGTCCTCAAACCTCAATCCTCAATCCTCAGCCCTCATCCTCAATCCTCAATCCTCAATCCTCAATCCTCAATCTTCAATCCTCAATACTCAATCCCCAATCCTCAATCCTCAATCCTCAGTCCTCAATCCTCAATCTACAATCCTCAATACTCAGTCTTCAATCCTCAATCCTCAATCCTCAATCCTCAAGCGTCAATCCTCAATCCTCAATCCTCAACCCTCAATCCTCAGTCCTCAAACCTCAATCCCGAATCCTCAATCCTGAATCCTCTATCTTCAGCCCTCAGTCCTCAATCCTCAACACTCAATCCTCAATCCTCATTCTTCAATCCTCAATACCCAATCCTCAATCTTCAATCCTCAATCCTCAATCCTCAATCCTCAATTCTCAATCCTCAATCCTCAGTCCTCAGTCCTCAAACCTCAATCCTCAATCGTCAGCCCGCGTCCTCAATCCTCAACACTCAATCCTCAATCCTCATTCTTCAACCCTCAATACCCAATCCTCAATCTTCAATCCTCAATCTTCAATCCTCAATCCTCAATTCTCAATCCTCAATACTCAGTCTTCAATCCTCAATCCTCAATCCTCAATCCTCAAGCGTCAATCCTCAATCCTCAATCCTCAACCCTCAATCCTCAGTCCTCAAACCTCAATCCCGAATCCTCAATCCTGAATCCTCTATCTTCAGCCCTCAGTCCTCAAAAATCAATTGTCAATCCTCAATCCTCAATAGAATATCCTCAATTCATAGTTTTCAATACTGAACCCCATCCTTCAATCTTCAAATCTCAATCCACAAACATCAATTCTCATCACTCAACCATCAACACCCTGTCCTCAATCTTCAATCCTCAATCCTCAATCCTCAACCTTCAATCCTCAATACTTAATACTCAATCCTCAATCCTCAATTCTCAGTCCTCAATACTCAATCCTCAATCGTCAATCCTCAATCCCCAAACCTCAATCTTCAATCCTCAATCCTCAATCCTCAATCCTCAACCCTCAATATTCAACACACCACCCTCAACCATCAATCGTGAATACTCAACAATCAATGCTCAATTCTCAATACTCAATAGAATATCCTGAACTCTCATGGTTCAATACTCAATCCACAAAATTCAATAATCAAATCTCAATCCTCAAACATCAATTCTCAACCCTCAATCCTCAATACTCAGTCCTCTCTCTTCAATCCTCCATCCTCAATTCTCAACGCTCAATCCTCAGTCATCAATACTCAATCTTCAATACTCAATCCTCAATCCTCAATCCTCAACCCTCAATCCTCAATCCTCAACCCTCAATCCTCATTCCTCAAACCTCAATCCACAACCCTGAGTCCTCATCCTCAATTCTCAATTCTCAATCCTCAATCCTCAATCCCCAATCTTCAATCCTCAATAATCAATCTCCAATCCTAGATCCTCAATCCCCAATCTTCAATCCTTAATGCTCAACCTTCAATCCTCATTCCCCAGTCCTCAATCTTCAATCCTCAATGCTCAATCCGCATTCCTCAATCATCAGTCCTCAATCCTCAACCCTCAACCCTCAAACCTCAATCCTCAACCGTCAGTCCTCGTCCTCAATCGTCAACCCTCAATCCTCAATCCTCAATCTTCAATCCTCAATACTCAATATTCAATACTCAATCCTATATCTTCAATCCTCAATACTCAATCCTCAATCCTCAATACTCAATCCTCAATCCTCAAACTTCAATCCTCAATCCTCAATCCTCAATCCTCAATCTTCAATCCTCAGTCCCAAATCCTCAATCTTCAATACACAATCCTCAATCCTCAATCTTCAATCCTCAATACTCAATCTTCAATCATCAATCCTCAATCCTCAATCCTCAATACTCATTCTTCAATACCCAATACCCAATCCTCAACCTTCAATCCTCAATCCTTAATCCTCAATTCTCAATCCTCAATCTCCAATCCGGAATACTCAATCTTCAATCCTCGATCCTCAATCCTCAATCCTCAATCCTCATTCTTCAATCCTCAATACCCAATCCTCAATCTTCAATCGTTAATCCTCAATCCTCAATTCTCAGCCCTCAAACCTCAGTCCTCAGTCCTCAAACCTGAATCCTCAAACCTCAGCCCTCATCATCAATCCTCAATCCTCAATCCTCAATCCTTAATCTTCAATCCTCAATACTCAAAATTCAATCCTCAATCCTCAGTCCTCAAATCTCTATTCTGAATCCTCAATCCTGCATCCTCAATCCTCAGCACTCAGTCCTCAACAATCAGTTGTCAATCCTCAATCCCCAATAGAATATCCTCAATTCACAGTTTTCAATACTCAATACTCAATCTGCGTTCCTCAAATCTCTATCCAGAAACATCAATTCTCATCACTCAACCCTGAACGCTCAGTCCTCAATGTTCAGTCCTCAATCCTCAATTCTCAGTCTTCAATCCTCAATACTGAATCTTCAACCCTCAATCCTCAATCCTCAATCCTCAATCCTCAATCCTCAGTAATCAATCCGCAATCTTCAATACTCAATCGTCAATCCTCATTCCTCAATCCTCAATCCTCAATACTCGTTCCTCAAACCTCAATCCTCAACCCTCAGTACTCACACTCAATTCTCAATTCTCAATCCTCAATCCTCAATCCTCAATCCTCAATCTTCAATCCTCAATAATCAATCTCCAATCCTAGATCCTCAATCCCCAATCCTCAATCCTTAATCCTCAATCTTCAATCCTCAGACTTCAAACATCAATACTCAATCCTCAGACCTCGTCCTCAATCCACAACCCTCAATCCTCAATCCTCAATATTCAATCATTAACATTCAATCTTCAATCCTCAATCCTCAATCCTCAACCCTCAATCCTCAATGTTCAATCCTCAATACCCAATCCTCAGTCTTCAATCCTCAATCCTCAATCCTCTATCCTCAATCCTCAGACCTCAAACCTCAATTCTGTATCCTCAATCCTGAATCCTCAATCCTGATTCCTCAATCTTCAGCCCTGAGTCCACAACAATCAGTTGTCAATCCTCAATCCTGAATAGAATATCCTCAATTCACAGCTTTCAATACTCAATACTCAATGTGCAATCTTCAGATCTCTATCCACAAACATCAATTCTTATCACTCAACCCTCAATACTCAGTCCCTAATCCTCAATCTTCAATCCCCAATCTCCAACCCTCAATCCTCAATCCTCAATCTTAACATTCTATCCTCAATACTCAATCTTCAATCCTCAATACTCAATCTTCAATCCTCAATCCTCAATCCTCAATCCTCAATCCACAATCCTCAATACACAATCGTCAATCTTCAATCCTCAATACTCAATCTTCAATCCTCAATCCTCAATCCTCAATCCTCAACCGTCAGTCCTCGTCCTGAGTCCACAACCCTCAATCCTCAATACTCAATCTTCAATCCTCAATACTCAATATTCAATCCTCAATCCTCAATCATCAATCCTCAACCCTCAATCCTCAATCCTCTATCCTCAATCCTCAATCCTCAATCCTCAATCCTCAATCTTCAATCCTCAATCCTCAGTCCTCAAACCTCAATCCGGAATCCTCGATCCTGAATCCTCAATCTTCAGCCCTCAGGCCTCTACAATCAGTTGTCAATCCTCAATCCTCAATAGAATATCATCAATTCACAGTTTTCATTACTCAATACTCAATCTGCAGTCTTCAAAACTCTATCCACAAACATCTCATCACACAACCCTCAACACTCAGTCCCCAATCCTCAATGTTCAATCCTCAATCCTCAATCCCCAATCCTCAATCCTCAATCCTCAATCCTCAATCCTCAATCTTCAATCCTCAATCCTCAATCGTCGATCTTCAATCCTCAATACTCAATCTTCAATCCTCAATCCTCAATCCTCAATCCTCAATCCTCATTCTTCAATCCTCAATACACAATCCTCAATCTTCAATCCTCAATCCTCAATCCTCAATTCCCAGTCCTCAATCCTCAATCCTCAGACCTCAAACATCAATTCTCAACCCTCAGTCCTCGTCCTCAATCCACAACCCTCAATCCTCAATCCTCAGTCCTCAAACCTCAATCCTCAATCCTCAGACCTCAATCCTCAACCGTCAGTCCCCGCTCTGAATCCTCAAACATCGATCCTCAACCCTCAATCTTCAATCATCAATACTCAATCTTCAATCCTCAATCCTCAATCCTCAATCCTCAATCCTCAATCCTCAACATTCAACACACGACCCTCAACCATCAATCCTCAATACTCAACCATCAATCCTCAATTCTCAATACTCAATAGAATATCCTGAATTCCCATGATTCAATACTCAATCCTCAATATTCAATAATCAAATCTCAATCCTCAATACTCAATCTTCAATACTCAATCCTCAATCCTCAATCGTCAATCCTCATTCTTCAATCCTCAATACCCAATCCTCAATCTTCAATCCTCAATACTCTATCCTCAATCCTCAATACTCAATCCTCAATACTCAAACTTCAATCCTCAGTCCCAAATCCTCAATCCTCAATACTCAATCCTCAATCCTCAATCTTTAATCCTCAATGCTCAATCTTCAATCCTCAATCCTCAATCCTGAATCCCCAATACTCATTCTTCAATCCTCAATACCCGATCCTCAATCCCCAGTCCTCAATCTTCAATCCTCAATGGTCAATCCTCAATCCTCAATCCTCAGTCCTCAATCCTCAATCCTCAATCCTCAATCTTCAATCCTCAATATTCAATCTTCAATCCTCAATCCTCAATCCTCAATCCTCAATCCTCAATCCTCAATCCTCAATCCTCAATCCTCAATCCTCAATCCTCAATCCTCAATCGTCAATCTTCAATCTTCAATACACAATCTTCAATCCTCAATCCTCAATCCTCAATCGTCGATCCTCATTCTTCAATCCTCAATACCCAATCCTCAATCTTCAATCCTCAATACTCAATCCTCAATCCTCAATCCTCAATCCTCAATCCTCAAACTTCAATCCTCAGTCCCAAATCCTCAATCCTCAATACTCAATCCTCAATCCTCAATCTTCAATCCACAATACTCGATCTTCAATCCTCAATCCTCAATCATCAATCCTCAAACCTCATTCTTCAATCCTCAATACCCGATCCTCAATCCCCAGTCCTCAATCTTCAATCCTCAATGGTCAATCCTCAATCCTCAATCCTCAGTCCTCAATCCTCAATCCTCAACCCTCAAACCTCAATCCTCAACCGTCAGTCCTCGTCCTCAATCGTCAACACTCAATCCTCAATCCTCAATCTTCAATCCTCAATGCTCAATATTCAATACCCAATCCTCAGTCTTCAATCCTCAATCCTCAATCCTCAAATCTCAATCCTCAATCCTCAGTCCACAGTCCTCAAACCTCAATCCTCAACCCTCAGCCCTCATCCTCAATCCTCAATCCTCAATCCACAATCCTCAATCTTCAATCCTCAATACTCAACCTTCAATAATCAATCCTCAATCCTCAATCCTCAGTACTCAATACTCAATCGTCAATCCTCAATCCCCAATCCTCAATCTCCAATAATCAATCCTCAATCCTCAATCCTCAACCCTCAATCTTCAATACTCAATACTCAATCTTCAATCCTCAATCCTCAATCCTCAATCCTCAATCCTCAGTCCACAATCCTCAATCTTCTATCGTCAATACTCAGCCTTCAATCCTCAATCCTCAATACTCAATCCTCAATCCTCCCATCTTCAAGCCTCAATACTCAATCTGCAATCCTCAATCCTCAATCCTCCATTCTCAACCCTCAATCCTCAAGCGTCAATCCTGTATCCTCAATCCTCAATCCTCAGCCTTCAATCCTCAATTCTCAATCTTCAATCCTCAATCCTCAATTCTCAATCCTCAATACTCAATCCTCAAACCTCAATCCTCAACCGTCAGTCCTCGTCCTCAATCCTCAAACCTCAATACACAATCCTCAATATTCAATCATCAATACTCAATCTTCAATCATCAATCCTCAGTACTCAATCCTCAATACTCAATACTAAATCGTCAATCCTCAATCCCCAATCCTCAATCTCCAATCCTCAATCCTCAATCCTCAATCCTCAATCCTCAATCTTCAATCCTGAATACTCAATATTCAATACTCAATGTTCAATCCTCAACAGCCAATCCTCAATCTTCAATCCTCAATCGTCAATCCTCAATCCTCAATCCTCAATCCTCAATCCTCAATCCTGAATCTTCAATCCTCAATCCTCAGTCCTTTAATCCTCAATCCTCAATTTTCAATCCTCAGTCCTCAATCCTCAATCTTCAACCCTCAATCCTCAACACTCAATCCTCGATCCTCAGTCCTCAATCCTCAATGCTCAATCCTCAATGCTCAATACGCAATACCCAATCCTAAATCTTCAATCCTCAATCCTCAATACTCAATCCTTAATCCTCAATCCTCTATCCTCAGTCCTCAAACCTCAATCCTCAATCCTCAATCCTCAATCCTCAATCCTCAATCCTCAATCTTCAATCATCCATACTCAAACTGCAATCCTCAATCCTCAGTCCGGACTCCTCAATCGACAACCCTCAATCCTCAATCCTCAATCTTCAATCATTAATATTCAATCTTCAATCCACAATCTTCAATCCTCAATTCTCAACCCTCAATCCTCAATGTTCAATCCTCAATACCCAATCCTCAGTCTTCAATCCTCAATCCTCAATCCTTAATCCCCAGACCACAAACCTCAATCCTGAATCCTCAATCCTGAATCCTCAATCTTCAGCACTAAGTCCTCAACAGTCAGTTGTCAATCCTCAATCCCCAATAGAATATCCTCAATTCACAGTTTTCAATACTCAATACTCAATCTGCAGTCTTCAGATCTCTATCCACAAACATCAATTCTCATCACTCAACCCTCAATACTCAGTCCCCAATCCTCAATCCTCAATGTTCAATCCTCAATACCCAATCCTCAATCTTCAATCCTCAATCCTCAATCCTCAATCCTCAATCCTCAATCCTTAATCCTCAATCCTCAATCAGCAATCCTTAGTCCTCAAACATCAATCCAGAATCTTCAATCCTGAGTCCTCAATCTTTAGCCCTCAATCCTCAATCCTCAATCCTAGATCGTCAATCTTCAATCCTCAATACTCAATCTTCAATCCTCAATACTCAACCTTCAATAATCAATCCTCAATTCTCAATCCTCAATACTCAGTCCTCAATCGTCAATCCTCAATCCACAATCCTCAATCTTCTGTTCACGAACCTCAATCCTCTATCCTCAACCCTCAATCTTCAATCCTCGATCCTCAATCCTCAATCCTCAATCCTCAATCCTCAATCTTCAATCGTTAATCCTCAATCCTCAATTCTCAGCCCTCAAACCTCAGTCCTCAGTCCTCAAACCTGAATCCTCAAACCTCAGCCCTCATCATCAATCCTCAATCCTCAATCCTCAATCCTCAATCCTTAATCTTCAATCCTCAATACTCAATATTCAATCCTCAATCCTCAGTCCTCAAATCTCTGTTCTGAATCCTCAATCCTGCATCCTCAATCCTCAGCACTCAGTCCTCAACGTTCAGTTTTCAATCCTCAATCCCCAATAGAATATCCTCAATTCACAGTTTTCAATACTCAATACTCAATCTGCATTCCTCAAATCTCTATCCAGAAACATCAATTCTCATCACTCAACCCTGAACGCTCAGTCCTCAATGTTCAGTCCTCAATCCTCAATTCTCAAACTTCAATCCTCAATACTGAATCTTCAACCCTCAATCCTCAATCCTCAATCCTCAATCCTCAATCCTCAATCCTCAATCCTCAGTAATCAATCCTCAATCTTCAATACTCAATCGTCAATCCTCATTCCTCAATCCTCAATCCTCAATCCTCGTTCCTCAAACCTCAATCCTCAGCCCTCAGCACTCACACTCAATTCTCAATTCTCAAACCTCAATCCTCATTCCTCAATACTCAATCTTCAATCCTCAATAATCAATCTCCAATCCTAGATCCTAAATCCCCAATCCTCAATCCTCAATCCTCAATCTTCAATCCTCAGACTTCAAACATCAATACTCAACCCTCAGACCACGTCCTCAATCCACAACCCTCAATCCTCAATCCTCAATATTCAATCATTAACATTCAATCTTCAACCCTCAATCCTCAATCCTCAACCCTCAATCCTCAATGTTCAATCCTCAATACCCAATCCTCAGTCTTCAATCCTCAATCCTCAATCCTCAATCCTCAATCCTCAGACCTCAAACCTCAATCCTGAATCCTCAATCCTGATTCCTCAATCTTCAGCCCTGAGTCCTCAACAATCAGTTGTCAATCCTCAATCCTGAATAGAATATCCTCAATTCACAGCTTTCAATACTCAATACTCAATCTGCAATCTTCAGATCCCTATCCACAAACATCAATTCTTATCACTCAACCCTCAATACTCAGTCCATAATCCTCAATCTCCAATCCTCAATCCCCAATCCTCAATCCTCAATCCTCAATCTTAATCTTCTATCCTCAATACTCAATCTTCAATCCTCAATACTCAATCTTCAATCCTCAATCCTCAATCCTCAATCCTCAATCCACAATCCTCAATACACAATCGTCAATCTTCAATCCTCAATACTCAATCTTCAATCCTCAATCCTCAATCCTCAATCCTCAACCGTCAGTCCTCGTCCTGAGTCCACAACCCTCAATCCTCAATACTCAATCTTCAATCCTCAATACTCAATATTCAATCCTCAATCCTCAATCCTCAATCCTCAATCCTCAATCCTCAATCCTCAATCCTCAATCCTCAATCCTCAATCCTCCATCCTCATTCTTCAATCGTCAATACCCAATCCTCAATCTTGAATCCTCAATCCTCAATCCTCAATCCTCAATCCTCAATCCTCAATCCTCAGTCCTCAAACCTCAATCCGGAATCCTCGATCCTGAATCCTCAATCTTCAGCCCTCAGGCCTCTACAATCAGTTGTCAATCCTCAATCCTCAATAGAATATCATCAATTCACAGTTTTCATTACTCAATACTCAATCTGCAATCTTCAAATCTCTATCCACAAACATCAGTTCTCATCACACAACCCTCAACACTCAGTCCCCAATCCTCAATGTTCAATCCTCAATCCTCAATCCTCAATCCACAGTCCTCAACCTTCATTCCTCAATATTCAATCTTCTATGCTCATTCCTCAATCCTCAATCCTCAATTCTCAATCCTCAATCGTCAACCTTCAATCCTCAATACTCAATCTTCAATCCTCAATACTCAATCCTCAATCCTCAATCCTCATTCTTCAATCCTCAATACCCAATCCTCAATCTTCAATCCTCAATCCTCAATCCTCAATTCTCAATCCTCATCCTCAGTCCTCAGTCCTCAAACCTCAATCCTCAACCCTCAGCCCTCATCCCCAATCCTCAATCCTCAATTCTCAATCCTCAATCTTCAATCCTCAATACTCAATATTCAATCCTCAATCCTCAGTCCTCAATCTTCAATCCTCAATGCTCAATCCTCAATCCTCAATCCTCAGTCCTCAATCCTCAATCCTCAATCCTCAAACCTCAATCCTCAACCGTCAGTCCTCGTCCTCAAACCTCAACCCCCAATCCTCAATCCCCAATCTTCAATCATCAATACTCAATCTTCAATCCTCAATCCTCAATCCTCAATCCCCAATCCTCAATCCTCAATCCTCAATCCTCAATCCTCAATCTTCAATCCTCAATCCTCAATCGTCAATCTTCAATACACAATCCTCAATCCTCAATCTTCAATCCTCAATACTCAATCTTCAATCATCAATCCTCAATCCTCAATTCTCAATACTCATTCTTCAATCCCCAATACCCAATCCTCAATCTTCAATCCTCAATCCTCAATCATCAATTCTCAATCCTCAATCCTCAGTCTTCAAACATCAATACTCAACCCTCAGTCGTCGTCCTCAATCCACAACCCTCAATCCTCAATACTCAATCTTCAATCATTAATATTCAATCTTCAATCCACAATCTTCAATACTCAATTCTCAACCCTCAGTCCTCAATGTTCAATCCTCAATACCCAATCCTCAGTCTTGAATCCTCAATCCTCAATCCTCAGTCCCCAGACCACAAACCTCAATCCTGAATCCTCAATCCTGCATCCTCAATCCTCAGCACTCAGTCCTCAACAATCAGTTGTCAATCCTCAATCCCCAATAGAATATCCTAAATTCACAGTTTTCAATACTCAATACTCAATCTGCAGTCTTCAGATCTCTATCCACAAACATCAATTCTCATCACTCAACCCTCAATACTCAGTCCCCAATCCTCAATCCTCAATGTTCAATCCTCAATACCCAATCCTCAATCTTCAATCCTCAATCCTCAATCCTCAATCCTCAATCCTCAATCCTCAATTCTCAATCATCAATCCTCAGTCCTCAAACATCAATCCAGAATCCTCAATCCTGAATCCTCAATCTTTAGCCCTCAATCCTCAATCCTCAATCCTAGATCGTCAATCTTCAATCCTCAATACTCAATCTTCAATCCTCAATACTCAACCTTCAATAATCAATCCTCAATTCTCAATCCTCATCCTCAGTCCTCAGTCCTCAAACCTCAATCCTCAACCCTCAGCCCTCATCCCCAATCCTCAATCCTCAATTCTCAATCCTCAATCTTCAATCCTCAATACTCAATATTCAATCCTCAATCCTCAGTCCTCAATCTTCAATCCTCAATGCTCATTCCTCAATCCTCAATCCTCAATTCTCAATCCTCAATCGTCAACCTTCAATCCTCAATACTCAATCTTCAATCCTCAATACTCAATCCTCAATCCTCAATCCTCATTCTTCAATCCTCAATACCCAATCCTTAATCCTCAATCCTCAATTCTCAGCCCTCAAACCTCAGGCCTCAGTCCTCAAACCTGAATCCTCAAACCTCAGCCCTCATCATCAATCCTCAATCCTCAATCCTCAATCCTTAATCTTCAATCCTCAATACTCAATACTCAATCCTCAATCCTCAGTCCTCAAATCTCTATTCTGAATCCTCAATCCTGCATCCTCAGTCCTCAGCACCCAGTCCTCAACAATCAGTTGTCAATCCTCAATCCCCAATAGAATATCCTCAATTCACAGTTTTCAATACTCAATACTCAATCTGCATTCCTCAAATCTCTATCCAGAAACATCAATTCTCATCACTCAACCCTGAACGCTCAGTCCTCAATGTTCAGTCCTCAATCCTCAATTCTCAATCTTCAATTCTCAATACTGAATCTTCAATCCTCAATCCTCAATCCTCAATCCGCAGTCCTCAATCCTCAGTACTCACACTCAATTCTCAATTCTCAATCCTCAATCCTCAATCCTCAATCCTCAATCTTCAATCCTCAATAATCAATCTCCAATCCTAGATCCTCAATTCCCAATCCTCAATCCATAATCCTCAATCTTCAATCCTCAGACTTCAAACATCAATACTCAACCCTCAGACCTCGTCCTCAATCCACAACCCTCAATACTCAATCCTCAATATTCAATCATTAACATTCAATCTTCAATCCTCAATCCTCAATCCTCAACCCTCAATCCTCAATGTTCAATCCTCAATACCCAATCCTCAGTCTTCAATCCTCAATCCTCAATCCTCAATCCTCAATCCTCAGACCTCAAACCTCAATCCTGAATCCTCTATCCTGAATCCTCAATCCTGAATCCTCAATCTTCAGCCCTGAGTCCTCAACAATCAGTTGTCAATCCTCAATCCTGAATAGAATATCCTCAATTCACAGCTTTCAATACTCAGTACTCAATCTGCAATCTTCAGATCTCTATCCACAAACATCAATTCTCATCACTCAACCCTCAATACTCAGTCCCTAATCCTCAATCTTCAATCCTCAATCCTCAATCCTCAATCCTAAATCCTCAATCTTAGTCTTCTATCCTCAATACTCAATCTTCAATCCTCAATACTCAATCTTCAATCCTCAATCCTCAATCCTCAATCCTCAATCCACAATCCTCAATACTCAATCGTCAATCTTCAATCCTCAATACTCAATCTTCAATCCTCAATCCTCAATCCTCAACCCTCAACCGTCAGTCCTCGTCCTGAGTCCACAACCCTCAATCCTCAATACTCAATCTTCAATCCTCAATACTCAGTATTCAATCCTCAATCCTCAATCCTTAATCCTCAATCCTCAATCAGCAATCCTCAGTCCTCAAACATCAATCCTCAATCCTCAAACCTCAATCCTCAATCGTCAGCCCGCGTCCTCAATCCTCAACACTCAATCCTCAATCCTCATTCTTCAATCCTCAATACCCAATCCTCAATCTTCAATCCTCAATCCTCAATCCTCAATCCTCAATTCTCAATCCTCAATCCTCAGTCCTCAGTCCTCAAACCTCAATCCTCAATCCTCAGCCCTCATCCTCAATCCTCAATCCTCAATCCTCAATCCTCAATCCTCAATCTTCAATCCTCAATACTCAATCCCCAATCCTCAATCCTCAATCCTCAGTCCTCAATCCTCAATCTACAATCCTCAATACTCAGTCTTCAATCCTCAAACCTCAATCCTCAATCCTCAAGCGTCAATCCTCAATCCTCAATACTCAACCCTCAATCCTCAGTCCTCAAACCTCAATCCCGAATCCTCAATCCTGAATCCTCTATCTTCAGCACTCAGTCCTCAATCCTCAACACTCAATCCTCAATACTCATTCTTCAATCCTCAATACCCAATCCTCAATCTTCAATCCTCAATCCTCAATCCTCAATCCTCAATTCTCAATCCTCAATCCTCAGTCCTCACTCCTCAAACCTCAATCCTCAATCCTCAGCCCTCATCCTCAATCCTCAATCCTCAATCCTCAATCCTCAATCTTCAATCCTCAATACTCAATCCCCAATCCTCAATCCTCAATCCTCAGTCCTCAATCCTCAATCTACTATCCTCAATACTCAGTCTTCAATCCTCAATCCTCAATCCTCAATCCTCAAGCGTCAATCCTCAATCCTCAATCCTCAACCCTCAATCCTCAGTCCTCAAACCTCAATCCCGAATCCTCAATCCTGAATCCTCTATCTTCAGCCCTCAGTCCTCAAAAATCAATTGTCAATCCTCAATCATCAATAGAATATCCTCAATTCATAGTTTTCAATACTGAACCCCATCCTTCAATCTTCAAATCTCAATCCACAAACATTAATTCTCATCACTCAACCATCAACACCCTGTCCTCAATCTTCAATCCTCAATCCTCAATCCTCAACCTTCAATCCTCAATACTTAATACTCAATCCTCAATCCTCAATTCTCAGTCCTCAATACTCAATCCTCAATCGTCAATCCTCAATCCCCAAACCTCAATCTTCAATCCTCAATCCTCAATCCTCAATCCTCAACCCTCAATATTCAACACACCACCCTCAACCATCAATCGTGAATACTCAACAATCAATGCTCAATTCTCAATACTCAATAGAATATCCTGAACTCTCATGGTTCAATACTCAATCCACAAAATTCAATAATCAAATCTCAATCCTCAAACATCAATTCTCAACCCTCAATCCTCAATACTCAGTCCTCTCTCTTCAATCCTCCATCCTCAATTCTCAACGCTCAATCCTCAGTCATCAATACTCAATCTTCAATACTCAATCCTCAATCCTCAATCCTCAACCCTCAATCCTCAATCCTCAACCCTCAATCCTCATTCCTCAAACCTCAATCCACAACCCTGAGTCCTCATCCTCAATTCTCAATTCTCAATCCTCAATCCTCAATCCCCAATCTTCAATCCTCAATAATCAATCTCCAATCCTAGATCCTCAATCCCCAATCTTCAATCCTTAATGCTCAACCTTCAATCCTCATTCCCCAGTCCTCAATCTTCAATCCTCAATGCTCAATCCGCACTCCTCAATCATCAGTCCTCAATCCTCAACCCTCAACCCTCAAACCTCAATCCACAACCGTCAGTCCTCGTCCTCAATCGTCAACCCTCAATCCTCAATCCTCAATCTTCAATCCTCAATACTCAATATTCAATACTCAATCCTATATCTTCAATCCTCAATACTCAATCCTCAATCCTCAATACTCAATCCTCAATCCTCAAACTTCAATCCTCAATCCTCAATCCTCAATCCTCAATCTTCAATCCTCAGTCCCAAATCCTCAATCTTCAATACGCAATCCTCAATCCTCAATCTTCAATCCTCAATACTCAATCTTCAATCATCAATCCTCAATCCTCAATCCTCAATCCTCAATACTCATTCTTCAATACCCAATACCCAATCCTCAATCTTCAATCCTCAATCCTTAATCCTCAATTCTCAATCCTCAATCTCCAATCCGGAATACTCAATCTTCAATCCTCGATCCTCAATCCTCAATCCTCAATCCTCATTCTTCAATCCTCAATACCCAATCCTCAATCTTCAATCGTTAATCCTCAATCCTCAATTCTCAGCCCTCAAACCTCAGTCCTCAGTCCTCAAACCTGAATCCTCAAACCTCAGCCCTCATCATCAATCCTCAATCCTCAATCCTCAATCCTTAATCTTCAATCCTCAATACTCAAAATTCAATCCTCAATCCTCAGTCCTCAAATCTCTATTCTGAATCCTCAATCCTGCATCCTCAATCCTCAGCACTCAGTCCTCAACAATCAGTTGTCAATCCTCAATCCCCAATAGAATATCCTCAATTCACAGTTTTCAATACTCAATACTCAATCTGCGTTCCTCAAATCTCTATCCAGAAACATCAATTCTCATCACTCAACCCTGAACGCTCAGTCCTCAATGTTCAGTCCTCAATCCTCAATTCTCAGTCTTCAATCCTCAATACTGAATCTTCAACCCTCAATCCTCAATCCTCAATCCTCAATCCTCAATCCTCAATCCTCAATCCTCAATCCTCAGTAATCAATCCGCAATCTTCAATACTCAATCGTCAATCCTCATTCCTCAATCCTCAATCCTCAATACTCGTTCCTCAAACCTCAATCCTCAACCCTCAGTACTCACACTCAATTCTCAATTCTCAATCCTCAATCCTCAATCCTCAATCCTCAATCTTCAATCCTCAATAATCAATCTCCAATCCTAGATCCTCAATCCCCAATCCTCAATCCTTAATCCTCAATCTTCAATCCTCAGACTTCAAACATCAATACTCAACCCTCAGACCTCGTCCTCAATCCACAACCCTCAATCCTCAATCCTCAATATTCAATCATTAACATTCAATCTTCAATCCTCAATCCTCAATCCTCAATGTTCAATCCTCAATACCCAATCCTCAGTCTTCAATCCTCAATCCTCAATCCTCTATCCTCAATCCTCAGACCTCAAACCTCAATTCTGTATCCCCAATCCTGAATCCTCAATCCTGATTCCTCAATCTTCAGCCCTGAGTCCACAACAATCAGTTGTCAATCCTCAATCCTGAATAGAATATCCTCAATTCACAGCTTTCAATACTCAATACTCAATGTGCAATCTTCAGATCTCTATCCACAAACATCAATTCTTATCACTCAACCCTCAATACTCAGTCCCTAATCCTCAATCTTCAATCCCCAATCTCCAACCCTCAATCCTCAATCCTGAATCTTAACATTCTATCCTCAATACTCAATCTTCAATCCTCAATACTCAATCTTCAATCCTCAATCCTCAATCCTCAATCCTCAATCCACAATCCTCAATACACAATCGTCAATCTTCAATCCTCAATACTCAATCTTCAATCCTCAATCCTCAATCCTCAATCCTCAACCGTCAGTCCTCGTCCTGAGTCCACAACCCTCAATCCTCAATACTCAATCTTCAATCCTCAATACTCAATATTCAATCCTCAATCCTCAATCATCAATCCTCAACCCTCAATCCTCAATCCTCTATCCTCAATCCTCAATCCTCAATCCTGAATCCTCATTCTTCAATCGTCAATACCCAATCCTCAATCTTCAATCCTCAATCCTCAATCCTCAATCCTCACTCCTCAATCCTCAATCCTCAGTCCTCAAACCTCAATCCGGAATCCTCGATCCTGAATCCTCAATCTTCAGCCCTCAGGCCTCTACAATCAGTTGTCAATCCTCAATCCTCAATAGAATATCATCAATTCACAGTTTTCATTACTCAATACTCAATCTGCAATCTTCAAAACTCTATCCACAAACATCTCATCACACAACCCTCAACACTCAGTCCCCAATCCTCAATGTTCAATCCTCAATCCTCAATCCCCAATCCTCAATCCTCAATCCTCAATCCTCAATCCTCAATCTTCAATCCTCAATCATCAATCGTCGATCTTCAATCCTCAATACTCAATCTTCAATCCTCAATCCTCAATCCTCAATCCTCAATCCTCATTCTTCAATCCTCAATACACAATCCTCAATCTTCAATCCTCAATCCTCAATCCTCAATTCCCAGTCCTCAATCCACAATCCTCAGACCTCAAACATCAATACTCAACCCTCAGTCCTCGTCCTCAATCCACAACCCTCAATCCTCAATCCTCAGTCCTCAAACCTCAATCCTCAATCCTCAGACCTCAATCCTCAACCGTCAGTCCCCGCTCTGAATCCTCAAACATCGATCCTCAACCCTCAATCTTCAATCATCAATACTCAATCTTCAATCCTCAATCCTCAATCCTCAATCCTCAATCCTCAATCCTCAACATTCAACACTCGACCCTCAACCATCAATCCTCAATACTCAACCATCAATCCTCAATTCTCAATACTCAATAGAATATCCTGAATTCCCATGATTCAATACTCAATCCTCAATATTCAATAATCAAATCTCAATCCTCAATACTCAATCTTCAATACTCAATCCTCAATCCTCAATCGTCAATCCTCATTCTTCAATCCTCAATACCCAATCCTCAATCTTCAATCCTCAATACTCTATCCTCAATCCTCAATACTGAATCCTCAATACTCAAACTTCAATCCTCAGTCCCAAATCCTCAATCCTCAATACTCAATCCTCAATCCTCAATCTTTAATCCTCAATGCTCAATCTTCAATCCTCAATCCTCAATCCTGAATCCCCAATACTCATTCTTCAATCCTCAATACCCGATCCTCAATCCCCAGTCCTCAATCTTCAATCCTCAATGGTCAATCCTCAATCCTCAATCCTCAGTCCTCAATCCTCAATCCTCAATCCTCAATCTTCAATAATCAATACTCAATCTTCAATCCTCAATCCTCAATCCTCAATCCTCAATCCTCAATCCTCAATCCTCAATCCTCAATCCTCAATCGTCAATCTTCAATCTTCAATACACAATCTTCAATCCTCAATCCTCAATCCTCAATCGTCGATCCTCATTCTTCAATCCTCAATACCCAATCCTCAATCTTCAATCCTCAATACTCAATCCTCAATCCTCAATCCTCAATCCTCAATCCTCAAACTTCAATCCTCAGTCCCAAATCCTCAATCCTCAATACTCAATCCTCAATCCTCAATCTTCAATCCACAATACTCGATCTTCAATCCTCAATCCTCAATCCTCAATCCTCAAACCTCATTCTTCAATCCACAATACCCGATCCTCAATCCCCAGTCCTCAATCTTCAATCCTCAATGGTCAATCCTCAATCCTCAATCCTCAGTCCTCAATCCTCAATCCTCAACCCTCAAACCTCAATCCTCAACCGTCAGTCCTCGTCCTCAATCGTCAACACTCAATCCTCAATCCTCAATCTTCAATCCTCAATGCTCAATATTCAATACCCAATCCTCAGTCTTCAATCCTCAATCCTCAATCCTCAAATCTCAATCCTCAATCCTCAGTCCACAGTCCTCAAACCTCAATCCTCAACCCTCAGCCCTCATCCTCAATCCTCAATCCTCAATCCACAATCCTCAATCTTCAATCCTCAATACTCAACCTTCAATAATCAATCCTCAATCCTCAATCCTCAGTACTCAATACTCAATCGTCAATCCTCAATCCCCAATCCTCAATCTCCAATAATCAATCCTCAATCCTCAATCCTCAACCCTCAATATTCAATACTCAATACTCAATCTTCAATCCTCAATCCTCAATCCTCAATCCTCAATCCTCAGTCCACAATCCTCAATCTTCTATCGTCAATACTCAGCCTTCAATCCTCAATCCTCAATCCTCAATCCTCAATCCTCCCATCTTCAAGCCTCAATACTCAATCTGCAATCCTCAATCCTCAATCCTCCATTCTCAACCCTCAATCCTCAAGCGTCAATCCTGTATCCTCAATCCTCAATCCTCAGCCTTCAATCCTCAATTCTCAATCTTCAATCCTCAATCCTCAATTCTCAATCCTCAATACTCAATCCTCAAACCTCAATCCTCAACCGTCAGTCCTCGTCCTCAATCCTCAAACCTCAATACACAATCCTCAATATTCAATCATCAATACTCAATCTTCAATCCTCAATCCACAATCCTCAATCCTCAATCCTCAATCCTCAATATTCAGCACACAACCCTCATCCATCAATCCTCAATACTCAACCATCAATCCTCAATTCCCAATACTCAATAGAATATACTGAATTCTCATGGTTGAATACTCGATCCAAAATATTCAATAATCAAGTCTCAATCATCAAACATCAATCCTCAACACTCAATCCTCTACACTCAGTCCTCTCTCTTCAATCCTCCATCCTCAATCCTCAATCCTCAAGCGTCAATCCTCAATCCTCAATCCTCAATCCTCAACCCTCAATCCTCAGTCCTCAAACCTCAATCCCGAATTCTCAATCCTGAATCCTCAATCTTCAGCCATCAGTCCTCAACAATCAGTTGTCAATCCTCAATCCTCAATAGAATATCCTCAATTCACAGTTTTCAATACTCAATCACTATACTTCAATCTTCAAATCTCAATCCACAAACATCAATTCTCATCACTCTACCCACAACACTCAGTCCTCAATCTTCAATCGTCAACCCTCAATCCTCAATCCTCAATGCTCAATCCTCAATACTCAATCTTCAATCATCAATCCTCAGTACTCAATCCTCAATACTCAATACTAAATCGTCAATCCTCAATCCCCAATCCTCAATCTCCAATCCTCAATCCTCAATCCTCCATCCTCAATCCTCAATCTTCAATCCTGAATACTCAATATTCAATACTCAATGTTCAATCCTCAACAGCCAATCCTCAATCTTCAATCCTCAATCGTCAATCCTCAATCCTCAATCCTCAATCCTCAATCCTCAATCCTGAATCTTCAATCCTCAATCCTCAGTCCTTTAATCCTCAATCCTCAATTTTCAATCCTCAGTCCTCAATCCTCAATCTTCAACCCTCAATCCTCAACACTCAATCCTCGATCCTCAGTCCTCAATCCTCAATGCTCAATCCTCAATGCTCAATACGCAATACCCAATCCTAAATCTTCAATCCTCAATCCTCAATACTCAATCCTTAATCCTCAATCCTCTATCCTCAGTCCTCAAACCTCAATCCTCAATCCTCAATCCTCAATCCTCAATCCTCAATCCTCAATCTTCAATCATCCATACTCAAACTGCAATCCTCAATCCTCAGTCCGGACTCCTCAATCGACAACCCTCAATCCTCAATCCTCAATCTTCAATCATTAATATTCAATCTTCAATCCACAATCTTCAATCCTCAATTCTCAACCCTCAATCCTCAATGTTCAATCCTCAATACCCAATCCTCAGTCTTCAATCCTCAATCCTCAATCCTTAATCCCCAGACCACAAACCTCAATCCTGAATCCTCACTCCTGAATCCTCAATCTTCAGCACTAAGTCCTCAACAGTCAGTTGTCAATCCTCAATCCCCAATAGAATATCCTCAATTCACAGTTTTCAATACTCAATACTCAATCTGCAGTCTTCAGATCTCTATCCACAAACATCAATTCTCATCACTCAACCCTCAATACTCAGTCCCCAATCCTCAATCCTCAATGTTCAATCCTCAATACCCAATCCTCAATCTTCAATCCTCAATCCTCAATCCTCAATCCTCAATCCTCAATCCTTAATCCTCAATCCTCAATCAGCAATCCTCAGTCCTCAAACATCAATCCAGAATCTTCAATCCTGAGTCCTCAATCTTTAGCCCTCAATCCTCAATCCTCAATCCTAGATCGTCAATCTTCAATCCTCAATACTCAATCTTCAATCCTCAATACTCAACCTTCAATAATCAATCCTCAATTCTCAATCCTCAATACTCAGTCCTCAATCGTCAATCCTCAATCCACAATCCTCAATCTTCTGTTCACGAACCTCAATCCTCTATCCTCAACCCTCAATCTTCAATCCTCGATCCTCAATCCTCAATCCTCAATCCTCAATCCTCAATCTTCAATCGTTAATCCTCAATCCTCAATTCTCAGCCCTCAAACCTCAGTCCTCAGTCCTCAAACCTGAATCCTCAAACCTCAGCCCTCATCATCAATCCTCAATCCTCAATCCTCAATCCTCAATCCTTAATCTTCAATCCTCAATACTCAATATTCAATCCTCAATCCTCAGTCCTCAAATCTCTGTTCTGAATCCTCAATCCTGCATCCTCAAACCTCAGCACTCAGTCCTCAACGTTCAGTTTTCAATCCTCAATCCCCTATAGAATATCCCCAATTCACAGTTTTCAATACTCAATACTCAATCTGCATTCCTCAAATCTCTATCCAGAAACATCAATTCTCATCACTCAACCCTGAACGCTCAGTCCTCAATGTTCAGTCCTCAATCCTCAATTCTCAAACTTCAACCCTCAATACTGAATCTTCAACCCTCAATCCTCAATCCTCAATCCTCAATCCTCAATCCTCAATCCTCAATCCTCAGTAATCAATCCTCAATGTTCAATACTCAATCGTCAATCCTCATTCCTCAATCCTCAATCCTCAATCCTCGTTCCTCAAACCTCAATCCTCAGCCCTCAGCACTCACACTCAATTCTCAATTCTCAAACCTCAATCCTCATTCCTCAATACTCAATCTTCAATCCTCAATAATCAATCTCCAATCCTAGATCCTCAATCCCCAATCCTCAATCCTCAATCCTCAATCTTCAATCCTCAGACTTCAAACATCAATACTCAACCCTCAGACCTCGTCCTCAATCCACAACCCTCAATCCTCAATCCTCAATATTCAATCATTAACATTCAATCTTCAATCCTCAATCCTCAATCCTCAACCCTCAATCCTCAATGTTCAATCCTCAATACCCAATCCTCAGTCTTCAATCCTCAATCCTCAATCCTCAATCCTCAATCCTCAGACCTCAAACCTCAATCCTGAATCCTCAATCCTGAATCCTCAATCCTGATTCCTCAATCTTCAGCCCTGAGTCCTCAACAATCAGTTGTCAATCCTCAATCCTGAATAGAATATCCTCAATTCACAGCTTTCAATACTCAATACTCAATCTGCAATCTTCAGATCCCTATCCACAAACATCAATTCTTATCACTCAACCCTCAATACTCAGTCCCCAATCCTCAATGTTCAATCCTCAATCCTCAATCCTCAATCCACAGTCCTCAACCTTCATTCCTCAATATTCAATCTTCTATGCTCATTCCTCAATCCTCAATCCTCAATTCTCAATCCTCAATCGTCAACCTTCAATCCTCAATACTCAATCTTCAATCCTCAATACTCAATCCTCAATCCTCAATCCTCATTCTTCAATCCTCAATACCCAATCCTCAATCTTCAATCCTCAATCCTCAATCCTCAATTCTCAATCCTCATCCTCAGTCCTCAGTCCTCAAACCTCAATCCTCAACCCTCAGCCCTCATCCCCAATCCTCAATCCTCAATTCTCAATCCTCAATCTTCAATCCTCAATACTCAATATTCAATCCTCAATCCTCAGTCCTCAATCTTCAATCCTCAATGCTCAATCCTCAATCCTCAATCCTCAGTCCTCAATCCTCAATCCTCAATCCTCAAACCTCAATCCTCAACCGTCAGTCCTCGTCCTCAAACCTCAACCCCCAATCCTCAATCCCCAATCTTCAATCATCAATACTCAATCTTCAATCCTCAATCCTCAATCCTCAATCCCCAATCCTCAATCCTCAATCCTCAATCCTCAATCCTCAATCTTCAATCCTCAATCCTCAATCGTCAATCTTCAATACACAATCCTCAATCCTCAATCTTCAATCCTCAATACTCAATCTTCAATCATCAATCCTCAATCCTCAATTCTCAATACTCATTCTTCAATCCCCAATACCCAATCCTCAATCTTCAATCCTCAATCCTCAATCATCAATTCTCAATCCTCAATCCTCAGTCTTCAAACATCAATACTCAACCCGCAGTCGTCGTCCTCAATCCACAACCCTCAATCCTCAATACTCAATCTTCAATCATTAATATTCAATCTTCAATCCACAATCTTCAATCCTCAATTCTCAACCCTCAGTCCTCAATGTTCAATCCTCAATACCCAATCCTCAGTCTTGAATCCTCAATCCTCAATCCTCAGTCCCCAGACCACAAACCTCAATCCTGAATCCTCAATCCTGCATCCTCAATCCTCAGCACTCAGTCCTCAACAATCAGTTGTCAATCCTCAATCCCCAATAGAATATCCTAAATTCACAGTTTTCAATACTCAATACTCAATCTGCAGTCTTCAGATCTCTATCCACAAACATCAATTCTCATCACTCAACCCTCAATACTCAGTCCCCAATCCTCAATCCTCAATGTTCAATCCTCAATACCCAATCCTCAATCTTCAATCCTCAATCCTCAATCCTCAATCCTCAATCCTCAATCCTCAATCCTCAATCATCAATCCTCAGTCCTCAAACATCAATCCAGAATCCTCAATCCTGAATCCTCAATCTTTAGCCCTCAATCCTCAATCCTCAATCCTAGATCGTCAATCTTCAATCCTCAATACTCAATCTTCAATCCTCAATACTCAACCTTCAATAATCAATCCTCAATTCTCAATCCTCATCCTCAGTCCTCAGTCCTCAAACCTCAATCCTCAACCCTCAGCCCTCATCCCCAATCCTCAATCCTCAATCCTCAATCCTCAATCCTTAATCTTCAATCCTCAATACTCAATATTCAATCCTCAATCCTCAGTCCTCAAATCTCTGTTCTGAATCCTCAATCCTGCATCCTCAAACCTCAGCACTCAGTCCTCAACGTTCAGTTTTCAATCCTCAATCCCCAATAGAATATCCCCAATTCACAGTTTTCAATACTCAATACTCAATCTGCATTCCTCAAATCTCTATCCAGAAACATCAATTCTCATCACTCAACCCTGAACGCTCAGTCCTCAATGTTCAGTCCTCAATCCTCAATTCTCAAACTTCAACCCTCAATACTGAATCTTCAACCCTCAATCCTCAATCCTCAATCCTCAATCCTCAATCCTCAATCCTCAATCCTCAGTAATCAATCCTCAATGTTCAATACTCAATCGTCAATCCTCATTCCTCAATCCTCAATCCTCAATCCTCGTTCCTCAAACCTCAATCCTCAGCCCTCAGCACTCACACTCAATTCTCAATTCTCAAACCTCAATCCTCATTCCTCAATACTCAATCTTCAATCCTCAATAATCAATCTCCAATCCTAGATCCTCAATCCCCAATCCTCAATCCTCAATCCTCAATCTTCAATCCTCAGACTTCAAACATCAATACTCAACCCTCAGACCTCGTCCTCAATCCACAACCCTCAATCCTCAATCCTCAATATTCAATCATTAACATTCAATCTTCAATCCTCAATCCTCAATCCTCAACCCTCAATCCTCAATGTTCAATCCTCAATACCCAATCCTCAGTCTTCAATCCTCAATCCTCAATCCTCAATCCTCAATCCTCAGACCTCAAACCTCAATCCTGAATCCTCAATCCTGAATCCTCAATCCTGATTCCTCAATCTTCAGCCCAGAGTCCTCAACAATCAGTTGTCAATCCTCAATCCTGAATAGAATATCCTCAATTCACAGCTTTCAATACTCAATACTCAATCTGCAATCTTCAGATCCCTATCCACAAACATCAATTCTTATCACTCAACCCTCAATACTCAGTCCCCAATCCTCAATGTTCAATCCTCAATCCTCAATCCTCAATCCACAGTCCACAACCTTCATTCCTCAATATTCAATCTTCTATGCTCATTCCTCAATCCTCAATCCTCAATTCTCAATCCTCAATCGTCAACCTTCAATCCTCAATACTCAATCTTCAATCCTCAATACTCAATCCTCAATCCTCAATCCTCATTCTTCAATCCTCAATACCCAATCCTCAATCTTCAATCCTCAATCCTCAATCCTCAATTCTCAATCCTCATCCTCAGTCCTCAGTCCTCAAACCTCAATCCTCAACCCTCAGCCCTCATCCCCAATCCTCAATCCTCAATTCTCAATCCTCAATCCTTAATCTTCAATCCTCAATACTCAATATTCAATCCTCAATCCTCAGTCCTCAAATCTCTGTTCTGAATCCTCAATCCTGCATCCTCAAACCTCAGCACTCAGTCCTCAACGTTCAGTTTTCAATCCTCAATCCCCAATAGAATATCCCCAATTCACAGTTTTCAATACTCAATACTCAATCTGCATTCCTCAAATCTCTATCCAGAAACATCAATTCTCATCACTCAACCCTGAACGCTCAGTCCTCAATGTTCAGTCCTCAATCCTCAATTCTCAAACTTCAACCCTCAATACTGAATCTTCAACCCTCAATCCTCAATCCTCAATCCTCAATCCTCAATCCTCAATCCTCAATCCTCAGTAATCAATCCTCAATGTTCAATACTCAATCGTCAATCCTCATTCCTCAATCCTCAATCCTCAATCCTCGTTCCTCAAACCTCAATCCTCAGCCCTCAGCACTCACACTCAATTCTCAATTCTCAAACCTCAATCCTCATTCCTCAATACTCAATCTTCAATCCTCAATAATCAATCTCCAATCCTAGATCCTCAATCCCCAATCCTCAATCCTCAATCCTCAATCTTCAATCCTCAGACTTCAAACATCAATACTCAACCCTCAGACCTCGTCCTCAATCCACAACCCTCAATCCTCAATCCTCAATATTCAATCATTAACATTCAATCTTCAATCCTCAATCCTCAATCCTCAACCCTCAATCCTCAATGTTCAATCCTCAATACCCAATCCTCAGTCTTCAATCCTCAATCCTCAATCCTCAATCCTCAATCCTCAGACCTCAAACCTCAATCCTGAATCCTCAATCCTGAATCCTCAATCCTGATTCCTCAATCTTCAGCCCTGAGTCCTCAACAATCAGTTGTCAATCCTCAATCCTGAATAGAATATCCTCAATTCACAGCTTTCAATACTCAATACTCAATCTGCAATCTTCAGATCCCTATCCACAAACATCAATTCTTATCACTCAACCCTCAATACTCAGTCCCCAATCCTCAATGTTCAATCCTCAATCCTCAATCCTCAATCCACAGTCCTCAACCTTCATTCCTCAATATTCAATCTTCTATGCTCATTCCTCAATCCTCAATCCTCAATTCTCAATCCTCAATCGTCAACCTTCAATCCTCAATACTCAATCTTCAATCCTCAATACTCAATCCTCAATCCTCAATCCTCATTCTTCAATCCTCAATACCCAATCCTCAATCTTCAATCCTCAATCCTCAATCCTCAATTCTCAATCCTCATCCTCAGTCCTCAGTCCTCAAACCTCAATCCTCAACCCTCAGCCCTCATCCCCAATCCTCAATCCTCAATTCTCAATCCTCAATCTTCAATCCTCAATACTCAATATTCAATCCTCAATCCTCAGTCCTCAATCTTCAATCCTCAATGCTCAATCCTCAATCCTCAATCCTCAGTCCTCAATCCTCAATCCTCAATCCTCAAACCTCAATCCTCAACCGTCAGTCCTCGTCCTCAAACCTCAACCCCCAATCCTCAATCCCCAATCTTCAATCATCAATACTCAATCTTCAATCCTCAATCCTCAATCCTCAATCCCCAATCCTCAATCCTCAATCCTCAATCCTCAATCCTCAATCTTCAATCCTCAATCCTCAATCGTCAATCTTCAATACACAATCCTCAATCCTCAATCTTCAATCCTCAATACTCAATCTTCAATCATCAATCCTCAATCCTCAATTCTCAATACTCATTCTTCAATCCCCAATACCCAATCCTCAATCTTCAATCCTCAATCCTCAATCATCAATTCTCAATCCTCAATCCTCAGTCTTCAAACATCAATACTCAACCCTCAGTCGTCGTCCTCAATCCACAACCCTCAATCCTCAATACTCAATCTTCAATCATTAATATTCAATCTTCAATCCACAATCTTCAATCCTCAATTCTCAACCCTCAGTCCTCAATGTTCAATCCTCAATACCCAATCCTCAGTCTTGAATCCTCAATCCTCAATCCTCAGTCCCCAGACCACAAACCTCAATCCTGAATCCTCAATCCTGCATCCTCAATCCTCAGCACTCAGTCCTCAACAATCAGTTGTCAATCCTCAATCCCCAATAGAATATCCTAAATTCACAGTTTTCAATACTCAATACTCAATCTGCAGTCTTCAGATCTCTATCCACAAACATCAATTCTCATCACTCAACCCTCAATACTCAGTCCCCAATCCTCAATCCTCAATGTTCAATCCTCAATACCCAATCCTCAATCTTCAATCCTCAATCCTCAATCCTCAATCCTCAATCCTCAATCCTCAATCCTCAATCATCAATCCTCAGTCCTCAAACATCAATCCAGAATCCTCAATCCTGAATCCTCAATCTTTAGCCCTCAATCCTCAATCCTCAATCCTAGATCGTCAATCTTCAATCCTCAATACTCAATCTTCAATCCTCAATACTCAACCTTCAATAATCAATCCTCAATTCTCAATCCTCATCCTCAGTCCTCAGTCCTCAAACCTCAATCCTCAACCCTCAGCCCTCATCCCCAATCCTCAATCCTCAATCCTCAATCCTCAATCCTTAATCTTCAATCCTCAATACTCAATATTCAATCCTCAATCCTCAGTCCTCAAATCTCTGTTCTGAATCCTCAATCCTGCATCCTCAAACCTCAGCACTCAGTCCTCAACGTTCAGTTTTCAATCCTCAATCCCCAATAGAATATCCCCAATTCACAGTTTTCAATACTCAATACTCAATCTGCATTCCTCAAATCTCTATCCAGAAACATCAATTCTCATCACTCAACCCTGAACGCTCAGTCCTCAATGTTCAGTCCTCAATCCTCAATTCTCAAACTTCAACCCTCAATACTGAATCTTCAACCCTCAATCCTCAATCCTCAATCCTCAATCCTCAATCCTCAATCCTCAATCCTCAATCCTCAGTAATCAATCCTCAATGTTCAATACTCAATCGTCAATCCTCATTCCTCAATCCTCAATCCTCAATCCTCGTTCCTCAAACCTCAATCCTCAGCCCTCAGCACTCACACTCAATTCTCAATTCTCAAACCTCAATCCTCATTCCTCAATACTCAATCTTCAATCCTCAATAATCAATCTCCAATCCTAGATCCTCAATCCCCAATCCTCAATCCTCAATCCTCAATCTTCAATCCTCAGACTTCAAACATCAATACTCAACCCTCAGACCTCGTCCTCAATCCACAACCCTCAATCCTCAATCCTCAATATTCAATCATTAACATTCAATCTTCAATCCTCAATCCTCAATCCTCAACCCTCAATCCTCAATGTTCAATCCTCAATACCCAATCCTCAGTCTTCAATCCTCAATCCTCAATCCTCAATCCTCAATCCTCAGACCTCAAACCTCAATCCTGAATCCTCAATCCTGAATCCTCAATCCTGATTCCTCAATCTTCAGCCCAGAGTCCTCAACAATCAGTTGTCAATCCTCAATCCTGAATAGAATATCCTCAATTCACAGCTTTCAATACTCAATACTCAATCTGCAATCTTCAGATCCCTATCCACAAACATCAATTCTTATCACTCAACCCTCAATACTCAGTCCCCAATCCTCAATGTTCAATCCTCAATCCTCAATCCTCAATCCACAGTCCACAACCTTCATTCCTCAATATTCAATCTTCTATGCTCATTCCTCAATCCTCAATCCTCAATTCTCAATCCTCAATCGTCAACCTTCAATCCTCAATACTCAATCTTCAATCCTCAATACTCAATCCTCAATCCTCAATCCTCATTCTTCAATCCTCAATACCCAATCCTCAATCTTCAATCCTCAATCCTCAATCCTCAATTCTCAATCCTCATCCTCAGTCCTCAGTCCTCAAACCTCAATCCTCAACCCTCAGCCCTCATCCCCAATCCTCAATCCTCAATTCTCAATCCTCAATCTTCAATCCTCAATACTCAATATTCAATCCTCAATCCTCAGTCCTCAATCTTCAATCCTCAATGCTCAATCCTCAATCCTCAATCCTCAGTCCTCAATCCTCAATCCTCAATCCTCAAACCTCAATCCTCAACCGTCAGTCCTCGTCCTCAAACCTCAACCCCCAATCCTCAATCCCCAATCTTCAATCATCAATACTCAATCTTCAATCCTCAATCCTCAATCCTCAATCCCCAATCCTCAATCCTCAATCCTCAATCCTCAATCCTCAATCTTCAATCCTCAATCCTCAATCGTCAATCTTCAATACACAATCCTCAATCCTCAATCTTCAATCCTCAATACTCAATCTTCAATCATCAATCCTCAATCCTCAATTCTCAATACTCATTCTTCAATCCCCAATACCCAATCCTCAATCTTCAATCCTCAATCCTCAATCATCAATTCTCAATCCTCAATCCTCAGTCTTCAAACATCAATACTCAACCCTCAGTCGTCGTCCTCAATCCACAACCCTCAATCCTCAATACTCAATCTTCAATCATTAATATTCAATCTTCAATCCACAATCTTCAATCCTCAATTCTCAACCCTCAGTCCTCAATGTTCAATCCTCAATACCCAATCCTCAGTCTTGAATCCTCAATCCTCAATCCTCAGTCCCCAGACCACAAACCTCAATCCTGAATCCTCAATCCTGCATCCTCAATCCTCAGCACTCAGTCCTCAACAATCAGTTGTCAATCCTCAATCCCCAATAGAATATCCTAAATTCACAGTTTTCAATACTCAATACTCAATCTGCAGTCTTCAGATCTCTATCCACAAACATCAATTCTCATCACTCAACCCTCAATACTCAGTCCCCAATCCTCAATCCTCAATGTTCAATCCTCAATACCCAATCCTCAATCTTCAATCCTCAATCCTCAATCCTCAATCCTCAATCCTCAATCCTCAATCCTCAATCATCAATCCTCAGTCCTCAAACATCAATCCAGAATCCTCAATCCTGAATCCTCAATCTTTAGCCCTCAATCCTCAATCCTCAATCCTAGATCGTCAATCTTCAATCCTCAATACTCAATCTTCAATCCTCAATACTCAGCCTTCAATAATCAATCCTCAATTCTCAATCCTCATCCTCAGTCCTCAGTCCTCAAACCTCAATCCTCAACCCTCAGCCCTCATCCCCAATCCTCAATCCTCAATTCTCAATCCTCAATCTTCAATCCTCAATACTCAATATTCAATCCTCAATCCTCAGTCCTCAATCTTCAATCCTCAATGCTCATTCCTCAATCCTCAATCCTCAATTCTCAATCCTCAATCGTCAACCTTCAATCCTCAATACTCAATCTTCAATCCTCAATACTCAATCCTCAATCCTCAATCCTCATTCTTCAATCCTCAATACCCAATCCTTAATCCTCAATCCTCAATTCTCAGCCCTCAAACCTCAGGCCTCAGTCCTCAAACCTGAATCCTCAAACCTCAGCCCTCATCATCAATCCTCAATCCTCAATCCTCAATCCTTAATATTCAATCCTCAATACTCAATACTCAATCCTCAATCCTCAGTCCTCAAATCTCTATTCTGAATCCTCAATCCTGCATCCTCAGTCCTCAGCACCCAGTCCTCAACAATCAGTTGTCAATCCTCAATCCCCAATAGAATATCCTCAATTCACAGTTTTCAATACTCAATACTCAATCTGCATTCCTCAAATCTCTATCCAGAAACATCAATTCTCATCACTCAACCCTGAACGCTCAGTCCTCAATGTTCAGTCCTCAATCCTCAATTCTCAATCTTCAATTCTCAATACTGAATCTTCAATCCTCAATCCTCAATCCTCAATCCGCAATCCTCAATCCTCAGTACTCACACTCAATTCTCAATTCTCAATCCTCAATCCTCAATCCTCAATCCTCAATCTTCAATCCTCAATAATCAATCTCCAATCCTAGATCCTCAATTCCCAATCCTCAATCCACAATCCTCAATACTCAATCGTCAATCTTCAATCCTCAATACTCAATCTTCAATCCTCAATCCTCAATCCTCAACCCTCAACCGTCAGTCCTCGTCCTGAGTCCACAACCCTCAATCCTCAATACTCAATCTTCAATCCTCAATACTCAGTATTCAATCCTCAATCCTCAATCCTTAATCCTCAATCCTCAATCAGCAATCCTCAGTCCTCAAACATCAATCCAGAATCTTCAATCCTGAGTCCTCAATCTTTAGCCCTCAATCCTCAATCCTCAATCCTAGATCGTCAATCTTCAATCCTCAATACTCAATCTTCAATCCTCAATACTCAACCTTCAATAATCAATCCTCAATTCTCAATCCTCAATACTCAGTCCTCAATCGTCAATCCTCAATCCACAATCCTCAATCTTCTGTTCACGAACCTCAATCCTCTATCCTCAACCCTCAATCTTCAATCCTCGATCCTCAATCCTCAATCCTCAATCCTCAATCCTCAATCTTCAATCGTTAATCCTCAATCCTCAATTCTCAGCCCTCAAACCTCAGTCCTCAGTCCTCAAACCTGAATCCTCAAACCTCAGCCCTCATCATCAATCCTCAATCCTCAATCCTCAATCCTCAATCCTTAATCTTCAATCCTCAATACTCAATATTCAATCCTCAATCCTCAGTCCTCAAATCTCTGTTCTGAATCCTCAATCCTGCATCCTCAATCCTCAGCACTCAGTCCTCAACGTTCAGTTTTCAATCCTCAATCCCCAATAGAATATCCTCAATTCACAGTTTTCAATACTCAATACTCAATCTGCATTCCTCAAATCTCTATCCAGAAACATCAATTCTGATCACTCAACCCTGAACGCTCAGTCCTCAATGTTCAGTCCTCAATCCTCAATTCTCAAACTTCAATCCTCAATACTGAATCTTCAACCCTCAATCCTCAATCCTCAATCCTCAATCCTCAATCCTCAATCCTCAATCCTCAGTAATCAATCCTCAATATTCAATACTCAATCGTCAATCCTCATTCCTCAATCCTCAATCCTCAATCCTCGTTCCACAAACCTCAATCCTCAGCCCTCAGCACTCACACTCAATTCTCAATTCTCAAACCTCAATCCTCATTCCTCAATACTCAATCTTCAATCCTCAATAATCAATCTCCAATCCTAGATCCTCAATCCCCAATCCTCAATCCTCAATCCTCAATCTTCAATCCTCAGACTTCAAACATCAATACTCAACCCTCACACCTCGTCCTCAATCCACAACCCTCAATCCTCAATCCTCAATATTCAATCATTAACATTCAATCTTCAATCCTCAATCCTCAATCCTCAACCCTCAATCCTCAATGTTCAATCCTCAATACCCAATCCTCAGTCTTCAATCCTCAATCCTCAATCCTCAATCCTCAATCCTCAGACCTCAAACCTCAATCCTGAATCCTCAATCCTGAATCCTCAATCCTGATTCCTCAATCTTCAGCCCTGAGTCCTCAACAATCAGTTGTCAATCCTCAATCCTGAATAGAATATCCTCAATTCACAGCTTTCAATACTCAATACTCAATCTGCAATCTTCAGATCCCTATCCACAAACATCAATTCTTATCACTCAACCCTCAATACTCAGTCCATAATCCTCAATCTTCAATCCTCAATCCCCAATCCTCAATCCTCAATCCTCAATCTTAATCTTCTATCCTCAATACTCAATCTTCAACCCTCAATACTCAATCTTCAATCCTCAATCCTCAATCCTCAATCCTCAATCCACAATCCTCAATACACAATCGTCAATCTTCAATCCTCAATACTCAATCTTCAATCCTCAATCCTCAATCCTCAATCCTCAACCGTCAGTCCTCGTCCTGAGTCCACAACCCTCAATCCTCAATACTCAATCTTCAATCCTCAATACTCAATATTCAATCCTCAATCCTCAATCCTCAATCCTCAATCCTCAATCCTCAATCCTCAATCCTCAATCCTCAATCCTCAATCCTCATTCTTCAATCGTCAATACCCAATCCTCAATCTTGAATCCTCAATCCTCAATCCTCAATCCTCAATCCTCAATCCTCAATCCTCAGTCCTCAAACCTCAATCCGGAATCCTCGATCCTGAATCCTCAATCTTCAGCCCTCAGGCCTCTACAATCAGTTGTCAATCCTCAATCCTCAATAGAATATCATCAATTCACAGTTTTCATTACTCAATACTCAATCTGCAATCTTCAAATCTCTATCCACAAACATCAGTTCTCATCACACAACCCTCAACACTCAGTCCCCAATCCTCAATGTTCAATCCTCAATCCTCAATCCTCAATCCACAGTCCTCAACCTTCATTCCTCAATATTCAATCTTCTATGCTCATTCCTCAATCCTCAATCCTCAATTCTCAATCCTCAATCGTCAACCTTCAATCCTCAATACTCAATCTTCAATCCTCAATACTCAATCCTCAATCCTCAATCCTCATTCTTCAATCCTCAATACCCAATCCTCAATCTTCAATCCTCAATCCTCAATCCTCAATTCTCAATCCTCATCCTCAGTCCTCAGTCCTCAAACCTCAATCCTCAACCCTCAGCCCTCATCCCCAATCCTCAATCCTCAATTCTCAATCCTCAATCTTCAATCCTCAATACTCAATATTCAATCCTCAATCCTCAGTCCTCAATCTTCAATCCTCAATGCTCAATCCTCAATCCTCAATCCTCAGTCCTCAATCCTCAATCCTCAATCCTCAATCCTCATTCTTCAATCCTCAATACTCAACCTTCAATAATCAATCCTCAATTCTCAATCCTCATCCTCAGTCCTCAGTCCTCAAACCTCAATCCTCAAACCTCAGCCCTCATCATCAATCCTCAATCCTCAATCCTCAATCCTTAATCTTCAATCCTCAATACTCAATACTCAATCCTCAATCCTCAGTCCTCAAATCTCTATTCTGAATCCTCAATCCTGCATCCTCAGTCCTCAGCACCCAGTCCTCAACAATCAGTTGTCAATCCTCAATCCCCAATAGAATATCCTCAATTCACAGTTTTCAATACTCAATACTCAATCTGCATTCCTCTAATCTCTATCCAGAAACATCAATTCTCATCACTCAACCCTGAACGCTCAGTCCTCAATGTTCAGTCCTCAATCCTCAATTCTCAATCTTCAATTCTCAATACTGAATCTTCAATCCTCAATCCTCAATCCTCAATCCGCAATCCTCAATCCTCAGTACTCACACTCAATTCTCAATTCTCAATCCTCAATCCTCAATCCTCAATCCTCAATCTTCAATCCTCAATAATCAATCTCCAATCCTAGATCCTCAATTCCCAATCCTCAATCCATAATCCTCAATCTTCAATCCTCAGACTTCAAACATCAATACTCAACCCTCAGACCTCGTCCTCAATCCACAACCCTCAATACTCAATCCTCAATATTCAATCATTAACATTCAATCTTCAATCCTCAATCCTCAATCCTCAACCCTCAATCCTCAATGTTCAATCCTCAATACCCAATCCTCAGTCTTCAATCCTCAATCCTCAATCCTCAATCCTCAATCCTCAGACCTCAAACCTCAATCCTGAATCCTCTATCCTGAATCCTCAATCCTGAATCCTCAATCTTCAGCCCTGAGTCCTCAACAATCAGTTGTCAATCCTCAATCCTGAATAGAATATCCTCAATTCACAGCTTTCAATACTCAGTACTCAATCTGCAATCTTCAGATCTCTATCCACAAACATCAATTCTCATCACTCAACCCTCAATACTCAGTCCCTAATCCTCAATCTTCAATCCTCAATCCTCAATCCTCAATCCTAAATCCTCAATCTTAATCTTCTATCCTCAATACTCAATCTTCAATCCTCAATACTCAATCTTCAATCCTCAATCCTCAATCCTCAATCCTCAATCCACAATCCTCAATACTCAATCGTCAATCTTCAATCCTCAATACTCAATCTTCAATCCTCAATCCTCAATCCTCAACCCTCAACCGTCAGTCCTCGTCCTGAGTCCACAACCCTCAATCCTCAATACTCAATCTTCAATCCTCAATACTCAGTATTCAATCCTCAATCCTCAATCCTCAATCCTCAATCCTCAATCCTCAATCCTCAATCCTCAATCCTCAATCCTCAATCCTCAATCCTCATTCTACAATCCTCAATACCCAATCCTCAATCTTCAATCCACAATCTTCAATCCTCAATTCACAATCCTCAATCCTCAGTCCTCAGTCCTCAAACCTCAATCCTCAACCCTTAGCCCTCATCCTCAATCCTCAATCCTCAATCATCAATCCTCAATCCTCAATACTCAATCCTCAATCCTCAATCTTCAATCCTCAGTCCCAAATCCTCAATCTTCAATACACAATCCTCAATCCTCAATTCTCAATACTCATTCTTCAATCCCCAATACCCAATCCTCAATCTTCAATCCTCAATCCTCAATCATCAATTCTCAATCGTCAATCCTCAATCCTCACGCTTCAAACATCAATACTCAACCCTCAGTCGTCGTCCTCAATCCACAACCCTCAATCCTCAATCCTCAATCTTCAATCATTAATATTCAATCTTCAATCCACAATCTTCAATCCTCAATTCTCAACCCTCAATCCTCAATGTTCAATCCTCAATACCCAATCCTCAGTCTTCAATCCTCAATCCTCAATCCTCAGTCCCCAGACCACAAACATCAATCCTGAATCCTCAATCCTGAATCCTCAATCTTCAGCGCTGAGTCCTCAACAATCAGTTGTCAATCCTCAATCCCCAGTAGAATATCCTCAACTCACAGTTTTCAATACTCAATACTCAACCTGCAGTCTTCCGATCTCTATCCACAAACATCAATTCTCATCACTCAACCCTGAATACTCTGTCCCCAATCCTCTATCTTCAATCGTCAATCCTCAATCCTCAATCCTCAATCTTAATCTTCAATCCTCAATACTCAATCTTCAATCCGCAATCCTCAATCCTTAATCCTCAGTCCTCAACCTTCAATCCTCAATACTCAATCTTCAATCCTCAATCCTCAATCGTCAATCCTCAATCCTCAATCCTCAATCCTAAATCGTCAATCTTCAATCCTCAATACTCAATCTGCAATCCTCAATCCTCAATCCTCAGTCCTCAATCCTCATTCTTCAATCCTCAATACCCAATCCTCAATCTTCAATCCTCAATCCTCAATCCTCAATCCTCAATCCTCAATCCTCAATCCTCAATCCTCAATCCTCAATCCTCAATCCTCAGTCCCAAAGCCTCAATCTTCAATACACAATCCTCAATCCTCAATCTTCAATCCTCAATACTCAACCTTCAATCATCAATCCTCAATCCTCAATTCTCAATACTCATTCTTCAATCCCCAATACCCAATCCTCAATCTTCAATCCTCAATCCTTAATCCTCAATTCTCAATTCTCAATCCTCAATCCTCAATCCTCAGACATCAAACGTCAATACTCAACCATCAATCCTCGTCCTCAATCCACAACCCTCAATCCTCGATCCTGAAACTTCAATCATCAATATTCAGTCTTCAATCCTCAATACTCAATCCTCAACCCTCAATCCTCAATGTTCAATCCTCAATACCCAATCCTCAGTCTTCAATCCTCAATCCTCAATCCTCAATCCTCAATCCTCAGACCTCAAACCTCAATCCTGAATCCTCAATCCTGAATCCTCAATCCTGATTCCTCAATCTTCAGCCCTGAGTCCTCAACAATCAGTTGTCAATCCTCAATCCTGAATAGAATATCCTCAATTCACATCTTTCAATACTCAATACTCTATCTGCAATCTTCAAATCTCTATCCACAAACATCAATACTCATCACTCAACACTCAACACTCCGTTCCCAGTCCTCAATCTTAAATCCTCAATCCTCGATCCTCAATCCTCAATCCTCAATGTTCAATCCTCAATACCCAATCCTCAGTCTTCAATCCTCAATACTCAATCTTCAATCCTCAATACTCAATCCTCATTCCTCAATCCTCATTCTTCAATCCTCAATACCCAATCCTCAATCTTCAATCCTCAATCCTCAATCCTCAATTCTCAATCCTCAATCCTCTGTCCTCAGTCCTCAAACCTCAATCCTCAACCCTCAGCCCTCATCCTCAATGCTCAATCCTCAATCCTCAATCCTCAATCTTCAATCCTCAATACTCAATCTTCAATCCTCAATCCTCTGTCCTCAATCTTCAATCCTCAATGCTCAATCCTCAATCCTCAATCCTCAGTCCTCAATCCTCAATCCTCAATCCTCAAACCTCAATCCTCAACCGTCAGTCCTCGTCCTCATACCTCAAACCTCAATCCTAAATCCTCAATCTTCAATCATCAATACTCAATCTTCAATACTCAATCCTCTATCCTCAATCCTCAATCCTCATTCTTCAATCCTCAATACACAATCCTCAATCTTCAATCCTCAATCCTCAATCCTCAATTCTCAGTCCTCAATCCTCAATCCTCAGACCTCAGACATCAATACTCAACCCTCAGTCCTCGTCCTCAATCCACAACCCTCAATCCTCAATTCTCAGTCCTCAAACCTCAATCCTCAATCCTCAGACCTCAATCCTCAACCGTCAGTCCCCGTCCTCAATCCTCAAACATCAATCCTCAACCCTCAATCTTCAATCATCAATACTCAATCTTCAATCCTCAATCCTCAATCCTCAATCCTCAATCCTCAATACTCAACATTCAATACACGACCGTCAACCATCAATCCTCAATACTCAACCATCAATCCTCAATACTCAACCATCAATCCTCAATTCTCAATACTCAATAGAATATCCTGAATTCCCAGGATTCAATACTCAATCCTCAATATTCAATAATCAAATCTCAATCCTCAAACATCAGCACTCAACACTCAATCCTCAACACTCAGTCCTCTCTCTTCAATCCTACATCCTCAATCCTCAATCCTCAAGCGTCAATCCTCAATCCTCAATCCTCAACCCTCAATCCTCAGACCTCAAACCTCAATCCGGAATCCTCAATCCTGAATCCTCAATCTTCAACCGTCAGTCCTCAACAATCAATTCTCAATCCTCAATCCTCAATCTTCAATCCTCAATCCTCAATCCACAATCCTCAATCCTCAATCTTCAAACCTCAATACTCAATCTTCAATCCTCAGTCCTCAATCCTCAATCCTCAATCCTCAATCCTCAATCCTCAATCCTCAATCCTCAATCCTCAATCGTCAATCTTCAATCCTCAATACTCAATCTTCAATCCTCAATCCTCAATCCTCAATCGTCAATTCTCATTCTTCAATCCTCAATACCCAATCCTCAATCTTCAATCCTCAATACTCAATCCTCAATCCTCAATCTTCAATCCTCAATGCTCAATCTTCAATCCTCAATCCTCAATCCTGAATCCTCAATCCTCATTCTTCAATCCTCAATACCCGATCCTCAATCCCCAGTCCTCAATCTTCAATCCTCAATGGTCAATCCTCAATCCTCAATCCTCAGTCCTCAATCCTCAATCCTCAAACCTCAAACCTCAATCCTCAACCTTCAATGCTCAATACTCAGTATTCAATACTCAATCCTCAATCTTCAATCCTCAATCTTCAATCCTCAATCCTCAATCCTCAATCCTCAATCCTCATTCTTCAATCCTCAATCCTCAATCCCCAATCCTCAATCCTCAATCTTCAATCCTCAATACTCAATCTTCAATCCTCAATCCTCAATCCTCAATCCCCAATCCTCAATCCTCAGTCCTCAGTCCTCAAACCTCAATCCTCAACCCTCAGCCCTAATCCTCAATCCTCAGTCCTCGATCCTCAATCCTCAATCCTCAATCCTCAATCCTCAATCTTCAATCCTCAATACTCAATCTTGAATCCTCAATCCTCAGTCCTCAATCTTCAATCCTCAGTGCTCAATACTCAATCCTCAATCCTCAGCCCTCAATTCTCAATCCTCAATCCTCAAACCTCAATTCTCAACCGTCAGTCCTCGTCCTCAAACCTGAACCCTCAATCCTCAATCCTCAATCTTCAATCATCAATACTCAATCTTCAATCCTCAATCTTCAATCCTCAATCCTCAATCCTCAATCCTCAGTCCTCATTCTTCAATCCTCAATCCTCAATCCCCAATCCTCAATCCCCAATCTTCAATCCTCAATACTCAATCTTCAATCCTCAATCCTCAATCCTCAATCCCCAAACCTCAATCCTCAATTCTCAATCCTCAATCCTCAGTCCTCAGTCCTCAAACCACAATCCTCAACCCGCAGCCCTCATCCTCAATCCTCAATCCTCAATCCTCAATCCTCAATCTTCAATCCTCAATACTCAATCTTCAATCCTCAATCCTCAGTCCTCAATCTTCAATCCTCAGTGCTCAATCCTCAATCCTCAATCCTCAGTCCTCAATCCTCAATCCTCAATCCTCAAACCTCAATCCTCAACCGTCAGTCCTCGTCCTCAAACCTCAACCCTCAATCCTCAATCCTCAATCTTCAATCATCAATACTCAATCTTCAATCCTCAATCTTCAATCCTCAATCCCCAATCCTCAATCCTCAATCCTCAATCCTCAATCTTCAATCCTCAATCCTCAATCGTCAATCTTCAATCCTCAATACTCAATCTTCAATCCTCAATCCTCAATCCTCAATCCTCAATCCTCATTCTTCAATCCTCAATACCCAATCCTCAGTCTTCAATCCTCAATCCTCAAACCTCAATCCGGAATCCTCAATCCTGAATCCTCAATCTTCAGCCGTCAGTCCTCGACAATCAATTCTCAATCCACAATCCTCAATCTTCAATCCTCAATCCTCAATCCCCAATCCTCAATCCTCAATCTTCAATCCTCAATACTCAATCCTCAATCCTCAATCCTCAATCCTCAATCCCCAATCCTCAGTCCTCAATTCTCAATCCTCAATCCTCAGTCCTCAGTCCTCAAACCTCAATCCTCAATCCTCAATCCTCAATCCCCAAGACTCAATCCTCAATTCTCAATCCTCAATCCTCAGTCCTCAGTCCTCAGTCCTCAAACCTCAATCCTCAACCCTCAGCCCTCATCCTCAATCCTCAATCCTCAATCCTCAATCTTCAATCCTCAATACTCAATCTTCAAACCTCAATCCTCAGTCCTCAATCTTCAATCCTCAATGCTCAATCCTCAATCCTCAATCCTCAGACCTCAATCCTCAATCCTCAATAGAATATCCTCAATTCACAGTTTTCAACACTCAATCCCCATTCTTCAATCTTCAAATCTCAATCCACAAACATCAATTCTCATCACTCTACCCTCAACACTCAGTCCTCATTCTTCAATCCTCAATCCTCAATCCTCAATCCTCAATGTTCAATCCTCAATACTCAATCTTCAATCATCAACCCTCAATTCTCAATCCTCAATACTCAATACTCAATCGTCAATCCTCAATCCCCAATCCTCAATCCTCAATCCTCAGTCCTCATTCTTCAATCCTCAATCCTCAATCCCCAATCCTCAATCCCCAATCTTCAATCCTCAATACTCAATCTTCAATCCTCAATCCTCAATCCTCAATCCCCAATCCTCAATCCTCAATTCTCAATCCTCAATCCTCAGTCCTCAGTCCTCAAACCTCAATCCTCAACCAGCAGCCCTCATCCTCAATCCTCAATCCTCAATCCTCAATCCTCAATCTTCAATCCTCAATACTCAATCTTCAATCCTCAATCCTCAGTCCTCAATCTTCAATCCTCAGTGCTCAATCCTCAATCCTCAATCCTCAGTCCTCAATCCTCAATCCTCAATCCTCAAACCTCAATCCTCAACCGTCAGTCCTCGTCCTCAAACCTCAACCCTCAATCCTCAATCCTCAATCTTCAATCATCAATACTCAATCTTCAATCCTCAATCCTCAATCCTCAATCCTCAATCCTCAATCCTCAATCCTCAATCCTCAATCCTCAATCCTCAATCCTCAATCGTCAATCTTCAATCCTCAATACTCAATCTTCAATCCTCAATCCTCAATCCTCAATCGTCAATTCTCATTCTTCAATCCTCAATACCCAATCCTCAATCTTCAATCCTCAATACTCAATCCTCAATCCTCAATCCTCAATGCTCAGTCCTCAATCCTCAAACTTCAATCCTCAGTCATAAATCCTCAATCCTCAATACTCAATCCTCAATCCTCAATCTTCAATCCTCAATGCTCAATCTTCAATCCTCAATCCTCGATCCTGAATCCTCAATCCTCATTCTTCAATCCTCAATACCCGATCCTCAATCCCCAGTCCTCAATCTTCAATCCTCAATGGTCAATCCTCAATCCTCAATCCTCAGTCCTCAATCCTCAATCCTCAACCCTCAAACCTCAATCCTCAACCTTCAATCCTCAATACTCAGTATTCAATACTCAATCCTCAATCTTCAATCCTCAATCTTCAATTCTCAATCCTCAATCCTCAATCCTCAATCCTCATTCTTCAATCCTCAATACCCAATCCTCAGTCTTCAATCCTCAATCATCAAACCTCAATCCGGAATCCTCAATCCTGAATCCTCAATCTTCAGCCGTCAGTCCTCAACAGTCAATTCTCAATCCTCAATCCTCAATCTTCAATACTCAATCCTCAATCTCCAATCCTCAATCCTCGATCTTCAATCCTCAATACTCAATCCTCAATCCTCAATCCTCAATCCTCAATCCCCAATCCTCAATCCTCAATTCTCAATCCTCAATCCTCAGTCCTCAGCCCTCAAACCTCAATCCTCAACCCTCAGCCCTCATCCTCAATCCTCAATCCTCAATCCTCAATCCTCAACCTTCAATCCTCAATACTCAATCTTCAATCCTCAATCCTCAGTCCTCAATCTTCAATCCTCAATGCTCAATCCTCAATCCTCAGACCTCAATCCTCAATCCTCAATAGAATATCCTCAATTCAGAGTTTTCAATACTCAATCCCCATTCTTCAATCTTCAAATCTCAATCCGCAAACATCAATTCTCATCACTCTACCCTCAACACTCAGTCCTCAATCTTCAATCCTCAATCCTCAATCCTCAATCCTCAATGTTCCATCCTCAATACTCAATCTTCAATCATCAACCCTCAATTCTCAATCCTCAATACTCAATACTCAATCGTCAATCCTCAATCCCCAATCCTCAATCTTGTATCCTCAATCCTCAATCCTCAATCCTCAATCGTCAATCCTCAATCTTCAATCATCAATACTCAATCTTCAATCCTCAATCCTCAATCCTCAATCCCCAATCCTCAATCCTCAATCCTCAACCCTCAATCCTGAATCTTCAATCCTCAATCCTCAATCGTCAATCTTCAATCCTCAATACTCAATCTTGAATCCTCAATCCTCAATCCTCAATCCTCAATCCTCAATCCTCATTCTTCAATCCTCAATACACAATCCTCAATCTTCAATCCTCAATCCTCAATCCTCAATTCTCAGTCCTCAATCCTCAATCCTCAGACCTCAAACATCAATACTCAGCCCTCAGTCCTCGTCCTCAATACTCAATCCTCAATCCACAAACTTCAATCCTCTGTCCCAAATCCTCAATCCTCAATCCTCAATCCTCAATCCTCAATCCTCAGACCTCAAACCTCAATCCTGAATCCTCTATCCTGAATCCTCAATCCTGAATCCTCAATCTTCAGCCCTGAGTCCTCAACAATCAGTTGTCAATCCTCAATCCTGAATAGAATATCCTCAATTCACAGCTTTCAATACTCAGTACTCAATCTGCAATCTTCAGATCTCTATCCACAAACATCAATTCTCATCACTCAACCCTCAATACTCAGTCCCTAATCCTCAATCTTCAATCCTCAATCCTCAATCCTCAATCCTAAATCCTCAATCTTAGTCTTCTATCCTCAATACTCAATCTTCAATCCTCAATACTCAATCTTCAATCCTCAATCCTCAATCCTCAATCCTCAATCCACAATCCTCAATACTCAATCGTCAATCTTCAATCCTCAATACTCAATCTTCAATCCTCAATCCTCAATCCTCAACCCTCAACCGTCAGTCCTCGTCCTGAGTCCACAACCCTCAATCCTCAATACTCAATCTTCAATCCTCAATACTCAGTATTCAATCCTCAATCCTCAATCCTTAATCCTCAATCCTCAATCAGCAATCCTCAGTCCTCAAACATCAATCCTCAATCCTCAAACCTCAATCCTCAATCGTCAGCCCGCGTCCTCAATCCTCAACACTCAATCCTCAATCCTCATTCTTCAATCCTCAATACCCAATCCTCAATCTTCAATCCTCAATCCTCAATCCTCAATCCTCAATTCTCAATCCTCAATCCTCAGTCCTCAGTCCTCAAACCTCAATCCTCAATCCTCAGCCCTCATCCTCAATCCTCAATCCTCAATCCTCAATCCTCAATCCTCAATCTTCAATCCTCAATACTCAATCCCCAATCCTCAATCCTCAATCCTCAGTCCTCACTCCTCAAACCTCAATCCTCAATCCTCAGCCCTCATCCTCAATCCTCAATCCTCAATCCTCAATCCTCAATCTTCAATCCTCAATACTCAATCCCCAATCCTCAATCCTCAATCCTCAGTCCTCAATCCTCAATCTACTATCCTCAATACTCAGTCTTCAATCCTCAATCCTCAATCCTCAATCCTCAAGCGTCAATCCTCAATCCTCAATCCTCAACCCTCAATCCTCAGTCCTCAAACCTCAATCCCGAATCCTCAATCCTGAATCCTCTATCTTCAGCCCTCAGTCCTCAAAAATCAATTGTCAATCCTCAATCATCAATAGAATATCCTCAATTCATAGTTTTCAATACTGAACCCCATCCTTCAATCTTCAAATCTCAATCCACAAACATTAATTCTCATCACTCAACCATCAACACCCTGTCCTCAATCTTCAATCCTCAATCCTCAATCCTCAACCTTCAATCCTCAATACTTAATACTCAATCCTCAATCCTCAATTCTCAGTCCTCAATACTCAATCCTCAATCGTCAATCCTCAATCCCCAAACCTCAATCTTCAATCCTCAATCCTCAATCCTCAATCCTCAACCCTCAATATTCAACACACCACCCTCAACCATCAATCGTGAATACTCAACAATCAATGCTCAATTCTCAATACTCAATAGAATATCCTGAACTCTCATGGTTCAATACTCAATCCACAAAATTCAATAATCAAATCTCAATCCTCAAACATCAATTCTCAACCCTCAATCCTCAATACTCAGTCCTCTCTCTTCAATCCTCCATCCTCAATTCTCAACGCTCAATCCTCAGTCATCAATACTCAATCTTCAATACTCAATCCTCAATCCTCAATCCTCAACCCTCAATCCTCAATCCTCAACCCTCAATCCTCATTCCTCAAACCTCAATCCACAACCCTGAGTCCTCATCCTCAATTCTCAATTCTCAATCCTCAATCCTCAATCCCCAATCTTCAATCCTCAATAATCAATCTCCAATCCTAGATCCTCAATCCCCAATCTTCAATCCTTAATGCTCAACCTTCAATCCTCATTCCCCAGTCCTCAATCTTCAATCCTCAATGCTCAATCCGCACTCCTCAATCATCAGTCCTCAATCCTCAACCCTCAACCCTCAAACCTCAATCCACAACCGTCAGTCCTCGTCCTCAATCGTCAACCCTCAATCCTCAATCCTCAATCTTCAATCCTCAATACTCAATATTCAATACTCAATCCTATATCTTCAATCCTCAATACTCAATCCTCAATCCTCAATACTCAATCCTCAATCCTCAAACTTCAATCCTCAATCCTCAATCCTCAATCCTCAATCTTCAATCCTCAGTCCCAAATCCTCAATCTTCAATACGCAATCCTCAATCCTCAATCTTCAATCCTCAATACTCAATCTTCAATCATCAATCCTCAATCCTCAATCCTCAATCCTCAATACTCATTCTTCAATACCCAATACCCAATCCTCAATCTTCAATCCTCAATCCTTAATCCTCAATTCTCAATCCTCAATCTCCAATCCGGAATACTCAATCTTCAATCCTCGATCCTCAATCCTCAATCCTCAATCCTCATTCTTCAATCCTCAATACCCAATCCTCAATCTTCAATCGTTAATCCTCAATCCTCAATTCTCAGCCCTCAAACCTCAGTCCTCAGTCCTCAAACCTGAATCCTCAAACCTCAGCCCTCATCATCAATCCTCAATCCTCAATCCTCAATCCTTAATCTTCAATCCTCAATACTCAAAATTCAATCCTCAATCCTCAGTCCTCAAATCTCTATTCTGAATCCTCAATCCTGCATCCTCAATCCTCAGCACTCAGTCCTCAACAATCAGTTGTCAATCCTCAATCCCCAATAGAATATCCTCAATTCACAGTTTTCAATACTCAATACTCAATCTGCGTTCCTCAAATCTCTATCCAGAAACATCAATTCTCATCACTCAACCCTGAACGCTCAGTCCTCAATGTTCAGTCCTCAATCCTCAATTCTCAGTCTTCAATCCTCAATACTGAATCTTCAACCCTCAATCCTCAATCCTCAATCCTCAATCCTCAATCCTCAATCCTCAATCCTCAATCCTCAGTAATCAATCCGCAATCTTCAATACTCAATCGTCAATCCTCATTCCTCAATCCTCAATCCTCAATACTCGTTCCTCAAACCTCAATCCTCAACCCTCAGTACTCACACTCAATTCTCAATTCTCAATCCTCAATCCTCAATCCTCAATCCTCAATCTTCAATCCTCAATAATCAATCTCCAATCCTAGATCCTCAATCCCCAATCCTCAATCCTTAATCCTCAATCTTCAATCCTCAGACTTCAAACATCAATACTCAACCCTCAGACCTCGTCCTCAATCCACAACCCTCAATCCTCAATCCTCAATATTCAATCATTAACATTCAATCTTCAATCCTCAATCCTCAATCCTCAATGTTCAATCCTCAATACCCAATCCTCAGTCTTCAATCCTCAATCCTCAATCCTCTATCCTCAATCCTCAGACCTCAAACCTCAATTCTGTATCCCCAATCCTGAATCCTCAATCCTGATTCCTCAATCTTCAGCCCTGAGTCCACAACAATCAGTTGTCAATCCTCAATCCTGAATAGAATATCCTCAATTCACAGCTTTCAATACTCAATACTCAATGTGCAATCTTCAGATCTCTATCCACAAACATCAATTCTTATCACTCAACCCTCAATACTCAGTCCCTAATCCTCAATCTTCAATCCCCAATCTCCAACCCTCAATCCTCAATCCTGAATCTTAACATTCTATCCTCAATACTCAATCTTCAATCCTCAATACTCAATCTTCAATCCTCAATCCTCAATCCTCAATCCTCAATCCACAATCCTCAATACACAATCGTCAATCTTCAATCCTCAATACTCAATCTTCAATCCTCAATCCTCAATCCTCAATCCTCAACCGTCAGTCCTCGTCCTGAGTCCACAACCCTCAATCCTCAATACTCAATCTTCAATCCTCAATACTCAATATTCAATCCTCAATCCTCAATCATCAATCCTCAACCCTCAATCCTCAATCCTCTATCCTCAATCCTCAATCCTCAATCCTGAATCCTCATTCTTCAATCGTCAATACCCAATCCTCAATCTTCAATCCTCAATCCTCAATCCTCAATCCTCACTCCTCAATCCTCAATCCTCAGTCCTCAAACCTCAATCCGGAATCCTCGATCCTGAATCCTCAATCTTCAGCCCTCAGGCCTCTACAATCAGTTGTCAATCCTCAATCCTCAATAGAATATCATCAATTCACAGTTTTCATTACTCAATACTCAATCTGCAATCTTCAAAACTCTATCCACAAACATCTCATCACACAACCCTCAACACTCAGTCCCCAATCCTCAATGTTCAATCCTCAATCCTCAATCCCCAATCCTCAATCCTCAATCCTCAATCCTCAATCCTCAATCTTCAATCCTCAATCATCAATCGTCGATCTTCAATCCTCAATACTCAATCTTCAATCCTCAATCCTCAATCCTCAATCCTCAATCCTCATTCTTCAATCCTCAATACACAATCCTCAATCTTCAATCCTCAATCCTCAATCCTCAATTCCCAGTCCTCAATCCACAATCCTCAGACCTCAAACATCAATACTCAACCCTCAGTCCTCGTCCTCAATCCACAACCCTCAATCCTCAATCCTCAGTCCTCAAACCTCAATCCTCAATCCTCAGACCTCAATCCTCAACCGTCAGTCCCCGCTCTGAATCCTCAAACATCGATCCTCAACCCTCAATCTTCAATCATCAATACTCAATCTTCAATCCTCAATCCTCAATCCTCAATCCTCAATCCTCAATCCTCAACATTCAACACTCGACCCTCAACCATCAATCCTCAATACTCAACCATCAATCCTCAATTCTCAATACTCAATAGAATATCCTGAATTCCCATGATTCAATACTCAATCCTCAATATTCAATAATCAAATCTCAATCCTCAATACTCAATCTTCAATACTCAATCCTCAATCCTCAATCGTCAATCCTCATTCTTCAATCCTCAATACCCAATCCTCAATCTTCAATCCTCAATACTCTATCCTCAATCCTCAATACTGAATCCTCAATACTCAAACTTCAATCCTCAGTCCCAAATCCTCAATCCTCAATACTCAATCCTCAATCCTCAATCTTTAATCCTCAATGCTCAATCTTCAATCCTCAATCCTCAATCCTGAATCCCCAATACTCATTCTTCAATCCTCAATACCCGATCCTCAATCCCCAGTCCTCAATCTTCAATCCTCAATGGTCAATCCTCAATCCTCAATCCTCAGTCCTCAATCCTCAATCCTCAATCCTCAATCTTCAATAATCAATACTCAATCTTCAATCCTCAATCCTCAATCCTCAATCCTCAATCCTCAATCCTCAATCCTCAATCCTCAATCCTCAATCGTCAATCTTCAATCTTCAATACACAATCTTCAATCCTCAATCCTCAATCCTCAATCGTCGATCCTCATTCTTCAATCCTCAATACCCAATCCTCAATCTTCAATCCTCAATACTCAATCCTCAATCCTCAATCCTCAATCCTCAATCCTCAAACTTCAATCCTCAGTCCCAAATCCTCAATCCTCAATACTCAATCCTCAATCCTCAATCTTCAATCCACAATACTCGATCTTCAATCCTCAATCCTCAATCCTCAATCCTCAAACCTCATTCTTCAATCCACAATACCCGATCCTCAATCCCCAGTCCTCAATCTTCAATCCTCAATGGTCAATCCTCAATCCTCAATCCTCAGTCCTCAATCCTCAATCCTCAACCCTCAAACCTCAATCCTCAACCGTCAGTCCTCGTCCTCAATCGTCAACACTCAATCCTCAATCCTCAATCTTCAATCCTCAATGCTCAATATTCAATACCCAATCCTCAGTCTTCAATCCTCAATCCTCAATCCTCAAATCTCAATCCTCAATCCTCAGTCCACAGTCCTCAAACCTCAATCCTCAACCCTCAGCCCTCATCCTCAATCCTCAATCCTCAATCCACAATCCTCAATCTTCAATCCTCAATACTCAACCTTCAATAATCAATCCTCAATCCTCAATCCTCAGTACTCAATACTCAATCGTCAATCCTCAATCCCCAATCCTCAATCTCCAATAATCAATCCTCAATCCTCAATCCTCAACCCTCAATATTCAATACTCAATACTCAATCTTCAATCCTCAATCCTCAATCCTCAATCCTCAATCCTCAGTCCACAATCCTCAATCTTCTATCGTCAATACTCAGCCTTCAATCCTCAATCCTCAATCCTCAATCCTCAATCCTCCCATCTTCAAGCCTCAATACTCAATCTGCAATCCTCAATCCTCAATCCTCCATTCTCAACCCTCAATCCTCAAGCGTCAATCCTGTATCCTCAATCCTCAATCCTCAGCCTTCAATCCTCAATTCTCAATCTTCAATCCTCAATCCTCAATTCTCAATCCTCAATACTCAATCCTCAAACCTCAATCCTCAACCGTCAGTCCTCGTCCTCAATCCTCAAACCTCAATACACAATCCTCAATATTCAATCATCAATACTCAATCTTCAATCCTCAATCCACAATCCTCAATCCTCAATCCTCAATCCTCAATATTCAGCACACAACCCTCATCCATCAATCCTCAATACTCAACCATCAATCCTCAATTCCCAATACTCAATAGAATATACTGAATTCTCATGGTTGAATACTCGATCCAAAATATTCAATAATCAAGTCTCAATCATCAAACATCAATCCTCAACACTCAATCCTCTACACTCAGTCCTCTCTCTTCAATCCTCCATCCTCAATCCTCAATCCTCAAGCGTCAATCCTCAATCCTCAATCCTCAATCCTCAACCCTCAATCCTCAGTCCTCAAACCTCAATCCCGAATTCTCAATCCTGAATCCTCAATCTTCAGCCATCAGTCCTCAACAATCAGTTGTCAATCCTCAATCCTCAATAGAATATCCTCAATTCACAGTTTTCAATACTCAATCACTATACTTCAATCTTCAAATCTCAATCCACAAACATCAATTCTCATCACTCTACCCACAACACTCAGTCCTCAATCTTCAATCGTCAACCCTCAATCCTCAATCCTCAATGCTCAATCCTCAATACTCAATCTTCAATCATCAATCCTCAGTACTCAATCCTCAATACTCAATACTAAATCGTCAATCCTCAATCCCCAATCCTCAATCTCCAATCCTCAATCCTCAATCCTCCATCCTCAATCCTCAATCTTCAATCCTGAATACTCAATATTCAATACTCAATGTTCAATCCTCAACAGCCAATCCTCAATCTTCAATCCTCAATCGTCAATCCTCAATCCTCAATCCTCAATCCTCAATCCTCAATCCTGAATCTTCAATCCTCAATCCTCAGTCCTTTAATCCTCAATCCTCAATTTTCAATCCTCAGTCCTCAATCCTCAATCTTCAACCCTCAATCCTCAACACTCAATCCTCGATCCTCAGTCCTCAATCCTCAATGCTCAATCCTCAATGCTCAATACGCAATACCCAATCCTAAATCTTCAATCCTCAATCCTCAATACTCAATCCTTAATCCTCAATCCTCTATCCTCAGTCCTCAAACCTCAATCCTCAATCCTCAATCCTCAATCCTCAATCCTCAATCCTCAATCTTCAATCATCCATACTCAAACTGCAATCCTCAATCCTCAGTCCGGACTCCTCAATCGACAACCCTCAATCCTCAATCCTCAATCTTCAATCATTAATATTCAATCTTCAATCCACAATCTTCAATCCTCAATTCTCAACCCTCAATCCTCAATGTTCAATCCTCAATACCCAATCCTCAGTCTTCAATCCTCAATCCTCAATCCTTAATCCCCAGACCACAAACCTCAATCCTGAATCCTCACTCCTGAATCCTCAATCTTCAGCACTAAGTCCTCAACAGTCAGTTGTCAATCCTCAATCCCCAATAGAATATCCTCAATTCACAGTTTTCAATACTCAATACTCAATCTGCAGTCTTCAGATCTCTATCCACAAACATCAATTCTCATCACTCAACCCTCAATACTCAGTCCCCAATCCTCAATCCTCAATGTTCAATCCTCAATACCCAATCCTCAATCTTCAATCCTCAATCCTCAATCCTCAATCCTCAATCCTCAATCCTTAATCCTCAATCCTCAATCAGCAATCCTCAGTCCTCAAACATCAATCCAGAATCTTCAATCCTGAGTCCTCAATCTTTAGCCCTCAATCCTCAATCCTCAATCCTAGATCGTCAATCTTCAATCCTCAATACTCAATCTTCAATCCTCAATACTCAACCTTCAATAATCAATCCTCAATTCTCAATCCTCAATACTCAGTCCTCAATCGTCAATCCTCAATCCACAATCCTCAATCTTCTGTTCACGAACCTCAATCCTCTATCCTCAACCCTCAATCTTCAATCCTCGATCCTCAATCCTCAATCCTCAATCCTCAATCCTCAATCTTCAATCGTTAATCCTCAATCCTCAATTCTCAGCCCTCAAACCTCAGTCCTCAGTCCTCAAACCTGAATCCTCAAACCTCAGCCCTCATCATCAATCCTCAATCCTCAATCCTCAATCCTCAATCCTTAATCTTCAATCCTCAATACTCAATATTCAATCCTCAATCCTCAGTCCTCAAATCTCTGTTCTGAATCCTCAATCCTGCATCCTCAAACCTCAGCACTCAGTCCTCAACGTTCAGTTTTCAATCCTCAATCCCCTATAGAATATCCCCAATTCACAGTTTTCAATACTCAATACTCAATCTGCATTCCTCAAATCTCTATCCAGAAACATCAATTCTCATCACTCAACCCTGAACGCTCAGTCCTCAATGTTCAGTCCTCAATCCTCAATTCTCAAACTTCAACCCTCAATACTGAATCTTCAACCCTCAATCCTCAATCCTCAATCCTCAATCCTCAATCCTCAATCCTCAATCCTCAGTAATCAATCCTCAATGTTCAATACTCAATCGTCAATCCTCATTCCTCAATCCTCAATCCTCAATCCTCGTTCCTCAAACCTCAATCCTCAGCCCTCAGCACTCACACTCAATTCTCAATTCTCAAACCTCAATCCTCATTCCTCAATACTCAATCTTCAATCCTCAATAATCAATCTCCAATCCTAGATCCTCAATCCCCAATCCTCAATCCTCAATCCTCAATCTTCAATCCTCAGACTTCAAACATCAATACTCAACCCTCAGACCTCGTCCTCAATCCACAACCCTCAATCCTCAATCCTCAATATTCAATCATTAACATTCAATCTTCAATCCTCAATCCTCAATCCTCAACCCTCAATCCTCAATGTTCAATCCTCAATACCCAATCCTCAGTCTTCAATCCTCAATCCTCAATCCTCAATCCTCAATCCTCAGACCTCAAACCTCAATCCTGAATCCTCAATCCTGAATCCTCAATCCTGATTCCTCAATCTTCAGCCCTGAGTCCTCAACAATCAGTTGTCAATCCTCAATCCTGAATAGAATATCCTCAATTCACAGCTTTCAATACTCAATACTCAATCTGCAATCTTCAGATCCCTATCCACAAACATCAATTCTTATCACTCAACCCTCAATACTCAGTCCCCAATCCTCAATGTTCAATCCTCAATCCTCAATCCTCAATCCACAGTCCTCAACCTTCATTCCTCAATATTCAATCTTCTATGCTCATTCCTCAATCCTCAATCCTCAATTCTCAATCCTCAATCGTCAACCTTCAATCCTCAATACTCAATCTTCAATCCTCAATACTCAATCCTCAATCCTCAATCCTCATTCTTCAATCCTCAATACCCAATCCTCAATCTTCAATCCTCAATCCTCAATCCTCAATTCTCAATCCTCATCCTCAGTCCTCAGTCCTCAAACCTCAATCCTCAACCCTCAGCCCTCATCCCCAATCCTCAATCCTCAATTCTCAATCCTCAATCTTCAATCCTCAATACTCAATATTCAATCCTCAATCCTCAGTCCTCAATCTTCAATCCTCAATGCTCAATCCTCAATCCTCAATCCTCAGTCCTCAATCCTCAATCCTCAATCCTCAAACCTCAATCCTCAACCGTCAGTCCTCGTCCTCAAACCTCAACCCCCAATCCTCAATCCCCAATCTTCAATCATCAATACTCAATCTTCAATCCTCAATCCTCAATCCTCAATCCCCAATCCTCAATCCTCAATCCTCAATCCTCAATCCTCAATCTTCAATCCTCAATCCTCAATCGTCAATCTTCAATACACAATCCTCAATCCTCAATCTTCAATCCTCAATACTCAATCTTCAATCATCAATCCTCAATCCTCAATTCTCAATACTCATTCTTCAATCCCCAATACCCAATCCTCAATCTTCAATCCTCAATCCTCAATCATCAATTCTCAATCCTCAATCCTCAGTCTTCAAACATCAATACTCAACCCGCAGTCGTCGTCCTCAATCCACAACCCTCAATCCTCAATACTCAATCTTCAATCATTAATATTCAATCTTCAATCCACAATCTTCAATCCTCAATTCTCAACCCTCAGTCCTCAATGTTCAATCCTCAATACCCAATCCTCAGTCTTGAATCCTCAATCCTCAATCCTCAGTCCCCAGACCACAAACCTCAATCCTGAATCCTCAATCCTGCATCCTCAATCCTCAGCACTCAGTCCTCAACAATCAGTTGTCAATCCTCAATCCCCAATAGAATATCCTAAATTCACAGTTTTCAATACTCAATACTCAATCTGCAGTCTTCAGATCTCTATCCACAAACATCAATTCTCATCACTCAACCCTCAATACTCAGTCCCCAATCCTCAATCCTCAATGTTCAATCCTCAATACCCAATCCTCAATCTTCAATCCTCAATCCTCAATCCTCAATCCTCAATCCTCAATCCTCAATCCTCAATCATCAATCCTCAGTCCTCAAACATCAATCCAGAATCCTCAATCCTGAATCCTCAATCTTTAGCCCTCAATCCTCAATCCTCAATCCTAGATCGTCAATCTTCAATCCTCAATACTCAATCTTCAATCCTCAATACTCAACCTTCAATAATCAATCCTCAATTCTCAATCCTCATCCTCAGTCCTCAGTCCTCAAACCTCAATCCTCAACCCTCAGCCCTCATCCCCAATCCTCAATCCTCAATCCTCAATCCTCAATCCTTAATCTTCAATCCTCAATACTCAATATTCAATCCTCAATCCTCAGTCCTCAAATCTCTGTTCTGAATCCTCAATCCTGCATCCTCAAACCTCAGCACTCAGTCCTCAACGTTCAGTTTTCAATCCTCAATCCCCAATAGAATATCCCCAATTCACAGTTTTCAATACTCAATACTCAATCTGCATTCCTCAAATCTCTATCCAGAAACATCAATTCTCATCACTCAACCCTGAACGCTCAGTCCTCAATGTTCAGTCCTCAATCCTCAATTCTCAAACTTCAACCCTCAATACTGAATCTTCAACCCTCAATCCTCAATCCTCAATCCTCAATCCTCAATCCTCAATCCTCAATCCTCAGTAATCAATCCTCAATGTTCAATACTCAATCGTCAATCCTCATTCCTCAATCCTCAATCCTCAATCCTCGTTCCTCAAACCTCAATCCTCAGCCCTCAGCACTCACACTCAATTCTCAATTCTCAAACCTCAATCCTCATTCCTCAATACTCAATCTTCAATCCTCAATAATCAATCTCCAATCCTAGATCCTCAATCCCCAATCCTCAATCCTCAATCCTCAATCTTCAATCCTCAGACTTCAAACATCAATACTCAACCCTCAGACCTCGTCCTCAATCCACAACCCTCAATCCTCAATCCTCAATATTCAATCATTAACATTCAATCTTCAATCCTCAATCCTCAATCCTCAACCCTCAATCCTCAATGTTCAATCCTCAATACCCAATCCTCAGTCTTCAATCCTCAATCCTCAATCCTCAATCCTCAATCCTCAGACCTCAAACCTCAATCCTGAATCCTCAATCCTGAATCCTCAATCCTGATTCCTCAATCTTCAGCCCAGAGTCCTCAACAATCAGTTGTCAATCCTCAATCCTGAATAGAATATCCTCAATTCACAGCTTTCAATACTCAATACTCAATCTGCAATCTTCAGATCCCTATCCACAAACATCAATTCTTATCACTCAACCCTCAATACTCAGTCCCCAATCCTCAATGTTCAATCCTCAATCCTCAATCCTCAATCCACAGTCCACAACCTTCATTCCTCAATATTCAATCTTCTATGCTCATTCCTCAATCCTCAATCCTCAATTCTCAATCCTCAATCGTCAACCTTCAATCCTCAATACTCAATCTTCAATCCTCAATACTCAATCCTCAATCCTCAATCCTCATTCTTCAATCCTCAATACCCAATCCTCAATCTTCAATCCTCAATCCTCAATCCTCAATTCTCAATCCTCATCCTCAGTCCTCAGTCCTCAAACCTCAATCCTCAACCCTCAGCCCTCATCCCCAATCCTCAATCCTCAATTCTCAATCCTCAATCCTTAATCTTCAATCCTCAATACTCAATATTCAATCCTCAATCCTCAGTCCTCAAATCTCTGTTCTGAATCCTCAATCCTGCATCCTCAAACCTCAGCACTCAGTCCTCAACGTTCAGTTTTCAATCCTCAATCCCCAATAGAATATCCCCAATTCACAGTTTTCAATACTCAATACTCAATCTGCATTCCTCAAATCTCTATCCAGAAACATCAATTCTCATCACTCAACCCTGAACGCTCAGTCCTCAATGTTCAGTCCTCAATCCTCAATTCTCAAACTTCAACCCTCAATACTGAATCTTCAACCCTCAATCCTCAATCCTCAATCCTCAATCCTCAATCCTCAATCCTCAATCCTCAGTAATCAATCCTCAATGTTCAATACTCAATCGTCAATCCTCATTCCTCAATCCTCAATCCTCAATCCTCGTTCCTCAAACCTCAATCCTCAGCCCTCAGCACTCACACTCAATTCTCAATTCTCAAACCTCAATCCTCATTCCTCAATACTCAATCTTCAATCCTCAATAATCAATCTCCAATCCTAGATCCTCAATCCCCAATCCTCAATCCTCAATCCTCAATCTTCAATCCTCAGACTTCAAACATCAATACTCAACCCTCAGACCTCGTCCTCAATCCACAACCCTCAATCCTCAATCCTCAATATTCAATCATTAACATTCAATCTTCAATCCTCAATCCTCAATCCTCAACCCTCAATCCTCAATGTTCAATCCTCAATACCCAATCCTCAGTCTTCAATCCTCAATCCTCAATCCTCAATCCTCAATCCTCAGACCTCAAACCTCAATCCTGAATCCTCAATCCTGAATCCTCAATCCTGATTCCTCAATCTTCAGCCCTGAGTCCTCAACAATCAGTTGTCAATCCTCAATCCTGAATAGAATATCCTCAATTCACAGCTTTCAATACTCAATACTCAATCTGCAATCTTCAGATCCCTATCCACAAACATCAATTCTTATCACTCAACCCTCAATACTCAGTCCCCAATCCTCAATGTTCAATCCTCAATCCTCAATCCTCAATCCACAGTCCTCAACCTTCATTCCTCAATATTCAATCTTCTATGCTCATTCCTCAATCCTCAATCCTCAATTCTCAATCCTCAATCGTCAACCTTCAATCCTCAATACTCAATCTTCAATCCTCAATACTCAATCCTCAATCCTCAATCCTCATTCTTCAATCCTCAATACCCAATCCTCAATCTTCAATCCTCAATCCTCAATCCTCAATTCTCAATCCTCATCCTCAGTCCTCAGTCCTCAAACCTCAATCCTCAACCCTCAGCCCTCATCCCCAATCCTCAATCCTCAATTCTCAATCCTCAATCTTCAATCCTCAATACTCAATATTCAATCCTCAATCCTCAGTCCTCAATCTTCAATCCTCAATGCTCAATCCTCAATCCTCAATCCTCAGTCCTCAATCCTCAATCCTCAATCCTCAAACCTCAATCCTCAACCGTCAGTCCTCGTCCTCAAACCTCAACCCCCAATCCTCAATCCCCAATCTTCAATCATCAATACTCAATCTTCAATCCTCAATCCTCAATCCTCAATCCCCAATCCTCAATCCTCAATCCTCAATCCTCAATCCTCAATCTTCAATCCTCAATCCTCAATCGTCAATCTTCAATACACAATCCTCAATCCTCAATCTTCAATCCTCAATACTCAATCTTCAATCATCAATCCTCAATCCTCAATTCTCAATACTCATTCTTCAATCCCCAATACCCAATCCTCAATCTTCAATCCTCAATCCTCAATCATCAATTCTCAATCCTCAATCCTCAGTCTTCAAACATCAATACTCAACCCTCAGTCGTCGTCCTCAATCCACAACCCTCAATCCTCAATACTCAATCTTCAATCATTAATATTCAATCTTCAATCCACAATCTTCAATCCTCAATTCTCAACCCTCAGTCCTCAATGTTCAATCCTCAATACCCAATCCTCAGTCTTGAATCCTCAATCCTCAATCCTCAGTCCCCAGACCACAAACCTCAATCCTGAATCCTCAATCCTGCATCCTCAATCCTCAGCACTCAGTCCTCAACAATCAGTTGTCAATCCTCAATCCCCAATAGAATATCCTAAATTCACAGTTTTCAATACTCAATACTCAATCTGCAGTCTTCAGATCTCTATCCACAAACATCAATTCTCATCACTCAACCCTCAATACTCAGTCCCCAATCCTCAATCCTCAATGTTCAATCCTCAATACCCAATCCTCAATCTTCAATCCTCAATCCTCAATCCTCAATCCTCAATCCTCAATCCTCAATCCTCAATCATCAATCCTCAGTCCTCAAACATCAATCCAGAATCCTCAATCCTGAATCCTCAATCTTTAGCCCTCAATCCTCAATCCTCAATCCTAGATCGTCAATCTTCAATCCTCAATACTCAATCTTCAATCCTCAATACTCAACCTTCAATAATCAATCCTCAATTCTCAATCCTCATCCTCAGTCCTCAGTCCTCAAACCTCAATCCTCAACCCTCAGCCCTCATCCCCAATCCTCAATCCTCAATCCTCAATCCTCAATCCTTAATCTTCAATCCTCAATACTCAATATTCAATCCTCAATCCTCAGTCCTCAAATCTCTGTTCTGAATCCTCAATCCTGCATCCTCAAACCTCAGCACTCAGTCCTCAACGTTCAGTTTTCAATCCTCAATCCCCAATAGAATATCCCCAATTCACAGTTTTCAATACTCAATACTCAATCTGCATTCCTCAAATCTCTATCCAGAAACATCAATTCTCATCACTCAACCCTGAACGCTCAGTCCTCAATGTTCAGTCCTCAATCCTCAATTCTCAAACTTCAACCCTCAATACTGAATCTTCAACCCTCAATCCTCAATCCTCAATCCTCAATCCTCAATCCTCAATCCTCAATCCTCAATCCTCAGTAATCAATCCTCAATGTTCAATACTCAATCGTCAATCCTCATTCCTCAATCCTCAATCCTCAATCCTCGTTCCTCAAACCTCAATCCTCAGCCCTCAGCACTCACACTCAATTCTCAATTCTCAAACCTCAATCCTCATTCCTCAATACTCAATCTTCAATCCTCAATAATCAATCTCCAATCCTAGATCCTCAATCCCCAATCCTCAATCCTCAATCCTCAATCTTCAATCCTCAGACTTCAAACATCAATACTCAACCCTCAGACCTCGTCCTCAATCCACAACCCTCAATCCTCAATCCTCAATATTCAATCATTAACATTCAATCTTCAATCCTCAATCCTCAATCCTCAACCCTCAATCCTCAATGTTCAATCCTCAATACCCAATCCTCAGTCTTCAATCCTCAATCCTCAATCCTCAATCCTCAATCCTCAGACCTCAAACCTCAATCCTGAATCCTCAATCCTGAATCCTCAATCCTGATTCCTCAATCTTCAGCCCAGAGTCCTCAACAATCAGTTGTCAATCCTCAATCCTGAATAGAATATCCTCAATTCACAGCTTTCAATACTCAATACTCAATCTGCAATCTTCAGATCCCTATCCACAAACATCAATTCTTATCACTCAACCCTCAATACTCAGTCCCCAATCCTCAATGTTCAATCCTCAATCCTCAATCCTCAATCCACAGTCCACAACCTTCATTCCTCAATATTCAATCTTCTATGCTCATTCCTCAATCCTCAATCCTCAATTCTCAATCCTCAATCGTCAACCTTCAATCCTCAATACTCAATCTTCAATCCTCAATACTCAATCCTCAATCCTCAATCCTCATTCTTCAATCCTCAATACCCAATCCTCAATCTTCAATCCTCAATCCTCAATCCTCAATTCTCAATCCTCATCCTCAGTCCTCAGTCCTCAAACCTCAATCCTCAACCCTCAGCCCTCATCCCCAATCCTCAATCCTCAATTCTCAATCCTCAATCTTCAATCCTCAATACTCAATATTCAATCCTCAATCCTCAGTCCTCAATCTTCAATCCTCAATGCTCAATCCTCAATCCTCAATCCTCAGTCCTCAATCCTCAATCCTCAATCCTCAAACCTCAATCCTCAACCGTCAGTCCTCGTCCTCAAACCTCAACCCCCAATCCTCAATCCCCAATCTTCAATCATCAATACTCAATCTTCAATCCTCAATCCTCAATCCTCAATCCCCAATCCTCAATCCTCAATCCTCAATCCTCAATCCTCAATCTTCAATCCTCAATCCTCAATCGTCAATCTTCAATACACAATCCTCAATCCTCAATCTTCAATCCTCAATACTCAATCTTCAATCATCAATCCTCAATCCTCAATTCTCAATACTCATTCTTCAATCCCCAATACCCAATCCTCAATCTTCAATCCTCAATCCTCAATCATCAATTCTCAATCCTCAATCCTCAGTCTTCAAACATCAATACTCAACCCTCAGTCGTCGTCCTCAATCCACAACCCTCAATCCTCAATACTCAATCTTCAATCATTAATATTCAATCTTCAATCCACAATCTTCAATCCTCAATTCTCAACCCTCAGTCCTCAATGTTCAATCCTCAATACCCAATCCTCAGTCTTGAATCCTCAATCCTCAATCCTCAGTCCCCAGACCACAAACCTCAATCCTGAATCCTCAATCCTGCATCCTCAATCCTCAGCACTCAGTCCTCAACAATCAGTTGTCAATCCTCAATCCCCAATAGAATATCCTAAATTCACAGTTTTCAATACTCAATACTCAATCTGCAGTCTTCAGATCTCTATCCACAAACATCAATTCTCATCACTCAACCCTCAATACTCAGTCCCCAATCCTCAATCCTCAATGTTCAATCCTCAATACCCAATCCTCAATCTTCAATCCTCAATCCTCAATCCTCAATCCTCAATCCTCAATCCTCAATCCTCAATCATCAATCCTCAGTCCTCAAACATCAATCCAGAATCCTCAATCCTGAATCCTCAATCTTTAGCCCTCAATCCTCAATCCTCAATCCTAGATCGTCAATCTTCAATCCTCAATACTCAATCTTCAATCCTCAATACTCAGCCTTCAATAATCAATCCTCAATTCTCAATCCTCATCCTCAGTCCTCAGTCCTCAAACCTCAATCCTCAACCCTCAGCCCTCATCCCCAATCCTCAATCCTCAATTCTCAATCCTCAATCTTCAATCCTCAATACTCAATATTCAATCCTCAATCCTCAGTCCTCAATCTTCAATCCTCAATGCTCATTCCTCAATCCTCAATCCTCAATTCTCAATCCTCAATCGTCAACCTTCAATCCTCAATACTCAATCTTCAATCCTCAATACTCAATCCTCAATCCTCAATCCTCATTCTTCAATCCTCAATACCCAATCCTTAATCCTCAATCCTCAATTCTCAGCCCTCAAACCTCAGGCCTCAGTCCTCAAACCTGAATCCTCAAACCTCAGCCCTCATCATCAATCCTCAATCCTCAATCCTCAATCCTTAATATTCAATCCTCAATACTCAATACTCAATCCTCAATCCTCAGTCCTCAAATCTCTATTCTGAATCCTCAATCCTGCATCCTCAGTCCTCAGCACCCAGTCCTCAACAATCAGTTGTCAATCCTCAATCCCCAATAGAATATCCTCAATTCACAGTTTTCAATACTCAATACTCAATCTGCATTCCTCAAATCTCTATCCAGAAACATCAATTCTCATCACTCAACCCTGAACGCTCAGTCCTCAATGTTCAGTCCTCAATCCTCAATTCTCAATCTTCAATTCTCAATACTGAATCTTCAATCCTCAATCCTCAATCCTCAATCCGCAATCCTCAATCCTCAGTACTCACACTCAATTCTCAATTCTCAATCCTCAATCCTCAATCCTCAATCCTCAATCTTCAATCCTCAATAATCAATCTCCAATCCTAGATCCTCAATTCCCAATCCTCAATCCACAATCCTCAATACTCAATCGTCAATCTTCAATCCTCAATACTCAATCTTCAATCCTCAATCCTCAATCCTCAACCCTCAACCGTCAGTCCTCGTCCTGAGTCCACAACCCTCAATCCTCAATACTCAATCTTCAATCCTCAATACTCAGTATTCAATCCTCAATCCTCAATCCTTAATCCTCAATCCTCAATCAGCAATCCTCAGTCCTCAAACATCAATCCAGAATCTTCAATCCTGAGTCCTCAATCTTTAGCCCTCAATCCTCAATCCTCAATCCTAGATCGTCAATCTTCAATCCTCAATACTCAATCTTCAATCCTCAATACTCAACCTTCAATAATCAATCCTCAATTCTCAATCCTCAATACTCAGTCCTCAATCGTCAATCCTCAATCCACAATCCTCAATCTTCTGTTCACGAACCTCAATCCTCTATCCTCAACCCTCAATCTTCAATCCTCGATCCTCAATCCTCAATCCTCAATCCTCAATCCTCAATCTTCAATCGTTAATCCTCAATCCTCAATTCTCAGCCCTCAAACCTCAGTCCTCAGTCCTCAAACCTGAATCCTCAAACCTCAGCCCTCATCATCAATCCTCAATCCTCAATCCTCAATCCTCAATCCTTAATCTTCAATCCTCAATACTCAATATTCAATCCTCAATCCTCAGTCCTCAAATCTCTGTTCTGAATCCTCAATCCTGCATCCTCAATCCTCAGCACTCAGTCCTCAACGTTCAGTTTTCAATCCTCAATCCCCAATAGAATATCCTCAATTCACAGTTTTCAATACTCAATACTCAATCTGCATTCCTCAAATCTCTATCCAGAAACATCAATTCTGATCACTCAACCCTGAACGCTCAGTCCTCAATGTTCAGTCCTCAATCCTCAATTCTCAAACTTCAATCCTCAATACTGAATCTTCAACCCTCAATCCTCAATCCTCAATCCTCAATCCTCAATCCTCAATCCTCAATCCTCAGTAATCAATCCTCAATATTCAATACTCAATCGTCAATCCTCATTCCTCAATCCTCAATCCTCAATCCTCGTTCCACAAACCTCAATCCTCAGCCCTCAGCACTCACACTCAATTCTCAATTCTCAAACCTCAATCCTCATTCCTCAATACTCAATCTTCAATCCTCAATAATCAATCTCCAATCCTAGATCCTCAATCCCCAATCCTCAATCCTCAATCCTCAATCTTCAATCCTCAGACTTCAAACATCAATACTCAACCCTCACACCTCGTCCTCAATCCACAACCCTCAATCCTCAATCCTCAATATTCAATCATTAACATTCAATCTTCAATCCTCAATCCTCAATCCTCAACCCTCAATCCTCAATGTTCAATCCTCAATACCCAATCCTCAGTCTTCAATCCTCAATCCTCAATCCTCAATCCTCAATCCTCAGACCTCAAACCTCAATCCTGAATCCTCAATCCTGAATCCTCAATCCTGATTCCTCAATCTTCAGCCCTGAGTCCTCAACAATCAGTTGTCAATCCTCAATCCTGAATAGAATATCCTCAATTCACAGCTTTCAATACTCAATACTCAATCTGCAATCTTCAGATCCCTATCCACAAACATCAATTCTTATCACTCAACCCTCAATACTCAGTCCATAATCCTCAATCTTCAATCCTCAATCCCCAATCCTCAATCCTCAATCCTCAATCTTAATCTTCTATCCTCAATACTCAATCTTCAACCCTCAATACTCAATCTTCAATCCTCAATCCTCAATCCTCAATCCTCAATCCACAATCCTCAATACACAATCGTCAATCTTCAATCCTCAATACTCAATCTTCAATCCTCAATCCTCAATCCTCAATCCTCAACCGTCAGTCCTCGTCCTGAGTCCACAACCCTCAATCCTCAATACTCAATCTTCAATCCTCAATACTCAATATTCAATCCTCAATCCTCAATCCTCAATCCTCAATCCTCAATCCTCAATCCTCAATCCTCAATCCTCAATCCTCAATCCTCATTCTTCAATCGTCAATACCCAATCCTCAATCTTGAATCCTCAATCCTCAATCCTCAATCCTCAATCCTCAATCCTCAATCCTCAGTCCTCAAACCTCAATCCGGAATCCTCGATCCTGAATCCTCAATCTTCAGCCCTCAGGCCTCTACAATCAGTTGTCAATCCTCAATCCTCAATAGAATATCATCAATTCACAGTTTTCATTACTCAATACTCAATCTGCAATCTTCAAATCTCTATCCACAAACATCAGTTCTCATCACACAACCCTCAACACTCAGTCCCCAATCCTCAATGTTCAATCCTCAATCCTCAATCCTCAATCCACAGTCCTCAACCTTCATTCCTCAATATTCAATCTTCTATGCTCATTCCTCAATCCTCAATCCTCAATTCTCAATCCTCAATCGTCAACCTTCAATCCTCAATACTCAATCTTCAATCCTCAATACTCAATCCTCAATCCTCAATCCTCATTCTTCAATCCTCAATACCCAATCCTCAATCTTCAATCCTCAATCCTCAATCCTCAATTCTCAATCCTCATCCTCAGTCCTCAGTCCTCAAACCTCAATCCTCAACCCTCAGCCCTCATCCCCAATCCTCAATCCTCAATTCTCAATCCTCAATCTTCAATCCTCAATACTCAATATTCAATCCTCAATCCTCAGTCCTCAATCTTCAATCCTCAATGCTCAATCCTCAATCCTCAATCCTCAGTCCTCAATCCTCAATCCTCAATCCTCAATCCTCATTCTTCAATCCTCAATACTCAACCTTCAATAATCAATCCTCAATTCTCAGTCCTCATCCTCAGTCCTCAGTCCTCAAACCTCAATCCTCAAACCTCAGCCCTCATCATCAATCCTCAATCCTCAATCCTCAATCCTTAATCTTCAATCCTCAATACTCAATACTCAATCCTCAATCCTCAGTCCTCAAATCTCTATTCTGAATCCTCAATCCTGCATCCTCAGTCCTCAGCACCCAGTCCTCAACAATCAGTTGTCAATCCTCAATCCCCAATAGAATATCCTCAATTCACAGTTTTCAATACTCAATACTCAATCTGCATTCCTCTAATCTCTATCCAGAAACATCAATTCTCATCACTCAACCCTGAACGCTCAGTCCTCAATGTTCAGTCCTCAATCCTCAATTCTCAATCTTCAATTCTCAATACTGAATCTTCAATCCTCAATCCTCAATCCTCAATCCGCAATCCTCAATCCTCAGTACTCACACTCAATTCTCAATTCTCAATCCTCAATCCTCAATCCTCAATCCTCAATCTTCAATCCTCAATAATCAATCTCCAATCCTAGATCCTCAATTCCCAATCCTCAATCCATAATCCTCAATCTTCAATCCTCAGACTTCAAACATCAATACTCAACCCTCAGACCTCGTCCTCAATCCACAACCCTCAATACTCAATCCTCAATATTCAATCATTAACATTCAATCTTCAATCCTCAATCCTCAATCCTCAACCCTCAATCCTCAATGTTCAATCCTCAATACCCAATCCTCAGTCTTCAATCCTCAATCCTCAATCCTCAATCCTCAATCCTCAGACCTCAAACCTCAATCCTGAATCCTCTATCCTGAATCCTCAATCCTGAATCCTCAATCTTCAGCCCTGAGTCCTCAACAATCAGTTGTCAATCCTCAATCCTGAATAGAATATCCTCAATTCACAGCTTTCAATACTCAGTACTCAATCTGCAATCTTCAGATCTCTATCCACAAACATCAATTCTCATCACTCAACCCTCAATACTCAGTCCCTAATCCTCAATCTTCAATCCTCAATCCTCAATCCTCAATCCTAAATCCTCAATCTTAATCTTCTATCCTCAATACTCAATCTTCAATCCTCAATACTCAATCTTCAATCCTCAATCCTCAATCCTCAATCCTCAATCCACAATCCTCAATACTCAATCGTCAATCTTCAATCCTCAATACTCAATCTTCAATCCTCAATCCTCAATCCTCAACCCTCAACCGTCAGTCCTCGTCCTGAGTCCACAACCCTCAATCCTCAATACTCAATCTTCAATCCTCAATACTCAGTATTCAATCCTCAATCCTCAATCCTCAATCCTCAATCCTCAATCCTCAATCCTCAATCCTCAATCCTCAATCCTCAATCCTCAATCCTCATTCTACAATCCTCAATACCCAATCCTCAATCTTCAATCCACAATCTTCAATCCTCAATTCACAATCCTCAATCCTCAGTCCTCAGTCCTCAAACCTCAATCCTCAACCCTTAGCCCTCATCCTCAATCCTCAATCCTCAATCATCAATCCTCAATCCTCAATACTCAATCCTCAATCCTCAATCTTCAATCCTCAGTCCCAAATCCTCAATCTTCAATACACAATCCTCAATCCTCAATTCTCAATACTCATTCTTCAATCCCCAATACCCAATCCTCAATCTTCAATCCTCAATCCTCAATCATCAATTCTCAATCGTCAATCCTCAATCCTCACGCTTCAAACATCAATACTCAACCCTCAGTCGTCGTCCTCAATCCACAACCCTCAATCCTCAATCCTCAATCTTCAATCATTAATATTCAATCTTCAATCCACAATCTTCAATCCTCAATTCTCAACCCTCAATCCTCAATGTTCAATCCTCAATACCCAATCCTCAGTCTTCAATCCTCAATCCTCAATCCTCAGTCCCCAGACCACAAACATCAATCCTGAATCCTCAATCCTGAATCCTCAATCTTCAGCGCTGAGTCCTCAACAATCAGTTGTCAATCCTCAATCCCCAGTAGAATATCCTCAACTCACAGTTTTCAATACTCAATACTCAACCTGCAGTCTTCCGATCTCTATCCACAAACATCAATTCTCATCACTCAACCCTGAATACTCTGTCCCCAATCCTCTATCTTCAATCGTCAATCCTCAATCCTCAATCCTCAATCTTAATCTTCAATCCTCAATACTCAATCTTCAATCCGCAATCCTCAATCCTTAATCCTCAGTCCTCAACCTTCAATCCTCAATACTCAATCTTCAATCCTCAATCCTCAATCGTCAATCCTCAATCCTCAATCCTCAATCCTAAATCGTCAATCTTCAATCCTCAATACTCAATCTGCAATCCTCAATCCTCAATCCTCAGTCCTCAATCCTCATTCTTCAATCCTCAATACCCAATCCTCAATCTTCAATCCTCAATCCTCAATCCTCAATCCTCAATCCTCAATCCTCAATCCTCAATCCTCAATCCTCAATCCTCAATCCTCAGTCCCAAAGCCTCAATCTTCAATACACAATCCTCAATCCTCAATCTTCAATCCTCAATACTCAACCTTCAATCATCAATCCTCAATCCTCAATTCTCAATACTCATTCTTCAATCCCCAATACCCAATCCTCAATCTTCAATCCTCAATCCTTAATCCTCAATTCTCAATTCTCAATCCTCAATCCTCAATCCTCAGACATCAAACGTCAATACTCAACCATCAATCCTCGTCCTCAATCCACAACCCTCAATCCTCGATCCTGAAACTTCAATCATCAATATTCAGTCTTCAATCCTCAATACTCAATCCTCAACCCTCAATCCTCAATGTTCAATCCTCAATACCCAATCCTCAGTCTTCAATCCTCAATCCTCAATCCTCAATCCTCAATCCTCAGACCTCAAACCTCAATCCTGAATCCTCAATCCTGAATCCTCAATCCTGATTCCTCAATCTTCAGCCCTGAGTCCTCAACAATCAGTTGTCAATCCTCAATCCTGAATAGAATATCCTCAATTCACATCTTTCAATACTCAATACTCTATCTGCAATCTTCAAATCTCTATCCACAAACATCAATACTCATCACTCAACACTCAACACTCCGTTCCCAGTCCTCAATCTTCAATCCTCAATCCTCGATCCTCAATCCTCAATCCTCAATGTTCAATCCTCAATACCCAATCCTCAGTCTTCAATCCTCAATACTCAATCTTCAATCCTCAATACTCAATCCTCATTCCTCAATCCTCATTCTTCAATCCTCAATACCCAATCCTCAATCTTCAATCCTCAATCCTCAATCCTCAATTCTCAATCCTCAATCCTCTGTCCTCAGTCCTCAAACCTCAATCCTCAACCCTCAGCCCTCATCCTCAATGCTCAATCCTCAATCCTCAATCCTCAATCTTCAATCCTCAATACTCAATCTTCAATCCTCAATCCTCTGTCCTCAATCTTCAATCCTCAATGCTCAATCCTCAATCCTCAATCCTCAGTCCTCAATCCTCAATCCTCAATCCTCAAACCTCAATCCTCAACCGTCAGTCCTCGTCCTCATACCTCAAACCTCAATCCTAAATCCTCAATCTTCAATCATCAATACTCAATCTTCAATACTCAATCCTCTATCCTCAATCCCCAATCCTCAATCCTCAATCCTCAATCCTCAATCCTCATTCTTCAATCCTCAATACACAATCCTCAATCTTCAATCCTCAATCCTCAATCCTCAATTCTCAGTCCTCAATCCTCAATCCTCAGACCTCAGACATCAATACTCAACCCTCAGTCCTCGTCCTCAATCCACAACCCTCAATCCTCAATTCTCAGTCCTCAAACCTCAATCCTCAATCCTCAGACCTCAATCCTCAACCGTCAGTCCCCGTCCTCAATCCTCAAACATCAATCCTCAACCCTCAATCTTCAATCATCAATACTCAATCTTCAATCCTCAATCCTCAATCCTCAATCCTCAATCCTCAATACTCAACATTCAATACACGACCGTCAACCATCAATCCTCAATACTCAACCATCAATCCTCAATACTCAACCATCAATCCTCAATTCTCAATACTCAATAGAATATCCTGAATTCCCAGGATTCAATACTCAATCCTCAATATTCAATAATCAAATCTCAATCCTCAAACATCAGCACTCAACACTCAATCCTCAACACTCAGTCCTCTCTCTTCAATCCTACATCCTCAATCCTCAATCCTCAAGCGTCAATCCTCAATCCTCAATCCTCAACCCTCAATCCTCAGACCTCAAACCTCAATCCGGAATCCTCAATCCTGAATCCTCAATCTTCAACCGTCAGTCCTCAACAATCAATTCTCAATCCTCAATCCTCAATCTTCAATCCTCAATCCTCAATCCACAATCCTCAATCCTCAATCTTCAAACCTCAATACTCAATCTTCAATCCTCAGTCCTCAATCCTCAATCCTCAATCCTCAATCCTCAATCCTCAATCCTCAATCCTCAATCCTCAATCGTCAATCTTCAATCCTCAATACTCAATCTTCAATCCTCAATCCTCAATCCTCAATCGTCAATTCTCATTCTTCAATCCTCAATACCCAATCCTCAATCTTCAATCCTCAATACTCAATCCTCAATCCTCAATCTTCAATCCTCAATGCTCAATCTTCAATCCTCAATCCTCAATCCTGAATCCTCAATCCTCATTCTTCAATCCTCAATACCCGATCCTCAATCCCCAGTCCTCAATCTTCAATCCTCAATGGTCAATCCTCAATCCTCAATCCTCAGTCCTCAATCCTCAATCCTCAAACCTCAAACCTCAATCCTCAACCTTCAATGCTCAATACTCAGTATTCAATACTCAATCCTCAATCTTCAATCCTCAATCTTCAATCCTCAATCCTCAATCCTCAATCCTCAATCCTCATTCTTCAATCCTCAATCCTCAATCCCCAATCCTCAATCCTCAATCTTCAATCCTCAATACTCAATCTTCAATCCTCAATCCTCAATCCTCAATCCCCAATCCTCAATCCTCAGTCCTCAGTCCTCAAACCTCAATCCTCAACCCTCAGCCCTAATCCTCAATCCTCAGTCCTCGATCCTCAATCCTCAATCCTCAATCCTCAATCCTCAATCTTCAATCCTCAATACTCAATCTTGAATCCTCAATCCTCAGTCCTCAATCTTCAATCCTCAGTGCTCAATACTCAATCCTCAATCCTCAGCCCTCAATTCTCAATCCTCAATCCTCAAACCTCAATTCTCAACCGTCAGTCCTCGTCCTCAAACCTGAACCCTCAATCCTCAATCCTCAATCTTCAATCATCAATACTCAATCTTCAATCCTCAATCTTCAATCCTCAATCCTCAATCCTCAATCCTCAGTCCTCATTCTTCAATCCTCAATCCTCAATCCCCAATCCTCAATCCCCAATCTTCAATCCTCAATACTCAATCTTCAATCCTCAATCCTCAATCCTCAATCCCCAAACCTCAATCCTCAATTCTCAATCCTCAATCCTCAGTCCTCAGTCCTCAAACCACAATCCTCAACCCGCAGCCCTCATCCTCAATCCTCAATCCTCAATCCTCAATCCTCAATCTTCAATCCTCAATACTCAATCTTCAATCCTCAATCCTCAGTCCTCAATCTTCAATCCTCAGTGCTCAATCCTCAATCCTCAATCCTCAGTCCTCAATCCTCAATCCTCAATCCTCAAACCTCAATCCTCAACCGTCAGTCCTCGTCCTCAAACCTCAACCCTCAATCCTCAATCCTCAATCTTCAATCATCAATACTCAATCTTCAATCCTCAATCTTCAATCCTCAATCCCCAATCCTCAATCCTCAATCCTCAATCCTCAATCTTCAATCCTCAATCCTCAATCGTCAATCTTCAATCCTCAATACTCAATCTTCAATCCTCAATCCTCAATCCTCAATCCTCAATCCTCATTCTTCAATCCTCAATACCCAATCCTCAGTCTTCAATCCTCAATCCTCAAACCTCAATCCGGAATCCTCAATCCTGAATCCTCAATCTTCAGCCGTCAGTCCTCGACAATCAATTCTCAATCCACAATCCTCAATCTTCAATCCTCAATCCTCAATCCCCAATCCTCAATCCTCAATCTTCAATCCTCAATACTCAATCCTCAATCCTCAATCCTCAATCCTCAATCCCCAATCCTCAGTCCTCAATTCTCAATCCTCAATCCTCAGTCCTCAGTCCTCAAACCTCAATCCTCAATCCTCAATCCTCAATCCCCAAGACTCAATCCTCAATTCTCAATCCTCAATCCTCAGTCCTCAGTCCTCAAACCTCAATCCTCAACCCTCAGCCCTCATCCTCAATCCTCAATCCTCAATCCTCAATCTTCAATCCTCAATACTCAATCTTCAAACCTCAATCCTCAGTCCTCAATCTTCAATCCTCAATGCTCAATCCTCAATCCTCAATCCTCAGACCTCAATCCTCAATCCTCAATAGAATATCCTCAATTCACAGTTTTCAACACTCAATCCCCATTCTTCAATCTTCAAATCTCAATCCACAAACATCAATTCTCATCACTCTACCCTCAACACTCAGTCCTCATTCTTCAATCCTCAATCCTCAATCCTCAATCCTCAATGTTCAATCCTCAATACTCAATCTTCAATCATCAACCCTCAATTCTCAATCCTCAATACTCAATACTCAATCGTCAATCCTCAATCCCCAATCCTCAATCCTCAATCCTCAGTCCTCATTCTTCAATCCTCAATCCTCAATCCCCAATCCTCAATCCCCAATCTTCAATCCTCAATACTCAATCTTCAATCCTCAATCCTCAATCCTCAATCCCCAATCCTCAATCCTCAATTCTCAATCCTCAATCCTCAGTCCTCAGTCCTCAAACCTCAATCCTCAACCAGCAGCCCTCATCCTCAATCCTCAATCCTCAATCCTCAATCCTCAATCTTCAATCCTCAATACTCAATCTTCAATCCTCAATCCTCAGTCCTCAATCTTCAATCCTCAGTGCTCAATCCTCAATCCTCAATCCTCAGTCCTCAATCCTCAATCCTCAATCCTCAAACCTCAATCCTCAACCGTCAGTCCTCGTCCTCAAACCTCAACCCTCAATCCTCAATCCTCAATCTTCAATCATCAATACTCAATCTTCAATCCTCAATCCTCAATCCTCAATCCTCAATCCTCAATCCTCAATCCTCAATCCTCAATCCTCAATCCTCAATCCTCAATCGTCAATCTTCAATCCTCAATACTCAATCTTCAATCCTCAATCCTCAATCCTCAATCGTCAATTCTCATTCTTCAATCCTCAATACCCAATCCTCAATCTTCAATCCTCAATACTCAATCCTCAATCCTCAATCCTCAATGCTCAGTCCTCAATCCTCAAACTTCAATCCTCAGTCATAAATCCTCAATCCTCAATACTCAATCCTCAATCCTCAATCTTCAATCCTCAATGCTCAATCTTCAATCCTCAATCCTCGATCCTGAATCCTCAATCCTCATTCTTCAATCCTCAATACCCGATCCTCAATCCCCAGTCCTCAATCTTCAATCCTCAATGGTCAATCCTCAATCCTCAATCCTCAGTCCTCAATCCTCAATCCTCAACCCTCAAACCTCAATCCTCAACCTTCAATCCTCAATACTCAGTATTCAATACTCAATCCTCAATCTTCAATCCTCAATCTTCAATTCTCAATCCTCAATCCTCAATCCTCAATCCTCATTCTTCAATCCTCAATACCCAATCCTCAGTCTTCAATCCTCAATCATCAAACCTCAATCCGGAATCCTCAATCCTGAATCCTCAATCTTCAGCCGTCAGTCCTCAACAGTCAATTCTCAATCCTCAATCCTCAATCTTCAATACTCAATCCTCAATCTCCAATCCTCAATCCTCGATCTTCAATCCTCAATACTCAATCCTCAATCCTCAATCCTCAATCCTCAATCCCCAATCCTCAATCCTCAATTCTCAATCCTCAATCCTCAGTCCTCAGCCCTCAAACCTCAATCCTCAACCCTCAGCCCTCATCCTCAATCCTCAATCCTCAATCCTCAATCCTCAACCTTCAATCCTCAATACTCAATCTTCAATCCTCAATCCTCAGTCCTCAATCTTCAATCCTCAATGCTCAATCCTCAATCCTCAGACCTCAATCCTCAATCCTCAATAGAATATCCTCAATTCAGAGTTTTCAATACTCAATCCCCATTCTTCAATCTTCAAATCTCAATCCGCAAACATCAATTCTCATCACTCTACCCTCAACACTCAGTCCTCAATCTTCAATCCTCAATCCTCAATCCTCAATCCTCAATGTTCCATCCTCAATACTCAATCTTCAATCATCAACCCTCAATTCTCAATCCTCAATACTCAATACTCAATCGTCAATCCTCAATCCCCAATCCTCAATCTTGTATCCTCAATCCTCAATCCTCAATCCTCAATCGTCAATCCTCAATCTTCAATCATCAATACTCAATCTTCAATCCTCAATCCTCAATCCTCAATCCCCAATCCTCAATCCTCAATCCTCAACCCTCAATCCTGAATCTTCAATCCTCAATCCTCAATCGTCAATCTTCAATCCTCAATACTCAATCTTGAATCCTCAATCCTCAATCCTCAATCCTCAATCCTCAATCCTCATTCTTCAATCCTCAATACACAATCCTCAATCTTCAATCCTCAATCCTCAATCCTCAATTCTCAGTCCTCAATCCTCAATCCTCAGACCTCAAACATCAATACTCAGCCCTCAGTCCTCGTCCTCAATACTCAATCCTCAATCCACAAACTTCAATCCTCTGTCCCAAATCCTCAATCCTCAATCCTCAATCCTCAATCCTCAATCGTCAATCTTCAATCCTCAATACTCAATCTTCAATCCTCAATCCTCAATCCTCAATCGTCAATCCTCATTCTTCAATCCTCAATACCCAATCCTCAATCTTCAATCCTCAATACTCAATCCTCTATCCTCAATACTCAATCCTCAATCCTCAATCTTCAATCCTCAGTCCCAAATCCTCAATCCTCAATACTCAATCCTCAATCCTCAATCTTCAATCCTCAATGCTCAATCTTCAATCCTCAATCCTCAATCCTGAATCCTCAATCCTCATTCTTCAATCCTCAATACCCGATCCTCAATCCCCAGTCCTCAATCTTCAATCCTCAATGGTCAATCCTCAATCCTCAATCCTCAGTCCTCAATCCTCAATCCTCAAACCTCAAACCTCAATCCTCAACCTTCAATCCTCAATACTCAGTATTCAATACTCAATCCTCAATCTTCAATCCTCAATCTTCAATCCTCAATCCTCAATCCTCAATCCTCAATCCTCATTCTTCAATCCTCAATCCTCAATCCCCAATCCTCAATCCTCAATCTTCAATCCTCAATACTCAATCTTCAATCCTCAATCCTCAATCCTCAATCCCCAATCCTCAATCCTCAGTCCTCAGTCCTCAAACCTCAATCCTCAACCCTCAGCCCTCATCCTCAATCCTCAGTCCTCGATCCTCAATCCTCAATCCTCAATCCTCAATCCTCAATCTTCAATCCTCAATACTCAATCTTGAATCCTCAATTCTCAGTCCTCAATCTTCAATCCTCAGTGCTCAATACTCAATCCTCAATCCTCAGCCCTCAATCCTCAATCCTCAATCCTCAAACCTCAATTCTCAACCGTCAGTCCTCGTCCTCAAACCTGAACCCTCAATCCTCAATCCTCAATCTTCAATCATCAATACTCAATCTTCAATCCTCAATCTTCAATCCTCAATCCTCAATCCTCAATCTTCAGTCCTCATTCTTCAATCCTCAATCCTCAATCCCCAATCCTCAATCCCCAATCTTCAATCCTCAATACTCAATCTTCAATCCTCAATCCTCAATCCTCAATCCCCAAACCTCAATCCTCAATTCTCAATCCTCAACCCTCAGTCCTCAGTCCTCAAACCACAATCCTCAACCCGCAGCCCTCATCCTCAATCCTCAATCCTCAATCCTCAATCCTCAATCTTCAATCCTCAATACTCAATCTTCAATCCTCAATCCTCAGTCCTCAATCTTCAATCCTCAGTGCTCAATCCTCAATCCTCAATCCTCAGTCCTCAATCCTCAATCCTCAATCCTCAGACCTCAATCCTCAACCGTCAGTCCTCGTCCTCAAACCTCAACCCTCAATCCTCAATCCTCAATCTTCAATCATCAATACTCAATCTTCAATCCTCAATCTTCAATCCTCAATCCCCAATCCTCAATCCTCAATCCTCAATCCTCAATCTTCAATCCTCAATCCTCAATCGTCAATCTTCAATCCTCAATACTCAATCTTCAATCCTCAATCCTCAATCCTCAATCGTCAATCCTCATTCTTCAATCCTCAATACCCAATCCTCAATCTTCAATCCTCAATACTCAATCCTCTATCCTCAATACTCAATCCTCAATCCTCAATCTTCAATCCTCAGTCCCAAATCCTCAATCCTCAATACTCAATCCTCAATCCTCAATCTTCAATCCTCAATGCTCAATCTTCAATCCTCAATCCTCAATCCTGAATCCTCAATCCTCATTCTTCAATCCTCAATACCCGATCCTCAATCCCCAGTCCTCAATCTTCAATCCTCAATGGTCAATCCTCAATCCTCAATCCTCAGTCCTCAATCCTCAATCCTCAAACCTCAAACCTCAATCCTCAACCTTCAATCCTCAATACTCAGTATTCAATACTCAATCCTCAATCTTCAATCCTCAATCTTCAATCCTCAATCCTCAATCCTCAATCCTCAATCCTCATTCTTCAATCCTCAATCCTCAATCCCCAATCCTCAATCCTCAATCTTCAATCCTCAATACTCAATCTTCAATCCTCAATCCTCAATCCTCAATCCCCAATCCTCAATCCTCAGTCCTCAGTCCTCAAACCTCAATCCTCAACCCTCAGCCCTCATCCTCAATCCTCAGTCCTCGATCCTCAATCCTCAATCCTCAATCCTCAATCCTCAATCTTCAATCCTCAATACTCAATCTTGAATCCTCAATTCTCAGTCCTCAATCTTCAATCCTCAGTGCTCAATACTCAATCCTCAATCCTCAGCCCTCAATCCTCAATCCTCAATCCTCAAACCTCAATTCTCAACCGTCAGTCCTCGTCCTCAAACCTGAACCCTCAATCCTCAATCCTCAATCTTCAATCATCAATACTCAATCTTCAATCCTCAATCTTCAATCCTCAATCCTCAATCCTCAATCTTCAGTCCTCATTCTTCAATCCTCAATCCTCAATCCCCAATCCTCAATCCCCAATCTTCAATCCTCAATACTCAATCTTCAATCCTCAATCCTCAATCCTCAATCCCCAAACCTCAATCCTCAATTCTCAATCCTCAACCCTCAGTCCTCAGTCCTCAAACCACAATCCTCAACCCGCAGCCCTCATCCTCAATCCTCAATCCTCAATCCTCAATCCTCAATCTTCAATCCTCAATACTCAATCTTCAATCCTCAATCCTCAGTCCTCAATCTTCAATCCTCAGTGCTCAATCCTCAATCCTCAATCCTCAGTCCTCAATCCTCAATCCTCAATCCTCAGACCTCAATCCTCAACCGTCAGTCCTCGTCCTCAAACCTCAACCCTCAATCCTCAATCCTCAATCTTCAATCATCAATACTCAATCTTCAATCCTCAATCTTCAATCCTCAATCCCCAATCCTCAATCCTCAATCCTCAATCCTCAATCTTCAATCCTCAATCCTCAATCGTCAATCTTCAATCCTCAATACTCAATCTTCAATCCTCAATCCTCAATCCTCAATCCTCAATCCTCATTCTTCAATCCTCAATACCCAATCCTCAGTCTTCAATCCTCAATCCTCAAACCTCAATCCGGAATCCTCAATCCTGAATCCTCAATCTTCAGCCGTCAGTCCTCGACAATCAATTCTCAATCCACAATCCTCAATCTTCAATCCTCAATCCTCAATCCCCAATCCTCAATCCTCAATCTTCAATCCTCAATACTCAATCCTCAATCCTCAATCCTCAATCCTCAATCCCCAATCCTCAGTCCTCAATTCTCAATCCTCAATCCTCAGTCCTCAGTCCTCAAACCTCAATCCTCAATCCTCAATCCTCAATCCCCAAGACTCAATCCTCAATTCTCAATCCTCAATCCTCAGTCCTCAGTCCTCAAACCTCAATCCTCAACCCTCAGCCCTCATCCTCAATCCTCAATCCTCAATCCTCAATCTTCAATCCTCAATACTCAATCTTCAAACCTCAATCCTCAGTCCTCAATCTTCAATCCTCAATGCTCAATCCTCAATCCTCAATCCTCAGACCTCAATCCTCAATCCTCAATAGAATATCCTCAATTCACAGTTTTCAATACTCAATCCCCAATCTTCAATCTTCAAATCTCAATCCACAAACATCAATTCTCATCACTCTACCCTCAACACTCAGTCCTCATTCTTCAATCCTCAATCCTCAATCCTCAATCCTCAATGTTCAATCCTCAATACTCAATCTTCAATCATCAACCCTCAATTCTCAATCCTCAATACTCAATACTCAATCGTCAATCCTCAATCCCCAATCCTCAATCCTCAATCCTCAGTCCTCATTCTTCAATCCTCAATCCTCAATCCCCAATCCTCAATCCCCAATCTTCAATCCTCAATACTCAATCTTCAATCCTCAATCCTCAATCCTCAATCCCCAATCCTCAATCCTCAATTCTCAATCCTCAATCCTCAGTCCTCAGTCCTCAAACCTCAATCCTCAACCAGCAGCCCTCATCCTCAATCCTCAATCCTCAATCCCCAAGACTCAATCCTCAATTCTCAATCCTCAATCCTCAGTCCTCAGTCCTCAAACCTCAATCCTCAACCCTCAGCCCTCATCCTCAATCCTCAATCCTCAATCCTCAATCTTCAATCCTCAATACTCAATCTTCAAACCTCAATCCTCAGTCCTCAATCTTCAATCCTCAATGCTCAATCCTCAATCCTCAATCCTCAGACCTCAATCCTCAATCCTCAATAGAATATCCTCAATTCACAGTTTTCAATACTCAATCCCCAATCTTCAATCTTCAAATCTCAATCCACAAACATCAATTCTCATCACTCTACCCTCAACACTCAGTCCTCATTCTTCAATCCTCAATCCTCAATCCTCAATCCTCAATGTTCAATCCTCAATACTCAATCTTCAATCATCAACCCTCAATTCTCAATCCTCAATACTCAATACTCAATCGTCAATCCTCAATCCCCAATCCTCAATCCTCAATCCTCAGTCCTCATTCTTCAATCCTCAATCGTCAATCCCCAATCCTCAATCCCCAATCTTCAATCCTCAATACTCAATCTTCAATCCTCAATCCTCAATCCTCAATCCCCAATCCTCAATCCTCAATTCTCAATCCTCAATCCTCAGTCCTCAGTCCTCAAACCTCAATCCTCAACCAGCAGCCCTCATCCTCAATCCTCAATCCTCAATCCTCAATCCTCAATCTTCAATCCTCAATACTCAATCTTCAATCCTCAATCCTCAGTCCTCAATCTTCAATCCTCAGTGCTCAATCCTCAATCCTCAATCCTCAGTCCTCAATCCTCAATCCTCAATCCTCAAACCTCAATCCTCAACCGTCAGTCCTCGTCCTCAAACCTCAACCCTCAATCCTCAATCCTCAATCTTCAATCATCAATACTCAATCTTCAATCCTCAATCCTCAATCCTCAATCCACAATCCTCAATCCTCAATCCTCAATCCTCAATCTTCAATCCTCAATCCTCAATCGTCAATCTTCAATCCTCAATACTCAATCTTCAATCCTCAATCCTCAATCCTCAATACTCAATCCTCATTCTTCAATCCTCAATACCCAATCCTCAGTCTTCAATCCTCAATCCTCAAACCTCAATCCGGAATCCTCAATCCTGAATCCTCAATCTTCAGACGTCAGTCCTCAACAATCAATTCTCAATCCACAATCCTCAATCTTCAATCCTCAATCCTCAATCCCCAATCCTCAATCCTCAATCTTCAATCCTCAATACTCAATCCTCAATCCTCAATCCTCAATCCTCAATCCCCAATCCTCAATCCTCAATTCTCAATCCTTAATCCTCAGTCCTCAGTCCTCAAACCTCAATCCTCAACCCTCAGCCCTCATCCTCAATCCTCAATCCTCAATCCTCAATCTTCAATCCTCAATACTCAATCTTCAAACCTCAATCCTCAGTCCTCAATCTTCAATCCTCAATGCTCAATCCTCAATCCTCAATCCTCAGACCTCAATCCTCAATCCTCAATAGAATATCCTCAATTCACAGTTTTCAATACTCAATCCCCATTCTTCAATCTTCAAATCTCAATCCACAAACATCAATTCTCATCACTCTACCCTCAACACTCAGTCCTCAATCTTCAATCCTCAATCCTCAATCCTCAATCCTCAATGTTCAATCCTCAATACTCAATCTTCAATCATCAACCCTCAATTCTCAATCCTCAATACTCAATACTCAATCGTCAATCCTCAATCCCCAATCCTCAATCTTGAATCCTCAATCCTCAATCCTCAATCCTCAATCCTCAATCCTCAATCCTCAATCCTCAACCCTCAATCCTCAATCTTCAATCCTCAATCCTCAATCGTCAACCTTCAATCCTCAATACTCAATCTTCAATCCTCAATCCTCAATCCTCAATCCTCAATCCTCATTCTTCAATCCTCAATACACAATCCTCAACCTTCAATCCTCAATCCTCAATCCTCAATTCTCAGTCCTCAATCCTCAATCCTCAGACCTCAAACATCAATCCGGAATCCTCAATCCTGAATCCTCAATCTTCAGCCGTCAGTCCTCAACAATCAATTCTCAATCCTCAATCCTCAATCTTCAATCCTCAATCCTCAACCCACAATCCTCAATCCTCAATCTTCAATCCTCAATACTCAATCTTCAATCCTCAGTCCTCAATCCTCAATCCTCAATCCTCAATCCTCAATCCTCAATCCTCAATCCTCAATCCTCAATCGTCAATCTTCAATCCTCAATACTCAATCTTCAATCCTCAATCCTCAATCCTCAATCGTCAATTCTCATTCTTCAATCCTCAACACCCAATCCTCAATCTTCAATCCTCAATACTCAATCCTCAATCCTCAATCCTCAATGCTCAATCCTCAATCCTCAAACTTCAATCCTCAGTCATAAATCCTCAATCCTCAATACTCAATCCTCAATCCTCAATCTTCAATCCTCAATGCTCAATCTTCAATCCTCAATCCTCGATCCTGAATCCTCAATCCTCATTCTTCAATCCTCAATACCCGATCCTCAATCCCCAGTCCTCAATCTTCAATCCTCAATGGTCAATCCTCAATCCTCAATCCTCAGTCCTCAATCCTCAATCCTCAACCCTCAAACCTCAATCCTCAACCTTCAATCCTCAATACTCAGTATTCAATACTCAATCCTCAATCTTCAATCCTCAATCTTCAATCCTCAATCCTCAATCCTCAATCCTCAATCCTCATTCTGCAATCCTCAATACCCAATCCTCAGTCTTCAATCCTCAATCCTCAAACCTCAATCCGGAATCCTCAATCCTGAATCCTCAACCTTCAATCCTCAATACTCAGTATTCAATACTCAATCCTCAATCTTCAATCCTCAATCTTCAATCCTCAATCCTCAATCCTCAATCCTCAATCCTCATTCTTCAATCCTCAATACCCAATCCTCAGTCTTCAATCCTCAATCCTCAAACCACAATGCGGAATCCTCAATCCTGAATCCTCAATCTTCAGCCGTCAGTCCTCAACAATCATTTCTCAATCCACAATCCTCAATCTTCAATCCTCAATCCTCAATCCCCAATCCTCAATCCTCAATCTTCAATCCTCAATACTCAATCCTCAATCCTCAATCCTCAATCCTCAATCCCCAATCCTCAATCCTCAATTCTCAATCCCCAATACTCAATCCTCAATCCTCAATACTCAATCCTCAATCCTCAATCCTCAATCATCAATCCACAATCCTCAATACTCAATCCTCAATCCTCAATCCTCAATCCTCAATCCTCAATCATCAATCCTCCATCTTCAATACTCAATCCTCAATCCTCAATCCTCAATCCTCAATACTAAACCATCAATCCTCAATTCACAATACTCAATAGAATATCCTGAATTCTCAGGATTCAATACTCAAACCTCAATCCTCAGCCCTCAGCCCTCATCCTCCATCCTCAATCCTCAATCCTCAATCCTCAATCCTCAATCTTCAATCCTCAATACTCAATCTTCAATCCTCAATCCTCATTCTTCAGTCCTCAATACCCAGTCCTCAATCTTCAACCCTCAATCCTCAATCCTCAATTCTCAATCCTCAATCCTCAGTCGTCAGTCCTCAAACCTCAGTCCACAAACCTCAGCCATCATCCTCAATCGTCAATCCTCGTTCCTCAGTCCTCAATCCTCAATCCTCAATCCTCAATAGTCAATCTCCAATCCTAGATCCTCAATCCCCAATACTCAAACCTTAATCCTCAATCTTCAATACTCAATCCTCAATACTCAATCCTCAATACTCAATCCTCAATCCTCAATCCTCAATCCCCAATCCTCAATCTTCAATCCTCAGTCCTCAATCCTCAAGCCTCAATCCTCAATCCTCAATCTTCAATCCTGAATACTCAATCTTCAATCCTCAATCCTCAATCCTCAATCCTCAATCCTCAATCGTCAGTCTTCAGTCCTCAATACTCAATCTTCAATCCTCAATCCTCAATCCTCAATCCTCAATCCTCATTCTTCAATCCTGAATACCCACTCCTCAACCTTCGATCCTCAATCCCCAATCCTCAATCCTCAGTCATCAGTCCTCAATCCGCAATCCTCAAACCTCAATCCTCAACCGTCAGTCCTCGTCCTCAAACCTCAATCCCGAATCCTCAATCCTGAATCGTCAATCTTCAGCCCTCAGTCCTCAACAATCAATTGTCAATCCTCAGTCCTCATTAGAATATCCTCAATTCACAGTTTTCAGTACTCAATCCCCAATCTTCAATCTTCAAATCTCAGTCTACAAACATCAATTCGCATCACTCAAGCCTCAACACTCAGTCCTCAATCTTCAGTCCTCAACCCTCAATCCTCAATCTTCAATCATCAATACTCAATCTTCAATCTTCAATCCTCAATTCTCAATCCTCAGTCCTCAATCCTCAATCGCCAATACTCAATCCCCAATCTTCAGCCTTCAGTCCTCAGTACTCAATCCTCAATCATCAATACTCAATGTTCAATCCTCAATACTCAACCTTCAATCCTCAACCCTCAATCCTCAATCAACAATCCTCAATCCTCAATCATCAATCTTCAATCTTCAATACTCAATCTTCAATCCTCAATTCCCAATACTCAATCGTCAATCCTCAATCCTCAATCCTCAGACATCAATCCTCAATCTTCAATACTCAATCGTCAATCCTCAGTCCTCAATTCTCAATCCTCAATCCTCGTTCCTCAAACCTCAACCCTCAACCCTCAGTCCTCATACTCAATTCTCAATTCTCAATCCTCAAACCTCAATCCTCAATCCTCAATATTCAATCATCAATACTCAATCTTCAATGCTCAATCCTCAATCCTCAATCCTCAATCCTCAATCCTCAACATTCAATACACAACCCTCAAACATCAATCCTCAATACTCAATCATCAATCCTCAATTCTCAATACTCAATAGAATATCCTGAATTCTCTGTTTTCAATACTCAATCCTCAATCTTCAATCTTCAAGTCGCTATCCACAGACATCAATTCTCATCACTCAACCCTCAACACTCAGTCCTCAATCTTCAATCCTCAATCCTCAATCCTCAATCCTCAATCGTCAATCCTCAATACCCAAACGTCAACCTTCAATCCTCAATCCCCAATACTCAATCCTCAATCCTCAATACTCAATCCTCAATCCTCAATCCTCAATCATCAATCCACAATCCTCAATACTCAATCCTCAATCCTCAATCCTCAATCCTCAATCCTCAATCATCAATCCTCCATCTTCAATACTCAATCCTCAATCCTCAATCCTCAATCCTCAATACTCAACCATCAATCCTCAATTCTCAATACTCAATAGAATATCCTGAATTCTCAGGATCCAATACTCAAACCTCAATCCTCAGCCCTCAGCCCTCATCCTCCATCCTCAATCCTCAATCCTCAATCCTCAATCCTCAATCTTGAATTCTTAATACTCAATCATCAATCCTCAATCCTCAATCCTCAATCACCAATCCTCAATCCTCAATCCTCAATCGTCAGTCTTCAATACTCAATACTCAATCTGCAAACCTCAGTCCTCAATCCACAATCCTCAATCCTCATTCTTCAGTCCTCAATACCCAGTCCTCAATCTTCAACCCTCAAACCTCAATCCTCAATTCTCAATCCACAATCCTCAGTCCTCAGTCCTCAAACCTCAGTCCACAAACCTCAGCCATCATCCTCAATCGTCAATCCTCGTTCCTCAGTACTCAATCCTCAATCCTCAATCCTCAATAGTCAATCTCCAATCCTAGATCCTCAATCCCCAATACTCAAGCCTTTATCCTCAATCTTCAATACTCAATCCTCAATACTCAATCCTCAATACTCAATCCTCAATCCTCAATCCTCAATCCCCAATACTCAATCTTCAATCCTCAGTCCTCAATCATCAAGCTTCAGTCCTCAATCCTCAATCTTCAATCCTGAATACTCAATCTTCAATCCTCAATTCTCAATCCTCAATCCTCAATCCTCAATCGTTAGTCTTCAATCCTCAATACTCAATCTTCAATCCTCAATCCTCAATCCTCAATCCTCAATCCTCAATCCTCATTCTTCAATCCTGAATACCCACTCCTCAACCTTCGATCCTCAATCCCCAATCCTCAATCCTTAATACTCAATCTTCAATCCTCAATCCCCAGTCCACAATCTTCAAACCTCAATGCACAATCCTCAATCCTCAATCCTCAGTCATCAGTCCTCAATCCTCAATCCTCAAACCTCAATCCTCAACCGTCAGTCCTCGTCCTCAAACCTCAATCCCGAATCCTCAATCCTGAATCGTCAATCTTCAGCCCTCAGTCCTCAACAATCAATTGTCAATCCTCAGTACTCATTAGCATATCCTCAATTCACAGTTTTCACTACTCAATCCCCAATCTTCAATCTTCAAATCTCAGTCTACAAACACCAATTCGCATCACTCAACACTCAACACTCAGTCCTCAATCTTCAGTCCTCATTCCACAATCCTCAATCTTCAATCCTCAATACTCAATCTTCAACCTTCAATCCTCAATTCTCAATCCTCAGTCCTCAATCCTCAATCGCCAATCCTCAATCCCCAATCTTCAACCTTCAGTCCTCAGTCCTCAATCCTCAATCATCAATACTCAATGTTCAATCCTCAATACTCAACCTTCAATCCTCAACCATCAATCCTCAATCAACAATCCTCAATCCTCAATCATCAATCTTCAATCTTCAATACTCAATCTTCAATCCTCAATTCCCAATCCTCAATCGTCAATCCTCAATCCTCAATCCTCAGACATCAATCCTCAATCTTCAATACTCAATCGTGAATCCTCAGTCCTCAATTCTCAATCCTCAATCCTCATTCCTCAAACCTCAACCCTCAACCCTCAGTCCTCATACCCAATTCTCAATTCTCAATCCTCAAACCTCAATCCTCAATCCTCAATATTCAATCATCAATACTCAATCTTCAATGCTCAATCCTCAATCCTCAATCCTCAATCCTCAATCCTCAATATTCAATACACAACCCTCAAACATCAATCCTCAATACTCAATCATCAATCCTCAATTCTCAATACTCAATAGAATATCCTGAATTCTCTGTTTTCAATACTCAATCCTCAATCTTCAATCTTCAAGCCGCCATCCACAGACATCAATACTCATCACTCAACCCTCAACACTCTGTCCTCAATCTTCAATTCTCAATCCTCAATCCTCAATCCTCAATCGTCAATCCTCAATACCCAAACGTCAACCTTCAATCCTCAATCCCCAATACTCAATCCTCAATCCTCAATACTCAATCCTCAATCCTCAATCCTCAATCATCAATCCACAATCCTCAATACTCAATCCTCAATCCTCTATCCTCAATCCTCAATCCTCAATCATCAATCCTCCATCTTCAATACTCAATCCTCAATCCTCAATCCTCAATCGTCAATACTCAACCATCAATCCTCAATTCACAATACTCAATAGAATATCCTGAATTCTCAGGATTCAATACTCAAACCTCAATCCTCAGCCCTCAGCCCTCATCCTCCATCCTCAATCCTCAATCCTCAATCCTCAATCCTCAATCTTCAATCCTCAATACTCAATCCTCAATCCTCAATCGTCAATCCCCAATCCTCAATCTTCAATCCTCAGTCCTCAATCCTCAAGCCTCAATCCTCAATCCTCAATCTTCAATCCTGAATACTCAATCTTCAATCCTCAATCCTCAATCCTCAATCCTCAATCCTCAATCGTCAGTCTTCAGTCCTCAATACTCAATCTTCAATCCTCAATCCTCAATCCTCAATCCTCAATCCTCAATCCTCATTCTTCAATCCTGAATACCCACTCCTCAACCTTCGATTCTCAATCCCCAATCCTCAATCCTTAATACTCAATCTTCAATCCTCAATCCCCAGTCCACAATCTTCAAACCTCAATGCTCAATCCTCAATCCTCAATCCTCAGTCATCAGTCCTCAATCCTCAATCCTCAAACCTCAATCCTCAACCGTCAGACCTCGCCCTCAAACCTCAATCCCGAATCCTCAATCCTGAATCGTCAATCTTCAGCCCTCAGTCCTCAACAATCAATTGTCAATCCTCAGTCCTCATTAGAATATACTCAATTCACTGTTTTCAGTACTCAATCCCCAATCCTCAATCTTCAATCCTCAGTCCTCAATCCTCAAGCCTCAATCCTCAATCCTCAATCTTCAATCCTGAATACTCAATCTTCAATCCTCAATCCTCAATCTTCAATCCTCAATAATCAATCTTCAATCTTCAATCCTCAATTCTCTATCCTCAGTCCTCAATCCTCAATCGCCAATCCTCAATCCCCAATCCTCAACCTTCAGTCCTCAGTCCTCAATCCTCAATCTTCAATCCTCAATTCCCAATCCTCAATCGTCAATCCTCAATCCTCAATCCTCAGTAATCAATCCTCAATCTTCAATACTCAATCCTCAATCCTCAATCCTCAATCCTCAATCCTCAATCCTCAATCCTCATTCCTCAAACCTCAATCCTCAACCCTCAGTCCCCATCCTCAATTCTCAATTCTCAATCCACAATCCTCAATACTCAATCTTCAATCCTCAATCATCAATCTCCTATCCTAGATCCTCAATCCCCAATACTCTATCCTTAATCCTGAATATTCAATCCTCTATCCCCAGTCCACAATCTTCAATCCCCAAAAGCTCAATAATCAATCCTCAATCCTCAGTCCTCAATCGTCAATCATCAGTCCTTAATCTTCAATACTCAATCCTCAATCCTCAATCCTCAATCCTCAATCCTGAATCCTCAATCATCGATCCTGAATCTTCAATACTCAATCCTCAGTCCTCAATCCTTAATCCTCAATCGTCAATCCTCATTCTTCAATCCTCAATACCCAATCCTCAATCCTCAATCCTCAATCTTCAACCCTCAATCCCCAGTCCACAATCTTCAATCCTCAATGCTCAATCCTCAATCCTCAATCCTCAGTCATCAGTCCTCAATCCTCAATCCTCAAACCTCAATCCTCAACCGTCAGTCCTCGTCCTCAAACCTCAATCCCGAATCCTCAATCCTGAATCGTCAATCTTCAGCCATCAGTCCTCAACAATCAATTGTCAATCCTCAGTCCTCATTAGAATATCCTCAATTCACAGTTTTCAGTACTCAATCCCCAATCTTCAATCTTCAAATCTCAGTCTACAAACATCAATTCGCATCACTCAACACTCAACACTCAGTCCTCAATCTTCAGTCCTCAATCCTCAATCCTCAATCTTCAATCCTCAATACTCAGTCTTCAATCCTCAATCCTCAATCCTCAATCCTCAGTCCTCAATCCACAATCATCAATCCTCAATCTTCAATACTCAATCCTCAATCCTGAATCCTCAAATCTCAAACCTCAATCCTCAGTCCTCAGTCCTCAAACCTCAGTCCTCAAACCTCAGCCATCATCCTCAATCGTCAATCCCCGTTCCTCAATCCTCAATACTCAATCTTCAATCCTCCATACTCAATCTCCAATCCTCAATCCTCAATCATCAATCCTCAATCCTCAATCCTCAGTCATCAATCCTTAACCTTCACTACTCAATTCTCATTCCTCAAACCTCAATCCTCAATCCTCAATCCTCATTCCTCAAGCCTCAAACCTCAACCCTCAGTCCTCATTCTCAATTCTCAATTCTTAACCCTCAATCCTCAATCCTCAATCTTCAATCCTCAATCCTCAGTCCTCAATCCACAATCATCAACCCTCAATCTTCAATACTCAATCCTCAATCCTCAATCCTCAATCCTCAGTACTCGATCTTCAATCCTCAATCCTCAATCCTCAATCCTCAACCCTCATCCCTCATCCTCAATCCTCAATCCTGAATCCTCTATCCTCAATCTTCAATCCTCAATACTCAGTCTTCAATCCTCAATCCTCAATCCTCAATCCTCAATCCTCAATCGTCGGTCTTCAATCCTCAATACCCAATCTTCAATCCTCAATCCTCAATCCTCAATCCTCAATCCACATTCTTCAATCCTCGATACCCAATCCTCAATCTTCAATCCTCAATCCCCAATACTCAATCCTTAATCCTCAATCTTGAATCCTCAATCCCCAGTCCACAATCTTCAATCCTCAATGCTCAATCCTCAATCCTCAATCCTCAGTCATCAGTCCTTAATCTTCAATACTCAATTCTCATTCCTCAAACCTCAATCCTCAATCCTCAATCCTGATTCCTCAAACCTCAAACCTCAACCCTCAGTCCTCATTCTCAATTCTCAATTCTTAATCCTCAATCCTCAATCCTCAATCTTCAATCCTCAATCCTCAGTCCTCAATCCACAATCATCAACCCTCAATCTTCAATACTCAATCCTCAATCCTCAATCCTCAATCCTCTGTACTCGATCTTCAATCCTCAATCCTCAATCCTCAATCCTCAACCCTCATCCCTCATTCTCAATCCTCAATCCTGAATCCTCTATCCTCAATCTTCAATCCTCAATACTCAGTCTTCAATCCTCAATCCTCAATCCTCAATCCTCAATCCTCAATTCTCAATTCTCAATCCTCAACCCTCAGCCCTCATCCTCAATCCTCAATGCTGAATCCTCAGTCCTCAATCTTCAGTCCTCAATACTCTGTCTTCAATCCTCAATACTCAATCCTCAATCCTCAGTCCTCAATCCACAATCATCAATCCTCTATCTTCAATACTCAATCCTCAATCCTCAATCCTCAATCCTCAACTCTCAATCCTCAATCCTCAGTCCTCAGTCCTCAAACCTCAGTCCTCAAGCCTCAGCCATCATCCTCAATCGTCAATCCTCGTTCCTCAATCCTCAATCCTCAATCTTCAATCCTCCATACTCAATCTTCAATCCTCAATCCTCAATCCTCAGTCATCAATCCTCAATCATCAATACTCAATCCTCAACCATCAATCCTCAATCCTCAATCCTCAATCCTCATTCCTCAAACCTCAATCCTCAACCCTCAGTCCTCATCCTCAATTCTCAATTCTTAATCCTCAATCCTCAATCCTCAATCTTCAATACCCAATTGTCAATCTTCAATCCTCAATCTCCAATACTCAATCCTCAATCCTCCATTCTCAATCCTCAATCCTCAATCCTCAATCTTCAATCCTCAATACTCAATCTTCAATCCTCAATCCACAATCCTCAATCCTCATTCTTCAGTCCTCAATACCCAATCCTCAATCTTCAACCCTCAATCCTCAATCCTCAATTCTCAATCCTCAATCCTCAGTCCTCAGTCCTCAAACCTCAGTCCTCAAACTTCAGCCATCATCCTCAAACGTCAATCCTCGTTCCTCAATCCTGAATCCTCAATCCTCAATCCTCAATAGTCAATCTCCAATCCTAGATCCTCAATCCCCAATCCTCAATCTTTAATCCTCAATCTTCAATCCTCAATCCTCAATACTCAATCCTCAATACTCAATCCTCAATACTCAATCCTCAATCCTCAATCCTCAATCCCCAATCCTCAATCTTCAATCCTCAGTCCTCAATCCTCAAGCCTCAATCCTCAATCCTCAATCTTCAATCCTGAATACTCAATCTTCAATCCTCAATCCTCAATCCTCTATCCTCAATCCTCAATCGTTAGTCTTCAATCCTCAATACTCAATCTTCAATCCTCAATCCTCAATCCTCAACCCTCAATCCTCATTCTTCAATCCTGAATACCCACTCCTCAACCTTCGATCCTCAATCACCAATCCTCAATCCTTAATACTCAATCTTGAATCCTCAATCCCCAGTCCACAATCTTCAATCCTCAATGCTCAATCCTCAATCCTCAATCCTCAGTCATCAGTCCTCAATCCTCAATCCTCAAACCTCAATCCTCAACCGTCAGTCCTCGTCCTCACACCTAAATCCCGAATCCTCAGTCCTGAATCGTCAATCTTCAGCCCTCAGTCCTCAACAATCTATTGTCAATCCTCAGTCCTCATTAGAATATCCTCAATTCACAGTTTTCAGTACTCAATCCCCAATCTTCAATCTTCAAATCTCAGTCTACAAACATCAATTCGCATCACTCAACACTCATCACTCAGTCCTCAATCTTCAGTCCTCAATCCTCAATCCTCAATCTTCAATCCTCAATAATCAATCTTCAATCTTCAATCTTCAATTCTCTATCCTCAGTCCTCAATCCTCAATCGCCAATCCTCAATCCCCAATCCTCAACCTTCAGTCCTCAGTCCTCAATCCTCAATCTTCAATCCTCAATTCCCAATCCTCAATCGTCAATCCTCAATCCTCAATCCTCAGTAATCAATCCTCAATCTTCAATACTCAATCCTCAATCCTCAATCCTCAATCCTCAATCCTCAATCCTCAATCCTCATTCCTCAAACCTCAATCCTCAACCCTCAGTCCCCATCCTCAATTCTCAATTCTCAATCCACAATCCTCAATACTCAATCTTCAATCCTCAATCATCAATCTCCTATCCTAGATCCTCAATCCCCAATACTCTATCCTTAATCCTGAATATTCAATCCTCTATCCCCAGTCCACAATCTTCAATCCCCAAAAGCTCAATAATCAATCCTCAATCCTCAGTCCTCAATCGTCAATCATCAGTCCTCAATCTTCAATACTCAATCCTCAATCCTCAATCCTCAATCCTCAATCCTGAATCCTCAATCATCGATCCTGAATCTTCAATACTCAATCCTCAGTCCTCAATCCTTAATCCTCAATCGTCAATCCTCATTCTTCAATCCTCAATACCCAATCCTCAATCCTCAATCCTCAATCTTCAACCCTCAATCCCCAGTCCACAATCTTCAATCCTCAATGCTCAATCCTCAATCCTCAATCCTCAGTCATCAGTCCTCAATCCTCAATCCTCAAACCTCAATCCTCAACCGTCAGTCCTCGTCCTCAAACCTCAATCCCGAATCCTCAATCCTGAATCGTCAATCTTCAGCCATCAGTCCTCAACAATCAATTGTCAATCCTCAGTCCTCATTAGAATATCCTCAATTCACAGTTTTCAGTACTCAATCCCCAATCTTCAATCTTCAAATCTCAGTCTACAAACATCAATTCGCATCACTCAACACTCAACACTCAGTCCTCAATCTTCAGTCCTCAATCCTCAATCCTCAATCTTCAATCCTCAATACTCAGTCTTCAATCCTCAATCCTCAATCCTCAATCCTCAGTCCTCAATCCACAATCATCAATCCTCAATCTTCAATACTCAATCCTCAATCCTGAATCCTCAAATCTCAAACCTCAATCCTCAGTCCTCAGTCCTCAAACCTCAGTCCTCAAACCTCAGCCATCATCCTCAATCGTCAATCCCCGTTCCTCAATCCTCAATACTCAATCTTCAATCCTCCATACTCAATCTCCAATCCTCAATCCTCAATCATCAATCCTCAATCCTCAATCCTCAGTCATCAATCCTTAACCTTCACTACTCAATTCTCATTCCTCAAACCTCAATCCTCAATCCTCATTCCTCAAGCCTCAAACCTCAACCCTCAGTCCTCATTCTCAATTCTCAATTCTTAACCCTCAATCCTCAATCCTCAATCTTCAATCCTCAATCCTCAGTCCTCAATCCACAATCATCAACCCTCAATCTTCAATACTCAATCCTCAATCCTCAATCCTCAATCCTCAGTACTCGATCTTCAATCCTCAATCCTCAATCCTCAATCCTCAACCCTCATCCCTCATCCTCAATCCTCAATCCTGAATCCTCTATCCTCAATCTTCAATCCTCAATACTCAGTCTTCAATCCTCAATCCTCAATCCTCAATCCTCAATCCTCAATCGTCGGTCTTCAATCCTCAATACCCAATCTTCAATCCTCAATCCTCAATCCTCAATCCTCAATCCACATTCTTCAATCCTCGATACCCAATCCTCAATCTTCAATCCTCAATCCCCAATACTCAATCCTTAATCCTCAATCTTGAATCCTCAATCCCCAGTCCACAATCTTCAATCCTCAATGCTCAATCCTCAATCCTCAATCCTCAGTCATCAGTCCTTAATCTTCAATACTCAATTCTCATTCCTCAAACCTCAATCCTCAATCCTCAATCCTGATTCCTCAAACCTCAAACCTCAACCCTCAGTCCTCATTCTCAATTCTCAATTCTTAATCCTCAATCCTCAATCCTCAATCTTCAATCCTCAATCCTCAGTCCTCAATCCACAATCATCAACCCTCAATCTTCAATACTCAATCCTCAATCCTCAATCCTCAATCCTCTGTACTCGATCTTCAATCCTCAATCCTCAATCCTCAATCCTCAACCCTCATCCCTCATTCTCAATCCTCAATCCTGAATCCTCTATCCTCAATCTTCAATCCTCAATACTCAGTCTTCAATCCTCAATCCTCAATCCTCAATCCTCAATCCTCAATTCTCAATTCTCAATCCTCAACCCTCAGCCCTCATCCTCAATCCTCAATGCTGAATCCTCAGTCCTCAACCTTCAGTCCTCAATACTCTGTCTTCAATCCTCAATACTCAATCCTCAATCCTCAGTCCTCAATCCACAATCATCAATCCTCTATCTTCAATACTCAATCCTCAATCCTCAATCCTCAATCCTCAACTCTCAATCCTCAATCCTCAGTCCTCAGTCCTCAAACCTCAGTCCTCAAGCCTCAGCCATCATCGTCAATCGTCAATCCTCGTTCCTCAATCCTCAATCCTCAATCTTCAATCCTCCATACTCAATCTTCAATCCTCAATCCTCAATCCTCAGTCATCAATCCTCAATCATCAATACTCAATCCTCAACCATCAATCCTCAATCCTCAATCCTCAATCCTCATTCCTCAAACCTCAATCCTCAACCCTCAGTCCTCATCCTCAATTCTCAATTCTTAATCCTCAATCCTCAATCCTCAATCTTCAATACCCAATTGTCAATCTTCAATCCTCAATCTCCAATACTTAATCCTCAATCCTCCATTCTCAATCCTCAATCCTCAATCCTCAATCTTCAATCCTCAATACTCAATCTTCAATCCTCAATCCACAATCCTCAATCCTCATTCTTCAGTCCTCAATACCCAATCCTCAATCTTCAACCCTCAATCCTCAATCCTCAATTCTCAATCCTCAATCCTCAGTCCTCAGTCCTCAAACCTCAGTCCTCAAACTTCAGCCATCATCCTCAAACGTCAATCCTCGTTCCTCAATCCTGAATCCTCAATCCTCAATCCTCAATAGTCAATCTCCAATCCTAGATCCTCAATCCCCAATCCTCAATCTTTAATCCTCAATCTTCAATCCTCAATCCTCAATACTCAATCCTCAATACTCAATCCTCAATCCACAATCCTCAATCCCCAATCCTCAATCTTCAGTCCTCAATCCTCAATCCTCAAGCCTCAATCCTCGATCCTCAATCTTCTATCCTGAATACTCAATCTTCAATCCCCAAGCCTCAATCCTCAATCCTCAAGCCTCAATCGTCAGTCTTCAATCCTCAATACCCAATCTTCAATCCTCAATCCTCAATCCTCAATCCTCAATCCACATTCTTCAATCCTCAATACCCAATCCTCAATCTTCAATCCTCAATCCCCAATACTCAATCCTTAATCCTCAATCTTGAATCCTCAATCCCCAGTCCACAATCTTCAATCCTCAATGCTCAATCCTCAATCCTCAATCCTCAGTCATCAGTCCTCAATCCTCAATCCTCAAACCTCAATCCTCAACCGTCAGTCCTCGTCCTCACACCTAAATCCCGAATCCTCAGTCCTGAATCGTCAATCTTCAGCCCTCAGTCCTCAACAATCTATTGGCAATCCTCAGTCCTCATTAGAATATCCTCAGTTCACAGTTTTCAGTACTCAATCCCCAATCTTCAATCTTCAAATCTCAGTCTACAAACATCAATTCGCAACACTCAACACTTAACACTCAGTCCTCAATCTTCAGTCCTCAATCCTCAATCCTCAATCTTCAATACTCAATACTCAATCTTCAATCTTCAATCCTCAATTCTCAATCCTCAGTCCTCAATCCTCAATCGCCAAACCTCAATCCCCAATCCTCAGCCTTCAGTCCTCAGTCCTCAATCCTCAATCATCAATACTCAATGTTCAATCCTCAATACTCAACCTTCAATCCTCAACCCTCAATCCTCAATCAACAATCCTCACTCCTCAATCATCAATCTTCAATCTTCAATACTCAATCTTCAATCCTCAAATCCCAATCCTCAATCGTCAATCCTCAATCCTCAATCCTCAGTCATCAATCCTCAATCTTCATTACTCAATCCTCAATCCTCAATCCTCAATCCTCAATCCTCAATCCTCAATCCTCATTCCTCAAACCTCAATCCTCAACCCTCAGTCCCCATCCTCAATTCTCAATTCTCAATCCACAATCCTCAATACTCAATCTTCAATCCTCAATCATCAATCTCCTATCCTAGATCCTCAATCACCAATACTCTATCCTTAATACTCAATATTCAATCCTCTATCCCCAGTCCACAATCTTCAATCCCCAAAAGCTCAATAATCAATCCTCAATCCTCAGTCCTCAATCGTCAATCATCAGTCCTCGATCTTCAATACTCAATCCTCAATCCTCAATCCTCAATCCTCAATCCTGAATCCTCAATCATCCATCCTGAATCTTCAATACTCAATCCTCAATCCTCAATCCTTAATCCTCAATCGTCAATCTTCATTCTTCAATCCTCAATACTCAATCCTCAATCCTCAATCCTCAATCCTCAATTCTCAGTCCTCAATCCTCAGTCCTCAGTCCTCAAACCTCAGTCCTCAAACCTCAGCCATCATCCTCAATCGTCAATCCTCGTTCCTCAATCCTCAATCCTCAATCTTCAATCCTCCATACTCAATCTTCAATCCTCAATCCTCAATCATCAATCCTCAATCCTCAATCCTCAGTCATCAATACTCAATCTTCAATACTCAATCCTCAATCATCAATCCTCAATCCTCAATCCTCAAACCTCATTCCTCAAACCTCAATCCTCAACCCTCAGTCCTCATTCTCAATTCTCAATTCTTAATCCTCAATCCTCAATCCTCAGTCTTCAATCCTCAATACTCAATCTTCAATCTTCAATCCTCAATTCTCAATCCTCAGTCCTCAATCCTCAATCCCCAATCCTCAAGCTTCAATCCTCAATCTTCAATCCTCAAGCCTCAATCCTCAATCCTCAGTCCTCAATCCACAATCATCAATCCTCAATCCTCAGTCATCAGTCCTCAATCCTCAATCCTCAAACCTCAATCCTCAACCGTCAGTCCTCGTCCTCAAACCTCAATCCCGAATCCTCAATCCTGAATCGTCAATCTTCAGCCCTCAGTCCTCAACAATCAATTGTCGATCCTCAGTCCTCATTAGAATATCCTCAATTCACAGTTTTCAGTACTCAATCCCCAATCTTCAATCTTCAAATCTCAGTCTACAAACATCAATTCGCATCACTCAACACACAACACTCAGTCCTCAATCTTCAGTCCTCAATCCTCAATCCTCAATCTTCAATCCTCAATACTCAATCTTCAATCTTCAATACTCAATTCTCAATCCTCAGTCCTCAATCCTCAATCGCCAATCCTCAATCCCCAATCCTCAATCCTCAGTCCTCAATCCTCAATCCTACGTACTCGATCTTCAATCCTCAATCCTCAATCCTCAATCCTCAACCCTCAGCCCTCATCCTCAGTCCTCAATCCTGAATCCTCTATCCTCAATCTTCAATCCTCAATACTCAGACTTCAATCCTCAATCCTCAATCCTCAATCCTCAATCCTCAATCCTCAATCCACAATCCTCAATCTTCAATACTCAATCCTCAATCCTCAATCCTCAATCCTCAACTCTCAATCCTCAATCCTCAGTTCTCAGTCCTCAAACCTCAGTCCTCAAACCTCAGCCATCATCCTCAATCGTCAATCCTCGTTCCTCAATCCTCAATCCTCAATCTTCAATCCTCCATACTCAATCTTCTATCCTCAATCCTCAATCATCAATCCTCAATCATCAATCCTCAGTCATCAATCCTCAATCTTCAATACTCAATCCTCAATCATCAATCCTCAATCCTCAACCCTCAATCCTCGTTCCTCAAACCTCAATCCTCAACCCTCAGTCCTCAACCGTCAGTCCCCGTCCTCAAACCTCAATCCCGAATCCTCAATCCTGAATCGTCAATCTTCAGCCCTCAGTCCTCAACAATCAATTGTCGATCCTCAGTCCTCATTAGAATATCCTCAATTCACAGTTTTCAGTACTCAATCCCCAATCTTCAATCTTCAAATCTCAGTCTACAAACATCAATTCGCATCACTCAAGACACAACACTCAGTCCTCAATCTTCAGTCCTCAATCCTCAATCCTCAATCTTCAATCTTCAATAATCAATCTTCAATCTTCAATCCTCAATTCTCAATCCTCAGTCCTCAATCCTCAATCGACAATCCTCAATCCCCAATCCTCAACCATCAATCCTCAGTCCTCAATCCTCAATCATCAATACTCAATTTTCAATCCTCAATACTCAACCTTCAATCCTCAACCCTCAATCCTCAATCCACAATCCTCAATCCTCAGTCCTCAATCCTCAATCCTACGTACTCGATCTTCAATCCTCAATCCTCAATCCTCAATCCTCAACCCTCAGCCCTCATCCTCAATCCTCAATCCTGAATCCTCTATCCTCAATCTTCAATCCTCAAAACTCAGTCTTCAATCCTCAATCCTCAATCCTCAATCCTCAATCCTCAATTCTCAATCCTCAATCCACAACCCTCAGCCCTCATCCTCAATCCTCAATCCTCAATCCTCAATCCTCATTCCTCAAACCTCAATCCTCAACCCTCAGTCCCGATCCTCAATTCTCAATTCTCAATCCTCAATCCTCAATCCTCAATCCTCAGACATCAATCCTCAATCTTCAATACTCAATCGTCAATCCTCAGTCCTCAATTCTCAATCCTCAATCCTCGTTCCTCAAACCTCAACCCTCAACCCTCAGTCCTCATACTCAATTCCCAATTCTCAATCCTCAAACCTCAATCCTCAATCCTCAATCTTCAATCATCAATACTCAATCTTCAATGCTCAATCCTCAATCTTCAATCCTCAATCCTCAATCCTCAATATTCAATACACAACCCTGAAACATCAATCCTCAATACTCAATCATCAATACTCAATTCTCAATACTCAATAAAATATCCTGAATTCTCTGCTTTCAATACTCAATCCTCAATCTTCAATCTTCAAGTCTCCATCCACAGACATGAATTCTCATCACTCAACCCTCAACACTCAGTCCTCAATCTTCAATCCTCAATCCTCAATCCTCAATCCTCAATCGTCAATCCTCAATACCCAAACGTCAATCATCAATCCTCAATCCCCAATACTCAATCCTTAATCATCAATACTCAATCCTCAATCCTCAATCATCAATCCACAATCTTCAATACTCAATCCTCAATCCTCAATCCTCAATCCTCAATCCTCAATCATCAATCCTCCATCTTCAATACTCAATCCTCAATCCTCGATCCTCACTCCTCAATACTCAACCATCAATCCTCAATTCACAATTCTCAATAGAATATCCTGAATTCTCAGGATTCAATACTCAAACCTCAATCCTCAGCACTCAGCCCTCATCCTCCATCCTCAATCCTCAATCCTCAATCCTCAATCTTCAATACTCAATACTCAATCTTCAATCCTCAATCCTCAATCCTCAATCACCAATCCTCAATCCTCAATCCTCAATCGTCAGTCTTCAATACTCAACACTCAATCTGCAAACCTCAGTCCTCAATCCTCAATCCTCAATCCTCATTCTTCAGTCCTCAATACCCAGTCCTCAATCTTCGATCCTCAATCCCCAATCATGAATCCTTAATCCTCTATCTTCAATCCTCAATCCCCAGTCCACAATCTTCAATCCTCAATTCCCAGTCCTCAATCGTCAACCCTCAATCCTCAATCCTCAGTCATCAATACTCAATCTTCAATACTCAATCCTCAATCCTCAATCCTCAATCCTCAATCCTCAATCCTCAATCCTCATTCCTCAAACCTCAATCCTCAACCCTCAGTCCCCATCCTCAATTCTCAATTCTCAATCCACAATCCTCAATACTCAATCTTCAATCCTCAATCATCAATCTCCTATCCTAGAACCTCAATCCCCGATACTCTATCCTTAAACCTCAATATTCAATCCTCTATCCCCAGTCCACAATCTTCAATCCCCAAAAGCTCAATAATCAATCCTCAATCCTCAGTCCTCAATCGTCAATCATCAGTCCTCAATCTTCAATACTCAATCCTCAATCCTCAATACTCAATCCTCAATACTGAATCCTCAATCATCGATCCTGAATCTTCAATACTCAATCCTCAATCCTCAATCCTTAATCCTCAATCGTCAATCCTCATTCTTCAATCCTCAATACCCAATCCTCAATTCTCAATCCTCAATCCTCAATTCTCACTCCTCAATCCTCAGTCCTGAATCGTCAATCTTCAGCCCTCAGTCCTCAACAATCTATTGTCAATCCTCAGTCCTCATTAGAATATCCTCAATTCACAGTTTTCAGTACTCAATCCCCAATCTTCAATCTTCAAATCTCAGTCTACAAACATCAATTCGCATCACTCAACACTCAACACTCAGTCCTCAATCTTCAGTCCTCAATCCTCAATCCTCAATCTTCAATCCTCAATACTCAATCTGCAATCTTCAATCCTCAATTCTCAATCCTCAGTCCTCAATCCTCAATCACCATTCCTCAATCCCCAATCCTCAATCTTCAATCCTCAGTCCTCAATCATCAATCATCAATACTCAATGTTCAATCCTCAATACTCAACCTTCAATCCTCAACCCTCAATCCTCAATCCACAATCCTCAATCCTCAATCATCAACCTTCAACCTTCAATACTCAATCTTCAATCCGCCATTCCCAATCCTCAATCGTCAATCCTCAATTCTCAATCCTCAGTCATCAATCCTCAATCTTCATTACTCAATCCTCAATCCTCAATCCTCAACCCTCAATCCTCAATCCTCAATCCTCATTCCTCAAACCTCAATCCTCAACCCTCAGTCCCGATCCTCAATTCTCAATTCTCAATCCTCAATCCTCAATCCTCAATCCTCAGACATCAGTCCTCAATCTTCAATACTCAATCGTCAATCCTCAGTCCTCAATTCTCAATCCTCAATCCTCGTTCCTCAAACCTCAACCCTCAACCCTCAGTCCTCATACTCAATTCTCAATTCTCAATCCTCAAACCTCAATCCTCAATCCTCAATCTTCAATCATCAATACTCAATCTTCAATGCTCAATCCTCAATCCTCAATCCTCAATCCGCAATCCTCAATATTCAATACACAACCCTCAAACATCAATCCTCAATACTCAGTCATCAATCCTCAATTCTCAATACTCAATAAAATATCCTGAATTCTCTGCTTTCAATACTCAATCCTCAATCTTCAATCTTCAAGTCTCCATCCACAGACATCAATTCTCATCACTCAACCCTCAACACTCAGTCCTCAATCTTCAATCCTCAATCCTCAATCCTCAATCCTCAATCGTCAATCCTCAATACCCAAACGTCAATCATCAATCCTCAATCCCCAATACTCAATCCTTAATCATCAATACTCAATCCTCAATCCTCAATCCTCAATCATCAATCCACAATCTTCAATACTCAATCCTCAATCCTCAAACCTCAATCCTCAATCCTCAATCATCAATCCTCCATCTTCAATACTCAATCCTCAATCCTCAATCCTCAATCCTCAATACTCAACCATCAATCCTCAATTCACAATTCTCAATAGAATATCCTGAATTCACAGGATTCAATACTCAAACCTCAATCCTCAGCACTCAGCCCTCATCCTCCATCCTCAATCCTCAATCCTCAATCCTCAATCTTCAATCCTCAATACTCAATCTTCAATCCTCAATCCTCAATCCTCAATCACCAATCCTCAATCCTCAATCCTCAATCGTCAGTCTTCAATACTCAATACTCAATCTGCAAACCTCAGTCCTCAATCCTCAATCCTCAATCCTCATTCTTCAGTCCTCAATACCCAGTCCTCAATCTTCAACCCTCAATCCTCAATCCTCAATTCTCAATCCTCAATCCTCAGTCCTCAGTCCTCAAACCTCAGTCCTCAAACCTCAGCCATCATCCTCAATCGTCAATCCTCGTTCGTCAGTCCTCAATCCTCAATCCCCAATCCTAAATATTCAATTTCCAATCCTAGATCCTCAATCCCCAATCCTCAATCCTCAACCCTCAGCCCTCATCCTCAATCCTCAATTCTGAATCCTCAATCCTCAATCTTCAATCCTCAATACTCAGTCTTCAATCCTCAACCCTCAATCCTCAATCCTCAACCCTCAGCCCTCATCCTCAATCCTCAATTCTGAATCCTCAATCCTCAATCTTCAATCCTCAATACTCAGTCTTCAATCCTCAACCCTCAATCCTCAATCCTCAGTCCTCAATCCACAATCATCAATCCTCAATCCTCAGTCATCAGTCCTCAATCCTCAATCCTCAAACCTCAATCCTCAACCGTCAGTCCTCGTCCTCAAACCTCAATCCCGAATCCTCAAACCTGAATCGTCAATCTTCAGCCCTCAGTCCTCAACAATCAATTGTCGATCCTCAGTCCTCATTAGAATATCCTCAATTCACAGTTTTCAGCACTCAATCCCCAATCTTCAATCTTCAAATCTCAGTCTACAAACATCAATTCGCATCACTCAACACACAACACTCAGTCCTCAATCTTCAGTCCTCAATCCTCAATCCTCAATCTTCAATCCTCAATACTCAATCTTCAATCTTCAATCCTCAATTCTCAATCCTCAGTCCTCAATCCTCAATCGCCAATCCTCAATCCCCAATCCTCAATCCTCAGCCCTCAATCCTCAATCCTACGTACTCGATCTTCAATCCTCAATCCTCAATCCTCAATCCTCAATCCTCATTCTTCAATCCTGAATACCCACTCCTCAACCTTCGATCCTCAATCCCCAATCATCAATCCATAATCCTCTATCTTCAATCCTCAATCCCCAGTCCACAATCTTCAATCCTCAATTCCCAGTCCTCAATCGTCAACCCTCAATACTCAATCCTCAGTCATCAATACTCAATCTTCAATACTCAATCCTCAATCCTCAATCCTCAATCCTCAATCCTCAATCCTCAATCCTCATCCCTCAAACCTCAATCCTCAACCCTCAGTCCCCATCCTCAATTCTCAATTCTCAATCCACAATCCTCAATACTCAATCTTCAATCCTCAATCATCAATCTCCTATCCTAGAACCTCAATCCCCAATACTCTATCCTTAAACCTCAATATTCAATCCTCTATCCCCAGTCCACAATCTTCAATCCCCAAAAGCTCAATAATCAATCCTCAATCCTCAGTCCTCAATCGTCAATCATCAGTCCTCAATCTTCAATACTCAATCCTCAATCCTCAATCCTCAATCCTCAATACTGAATCCTCACTCATCGATCCTGAATCTTCAATACTCAATCCTCAATCCCCAATCCTTGATCCTCAATCGTCAATCCTCATTCTTCAATCCTCAATACCCAATCCTCAATTCTCAATCCTCAATCCTCAATTCTCACTCCTCAATCCTCAGTCCTGAATCGTCAATCTTCAGCCCTCAGTCCTCAACAATCTATTGTCAATCCTCAGTCCTCATTAGAATATCCTCAATTCACAGTTTTCAGTACTCAATCCCCAATATTCAATCTTCAAATCTCAGTCTACAAACATCAATTCGCATAACTCAACACTCAACACTCAGTCCTCAATCTTCAGTCCTCAATCCTCAATCCTCAATCTTCAATCCTCAATACTCAATCTTCAATCTTCAATCCTCAATTCTCAATCCTCAGTCCTCAATCCTCAATCACCATTCCTCAATCCCCAATCCTCAACCTTCAATCCTCAGTCCTCAATCATCAATCATCAATACTCAATGTTCAATCCTCAATACTCAACCTTCAATCCTCAACCCTCAATCCTCAATCCACAATCCTCAATCCTCAATCATCAACCTTCAACCTTCAATACTCAATCTTCAATCCGCCATTCCCAATCCTCAATCGTCAATCCTCAATTCTCAATCCTCAGTCATCAATCCTCAATCTTCATTACTCAATCCTCAATCCTCAATCCTCAACCCTCAATCCTCAATCCTCAATCCTCATTCCTCAAACCTCAATCCTCAACCCTCAGTCCCGATCCTCAATTCTCAATTCTCAATCCTCAATCCTCAATCCTCAATCCTCAGACATCAGTCCTCAATCTTCAATACTCAATCGTCAATCCTCAGTCCTCAATTCTCAATCCTCAATCCTCGTTCCTCAAACCTCAACCCTCAACCCTCAGTCCTCATACTCAATTCTCAATTCTCAATCCTCAAACCTCAATCCTCAATCCTCAATCTTCAATCATCAATACTCAATCTTCAATGCTCAATCCTCAATCCTCAATCCTCAATCCGCAATCCTCAATATTCAATACACAACCCTCAAACATCAATCCTCAATACTCAGTCATCAATCCTCAATTCTCAATACTCAATAAAATATCCTGAATTCTCTGCTTTCAATACTCAATCCTCAATCTTCAATCTTCAAGTCTCCATCCACAGACATCAATTCTCATCACTCAACCCTCAACACTCAGTCCTCAATCTTCAATCCTCAATCCTCAATCCTCAATCCTCAATCGTCAATCCTCAATACCCAAACGTCAATCATCAATCCTCAATCCCCAATACTCAATCCTTAATCATCAATACTCAATCCTCAATCCTCAATCCTCAATCATCAATCCACAATCTTCAATACTCAATCCTCAATCCTCAAACCTCAATCCTCAATCCTCAATCATCAATCCTCCATCTTCAATACTCAGTCCTCAATCCTCAATCCTCAATCCTCATTCTTCAGTCCTCAATACCCAGTCCTCAATCTTCAACCCTCGATCCTCAATCCTCAATTCTCAATCCTCAATCCTCAGTCCTCAGTCCTCAAACCTCAGTCCTCAAACCTCAGCCATCATCCTCAATCGTCAATCCTCGTTCCTCAGTCCTCAATCCTCAATCCCCAATCCTAAATAGTCAATTTCCAATCCTAGATCCTCAATCCCCAATCCTCAATCCTCAACCCTCAGCCCTCATCCTCAATCCTCAATTCTGAATCCTCAATCCTCAATCTTCAATCCTCAATACTCAGTCTTCAATCCTCAACCCTCAATCCTCAATCCTCAACCCTCAGCCCTCATCCTCAATCCTCAATTCTGAATCCTCAATCCTCAATCTTCAATCCTCAATACTCAGTCTTCAATCCTCAACCCTCAATCCTCAATCCTCAGTCCTCAATCCACAATCATCAATCCTCAATCCTCAGTCATCAGTCCTCAATCCTCAATCCTCAAACCTCAATCCTCAACCGTCAGTCCTCGTCCTCAAACCTCAATCCCGAATCCTCAAACCTGAATCGTCAATCTTCAGCCCTCAGTCCTCAACAATCAATTGTCGATCCTCAGTCCTCATTAGAATATCCTCAATTCACAGTTTTCAGTACTCAATCCCCAATCTTCAATCTTCAAATCTCAGTCTACAAACATCAATTCGCATCACTCAACACACAACACTCAGTCCTCAATCTTCAGTCCTCAATCCTCAATCCTCAATCTTCAATCCTCAATACTCAATCTTCAATCTTCAATCCTCAATTCTCAATCCTCAGTCCTCAATCCTCAATCGCCAATCCTCAATCCCCAATCCTCAATCCTCAGCCCTCAATCCTCAATCCTACGTACTCGATCTTCAATCCTCAATCCTCAATCCTCAATCCTCAACCCTCAGCCCTCATCCTCAATCCTCAATGCTGAATCCTCAATCCTCAATCTTCAATCCTCAATACTCAGTCTTCAATCCTCAATCCTCAATCCTCAATCCTCAGTCCTCAATCCACAATCATCAATCCTCAATCTTCAATACTCAATCCTCAATCCTCAATCCTCAATCCTCAACTCTCAATCCTCAATCCTCAGTCCTCAGTCCTCAAACCTCAGTCCTCAAACCTCAGCCATCATCCTCAATCGTCAATCCTCGTTCCTCAATCCTCAATACTCAATCTTCAATCCTCCATACTCAATCTTCTATCCTCAATCCTCAATCATCAATCCTCAATCCTCAATCCTCAGTCATCAATCCTCAATCTTCAATACTCAATCCTCAATCATCAATCCTCAATCCTCAATCCTCAATCCTCATTCCTCAAACCTCAATCCTCAACCCTCAGTCCTCAACCGTCAGTCCTCGTCCTCAAACCTCAATCCCGAATCCTCAATCCTGAATCGTCAATCTTCAGCCCTCAGTCCTCAACAATCAATTGTCGATCCTCAGTCCTCATTAGAATATCCTCAATTCACAGTTTTCAGTACTCAATCCCCAATCTTCAATCTTCAAATCTCAGTCTACAAACATCAATTCGCATTACTCAACACACAACACTCAGTCCTCAATCTTCAGCCCTCAATCCTCAATCCTCAATCTTCAGTCCTCAATACTCAATCTTCAATCTTCAATCCTCAATTCTCAATCCTCAGTCCTCAGTCCTCAATCGCCAATCCTCAATCCCCAATCCTCAACCATCAATCCTCAGTCCTCAATCCTCAATCATCAATACTCAATCTTCAATCCTCAATACTCAACCTTCAATCCTCAACCCTCAATCCTCAATCCACAATCCTCAATCCTCAGTCCTCAATCCTCAATCCTACGTAATCGATCTTCAATCCTCAATCCTCAATCCTCAATCCTCAACCCTCAGCCCTCATCCTCAATCCTCAATCCTGAATCCTCTATCCTCAATCTTCAATCCTCAAAACTCAGTCTTCCATCCTCAATCCTCAATCCTCAATCCTCAATCCTCAATTCTCAATCCTCAAACCTCAACCCTCAGCCCTCATCCTCAATCCTCAATGCTGAATCCTCAATCCTCAATCTTCAATCCTCAATACTCAGTCTTCAATCCTCAATCCTCAATCCTCAATCCTCAGTCCTCAATCCACAATCATCAATCCTCACTCTTCAATACTCAATCCTCAATCCTCAATCCTCAATCCTCAACTCTCAATCCTCAATCCTCAGTCCTCAGTCCTCAAACCTCAGTCCTCAAACCTCAACCCTCAGTCCTCAACCGTCAGTCCTCCTCCTCAAACCTCAATCCCGAATCCTCAATCCTGAATCGTCAATCTTCAGCCCTCAGTCCTCAACAATCAATTGTCGATCCTCAGTCCTCATTAGAATATCCTCAATTCACAGTTTTCAGTACTCAATCCCCAATCTTCAATCTTCAAATCTCAGTCTACAAACATCAATTCGCATCACTCAACACACAACACTCAGTCCTCAATCTTCAGTCCTCAATCCTCAATCCTCAATCTTCAATCCTCAATACTCAATCTCCAATCTTCAATCCTCAATTCTCAATCCTCAGTCCTCAATCCTCAATCGCCAATCCTCAATCCCCAATCCTCAACCACCAATCCTCAGTCCTCAATCCTCAATCATCAATACTCAATTTTCAATCCTCAATACTCAACCTTCAATCCTCAACCCTCAATCCTCAATCCACAATCCTCAATCCTCAGTCCTCAATCCTCAATCCTACGTACTCGATCTTCAATCCTCAATCCTCAATCCTCAATCCTCAACCCTCAGCCCTCATCCTCAATCCTCAATCCTGAATCCTCTATCCTCAATCTTCAATCCTCAAAACTCAGTCTTCAATCCTCAATCCTCAATCCTCAATCCTCAATCCTCAATTCTCAATCCTCAATCCTCAACCCTCAGCCCTCATCCTCAATCCTCAATGCTGAATCCTCAATCCTCAATCTTCAATCCTCAATACTCAGTCTTCAATCCTCAATCCTCAATCCTCAATCCTCAGTCCTCAATCCACAATCATCAATCCTCAATCTTCAATACTCAATCCTCAATCCTCAATCCTCAATCCTCAACTCTCAATCCTCAATCCTCAGTCCTCAGTCCTCAATCCTCAGTCCTCAAACCTCAGCCATCATCCTCAATCGTCAATCCTCGTTCCTCAATCCTCAATCCTCAATCTTCAATCCTCCATACTCGTTCTTCTATCCTCAATCCTCAATCCTCAGTCATCAATCCTCAATCTTCAATACTCAATCCTCAATCATCAATCCTCAATCCTCAATCCTCAATCCTCATTCCTCAAACCTCAATCCTCAACCCTCAGTCCTCATCCTCAATTCTCAATTCTTAATCCTCAATCCTCAATCCTCAATCTTCAATCCTCAATAATCAATCATCAATACTCTGTCTTCAATACTCAATCCTCAATCCTCAATCCTCAGTGCGCAATCCTCAATCATCAAACATCAATCTTCAATCCTCAATCCTCAATACTCAATCTTCAATCCTCAATCCTCAATCCTGAATCCTCAAACCTCAGCCCTCATCCTCAATCCTCAATCCTGTATTCTCAATCCTCAATGTTCAATCCTCAATACTCAGTCTTCAATCCTCAACCTTCAATCCTCAGTTCTCAATCTTCAATCCTCAATCCTCAATACTCAATCCTCAATCCTCAATCCTCAGACATGAATACTCAATCTTCAATACTCAATCCTCAATCCTCAATCCTAAATCCTCAATCTTCAATCCTCATCACTCAATCCACAATCCTCAATATTCAATCATCAATACTCAATCTTCAATCCTCAATCCTCAATCCTCAATCCTCAATCCTCAATCTTCAATCATCAATACGCAATCTTCAATCCTCAATAATCAATCTCCAATCCTAGATCCTCAATCCCCAATACTCAATCCTTAATCCTCAATCTTCAATCCTCAATCCCCAGTCCACAATCTTCAATCCTCAATGCTCAATCCTCAATCCTCAATCCTCACTCATCAGTCCTCAATCCTCATTCCTCAAACCTCAATCCTCAACCCTCAGTCCTCAACCGTCAGTCCTCCTCCTCAAACCTCAATCCCGAATCCTCAATCCTGAATCGTCAATCTTCAGCCCTCAGTCCTCAACAATCAATTGTCGATCCTCAGTCCTCATTAGAATATCCTCAATTCACAGTTTTCAGTACTCAATCCCCAATCTTCAATCTTCAAATCTCAGTCTACAAACATCAATTCGCATCACTCAACACTCAACACTCAGTCCTCAATCTTCAGTCCTCAATCCTCAATCCTCAATCCTCAATCTTCAATCCTCAATACTCAATCTTCAATCTTCAATCCTCAATTCTCAATCCTCATTCCTCAAACCTCAATCCTCAACCCTCAGTCCCCACCTCAATTCTCAATTCTCAATCCTCAGTCCGCAATCCTCAATCATCAATCCTCAATCTTCAATACTCAATCCTCAATTCTCAATCCTCAATCCCCAATCCTCAATCTTCAATCCTCAATCCTCAATGCTCAAGCCTCAATTCTCAATCCTCAATCTTCAATCCTGAATACTCAATCTTCAATCCTCAATCCTCAATCCTCAATCCTCAACACTCAATCGTCAGTCTTCAATACTCAATACTCAATCTTCAATCCTCAATCCTCAATCCTCAATCCTCAATCCTCATTCTTCAATCCTGAATACCCACTCCTCAACCTTCGATCCTCAATCCCCAATACTCAATCCTTAATCCTCAATCTTCAATCCTCAATCCCCAGTCCACAATCTTCAATCATCAATGCTCAATCCTCAATCCTCAATCCTCACTCATCAGTCCTCAATCCTCAATCCTCAAACCTCAATCCTCAACCGTCAGTCCTCGTCCTCAAAGCTCAATCCCGAATCCTCAATCCTGAATCGTCAATCTTCAGCCCTCAGTCCTCAACAATCAATTGTCAATCCTCAGTCCTCATTAGAATATCCTCAATTCACAGTTTTCAGTACTCAATCCCCAATCTTCAATCTTCAAATCTCAGTCTACAAACATCAATTCGCATCACTCAACACTCAACACTCAGTCCTCAATCTTCAGTCCTCAATCCTCAATCCTCAATCCTCAATCTTCAATCCTCAATACTCAATCTTCAATCTTCAATCCTCAATTCTCAATCCTCAGTCCTCAATCCTCAATCGCCAAACCTCAATCCCCAATCCTCAGCCTTCAGTCCTCAGTCCTCAATCCTCAATCATCAATACTCAATGTTCAATCCTCAATACTCAACCTTCAATCCTCAACCCTCAACCCTCAATCAACAATCCTCACTCCTCAATCATCAATCTTCAATCTTCAATACTCAATCTTCAATCCTCAAATCCCAATCCTCAATCGTCAATCCTCAATCCTCAATCCTCAGTCATCAATCCTCAATCTTCATTACTCAATCCTCAATCCTCAATCCTCAATCCTCAATCCTCAATCCTCATTCCTCAAACCTCAATCCTCAACCCTCAGTCCCCACCTCAATTCTCAATTCTCAATCCACAATCCTCAATACTCAATCTTCAATCCTCAATCATCAATCTCCTATCCTAGATCCTCAATCACCAATACTCTATCCTTAATACTCAATATTCAATCCTCTGTCCCCAGTCCACAATCTTCAATCCCCAATAGCTCAATAATCAATCCTCAATCCTCAGTCCTCAATCGTCAATCATCAGTCCTCGATCTTCAATACTCAATCCTCAATCCTCAATCCTCAATCCTCAAACCTGAATCCTCAATCATCCATCCTGAATCTTCAATACTCAATCCTCAATCCTCAATCCTTAATCCTCAATCGTCAATCCTCATTCTTCAATCCTCAACACTCAATCCTCAATCCTCAATCCTCAATCCTCAATTCTCAGTCCTCAATCCTCAGTCCTCAGTCCTCAAACCTCAGTCCTCAAACCTCAGCCATCATCCTCAATCGTCAATCCTCGTTCCTCAATCCTCAATCCTCAATCTTCAATCCTCCATACTCAATCTTCAATCCTCAATCCTCAATCATCAATCCTCAATCCTCAATCCTCAGTCATCAATACTCAATCTTGAATACTCAATCCTCAATCATCAATCCTCAATCCTCAATCCTCAAACCTCATTCCTCAAACCTCAATCCTCAACCCTCAGTCCTCATTCTCAATTCTCAATTCTTAATCCTCAATCCTCAATCCTCAGTCTTCAATCCTCAATACTCAATCTTCAATCTTCAATCCTCAATTCTCAATCCTCAGTCCTCAATCCTCAATCGCCAATCCTCAATCCCCAATCCTCAACCTTCAATCCTCAGTCCTCAATCCTCAATCATCAATACTCAATGTTCAATCCTCAATACTCAACCTTCAATCCTCAACCCTCAATCCTCAATCCAGAATCCTGAATCCTCAATCCTCAATCCTCAATCCTCAGTACTCGATCTTCAATCCTCAATCCTCAATCCTCAATCCTCAACCCTCAGCCCTCATTCTCAATCCTCAATCCTGAATCCTCTATCCTCAATCTTCAATCCTCAATACTCAGTCTTCAATCCTCAATCCTCAATCCTCAATCATCAATCATCAATCCTCCATCTTCAATACTCAATCCTCAATCCTCAATCCTCAATCCTCAATACTCAACCATCAATCCTCAACTCACAATACTCAATAGAATATCCTGAATTCTCAGGATTCAATACTCGAACCTCAATCCTCAGCCCTCAGCCCTCATCCTCCATCCTCAATCCTCAATCCTCAATCCTCAATCTTCAATCCTCAATACTCAATCTTCAATCCTCAATCCTCAATCCTCAATCACCAATCCTTAATCCTCAATCCTCAATCTTCAGTCTTCAATACTCAATACTCAATCTGAAACCTCAGTCCTCAATCCTCAATCCTCAATCCTCATTCTTCAGTCCTCAATACCCAGTACTCAGTCTTCAACCCTCAATCCTCAATCCTCAATTCTCAATCCTCAATCCTCAGTCCTCAGACCTCAAACCTCAGTCCTCAAACCTCAGCCATCATCCTCAATCATCAATCCTCGTTCCTCAATCCTCAATCCTCAATCCTCAATAGTCAATCTCCAATACTAGATCCTCAATCCCCAATCCCCAATCCTTAATCCTCAATCTTCAATCCTCAATCCTCAATACTCAATCCTCAATACTCAATCCTCAATCCTCAATCCTCAATCCCCAATCCTCAATCTTCAATCCTCAATCTTCAATCCTCAAGCCTCAATCCTCAATCCTCAATCTTCAATCCAGAATACTCAATCTTCAATCCTCAATCATCAATCTCCTATCCTAGAACCTCAATCCCCAATACTCTATCCTTAAACCTCAATATTCAATCCTCTATCCCCAGTCCACAATCTTCAATCCCCAAAAGCTCAATAATCAATCCTCAATCCTCAGTCCTCAATCGTCAATCATCAGTCCTCAATCTTCAATACTCAATCCTCAATCCTCAATCCTCAATCCTCAATACTGAATCCTCAATCATCGATCCTGAATCTTCAATACTCAATCCTCAATCCTCAATCCTTAATCCTCAATCGTCAATCCTCATTCTTCAATCCTCAATACCCAATCCTCAATCCTCAATCCTCAATCCTCAATTCTCACTCCTCAATCCTCAGTCCTGAATCGTCAATCTTCAGCCCTCAGTCCTCAACAATCTATTGTCAATCCTCAGTCCTCATTAGAATATCCTCAATTCACAGTTTTCAGTACTCAATCCCCAATCTTCAATCTTCAAATCTCAGTCTACAAACATCAATTCGCATCACTCAACACTCAACACTCAGTCCTCAATCTTCAGTCCTCAATCCTCAATCCTCAATCTTCAATCCTCAATACTCAATCTTCAATCTTCAATCCTCAATTCTCAATCCTCAGTCCTCAATCCTCAATCACCATTCCTCAATCCCCAATCCTCAATCTTCAATCCTCAGTCCTCAATCATCAATCATCAATACTCAATGTTCAATCCTCAATACTCAACCTTCAATCCTCAACCCTCAATCCTCAATCCACAATCCTCAATCCTCAATCATCAACCTTCAACCTTCAATACTCAATCTTCAATCCGCAATTCCCAATCCTCAATCGTCAATCCTCAATTCTCAATCCTCAGTCATCAATCCTCAATCTTCATTACTCAATCCTCAATCCTCAATCCTCAACCCTCAATCCTCAATCCTCAATCCTCATTCCTCAAACCTCAATCCTCAACCCTCAGTCCCGATCCTCAATTCTCAATTCTCAATCCTCAATCCTCAATCCTCAATCCTCAGACATCAGTCCTCAATCTTCAATACTCAATCGTCAATCCTCAGTCCTCAATTCTCAATCCTCAATCCTCGTTCCTCAAACCTCAACCCTCAACCCTCAGTCCTCATACTAAATTCTCAATTCTCAATCCTCAAACCTCAATCCTCAATCCTCAATCTTCAATCATCAATACTCAATCTTCAATGCTCAATCCTCAATCCTCAATCCTCAATCCGCAATCCTCAATATTCAATACACAACCCTCAAACATCAATCCTCAATACTCAGTCATCAATCCTCAATTCTCAATACTCAATAAAATATCCTGAATTCTCTGCTTTCAATACTCAATCCTCAATCTTCAATCTTCAAGTCTCCATCCACAGACATCAATTCTCATCACTCAACCCTCAACACTCAGTCCTCAATCTTCAATCCTCAATCCTCAATCCTCAATCCTCAATCGTCAATCCTCAATACCCAAACGTCAATCATCAATCATCAATCCCCAATACTCAATCCTTAATCATCAATACTCAATCCTCAATCCTCAATCCTCAATCATCAATCCACAATCTTCAATACTCAATCCTCAATCCTCAAACCTCAATCCTCAATCCCCAATCATCAATCCTCCATCTTCAATACTCAATCCTCAATCCTCAATCCTCAATCCTCAATACTCAACCATCAATCCTCAATTCACAATTCTCAATAGAATATCCTGAATTCTCAGGATTCAATACTCAAACCTCAATCCTCAGCACTCAGCCCTCATCCTCCATCCTCAATCCTCAATCCTCAATCCTCAATCTTCAATCCTCAATACTCAATCTTCAATCCTCAATCCTCAATCCTCAATCACCAATCCTCAATCCTCAATCCTCAATCGTCAGTCTTCAATACTCAATACTCAATCTGCAAACCTCAGTCCTCAATCCTCAATCCTCAATCCTCATTCTTCAGTCCTCAATACCCAGTCCTCAATCTTCAACCCTCAATCCTCAATCCTCAATTCTCAATCCTCAATCCTCAGTCCTCAGTCCTCAAACCTCAGTCCTCAAACCTCAGCCATCATCCTCAATCGTCAATCCTCGTTCCTCAGTCCTCAATCCTCAATCCCCAATCCTCAATAGTCAATTTCCAATCCTAGATCCTCAATCCCCAATCCTCAATCCTCAACCCTCAGCCCTCATCCTCAATCCTCAATTCTGAATCCTCAATCCTCAATCTTCAATCCTCAATACTCAGTCTTCAATCCTCAACCCTCAATCCTCAATCCTCAACCCTCAGCCCTCATCCTCAATCCTCAATTCTGAATCCTCAATCCTCAATCTTCAATCCTCAATACTCAGTCTTCAATTCTCAACCCTCAATCCTCAATCCTCAGTCCTCAATCCACAATCATCAATCCTCAATCCTCAGTCATCAGTCCTCAATCCTCAATCCTCAAACCTCAATCCTCAACCGTCAGTCCTCGTCCTCAAACCTCAATCCCGAATCCTCAAACCTGAATCGTCAATCTTCAGCCCTCAGTCCTCGACAATCAATTGTCGATCCTCAGTCCTCATTAGAATATCCTCAATTCACAGTTTTCAGTACTCAATCCCCAAACTTCAATCTTCAAATCTCAGTCTACAAACATCAATTCGCATCACTCAACACACAACACTCAGTCCTCAATCTTCAGTCCTCAATCCTCAATCCTCAATCTTCAATCCTCAATACTCAATCTTCAATCTTCAATCCTCAATTCTCAATCCTCAGTCCTCAATCCTCAATCGCCAATCCTCAATCCCCAATCCTCAATCCTCAGCCCTCAATCCTCAATCCTACGTACTCGATCTTCAATCCTCAATCCTCAATCCTCAATCCTCAACCCTCAGCCCTCATCCTCAATCCTCAATGCTGAATCCTCAATCCTCAATCTTCAATCCTCAATACTCAGTCTTCAATCCTCAATCCTCAATCCTCAATCATCAATCATCAATCCTCCATCTTCAATACTCAATCCTCAATCCTCAATCCTCAATCCTCAATACTCAACCATCAATCCTCAACTCACAATACTCAATAGAATATCCTGAATTCTCAGGATTCAATACTCGAACCTCAATCCTCAGCCCTCAGCCCTCATCCTCCATCCTCAATCCTCAATCCTCAATCCTCAATCTTCAATCCTCAATACTCAATCTTCAATCCTCAATCCTCAATCCTCAATCACCAATCCTTAATCCTCAATCCTCAATCGTCAGTCTTCAATACTCAATACTCAATCTGAAACCTCAGTCCTCAATCCTCAATCCTCAATCCTCATTCTTCAGTCCTCAATACCCAGTACTCAGTCTTCAACCCTCAATCCTCAATCCTCAATTCTCAATCCTCAATCCTCAGTCCTCAGACCTCAAACCTCAGTCCTCAAACCTCAGCCATCATCCTCAATCATCAATCCTCGTTCCTCAATCCTCAATCCTCAATCCTCAATAGTCAATCTCCAATACTAGATCCTCAATCCCCAATCCCCAATCCTTAATCCTCAATCTTCAATCCTCAATCCTCAATACTCAATCCTCAATACTCAATCCTCAATCCTCAATCCTCAATCCCCAATCCTCAATCTTCAATCCTCAATCTTCAATCCTCAAGCCTCAATCCTCAATCCTCAATCTTCAATCCAGAATACTCAATCTTCAATCCTCAATCATCAATCTCCTATCCTAGAACCTCAATCCCCAATACTCTATCCTTAAACCTCAATATTCAATCCTCTATCCCCAGTCCACAATCTTCAATCCCCAAAAGCTCAATAATCAATCCTCAATCCTCAGTCCTCAATCGTCAATCATCAGTCCTCAATCTTCAATACTCAATCCTCAATCCTCAATCCTCAATCCTCAATACTGAATCCTCAATCATCGATCCTGAATCTTCAATACTCAATCCTCAATCCTCAATCCTTAATCCTCAATCGTCAATCCTCATTCTTCAATCCTCAATACCCAATCCTCAATCCTCAATCCTCAATCCTCAATTCTCACTCCTCAATCCTCAGTCCTGAATCGTCAATCTTCAGCCCTCAGTCCTCAACAATCTATTGTCAATCCTCAGTCCTCATTAGAATATCCTCAATTCACAGTTTTCAGTACTCAATCCCCAATCTTCAATCTTCAAATCTCAGTCTACAAACATCAATTCGCATCACTCAACACTCAACACTCAGTCCTCAATCTTCAGTCCTCAATCCTCAATCCTCAATCTTCAATCCTCAATACTCAATCTTCAATCTTCAATCCTCAATTCTCAATCCTCAGTCCTCAATCCTCAATCACCATTCCTCAATCCCCAATCCTCAATCTTCAATCCTCAGTCCTCAATCATCAATCATCAATACTCAATGTTCAATCCTCAATACTCAACCTTCAATCCTCAACCCTCAATCCTCAATCCACAATCCTCAATCCTCAATCATCAACCTTCAACCTTCAATACTCAATCTTCAATCCGCAATTCCCAATCCTCAATCGTCAATCCTCAATTCTCAATCCTCAGTCATCAATCCTCAATCTTCATTACTCAATCCTCAATCCTCAATCCTCAACCCTCAATCCTCAATCCTCAATCCTCATTCCTCAAACCTCAATCCTCAACCCTCAGTCCCGATCCTCAATTCTCAATTCTCAATCCTCAATCCTCAATCCTCAATCCTCAGACATCAGTCCTCAATCTTCAATACTCAATCGTCAATCCTCAGTCCTCAATTCTCAATCCTCAATCCTCGTTCCTCAAACCTCAACCCTCAACCCTCAGTCCTCATACTAAATTCTCAATTCTCAATCCTCAAACCTCAATCCTCAATCCTCAATCTTCAATCATCAATACTCAATCTTCAATGCTCAATCCTCAATCCTCAATCCTCAATCCGCAATCCTCAATATTCAATACACAACCCTCAAACATCAATCCTCAATACTCAGTCATCAATCCTCAATTCTCAATACTCAATAAAATATCCTGAATTCTCTGCTTTCAATACTCAATCCTCAATCTTCAATCTTCAAGTCTCCATCCACAGACATCAATTCTCATCACTCAACCCTCAACACTCAGTCCTCAATCTTCAATCCTCAATCCTCAATCCTCAATCCTCAATCGTCAATCCTCAATACCCAAACGTCAATCATCAATCATCAATCCCCAATACTCAATCCTTAATCATCAATACTCAATCCTCAATCCTCAATACTCAATCATCAATCCACAATCTTCAATACTCAATCCTCAATCCTCAAACCTCAATCCTCAATCCCCAATCATCAATCCTCCATCTTCAATACTCAATCCTCAATCCTCAATCCTCAATCCTCAATACTCAACCATCAATCCTCAATTCACAATTCTCAATAGAATATCCTGAATTCTCAGGATTCAATACTCAAACCTCAATCCTCAGCACTCAGCCCTCATCCTCCATCCTCAATCCTCAATCCTCAATCCTCAATCTTCAATCCTCAATACTCAATCTTCAATCCTCAATCCTCAATCCTCAATCACCAATCCTCAATCCTCAATCCTCAATCGTCAGTCTTCAATACTCAATACTCAATCTGCAAACCTCAGTCCTCAATCCTCAATCCTCAATCCTCATTCTTCAGTCCTCAATACCCAGTCCTCAATCTTCAACCCTCAATCCTCAATCCTCAATTCTCAATCCTCAATCCTCAGTCCTCAGTCCTCAAACCTCAGTCCTCAAACCTCAGCCATCATCCTCAATCGTCAATCCTCGTTCCTCAGTCCTCAATCCTCAATCCCCAATCCTCAATAGTCAATTTCCAATCCTAGATCCTCAATCCCCAATCCTCAATCCTCAACCCTCAGCCCTCATCCTCAATCCTCAATTCTGAATCCTCAATCCTCAATCTTCAATCCTCAATACTCAGTCTTCAATCCTCAACCCTCAATCCTCAATCCTCAACCCTCAGCCCTCATCCTCAATCCTCAATTCTGAATCCTCAATCCTCAATCTTCAATCCTCAATACTCAGTCTTCAATTCTCAACCCTCAATCCTCAATCCTCAGTCCTCAATCCACAATCATCAATCCTCAATCCTCAGTCATCAGTCCTCAATCCTCAATCCTCAAACCTCAATCCTCAACCGTCAGTCCTCGTCCTCAAACCTCAATCCCGAATCCTCAAACCTGAATCGTCAATCTTCAGCCCTCAGTCCTCGACAATCAATTGTCGATCCTCAGTCCTCATTAGAATATCCTCAATTCACAGTTTTCAGTACTCAATCCCCAAACTTCAATCTTCAAATCTCAGTCTACAAACATCAATTCGCATCACTCAACACACAACACTCAGTCCTCAATCTTCAGTCCTCAATCCTCAATCCTCAATCTTCAATCCTCAATACTCAATCTTCAATCTTCAATCCTCAATTCTCAATCCTCAGTCCTCAATCCTCAATCGCCAATCCTCAATCCCCAATCCTCAATCCTCAGCCCTCAATCCTCAATCCTACGTACTCGATCTTCAATCCTCAATCCTCAATCCTCAATCCTCAACCCTCAGCCCTCATCCTCAATCCTCAATGCTGAATCCTCAATCCTCAATCTTCAATCCTCAATACTCAGTCTTCAATCCTCAATCCTCAATCCTCAATCCTCAGTCCTCAATCCACAATCATCAATCCTCAATCTTCAATACTCAATCCTCAATCCTCAATCCTCAACTCTCAATCCTCAATCCTCAGTCCTCAGTCCTCAAACCTCAGTCCTCAAACCTCAGCCATCATCCTCAATCGTCAATCCTCGTTCCTCAATCCTCAATACTCAATCTTCAATCCTCCATACTCAATCTTCTATCCTCAATCCTCAATCATCAATCCTCAATCCTCAATCCTCAGTCATCAATCCTCAATCTTCAATACCCAATCCTCAATCATCAATCCTCAATCCTCAATCCTCAATCCTCATTCCTCAAACCTCAATCCTCAACCCTCAGTCCTCAACCGTCAGTCCTCGTCCTCAAACCTCAATCCCGAATCCTCAATCCTGAATCGTCAATCTTCAGCCCTCAGTCCTCAACAATCAATTGTCGATCCTCAGTCCTCATTAGAATATCCTCAATTCACAGTTTTCAGTACTCAATCCCCAATCTTCAATCTTCAAATCTCAGTCTACAAACATCAATTCGCATTACTCAACACACAACACTCAGTCCTCAATCTTCAGTCCTCAATCCTCAATCCTCAATCTTCAATCCTCAATACTCAATCTTCAATCTTCAATCCTCAATTCTCAATCCTCAGTCCTCAATCCTGAATCGCCAATCCTCAATCCCCAATCCTCAACCATCAATCCTCAGTCCTCAATCCTCAATCATCAATACTCAATCTTCAATCCTCAATACTCAACCTTCAATCCTCAACCCTCAATCCTCAATCGACAATCCTCAATCCTCAGTCCTCAATCCTCAATCCTACGTACTCGATCTTCAATCCTCAATCCTCAATCCTCAATCCTCAACCCTCAGCCCTCATCCTCAATCCTCAATCCTGAATCCTCTATCCTTAATCTTCAATCCTCAAAACTCAGTCTTCAATCCTCAATCCTCAATCCTCAATCCTCAATCCTCAATTCTCAATCCTCAATCCTCAATCCTCAACCCTCAGCCCTCATCCTCAATCCTCAATGCTGAATCCTCAATCCTCAATCTTCAATCCTCAATACTCAGTCTTCAATCCTCAATCCTCAATCCTCAATCCTCAGTCCTCAATCCACAATCATCAATCCTCAATCTTCAATACTCAATCCTCAATCCTCAATCCTCAATCCTCAACTCTCAATCCTCAATCCTCAGTCCTCAGTCCTCAAACCTCAGTCCTCAAACCTCAGCCATCATCCTCAATCGTCAATCCTCGTTCCTCAATCCTCAATCCTCAATCTTCAATCCTCCATACTCGATCTTCTATCCTCAATCCTCAATCCTCAATCCTCAACCCTTAATACTCAACACACAACCCTCAACCATCAAACCTCAATACTCAACCATCAATACTCAATTCTCAATACTGAATAGAATATCCTGAATTCTCATGTTTCAATACTCAATCCACAATATTCAATAATCAAATCTCAATCCTCAAACATCAATTATCAACACTCAATCCTCAACACTCAGTCCTCTCTCTACAATCCTCCATCCTCAATCCTCTATCCTCAAGCGTCAATCCTCAATCCTCAATCCTCATCCCTCAATCCTCAGACCTCAAACCTCAATTCCGAATCCTCAATCCTGAATGCTCAATCTTCATCCGTCTGTCCGCAACAATCAGTTGCCAATCCTCAATGCTCAATAGAATATCATCAATTCACAGTTTTCAATACTCAATCCCCAATCTTCAATCCTCAATCCTCAATCCTCAAACTTCAATCCTCAATCCCGAATCCTCAATCCCCAGTCCTCAATCTTCAATCCTCAATGCTCAATAATCAATCCTCAATCCTCAGTCCTCAATCCTCAGTCTTCAGTCCTCAATCCCCAATCCTCAATCCTCAGTCCTCAATCCTCAATCCTCAAACCTCAATATTCTACACACAACCTTCAAACATCAATCCTCAATACTCAACTATCAATCCTCAGTTTTCAATACTCAATAGAATATCCTGAATTCTCAGGATTCTATACTCAACACACAATACTCAATCATCAAACCTCAATCCTTAATCATCAGTCCTCAACACTTAATCCTCAAACATCTGTCCTCATTCTTCAATCCTTAATCCTCAATTCTCAATCCTCTAACGTCAATCCTCAATCCTCAATCCTCAGTCATCAGTCTTGAATCCTCAATACTCAATCTCCGAACCTCAGTCCTCAATCCTCAATCATCAATCCTCAATCCTGAATCTTCAATCTTCAATCCCCAATCCTCAATCTTCAATCCTCAATCCTCAATCCTCAATCCTCAATTCTCAATCCTCAACCCTCAGTCCCCGTCCTCAATCCTCATCCCTCAATCCTCAATCCTGAATTCTCAATCTTCAGCACTCAGTCCTCAGCAATCAATTGTCAATCCTCAATCTTCAATAGAATATCCTCAATTCACAGTTTTCAATACTCAATCCCCATTCTTCAATCTTCAAATCTCAAAACACAAACATCAATTCCCATCACTCAACCCTCAACACTCAGTCCTCAATCATCAATCCTCAATCCTCAATCCTCAATCTTCAATCCTCAATACTCAATCTTTAATCCACAATCCTCAATTCTCAATCATCAATACTCAATCCACAATTCTCATCAGTCAAGCCTCAACACTCAGTCCTCAATCTTCAATCCTCAAACCCCAATCCTCAATCCTCAATCCTCAATCTTCAGTCCTCAATACTCAATCTTCAACCCTCTGTCCTCAATCCGCAATCCCCAATACTCAATCCTCAATATTCAACACATAACCCTCAAACATCAATTATCAATACTCAACCATCAATCCTCAATTCCCAATACTCAACAGAATATCCTGAATTCTCATGGTTCAATACTCAGTTCACAATATTCAATAATCAAATCTCAATCCTCAAACATCAATTCTCAACACTCTATCCTCAACACTCAGTCCTTTCTCTTCAATCCTCCATCCTCAATCCTCAATCCTCATGTGTCAATCCTCAATCCTCAATCCTCAACCCTCAATTCTCAGTCCTGAAACCTCAATCCCGTATCCTCAATCCTCAATCCTCAATCGTCAGTCTTCAATACTCAATACTCAATCTGCAAACCTCAGTCCTCAATCCTCAATCCTCAATCCTCATTCTTCAGTCCTCAATACCCAGTCCTCAATCTTCAACCATCAATCCTCAATCCTCAATTCTCAATCCTCAATCCTCAGCCCTCAGTCCTCAAACCTCAGTCCTCAAACCTCAGCCATCATCCTCAATCGTCAATCCTCGATCCTCAATCCTCAATCCTCAATACTCAATCCTCAATAGTCAATCTCTAATCCTAGATCCTCAATCCCCAATCATCAATCCTTAATCCTCAATCTTCGATCCTCAATACTCAATACTCAATCCTCAATACTCAATCCTCAATCCTCAATCCTCAATCCCCAATCCTCAATCTTCAATCCTCAGTCCTCAATCCTCAAGCCTCAATCCTCAATCCTCAATCTTCAATCCTGAATACTCAATCTTCAATCCTCAATCCTCAATACTCAATCCTCAATCCTCAATCGTCAGCCTTCAATCCTCAATACTCAATCTTCAACCCTCAATCCTCAATCCTCAATCCTCAATCCTCATTCTTCAATCCTGAATACCCACTCCTCAACCTTCGTTCCTCAATCCCCAATCCTCAGTCCTCAATCCTCAATCTTCAATCCTCAATCCCCAGTCCACAATCTTCAATCCTCAATGCTCAATCCTCAATCCTCAGTCCTCAGTCATCAGTCCTCAATCCTCAATCCTCAAACCTCAATCCTCAACCGTCAGTCCTCGTCCTCAAACCTCAATCCTGAATCCTGAATCCAGAATCGTCAATCTTAAGGCCTCAGTCCTCAACAATCAATTGTCAATCCTCAAGCCTCATTAGAATATCCTCAATTCACAGTTTTCCGTACTCAATCCCCAATCTTCAATCTTCAAATCTCAGTCTACAAACATCAATTCGCATCACTCAACACTCAACACTCAGTCCTCAATCTTCAGTCCTCAATCCTCAATCCTCAATCTTCAATCCTCAATACTCAATCCTCAATCTTCAATCCTCAATTCTCAATCCTCAGTCCTCAATCCTCAATCGCCAATCCTCAATCCCCAATCCTCAATCTTCAATCCTCAGTCCTCAATCATCAATCATCAATACTCAATGTTCAATCCTCAATACTCAACCTTCAATCCTCAACCCTCAATCCTCAATCCACAATCCTCAATCGTCAATCATCAACCATCAACTTTCAATACTCAATCTTCAATCCTCAATTCCCAATCCTCAATCGTCAATCCTCAATCCTCAATCCTCAGTCATCAATCCTCAATCTTCAATACTCAATCCTCAATCCTCAATCCTCAATCCTCAATCCTCAATCCTCAATCCTCATTCCTCAAACCTCAATCCTCAACCCTCAGTCCCCATCCTCAATTCTCAATTCTCAATTCTCAATCCACAATCCTCAATACTCAATCTTCAATCCTCAATAATCAATCTCCTATCCTAGATCCTCAATCCCCAATACTCTATCCTTAATCCTCAATATTCAATTCCCTATCCCCAGTCCAGAATCTTCAATCCCCAAAAGCTCAATAATCAATCCTCAATCCTCAGTCCTCAATCGTCAATCATCAGTCCACAATCTACAATACTCAATCCTCAAACCTCAATCCTCAATCCTCAATCATCCATCCTGAATCTTCAATACTCAATCCTCAATCCACAATCCTCAATTCTCAATCGTCAATCCTCACTCTTCAATCCTCAATACCGAATCCTCAATCCTCAATACCCAATCCTCAATTCTCAGTCCTCAATCCTCAGTCCTCAGTCCTAAAACCTCAGTCCTCAAACCTCAGCCACCATCCTCAATCGTCAATGCTCGTTCCTCAGTCCTCAATCCTCAATCTTCAATCCTCCATACTCAATATTCAATCCTCAATCCTCAATCAACAATCCTCAGTCCTCAATCCTCAGTCATCAATACTCAATCTTCAATACTCAATCCTCAATCATCAATCCTCAATCCTCAATCCTCAAACCTCATTCCTCAAACGTCAATCCTCAGCCCTCAGTCCTCATTCTCAATTCTCAATTCTTAATCCTCAATCCTCAATCCTCAATCTTCAATCCTCAATAATCAATCCTCAATACTCAGTCTTCAATCCTCAATCCTCAATCCTCAATCCTCAGTCCGCAATCCTCAATCATCAATCCTCAATCTTCAATACTAAATCCTCAATCCTCAATCCTCAATCCTCAATCCTCAATACTAAACCTTCAATCCCCCATACTCAATCTTCAATCCTCAATCCTCAATCATCAATCCTCAATCCTCAATCCTCAGTCATCAATCCTCAATGTTCAATACTGAATCCTCAATCCTCAATCCTGAATCCTCAATCCTCAGTACTCAATCCACAATCATCAATCCTCAATCTTCAATACTCAATCCTCAATCCTCAATCCTCAATCCTCAATACTCAATCTTCAATCCTCAATCCCCAATCCTCAATCCTCAACCCTCAGCCCTCATCCTCAATCCTCAACTCTGAATCCTCAATCCTCAATCTTCAATCCTCAATACTCAGGCTTCAATCCTCAATCCTCAATCCTCAATCCTCAGTCCTCAATCCACAATCATCAATCCTCAATCCTCAGTCATCAGTCCTCAATCCTCAATCCTCAAACCTCAATCCTCAACCGTCAGTCCTCGTCCTCAAACCTCAATCCCGTATCCTCAATCCTGAATCGTCAACCTTCAGCCCTCAGTCCTCAACAATCAATTGTCAATGCTCAGTCCTCATTAGAATATCCTCAATTCACAGTTTTCAGTACTCAATCCCCAATCTTCAATCTTCAAATCTCAGTCTACAAACATCAATTCGCATGACTCAACACACAACACTCAGTCCTCAATCTTCAGTCCTCAATCCTCAATCCTCAATCTTCAATCCTCAATACTCAATCTTCAATCTTCAATCCTCAATTCTCAATCCTCAGTCCTCAATTCTCAATCGCCAATCCTCAATCCCCAATCCTCAACCTTCAATCCTCAGTCCTCAATCCTCAATCATCAATACTCAATGTTGTATCCTCAATACTCAACCTTCAATCCTCAACACTCAATCCTCAATCCACAATCCTCAATCCTCAATCAACAACCTTCAGTCTTCTATATTCAATCTTCAATCCTCAATTCCCAATCCTCAATCGTCAATCCTCAATCCTCAATCCTCAGCCATCAGTCCACAATCTTCAATACTCAATCCTCAATCCTCAATCCTCAATCCTCAATCCTCAATCCTCAACCCTCATTCCTCAAACCTCAATCCTCAACCCTCAGTCCCCATCCTCAATTCTCAATTCTCAATCCTCAATCCTCAATACTCAATCTTCAATCCTCAACCCTCAATCCTCAACCCTCAGTCCTCATCCTCAATTCTCAATTCTCTATCCTCAAACCTCAATTCTCAATCTTCAATCCTCAATATTCAACACACAGCCCTCAACCATCAATTCTCAATACTCAACCATCAATCTTCAAATCTCAATACTCAATAGAATATCCGGAATTCTCATGGTTCAATACTCAATCCACAATATTCAATAATCAAATCTCAATCCTCAAACATCAATTATCAACACTCAATCCTCAACACTCAGTCCTCTCTCTACAATCCTCCATCCTCAATCCTCTATCCTCAAGCGTCAATCCTCAATCCTCAATCCTCATCCCTCAATCCTCAGACCTCAAACCTCAATTCCGAATCCTCAATCCTGAATGCTCAATCTTCATCCGTCAGTCCGCAACAATCAGTTGCCAATCCTCAATGCTCAATAGAATATCATCAATTCACAGTTTTCAATACTCAATCCCCAATCTTCAATCTTCAAATCTCAATCCACAAACATCAACTCTCATCACTCTACCCTCAACACTCAGTCCTCAATCTTCAATCCTCAATCCTCAATCCTCAAACTTCAATCCTCAATCCCGAATCCTCAATCCCCAGTCCTCAATCTTCAATCCTCAATGCTCAATAATCAATCCTCAATCCTCAGTCCTCAATCCTCAGTCTTCAGTCCTCAATCCCCAATCCTCAATCCTCAGTCCTCAATCCTCAATCCTCAAACCTCAATATTCTACACACAACCCTCAAACATCAATCCTCAATACTCAACTATCAATCCTCAGTTTTCAATACTCAATAGAATATCCTGAATTCTCAGGATTCTATACTCAACACACAATACTCAATCATCAAATCTCAATCCTCAATCATCAGTCCTCAACACTTAATCCTCAAACATCTGTCCTCATTCTTCAATCCTTAATCCTCAATTCTCAATCCTCTAACGTCAATCCTCAATCCTCAATCCTCAGTCATCAGTCTTCAATCCTCAATACTCAATCTCCAAACCTCAGTCCTCAATCCTCAATCATCAATCCTCAATCCTGAATCTTCAATCTTCGATCCCCAATCCTCAATCTTCAATCCTCAATCCTCAATCCTCAATCCTCAATTCTCAATCCTCAACCCTCAGTCCCCGTCCTCAATCCTCATCCCTCAATCCTCAATCCTGAATTCTCAATCTTCAGCACTCAGTCCTCAGCAATCAATTGTCAATCCTCAATCTTCAATAGAATATCCTCAATTCACAGTTTTCAATACTCAATCCCCATTCTTCAATCTTCAAATCTCAAAACACAAACATCAATTCCCATCACTCAACCCTCAACACTCAGTCCTCAATCATCAATCCTCAATCCTCAATCCTCAATCTTCAATCCTCAATACTCAATCTTTAATCCACAATCCTCAATTCTCAATCATCAATACTCAATCCTCAATTCTCATCAGTCAAGCCTCAACACTCAGTCCTCAATCTTCAATCCGCAAACCTCAATCCTCAATCGTCAATCCTCAATCTTCAGTCCTCAATACTCAATCTTCAACCCTCTGTCCTGAATCCGCAATCCCCAATACTCAATCCTCAATATTCAACACATAACCCTCAAACATCAATTATCAATACTCAACCATCAATCCTCAATTCCCAATACTCAACAGAATATCCTGAATTCTCATGGTTCAATACTCAATTCACAATATTCAATAATCAAGTCTCAATCCACAAACATCAATTCTCAACGCTCTATCCTCAACACTCAGTCCTTTCTCTTCAATCCTCCATCCTCAATCCTCAATCCTCATGCGTCAATCCTCAATCCTCAATCCTCAATCCTCATTCTTCAGTCCTCAATACCCAGTCCTCAATCTTCAACCCTCAATCCTCAATCCTCAATCATCAATACTCAATGTTCAATCCTCAATACTCAACCTTCAATCCTCAACCCTCAATCCTCAATCAACAATCCTCACTCCTCAATCATCAATCTTCAATCTTCAATACTCAATCTTCAATCCTCAATTCCCAATCCTCAATCGTCAATCCTCAATCCTCAATCCTCAGTCATCAATCCTCAATCTTCAATACTCAATCCTCAATCCTCAATCCTCAATCCTCAATCCTCAATCCTCAATCCTCAATCCTCAATCCTCGTTCCTCAAACCTCAATCCTCAACCCTCAGTCCCCATCCTCAATTCTCAATTCTCAATCCACAATCCTCAATACTCAATCTTCAATCCTCAATCATCAATCTCCCATCCTAGATCCTCAATCACCAATACTCTATCCTTAATACTCAATATTCAATCCTCTATCCCCAGTCCACAATCTTCAATCCCCAAAAGCTCAATAATCAATCCTCAATCCTCAGTCCTCAATCGTCAATCATCAGTCCTCGATCTTCAATACTCAATCCTCAATCCTCAATCCTCAATCCTCAATCCTGAATCCTCAATCATCCATCCTGAATCTTCAATACTCAATCCTCAATCCTCAATCCTTAATCCTCAATCGTCAATCCTCATTCTTCAATCCTCAATACTCAATCCTCAATCCTCAATCCTCAATCCTCAATTCTCAGTCCTCAATCCTCAGTCCTCAGTCCTCAAACCTCAGTCCTCAAACCTCAGCAATCATCCTCAATCCTCAATCCTCATTCCTCAAACCTCAATCCTCAACCCTCAGTCCTCATCCTCAATTCTCAATTCTTAATCCTCAATCCTCAATCCTCAATCTTCAATCCTGAATACTCAATCTTCAATTCTCAATCCTCAATCCTCAATCCCCAATCCTCAATCCTCAATCGTCAGTCTTCAATCCTCAATACTCAATCTTCAATCCTCAATCCTCAATCCTCAATCCTCAATCCTCATTCTTCAATCCTGAATACCCACTCCTCAACCTTCGATCCTCAATCCCCAATACTCAATCCTTAATCCTCAATCTTCAATCCTCAATCCCCAGTCCACAATCTTCAATCCTCAATGCTCAATACCCAATACTCAATCCTCACTCATCAGTCCCCAATCCTCAATCCTCAAACCTCAATCCTCAACCGTCAGTCCTCGTCCTCAAAGCTCAATCCCGAATCCTCAATCCTGAATCGTCAATCTTCAGCCCTCAGTCCTCAACAATCAATTGTCAATCCTCAGTCCTCATTAGAATATCCTCAATTCACATTTTTCAGTACTCAATCCCCAATCTTCAATCTTCAAATCTCAGTCTACAAACATCAATTCGCATCACTCAACACTCAACACTCAGTCCTCAATCTTCAGTCCTCAATCCTCAATCCTCAATCCTCAATCTTCAATCCTCAATACTCAATCTTCAATCTTCAATCCTCAATTCTCAATCCTCAGTCCTCAATCCTCAATCGCCAAACCTCAATCCCCAATCCTCAGCCTTCAGTCCTCAGTCCTCAATCCTCAATCATCAATACTCAATGTTCAATCCTCAATATTCAACCTTCAATCCTCAACCCTCAATCCTCAATCAACAATCCTCACTCCTCAATCATCAATCTTCAATCTTCAATACTCAATCTTCAATCCTCAATTCCCAATCCTCAATCGTCAATCCTCAATCCTCAATCCTCAGTCATCAATCCTCAATCTTCAATACTCAATCCTCAATCCTCAATCCTCAATCCTCAATCCTCAATCCTCAATCCTCAATCCTCAATCCTCGTTCCTCAAACCTCAATCCTCAGCCCTCAGTCCCCATCCTCAATTCTCAATTCTCAATCCACAATCCTCAATACTCAATCTTCAATCCTCAATCATCAATCTCCTATCCTAGAACCTCAATCCCCAATACTCTATCCTTAATACTCAATATTCAATCCTCTATCCCCAGTCCACAATCTTCAATCCCCTAAAGCTCAATAATCAATCCTCAATCCTCAGTCCTCAATCGTCAATCATCAGTCCTCGATCTTCAATACTCAATCCTCAATCCTCAATCCTCAATCCTCAATCCTGAATCCTCAATCATCCATCCTGAATCTTCCATACTCAATCCTCAATCCTCAATCCTTAATCCTCAATCGTCAATCCTCATTCTTCAATCCTCAATACTCAATCCTCAATCCTCAATCCTCAATCCTCAATTCTCAGTCCTCAATCCTCAGTCCTCAGTCCTCAAACCTCAGTCCTCAAACCTCAGCAATCATCCTCAATCGTCAATCCTCGTTCCTCAATCCTCAATCCTCAATCTTCAATCCTCCATACTCAATCTTCAATCCTCAATCCTCAATCATCAATCCTCAATCCTCAATCCTCAGTCATCAATACTCAATCTACAATACTCAATCCCCAATCATCAATCCTCAATCCTCAATCCTCAAACCTCATTCCTCAAACCTCAATCCTCAACCCTCAGTCCTCATTCTCAATTCTCAATTCTTTATCCTCAATCCTCAATCCTCAGTCTTCAATCCTCAATACTCAATCTTCAATCTTCAATCCTCAATTCTCAATCGTCAGTCCTGAATCCTCAATCGCCAATCCTCAATCCCCAATCCTCAACCTTCAATCCTCAGTCCTCAATCCTCAATCATCAATACTCAATGTTCAATCCTCAATACTCAACCTTCAATCCTCAACCCTCAATCCTCAATCCACAATCCTCAATCCTCAATCCTCAATCCTCAATCCTCAATCCCCAGTACTCGATCTTCAATCCTCAATCCTCAATCCTCAATCCTCAACCCTCAGCCCTCATCCTCAATCCTCAATCCTGAATCCTCTATCCTCAATCTTCAATCCTCAATACTCAGTCATCAATCCTCAATCCTCAATCCTCAATCCTCATCATCAATCCTCCATCTTCAATACTCAATCCTCAATCATCAATCCTCAATCCTCAATACTCAACCATCAATCCTCAACTCACAATACTCAATAGAATATCCTGAATTCTCAGGATTCAATACTCAAACCTCAATCCTCAGCCCTCAGCCGTCATCCTCCATCCTCAATCCTCAATCCTCAATCCTCAATCTTCAATCCTCAATACTCAATCTTCAATCCTCAATCCTCAATCCTCAATCAAAAATCCTTAATCCTCAATCCTCAATCGTCAGTCTTCAATACTCAATACTCAATCTGCAAACCTCAGTCCTCAATCCTCAATCCTCAATCCTCATTCTTCAGTCCTCAATACCCAGTCCTCAATCTTCAACCCTCAATCCTCAATCCTCAATTCTCAATCCTCAATCCTCAGTCCTCAGACCTCAAACCTCAGTCCTCAAACCTCAGCCATCATCCTCAATCGTCAATCCTCGTTCCTCAATCCTCAATCCTCAATCCTCAATAGTCAATCTCCAATCCTAGGTCCTCAATCCCCAATCCTCAATTCTTAATCCTCAATCTTCAATCCTCAATCCTCAATACTCAATCCTCAATATTCAATCCTCAATCCTCAATCCTCAATCCCCAATCCTCAATCTTCAATCCTCAATCTTCAATCCTCAATCCCCAGTCCACAATCTTCAATCCTCAATGCTCAATCCTCAATCCTCAATCCTCAGTCATCAGTCCTCAATCCTCAATCCTCAAACCTCAATCCTCAACCGTCAGTCCTCGTCCTCAAACCTCAATCCCGAATCCTCAATCCTGAATCGTCAATCTTAAGCCCTCAGTCCTCAACAATCAATTGTCAATCCTCAAGCCTCATTAGAATATCCTCAATTCACAGTTTTCCGTACTCAATCCCCAACCTTCAATCTTCAATTCTCAGTCTACAAACATCAATTCGTATCACTCAACACTCAACACGCTGTCCTCAATCTTCAGTCCTCAATCCTCAATCCTCAATCTGCAATCCTCAATACTCAATCTTCAATCTTCAATCCTCAATTCTCAATCCTCAGTCCTCAATCCTCAATCGCCAATCCTCAGTCCTCAATCATCAATCATCAATACTCAATGTTCAATCCTCAATACTCAACCTTCAATCCTCAGTCCTCAATCATCAATCATCAATACCCAATGTTCAATCCTCAATACTCAACCTTCAATCCTCAACCCTCAATCCTCAATCCACAATCCTCAATCCTCAATCATCATCCTTCAACCTTCAATACTCAATCTTCAATCCTCAATTCCCAATCCTCAATCGTCAATCCGCACTCCTCAATCCTCAGTCATCAATCCTCAATCTTCAATACTCAATCCTCAATCCTCAATCCTCAATCCTCAATCCTCAATCCTCAATCATCATTCCTCAAACCTCAATCCTCAACCCTCAGTCCCCATCCTCAATTCTCAATTCTCAATCCACAATCCTCAATACTCAATCTTCAATCCTCAATAATCAATCTCCTATCCTAGATCCTCAATCCCCAATACTCTATCCTTAATCCTCAATATTCAATTCCCTATCCCCAGTCCAGAATCTTCAATCACCAAAAGCTCAATAATCAATCCTCAATCCTCAGTCCTCAATCGTCAATCATCAGTCCACAATCTTCAGTACTCAATCCTCAATCCTCAATCCTCAATCCTCAATCCTCAATCCTCAATCATCCAGCCTGAATCTTCAATACTCAATCCTCAATCCTCAATCCTCAATTCTCAATCGTCAATCCTCACTCTTCAATCCTGAATACGCAATCCTCAATCCTCAATCCCCAATCCTCAATTCTCAGTCCTCAATCCTCAGTCCTCAGTCCTAAAACCTCAGTCCTCAAACCTCAGCCACCATCCTCAATCGTCAATGCTCGTTCCTCAATCCTCAATCCTCAATCTTCAATCCTCCATACTCAACCTTCAATCCTCAATCCTCAATCATCAGTCATCAATCCTCAATCCTCAGTCATCAATCCTCAATCTTCAATACTCAATCCTCAATCATCAATCCTCAATCCTCAATTCTCAATCCTCATTCCTCAAACCTCAATCCTCAACCCTCAGTCCTCATCCTCAATTCTCAATTCTAAATCCTCAACCCTCAATCCTCAATCTTCAATCCTCAATAATCAATCATCAATACTCAGTCTTCAATCCTCAATACTCAATCCTCAATCCTCAGTCCGCAATCCTCAATCATCAATCCTCAATCTTCAATACTCAATCCTCAATCCTCAATCCTCAATCCTCAATACTCAACCTTCAATCCTCCATACTCAATCTTCAATCCTCAATCCTCAATCATCAATCCTCAATCCTCAATCCTCAGTCATCAATCCTCAATCTTCAATACTCAATCCTCAATCCTCGATCCTCAATCCTCAATCCTCAGTCCTCAATCCACAATCATCAATCCTCAATCTTTAATCCTCAATTCTCAGTCCTCAATCCTCAGTCCTCAGCCCTAAAACCTCAGTCCTCAAACCTCAGCCACCATCCTCAATCGTCAATGCTCGTTCCTCAATCCTCAATCCTCAATCTTCAATCCTCCATACTCAATCTTCAATCCTCAATCCTCAATCAACAATCCTCAGTCCTCAATCCTCAGTCATCAATACTCAATCTTCAATACTCAATCCTCAATCATCAATCGTCAATCCTCACTCTTCAATCCTCAATACCGAATCCTCAATCCTCAATCCCCAATCCTCAATTCTCAGTCCTCAATCCTCAGTCCTCAGTCCTAAAACCTCAGTCCTCAAACCTCAGCCACCATCCTCAATCGTCAATGCTCGTTCCTCAATCCTCAATCCTCAATCTTCAATCCTCCATACTCAATCTTCAATCCTCAATCCTCAATCAACAATCCTCAGTCCTCAATCCTCAGTCATCAATACTCAATCTTCAATACTCAATCCTCAATCATCAATCCTCAATCCTCAATCCTCAAACCTCATTCCTCAAACCTCAATCCTCAGCCCTCAGTCCTCATTCTCAATTCTCAATTCTTAATCCTCAATCCTCAATCCTCAATCTTCAATCCTCAATAATCAATCCTCAATACTCAGTCTTCAATCCTCAATCCTCAATCCTCAATCCTCAGTCCGCAATCCTCAATCATCAATCCTCAATCTTCAATACTAAATCCTCAATCATCAATCCTCAATCCTCAATCCTCAATACTAAACCTTCAATCCCCCATACTCAATCTTCAATCCTCAATCCTCAATCATCAATCCTCAATCCTCAATCCTCAGTCATCAATCCTCAATCTTCAATACTGAATCCTCAATCCTCAATCCTGAATCCTCAATCCTCAGTACTCAATCCACAATCATCAATCCTCAATCTTCAATACTCAATCCTCAATCCTCAATCCTCAATCCTCAATCTTCAATCCTCAATAATCAATCTCCTATCCTAGATCCTCAATCCCCAATACTCTATCCTTAATCCTCAATATTCAATTCCCTATCCCCAGTCCAGAATCTTCAATCCCCAAAAGCTCAATAATCAATCCTCAATCCTCAGTCCTCAATCGTCAATCATCAGTCCACAATCTTCAATACTCAATCCTCAATCCTCAATCCTCAATCCTCAATCCTCAATCCCCAATCATCCATCCTGAATCTTCAATACTCAATCCTCAATCCTCAATCCTCAATTCTCAATCGTCAATCCTCACTCTTCAATCCTCAATACCCAATCCTCAATCCTCAATCCCCAATCCTCAATTCTCAGTCCTCAATCCTCAGTCCTCAGTCCTAAAACCTCAGTCCTCAAACCTCAGCCACCATCCTCAATCGTCAATGCTCGTTCCTCAATCCTCAATCCTCAATCTTCAATCCTCCATACTCAATCTTCAATCCTCAATACTCAACCACAATCCTCAATCCTCAATCCTCAGTCATCAATACTCAATCTTCAATACTCAATCCTCAATCATCAATCCTCAATCCTCAATCCTCAAACCTCATTCCTCAAACCTCAATCCTCAACCCTCAGTCCTCATTCTCAATTCTCAATTCTTAATCCTCAATCCTCAATCCTCAATCTTCAATCCTCAATAATCAATCCTCAATACTCAGTCTTCACTCCTCAATCCTCAATCCCCAATCCTCAGTCCGCAATCCTCAATCATCAATCCTCAATCTTCAATACTAAATCCTCAATCCTCAATCCTCAATCCTCAATCCTCAATACTAAACCTTCAATCCTCCATACTCAATCTTCAATCCTCAATCCTCAATCATCAATCCTCAATCCTCAATCCTCAGTCATCAATCCTCAATCTTCAATACTCAATCCTCAATCCTCAATCCTGAATCCTCAATCCTCAGTCCTCAATCCACAATCATCAATCCTCAATCTTCAATACTCAATCCTCAACCCTCAATCCTCAATCCCCAGTACTCGATCTTCAATCCTCAATCCTCAATCCTCAATCCTCAACCCTCAGCCCTCATCCTCAATCCTCAATCCTGAATCCTCTATCCTCAATCTTCAATCCTCAATACTCAGTCTTCAATCCTCAATCCTCAATCCTCAATCCTCAATCCTCAATTCTCAATCCTCAATCCTAGACCCTCAGCCCTCATCCTCAATCCTCAATCCTGAATCCTCAATCCTCAATCTTCAATCCTCAATCCTCTATCCTCAATCCTCAGTCCTCAATCCAGAATCATCAATCCTCAATCTTCAATACTCAATCCTCAATCCTCAATCCTCAACTCTCAATCCACAATCCTCAGTCCTCAGTCCTCAAACCTCAGTCCTCAAACATAAGCCATCATCCTCAATCGTCAATCCTCGTTCCTCAATCCTCAATACTCAATCTTCAATCCTCCATACTCAATCTTCAATCCTCAATCCTCAATCATCAATCATCAATCCTCAATCCTCAGTCATCAATCCTCAATCTTCAATACTCAATCCTCAATCATCAATCCTCAATCCTCAATCCTCAAACCTCATTCCTCAAACCTCAATCCTCAACCCTCAGTCCTCATTCTCAATTCTCAATTCTTAATCCTCAATCCTCAATCCTCAATCTTCAATCCTCAATAATCAATCCTCAATACTCAGTCTTCAATCCTCAATCCTCAATCCTCAATCCTCATTCCGCAATCCTCAATCATCAATCCTCAATCTTCAATACTAAATACTCAATCCTCAATCCTCAATCCTCAATCCTCAATACTAAACCTTGAATCCTCCATACTCAATCTTCAATCCTCAATCCTCAATCATCAATCCTCAATCCTCAATCCTCAGTCATCAATCCTCCATCTTCAATACTCAATCCTCAATCCTCAATCCTGAATCCTCAATCCTCAGTCCTCAATCCACAATCATCAATCCTCAATCTTCAATACTCAATCCTCAATCCTCAATCCTCAATCCTCAGTACTCGATCTTCAATCCTCAATCCTCAATCCTCAATCCTCAACCCTCAGCCGTCATCCTCAATCCTCAATCCTGAATCCTCTATCCTCAATCTTCAATCCTCAATACTCAGTCTTCAATCCTCAATCCTCAATCCTCAATCCTCAATCCTCAATTCTCAATCCTCAATCCTAGACCCTCAGCCCTCATCCTCAATCCTCAATCCTGAATCCTCAATCCTCAATCTTCAATCCTCAATCCTCTATCCTCAATCCTCAGTCCTCAATCCAGAATCACCAATCCTCAATCTTCAATACTCAATCCTCAATCCTCAATCCTCAACTCTCAATCCACAATCATCAGTCCTCAGTCCTCAAACCTCAGTCCTCAAACCTCAGCCATCATCCTCAATCGTCAATCCTCGTTCCTCAATCCTCAATAATCAATCTTCAATCCTCCATACTCAATCTTCAATCCTCAATCCTCAATCATCAATCATCAATCCTCAATCCTCAGTCATCAATCCTCAATCTTCAATACTCAATCCTCAATCATCAATCCTCAATCCTCAATTCTCAATCCTGATTCCTCAAACCTCAATCCTCAACCCTCAGTCCTCATCCTCAATTCTCAATTCTAAATCCTCAACCCTCAATCCTCAATCTTCAATCCTCAATAATCAATCATCAATACTCAGTCTTCAATCCTCAATACTCAATCCTCAATCCTCAGTCCGCAATCCTCAATCATCAATCCTCAATCTTCAATACTCAATCCTCAATCCTCAATCCTCAATCCTCAATACTCAACCTTCAATCCTCCATACTCAATCTTCAATCCTCAATCCTCAATCATCAATCCTCAATCCTCAATCCTCAGTCATCAATCCTCAAACTTCAATACTCAGTCCTCAATCCTCGATCCTCAATCCTCAATCCTCAGTCGTCAATCCACAATCATCAATCCTCAATCTTCAATGCTCAATCCTCAATCGTCAATCCTCAATCCTCAATACTCAATCTTCAATCCTCAATCCTCAATCCTCAATCCTCAACCCTCAGCCCTCATCCTCAATCCTCAACTCTGAATCCTCAATCCTCAATCTTCAATCCTCAATACTCAGTCTTCAATCCTCAATCTTCAATCCTCAATCCTCAGTCCTCAATCCACAATCATCAATCCTCAATCCTCAGTCATCAGTCCGCAATCCTCAATCCTCAAACCTCAATCCTCAACCGTCAGTCCCCGTCCTCAAACCTCAATCCCGAATCCTCAATCCTGAATCGTCAATCTTCAGCCCTCAGTCCTCAACAATCAATTGTCAATCCTCAGTCCTCATTAGAATATCCTCAATTCACAGTTCTCAGTACTCAATCCCCAATCTTCAATCTTCAAATCTCAGTCTACAAACATCAATTCGCATCACTCAACACACAACACTCAGTCCTCAATCTTCAGTCCTCAATCCTCAATCCTCAATCTTCAATCCTCAATACTCAATCTTCAATCTTCAATCCTCAATTCTCAATCCTCAGTCCTCAATTCTCAATCGCCAATCCTCAATCCCCAATCCTCAACCTTCAATCCTTAGTCCTCAATCCTCAATCATCAATACTCAATGTTTAATCCTCAATACTCAACCTTCGATCCTCAACACTCAATCCTCAATCCACAATCCTCAATCCTCAATCAACAACCTTCAATCTTCTATACTCAATCTTCAATCCTCAATTCCCAATCCTCAATCGTCAATCCTCAATCCTCAATCCTCAGTCATCAGTCCTCAATCTTCTATACTCAATCCTCAATCCTCAATCCTCAATCCTCAATCCTCAATCCTCAACCCTCATTCCTCAAACCTCAATCCTCAACCCTCAGTCCCCATCCTCAATGCTCAATTCTCAATCCTCAATCCTCAATACTCAATCTTCAATCCTCAATAATCAATCTCCTATCCTAGATCCTCAATCCGCAATACTCTATCCTTAATCCTCAATATTCAATCCTCTATCTCCAGTCCACAATCTTCAATCCCCAAAGCTCAATAATCAATCCTCAATCCTCAGTCCTCAATCGTCAATCATCAGTCCACAATCTTCAATACTCAATCCTCAATCCTCAATCCTTAATCCTCAATTCTCAATCCTCAATCTTCAATCCTCAATAATCAATCCTCAATACTCAGTCTTCAATCCTCAATCCTCAATCCTCAATCCTCAATCCTCAGTCCGCAATCCTCAATCATCAATCCTCAATCTTCAATACTAAATCCTCAATCCTCAATCCTCAATACTAAACCTTCAATCCTCCATACTCAATCTTCAATCCTCAATCCTCAATCATCAATCCTCAATCCTCAATCCTCAGTCATCAATCCTCAATCTTCAATACTCAATCCTCAATCCTCAATCCTCAATCCTCAATCCTCAGTCCTCAATCCACAATAATCATTCCTCAATCTTCAATACTCAATCCTCAACCCTCAATCCTCAATCCTCAGTACTCGATCTTCAATCCTCAATCCTCAATCCTCAATCCTCAACCCTCAGCCCTCATCCTCAATCCTCAATCCTGAATCCTCTATCCTCAATCTTCAATCCTCAATACTCAGTCTTCAATCCTCAATCCTCAATCCTCAATCCTCAATCCTCAATCCTCAATTCTCAATCCTCAATCCTCAACCCTCAGCCCTCATCCTCAATCCTCAATCCTGAATCCTCAATCCTCAATCTTCAATCCTCAATACTCAGTCTTCAATCCTCAATCCTCAATCCTCAATCCTCAATCCTCAATTCTCAATCCTCAATCCTAGACCCTCAGCCCTCATCCTCAATCCTCAATCCTGAATCCTCAATCCTCAATCTTCAATCCTCAATCCTCTATCCTCAATCCTCAGTCCTCAATCCAGAATCATCAATCCTCAATCTTCAATACTCAATCCTCAATCCTCAATCCTCAACTCTCAATCCACAATCCTCAGTCCTCAGTCCTCAAACCTCAGTCCTCAAACATCAGCCATCATCCTCAATCGTCAATCCTCGTTCCCCAATCCTCAATCCTCAATCTTCAATCCTCCATACTCAATCTTCAATCCTCAATCCTCAATCCTCAATCATCAATCATCAATCCTCAATCCTCAGTCATCAATCCTCAATCTTCAATACTCAATCCTCAATCATCAATCCTCAATCCTCAATCCTCAAACCTCATTCCTCAAACCTCAATCCTCAACCCTCAGAACTCATTCTCAATTCTCAATTCTTAATCCTCAATCCTCAATCCTCAATCTTCAATCCTCAATAATCAATCCTCAATACTCAGTCTTCAATCCTCAATCCTCAATCCTCAATCCTCAGTCCGCAATCCTCAATCATCAATCCTCAATCTTCAATACTAAATACTCAATCCTCAATCCTCAATCCTCAATCCTCAATACTAAACCTTGAATCCTCCATACTCAATCTTCAATCCTCAATCCTCAATCATCAATCCTCAATCCTCAATCCTCAGTCATCAATCCTCAATCTTCAATACTCAATCCTCAATCCTCAATCCTGAATCCTCAATCCTCAGTCCTCAATCCACAATCATCAATCCTCAATCTTCAATACTCAATCCTCAATCCTCAATCCTCAATCCTCAGTACTCGATCTTCAATCCTCAATCCTCAATCCTCAATCCTCAACCCTCAGCCGTCATCCTCAATCCTCAATCCTGAATCCTCTATCCTCAATCTTCAATCCTCAATACTCAGTCTTCAATCCTCAATCCTCAATCCTCAATCCTCAATCCTCAATTCTCAATCCTCAATCCTAGACCCTCAGCCCTCATCCTCAATCCTCAATCCTGAATCCTCAATCCTCAATCTTCAATCCTCAAACCTCTATCCTCAATCCTCAGTCCTCAATCCAGAATCATCAATCCTCAATCTTCAATACTCAATCCTCAATCCTCAATCCTCAACTCTCAATCCACAATCATCAGTCCTCAGTCCTCAAACCTCAGTCCTCAAACCTCAGCCATCATCCTCAATCGTCAATCCTCGTTCCTCAATCCTCAATAATCAATCTTCAATCCTCCATACTCAATCTTCAATCCTCAATCCTCAATCATCAATCATCAATCCTCAATCCTCAGTCATCAATCCTCAATCTTCAATACTCAATCCTCAATCATCAATCCTCAATCCTCAATTCTCAATCCTCATTCCTCAAACCTCAATCCTCAACCCTCAGTCCTCATCCTCAATTCTCAATTCTAAATCCTCAACCCTCAATCCTCAATCTTCAATCCTCAATAATCAATCATCAATACTCAGTCTTCAATCCTCAATACTCAATCCTCAATCCTCAGTCCGCAATCCTCAATCATCAATCCTCAATCTTCAATACTCAATCCTCAATCCTCAATCCTCAATCCTCAATACTCAACATTCAATCCTCCATACTCAATCTTCAATCCTCAATCCTCAATCATCAATCCTCAATCCTCAATCCTCAGTCATCAATCCTCAAACTTCAATACTCAGTCCTCAATCCTCGATCCTCAATCCTCAATCCTCAGTCGTCAATCCACAATCATCAATCCTCAATCTTCAATGCACAATCCTCAATCGTCAATCCTCAATCCTCAATACTCAATCTTCAATCCTCAATCCTCAATCCTCAATCCTCAACCCTCAGCCCTCATCCTCAATCCTCAACTCTGAATCCTCAATCCTCAATCTTCAATCCTCAATACTCAGTCTTCAATCCTCAATCCTCAATCCTCAATCCTCAGTCCTCAATCCACAATCATCAATCCTCAACCCTCAATCCCCAGTCCTCAATCTTCAAACCTCAATCCTCAATCCTCAACCCTCAATCCCCAGTCCTCAAACCTCAGTCCTGAAACCTCAATCCTGAATTCTCAATTTTCAGCCCCCAGTCCTCTGGAATCAATTGTCAATCATCAATCCTCAATAGAATATCCTTAATTCACAGTTTTCAATACTCAATCCTCAATCTTGAATCTTCAAATATCGTTCTACAAACATCAATTCTCATCACTCAACACTCAACACTCAGTCCTCAATCTTCAATCCTCAATCCTCAATCCTCAGTATTCAATCCTAAATACTCAATCTTCAATCCTCAATCCTCAATACCCAATCCTCAATCGTCAGTCCCCAATACTTAATCTTCAATCCACAATCCTCAATCCTCAATCTTCATTCCTCAATCCTTAATCCTCAATCCTCAATCCTCAGTCCTCAGTCCTCAATCTTCAATCCTCAATACTCAATCTCCAATCCTCAATCCTCAACAACTAATCCATAATCCTCAATCCTGAATCTTCAATCCTCCATCCTCAATACACAAACCTCAATCTTCAATCCACAATCCTCGATCCTCAGTCCTCAATTCTCAACCCTCAGTCCCAAATCCTCAACCCTCAGTCCTCGTCCTCAATCCTCAACCCTCAATCCTCGATCCTCAAGTTTCAATCATCAATACTCAATCTTCAATCCTCAATCCTCAAACCTCAATCCTCAATACTCAGTCTTCAATCATCAATACTCAATCTTCAATCCTCAATAATCAATCTCCAATCCTAGATCCTCAATCCCCAATTCTCAATCGTTAATCCACAATCATCAATCCTCAATCCTCAATTCTCAATCCTCAATCCTCAATATTCAAAACACAAACCTCAACCATCAATTATCAATACTCAACCATCAATCCTCAATTCTCAATACTCAATAGAATGTCATGAATTCTCATGGTTCAATACTCAATCCACAATATTCAATAATCAAATCTCGACCCTCAAACATCAATACTCAACACTCTATCCTCAACACTTTGTCGTCTCTCTTCAATCCTCCATCCTCAATCCTCAATCCTCATGCGTCAATCCTCAATCCTCAATCCTCATACCTCAATTCTCAGACCTCAAACCTCAATCCCGAATCCTCAATCCTGAATTCTCAATCTTCATCCCTCAGTCCGCAACAATCAATTGTCAATCCTCAAACCTCAATAGAACATCCTCAATTCATAGTTTTCAATACTCAATCCCCAATCTTCAATCTTCAAATTTCAATCCACAAACATCAATTCTCAACACTCAACCATCAACACTCAGTCCTCAATCTTCAATCCTCAATCCTCAATCCTCAAACTTCAATCCTCAATACTCAATCTTCAATCCTCAATCCTCAACTCTCAATTCTCAATCCTCAATCCTCAATCCTCAATCGTCAATCCTCAATCCCCAATCCTCAATCTTCAGTCCTCAATCCTCAACCCTCAATCCTCAATCCCCAGTCCTCAATCTTCAATCCTCAATGCTCAATCCTCAATCCTCAATCCTCAGTTCCCAATCCTCAATCTTCAATCCTCAATACTCAATCTTCGATCCTCATTCCTCAATCCTCAATCCTCAATCCTCAATCCTCAGTCATGAATACTCATTCTTCAATCCTCAATCCCCAGTCCTCAATCTTCAACCCTCAATGCTCAATCCTCAATCCTCAATCCTCAGTTCTCAATCCTCAATCCTCAATCCTCAAACCTCAATCCTCAACCGTCAGTCCTCGTCGTCAACCCTCAAACCTCAATCCTCAATCCTCAATATTCAGTCATCAATACTCAATCTTCAACCCTCAATTCTCAATCCTCAATCCTCAATCCTCAATCCTCAATATTCAACACACAACACTCAACCATCAATTATCAATACTCAACCATCAATCCTCAATCCTCAATCCTCAATATTCAACACACAACACTCAACCATCAATTATCAATACTCAACCATCAAACCTCAATTCTCAATACTCAATAGAATATCCTGAATTGTCATGGTTCAATACTCAATCCACAATATTCAATAATCAAATCTCAATCCACAAACATCAATTCTCAACACTCTATCCTCAACACTCAGTCCTCTCTCTTCAATCCTCCATCCTCAATCCTCAACCCTCATGCGTCAATCCTCAATCCTCAATCCTCAACCCTCAATTCTTAGTCCTCAAATCTCATTCCCGAATCCTCAATCCTGAATTCTCAATCTTCAGCCCTCAGTCCTCAACAATCAATTGTCAATCCTCAATCTTCAATTGAATATCCTCAATTCACAGTTTTCAATACTCAATCCCCACTCTTCAACCTTCAAATCTCAAAACACAAACATCAATTCCCGTCACTCAACCCTCAACACTCAGTCCTCAATCATCAATCCTCAATCCTCAATCCTCAATCTTCAATCCTCAATCCTCAATCTTCAATCTTCAAGTCTCCATCCACTAACATCAATTCTCATCACTCAACCCTCAACACTCTGCCCTGAATCTTCAATCCTCAATCCTCAATCCCCAATCTTCAATCCTCAATACTCAATCTTCAATCCTCAATCCTCAATCCTCAATCCTCAATCCTCAATCCTCAATCCTCAGTCATGAATACACAATCTTCAATACTCAATCCTCAATCCTTAATCCCCAATATTCAACACACAACTCTGAACCATTAATTATCAATACTCAACCATCAATCCTCAATTCTCAATACTCAATAGAATATCCTGAATTCTCATGGTTCAATACTCAATCCACAATATTCAATAATCAAATCTCAATCCTCAAACGTCAATTCTCAACACTCTATCCTCAAAGCTCAGTCCTCTCTCTTCAATCCTCCATCCTCAATCCTCAATCCTCATGCGTCAATCCTCAATCCTCAATTCTCAACCCTCAATTCTCAGTCCTCAAACCTCAATCCCGAACCCTCAATCCTGAATTCTCAATCTACAGCCCTCAGTCCTCAACAATCAATAGTCAATCCTGATTCTTCAATAGAATATCCTCAATTCACGGTTTTCAATACTCAATCCCCATTCTTCAATCTTCAAATCTCAAAATACAAACATCAATTCCCATCACTCAACCCTCAACACTCAGTCCTCAATCATCAATCCTCAATCCTCAATCCTCAATCTTCAATCCTCAATACTCAATCTTCAATCCTCAATCCTCAATCCTCAATACTTAATATTTAATACTCAATCCTCAGTCATCAATCCTCAATCTTCAATACTCAATCCTCAATCCTCAATCTTCAATCCTCAATACTCAATCTTCAATCCTCAGTTGTCAATTCTCAATCCTCAATCCTCAATCCTCAGTCTTCAATCCTCAATCTCCAATCCTCAATCCTCAATCCTCAACCCTCAATTCTCAGTCCTCAAACCTCTATCCCGAGTCCTCAATCCTGAATTCTCAATCTTCAGCCCTCAGTCCTCAACAATCAATTGTCAATCCTCAATCTTCAATTGAATATCCTCAATTCACAGTTTTCAATACTCAATCCCCATTCTTCAATCTTCAAATCTCAAAACACAAACATCAATTCCCATCACGCAACTCTCAACACTCAGTCGTCAATCATCAATCCTCAATCCTCAGTCCTCAATCTTCAATCCTCAATACTAAATCTTCAATCCTCAATACTCAATCTTCAATCCTCAATCCTCAATCCTAAAATCCTCAATCCTCAATATTCAGCACACAACACTCAACCACCAATCCTCAATACTCAACTATCAATGCTCAATGCTCAATACTCAATAGAATATCCTGAATTCTCAGTTTTCAATACCCAATCCTCAATCTTCAATATTCAAGTCTCCATCCACAAACATCTATTCTCATCACTCTCCCCTCAACACTCAGTCCTCAATCTTCAATCCTCAATCCTCAATCCTCAATGTTCAATCCTCAATACTCAGTCTTCAATCCTCAGTTGTCAATTCTCAATCCTCAATCCTCAATCGTCAATCTTCAAGCCTCAAGACTCAATCTTCAATCCACAATCCTCAATCCTCAATCCTCAATCCTCAATCCTCAATCCTTAATACTCAACACACAACCCTCAACCATCAAACCTCAATACTCAACCATCAATACTCAATTCTCAATACTGAATAGAATATCCTGAATTCTCATGTTTCAATACTCAATCCACAATATTCAATAATCAAATCTCACTCCTCAGACATCAATTCTCAACACTCAATCCTCAACACTCAGTCCTCTCTCTTCAATCTTAAATTATCAATCCTCTATCCTCAAGCGTCAATCCTCAATCCTCAATCCTCAACCCTCAATCCTCAGTACTCAAACCTCAATTCCGAATCCTCAATCCTGAATCCTCAATCTTCATCCCTCAGTCGCAACAATCAATTGTCAATCCTCAAACCTCAATAGAACATCCTCAATTCATAGTTTTCAATACTCAATCCCCAATCTTCAATCTTCAAATTTCAATACACAAACATCAATTCTCAACACTCAACCATCAACACTCAGTCCTCAATCTTCAATCCTCAATCCTCAATCCTCAAACTTCAATCCTCAATACTCAATCTTCAATCCTCAATCCTCAACTCTCAATTCTCAATCCTCAATCCTCAATCCTCAATCGTCAATCCTCAATCCCCAATCCTCAATCTTCAGTCCTCAATCCTCAACCCTCAATCCTCAATCCCCAGTCCTCAATCTTCAATCCTCAATGCTCAATCCTCAATCCTCAATCCTCAGTTCCCAATCCTCAATCTTCAATCCTCAATACTCAATCTTCGATCCTCATTCCTCAATCCTCAATCCTCAATCCTCAATCCTCAGTCATGAATACTCATTCTTCAATCCTCAATCCCCAGTCCTCAATCTTCAACCCTCAATGCTCAATCCTCAATCCTCAATCCTCAGTTCTCAATCCTCAATCCTCAATCCTCAAACCTCAATCCTTAACCGTCAGTCCTCGTCGTCAACCCTCAAACCTCAATCCTCAATCCTCAATATTCAGTCATCAATACTCAATCTTCAACCCTCAATTCTCAATCCTCAATCCTCAATCCTCAATCCTCAATATTCAACACACAACACTCAACCATCAATTATCAATACTCAACCATCAATCCTCAATCCTCAATCCTCAATATTCAACACACAACACTCAACCATCAATTATCAATACTCAACCATCAAACCTCAATTCTCAATACTCAATAGAATATCCTGAATTGTCATGGTTCAATACTCAATCCACAATATTCAATAATCAAATCTCAATCCACAAACATCAATTCTCAACACTCTATCCTCAACACTCAGTCCTCTCTCTTCAATCCTCCATCCTCAATCCTCAACCCTCATGCGTCAATCCTCAATCCTCAATCCTCAACCCTCAATTCTTAGTCCTCAAATCTCAATCCCGAATCCTCAATCCTGAATTCTCAATCTTCAGCCCTCAGTCCTCAACAATCAATTGTCAATCCTCAATCTTCAATTGAATATCCTCAATTCACAGTTTTCAATACTCAATCCCCACTCTTCAACCTTCAAATCTCAAAACACAAACATCAATTCCCGTCACTCAACCCTCAACACTCAGTCCTCAATCATCAATCCTCAATCCTCAATCCTCAATCTTCAATCCTCAATCCTCAATCTTCAATCTTCAAGTCTCCATCCACTAACATCAATTCTCATCACTCAACCCTCAACACTCTGTCCTGAATCTTCAATCCTCAATCCTCAATCCCCAATCTTCAATCCTCAATACTCAATCTTCAATCCTCAATCCTCAATCCTCAATCCTCAATCCTCAATCCTCAATCCTCAGTCATGAATACACAATCTTCAATACTCAATCCTCAATCCTTAATCCCCAATATTCAACACACAACTCTGAACCATTAATTATCAATACTCAACCATCAATCCTCAATTCTCAATACTCAATAGAATATCCTGAATTCTCATGGTTCAATACTCAATCCACAATATTCAATAATCAAATCTCAATCCTCAAACGTCAATTCTCAACACTCTATCCTCAAAGCTCAGTCCTCTCTCTTCAATCCTCCATCCTCAATCCTCAATCCTCATGCGTCAATCCTCAATCCTCAATTCTCAACCCTCAATTCTCAGTCCTCAAACCTCAATCCCGAACCCTCAATCCTGAATTCTCAATCTACAGCCCTCAGTCCTCAACAATCAATAGTCAATCCTGATTCTTCAATAGAATATCCTCAATTCACGGTTTTCAATACTCAATCCCCATTCTTCAATCTTCAAATCTCAAAATACAAACATCAATTCCCATCACTCAACCCTCAACACTCAGTCCTCAATCATCAATCCTCAATCCTCAATCCTCAATCTTCAATCCTCAATACTCAATCTTCAATCCTCAATCCTCAATCCTCAATACTTAATATTTAATACTCAATCCTCAGTCATCAATCCTCAATCTTCAATACTCAATCCTCAATCCTCAATCTTCAATCCTCAATACTCAATCTTCAATCCTCAGTTGTCAATTCTCAATCCTCAATCCTCAATCCTCAGTCTTCAATCCTCAATCTCCAATCCTCAATCCTCAATCCTCAACCCTCAATTCTCAGTCCTCAAACCTCTATCCCGAGTCCTCAATCCTGAATTCTCAATCTTCAGCCCTCAGTCCTCAACAATCAATTGTCAATCCTCAATCTTCAATTGAATATCCTCAATTCACAGTTTTCAATACTCAATCCCCATTCTTCAATCTTCAAATCTCAAAACACAAACATCAATTCCCATCACGCAACTCTCAACACTCAGTCGTCAATCATCAATCCTCAATCCTCAGTCCTCAATCTTCAATCCTCAATACTAAATCTTCAATCCTCAATACTCAATCTTCAATCCTCAATCCTCAATCCTAAAATCCTCAATCCTCAATATTCAGCACACAACACTCAACCACCAATCCTCAATACTCAACTATCAATGCTCAATGCTCAATACTCAATAGAATATCCTGAATTCTCAGTTTTCAATACCCAATCCTCAATCTTCAATATTCAAGTCTCCATCCACAAACATCTATTCTCATCACTCTCCCCTCAACACTCAGTCCTCAATCTTCAATCCTCAATCCTCAATCCTCAATGTTCAATCCTCAATACTCAGTCTTCAATCCTCAGTTGTCAATTCTCAATCCTCAATCCTCAATCGTCAATCTTCAAGCCTCAAGACTCAATCTTCAATCCACAATCCTCAATCCTCAATCCTCAATCCTCAATCCTCAATCCTTAATACTCAACACACAACCCTCAACCATCAAACCTCAATACTCAACCATCAATACTCAATTCTCAATACTGAATAGAATATCCTGAATTCTCATGTTTCAATACTCAATCCACAATATTCAATAATCAAATCTCACTCCTCAGACATCAATTCTCAACACTCAATCCTCAACACTCAGTCCTCTCTCTTCAATCTTAAATTATCAATCCTCTATCCTCAAGCGTCAATCCTCAATCCTCAATCCTCAACCCTCAATCCTCAGTACTCAAACCTCAATTCCGAATCCTCAATCCTGAATCCTCAATCTTCATCCCTCAGTCGCAACAATCAATTGTCAATCCTCAAACCTCAATAGAACATCCTCAATTCATAGTTTTCAATACTCAATCCCCAATCTTCAATCTTCAAATTTCAATACACAAACATCAATTCTCAACACTCAACCATCAACACTCAGTCCTCAATCTTCAATCCTCAATCCTCAATCCTCAAACTTCAATCCTCAATACTCAATCTTCAATCCTCAATCCTCAACTCTCAATTCTCAATCCTCAATCCTCAATCCTCAATCGTCAATCCTCAATCCCCAATCCTCAATCTTCAGTCCTCAATCCTCAACCCTCAATCCTCAATCCCCAGTCCTCAATCTTCAATCCTCAATGCTCAATCCTCAATCCTCAATCCTCAGTTCCCAATCCTCAATCTTCAATCCTCAATACTCAATCTTCGATCCTCATTCCTCAATCCTCAATCCTCAATCCTCAATCCTCAGTCATGAATACTCATTCTTCAATCCTCAATCCCCAGTCCTCAATCTTCAACCCTCAATGCTCAATCCTCAATCCTCAATCCTCAGTTCTCAATCCTCAATCCTCAATCCTCAAACCTCAATCCTTAACCGTCAGTCCTCGTCGTCAACCCTCAAACCTCAATCCTCAATCCTCAATATTCAGTCATCAATACTCAATCTTCAACCCTCAATTCTCAATCCTCAATCCTCAATCCTCAATCCTCAATATTCAACACACAACACTCAACCATCAATTATCAATACTCAACCATCAATCCTCAATCCTCAATCCTCAATATTCAACACACAACACTCAACCATCAATTATCAATACTCAACCATCAAACCTCAATTCTCAATACTCAATAGAATATCCTGAATTGTCATGGTTCAATACTCAATCCACAATATTCAATAATCAAATCTCAATCCACAAACATCAATTCTCAACACTCTATCCTCAACACTCAGTCCTCTCTCTTCAATCCTCCATCCTCAATCCTCAACCCTCATGCGTCAATCCTCAATCCTCAATCCTCAACCCTCAATTCTTAGTCCTCAAATCTCAATCCCGAATCCTCAATCCTGAATTCTCAATCTTCAGCCCTCAGTCCTCAACAATCAATTGTCAATCCTCAATCTTCAATTGAATATCCTCAATTCACAGTTTTCAATACTCAATCCCCACTCTTCAACCTTCAAATCTCAAAACACAAACATCAATTCCCGTCACTCAACCCTCAACACTCAGTCCTCAATCATCAATCCTCAATCCTCAATCCTCAATCTTCAATCCTCAATCCTCAATCTTCAATCTTCAAGTCTCCATCCACTAACATCAATTCTCATCACTCAACCCTCAACACTCTGTCCTGAATCTTCAATCCTCAATCCTCAATCCCCAATCTTCAATCCTCAATACTCAATCTTCAATCCTCAATCCTCAATCCTCAATCCTCAATCCTCAATCCTCAATCCTCAGTCATGAATACACAATCTTCAATACTCAATCCTCAATCCTTAATCCCCAATATTCAACACACAACTCTGAACCATTAATTATCAATACTCAACCATCAATCCTCAATTCTCAATACTCAATAGAATATCCTGAATTCTCATGGTTCAATACTCAATCCACAATATTCAATAATCAAATCTCAATCCTCAAACGTCAATTCTCAACACTCTATCCTCAAAGCTCAGTCCTCTCTCTTCAATCCTCCATCCTCAATCCTCAATCCTCATGCGTCAATCCTCAATCCTCAATTCTCAACCCTCAATTCTCAGTCCTCAAACCTCAATCCCGAACCCTCAATCCTGAATTCTCAATCTACAGCCCTCAGTCCTCAACAATCAATAGTCAATCCTGATTCTTCAATAGAATATCCTCAATTCACGGTTTTCAATACTCAATCCCCATTCTTCAATCTTCAAATCTCAAAATACAAACATCAATTCCCATCACTCAACCCTCAACACTCAGTCCTCAATCATCAATCCTCAATCCTCAATCCTCAATCTTCAATCCTCAATACTAAATCTTCAATCCTCAATTCTCAATTCTCAATCCTCAATACGCAATCCTCAATTCTCATCACTCAACACTCAACACTTAGTCCTCAATCTTCAATCCTCAATCTTCAATCCTCAGTCCACAATCCTCAATCCTCAATCCTCAATCCTCAATCCTCAATCCTCAACCTTCAATCCTCAACCGTCAGTCCTCGTCCTCAATCCTCAACCCACAATCCTCAATCCTCAATATTCAATCATCAATACTCAATCTTCAATCCTCAATCCTCAATCCTCAATCCTCAGACCTCAGTCCTCAACATTCAATTCTCAATACCCTATCTCCAATCCTCAATCCTCAACAATCAATCCTTAATCCTCAATCCTGAATCTTCAATCCTCCATCCTCAATACCCAAACCTCAATCTTCAATTCTCAATCCTCGATCCTCAATCTTCAATCCTCAATAATCAATCTCCAATCCTAGATCCTCAATCCTCAATTTTCAATCCTCAGTAATCAATCTCCTATCCTAGATCCTCAATCCCCAATACACAATCCTTAATCCTCAACCTTCAATCCTCTATCCCCAGTCCTCAATCTTCAATCCTCAATCCTCAATCCTCAATCTGCAATCCTCAATACTCATTCCTCAATCCTCAATCGTCAATCCTCAAACCCCAATCCTCTATCATCAATACTCAATCCTCAATACTCAGTCCTCAATCCTCAATCCTCAATCTTCAATCCTCAGCACTCGATCTTCAGCCCTCAATCCTCAATCCTCAATCATCAATCCTCAATCCGCAATCCTCAGTCTTCAATCCTCAATACTCAATCTTCAATCCTCAATCCTCAATCCTAAAATCCTCAATCCTCAATATTCAGCACACAACACTCAACCACCAATCCTCAATACTCAACTATCAATGCTCAATGCTCAATACTCAATAGAATATCCTGAATTCTCAGTTTTCAATACCCAATCCTCAATCTTCAATATTCAAGTCTCCATCCACAAACATCTATTCTCATCACTCTACCCTCAACACTCAGTCCTCAATCTTCAATCCTCAATCCTCAATCCTCAATGTTCAATCCTCAATACTCAGTCTTCAATCCTCAGTTGTCAATTCTCAATCCTCAATCCTCAATCGTCAATCTTCAAGCCTCAAGACTCAATCTTCAATCCACAATCCTCAATCCTCAATCCTCAATCCTCAATCCTCAACCCTTAATACTCAACACACAACCCTCAACCATCAAACCTCAATACTCAACCTTCAATACTCAATTCTCAATACTGAATAGAATATCCTGAATTCTCATGTTTCAATACTCAATCCACAATATTCAATAATCAAATCTCACTCCTCAGACATCAATTCTCAACACTCAATCCTCAACACTCAGTCCTCTCTCTTCAATCTTAAATTATCAATCCTCTATCCTCAAGCGTCAATCCTCAATCCTCAATCCTCAACCCTCAATCCTCAGTACTCAAACCTCAATTCCGAATCCTCAATCCTGAATCCTCAATCTTCATCCCTCAGTCGCAACAATCAATTGTCAATCCTCAATCCTCAATAGAATATCCTCAATTCACAGTTTTCAATACTCAATCCCCAATCTTCAATCTTCAAATCTCAATCCACAAACATCAATTGTCTTCACCCAACCCTCTTCTCTCAGTCCTCAATCTTCAATCCTCAATCCTCAATCCTCAATCGTCAATCCTCAATCCACAACCCTCTATAATCAATCCTCAATCCTCAATCCTCAATCCTCAGTCCTCAATCCTCAATCCTCAATCCTCAATCTTCAATCCTCAATACTCAATCTTCAATCCTCAATCCTCAATCCACAATCCTCAATCCTCAATCCTCAGTCATCAATACTCAATCTTCGATACTCAATCCCCAATCCTCAATCCTCAATCCTCAATCCTCAATCCTCAATCTTCAGTCCTCAATCCTGAATCCTCAACCCTCAATCGTCAATCCTCAGTCCCCAATCCTCAATCTTCAATCCTCAATCCTCAATCATCAATCCTCAATCCTCAATCCTCAATCCTCAATCCTCAATCCTCAATCTTCAATCCTCAAAAGTCAAACTTCAATCCTCAATCCTCAATACCGAATCCCCAGGCCTCAATCTTCAATCCTCAATCCTCAATCCTCAATCCTCATTCTTCAATCCTCAATCCTCAATCCTCAATCTGCAATCCTCAATGCTCAATCCTCAATCCTCAATCGTCAATCCTCAAACCCCAACCCTCCATCATCAATACTCAATCCTCAATCCTCAATTATCAATCCTCTATCCTCAATTCTCACTCTTCAATCCACAATAATCAATCTCCAATCCTAGATCCTCAATCCCCAGTCCTCAATCCTTAATCCTCAATCTTCAATCCTCAATCCCCAGTCCTCAATTCTCAATCCACAATACTCAATCTTCCATCCTCAGTCCTCAATCCTTAATACTCAACCCTCAATCCTCAATATTCAACACACAACCCTCAACCATCAATTCTCAATACTCAAGCATCAATCCTCAACTCTCAATACTCAATGGAATATCCTGAATTCTCATGTTTCAATACTCAATCGACAATATTCGATAATCAAATCTCAATCCTCAAACATCAATTCTCAGCACTCAATCCTCAACACTCAGTCCTCTCTCTTCAATCCTCCATCCTCAATTCTCTATCTTCAAGCGTCAATCCCCAATCCTCAATCCTCATCCCTCAATCCTCAGACCTCAAACTTCAATTCCGAATCCTCAATCCTGAATGCTCGATCTTCATCCCAAAGTCCGCAACAATCAGTTGCCAATCCTCAATGCTCACTAGAATATCATCAATTCACAGTTTTCGATACTCAATCCCCCATCTTCAATCTTCAAATCTCAATCCACAAACATCAACTCTTGTCACTCTACCCTCAACACTCAGTCCTCAATCTCCAATCCTCAGTCCTCAATCCTCAAACTTCAATACTCAATACTCAATCTTCAATCCTCAATCCTCAATCCTCAATTCCCAATCCTCAATCCTCAATCCTCAATCGTCAATCCTCAATCCCCAATCCTCAATTTTCAGTCCTCAATCCTCAATCCTCAACCCTCAATCGACAATCCTCAATCCCCAATCCTCAACCTTCAACCCTCAATCCTCAATCCTCAATCCTCAATCCTCAATCCTCAATCCTCAATCCTCAATCTTCAATCCTCAAAACTCAAACTTCAATCCTCAATCCTCAATCCCCAATCCCCAGGCCTCAATCTTCAATCCTCAATCCTCAATCCTTGATCCTCAATCCTCAGTCCTCAGTCTTCAATCCTCAATCTCCAATCCGCAATCCTCAAACGTCAATCCACAATCCTCAATCCTCAACCCTCAATCCTCAGTCCTCAAACCTCAATCCTGAAACCTCAATTCCGAATTCGCAATTTTCAGCCCTCAGTCCTCAGAAATCAATTGTCAATCATGAATCCTCAGTAGAATATCCTCAATTCACAGTTTACAATACTCAATCCTCAATCTTCAATCTTCAAATATCGATCCACAAACATCAATTCTCATCACTCAACACTCAACACTCAGTCCTCAATCTTCAATCCTCAATCCTCAATCCTCAATCCTCAATCTTCAATCCTCCATACTCAATCTTCAATCCTCAATCCCCAATCTTCAATCCTCAATCCTCAATCCTCCGTCATCAATACTCAATCTTCAATACTCAATCCTCAATCCTCAATTCTCAATCCTCAATCCTCAAACCTCATTCCTCAAACCTCAATCCACAACCCTCAGTCCTCATACTCAATTATCAATTCTCAATCCTCAATCCTCAATCCTCAATCTTCAATCCTCAGTAATCAATCTCCTATCCTAGATCCTCAATCCCCAATACTCAATCCTTAATCCTCAACCTTCAATCCTCAATCTTGAATACTCAATCTTCAATCCTCAATGCTCAATACTCAATCCTCAATCCTCAGTCCTCAATCCTCAATCCTCAGTCCTCACTCATGAATCCTCAATATTCAAACCTCAATCCTCAACCGTCAGTCCTTGTCCTCAATCCAAAACCCTCAACCCTCAGCCCTCAATCTTCAATCATCAATACTCAATTTTCAATCCTCAATCCTCAATCCTCAATCCCCAATCCTCAATCCTCAATCTTCAATATTCAACACACAACCCTCAACCATCAATTCTCAATACTCAAGCATCAATCCTCAACTCTCAATACTCAATGGAATATCCTGAATTCTCATGTTTCAATACTCAATCGACAATATTCGATAATCAAATCTCAATCCTCAAACATCAATTCTCAGCACTCAATCCTCAACACTCAGTCCTCTCTCTTCAATCCTCCATCCTCAATTCTCTATCTTCAAGCGTCAATCCCCAATCCTCAATCCTCATCCCTCAATCATCAGACCTCAAACTTCAATTCCGAATCCTCAATCCTGAATGCTCGATCTTCATCCCAAAGTCCGCAACAATCAGTTGCCAATCATCAATGCTCACTAGAATATCATCAATTCACATTTTTCGATACTCAATCCCCCATCTTCAATCTTCAAATCTCAATCCACAAACATCAACTCTCGTCACTCTACCCTCAACACTCAGTCCTCAATCTCCAATCCTCAGTCCTCAATCCTCAAACTTCAATACTCAATACTCAATCTTCAATCCTCAATCCTCAATCCTCAATTCCCAATCCTCAATCCTCAATCCTCAATCGTCAATCCTCAATCCCCAATCCTCAATCTTCAGTCCTCAATCCTCAATCCTCAACCCTCAATCGACAATCCTCAATCCCCAATCCTCAACCTTCAATCCTCAATCCTCAATCCTCAATCCTCAATCCTCAATCCTCAATCCTCAATCCTCAATCTTCAATCCTCAAAACTCAAACTTCAATCCTCAATCCTCAATCCCCAATCCCCAGGCCTCAATCTTCAATCCTCAATCCTCAATCCTTGATCCTCAATCCTCAGTCCTCAGTCTTCAATCCTCAATCTCCAATCCGCAATCCTCAAGCGTCAATCCACAATCCTCAATCCTCAACCCTCATTCCTCAGTCCTCAAACCTCAATCCTGAAACCTCAATTCCGAATTCGCAATTTTCAGCCCTCAGTCCTCAGAAATCAATTGTCAATCATGAATCCTCAGTAGAATATCCTCAATTCACAGTTTACAATACTCAATCCTCAATCTTCAATCTTCAAATATCGATCCACAAACATCAATTCTCATCACTCAACACTCAACACTCAGTCCTCAATCTTCAATCCTCAATCCTCAATCCTCAATCCTCAATCTTCAATCCTCCATACTCAATCTTCAATCCTCAATCCCCAATCTTCAATCCTCAATCCTCAATCCTCCGTCATCAATACTCAATCTTCAATACTCAATCCTCAATCCTCAATTCTCAATCCTCAATCCTCAAACCTCATTCCTCAAACCTCAATCCACAACCCTCAGTCCTCATACTCAATTATCAATTCTCAATCCTCAATCCTCAATCCTCAATCTTCAATCCTCAGTAATCAATCTCCTATCCTAGATCCTCAATCCCCAATACTCAATCCTTAATCCTCAGCCTTCAATCCTCAATCTTGAATACTCAATCTTCAATCCTCAGTGCTCAATACTCAATCCTCAATCCTCAGTCCTCAATCCTCAATCCTCAGTCCTCACTCATGAATCCTCAATATTCAAACCTCAATCCTCAACCGTCAGTCCTTGTCCTCAATCCAAAACCCTCAACCCTCAGCCCTCAATCTTCAATCATCAATACTCAATTTTCAATCCTCAATCCTCAATCCTCAATCCCCAATCCTCAATCCTCAATATTCAATGCACAACCCTCAACCATCAATCCTCAATCCTCAATCCTCAATCCTCAATCCTTAATCCTCAATCTTCAATCCTCAGTCCCCAATCCTCAATCTTCAATCCTCAACCCTCTATCCTCATCCTCAATCCTCAATCCTCAATCTTCAATCCTCAATACTCAATCGTCAATCCTCAAACCTCAATCCTCAATCCTCAATCCTCAATCGTCAATCCTCAATCCACAACCCTCTATAATCAATCCTCAATCCTCAATCCTCAATCCTCAGTCCTCAATCCTCAATCCTCATTCTTCAATCCTCAATACTCAATCTTCAATCTTCAATACTCAATCCTCAATCCTCAATCCTCAATCCTCAATCCGCAATCCTCAATCTTCAATCCTCAATACACAATCTTCAACCCCCAATCCTCAATCCTGAAATTCTCAATCCTCAATATTCAACACACAACACTCAACCTTCAATCCTCAATACTCAACCATCAATCCTCAATTCTCAATAATCAATAGAATATCCTGAATTCTCAGTTTTCAATACTCAATCCTAAATCTTCAATCTTCATGTCTCCATCCACAATCATCTATTCTCATCACACAACCCTCAATACTCAGTCCTCAATCTTCAATCCTCAATCCTCAATCCTCAATCTTCAATCCTCAATACTCAATCTTCAATCCTCAATCCTCAATCCACAATCCTCAATCCTCAATCCTCAGTCATCAATACTCAATCTTCGATACTCAATCCCCAATCCTCAATCCTCAATCCTCAATCCTCAATCCTCAATCTTCAGTCCTCAATCCTGAATCCTCAACCCTCAATCGTCAATCCTCAATCCCCAATCCTCAATCTTCAATCCTCAATCCTCAATCATCAATCCTCAATCCTCAATCCTCAATCCTCAATCCTCAATCTTCAATCCTCAAAAGTCAAACTTCAATCCTCAATCCTCAATACCGAATCCCCAGGCCTCAATCTTCAATCCTCAATCCTCAATCCTCAATCCTCATTCTTCAATCCTCAATCCTCAATCCTCAATCTGCAATCCTCAATGCTCAATCCTCAATCCTCAATCGTCAATCCTCAAACCCCAACCCTCCATCATCAATACTCAATCCTCAATCCTCAATTATCAATCCTCTATCCTCAATTCTCACTCTTCAATCCACAATAATCAATCTCCAATCCTAGATCCTCAATCCCCAGTCCTCAATCCTTAATCCTCAATCTTCAATCCTCAATCCCCAGTCCTCAATTCTCAATCCTCAATACTCAATCTTCCATCCTCAGTCCTCAATCCTTAATACTCAACCCTCAATCCTCAATATTCAACACACAACCCTCAACCATCAATTCTCAATACTCAAGCATCAATCCTCAACTCTCAATACTCAATGGAATATCCTGAATTCTCATGTTTCAATACTCAATCGACAATATTCGATAATCAAATCTCAATCCTCAAACATCAATTCTCAGCACTCAATCCTCAACACTCAGTCCTCTCTCTTCAATCCTCCATCCTCAATTCTCTATCTTCAAGCGTCAATCCCCAATCCTCAATCCTCATCCCTCAATCCTCAGACCTCAAACTTCAATTCCGAATCCTCAATCCTGAATGCTCGATCTTCATCCCAAAGTCCGCAACAATCAGTTGCCAATCCTCAATGCTCACTAGAATATCATCAATTCACAGTTTTCGATACTCAATCCCCCATCTTCAATCTTCAAATCTCAATCCACAAACATCAACTCTCGTCACTCTACCCTCAACACTCAGTCCTCAATCTCCAATCCTCAGTCCTCAATCCTCAAACTTCAATACTCAATACTCAATCTTCAATCCTCAATCCTCAATCCTCAATTCCCAATCCTCAATCCTCAATCCTCAATCGTCAATCCTCAATCCCCAATCCTCAATCTTCAGTCCTCAATCCTCAATCCTCAACCCTCAATCGACAATCCTCAATCCCCAATCCTCAACCTTCAATCCTCAATCCTCAATCCTCAATCCTCAATCCTCAATCCTCAATCCTCAATCCTCAATCTTCAATCCTCAAAACTCAAACTTCAATCCTCAATCCTCAATCCCCAATCCCCAGGCCTCAATCTTCAATCCTCAATCCTCAATCCTTGATCCTCAATCCTCAGTCCTCAGTCTTCAATCCTCAATCTCCAATCCGCAATCCTCAAGCGTCAATCCACAATCCTCAATCCTCAACCCTCAATCCTCAGTCCTCAAACCACAATCCTGAAACCTCAATTCCGAATTCGCAATTTTCAGCCCTCAGTCCTCAGAAATCAATTGTCAATCATGAATCCTCAGTAGAATATCCTCAATTCACAGTTTACAATACTCAATCCTCAATCTTCAATCTTCAAATATCGATCCACAAATATCAATTCTCATCACTCAACACTCAACACTCAGTCCTCAATCTTCAATCCTCAATCCTCAATCCTCAATCCTCAATCTTCAATCCTCCATACTCAATCTTCAATCCTCAATCCCCAATCTTCAATCCTCAATCCTCAATCCTCCGTCATCAATACTCAATCTTCAATACTCAATCCTCAATCCTCAATTCTCAATCCTCAATCCTCAAACCTCATTCCTCAAACCTCAATCCACAACCCTCAGTCCTCATACTCAATTATCAATTCTCAATCCTCAATCCTCAATCCTCAATCTTCAATCCTCAGTAATCAATCTCCTATCCTAGATCCTCAATCCCCAATACTCAATCCTTAATCCTCAACCTTCAATCCTCAATCTTGAATACTCAATCTTCAATCCTCAATGCTCAATACTCAATCCTCAATCCTCAGTCCTCAATCCTCAATCCTCAGTCCTCACTCATGAATCCTCAATATTCAAACCTCAATCCTCAACCGTCAGTCCTTGTCCTCAATCCAAAACCCTCAACCCTCAGCCCTCAATCTTCAATCATCAATACTCAATTTTCAATCCTCAATCCTCAATCCTCAATCCCCAATCCTCAATCCTCAATATTCAATGCACAACCCTCAACCATCAATCCTCAATCCTCAATCCTCAATCCTCAATCCTTAATCCTCAATCTTCAATCCTCAGTCCGCAATCCTCAATCTTCAATCCTCAACCCTCTATCCTCATCCTCAATCCTCAATCCTCAATCTTCAGTCCTCAATACTCAATCGTCAATCCTCAATCCTCAATCCCCAATCCTCAATCTTCAATCCTCAATCCTCAATCCTCAATCCTCAATCCTCAATCTTCAATCCTCAGTACTCAACCTTCAGTCCTCAATCCTCAATCCTCAATCCTCAATCCTCAATCCTCAATCCTCAATAATCAACACACAACCCTCAACCATCAATCCTCAATACTCAACAACCAATACTCCATTCTCAATACTCAATAGAATATCCTGAATTCTCATGTTTCAATTCTCAATCCACAATATTCAATAATCAAATCTCAATCCTCAAACATCAATTCTCCACACTCAATCCTCGACACTCAGTCCTCTCTCTTCAATCTTCCATCATCAATCCTCTGTACTCAAGCGTCAATCCTCAATCCTCAATCCTCAACCGTCAATCCGCAGTCCTCAAACCTCAATTCCGAATCCTCAATCCTGAATCCTCAATCTTCAACCCTCAGTCCGCAACAATCAATTGTCAATCCTCTATCCTGAATAGAATATGTTCAATTCACAGTTTTCTGTACTCAATCCCCAACCTTCAATCTTCAAATCTCAATCCACAAACATCAATTCTCATCACTCAAACCTCAACACACAGTCCTCAACCTTCAACCCTTAATCCTCAACCCTCAATCGTCAATCTTCAATCCCCAATCCTCTATCGTAAATCCTCAACACTCAATCCTCAGTCCTCAATCCTCAATCCTCAATCTTCAGCCCTCAGTCCTCAACAATCAGTTGTCAATCCTCAATCCTCAACCTTCAATCCTCAATCCTCAATTCACAATCCTCAATACTGAGTCCTCAATCGTCAATTCTCATTCCCCAATCCTCAATCTTCAATCCTCAATCCTCAATCCTCAATCCCCAAACCTCAATCCTCATTCCTCAAACCTCAATCCTCAACCCTCAGTTCTCATCCTTAATTCTCAATTCTCAATCCTCAATCCTCAATTCTCAATCTTCAATCCTCAATCCTCAATCCTCAATCCTCAATCCTCAATCCTCAATCCTCAACCGTCATTCCTCAAACCTCAATCCTCAACCCTCAGTCCCCATCCTCAATGCTCAATTCTCAATCCTCAATCCTCAATACTCAATCTTCAATCCTCAATAATCAATCTCCTATCCTAGATCCTCAATCCGCAATACTCTATCCTTAATACTCAATATTCAATCCTCTATCTCCAGTCCACAATCTTCAATCCCCAAAGCTCAATAATCAATCCTCAATCCTCAGTCCTCAATCGTCAACCATCAGTCCACAATCTTCAATACTCAATCCTCAATCCTCAATCCTTAATCCTCAATTCTCAATCCTCAATCTTCAATCCTCAATAATCAATCCTCAATACTCAGTCTTCAATCCTCAATCCTCAATCCTCAATCCTTAATCCTCAGTCCGCAATCCTCAATCATCAATCCTCAATCTTCAATACTGAATCCTCAATCCTCAATCCTCAATACTAAACCTTCAATCCTCCATACTCAATCTTCAATCCTCAATCCTCAATCATCAATCCTCAATCCTCAATCCTCAGTCATCAATCCTCAATCTTCAATACTCAATCCTCAATCCTCAATCCTCAATCCTCAATCCTCAGTCCTCAATCCACAATAATCATTCCTCAATCTTCAATACTCAATCCTCAACCCTCAATCCTCAATCCTCTGTACTCGATCTTCAATCCTCAATCCTCAATCCTCAATCCTCAACCCTCAGCCCTCATCCTCAATCCTCAATCCTGAATCCTCTATCCTCAATCTTCAATCCTCAATACTCAGTCTTCAATCCTCAATCCTCAATCCTCAATCAACAACCTTCAATCTTCTATACTCAATCTTCAATCCTCAATTCCCAATCCTCAATCGTCAATCCTCAATCCTCAATAGAATATCCTCAATTCACAGGTTTCAGTACTCAATCCCCATTCTTCAATCTTCAAATCTCAAAACACAAACATCAATTCCCATCACTCAACCCTCAACACTCTGTCCTCAATCATCAATCCTCAATCCTCAATCCTCAATCTTCAATCCTCAATACTCAGTCTTCAATCCTCAATCCTCAATTCTCAATCCTCAATACTCAATCCTCAATTCTCATCACTCAACACTCAACACTCAGTCCTCAATCTTCAATCCTCAATCCTCAATCCTCAATCCTCAATTTTCAATCCTCAATACTCAATCTTCAATCCTCAGTCCTCAATCTTCAACCCTCAATCCTCAATCCTCAATCCTCAATCCTCAATCTTCAATCCTCAACCGTCAGTCCTCGTCCTCAATCCTCAACCCGCAATCCTCAACCCTCAATCTTCAATCATCAATACTCAATCTTCAGTCCTCAATCCTCAATCCTCAATCCTCAATCCTCAATCCTCAATATTCAACAAACAACCCTCAACCATCAATCCTCATTACTCAACCATCAATCCTCAATTCTCAGTACCCAATAGAATATCCTGAATTCTCAGTTTTCAACACTCAATCCTCAATCTTCAATCTTCAAGTCTCCATCCACAAACATCAATTCTCATCACTCAACACTCGACACTCAGTCCTGAATCTTCAATCCTCAATCCTCAATCCTCAAACCTCAATCCTCAATCCTCAGGCATGAATACTCAATCTTCAATACTCAATCCTCAATCCTCAACCCTCAGTCCTCATCCTCAATTCTCAATCCTCAGTCATCAATCCTCAATCTTCAATACTCAATCCTCAATCCTCAATCCTCAACCCTCAATCCTCAATCCTCAATCCTCATTCCTCAAACCTCAATCCTCAACCCTCAGTCCCGATCCTCAATTCTCAATTCTCAATCCTCAATCCTCAATCCTCAATCCTCAGACATCAATCCTCAATCTTCAATACTCAATCGTCAATCCTCAGTCCTCAATTCTCAATACTCAATCCTCGTTCCTCAAACCTCAACCCTCAACCCTCAGTCCTCATACTCAATTCTCAATTCTCAAACCTCAAACCTCAATCCTCAATCCTCAATCTTCAATCATCAATACTCAATCTTCAATGCTCAATCCTCAATCCTCAATCCTCAATCCTCAATCCTCAATATTCAATACACAACCCTCAAACATCAATCCTCAATACTCAATCATCAATCCTCAATTGTCAATACTCAATAGAATTTCCTGAATTCTCTGCTTTCAATAGTCAATCCTCAATCTTCAATCTTCAAGTCTCCATCCACAGACATCAATTCTCATCACTCAACCCTCAACACTCAGTCCTCAATCTTCAATCCTCAATCCTCAATCCTCAATCCTCAATCGTCAATCCTCAATACCCAAACGTCAATCATCAATCCTCAATCCCCAATACTCAATCCTTAATCCTCAATACTCAATCCTCAATCCTCAATCCTCAATCATCAATCCACAATCTTCAATACTCAATCCTCAATCCTCAATCCTCAATCCTCAATCCTCAATCATCAATCCTCCATCTTCAATACTCAATCCTCAATCCTCAATCCTCAATCCTCAATCCTCAATACTCAACCATCAATCCTCAATTCACAATTCTCAATAGAATATCCTGAATTCTCAGGATTCAATACTCAAACCTCAATCCTCAGCCCTCAGCCCTCATCCTCCATCCTCAATCCTCAATCCTCAATCCTCAATCTTCAATCCTCAATACTCAATCTTCAATCCTCAATCCTCAATCCTCAATCACCAATCCTCAATCCTCAATCCTCAATCGTCAGTCTTCAATACTCAATACTCAATCTGCAAACCTCAGTCCTCAATCCTCAATCCTCAATCCTCATTCTTCAGTCCTCAATACCCAGTCCTCAATCTTCATCCCTCAATCCTCAATCCTCAATTCTCAATCCTCAATCCTCAGTCCTCAGTCCTCAAACCTCAGTCCTCAAACCTCAGCCATCATCCTCAATCGTCAATCCTCGTTCCTCAGTCCTCAATCCTCAATCCTCAATCCTCAATCATCAATCCTCCATCTTCAATACTCAATCCTCAATCCTCAATCCTCAATCCTCAATACTCAACCATCAATCCTCAATTCACAATACTCAATAGAATATCCTGAATTCTCAGGATTCAATACTCAAACCTCAATCCTCAGCCCTCAGCACTCATCCTCCATCCTCAATCCTCAATCCTCAATCCTCAATCCTCAATCTTCAATCCTCAATACTCAATCTTCAATGCTCAATCCGCAATCCTCAATCCCCAATCCTCAATCCTCAATCCTCAATCGTCAGTCTTCAATACTCAATACTCAATCTGCAAACCTCAGTCCTCAATCCTCAATCCCCAATCCTCATTCTTCAGTCCTCAATACCCAGTCCTCAATCTTCAACCCTCAATCCTCAATCCTCAATTCTCAATCCTCAATCCTCAGCCCAGAGTCCTCAAACCTCAGTCCTCAAACCTCAGCCATCATCCTCAATCGTCAATCCTCGATCCTCAATCCTCAATTCTCAATACTCAATCCTCAATAGTCAATCTCTAACCCTAGATCCTCAATCCCCAATCCTCAATCCTTAATCCTCAATCTTCGATCCTCAATCCTCAATACTCAATCCTCAATACTCAATCCTCAATCCTCAATCCTCAATCCCCAATCCTCAATCTTCAATCCTCAATCCTCAATCCTCAAGCCTCAATCCTCAATCCTCAATCTTCAATCCTGAATACTCAATCTTCAATCCTCAATCCTAAATCCTCAATCCTCAATCCTCAATCGTCAGTCTTCAATCCTCAATACTCAATCTTCAATCCTCAATCCTCAATCCTCAATCCTCAATCCTCATTCTTCAATCCTGAATACCCACTCCTCAACCTTCGATCCTCAGTCCCCAATCCTCAGTCCTCAATCCTCAATCTTCAATCCTCAATCCCCAGTCCACAATCTTCAATCCTCAATGCTCAATCCTCAATCCTCAATCCTCAGTCATCAGTCCTCAATCCTCAATCCTCAAACCTCAATCCTCAACCGTCAGTCCTCGTCCTCAAACCTCAATCCCGAATCCTCATTCCTGAATCGTCAATCTTAAGCCCTCAGTCCTCAACAATCAATTGTTAATCCTCAAGCCTCATTAGAATATCCTCAATTCACAGTTTTCCGTACTCAATCCCCAATCTTCAATCTTCAAATCTCAGTCTACAAACATCAATTCGCATCACTCAACACTCAACACGCAGTCCTCAATCTTCAGACCTCAATCCTCAATCCTCAATCTTCAATCCTCAATACTCAATCTTCAATCTTCAAACCTCAATCCTCAACCGTCAGTCCTCGTCCTCAAACCTCAATCCCGAATCCTCAATCCTGAATCGTCAATCTTAAGCCCTCAGTCCTCAACAATCAATTGTCAATCCTCAAGCCTCATTAGAATATCCTCAATTCACAGTTTTCCGTACTCAATCCCCAATCTTCAATCTTCAAATCTCAGTCTACAAACATCAATTCGCATCACTCAACACTCAACACGCAGTCCTCAATCTTCAGTCCTCAATCCTCAATCCTCAATCTTCAATCCTCAATACTCAATCTTCAATCTTCAATCCTCAATTCTCAATCCTCAGTCCTCAATACTCAATCGCCAATCCTCAATCCCCAATCCTCAATCTTCAATCCTCAGTCCTCAATCCTCAATCATCAATACTCAATGTTCAATCCTCAATACTCAACCTTCAATCCTCAACCTTCAATCCTCAGTCCACAATCCTCAATCCTCAATCATCAACCTTCAACCTTCAATACTCAATCTTCAATCCTCAATTCCCAATCCTCAATCGTCAATCCTCACTCCTCAATCCTCAGTCTTCAATCCTCAATCTTCAATACTCAATCCTCAATCCTCAATCCTCAATCCTCAATCCTCAATCCTCAATCCTCATTCATCAAACCTCAATCCTCAACCCTCAGACCCCATCATCAATTCTCAATTCTCAATCCACAATCCTCAATACTCAATCTTCAATCCTCAATAATCAATCTCCTATCCTAGATCCTCAATCCCCAATACTCTATCCTTAATCCTCAATATTCAATTCCCTATCCCCAGTCCAGAATCTTCAATCCCCAAAAGCTCAATAATCAATCCTCAATTCTCAGTCCTCAATCGTCAATCATCAGTCCACAATCTTCAATACTCAATCCTCAATCCTCAATCCTCAATCCTCAATCCTCAATACTCAATCCTCAGTCATCAATACTCAATCTTCAATACTCAATCCTCAATCATCAATCCTCAATCCTCAATCCTCAATCCTCAACCCTCATTCCTCAAACCTCAATCCTCAACCCTCAGTCCCCATCCTCAATGCTCAATTCTCAATCCTCGATCCTCAATACTCAATCTTCAATCCTCAATAATCAATCTCCTATCCTAGATCCTCAATCCGCAATACTCTATCCTTAATCCTCAATATTCAATCCTCTATCCCCAGTCCACAACCTTCAATCCCCAAAGCTCAATAATCAATCCTCAATCCTCAGTCCTCAATCGTCAATCATCAACCTTCAATCCTCAGTCCTCAATCCTCAATCATCAATACTCAATGTTCAATCCTCAATACTCAACCTTCAATCCTCAACACTCAATCCTCAATCCACAATCCTCAATCCTCAATCAACAACCTTCAATCTTCTATACTCAACCTTCAATCCTCAATTCCCAATCCTCAATCGTCAATCCTCAATCCTCAATCCTCAGTCATCAGTCCTCAATCTTCAATACTCAATCCTCAATCCTCAATCCTCAATCCTCAATCCTCAATCCTCAACCCTCATTCCTCAAACCTCAATCCTCAACCCTCAGTCCCCATCCTCAATGCTCAATTCTCAATCCTCAATCCTCAATACTCAATCTTCAATCCTCAATAATCAATCTCCTATCCTAGATCCTCAATCCGCAATACTCTATCCTGAATCCTCAATATTCAATCCTCTATCCCCAGTCCACAATCTTCAATCCCCAAAGCTCAATAATCAATCCTCAATCCTCAGTCCTCAATCGTCAATCCTCAGTCCACAATCTTCAATACTCAATCCTCAATCCTCAATCCTTAATCCTCAATTCTCAATCCTCAACCTTCAATCCTCAATAATCAATCCTCAATACTCAGTCTTCAATCCTCAATCATCAATCCTCAATCCTCAATCCTCAGTCCGCAATCCTCAATCATCAATCCTCAATCTTCATTACTAAATCCTCAATCCTCAATCCTCAATACTGAACCTTCAATCCTCCATACTCAATCTTCAATCCTCAATCCTCAATCATCAATCCTCAATCCTCAATCCTCAACCCTCAGCCCTCATCCTCAATCCTCAATCCTGAATCCTCTATCCTCAATCTTCAATCCTCAATACTCAGTCTTCAATCCTCAATCCTCAATCCTCAATCCTCAATCCTCAATCCTCAATTCTCAATCCTCAATCCTCAACCCTCAGCCCTCATCCTCAATCCTCAATCCTGAGTCCTCAATCCTCAATCTTCAATCCTCAATACTCAGTCTTCAATCCTCAATCCTCAATCCTCAATCCTCAGTCCTCAATCCACAATCATCAATCCTCAATCTTCAATACTCAATCCTCAATCCTGAATCCTCAACTCTCAATCCTCAGTCCTCAGTCCTCAGTCCTCAAACCTCAGTCCTCAAACCTCAGCCATCATCCTCCATCGTCAATCCTCGTTCCTCAATCCTCAACCCTTTATTCTCAGTCCTCAAACCTCAATCCCGAATCCTCAATCCTGAATTCTCAATCTTCAGTCCTCAGTCCTCAACAATCAATCGTCAATCCTCAATCTTCAATAGAATATCCTCAATTCACAGTTTTCAGTACTCAATCCCCATTCTTCAATCTTCAAATCTCAAAACACAAACATCAATTCCCATCACTCAACCCTCAACAGTCTGTCCTCAATTATCAATCCTCAATCCTCAATCCTCAATCTTCAATCCTCAATACTCAGTCTTCAATCCTCAATCCTCAATTCTCAATCCTCAATACTCAATCCTCAATTCTTATCACTCAACACTCAACACTCAGTCCTCAATCTTCAATCCTCAATCCTCAATCCTCAATCCTCAATTTTCAATCCTCAATACTCAATCTTCAGTCCTCAGTCCTCAATCTTCAATCCTCAATTCTCAGTACCCAATAGAATATCCTGAATTCTCAGTTTTCAACACTCAATCCTCAATCTTCAATCTTCAAGTCTCCATCCACAAACATCAATTCTCATCACTCAACACTCGACACTCAGTCCTGAATCTTCAATCCTCAATCCTCAATCCTCAATCCTCAATCCTCAATCCTCAGGCATGAATACTCAATCTTCAATACTCAATCCTCAATCCTCAACCCTCAGTCCTCATCCTCAATTCTCAATTCTCTATCCTCAAACCTCAATTCTCAATCTTCAATCCTCAATATTCAACACACAGCCCTCAACCATCAATTCTCAATACTCAACCATCAATCTTCAAATCTCAATACTCAATAGAATATCCGGAATTCTCATGGTTCAATACTCAATCCACAATATTCAATAATCAAATCTCAATCCTCAAACATCAATTCTCAACACTCAACCATCAACACTCAGTCCTCAATCTTCAATCCTCAATCCTCAATCCTCAAACTTCAATCCTCAATACTCAATCTTCAATCCTCAATCCTCAACTCTCAATTCTCAATCCTCAATCCTCAATCCTCAATCGTCAATCCTCAATCCCCAATCCTCAATCTTCAGTCCTCAATCCTCAACCCTCAATCCTCAATCCCCAGTCCTCAATCTTCAATCCTCAATGCTCAATCCTCAATCCTCAATCCTCAGTTCCCAATCCTCAATCTTCAATCCTCAATACTCAATCTTCGATCCTCATTCCTCAATCCTCAATCCTCAATCCTCAATCCTCAGTCATGAATACTCATTCTTCAATCCTCAATCCCCAGTCCTCAATCTTCAATCCTCAATGCTCAATCCTCAATCCTCAATCCTCAGTTCTCAATCCTCAATCCTCAATCCTCAAACCTCAATCCTCAACCGTCAGTCCTCGTCGTCAACCCTCAAACCTCAATCCTCAATCCTCAATCTTCAGTCATCAATACTCAATCTTCAACCCTCAATTCTCAATCCTCAATCCTCAATCCTCAATCCTCAATATTCAACACACAACACTCAACCATCAATTATCAATACTCAAACATCAATCCTCAATCCTCAATCCTCAATATTCAACACACAACACTCAACCATCAATTATCAATACTCAACCATCAATACTCAATTCTCAATACTGAATAGAATATCCTGAATTCTCATGTTTCAATACTCAATCCACAATATTCAATAATCAAATCTCACTCCTCAGACATCAATTCTCAACACTCAATCCTCAACACTCAGTCCTCTCTCTTCAATCTTAAATTATCAATCCTCTATCCTCAAGCGTCAATCCTCAATCCGCAATCCTCAACCCTCAATCCTCAGTACTCAAACCTCAATTCCGAATCCTCAATCCTGAATCCTCAATCTTCACCCCTCAGTCGCAACAATCAATTGTCAATCCTCAACCCTCAATAGAATATCCTCAATTCACAGTTTTCAATACTCAATCCCCAATCTTCAATCTTCAAATCTCAATCCACAAACATCAATTGTCTTCACCCAACCCTCTTCTCTCAGTCCTCAATCTTCAATCCTCAATCCTCAATCCTCAATCGTCAATCCTCAATCCACAACCCTCTATAATCAATCCTCAATCCTCAATCCTCAATCCTCAGTCCTCAATCCTCAACCCTCAATCTTCAACCCTCAATACTCAATCTTCAATCTTCAATACTCAATCCTCAATCCTCAATCCTCAATCCGCAATCCTCAATCTTCAATCCTCAATACACAATCTTCAACCCCCAATCCTTAATCCTGAAATTCTCAATCCTCAATATTCAACACACAACACTCAACCTTCAATCCTCAATACTCAACCATCAATCCTCAATTCTCAATAATCAATAGAATATCCTGAATTCTCAGTTTTCAATACTCAATCCTAAATCTTCAATCTTCATGTCTCCATCCACAATCATCTATTCTCATCACACAACCCTCAATACTCAGTCCTCAATCTTCAATCCTCAATCCTCAATCCTCAATCTTCAATCCTCAATACTCAATCTTCAATCCTCAATCCTCAATTCACAATCCTCAATCCTCAATCCTCAGTCATCAATACTCAATCTTCGATACTCAATCCCCAATCCTCAATCCTCAATCCTCAATCCTCAATCCTCATTCCTGAAACCTCAATCCTCAACCCTCGGTCCTCATCCTCTATCCTCAATCCTCAATCCTCAATCCTCAATCTTCAATTCTCAATCCTCAACCCTCAATCCTCAGTCCTCTAACCTCAATTCCGAATCCTCAATCACGAATCCTCAATCTTCATCCCTCAGTCCGCAACAATCAATTGTCAATCCTCTGTCCTCACTAGAATATCCTCAATTCACAGTTTTCAATACTCAATCCCCAATCTTCAATCTTCAAATCTCAATCCACAAACATCTATTCTCATCACTCAACCCTCAACACTCAGTCCTCAATCTTCAATCCTCAATCCTCAATCCTCAATCTTCAATCCTCAATACTCAATCTTCAATCCTCAATCCTCAATCCTCAATACTTAATATTTAATACTCAATCCTCAGTCATCAATCCTCAATCTTCAATACTCAATCCTCAATCCTCAATCTTCAATCCTCAATCCTCAATCCTCAGTCTTCAATCCTCAATCTCCAATACTCAACCCTCAATCCTCAATCCTCAATCCTCAATCCTCAATCCTCATTCCTCAAACCGCAATTCTCAACCCTCAGTCCTCATCCTCCATCCTCAATCCTCAATCCTCAATCCTCAATCTTCAATCCTCAATCCTCAATCCTCAAACCTCAATCCTCAGACATAAATACTCCATCTTCAATACTCAATCCACAATCCTCAATCCTCAATCCTCAATCCTCAATCCTCAATCTTCAATCCTCAATAATCAATCTCCAATCCTAGATACTCAATCCTCAGTCTTCAATCCTCAGTAATCAATCTCCTATCCTAGATCCTCAATCCCCAATACTCAATCCTTAATCCTCAACCTTCAATCCTCAATCCCCAGTCCTCAATCTTCAATCCTCAATGCTCAATACTCAATCCTCAACCCTCAGTCCTCAATCCTCAATCCTCAGTCCTCAATCCTCAACCCTCAATCCTCAGTCCTCAATCTTCAATCATCAATACTCAATTTTCAATCCTCAATCCTCAATCCCCAATCCTCAATCCTCAATATTCAATACACAACCCTCAACCATCAATACTCAATACTCAATCATCAATCCTCAATTCTCAATACTCATTAGAATATCCTGAATTCTCAGTTCTCAATACTCAATCCTCAATCTTCCATCTTCAAGTCTTCATCCACAAACATCAATTCTCATCACTCAACCCTCAACACTCAGTCCTCAATCGCCAATCCTCAATCCTCAATACTCAATCTTCAATCCTCAATTCTCAATACTCAATAGAATATCCTGAATTCTCAGTTTTCAGTACTCAATACAAAATCTTCAATCTTCAAGTCTCCATACACAAACATCAATTCTCATCACTCAACCCTCAACACTCAGTCCACAATCGCCAATACTCAATCCTCAATCCTCAACCTTCAATGCTCAATACTCAATCTTCAATCCTCAATCCTCAATCCTCAATCATCAATCCGCAATACTCAATTCTCACTCTTCAATCCTCAATAATCAATCTCCAATCCTAGATCCTCAATCCCCAATCCTCAGTCCTTAATCCTCAATCTTCAATCCTCAATCCCCAGTCCTCAATTCTCAATCCTCAATACTCAATCTTCAATCCTCAGTCCTCAATCCTTAATACTCAACCCTCAATCCTCAATATTCAACACACAACCCTCAACCATCAATTGTCAATACTCAACCATCAATCCTCAATTCTCAATACTCAATGGAATATCCTGAATTCTCATGTTTCAATACTCAATCCACAATATTCGATAATCAAATCTCAATCCTCAAACATCAATTCTCAACACTCAATCCTCAACACTCAGTCCTCTCTCTTCAATCCTCCATCCTCAATCCTCTATCTTCAAGCGTCAATCCCCAATCCTCAATCCTCATCCCTCAATCCTCGGACCTCAAACCTCAATTCTGAATCCACAATCCTGAACGCTCAATCTTCATCCCTCAGTCCGCAACAATCAATTGTCAATCCTCAATCCTCAATAGAATATCCTCAATTCACAGTTTTCAGTTCTCAATCCCTAATCTACAATCTTCAAGTTTCAATCCACAAACATCAATTCTCAACACTCAACCCTCAACAGTCACTCCTCAATCTTCAATCCTCAATCCTGAATCCTCAAACTTCAATCCTCAATACTCAATATTCAAAACTCAATCCTCAATTCTCATTGCTAATCCCTCAACACTCAGTCCTCAATCTTCAATCCTCAATCCTCAATCCTCAATCCTCAATCTTCAATCCTCAATACTCAATCTTCTATCCTCAGTCCTCAATCCTCAATCCTCAATCCTCAATCCTCAATATTCAACACACAACCCTCAACCATCAATTCTCAATACTCAACAATCAATCGTCAAATCTCAATACTCAATTGAATATCCGGAATTCTCATGGTTCAATACTCAATCCACAATATTCAATAATCAAATCTCAATCCTCAAAAATCAATTCTCAACACTCAATCCTCAACACTCAGTCCTCTCTCTTCAATCCTCCATCCTCAATCCTCTATCCTCAAGCGTCAAGCTTCAATCCTCAATCCCCATCCCTCAATCCTCAGACCTCAAACCTCAATTCCGAATCCTCAATCCTGAATGCTCAATCTTCATCCCTCAGTCCGCAACAATCAGTTGCCAATCCTCAATGCTCACTAGAATATCATCAATTCACAGTTTTCGATACTCAATCCCCCATCTTCAATCTTCAAATCTCATTCCACAAACATCAACTCTCGTCACTCTACCCTCAACACTCAGTCCTCAATCTCCAATCCTCAATCCTCAATCCTCAAACTTCAATACTCAATACTCAATCTTCAATCCTCAATCCTCAATTCTCAATTCCCAATCCTCAATCCTCAATCCTCAATCGTCAATCCTCAATCCCCAATCCTCAATCTTCAGTCCTCAATCCTGAATCCTCAACCCTCAATCGTCAATCCTCAATCCCCAATCCTCAATCTTCAATACTCAATCCTCAATCATCAATCCTCAATCCTCAATCCTCAATCCTCAATCCTCAATCTTCAATCCTCAAAAGTCAAACTTCAATCCTCAATCCTCAATACCGAATCCCCAGGCCTCAATCTTCAATCCTCAATCCTCAATCCTCAATCCTCATTCTTCAATCCTCAATCCTCAATCCTCAATCTGCAATCCTCAATGCTCAATCCTCAATCCTCAATCGTCAATCCTCAAACCCCAACCCTCCACCATCAATACTCAATCCTCAATCCTCAATTATCAATCCTCTATCCCCAATTCTCACTCTTCAATCCACAATAATCAATCTCCAATCCTAGATCCTCAATCCCCAGTCCTCAATCCTTAATCCTCAATCTTCAATCCTCAATCCCCAGTCCTCAATTCTCAATCCTCAATACTCAATCTTCCATCCTCAGTCCTCAATCCTTAATACTCAACCCTCAATCCTCAATATTCAACACACAACCCTCAACCATCAATTCTCAATACTCAAGCATCAATCCTCAACTCTCAATACTCAATGGAATATCCTGAATTCTCATGTTTCAATACTCAATCGACAATATTCGATAATCAAATCTCAATCCTCAAACATCAATTCTCAACACTCAATCCTCAACACTCAGTCCTCTCTCTTCAATCCTCCATCCTCAATTCTCTATCTTCAAGCGTCAATCCCCAATCCTCAAACCTCATCCCTCAATCCTCAGACCTCAAACTTCAATTCCGAATCCTCAATCCTGAATGCTCGATCTTCATCCCAAAGTCCGCAACAATCAGTTGCCAATCCTCAATGCTCACTAGAATATCATCAATTCACAGTTTTCGATACTCAATCCCCCATCTTCAATCTTCAAATCTCAATCCACAAACATCAACTCTCGTCACTCTACCCTCAACACACAGTCCTCAATTTCCAATCCTCAGTCCTCAATCCTCAAACTTCAATACTCAATACTCAATCTTCAATCCTCAATCCTCAATCCTCAATTCTCAATCCTCAATCCTCAATCCTCAATCGTCAATCCTCAATCCCCAATCCTGAATCTTCAGTCCTCAATCCTCAATCCTCAACCCTCAATCGACAATCCTCAATCCCCAATCCTCAACCTTCAATCCTCAATCCTCAATCCTCAATCCTCAATCCTCAATCCTCAATCTTCAATCCTCAAAACTCAAACTTCAATCCTCAATCCTCAATCCCCAATCCCCAGGCCTCAATCTTCAATCCTCAATCCTCAATCCTTGATCCTCAATCCTCAGTCCTCAGTCTTCAATCCTCAATCTCCAATCCGCAATCCTCAAGCGTCAATCCACAATCCTCAATCCTCAATTCACAATCCTCAATACTGAGTCCTCAATCGTCAATTCTCATTCCCCAATCCTCAATCTTCAATCCTCAATCCTCAATCCTCAATCCCCAAACCTCAGTCCTCATTCCTCAAACCTCAATCCTCAACCCTCAGTTCTCATCCTTAATTCTCAATTCTCAATCCTCAATCCTCAATTCTCAATCTTCAATCCTCAATCCTCAATCCTCAATCCTCAATCCTCAATCTTCAATCCTCAATCTTCAATCCTCAATACTCAATCTTCAATCCTCAATCCTCAATCCTCAATCCTCAATCCTCAATCCTCAGTCCTCAATACTCAACGCACAACCCTCAACCGTCAATCCTCAATACTCAACCATCAATACTCAATTCTCAATACTCAACAGAATATCCTGAATTCTCATGTTTCAGTACTCAAGCCACAATATTCAATAATCAAATCTCAATCCTCAAACATCAATTCTCAACACTCAATCCTCAACATTCAGTCCTCCCTCTTCAATCTTCCATCATCAATCCTCTATCCTCAAGCGTCAATCCTCAATCCTCAATCCTCAACCCTCAATCCTCAGTCCTCAAACCTCAATTCCGAATCCTCAATCCTGAATCCTCAATCTTCACCCCTCAGTCCGCAACAATCTATTGTCAATCCTCTATCCTCAATAGAATATGTTCAATTCACAGTTTTCTATACTCAATCCCCAACCTTCAATCTTCAATTCTCAATCCACAAACATCAATTCTCATCACTCAACCCACAACACTCAGTCCTCAAACTTCAGCCCTCAATCCTCAACCCTCAATCGTCAACCCTCAATCCCCAATCCTCTATCGTCAATCCTCAACCCTCAATCCTCAAGCCTCTATCCTCAGTCCTCAATCTTCAATCCTCAAAACTCAATCTTCAATCTTCAATCCTCAATCCTCAATCCTCAATCCTCAATCCTCAATCCGCAATCCTCAATCTTCAATCCTCAATACTCAATCTTCAATCCTCAATCCTCAATCCTGAAATCCTCAACCCTCAATATTCAACACACAACCCTCAACCTTCAATCCTCAATCCTCAATACTCAATCCTCAGTCCTCAATCTTCAATCCTCAATCCTCAATCCTCAATCCTCAATCCTCAATATTCAACACACAACCATCAAACATCAATCCTCAATACTCAACCATCAATCCTCAATTCTCAATACTCAATAGAATATCCTGAATTCTCAGTTTTCAATACTCAATCCTCACTCTTCGATCTTCAAGTCTCCATCCACAAACACCTATTCTCATCTCTCGGCCCTCAACACTCAGTCCTCAATCTTCAATCCTCAATACACAATCATCAATCCTCAATCCTCAATTCTCAGTCCTCAATACTCAGTCCTCAATCTTCAATCCTCAATCCTCAATCCTCAATCCTCAATCCTCAATCCTCAATCTTCAATCCTCAATACTCAATCTTCAATCCTCAATCCTTAATCCTCATACCTCAATCCTCAATCCTCAGTCCTCAATACTCAACACACAACCCTCAACCGTCAATCCTCAATACTCAACCATCAATACTCAATTCTCAATGCTCAACAGAATATCCTGAATTCTCATGTTTCAGTACTCAAGCCACAATATTCAATAATCAAATCTCAATCCTCAAACATCAATTCTCAACACTCAATCCTCAACATTCAGTCCTCTCTCTTCAATCTTCCATCATCAATCCTCTATCCTCAAGCGTCAATCCTCAATCCTCAATCCTCAACCCTCAATCCTCAGTCCTCAAACCTCAATTCCGAATCCTCAGTCCTGAATCCTCAACCTTCACCCCTCAGTCCGCAACAATCAATTGTCAATCCTCTATCCTCAATAGAATATGTTCAATTCACAGTTTTCTATACTCAATCCCCAACCTTCAATCTTCAATTCTCAATCCACAAACATCAATTCTCATCACTCAACCCACAACACTCAGTCCTCAACCTTCAACCCTCAATCCTCAACCCTCAATCGTCAATCCTCAATCCCCAGCCTCTATCGTCAATCCTCAACCCTCAATCCTCAAGCCTCAATCCTCAGTCCTCAATCTTCAATCCTCAATAATCAATCTTCAATCTTCAACCCTCAATATTCAACACACAACCCTCAACCTTCAATCCTCAATCCTCAATACTCAATCCTCAGTCCTCAATCTTCAATACTCAATTCTCAATCCTAAAATCCTCAATACTCGATGTTCAACACACAACCCTCAACCATCAATCCTCAATACTCAACCATCAATGCTCAATTCTCAATACTCAATAGAAAATGCTGAATTCTCAGTTTTCAATACTCAATCCTCAATCTTCAATCTTCAAGTCTCCATCCACAAATATCTATTCTCATCACTCAACCCTCAACACTCAGTCCCCAATCTTCAATCCTCAATCCTCAATACTCAATCTACAATCCTCAATACTCAATCTTCAATCCTCAATCCTCAATCCTCAATCCTCAATCCTCAATCCTCAGTCATCAATCCTCAATCTTCAATACTCAATCCTCAATGTTCAATCTTCAAGTCTCCATCCACAAACATCTATTCTCATCACACAACCCTCAACCCACAGTCCTGGTCCTCCATCCTCAACCCTCAATCCCCAATCCTCAATCTTCAATCCTCAATCCTCAACACTCAATCCTCAGTCTTCAAACCTCAATTCCGAATCCTCAATCCTGAATCCTCAATTTCCATTCCTCAGTCCGCAACAATGTATTGTCAATTCTCAATCCTCAATAGAATATCCTCAATTCACAGTTTCCAACACTCAATCCCCAATCTTCAATTTTCAAATCTCAATCTACAAACATCAATGCTCATCACTCAACCCTCAACACTCAGTCCTCAGTCTTCAATCCTCAATTCTCAATCCTCAGTCCTCAATCCTCAATCCTCAATATTCAAACCTCAATCCTCAACCGTCAGTCCTCTTCCTCAATCCTCAACCCTCAATCCTCAGTCCTCAATCTTCAATCATCAATACTCAATTTTCAATCCTCATTCCTCAATCCTGAATTCCCAATCCTCAATCCCCAATATTCAATACACAACCCTCAACCATCAATCCTCAATACTGAATCATCAATCCTCAATTCTCAATACTCAATAGAATATCCTGAATTCTCAGTTTTCAATACTCAATCCTCAATCCTCAATCTACAAGTCTCCATCCACAAACATCGATTCTCATCACTCAACCCTCAACACTCAGTCCTGAATCGTCAATCCTCAATACTCAATCCTCAATCTTCAATCCTCAATACTCAATCTTCAATCCTCAATCCTCAATCCTCAATCCTCAATCCTCAATCCTCAATATTCAACACACAACCCTCAACCATCAATTCTCAATACTCAACCATCAATCCCCAATTCTCAATACTCAATACTCAACAGAATATCCTGAATTCTCATGGTTCAATACTCAATCCACAATATTCAATAATCAAATCTCAATCCTCAAACCGCAATTCTCAACACTCAATCCTCAACACTCAGTCCTCTCTCTACAATCCTCCATCCTCAATCCTCAATCCTCAATCCTCAATCCTCAATACTCAACACACAACCCTCAACCATCAATCCTCAATACTCAACCATCAATACTCAATTCTCAATACTCAACAGAATATCCTGAATTCTCATGTTTCAGTACTCAAGCCACAATATTCAATAATCAAATCTCAATCCACACACATCAATTCTCAACACTCAATCCTCAACATTCAGTCCTCTCTCTTCAATCTTCCATCATCAATCCTCTATCCTCAAGCGTCAATCCTCAATCCTCAATCCTCAACCCTCAATCCTCAGTCCTCAAACCTCAATTCCGAATCCTCAATCCTGAATCCTCAATCTTCACCCCTCAGTCCGCAACAATCTATTGTCAATCCTCTATCGTCAATAGAATATGTTCAATTCACAGTTTTCTATACTCAATCCCCAACCTTCAATCTTCAATTCTCAATCCACAAACATTAATTCTCATCACTCAACCCACAACACTCAGTCCTCAAACTTCAACCCTCAATCCTCAACCCTCAATCGTCAATCCTCAATCCCCAATCCTCTATCGTCAATCCTCAACCCTCAATCCTCAAGCCTCTATCCTCAGTCCTCAGTCTTCAATCCTCAATACTCAATCTTCAATCTTCAATCCTCAATCCTCCATCCTCAATCCTCAATCCGCAATCCTCAATCTTCAATCCTCAATACTCAATCTTCAATCCTCAATCCTCAATCCTGAAATCCTCAACCCTCAATATTCAACACACAACCCTCAACCTTCAATCCTCAACCCTCAATACTCAATCCTCAGTCCTCAATCTTCAATACTCAATCCTCAATACTCAACCATCAATGCTCAATTCTCAATACTCAATAGAATATGCTGATTTCGCAGTTTTCAATACTCAATCCTCAATCTTCAATCTTCAAGTCTCCATCCACAAACATCTATTCTCATCACTCAACCCTCAACACTCAGTCCTCAATCTTCAATCCTCAATCCTCAATCCTCAATCTTCAATCCTCAATACTCAATCTTCAATCCTCAATCCTCAATCCTCAATCCTCAATCCTCAATCCTCAATCCTCATTCCTCAAACCTCAATCCTCAACCCTCAGTCCTCATACTCAATTCTCAATTCTCAATCCTCAATCCTCAATTCTCAATCTTCAATCCTCAATAATCAATCTCCAATCCTAGATCCTCAATCCCCAGTCCTCAACCATTAATCCTCAGTCTTCAATCCTCAATCCCCAGTCCTCAACCTTCAATACTCAATGCTCAATCGTCAATCCTCAATCCTCAGTCCACAATCCTCAATCCTCAAACCTCAATCCTCAACCGTCAGTCCTCGTCATCAATTCTCAACCTTTAATCCTCAATCCTCAATCCTCAATCCTCAATCCTCAATCCTCAATATTCAACACACGACCCTCAACCATCAATTCTCAATACTCAACCATCAATCCCCAATTCTCAATACTCAATGCTCAATAGAATATCCCGAATTCTCATGGTTCAATACTCAATCCACAATATTCAATAATCAAATCTCAATCCTCAAACCTCAATTCTCAACACTCAATACTCAACACTCAGTCCTCTCTCTTCAATCCTCCATCCTCAATCCTCAATCCTCAATCCTCAATCCTCAGTCCTCAATACTCAACACACAACCCTCAACCGTCAATCCTCAATACTCAACCATCAATACTCAATTCTCAATACTCAATAGAATATCCTGAATTCTCATGTTTCAATACTCAATCCACAATATTCAATAATCAAATCTCAATCCTCAAACATCAATTCTCAACATTCAATCCTCAACACTCAGTCCTTTCTCTTCAATCTTCCATCATCAATCCTCTATCCTCAAGCGTCAATCCTCAATCCTCAATCCTCAACCCTCAATCCTCAGTCCTCAAACCTCAATCCTCAATCCTCAATACTCAGTCCTCAGTCCTCAATCTTCAATACTCAATCCTCAATCCTAAAATCCTCAATCCTCAATATTCAGCACACAACCATCAAACATCAATCCTCAATACTCAACCATCAATCCTCAATTCTCAATACTCAATAGAATATCCTGAATTCTCAGTTTTCAATACTCAATCCTCACTCTTCAATCTTCAAGTCTCCATCCACAAACACCTATTCTCATCTCTCAGCCCTCAACACTCAGTCCTCAACCTTCAATCCTCAACCCTCAATACTCAATCCTCAGTCCTCAATCTTCAATACTCAATCCTCAATACTCAACCATCAATGCTCAATTCTCAATACTCAATAGAATATGCTGAATTCGCAGTTTTCAGTACTCAATCCTCAATCTTCAATCTTCAAGTCTCCATCCACAAACATCTATTCTCATCACTCAACCCTCAACACTCAGTCCTCAATCTTCAATCCTCAATCCTCAATCCTCAATCTTCAATCCTCAATACTCAATCTTCAATCCTCAATCCTCCATCCTCAATCCTCAATCCTCAATCCTCAGTCATCTATCCTCTACCTTCAATAATCAATCCTCAATGTTCAATCATCAAGTCTCCATCCACAAACATCTATTCTCACCACTCAACCCTCAACCCTCAATCCTCATTCCTCAAACCGCAATCCTCAACCCTCAGTCCTCATGCTCCATCCTCAATCCTCAACCCTCAATCCTCAACCTTCAATCCTCAATCCTCAATCCTCAAACCTCAATCCTCAGTCATGAATACTCCATTTTCAATACTCAATCCACAATCCTCAATCCTCAATCCTCAATCCTCAATCCTCAATCCTCAATCCTCAATCCTCAATCCTCAATCCTCATTCCTCAAACCTCAATCCTCAACCCTCAGTCCTCATACTCAATTCTCAATTCTCAATCCTCAATCCTCAATTCTCAATCTTCAATCCTCAATAATCAATCTCCAATCCTAGATCCTCAATCCCCAGTCCTCAACCATTAATCCTCAGTCTTCAATCCTCAATCCCCAGTCCTCAACCTTCAATACTCAATGCTCAATCGTCAATCCTCAATCCTCAGTCCACAATCCTCAATCCTCAAACCTCAATCCTCAACCGTCAGTCCTCGTCATCAATTCTCAACCTTTAATCCTCAATCCTCAATCCTAAATCCTCAATCCTCAATCCTCAATATTCAACACACGACCCTCAACCATCAATTCTCAATACTCAACCATCAATCCCCAATTCTCAATACTCAATGCTCAATAGAATATCCTGAATTCTCATGGTTCAATACTCAATCCACAATATTCAATAATCAAATCTCAATCCTCAAACCTCAATTCTCAACGCTCAATCCTCAACACTCAGTCCTCTCTCTTCAATCCTCCATCCTCAATCCTCAATCCTCAATCCTCAATCCTCAGTCCTCAAAACTCAACACACAACCCTCAACCGTCAATCCTCAATACTCAACCATCAATACTCAATTCTCAATACTCAATAGAATATCCTGAATTCTCATGTTTCAATACTCAATCCACAATATTCAATAATCAAACCTCAATCCTCAAACATCAATTCTCAACATTCAATCCTCAACACTCAGTCCTTTCTCTTCAATCTTCCATCATCAATCCTCTATCCTCAAGCGTCAATCCTCAATCCTCAATCCTCAACCCTCAATCCTCAGTCCTCAAACCTCAATCCTCAATACTCAGTCCTCAGTCCTCAATCTTCAATACTCAATCCTCAATCCTAAAATCCTCAATCCTCAATATTCAGCACACAACCATCAAACATCAATCCTCAATACTCAACCATCAATCCTCAATTCTCAATACTCAATAGAATATCCTGAATTCTCAGTTTTCAATACTCAACCCTCACTCTTCAATCTTCAAGTCTCCATCCACAAACACCTATTCTCATCTCTCAGCCCTCAACACTCAGTCCTCAATCTTCAATCCTCAATACACAATCATCAATCCTCAATCCTCAATTCTCAGTCCTCAATACTCAATCCTCAATCTTCAATCCTCAATCCTCAATCCTCAATCCTCAATCCTCAATCCTCAATGTTCAATCCTCAGTACTCAATCTTCAATCCTCAATCCTTAATCCTCATACCTCAATCCTCAATCCTCAGTCCTCAATACTCAACACACAACCCTCAACCGTCAATCCTCAATACTCAACCATCAATACTCAATTCTCAATACTCAACAGAATATCCTGAATTCTCATGTTTCAGTACTCAAGCCACAATATTCAATAATCAAATCTCAATCCTCAAACATCAATTCTCAACACTCAATCCTCAACATTCAGTCCTCTGTCTTCAATCTTCCATCATCAATCCTCTATCCTCAAGCGTCAATCCTCAATCCTCAATACTCAACCCTCAATCCTCAGCCCTCAAACCTCAATTCCGAATCCTCAGTCCTGAATCCTCAACCTTCACCCCTCAGTCCGCAACAATCAATTGTCAATCCTCTATCCTCAATAGAATATGTTCAATTCACAGTTTTCTATACTCAATCCCCAACCTTCAATCTTCAATTCTCAATCCACAAACATCAATTCTCATCACTCAACCCACAACACTCAGTCCTCAACCTTCAACCCTCAATCCTCAACCCTCAATCGTCAATCCTCAATCCCCAGCCTCTATCGTCAATCCTCAACCCTCAATCCTCAAGCCTCAATCCTCAGTCCTCAATCTTCAATCCTCAATACTCAATCTTCAATCTTCAATCCTCAATCCTCAATCCTCAATCCTCAATCCACCAATCCTCAATCTTCAATCCTCAATACTCAATCTTCAATCCTCAATCCTCAATCCTGAAATACTCAACCCTCAATATTCAACACACAACCCTCAACCTTCAATCCTCAATCCTCAATACTCAATCCTCAGTCCTCAATCTTCAATACTCAATCCTCAATCCTAAAATCCTCAATCCTCAATATTCAGCACACAACCATCAAACATCAATCCTCAATACTCAACCATCAATCCTCAATTCTCAATACTCAATAGAATATCCTGAATTCTCAGTTTTCAATACTCAATCCTCAATCTTCAATCTTCAAGTCTCCATCCACAAATATCTATTCTCATCACTCAACCCTCAACACTCAGTCCCCAATCTCCAATCCTCAATCCTCAATACTCAATCTACAATCCTCAATACTCAATCTTCAATCCTCAATCCTCAATCCTCAATCCTCAATCCTCAATCCTCAGTCATCAATCCTCAATCTTCAATACTCAATCCTCAATGTTCAATCTTCAAGTCTCCATCCACAAACATCTATTCTCATCACACAACCCTCAACCCTCAGTCCTCGTCCTCCATCCTCAACCCTCAATCCTCAATCCTCAATCTTCAATCCTCAATCCTCAACCCTCAATCCTCAGTCTTCAAACCTCAATTCCGAATCCTCAATCCTGAATCCTCAATTTCATTCCTCAGTCCGCAACAATGTATTGTCAATTCTCAATCCTCAATAGAATATCCTCAATTCACAGTTTCCAACACTCAATCCCCAATCTTCAATTTTCAAATCTCAATCTACAAACATCAATGCTCATCACTCAACCCTCAACACTCAGTCCTCAGTCTTCAATCCTCAATTCTCAATCCTCAGTCCTCAATCCTCAATCCTCAATATTCAAACCTCAATCCTCAACCGTCAGTCCTCGTCCTCAATCCTCAACCCTCAATCCTCAGTCCTCAATCTTCAGTCATCAATACTCAATTTTCAATCCTCATTCCTCAATCCTGAATTCCCAATCCTCAATCCTCAATCCTCAATATTCAAAACACAACCCGCAACCACCAATCCTCAATACTCAACCATCAATCCTCAATTCTCAATACTCAATAGAATATCCTGAATTCTCAGTTTTCAATACCCAATCCTCAATCTTCAATATTCAAGTCTCCATCCACAAACATCTATTCTCATCACTCAACCCTCAACACTCAGTCCTCAATCTTCAATCCTCAATCCTCAATCCTCAGTCCTCAGGCCTCAATCCTCAATATTCAAACCACAATCCTCAACCGTCAGTCCTCGTCCTCAATCCTCAACCCTCAATCCTCAGTCCTGAACCTTCAATCATCAATACTCAATTTTCAATCCTCAATCCTGCAATCCTCAATATTCAATACACAACCCTCAACCATCAATTCTCAATACTCAATCATCAATCCTCAATTCTCAATAATCAATAGAATATCCTGAATTCTCAGTTTTCAATGCTCAATCCTCAATCTTCAATCTTCAAGTCTCCATCCACAAACATCAATTCTCATCACTCAACCCTCAACACTCAGTCCTCAATCGTCAATACTCAATCCTCAATCCTCAATCCTCAATCCTCAATACTGAATCTTCAATCCTCAATCCTCAATCCTCAATCCTCAATCCTCAATCCTCACTCATCAATCCTCAATCCTCAATCCTCAATCCTCATTCTTCAATCCTCAATCCTCAATCCTCAACCCTCAATCCTCAAACCTCAATCCTCAGTCATGAATACTCCATCTTCAATACTCAATCCACAATCCTCAATCCTCAATCCTCAATCCTCAATCCTCAATCCTCATTCCTCAAACCTCAATCCTCAACCCTCAGTCCTCATAATCAATTCTCAATTGTCAATCCTCAATCCTCAATTCTCAATCTTCAATCCTCAATAATCAATCTCCAATCCTAGATCCTCAATCCCCAATCCTCAATCTTCAATCCTCAGTACTCAATCTTCTATCTGCAATCCTCAATCCTCAATCCTCAATCCTCAATCCGCAATCCGCAATCTTCAATCTTCCATACTCAATCTTCAATCCTCAATCCTCAATCCTAAAATCCTCAGTCCTCAATATTCGACACACAACCCTCAACCACCAATCCTCAATACTCAACCATCAATGCTCAATTCTGGATACTCAATAGAATATCCTGAATTCTCAGTTTTCAATACCCAATCCTCATTCTTCAATGTTCAAGTCTCCATCCACAAACATCTATTCTCATCACTCAACCCTCAACACTCAGTCCTCAATCTTCAATCCTCAATTGTCAGTTCTCAATCCTCAATCCTCAATCCTCAGTCACCAATACTCAATCCTCGATTCCAAATCCTCAATCCACAATCCTCAATCCTCAATCCTCAACCCTCAATCCTCAAACCTCAATCCTCAGTCATGAATACTCCATCTTCAATACTCAATCCACAATCCTCAATCCTCAATCCTCAATCCTTAACCCTCAATCTTCAATCCTCAATCCCCAGTCCTCAACCTTCAATACTCAATGCTCAATCGTCAATCCTCAATCCTCAAACCTCAATCCTCAACCGTCAGTCCTCGTCATCATTCCTCAACCCTCAATCCTCAATCTTCAATCTTCAATCATCAATACTCAACCTTCAATCCTCAATCCTCAATCCTCAATACTCAACACACAACCCTCAACCATCAATTCTCAATATTCAACCATCAATCCCCAATTCTCAATACTCAATACACAACAGAATATCCTGAATTCTCATGGTTCAATACTCAATCCACAATATTCAATAATCGAATCTCAATCCTCAAACCGCAATTCTCAACACTCAATCCTCAACACTCAGTCCTCTCTCTACAATCCTCCATTCTCAATCCTCAATCCTCAATCCTCAATCCTCAATCCTCAATCCTCAATCCTCAGTCCTCAGTCTTCAATACTCAATCGTCAATCCTCAGTCCTCAATCCTCATCCTCAATCCTCGTTCCTCGTACCTCAATCCTCAAGCCTCAGTCCTCATCCTCAGTTCTCAATTCTCAATTCTCAATTCTCAATCCTCAATCCTCAATCGTCAATCTTCAATCCTCATTAATCAATCTCCAATCCTAGATCCTGAATCCCCAATCCTCAATCCTCAATCCTCAATCCTCAATCCTCAACCGTCAGTCCTCGTCCTCAATCCTCAACCCTCAATCCTCAATCCTCAATCTTCAATCCTCAATACTCAATCTTCAATCCTCGGTCCTCAATCCTCAATCGTCAATCTCCAATCCTGAATACTCAATCTTCAATCCTCAATCCTCAATCCTCGACACCCAACCATCAATCCTCAATTCTCAATACTCAATAGAATATCCTGAATCTTCAGTATTCAATGCTCAAACCTCAACCCTCAACCCTCAGCCCTCATCCTCAATCCTCAATCCTCAATCCTCAATCCTCAATATTCAATCCTCAATACTCAATCTTCAATCCTCAATACCCAATCCTCAATTTTCAATCCTCAATCCTCAATCCTCAATTCTCAATCCTCAATCCTCAATCATCAATCCTCAATCCCCAATCCCCATTCTTCAAACCTCAATCCTCAATCTTCAATTCTCAACCTTCAATCCACAATTCTCAATCCTCAATCCTCAATCCTCAGACCTCAAACATCAATACTCAACCCTCAGTCCTCGTCCTCAATCCACAACACTCAATCCACGATCCTCAATCTTCAACCATCAATATTCAATTTTCAATACTCAATCGTCAATCCTCAATACTCATTCCTCAATCCTCAATGTTCAATCCTCAATACCCAATCCTCAATCTTCTATCCTCAATCCTCAATCCTCAATCCTCAATTCTCAATTCTCAATCCTCAATCCTCAATCCTCAATATTCAAAACTCAATATTCAATCTCCAATCCTAGATCCCCAATTCCCAATCCTCAATCTTCAATCCTCAATCCTCAATCCTCAATCCTCAATTCTCAATCCTCAATCCTCAATCCTCAGACCTCAAACATCAATATTCAACACTCGGACCTGTTCCTCAATCCACAACCCTCAATCCTCAATCCTCAATCTTCAATCATCAATACTCAATCTTCAATCCTCAATCCTCAATCCTAAACTTTCAACCCTCAATACTCAATCTTCAATACTCAATCCTCAATCCTCAGTCCACAAACCTCAATCCTTAATATTCAATCCTCAATACTCAATCTTCAATCCTCAATCCTCAATGCTCGGTCCTCAATCCTCAATCGTCAAACTCCAATTCTGAATACTCAACCTTCAATTCTCAATCCTCAATCCTCAATACTCAATCCTCAATACCCAATCCTGAAACTTCAATCCTCAATCCTCAATCCTCAATTCTCAATCCTCAATCCTCGTTCCTCAAACCTCAACCCTCAGCCCTCAGTCCTCATACTCAAATCTCAATTCTCAATCCTCAATCCTCAATCCTCAATCTTCAATCCTCAATAATCAATCTCCAATCCTAGATCCTCAATGCCCAATCCTCAATCTTCAATCCTCAATACACAATCCTCAATTCTCAATCCTCAATCCTCAATCCTCAGACCTCAGACATCAATATTCAACACACGGACCTGGTCCTCAATCCACAACCCTCAATCCTCAATCCTCAATCTTCAATCATCAATACTCAATCTTCAATCCTCAATTCTCAATTCACAATAGAATATACTGAATTTTCAGGATTCAATACTCAAACCTCAACCCTCAACCCTCAGCCCTCATCCTCAATCCTCAATCCTCAATCCTCAATCCTCAATATTCAATCCTCAATACTCAATCTTCAATCCTCAATCCTCAATCCTCAATCCTCAATCCTCAATCCTCAATAACCAATCCTCAATCTTCAATCCCCAATCCTCAATCCTCATACTTCAATCCTCAATCCTCAATCCTCAATCCTCAGTAATCAATCCTCAGTCTTCAATACTCAATCGTCAATCATCAGTTCTCAATCCTCAATCCTCAATCCTCGTTCCTGAAACCTCAATCCTCAACCCTCAGTCCTCATCCTCAATTCTCAATTCTCAATCCTCAATCCTCAATCCTCAATCTTCAATCGTCATTAATCAATCTACAATCCTAGATCCTGAATCCCCAATCCTCAATCCTTAATCCAGAATCTTCAATCCTCAATGCCCGGTCCTCAATCTTCAAACCTCAATGTTCAATCCTCAACCCTCAATCCTCAGTTCTCAATCCTCAAACCACAATCCTCAAACCTCAATCCTCAACCGCCGGTCCTCGTACTCAATCCTCAACCCTCAATCCTTAATCCTCAATCTTCAGTCCTCAATACTCGATATTCAATCCTCAAACCTCAATCCTCAATCCTCAATCTTCAATCCTCAATCCTCAACCCTTAATCCTCAATCCTCATTCTTCAATCCTCAATACCCAATCCTCAACCTTCAATCCTCAATCCTCAATCCTCAATTCTCAACCTTCAATCCTCAGTCATCAATCCTCAATCTTCAATACTCAATCGTCAATCTTCAGTCCTCAATCCTCAATCCTCAATCCTTGTTCCTCAAACCTCAATCCTCAACCCTCAGTCCTCATACTCAATTCTCAATTCTCAATCCTCAATCCTCAATCCTCAATCTTCAATCATCAATAATCAATCTCCAATCCTAGATCCTCAATTCCCAATCCTCAATCTTCAATCCTCAATCCCCAATCCTCAATTCTCAATCCTCAATCCTCAATCCTCAGACCTCAAACATCAATATTCAACACTCGGACCTTGTCCTCAATCCACAACGCTCAATCATCAATCCTCAATCTTCAATCATCAATACTCAATGCTTCAATCCTCAATCCTCAACCCTCAATCCTCAATCCTCAATCCTCAATCTTTAATCCTCAATCCTCTATCCTCAATCCTCAATCCTAAACCTTCAACCCTCAATACTCAATCTTCAATCCTCAATCCTCAATCCTCAATCCTCAATCCTCAATCTTCAGACCTCAATCCTCAATCTTCAATACTCAATCGTCAATCCTCAGTCCTCAATCCTCATCCTCAATCCTCGTTCCTCGTACCTCAATCCTCAAGCCTCAGTCCTCATCCTCAATTCTCAATTCTCAATTCTCAATTCTCAATCCTCAATCCTCAATCGTCAATCTTCAATCCTCATTAATCAATCTCCAATCCTAGATCCTGAATCCCCAATCCTCAATCCTCAATCCTCAATCCTCAACCGTCAGTCCTCGTCCTCAATCCTCAACCCTCAATCCTCAATCCTCAATCTTCAATCCTCAATACTCAATATTCAATCCTCAATCCTCAATCCTCAATTCTCAACCTTCAATCCTCAGTCATCAATCCTCAATCTTCAATACTCAATCGTCAATCTTCAGTCCTCAATCCTCAATCCTCAATCCTTGTTCCTCAAACCTCAATCCTCAACCCTCAGTCCTCATACTCAATTCTCAATTCTCAATCCTCAATCCTCAATCCTCAATCTTCAATCATCAATAATCAATCTCCAATCCTAGATCCTCAATTCCCAATCCTCAATCTTCAATCCTCAATCCTCAATCCTCAATTCTCAATCCTCAATCCTCAATCCTCAGACCTCAAACATCAATATTCAACACTCGGACCTTGTCCTCAATCCACAACGCTCAATCATCAATCCTCAATCTTCAATCATCAATACTCAATGCTTCAATCCTCAATCCTCAACCCTCAATCCTCAATCCTCAATCCTCAATCTTTAATCCTCAATCCTCTATCCTCAATCCTCAATCCTAAACCTTCAACCCTCAATACTCAATCTTCAATCCTCAATCCTCAATCCTCAATCCTCAATCCTCAATCTTCAGACCTCAATCCTCAATCTTCAATACTCAATCGTCAATCCTCAGTCCTCAATCCTCATCCTCAATCCTCGTTCCGCGTACCTCAATCCTCAAGCCTCAGTCCTCATCCTCAATTCTCAATTCTCAATTCTCAATTCTCAATCCTCAATCCTCAATCGTCAATCTTCAATCCTCATTAATCAATCTCCAATCCTAGATCCTGAATCCCCAATCCTCAATCCTCAATCCTCAATCCTCAATCCTCAACCGTCAGTCCTCGTCCTCAATCCTCAACCCTCAATCCTCAATCCTCAATCTTCAATCCTCAATACTCAATATTCAATCCTCAATCCTCAATCCTCAATCCTCAAACTTCAATCCTCAATCCTCAACCCTCAATCCTCAATCCTCATTCTTCAATCCTCAATACCCAATCCTCAATCTTCAATACTCAATCCTCAACCCTCAATTCTCAATCTTCAATCCTCAATCCTCAATCCTCAATCCTCAATCCTCATACTTCAATCCTCAATACCCAATCCTCAATTTTCAATCCTCAATCCTCAATCCTCAATTCTCAATCCTCAATCCTCAATCATCAATCCTCAATCCCCAATCCTCATTCTTCAAACCTCAATCCTCAACCCTCAGTCCTCATCCTCAATTCTCAATTCTCAATCCTCAATCCTCAATCCTCAATATTCAAAACTCAATATTCAATCTCCAATCCTAGATCCCCAATTCCCAATCCTCAATCTTCAATCCTCAATCCTCAATCCTCAATCCTCAATTCTCAATCCTCAATCCTCAATCCTCAGACCTCAAACATCAATATTCAACACTCGGACCTGTTCCTCAATCCACAACCCTCAATCCTCAATCCTCAATCTTCAATCATCAATACTCAAACTTCAGTCCTCAATCCTCAACCCTCAATCCTCAATCCTCAATCCTCTATCTTTAATCCTCAATCCTCAATCCTCAATCCTCAATCCTAAACCTTCAACCCTCAATACTCAATCTTCAATCCTCAATCCTCAATCCTCAATCCTCAATCCTCAATCCTCAATCTTCAGTCCTCAATACTCAATCTTCAATCCTCAATCCTCAATCCTCAATCCTCAATCCTCATTCTTCAATCCTCAACACCCAATCCTCAATCTTCAATTCTCAACCTTCAATCCACAATTCTCAATCCTCAATCCTCAATCCTCAGACCTCAAAGATCAATACTCAACCCTCAGTCCTCGTCCTCAATCCACAACACTCAATCCTCGATCCTCAATCTTCAACCATCAATATTCAATTTTCAATACTCAATCGTCAACCCTCAATACTCATTCCTCAATCCTCAATGTTCAATCCTCAATACCCAATCCTCAATCTTCTATCCTCAATCCTCAATCCTCAATCCTCAATCCTCAATCCTCAATCCTCAGTCCTCAAACCTCAATCCTTATTCCTCAATACTGAATCCTCAATCTTCAGCCCTCAGTCCTCAACAATCAGCTGTCAATCCTCAATCCTCAGTAGAATATCCTCAATTCACAGGTTTCAATTCTCAATACTCAACCTGCAATCATAAAATCTCTATCTACAAACATCAATTCTCATCACTCAACCCTCAACACTCAGTCCCCAATCCTCAAACTTCAATCCTCAATCCTCAATCCTCAATCCTCAATCCTCAATCTTCAATCCTCAATACTCAATCTTCAATCCTCGGTCCTCAATCCTCAATCGTCAATCTCCAATCCTGAATACTCAATCTTCAATCCTCAGTCCTCAATCCTCGATACCCAACCATCAATCCTCAATTCTCAATACTCAATAGAATATCCTGAATCTTCAGTATTCAATGCTCAAACCTCAACCCTCAACCCTCAGCCCTCATCCTCAATCCTCAATCCTCAATCCTCAATCCTCAATATTCAATCCTCAATACTCAATCTTCAATCCTCAATACCCAATCCTCAATTTTCAATCCTCAATCCTCAATCCTCAATTCTCAATCCTCAATCCTCAATCATCAATCCTCAATCCCCAATCCTCATTCTTCAAACCTCAATCCTCAATCTTCAATTCTCAACCTTCAATCCACAATTCTCAATCCTCAATCCTCAATCCTCAGACCTCAAACATCAATACTCAACCCTCAGTCCTCGTCCTCAATCCACAACACTCAATCCACGATCCTCAATCTTCAACCATCAATATTCAATTTTCAATACTCAATCGTCAATCCTCAATACTCATTCCTCAATCCTCAATGTTCAATCCTCAATACCCAATCCTCAATCTTCTATCCTCAATCCTCAATCCTCAATCCTCAATTCTCAATTCTCAATCCTCAATCCTCAATCCTCAATATTCAAAACTCAATATTCAATCTCCAATCCTAGATCCCCAATTCCCAATCCTCAATCTTCAATCCTCAATCCTCAATCCTCAATCCTCAATTCTCAATCCTCAATCCTCAATCCTCAGACCTCAAACATCAATATTCAACACTCGGACCTGTTCCTCAATCCACAACCCTCAATCCTCAATCCTCAATCTTCAATCATCAATACTCAATCTTCAATCCTCAATCCTCAATCCTAAACTTTCAACCCTCAATACTCAATCTTCAATACTCAATCCTCAATCCTCAGTCCACAAACCTCAATCCTTAATATTCAATCCTCAATACTCAATCTTCAATCCTCAATCCTCAATGCTCGGTCCTCAATCCTCAATCGTCAAACTCCAATCCTGAATACTCAACCTTCAATTCTCAATCCTCAATCCTCAATACTCAATCCTCAATACCCAATCCTGAAACTTCAATCCTCAATCCTCAATCCTCAATTCTCAATCCTCAATCCTCGTTCCTCAAACCTCAACCCTCAGCCCTCAGTCCTCATACTCAATTCTCAATTCTCAATCCTCAATCCTCAATCCTCAATCTTCAATCCTCAATAATCAATCTCCAATCCTAGATCCTCAATGCCCAATCCTCAATCTTCAATCCTCAATACTCAATCCTCAATTCTCAATCCTCAATCCTCAATCCTCAGACCTCAGACATCAATATTCAACACACGGACCTGGTCCTCAATCCACAACCCTCAATCCTCAATCCTCAATCTTCAATCATCAATACTCAATCTTCAATCCTCAATTCTCAATTCACAATAGAATATACTGAATTTTCAGGATTCAATACTCAAACCTCAACCCTCAACCCTCAGCCCTCATCCTCAATCCTCAATCCTCAATCCTCAATCCTCAATATTCAATCCTCAATACTCAATCTTCAATCCTCAATCCTCAATCCTCAATCCTCAATCCTCAATCCTCAATAACCAATCCTCAATCTTCAATCCCCAATCCTCAATCCTCATACTTCAATCCTCAATCCTCAATCCTCAATCCTCAGTAATCAATCCTCAGTCTTCAATACTCAATCGTCAATCATCAGTTCTCAATCCTCAATCCTCAATCCTCGTTCCTGAAACCTCAATCCTCAACCCTCAGTCCTCATCCTCAATTCTCAATTCTCAATCCTCAATCCTCAATCCTCAATCTTCAATCGTCATTAATCAATCTACAATCCTAGATCCTGAATCCCCAATCCTCAATCCTTAATCCAGAATCTTCAATCCTCAATGCCCGGTCCTCAATCTTCAAACCTCAATGTTCAATCCTCAACCCTCAATCCTCAGTTCTCAATCCTCAAACCACAATCCTCAAACCTCAATCCTCAACCGCCGGTCCTCGTACTCAATCCTCAACCCTCAATCCTTAATCCTCAATCTTCAGTCCTCAATACTCGATATTCAATCCTCAAACCTCAATCCTCAATCCTCAATCTTCAATCCTCAATCCTCAACCCTTAATCCTCAATCCTCATTCTTCAATCCTCAATACCCAATCCTCAACCTTCAATCCTCAATCCTCAATCCTCAATTCTCAACCTTCAATCCTCAGTCATCAATCCTCAATCTTCAATACTCAATCGTCAATCTTCAGTCCTCAATCCTCAATCCTCAATCCTTGTTCCTCAAACCTCAATCCTCAACCCTCAGTCCTCATACTCAATTCTCAATTCTCAATCCTCAATCCTCAATCCTCAATCTTCAATCATCAATAATCGATCTCCAATCCTAGATCCTCAATTCCCAATCCTCAATCTTCAATCCTCAATCCTCAATCCTCAATTCTCAATCCTCAATCCTCAATCCTCAGACCTCAAACATCAATATTCAACACTCGGACCTTGTCCTCAATCCACAACGCTCAATCATCAATCCTCAATCTTCAATCATCAATACTCAATGCTTCAATCCTCAATCCTCAACCCTCAATCCTCAATCCTCAATCCTCAATCTTTAATCCTCAATCCTCTATCCTCAATCCTCAATCCTAAACCTTCAACCCTCAATACTCAATCTTCAATCCTCAATCCTCAATCCTCAATCCTCAATCCTCAATCTTCAGACCTCAATCCTCAATCTTCAATACTCAATCGTCAATCCTCAGTCCTCAATCCTCAATCGCCAATCCTCGTTCCTCAAACCTCAATCCTCAACCGTCAGTCCTCATCCTCAATTCTCAATTCTCAATACTCTATCCTCAATCCTCAATCTTCAATCCTCAATAATCAATCTCCAATCCTAGATCCTCAATCACCAATCCGCAATCCTTAATCCTCAATCTTCAATCCTCAATCCCCAGACCTCAAACTTCAATCCTCAATGCTCAATCCTCAATCTTCAGTCCTCAGTCCTCAATCCTCAGTCCTCAATCCTCAAACCTCAATCCTCAACCGTCAGTCCTCGTCCTCAATCCTCAACCCTCAATCATAAGTCCTCAATCTTCAATCCTCAGTAATCAATCCTCAATCTCCAACACCGAATCGTCAATCCTCAGTCCTCAATCCTCAATCCTCAATCCTCAGACCTCAAACATCAACACTCAACCCTCAGTCCTCGTCCTCAATCCACAACCCTCAATCCTCAGTCCTCAATCTTCAATCCTCAATCCTCAATCCTCAATCCTCAATCCTCAATCCTCAGTCCTCAAACCTCAATCCTGAATCCTCAATGCCGAATCCTCAATCTTCAGCCCTCACTCCTCAACAATCAGTTGTCAATCCTCAATCCTCAATAGAGTATCAACAATTCATAGTTTTCATTACTCAATACTCAATCTGCAATCTTCAAATCTCTATCCACAAACATCAATTCTCATCACTCAACCCTCAACACTCAGTCCCCAATCCTCAATATTCAATCCTCAATCCTCAATCCTCTATCCACAATCCTCAAACTTCAATCCTCAATACTCAGCCTTCAATGCTCAGCCCTCATCCTCAATCCTCAATCCTCAATCCTCAATCCTCAATCTTCAATCCTCAAAACTCAACCTTCAATCCTCAATCCTCAGTCCTCAAACCTCAATTCTGAATTCTCAATCCTGAATCCTCAAACTTCAGCCCTCAGTCCTCAACAATCAGTTGTCAATCCTCAGTCCCAAATCCTCAATCCTCAACCCTCAGTCCTCATCCTCAATTCTCAATTCTCATTCCTCAATCCTCAATCCTCAATCCTCAACCCTCAGCCCTCATCCTCAATCCTCAATCCTCAATTCTCAGTCCTCAATCCTCAATCCTCAATTCTCAATCCTCAATCCTCAGTCCTCAGACCTCAAACCTCAATCCTCAACCCTCAGCCCTCATGCTCAATCCTCAATCCTCAGTCCTCAATCCTCAATCCTCAATCCTCAACCCTCAATCCTCATTCCTTAAACCTCAATCCTCAACCCTCAGTCCTCATCCTCAATTCTCAATTCTCAATCCTCAATCCTCAATCCTCAATCCTCAATCCTCAATCCTCAACCCTCAATCCTCATTCCTCAAACCTGAATCCTGAACCCTCAGTCCTCATTCTCAATTCTCAATTCTCAATCCTCAATCCTCAATCCTCAATCCTCAATCCTCAATAATCAATCTCCAATCCTAGATCCTCAATCCCCAATCTTCAATCCTTAATTCTCAATCTTCAATCCTCAATCCCCAGTCCTCAATCTTCAATCCTCAATGCTCAATCCTCAATCCTCAATCCTCAATCCTCAGTCCTCAATCCACAATCCTCAACCCACCAACCACAATCCTCGACCGTGAGTCCTCGTCCTCAATCCTCAAACCTCAATCCTCAATCCTCAATCTACAATCATCAATACTCAATCTTCAATCCTCAATCCTCAATAATCAATCCTCAATCCTCAATCCTCAATCGTCAATCTTCAATCCTCATTAATCAATCTCCAATCCTAGATCCTGAATCCCCAATCCTCAATCCTCAATCCTCAATCCTCAATCCTCAACCGTCAGTCCTCGTCCTCAATCCTCAACCCTCAATCCTCAATCCTCAATCTTCAATGCTCAATACTCAATATTCAATCCTCAATCCTCAATCCTCAATTCTCAACCTTCAATCCTCAGTCATCAATCCTCAATCTTCAATACTCAATCGTCAATCTTCAGTCCTCAATCCTCAATCCTCAATCCTTGTTCCTCAAACCTCAATCCTCAACCCTCAGTCCTCATACTCAATTCTCAATTCTCAATCCTCAATCCTCAATCCTCAATCTTCAATCATCAATAATCAATCTCCAATCCTAGATCCTCAATTCCCAATCCTCAATCTTCAATCCTCAATCCTCAATCCTCAATTCTCAATCCTCAATCCTCAATCCTCAGACCTCAAACATCAATATTCAACACTCGGACCTTGTCCTCAATCCACAACGCTCAATCATCAATCCTCAATCTTCAATCATCAATACTCAATGCTTCAATCCTCAATCCTCAACCCTCAATCCTCAATCCTCAATCCTCAATCTTTAATCCTCAATCCTCTATCCTCAATCCTCAATCCTAAACCTTCAACCCTCAATACTCAATCTTCAATCCTCAATCCTCAATCCTCAATCCTCAATCCTCAATCTTCAGACCTCAATCCTCAATCTTCAATACTCAATCGTCAATCCTCAGTCCTCAATCCTCATCCTCAATCCTCGTTCCTCGTACCTCAATCCTCAAGCCTCAGTCCTCATCCTCAATTCTCAATTCTCAATTCTCAATTCTCAATCCTCAATCCTCAATCGTCAATCTTCAATCCTCATTAATCAATCTCCAATCCTAGATCCTGAATCCCCAATCCTCAATCCTCAATCCTCAATCCTCAATCCTCAACCGTCAGTCCTCGTCCTCAATCCTCAACCCTCAATCCTCAATCCTCAATCTTCAATCCTCAATACTCAATATTCAATCCTCAATCCTCAATCCTCAATCCTCAAACTTCAATCCTCAATCCTCAACCCTCAATCCTCAATCCTCATTCTTCAATCCTCAATACCCAATCCTCAATCTTCAATACTCAATCCTCAACCCTCAATTCTCAATCTTCAATCCTCAATCCTCAATCCTCAATCCTCAATCCTCATACTTCAATCCTCAATACCCAATCCTCAATTTTCAATCCTCAATCCTCAATCCTCAATTCTCAATCCTCAATCCTCAATCATCAATCCTCAATCCCCAATCCTCATTCTTCAAACCTCAATCCTCAACCCTCAGTCCTCATCCTCAATTCTCAATTCTCAATCCTCAATCCTCAATCCTCAATATTCAAAACTCAATATTCAATCTCCAATCCTAGATCCCCAATTCCCAATCCTCAATCTTCAATCCTCAATCCTCAATCCTCAATCCTCAATTCTCAATCCTCAATCCTCAATCCTCAGACCTCAAACATCAATATTCAACACTCGGACCTGTTCCTCAATCCACAACCCTCAATCCTCAATCCTCAATCTTCAATCATCAATACTCAAACTTCAGTCCTCAATCCTCAACCCTCAATCCTCAATCCTCAATCCTCTATCTTTAATCCTCAATCCTCAATCCTCAATCCTCAATCCTAAACCTTCAACCCTCAATACTCAATCTTCAATCCTCAATCCTCAATCCTCAATCCTCAATCCTCAATCCTCAATCTTCAGTCCTCAATACTCAATCTTCAATCCTCAATCCTCAATCCTCAATCCTCAATCCTCATTCTTCAATCCTCAACACCCAATCCTCAATCTTCAATTCTCAACCTTCAATCCACAATTCTCAATCCTCAATCCTCAATCCTCAGACCTCAAAGATCAATACTCAACCCTCAGTCCTCGTCCTCAATCCACAACACTCAATCCTCGATCCTCAATCTTCAACCATCAATATTCAATTTTCAATACTCAATCGTCAACCCTCAATACTCATTCCTCAATCCTCAATGTTCAATCCTCAATACCCAATCCTCAATCTTCTATCCTCAATCCTCAATCCTCAATCCTCAATCCTCAATCCTCAATCCTCAGTCCTCAAACCTCAATCCTTATTCCTCAATACTGAATCCTCAATCTTCAGCCCTCAGTCCTCAACAATCAGCTGTCAATCCTCAATCCTCAGTAGAATATCCTCAATTCACAGGTTTCAATTCTCAATACTCAACCTGCAATCATAAAATCTCTATCTACAAACATCAATTCTCATCACTCAACCCTCAACACTCAGTCCCCAATCCTCAAACTTCAATCCTCAATCCTCAATCCTCAATCCTCAATCCTCAATCTTCAATCCTCAATACTCAATCTTCAATCCTCGGTCCTCAATCCTCAATCGTCAATCTCCAATCCTGAATACTCAATCTTCAATCCTCAGTCCTCAATCCTCGATACCCAACCATCAATCCTCAATTCTCAATACTCAATAGAATATCCTGAATCTTCAGTATTCAATGCTCAAACCTCAACCCTCAACCCTCAGCCCTCATCCTCAATCCTCAATCCTCAATCCTCAATCCTCAATATTCAATCCTCAATACTCAATCTTCAATCCTCAATACCCAATCCTCAATTTTCAATCCTCAATCCTCAATCCTCAATTCTCAATCCTCAATCCTCAATCATCAATCCTCAATCCCCAATCCTCATTCTTCAAACCTCAATCCTCAATCTTCAATTCTCAACCTTCAATCCACAATTCTCAATCCTCAATCCTCAATCCTCAGACCTCAAACATCAATACTCAACCCTCAGTCCTCGTCCTCAATCCACAACACTCAATCCACGATCCTCAATCTTCAACCATCAATATTCAATTTTCAATACTCAATCGTCAATCCTCAATACTCATTCCTCAATCCTCAATGTTCAATCCTCAATACCCAATCCTCAATCTTCTATCCTCAATCCTCAATCCTCAATCCTCAATTCTCAATTCTCAATCCTCAATCCTCAATCCTCAATATTCAAAACTCAATATTCAATCTCCAATCCTAGAACCCCAATTCCCAATCCTCAATCTTCAATCCTCAATCCTCAATCCTCAATCCTCAATTCTCAATCCTCAATCCTCAATCCTCAGACCTCAAACATCAATATTCAACACTCGGACCTGTTCCTCAATCCACAACCCTCAATCCTCAATCCTCAATCTTCAATCATCAATACTCAATCTTCAATCCTCAATCCTCAATCCTAAACTTTCAACCCTCAATACTCAATCTTCAATACTCAATCCTCAATCCTCAGTCCACAAACCTCAATCCTTAATATTCAATCCTCAATACTCAATCTTCAATCCTCAATCCTCAATGCTCGGTCCTCAATCCTCAATCGTCAAACTCCAATCCTGAATACTCAACCTTCAATTCTCAATCCTCAATCCTCAATACTCAATCCTCAATACCCAATCCTGAAACTTCAATCCTCAATCCTCAATCCTCAATTCTCAATCCTCAATCCTCGTTCCTCAAACCTCAACCCTCAGCCCTCAGTCCTCATACTCAATTCTCAATTCTCAATCCTCAATCCTCAATCCTCAATCTTCAATCCTCAATAATCAATCTCCAATCCTAGATCCTCAATGCCCAATCCTCAATCTTCAATCCTCAATACTCAATCCTCAATTCTCAATCCTCAATCCTCAATCCTCAGACCTCAGACATCAATATTCAACACACGGACCTGGTCCTCAATCCACAACCCTCAATCCTCAATCCTCAATCTTCAATCATCAATACTCAATCTTCAATCCTCAATTCTCAATTCACAATAGAATATACTGAATTTTCAGGATTCAATACTCAAACCTCAACCCTCAACCCTCAGCCCTCATCCTCAATCCTCAATCCTCAATCCTCAATCCTCAATATTCAATCCTCAATACTCAATCTTCAATCCTCAATCCTCAATCCTCAATCCTCAATCCTCAATCCTCAATAACCAATCCTCAATCTTCAATCCCCAATCCTCAATCCTCATACTTCAATCCTCAATCCTCAATCCTCAATCCTCAGTAATCAATCCTCAGTCTTCAATACTCAATCGTCAATCATCAGTTCTCAATCCTCAATCCTCAATCCTCGTTCCTGAAACCTCAATCCTCAACCCTCAGTCCTCATCCTCAATTCTCAATTCTCAATCCTCAATCCTCAATCCTCAATCTTCAATCGTCATTAATCAATCTACAATCCTAGATCCTGAATCCCCAATCCTCAATCCTTAATCCAGAATCTTCAATCCTCAATTCTCAATCCTCAATCCTCAATCCTCAGACCTCAAACATCAATATTCAACACTCGGACCTTGTCCTCAATCCACAACGCTCAATCATCAATCCTCAATCTTCAATCATCAATACTCAATGCTTCAATCCTCAATCCTCAACCCTCAATCCTCAATCCTCAATCCTCAATCTTTAATCCTCAATCCTCTATCCTCAATCCTCAATCCTAAACCTTCAACCCTCAATACTCAATCTTCAATCCTCAATCCTCAATCCTCAATCCTCAATCCTCAATCTTCAGACCTCAATCCTCAATCTTCAATACTCAATCGTCAATCCTCAGTCCTCAATCCTCAATCGCCAATCCTCGTTCCTCAAACCTCAATCCTCAACCGTCAGTCCTCATCCTCAATTCTCAATTCTCAATACTCTATCCTCAATCCTCAATCTTCAATCCTCAATAATCAATCTCCAATCCTAGATCCTCAATCACCAATCCGCAATCCTTAATCCTCAATCTTCAATCCTCAATCCCCAGACCTCAAACTTCAATCCTCAATGCTCAATCCTCAATCTTCAGTCCTCAGTCCTCAATCCTCAGTCCTCAATCCTCAAACCTCAATCCGATACCGTCAGTCCTCGTCCTCAATCCTCAACCCTCAATCATAAGTCCTCAATCTTCAATCCTCAGTAATCAATCCTCAATCTCCAACACCGAATCGTCAATCCTCAGTCCTCAATCCTCAATCCTCAATCCTCAGACCTCAAACATCAACACTCAACCCTCAGTCCTCGTCCTCAATCCACAACCCTCAATCCTCAGTCCTCAATCTTCAATCCTCAATCCTCAATCCTCATCCTCAATCCTCGTTCCTCGTACCTCAATCCTCAAGCCTCAGTCCTGATCCTCAATTCTCAATTCTCAATTCTCAATTCTCAATCCTCAATCCTCAATCGTCAATCTTCAATCCTCATTAATCAATCTCCAATCCTAGATCCTGAATCCCCAATCCTCAATCCTCAATCCTCAATCCTCAATCCTCAACCGTCAGTCCTCGTCCTCAATCCTCAACCCTCAATCCTCAATCCTCAATCTTCAATCCTCAATACTCAATATTCAATCCTCAATCCTCAATCCTCAATTCTCAACCTTCAATCCTCAGTCATCAATCCTCAATCTTCAATACTCAATCGTCAATCTTCAGTCCTCAATCCTCAATCCTCAATCCTTGTTCCTCAAACCTCAATCCTCAACCCTCAGTCCTCATACTCAATTCTCAATTCTCAATCCTCAATCCTCAATCCTCAATCTTCAATCATCAATAATCAATCTCCAATCCTAGATCCTCAATTCCCAATCCTCAATCTTCAATCCTCAATCCTCAATCCTCAATTCTCAATCCTCAATCCTCAATCCTCAGACCTCAAACATCAATATTCAACACTCGGACCTTGTCCTCAATCCACAACCCTCAATCCTCAATCCTCAATCTTCAATCATCAATACTCAAACTTCAGTCCTCAATCCTCAACCCTCAATCCTCAATCCTCAATCCTCTATCTTTAATCCTCAATCCTCAATCCTCAATCCTCAATCCTAAACCTTCAACCCTCAATACTCAATCTTCAATCCTCAATCCTCAATCCTCAATCCTCAATCCTCAATCCTCAATCTTCAGTCCTCAATACTCAATCTTCAATCCTCAATCCTCAATCCTCAATCCTCAATCCTCATTCTTCAATCCTCAACACCCAATCCTCAATCTTCAATTCTCAACCTTCAATCCACAATTCTCAATCCTCAATCCTCAATCCTCAGACCTCAAAGATCAATACTCAACCCTCAGTCCTCGTCCTCAATCCACAACACTCAATCCTCGATCCTCAATCTTCAACCATCAATATTCAATTTTCAATACTCAATCGTCAACCCTCAATACTCATTCCTCAATCCTCAATGTTCAATCCTCAATACCCAATCCTCAATCTTCTATCCTCAATCCTCAATCCTCAATCCTCAATCCTCAATCCTCAATCCTCAGTCCTCAAACCTCAATCCTTATTCCTCAATACTGAATCCTCAATCTTCAGCCCTCAGTCCTCAACAATCAGCTGTCAATCCTCAATCCTCAGTAGAATATCCTCAATTCACAGGTTTCAATTCTCAATACTCAACCTGCAATCATAAAATCTCTATCTACAAACATCAATTCTCATCACTCAACCCTCAACACTCAGTCCCCAATCCTCAAACTTCAATCCTCAATCCTCAATCCTCAATCCTCAATCCTCAATCTTCAATCCTCAATACTCAATCTTCAATCCTCGGTCCTCAATCCTCAATCGTCAATCTCCAATCCTGAATACTCAATCTTCAATCCTCAGTCCTCAATCCTCGATACCCAACCATCAATCCTCAATTCTCAATACTCAATAGAATATCCTGAATCTTCAGTATTCAATGCTCAAACCTCAACCCTCAACCCTCAGCCCTCATCCTCAATCCTCAATCCTCAATCCTCAATCCTCAATATTCAATCCTCAATACTCAATCTTCAATCCTCAATACCCAATCCTCAATTTTCAATCCTCAATCCTCAATCCTCAATTCTCAATCCTCAATCCTCAATCATCAATCCTCAATCCCCAATCCTCATTCTTCAAACCTCAATCCTCAATCTTCAATTCTCAACCTTCAATCCACAATTCTCAATCCTCAATCCTCAATCCTCAGACCTCAAACATCAATACTCAACCCTCAGTCCTCGTCCTCAATCCACAACACTCAATCCACGATCCTCAATCTTCAACCATCAATATTCAATTTTCAATACTCAATCGTCAATCCTCAATACTCATTCCTCAATCCTCAATGTTCAATCCTCAATACCCAATCCTCAATCTTCTATCCTCAATCCTCAATCCTCAATCCTCAATTCTCAATTCTCAATCCTCAATCCTCAATCCTCAATATTCAAAACTCAATATTCAATCTCCAATCCTAGATCCCCAATTCCCAATCCTCAATCTTCAATCCTCAATCCTCAATCCTCAATCCTCAATTCTCAATCCTCAATCCTCAATCCTCAGACCTCAAACATCAATATTCAACACTCGGACCTGTTCCTCAATCCACAACCCTCAATCCTCAATCCTCAATCTTCAATCATCAATACTCAATCTTCAATCCTCAATCCTCAATCCTAAACTTTCAACCCTCAATACTCAATCTTCAATACTCAATCCTCAATCCTCAGTCCACAAACCTCAATCCTTAATATTCAATCCTCAATACTCAATCTTCAATCCTCAATCCTCAATGCTCGGTCCTCAATCCTCAATCGTCAAACTCCAATCCTGAATACTCAACCTTCAATTCTCAATCCTCAATCCTCAATACTCAATCCTCAATACCCAATCCTGAAACTTCAATCCTCAATCCTCAATCCTCAATTCTCAATCCTCAATCCTCGTTCCTCAAACCTCAACCCTCAGCCCTCAGTCCTCATACTCAATTCTCAATTCTCAATCCTCAATCCTCAATCCTCAATCTTCAATCCTCAATAATCAATCTCCAATCCTAGATCCTCAATGCCCAATCCTCAATCTTCAATCCTCAATACTCAATCCTCAATTCTCAATCCTCAATCCTCAATCCTCAGACCTCAGACATCAATATTCAACACACGGACCTGGTCCTCAATCCACAACCCTCAATCCTCAATCCTCAATCTTCAATCATCAATACTCAATCTTCAATCCTCAATTCTCAATTCACAATAGAATATACTGAATTTTCAGGATTCAATACTCAAACCTCAACCCTCAACCCTCAGCCCTCATCCTCAATCCTCAATCCTCAATCCTCAATCCTCAATATTCAATCCTCAATACTCAATCTTCAATCCTCAATCCTCAATCCTCAATCCTCAATCCTCAATCCTCAATAACCAATCCTCAATCTTCAATCCCCAATCCTCAATCCTCATACTTCAATCCTCAATCCTCAATCCTCAATCCTCAGTAATCAATCCTCAGTCTTCAATACTCAATCGTCAATCATCAGTTCTCAATCCTCAATCCTCAATCCTCGTTCCTGAAACCTCAATCCTCAACCCTCAGTCCTCATCCTCAATTCTCAATTCTCAATCCTCAATCCTCAATCCTCAATCTTCAATCGTCATTAATCAATCTACAATCCTAGATCCTGAATCCCCAATCCTCAATCCTTAATCCAGAATCTTCAATCCTCAATGCCCGGTCCTCAATCTTCAAACCTCAATGTTCAATCCTCAACCCTCAATCCTCAGTTCTCAATCCTCAAACCACAATCCTCAAACCTCAATCCTCAACCGCCGGTCCTCGTACTCAATCCTCAACCCTCAATCCTTAATCCTCAATCTTCAGTCCTCAATACTCGATATTCAATCCTCAAACCTCAATCCTCAATCCTCAATCTTCAATCCTCAATCCTCAACCCTTAATCCTCAATCCTCATTCTTCAATCCTCAATACCCAATCCTCAACCTTCAATCCTCAATCCTCAATCCTCAATTCTCAACCTTCAATCCTCAGTCATCAATCCTCAATCTTCAATACTCAATCGTCAATCTTCAGTCCTCAATCCTCAATCCTCAATCCTTGTTCCTCAAACCTCAATCCTCAACCCTCAGTCCTCATACTCAATTCTCAATTCTCAATCCTCAATCCTCAATCCTCAATCTTCAATCATCAATAATCGATCTCCAATCCTAGATCCTCAATTCCCAATCCTCAATCTTCAATCCTCAATCCTCAATCCTCAATTCTCAATCCTCAATCCTCAATCCTCAGACCTCAAACATCAATATTCAACACTCGGACCTTGTCCTCAATCCACAACGCTCAATCATCAATCCTCAATCTTCAATCATCAATACTCAATGCTTCAATCCTCAATCCTCAACCCTCAATCCTCAATCCTCAATCCTCAATCTTTAATCCTCAATCCTCTATCCTCAATCCTCAATCCTAAACCTTCAACCCTCAATACTCAATCTTCAATCCTCAATCCTCAATCCTCAATCCTCAATCCTCAATCTTCAGACCTCAATCCTCAATCTTCAATACTCAATCGTCAATCCTCAGTCCTCAATCCTCAATCGCCAATCCTCGTTCCTCAAACCTCAATCCTCAACCGTCAGTCCTCATCCTCAATTCTCAATTCTCAATACTCTATCCTCAATCCTCAATCTTCAATCCTCAATAATCAATCTCCAATCCTAGATCCTCAATCACCAATCCGCAATCCTTAATCCTCAATCTTCAATCCTCAATCCCCAGACCTCAAACTTCAATCCTCAATGCTCAATCCTCAATCTTCAGTCCTCAGTCCTCAATCCTCAGTCCTCAATCCTCAAACCTCAATCCTCAACCGTCAGTCCTCGTCCTCAATCCTCAACCCTCAATCATAAGTCCTCAATCTTCAATCCTCAGTAATCAATCCTCAATCTCCAACACCGAATCGTCAATCCTCAGTCCTCAATCCTCAATCCTCAATCCTCAGACCTCAAACATCAACACTCAACCCTCAGTCCTCGTCCTCAATCCACAACCCTCAATCCTCAGTCCTCAATCTTCAATCCTCAATCCTCAATCCTCAATCCTCAATCCTCAATCCTCAGTCCTCAAACCTCAATCCTGAATCCTCAATGCCGAATCCTCAATCTTCAGCCCTCACTCCTCAACAATCAGTTGTCAATCCTCAATCCTCAATAGAGTATCAACAATTCATAGTTTTCATTACTCAATACTCAATCTGCAATCTTCAAATCTCTATCCACAAACATCAATTCTCATCACTCAACCCTCAACACTCAGTCCCCAATCCTCAATATTCAATCCTCAATCCTCAATCCTCTATCCACAATCCTCAAACTTCAATCCTCAATACTCAGCCTTCAATGCTCAGCCCTCATCCTCAATCCTCAATCCTCAATCCTCAATCCTCAATCTTCAATCCTCAAAACTCAACCTTCAATCCTCAATCCTCAGTCCTCAAACCTCAATTCTGAATTCTCAATCCTGAATCCTCAAACTTCAGCCCTCAGTTCTCAACAATCAGTTGTCAATCCTCAGTCCCAAATCCTCAATCCTCAACCCTCAGTCCTCATCCTCAATTCTCAATTCTCATTCCTCAATCCTCAATCCTCAATCCTCAACCCTCAGCCCTCATCCTCAATCCTCAATCCTCAATTCTCAGTCCTCAATCCTCAATCCTCAATTCTCAATCCTCAATCCTCAGTCCTCAGACCTCAAACCTCAATCCTCAACCCTCAGCCCTCATGCTCAATCCTCAATCCTCAGTCCTCAATCCTCAATCCTCAATCCTCAACCCTCAATCCTCATTCCTTAAACCTCAATCCTCAACCCTCAGTCCTCATCCTCAATTCTCAATTCTCAATCCTCAATCCTCAATCCTCAATCCTCAATCCTCAATCCTCAACCCTCAATCCTCATTCCTCAAACCTCAATCCTGAACCCTCAGTCCTCATTCTCAATTCTCAATTCTCAATCCTCAATCCTCAATCCTCAATCCTCAATCCTCAATAATCAACCTCCAATCCTAGATCCTCAATCCCCAATCTTCAATCCTTAATTCTCAATCTTCAATCCTCAATCCCCAGTCCTCAATCTTCAATCCTCAATGCTCAATCCTCAATCCTCAATCCTCAATCCTCAGTCCTCAATCCACAATCCTCAACCCACCAACCACAATCCTCGACCGTGAGTCCTCGTCCTCAATCCTCAAACCTCAATCCTCAATCCTCAATCTACAATCATCAATACTCAATCTTCAATCCTCAATCCTCAATAATCAATCCTCAATCCTCAATCCTCAATCGTCAATCTTCAATCCTCATTAATCAATCTCCAATCCTAGATCCTGAATCCCCAATCCTCAATCCTCAATCCTCAATCCTCAATCCTCAACCGTCAGTCCTCGTCCTCAATCCTCAACCCTCAATCCTCAATCCTCAATCTTCAATGCTCAATACTCAATATTCAATCCTCAATCCTCAATCCTCAATTCTCAACCTTCAATCCTCAGTCATCAATCCTCAATCTTCAATACTCAATCGTCAATCTTCAGTCCTCAATCCTCAATCCTCAATCCTTGTTCCTCAAACCTCAATCCTCAACCCTCAGTCCTCATACTCAATTCTCAATTCTCAATCCTCAATCCTCAATCCTCAATCTTCAATCATCAATAATCAATCTCCAATCCTAGATCCTCAATTCCCAATCCTCAATCTTCAATCCTCAATCCTCAATCCTCAATTCTCAATCCTCAATCCTCAATCCTCAGACCTCAAACATCAATATTCAACACTCGGACCTTGTCCTCAATCCACAACGCTCAATCATCAATCCTCAATCTTCAATCATCAATACTCAATGCTTCAATCCTCAATCCTCAACCCTCAATCCTCAATCCTCAATCCTCAATCTTTAATCCTCAATCCTCTATCCTCAATCCTCAATCCTAAACCTTCAACCCTCAATACTCAATCTTCAATCCTCAATCCTCAATCCTCAATCCTCAATCCTCAATCTTCAGACCTCAATCCTCAATCTTCAATACTCAATCGTCAATCCTCAGTCCTCAATCCTCATCCTCAATCCTCGTTCCTCGTACCTCAATCCTCAAGCCTCAGTCCTCATCCTCAATTCTCAATTCTCAATTCTCAATTCTCAATCCTCAATCCTCAATCGTCAATCTTCAATCCTCATTAATCAATCTCCAATCCTAGATCCTGAATCCCCAATCCTCAATCCTCAATCCTCAATCCTCAATCCTCAACCGTCAGTCCTCGTCCTCAATCCTCAACCCTCAATCCTCAATCCTCAATCTTCAATCCTCAATACTCAATATTCAATCCTCAATCCTCAATCCTCAATCCTCAAACTTCAATCCTCAATCCTCAACCCTCAATCCTCAATCCTCATTCTTCAATCCTCAATACCCAATCCTCAATCTTCAATACTCAATCCTCAACCCTCAATTCTCAATCTTCAATCCTCAATCCTCAATCCTCAATCCTCAATCCTCATACTTCAATCCTCAATACCCAATCCTCAATTTTCAATCCTCAATCCTCAATCCTCAATTCTCAATCCTCAATCCTCAATCATCAATCCTCAATCCCCAATCCTCATTCTTCAAACCTCAATCCTCAACCCTCAGTCCTCATCCTCAATTCTCAATTCTCAATCCTCAATCCTCAATCCTCAATATTCAAAACTCAATATTCAATCTCCAATCCTAGATCCCCAATTCCCAATCCTCAATCTTCAATCCTCAATCCTCAATCCTCAATCCTCAATTCTCAATCCTCAATCCTCAATCCTCAGACCTCAAACATCAATATTCAACACTCGGACCTGTTCCTCAATCCACAACCCTCAATCCTCAATCCTCAATCTTCAATCATCAATACTCAAACTTCAGTCCTCAATCCTCAACCCTCAATCCTCAATCCTCAATCCTCTATCTTTAATCCTCAATCCTCAATCCTCAATCCTCAATCCTAAACCTTCAACCCTCAATACTCAATCTTCAATCCTCAATCCTCAATCCTCAATCCTCAATCCTCAATCCTCAATCTTCAGTCCTCAATACTCAATCTTCAATCCTCAATCCTCAATCCTCAATCCTCAATCCTCATTCTTCAATCCTCAACACCCAATCCTCAATCTTCAATTCTCAACCTTCAATCCACAATTCTCAATCCTCAATCCTCAATCCTCAGACCTCAAAGATCAATACTCAACCCTCAATCCTCGATCCTCAATCTTCAACCATCAATATTCAATTTTCAATACTCAATCGTCAACCCTCAATACTCATTCCTCAATCCTCAATGTTCAATCCTCAATACCCAATCCTCAATCTTCTATCCTCAATCCTCAATCCTCAATCCTCAATCCTCAATCCTCAATCCTCAGTCCTCAAACCTCAATCCTTATTCCTCAATACTGAATCCTCAATCTTCAGCCCTCAGTCCTCAACAATCAGCTGTCAATCCTCAATCCTCAGTAGAATATCCTCAATTCACAGGTTTCAATTCTCAATACTCAACCTGCAATCATAAAATCTCTATCTACAAACATCAATTCTCATCACTCAACCCTCAACACTCAGTCCCCAATCCTCAAACTTCAATCCTCAATCCTCAATCCTCAATCCTCAATCCTCAATCTTCAATCCTCAATACTCAATCTTCAATCCTCGGTCCTCAATCCTGAATCGTCAATCTCCAATCCTGAATACTCAATCTTCAATCCTCAGTCCTCAATCCTCGATACCCAACCATCAATCCTCAATTCTCAATACTCAATAGAATATCCTGAATCTTCAGTATTCAATGCTCAAACCTCAACCCTCAACCCTCAGCCCTCATCCTCAATCCTCAATCCTCAATCCTCAATCCTCAATATTCAATCCTCAATACTCAATCTTCAATCCTCAATACCCAATCCTCAATTTTCAATCCTCAATCCTCAATCCTCAATTCTCAATCCTCAATCCTCAATCATCAATCCTCAATCCCCAATCCTCATTCTTCAAACCTCAATCCTCAATCTTCAATTCTCAACCTTCAATCCACAATTCTCAATCCTCAATCCTCAATCCTCAGACCTCAAACATCAATACTCAACCCTCAGTCCTCGTCCTCAATCCACAACACTCAATCCACGATCCTCAATCTTCAACCATCAATATTCAATTTTCAATACTCAATCGTCAATCCTCAATACTCATTCCTCAATCCTCAATGTTCAATCCTCAATACCCAATCCTCAATCTTCTATCCTCAATCCTCAATCCTCAATCCTCAATTCTCAATTCTCAATCCTCAATCCTCAATCCTCAATATTCAAAACTCAATATTCAATCTCCAATCCTAGATCCCCAATTCCCAATCCTCAATCTTCAATCCTCAATCCTCAATCCTCAATCCTCAATTCTCAATCCTCAATCCTCAATCCTCAGACCTCAAACATCAATATTCAACACTCGGACCTGTTCCTCAATCCACAACCCTCAATCCTCAATCCTCAATCTTCAATCATCAATACTCAATCTTCAATCCTCAATCCTCAATCCTAAACTTTCAACCCTCAATACTCAATCTTCAATACTCAATCCTCAATCCTCAGTCCACAAACCTCAATCCTTAATATTCAATCCTCAATACTCAATCTTCAATCCTCAATCCTCAATGCTCGGTCCTCAATCCTCAATCGTCAAACTCCAATCCTGAATACTCAACCTTCAATTCTCAATCCTCAATCCTCAATACTCAATCCTCAATACCCAATCCTGAAACTTCAATCCTCAATCCTCAATCCTCAATTCTCAATCCTCAATCCTCGTTCCTCAAACCTCAACCCTCAGCCCTCAGTCCTCATACTCAATTCTCAATTCTCAATCCTCAATCCTCAATCCTCAATCTTCAATCCTCAATAATCAATCTCCAATCCTAGATCCTCAATGCCCAATCCTCAATCTTCAATCCTCAATACTCAATCCTCAATTCTCAATCCTCAATCCTCAATCCTCAGACCTCAGACATCAATATTCAACACACGGACCTGGTCCTCAATCCACAACCCTCAATCCTCAATCCTCAATCTTCAATCATCAATACTCAATCTTCAATCCTCAATTCTCAATTCACAATAGAATATACTGAATTTTCAGGATTCAATACTCAAACCTCAACCCTCAACCCTCAGCCCTCATCCTCAATCCTCAATCCTCAATCCTCAATCCTCAATATTCAATCCTCAATACTCAATCTTCAATCCTCAATCCTCAACCCTTAATCCTCAATCCTCATTCTTCAATCCTCAATACCCAATCCTCAACCTTCAATCCTCAATCCTCAATCCTCAATTCTCAACAGTCAATCCTCAGTCATCAATCCTCAATCTTCAATACTCAATCGTCAATCTTCAGTCCTCAATCCTCAATCCTCAATCCTTGTTCCTCAAACCTCAATCCTCAACCCTCAGTCCTCATACTCAATTCTCAATTCTCAATCCTCAATCCTCAATCCTCAATCTTCAATCATCAATAATCAATCTCCAATCCTAGATCCTCAATTCCCAATCCTCAATCTTCAATCCTCAATCCTCAATCCTCAATTCTCAATCCTCAATCCTCAATCCTCAGACCTCAAACATCAATATTCAACACTCGGACCTTGTCCTCAATCCACAACGCTCAATCATCAATCCTCAATCTTCAATCATCAATACTCAATGCTTCAATCCTCAATCCTCAACCCTCAATCCTCAATCCTCAATCCTCAATCTTTAATCCTCAATCCTCTATCCTCAATCCTCAATCCTAAACCTTCAACCCTCAATACTCAATCTTCAATCCTCAATCCTCAATCCTCAATCCTCAATCCTCAATCTTGAGACCTCAATCCTCAATCTTCAATACTCAATCGTCAATCCTCAGTCCTCAATCCTCAATCGCCAATCCTCGTTCCTCAAACCTCAATCCTCAACCGTCAGTCCTCATCCTCAATTCTCAATTCTCAATACTCTATCCTCAATCCTCAATCTTCAATCCTCAATAATCAATCTCCAATCCTAGATCCTCAATCACCAATCCGCAATCCTTAATCCTCAATCTTCAATCCTCAATCCCCAGACCTCAAACTTCAATCCTCAATGCTCAATCCTCAATCTTCAGTCCTCAGTCCTCAATCCTCAGTCCTCAATCCTCAAACCTCAATCCTCAACCGTCAGTCCTCGTCCTCAATCCTCAACCCTCAATCATAAGTCCTCAATCTTCAATCCTCAGTAATCAATCCTCAATCTCCAACACCGAATCGTCAATCCTCAGTCCTCAATCCTCAATCCTCAATCCTCAGACCTCAAACATCAACACTCAACCCTCAGTCCTCGTCCTCAATCCACAACCCTCAATCCTCAGTCCTCAATCTTCAATCCTCAATCCTCAATCCTCATCCTCAATCCTCGTTCCTCGTACCTCAATCCTCAAGCCTCAGTCCTGATCCTCAATTCTCAATTCTCAATTCTCAATTCTCAATCCTCAATCCTCAATCGTCAATCTTCAATCCTCATTAATCAATCTCCAATCCTAGATCCTGAATCCCCAATCCTCAATCCTCAATCCTCAATCCTCAATCCTCAACCGTCAGTCCTCGTCCTCAATCCTCAACCCTCAATCCTCAATCCTCAATCTTCAATCCTCAATACTCAATATTCAATCCTCAATCCTCAATCCTCAATTCTCAACCTTCAATCCTCAGTCATCAATCCTCAATCTTCAATACTCAATCGTCAATCTTCAGTCCTCAATCCTCAATCCTCAATCCTTGTTCCTCAAACCTCAATCCTCAACCCTCAGTCCTCATACTCAATTCTCAATTCTCAATCCTCAATCCTCAATCCTCAATCTTCAATCATCAATAATCAATCTCCAATCCTAGATCCTCAATTCCCAATCCTCAATCTTCAATCCTCAATCCTCAATCCTCAATTCTCAATCCTCAATCCTCAATCCTCAGACCTCAAACATCAATATTCAACACTCGGACCTTGTCCTCAATCCACAACGCTCAATCATCAATCCTCAATCTTCAATCATCAATACTCAATGCTTCAATCCTCAATCCTCAACCCTCAATCCTCAATCCTCAATCCTCAATCTTTAATCCTCAATCCTCTATCCTCAATCCTCAATCCTAAACCTTCAACCCTCAATACTCAATCTTCAATCCTCAATCCTCAATCCTCAATCCTCAATCCTCAATCTTCAGACCTCAATCCTCAATCTTCAATACTCAATCGTCAATCCTCAGTCCTCAATCCTCATCCTCAATCCTCGTTCCTCGTACCTCAATCCTCAAGCCTCAGTCCTCATCCTCAATTCCCAATTCTCAATTCTCAATTCTCAATCCTCAATCCTCAATCGTCAATCTTCAATCCTCATTAATCAATCTCCAATCCTAGATCCTGAATCCCCAATCCTCAATCCTCAATCCTCAATCCTCAATCCTCAACCGTCAGTCCTCGTCCTCAATCCTCAACCCTCAATCCTCAATCCTCAATCTTCAATCCTCAATACTCAATATTCAATCCTCAATCCTCGATCCTCAATCCTCAAACTTCAATCCTCAATCCTCAACCCTCAATCCTCAATCCTCATTCTTCAATCCTCAATACCCAATCCTCAATCTTCAATACTCAATCCTCAACCCTCAATTCTCAATCTTCAATCCTCAATCCTCAATCCTCAATCCTCAATCCTCATACTTCAATCCTCAATACCCAATCCTCAATTTTCAATCCTCAATCCTCAATCCTCAATTCTCAATCCTCAATCCTCAATCATCAATCCTCAATCCCCAATCCTCATTCTTCAAACCTCAATCCTCAACCCTCAGTCCTCATCCTCAATTCTCAATTCTCAATCCTCAATCCTCAATCCTCAATATTCAAAACTCAATATTCAATCTCCAATCCTAGATCCCCAATTCCCAATCCTCAATCTTCAATCCTCAATCCTCAATCCTCAATCCTCAATTCTCAATCCTCAATCCTCAATCCTCAGACCTCAAACATCAATATTCAACACTCGGACCTGTTCCTCAATCCACAACCCTCAATCCTCAATCCTCAATCTTCAATCATCAATACTCAAACTTCAGTCCTCAATCCTCAACCCTCAATCCTCAATCCTCAATCCTCTATCTTTAATCCTCAATCCTCAATCCTCAATCCTCAATCCTAAACCTTCAACCCTCAATACTCAATCTTCAATCCTCAATCCTCAATCCTCAATCCTCAATCCTCAATCCTCAATCTTCAGTCCTCAATACTCAATCTTCAATCCTCAATCCTCAATCCTCAACCTCAATCCTCATTCTTCAATCCTCAACACCCAATCCTCAATCTTCAATTCTCAACCTTCAATCCACAATTCTCAATCCTCAATCCTCAATCCTCAGACCTCAAAGATCAATACTCAACCCTCAGTCCTCGTCCTCAATCCACAACACTCAATCCTCGATCCTCAATCTTCAACCATCAATATTCAATTTTCAATACTCAATCGTCAACCCTCAATACTCATTCCTCAATCCTCAATGTTCAATCCTCAATACCCAATCCTCAATCTTCTATCCTCAATCCTCAATCCTCAATCCTCAATCCTCAATCCTCAATCCTCAGTCCTCAAACCTCAATCCTTATTCCTCAATACTGAATCCTCAATCTTCAGCCCTCAGTCCTCAACAATCAGCTGTCAATCCTCAATCCTCAGTAGAATATCCTCAATTCACAGGTTTCAATTCTCAATACTCAACCTGCAATCATAAAATCTCTATCTACAAACATCAATTCTCATCACTCAACCCTCAACACTCAGTCCCCAATCCTCAAACTTCAATCCTCAATCCTCAATCCTCAATCCTCAATCCTCAATCTTCAATCCTCAATACTCAATCTTCAATCCTCGGTCCTCAATCCTCAATCGTCAATCTCCAATCCTGAATACTCAATCTTCAATCCTCAGTCCTCAATCCTCGATACCCAACCATCAATCCTCAATTCTCAATACTCAATAGAATATCCTGAATCTTCAGTATTCAATGCTCAAACCTCAACCCTCAACCCTCAGCCCTCATCCTCAATCCTCAATCCTCAATCCTCAATCCTCAATATTCAATCCTCAATACTCAATCTTCAATCCTCAATACCCAATCCTCAATTTTCAATCCTCAATCCTCAATCCTCAATTCTCAATCCTCAATCCTCAATCATCAATCCTCAATCCCCAATCCTCATTCTTCAAACCTCAATCCTCAATCTTCAATTCTCAACCTTCAATCCACAATTCTCAATCCTCAATCCTCAATCCTCAGACCTCAAACATCAATACTCAACCCTCAGTCCTCGTCCTCAATCCACAACACTCAATCCACGATCCTCAATCTTCAACCATCAATATTCAATTTTCAATACTCAATCGTCAATCCTCAATACTCATTCCTCAATCCTCAATGTTCAATCCTCAATACCCAATCCTCAATCTTCTATCCTCAATCCTCAGTCCTCAATCCTCAATTCTCAATTCTCAATCCTCAATCCTCAATCCTCAATATTCAAAACTCAATATTCAATCTCCAATCCTAGATCCCCAATTCCCAATCCTCAATCTTCAATCCTCAATCCTCAATCCTCAATCCTCAATTCTCAATCCTCAATCCTCAATCCTCAGACCTCAAACATCAATATTCAACACTCGGACCTGTTCCTCAATCCACAACCCTCAATCCTCAATCCTCAATCTTCAATCATCAATACTCAATCTTCAATCCTCAATCCTCAATCCTAAACTTTCAACCCTCAATACTCAATCTTCAATACTCAATCCTCAATCCTCAGTCCACAAACCTCAATCCTTAATATTCAATCCTCAATACTCAATCTTCAATCCTCAATCCTCAATGCTCGGTCCTCAATCCTCAATCGTCAAACTCCAATCCTGAATACTCAACCTTCAATTCTCAATCCTCAATCCTCAATACTCAATCCTCAATACCCAATCCTGAAACTTCAATCCTCAATCCTCAATCCTCAATTCTCAATCCTCAATCCTCGTTCCTCAAACCTCAACCCTCAGCCCTCAGTCCTCATACTCAATTCTCAATTCTCAATCCTCAATCCTCAATCCTCAATCTTCAATCCTCAATAATCAATCTCCAATCCTAGATCCTCAATGCCCAATCCTCAATCTTCAATCCTCAATACTCAATCCTCAATTCTCAATCCTCAATCCTCAATCCTCAGACCTCAGACATCAATATTCAACACACGGACCTGGTCCTCAATCCACAACCCTCAATCCTCAATCCTCAATCTTCAATCATCAATACTCAATCTTCAATCCTCAATTCTCAATTCACAATAGAATATACTGAATTTTCAGGATTCAATACTCAAACCTCAACCCTCAACCCTCAGCCCTCATCCTCAATCCTCAATCCTCAATCCTCAATCCTCAATATTCAATCCTCAATACTCAATCTTCAATACTCAATCCTCAATCCTCAATCCTCAATCCTCAATCCTCAATAACCAATCCTCAATCCTCAATCCCCAATCCTCAATCCTCATACTTCAATCCTCAATCCTCAATCCTCAATCCTCAGTAATCAATCCTCAGTCTTCAATACTCAATCGTCAATCATCAGTTCTCAATCCTCAATCCTCAATCCTCGTTCCTGAAACCTCAATCCTCAACCCTCAGTCCTCATCCTCAATTCTCAATTCTCAATCCTCAATCCTCAATCCTCAATCTTCAATCGTCATTAATCAATCTACAATCCTAGATCCTGAATCCCCAATCCTCAATCCTTAATCCAGAATCTTCAATCCTCAATGCCCGGTCCTCAATTTTCAAACCTCAATGTTCAATCCTCAACCCTCAATCCTCAGTTCTCAATCCTCAAACCACAATCCTCAAACCTCAATCCTCAACCGCCGGTCCTCGTACTCAATCCTCAACCCTCAATCCTTAATCCTCAATCTTCAGTCCTCAATACTCGATATTCAATCCTCAAACCTCAATCCTCAATCCTCAATCTTCAATCCTCAATCCTCAACCCTTAATCCTCAATCCTCATTCTTCAATCCTCAATACCCAATCCTCAACCTTCAATCCTCAATCCTGAATCCTCAATTCTCAACCTTCAATCCTCAGTCATCAATCCTCAATCTTCAATACTCAATCGTCAATCTTCAGTCCTCAATCCTCAATCCTCAATCCTTGTTCCTCAAACCTCAATCCTCAACCCTCAGTCCTCATACTCAATTCTCAATTCTCAATCCTCAATCCTCAATCCTCAATCTTCAATCATCAATAATCAATCTCCAATCCTAGATCCTCAATTCCCAATCCTCAATCTTCAATCCTCAATCCTCAATCCTCAATTCTCAATCCTCAATCCTCAATCCTCAGACCTCAAACATCAATATTCAACACTCGGACCTTGTCCTCAATCCACAACGCTCAATCATCAATCCTCAATCTTCAATCATCAATACTCAATGCTTCAATCCTCAATCCTCAACCCTCAATCCTCAATCCTCAATCCTCAATCCTCAATCTTTAATCCTCAATCCTCTATCCTCAATCCTCAATCCTAAACCTTCAACCCTCAATACTCAACCTTCAATCCTCAATCCTCAATCCTCAATCCTCAATCCTCAATCTTCAGACCTCAATCCTCAATCTTCAATACTCAATCGTCAATCCTCAGTCCTCAATCCTCAATCGCCAATCCTCGTTCCTCAAACCTCAATCCTCAACCGTCAGTCCTCATCCTCAATTCTCAATTCTCAATACTCTATCCTCAATCCTCAATCTTCAATCCTCAATAATCAATCTCCAATCCTAGATCCTCAATCACCAATCCGCAATCCTTAATCCTCAATCTTCAATCCTCAATCCCCAGACCTCAAACTTCAATCCTCAATGCTCAATCCTCAATCTTCAGTCCTCAGTCCTCAATCCTCAGTCCTCAATCCTCAAACCTCAATCCTCAACCGTCAGTCCTCGTCCTCAATCCTCAACCCTCAATCATAAGTCCTCAATCTTCAATCCTCAGTAATCAATCCTCAATCTCCAACACCGAATCGTCAATCCTCAGTCCTCAATCCTCAATCCTCAATCCTCAGACCTCAAACATCAACACTCAACCCTCAGTCCTCGTCCTCAATCCACAACCCTCAATCCTCAGTCCTCAATCTTCAATCCTCAATCCTCAATCCTCAATCCTCAATCCTCAATCCTCAGTCCTCAAACCTCAATCCTGAATCCTCAATGCAGAATCCTCAATCTTCAGCCCTCACTCCTCAACAATCAGTTGTCAATCCTCAATCCTCAATAGAGTATCAACAATTCATAGTTTTCATTACTCAATACTCAATCTGCAATCTTCAAATCTCTATCCACAAACATCAATTCTCATCACTCAACCCTCAACACTCAGTCCCCAATCCTCAATATTCAATCCTCAATCCTCAATCCTCTATCCACAATCCTCAAACTTCAATCCTCAATACTCAGCCTTCAATGCTCAGCCCTCATCCTCAATCCTCAATCCTCAATCCTCAATCCTCAATCTTCAATCCTCAAAACTCAACCTTCAATCCGCAATCCTCAGTCCTCAAACCTCAATTCTGAATTCTCAATCCTGAATCCTCAAACTTCAGCCCTCAGTCCTCAACAATCAGTTGTCAATCCTCAGTCCCAAATCCTCAATCCTCAACCCTCAGTCCTCATCCTCAATTCTCAATTCTCATTCCTCAATCCTCAATCCTCAATCCTCAACCCTCAGCCCTCATCCTCAATCCTCAATCCTCAATTCTCAGTCCTCAATCCTCAATCCTCAATTCTCAATCCTCAATCCTCAGTCCTCAGACCTCAAACCTCAATCCTCAACCCTCAGCCCTCATGCTCAATCCTCAATCCTCAGTCCTCAATCCTCAATCCTCAATCCTCAACCCTCAATCCTCATTCCTTAAACCTCAATCCTCAACCCTCAGTCCTCATCCTCAATTCTCAATTCTCAATCCTCAATCCTCAATCCTCAATCCTCAATCCTCAATCCTCAACCCTCAATCCTCATTCCTCAAACCTCAATCCTGAACCCTCAGTCCTCATTCTCAATTCTCAATTCTCAATCCTCAATCCTCAATCCTCAATCCTCAATCCTCAATAATCAATCTCCAATCCTAGATCCTCAATCCCCAATCTTCAATCCTTAATTCTCAATCTTCAATCCTCAATCCCCAGTCCTCAATCTTCAATCCTCAATGCTCAATCCTCAATCCTCAATCCTCAATCCTCAGTCCTCAATCCACAATCCTCAACCCACCAACCACAATCCTCGACCGTGAGTCCTCGTCCTCAATCCTCAAACCTCAATCCTCAATCCTCAATCTACAATCATCAATACTCAATCTTCAATCCTCAATCCTCAATAATCAACCCTCAATCCTCAATGCTCAATCTTCCTTCACCAATACTCAATCTTCAACCCTCAATCCTCAATCCTCATTCTTCAATACTCAATCGTCAATCTTCAGTCCTCAATCCTAAATCCTCAATCCTTGTTCCTCAAACCTCAATCATCAACCCTCAGTCCTCATACTCAATTCTCAATTCTCAATCCTCAACCCTCAATCCTCAATCTTCAATCATCAATAATCAATCTCCAATCCTAGATCCTCAATTCCCAATCCTCAATCTTCAATCCTCAATCCTCAATCCTCAATTCTCAATCCTCAATCCTCAATCCTCAGACCTCAAACATCAATATTCAACACTCGGACCTGGTCCTCAATCCACAACGCTCAATCGTCAATCCTCAATCTTCAAACATCAATACTCAATCTTTAATCCTCAATCCTCAACCCTCAATCCTCAATCCTCAATCCTCAATCTTTAATCCTCAATCCTCAATCCTCAATCCTCAATCCTAAACCTTCAACCCTCAATACTCAATCTTCAATCCTCAATCCTCAATCCTCAATCCTCAATCCTCAATCTTCAGACCTCAATCCTCAATCTTCAATACTCAATCGTCAATCCTCAGTCCTCAATCCTCAATCCCCAATCCTCGTTCCTCAAACCTCAATCCTCAACCCTCAGTCCTCATCCTCAATTCTCAATTCTCAATACTCTATCCTCAATCCTCAATCTTCAATCCCCAATAATCAATCTCCAATCCTAGATCCTCAATCACCAATCCTCAATCCTTAATCCTCAATCTTCAATCCTCAATCCCCAGTCCTCAAACTTCAATCCTCAATGCTCAATCCTCAATCTTCAGTCCTCAGTCCTCAATCCTCAATCCTCAATCCTCAAACCTCAATCCTCAACCGTCAGTCCTCGTCCTCAATCCTCAACCCTCAATCATAAGTCCTCAATCTTCAATCCTCAGTAATCAATCCTCAATCTCCAATACCGAATCGTCAATCCTCAGTCCTCAATCCTCTTTCCTCAATCCTCAGACCTCAAACATCAACACTCAACCCTCAGTCCTCGTCCTCAATCCACAACCCTCAATCCTCAGTCCTCAATCTTCAATCCTCAATCCTCAATCCTCAATCCTCAATCCTCAATCCTCAATCCTCAGTCCTCAAACCTCAATCCTGAATCCTCAATCCACAATCCTCAATCTTCAGCCCTCACTCCTCAACAATCAGTTGTCAATCCTCAATCCTCAATAGAGTATCAACAATTCATAGTTTTCATTACTCAATACTCAATCTGCAATCTTCAAATCTCTATCCACAAACATCAATTCTCATCACTCAACACTCAACACTCAGTCCCCAATCCTCAATATTCAATCCTCAATCCTCAATCCTCTATCCACAATCCTCAAACTTCAGTCCTCAATACTCAGCCTTCAATGCTCAGCCCTCATCCTCAATCCTCAATCCTCAATCCTCAATCCTCAATCTTCAATCCTCAAAACTCAACCTTCAATCCTCAATCCTCAGTCCTCAAACCTCAATTCTGAATTCTCAATCCTGAATCCTCAACCTTCAGCTCTCAGTCCTCAACAATCAGTTGTCAATCCCCAGTCCCAAATCCTCAATCCTCAACCCTCAGTCCTCCTCCTCAATTCTCAATTCTCAATCCTCAATCCTCAATCCTCAATCCTCAACCCTCAGCCCTCATCCTCAGTCCTCAATCCTCAATTCTCAGTCCTCAATCCTCAATCCTCAATTCTCAATCCTCAATCCTCAGTCCTCAGTCCTCAAACCTCAATCCTCAACCCTCAGCCCTCATCCTCAATCCTCAATCCTCAGTCCTCAATCCTCAATCCTCAATCCTCAACCCTCAACCCTCAATCCTCATTCCTCAAACCTCAAAACTCAACCTTCAATCCTCAATCCTCAGTCCTCAAACCTCAATTCTGAATTCTCAATCCTGAATCCTCAACCTTCAGCTCTCAGTCCTCAACAATCAGTTGTCAATCCCCAGTCCCAAATCCTCAATCCTCAACCCTCAGTCCTCCTCCTCAATTCTCAATTCTCAATCCTCAATCCTCAATCCTCAATCCTCAACCCTCAGCCCTCATCCTCAGTCCTCAATCCTCAATTCTCAGTCCTCAATCCTCAATCCTCAATTCTCAATTCTCAATCCTCAATTCTCAGTCCTCAGTCCTCAAACCTCAATCCTCAACCCTCAGCCCTCATCCTCAATCCTCAATCCTCAGTCCTCAATCCTCAATCCTCAATCCTCAACCCTCAATCCTCATTCCTCAAACCTCAATCCTCAACCCTCAGTCCTCATCCTCAATTCTCAATTCTCAATCCTCAATCCTCAATCCTCAATCCTCAATACTCAAACCTCAACCCTCAACCCTCATTCCTCATCCTCAATCCTCAATCCTCAATCCTCAATCCTCAATCCTCAATATTCAATCCTCAATACTCAATCTTCAATCCTCAATCCTCAATCCTCAATCCTCAATCCTCAATCCTCAGATATCAATCCTCAATCTTCAATACTCAATCGTCAATCCTCAGTCCTCAATCCTCAATCCCCAATCCTCGTTCCTCAAACCTCAATCCTCAACCCTCAGTCCTCATGCTCAATTCTCAATACTCAATCCTCAATCCTCTATCTTCAATCCTCAATAATCAATCTCCAATCCTAGTTCCTTTATTCCCAATCCTCAATCCTTAAACCTCAATCTTGAATCCTCAATCCCCAGGCCTCAAACATCAATCTTCAATGCTCAATCCTCACTCCTCAGTCGTCAGTCCTCAATCCTCAATCCTCAATCCTCAAACCTCAATCCTCAACCGTCAGTCCTCGTCCTCAATCCTCAACCCTGAATCCTCAATCCTCAATCTTCAATCCTCAATACTCAATCTTCAATCCTCAATCCTCAATCCTCAATCCTCAAACTTCAATCCTCAATCCTCAATCCTCAATCCTCAATACTCATTCTTCAATCCTCAACGCCCAATTCTCAATATTCAATCCTCAATCCTCAATCCTCAATTCTCAATCCTCAATCCTCAGTCCTCAGTCCTCAAACCTCAATCCTGAACCCTCAGGCCTCATCCTCAATCCTCAAACCTCAACCCTCAATCCTCAATCTTCAATCCTCAATACTCAGTCTTCAATACTCAATCCTCAATTCTCAATCCTCAATACTGAATCCTCAAACGTCAATCCTCCATCCCCAATCCTCAATCTTCAATCGTCAATCCTCAATCCTCAATCGTCAATCCTCAATCCTCAATGTTCAATCCTCAATACCCAATCCTCAATCTTCAATCCTCAATCCTCAATCACCAATCCTCACCCCACCATCCTCATTGATCAATCCTCAATACACAATCCTCAATCTTCAATCCTCAATCCTCAATTCTCAACCCTCAATCCTCAGTCCTCAGTCCTCAAACCTCAATCCTCAAACCTCAGCCCTCATCCACAATCCTCAATCCTCAACCCTCAATCCTGAATCTTCAATCCTCAATAATCAATCTTCAATCCTCAATCCTCAATTCTCAATCCTCAAGACTCAATCCTCAAACGTCAATCCTCCATCCCCAATTCTCAATCTTCAATTGCCAATCCTCAATCCTCAATCCTCAATCCTCAACCTTCAATCTTCAATACTCAATCTTCAACCCTCAATCCTCAATACCCAATCCTCAATCTTCAATCCTCAATCCTCAATCCCCAATCCTCACTCCTCCATCCTCATTCATCAATCCTCAATACCCAATCCTCAATCTTCAATCCTCAATCCTCAATCCTCAATTCTCAACCCTCAATCCTCAGTCCTCAGTCCTCAAACCTCAATCCTCAGACCTCAGCCCTCATCCTCAATCCTCAATCCTCAATCCTCAATCCTCAATCTTCAATCCTCAATACTCAATCTTCAATCCTCAATCCTCAATCCTCAATCCTCAGTCCTCAATCTTCAATCCTCAATACTCAATCTTCAATCCTCAATCCTCAATCCTCAATCCTCAGTCCTCAATCCTCAATTCTCAATCCTCAATCGTCAGTCTTCAGTACTCAATACTCAATCTTCAATCCTCAATCCTCAATCCTCATTCCTCAATCCTCAATCCTCAATCCTCAATCCTCAATCATCAATCCTCAATCTTCAATACACAATCCTCAATCCTCAACCCTCAAACCACAATCCTCAGTCATCAATCCTCAATCTTCAATACTCAATCCTCAATCCTCAATCCTCAATCCTCAATACTCAACCATCAATACTCAATTCTTAACACTCAATAGAATATCCTGAATTCTCAGGGTTCAATACTCAAACCTCAATCCTCTACCCTCAGTCCTCACCCTCAATTCTCAATTCTCAATCCTCAATCCTCAATCCCCAGTCCTCAACTTTCAATCCTCAATCCCCAATCCTCAATCCTCAATCCTCAACCTTCAACCCTCAATACTCAATCTTCAATCTTCAATACTCAATACTCAATCTTCAATCCTCAGTCCCCAATCCTCAATCTTCAATCCTCAATCATCAATCCTCAATCCTCAATCCTCAATCCACAGTCCTTGGCCCTCAAACCTCAACCCTCAACTCTCAGAACTCATCCTCAATCCTCAATCCTCAATCCTCAATCCTCAATCCTCAATCTTCAATCCTCAATACTCAATCTTCAATCCTCAATCCTCAATCCTCAATACCCAAGCATCAATCCTCAATTCCCAATACTCAATAGAATATCCTGAATTTTCAGGATTTAATACTCAAACAACAACCCTCAACCCTCAGCCCTCATCCTCAATCCTCAATCCTCAACCCTCAAACCTCAATCCTCAATATTCAATCCTCAATACTCAATCCTCGATCCTCAATCCTCAATCCTCAATCCTCAATCCTCAATCCTCAGTAATCAATCCACAGTCTTCAATACTCAATCGTCAATCATCAGTTTTCAATCCTCAATCCTCAATCCTCGTTCCTGAAACCTCAATCCTCAACCCTCAGTCCTCATCCTCAATTCTCAATTCTCAATCCTCAATCCTCAATCCTCAATCTTCAATCGTCATTAATCAATCTACAATCCTAGATCCTGAATCCCCAACCCTCAATCCTTAATCCGGAATCTTCAATCCTCAATGCCCGGTCCTCAATCTTCAATCCTCAATGTTCAATCCTCAATCCTCAATCCTCAGTCCTCAATCCTCAAACCACAATCCTCAAACCTCAATCCTCAACCGCCGGTCCTCGTACTCAATCCTCAACCCTCAATCCTTAATCCTCAACCTTCAATCCTCAATACTCGATATTCAATCCTCAAACCTCAATCCTCAATCCTCAATCTTCAATCCTCAATCCTCAACCCTCAATCCTCAATCCTCATTCTTCAATCCTCAATACCCAATCCTCAACCTTCAATCCTCAATCCTCAATCCTCAATTCTCAATCTTCAATCCTCAGTCATCAATCCTCAATCTTCAATACTCAGTCGTCAATCTTCAGTCCTCAATCCTCAATCCTCAATCCTTGTTCCTCAAGCCTCAATCATCAACCCTCAGTCCTCATACTCAATTCTCAATTCTCAATCCTCAACCCTCAATCCTCAATCTTCAATCATCAATAATCAATCTCCAATCCTAGATCCTCAATTCCCAATCCTCAATCTTCAATCCTCAATCCTCAATCCTCAATTCTCAATCCTCAATCCTCAATCCTCAGACCTCAAACATCAATATTCAACACTCGGACCTGGTCCTCAATCCACAACGCTCAATCATCAATCCTCAATCTTCAATCATCAATACTCAATCTTTAATCCTCAATCCTCAACCCTCAATCCTCAATCCTCAATCCTCAATCTTTAATCCTCAATCCTCAATCCTCAATCCTCAACCCTCAATCCTCATTCCTCAAACCTCAATCCTGAACCCTCAGTCCTCATTCTCAATTCTCAATTCTCAATCCTCAATCCTCAATCCTCAATCCTCAATCCTCAATAATCAATCTCCAATCCTAGATCCTCAATCCCCAATCTTCAATCCTTAATTCTCAATCTTCAATCCTCAATCCCCAGTCCTCAATCTTCAATCCTCAATGCTCAATCCTCAATCCTCAATCCTCAATCCTCAGTCCTCAATCCACAAACCTCAACCCACCAACCTCAATCCTCGACCGTGAGTCCTCGTCCTCAATCCTCAAACCTCAATCCTCAATCCTCAATCTACAATCCTCAATACTCAATCTTCAACCCTCAATCCTCAATAACCAATCCTCAATCCTCAATCCTCAATACTCAACACACAACCCTCAGCCATCAGTCCTCAATACTCAACCATCAATCCTCAATTCTCAATACTCAATAGAATATCCTGAATTCTCATGGTTCAATACTCAACCCACAAAATTCAATAATCAATTCTCAATCCTCAAACATCAATTCTCAGCACTCAATCCTCAATACTCAGTCCTCTCACTTCAATCCTCCATCCTCAATCCTCAATCCTCAAGCGTCAATCCTCAATCCTCTATCCCCAACCCTCAATCCTCAGTCCTCAAACCTCAATCCGGAATCCTCAATTCTGAATCCTCAATCTTCAGCCGTCAGTCCTCAAGGATCAATTGTCAATCCTCAATCCTGAATAGAATATCCTCAATTCACAGTTTTCAATACTCAATCCCCATTCTTCAATCTTCATATCTCAATCCACAAACATCAATTCTCATCACTCAACCCTCAACACTCAGTCCTCAATCTTCAATATTCAATCCTCAATACTCAATCCTCGATCCTCAATCCTCAATCCTCAATCCTCAATCCTCAATCCTCAGTAATCAATCCTCAATCCTCAATACTCAATCGTCAATCCTCAGTTCTCAATCCTCAATCCTCTATCCTCGCTCCTGAAACCTCAATCCTCAACCCTCAGTCCTCATCCTCAATTCTCAATTCTCAATCCTCAATCCTCAATCCTCAATCTTCAATCGTCATTAATCAATCTACAATCCTAGATCCTGAATCCCCAATTCTCAATCCTTAATCCAGAATCTTCAATCCTCAATGCCCGGTCCTCAACCTTCAATCCTCAATCCTCAGTCCTCAAACCTCAATTCTGAATTCTCAATCCTGAATCCTCAACCTTCAGCCCTCAGTCCTCAACAATCAGTTGTCAATCCTCAGTCCCAAATCCTCAATCCTCAACCCTCAGTCCTCATCCTCAATTCTCAATTCTCAATACTCAATCCTCAATCCTCAATCTTCAATCCTCAATAATCAATCTCCAATCCTAGTTCCTCAATTCCCAATCCTCAATCCTTAAACCTCAATGTTGAATCCTCAATCCCCAGGCCTCAAACTTCAATCTTCAATGCTCAATCCTCAATCCTCAGTCGTCAGTCCTCAATCCTCAATCCTCAATCCTCAAACCTCAATCCTCAACCGTCAGTCCTCGTCCTCAATCTTTAATACACAATCCTCAATCCTCAACCCTCAAACCTCAATCCTCAGTCATCAATCCTCAATCTTCAATACTCAATCCTCAATCTTCAATCCTCAATCCTCAATTCTCAATCCTCAATACTCATTCTTCAATCCTCAACGCCCAATCCTCAATATTCAATCCTCAATCCTCAATCCTAAATTCTCAATCCTCAATCCTCAGTCCTCAGTCCTCAAACCTCAATCCTCAACACTCAGGCCTCATCCTCAATCCTCAATCCTCAACCCTTAATCCTCAATCTTCAATCCTCAATACTCAGTCTTCAATACTCAATCCTCAATTCTCAATCCTCAATACTGAATCCTCAAACGTCAATCCTCCATCCCCAATCCTCAATCTTCAATCGTCAATCCTCAATCCTCAATCGTCAATCCTCAATCCTCAATGTTCAATCCTCAAGACCCAATCCTCAATCTTCAATCCTCAATCCTCAATCCCCAATCCTCACTCCACCATCCTCATTCATCAATCCTCAATACCCAATCCTCAATCTTCATTCCTCAATCCTCAATTCTCAACCCTCAAACCTCAGTCCTCAGTCCTCAAACCTCAATCCTCAAACCTCAGCCCTCATCCTGAATCCTCAATCCTCAATCCTCAATCCTCAATCTTCAATCCTCAATACTCAATCTTCAATCCTCAATCCTCAATTCTCAATCCTCAATCCTCAGGCCTCAGTCCTCAAACCTCAATCCTCAACCCTCAGCCCTCATCCTCAATCCGCAATCCTCAACCCTCAATCCTCAATCTTCAATCCTCAATACTCAATCTTCAATCCTCAATCCTCAATTCTCAATCCTCAATACTCAATCCTCAAACGTCAATCCTCCATCCCCAATTCTCAATCTTCAATCGCCAATCCTCAATCCTCAATCCTCAACCTTCAATCTTCAATACTCAATCTTCAACCCTCAATCCTCCATACCCAATCCTCAATCTTCAATCCTCAATCCTCAATCCCCAATCCTCACTCCTCCATCCTCATTCATCGATCCTCAATACCCAATCCTCAATCTTCAATCCTCAATCCTCAATCCTCAATTCTCAACCCTCAATCCTCAGTCCTCAGTCCTCAAACCTCAATCCTCAAACCTCAGCCCTCATCCTCAATCCTCAATCCTCAATCCTCAATCCTCAATCCTCAATATTCAACACAACCCTCAGCCATCAATCCTCAATACTCAACCATCAATCCTCAATTCTCAATACTCAATAGAATATCCTGAATTCTCATGGTTCAATACTCAATCCACAAAATTCAATAATCAAATCTCAATCTTCAAACATCAATTCTCAGCACTCAATCCTCAATACTCAGCCCTCTCTCTTCAATCCTCCATCCTCAATCCTCAATCCTCAAGCGTCAGTCCTCAATCCTCAGTCCACAACCCTCAATCCTCAGGTCTCAAACCTCAATCCGGAATCCTCAATTCTGAATCCTCTATCTTCAGCCGTCAGTCCTCAAGAATCAATTGCCAATCCTCCATCCTCAATAGAATATCCTCAATTCTCAGTTTTCAATAATCAATCCCCATTCTTCAATCTTCATATCTCAATCCACAAACATCAATTCTCATCACTCAACACTCAACACTCAGTCCTCAATCTTCAATCCTCAATCCTCAATCCTCAATCCTCAATCCTCAATCCTCAATCCTCAGTAAACAACCCTCAATCTTCAATGCTGAATCGTCAATCCTCAGTACTCAATCCTCAATCCTCAATTCTCTTTCCTCAAACCTCAATCCTCAACCCTCAGTTCTCATCCTCAATTCTCAATACTCAATCCTCAATCCTCAATCCTCAATCCTCAATACTCAATCTTCAATAATCAATCCTCAACCCTCAATCTTCAATACTCAATCCTCAATCGTCAATCCTCAATCCCCAATCCTCAATCTTCAATCCTCAATCCTCAATCCTCAATCCTCAATCCTCAATCTTCAATCCTCAGTACTCAAACTTCAATCCTCAATCTTCAATCCTCAATACCCAATCCTCAATCTTCAATCCTCAATCCTCAATCCTCAGTTCTCAATCCTCGATCCTCAATCCTCAATCCTCAATCCTCAATATTCAACACACAACCCTCAGCCATCAATGCTCAATACTCAACAATCAATCCGCAATTCTCAATACTCAATAGAATATCCTGAATTCTCATGGTTCAATACTCAATCCACAAAATTCAATAATCAAATCTCAATCTTCAAACATCAATTCTCAGCACTCAATCCTCAATACTCAGCCCTCTCTCTTCAATCCTCCATCCTCAATCCTCAATCCTCAAGCGTCAGTCCTCAATCCTCAGTCCACAACCCTCAATCCTCAGGTCTCAAACCTCAATCCGGAATCCTCAATTCTGAATCCTCTATCTTCAGCCGTCAGTCCTCAAGAATCAATTGCCAATCCTCCATCCTCAATAGAATATCCTCAATTCTCAGTTTTCAATAATCAATCCCCATTCTTCAATCTTCATATCTCAATCCACAAACATCAATTCTCATCACTCAACACTCAACACTCAGTCCTCAATCTTCAATCCTCAATCCTCAATCCTCAATCCTCAATCCTCAATCCTCAATCCTCAGTAAACAACCCTCAATCTTCAATGCTGAATCGTCAATCCTCAGTACTCAATCCTCAATCCTCAATTCTCTTTCCTCAAACCTCAATCCTCAACCCTCAGTTCTCATCCTCAATTCTCAATTCTCAATCCTCAATCCTCAATCCTCAATCCTCAATACTCAATCTTCAATCCTCAATCCTCAATCCTCAATCCTCAATCCTCAATCTTCAATCCTCAGTACTCAAACTTCAATCCTCAATCTTCAATCCTCAATACCCAACCCTCAATCTTCAATACTCAATCCTCAATCGTCAATCCTCAATCCCCAATCCTCAATCTTCAATCCTCAATCCTCAATCCTCAATCCTCAATCCTCAATCTTCAATCCTCAGTACTCAAACTTCAATCCTCAATCTTCAATCCTCAATACCCAATCCTCAATCTTCAATCCTCAATCCTCAATCCTCAGTTCTCAATCCTCGATCCTCAATCCTCAATCCTCAATCTTCAATCCTCAGTTCTCAATTTGCAATCTTCAATCCCCAATCCTCAATCCTTAATACTCATTCTCCAATCCTCAATACCCAATCCTCAATCTTCAATCCTCAATCCTCAATCCTCAGTTCTCAGTCCTCGATCCTCAATCCTCAGACCTCAAACATCAATATTCAATCCTCGGTCCTTCGCCTCAATCGACAACCCTCAATCCTCAATCCTCAATCTTCAATCATCAATATTCAATCTTCAATCCTCAATCCTCAATCCTCAATCCTCAATCCTCAATCCTCAATCCTCAATCCTCAATCCTCATTCTTCAATCCTCAACACCCAATCCTCAATCTTCAATCCTCAATCCTCAATACTCAATTCTCAATCCTCAATCCTCAATCCTCAGACCTCAAACATCAATACTCAACCCTCAGTCCTCGTCCTCAACCCACAACCCTCAATCCTCGATCCTCAATCTTCAATCATCAATACCCAATCCTCAATCTTCAATACTCAATCCTCAATCCTCAATTCTCAATCTTCAATCCTCAATACTCAACCCTCAATCCTCAATCCTCATACTACAATCCTCAATACCCTATCCTCAATATTCAATCCTCAATCCTCAACCCTCAATTCTCAATCCTCAATCTTCAATCCTCAATACTCAATCTTCAATCCTCAGTCCTCAATCCTCAATCGTCAATCTCCAATCCTGAATACTCAATCTTCAATCCTCAATCCTCAATCCTCAATCCTGAATCCTCAATTCTAAACCCTCAACCCTCAGTCCTCAGTCCTCAATCCTCAATCCTCAATCCTCAATCCTCAATCCTCAATCCTCAATCTTCAATCCTCAGTACTCAAACTTCAATCCTCAATCCTCAATCCTCAATCCTCAATCCTCAACCCTCAGCCCTCATCCTCAATCCTCAATCCTCAATCCTCAATCTTCAATCCTCAATAATCAATCTCCAATCCTAGATCCTCAATGCCCAATCCTCAATCTTCAATCCTCAATACTCAATCCTCAATTCTCAATCCTCAATCCTCAATCCTCAGACCTAAAACATCAATATTCAACACACGGACCTGGTCCTCAATCCACAACCCTCAATCCTCAATCCTCAATCTTCAATCATCAATACTCAATCTTCAATACTCATTCCTCAACCCTCAATCCTCTATCCTCAATCCTCAATCTTTAATCCTCAATCCTCAATCCTCAATACTCAATCCTAAACTCTCAACCCTCAATACTCAATCTTCAATACTCAATCCTCAATCCTCAATCCTCAATCCTCAATCCTCAATCTTCAGTCCTCAATACACAATCTTCAATCCTCAATCCTCAATCCTCAATACTCAATTTTCAATCCTCAATCCTCAATCCTCAATCCTCAATCCTCAATCCTCAGTCATCAATACTCAATCTTCAATACTCAATCCTCAACCCTCAATCCTCAATCCTCAATCTTCAATCCTCAATCCTCAATCCTCAATTCTCAATCGTCAATCCTCAGCCCTCAGTCCTCAAACCTCAATCCTCAACCCCCAGCCCTCATCCTGAATCCTCAATCCTCAATCCTCAGTCCTCAAACCTCAATCCTCAATCCTCAATCCTCAATCCTCAGTAATCAAACCTCAGTCTTCAATACTCAATCGTCAATCCTCAGTCCTCAATCCTCAATCCTCAATCCTCGTTCCTCATACCTCAATCCTTAACCCTCAGTCCTCATCCTCAATTCTCAATTCTCAATTCTCAATCCTCAATCCTCAATCCTCAATCTTCAATCCTCATTAATCAATCTCCAATCCTAGATCCTGAATCCCATATCCTCAATCCTCAATCCTCAATCCTCAATCCTCAACCGTCAGTCCTCGTCCTCAATCCTCAACCCTCAATCCTCAATCCTCAATCTTCAATCCTCAATACTCAATATTCAATCCTCAATCCTCAATCCTCAATCCTCAATCTTCAATCCTCAATCCTCAACCCTCAATCCTCAATCCTCATTCTTCAATCCTCAATACCCAATCCTCAGTCTTCAATACTCAATCCTCAATCCTCAATTCTCAATCTTCAATCCTCAATCCTCAATCCTCAATCCTCAATCCTCAATCCTCATTCTTCAATCCTCAATACCCAATCCTCAATCTTCAATCCTCAATCCTCAACCCTCAATTCTCAATCCTCAATCCTCAATCCACAATCCCCAATCCTCATCCTTCAAACCTCAATCCTCAACCATCAGTCCTCATCCTCAATTCTCAATTCTCAATCCTCAATCCTCAATCCTCAATATTCAAAACTCAATATTCAATCTCCAAACCTAGATCCCCAATTCCCAATCCTCAATCTTCAATTCTCAATCTTCAATCCTCAATTCTCAATCCTCAATCCTCAATCCTCAGACCTCAAACATCAATACTCAACCCTCAGTCCTCGTCCTCAATCCACAACACTCAATCCTCGATCCTCAATCCTCAATCATCAATATTCAATTTTCAATCCTCAATCCTCAATCCTCAATACACAATCCTCAATCCTGAATGTTCAGTCCTCAGTACCCAATCCTCAATCTTCTATCCTCAACCCTCAATCCTCAATCCTCAATCCTCAATCCTCAATCCTCAGTCCTCAAACCTCAATCCTTATTCCTCAATCCTGAATTCTCAATCTTCATCCCTCAGTCCTCAACAATCAGTTGTCAATCCTCAATCCTCAGTAGAATATCCTCAATTCGCAGTTTTCAATACGCAGTACTCAATCTGCAATCTTCAAATCTCTATCCACAAACATCAATTCTCATCACTCAACCCTGAACGCTCAGTCCTCAATGTTCAATTCTCAATCCTCAATTCTCAATCTTCAATCCTCAATACTCAATCTTCAATCCTCAATCCTCAATCCTCAATCCTCAATCCTCAATCCTCAATCCTCAATCCTCAATCCTCAATCCTCAATCCTCAGTAATCAATCCTCAGTCTTGAATACTCAATCGTCAATCCTCAGTCCTCAATCCTCAATCCTCAACCCTCGTCCCTCATACCTCAATCCTCAACCCTCAGTCCTCATCCTCAATTCTCAATTCTCAATTCTCAATCCTCAATCCTCAATCCTCAATCTTCAATCCTCATTAATCAATCTCCAATCCTAGATCCTGAATCCCCAATCCTCAATCCTCAATCCTCAATCCTCAATCCTCAACCGTCAGTCCTCGTCCTCAATCCTCAACCCTCAATCCTCAATCCTCAATCTTCAATCCTCAATACTCATCATTCAATCCTCAATCCTCAATCCTCAATCTTCAATCCTCATTAATCAATCTCCAATCCTAGATCCTGAATCCCCAACCCTCAATCCTTAATCCTCAATATTCAATCCTCGATCCCCAGTCCTCAATCTTCAATCCACAATGTTCAATCCTCAATCCTCAATCCTCAGTCCTCAGTCCTCAATCCTCAATTCTCAAACCTCAATCCTCAACCGTCAGTCCTCGTCCTCAATCCTCAATCCTCAATCCTCAATCCTCAATCCCCAATCCACATTCTTCAAACCTCAATCCTCAACCCTCAGTCCGCATCCTCAATTCTCAATTCTCAATCCTCAATCCTCAATCCTCAATATTCAAAACTCAATATTCAATCTCCAAACCTAGATCCCCAATTCCCAATCCTCAATCTTCAATCCTCAATCCTCAATCCTCAATTCTCAATCCTCATTCCTCAAACCTCAACCCTCAACCCTCAGTCCTCATCCTCAATTCTCAATTCTCAAAATTCAGTCCTGAACCGACAGTCCTCGTCTTCAATCCTCAACCCTCAATCCTCATTGCTCAATCTTCAATTATCAATACTCAATCTTCATTCCTCAATCCTCAATCCTCAATCCTGAATCTTCAATCCTCAATCCTCAATCCACAATCCTCAATCCTCATTCTTCAATCCTCAATACCGAATCCTCAATCTTCAATCCTCAATCCTCAATACTCAATTCTCAATCTTCAATCCTCAACCCTCAATCCTCAATCCTCAATCCTCATTCTTCAATCCTCAATACCCAATCCTCAATCTTCAATCCTCAATCCTCAATACTCAATTCTCAATCGTCAATCCTCAGCCCTCAGTCCTCAAACCTCAATCCTCAACCCCCAGCCCTCATCCTGAACCCTCAATCCTCAATCCTCAATCCTCAATCCTCAATCCTCAATGTTCAATCCGCAATACCCAATCCTCAATCTTCAATCCTCAATCCCCAATCCTCAATCCTCAATCCTGAATCCTCAATCCTCAATCCTCAGTCCTCAAACCTCAATCCTGAATCCTCAATCGTGAATCCTCAATCTGGATCCCTCAGTCCTCAACAATCAGTTGTCAATCCTCAATCCTCAGTAGAATATCCTCAGTTCACAGTTTTCAATACGCAGTACTCAATCTGCAATCTTCAAATCTCTATCCACAAACATCAATTCTCATCACTCAACCCTGAACGCACAGTCCTCAATGTTCAATTCTCAATCCTCAATTCTCAATCTTCAATCCTCAATACTGAATCTTCAATCCTCAATCCTCAATCCTCAATCCTCAAACCACATTCTTCAATCCTCAATACCCAATCCTCAATCTTCAATACTCAATCCTCAATCCTCAATTCTCAATCTTCAATCCTCAATCCTCAATCCTCAATCCTCAATCCTCATTCTTCAATCCTGAATACCCAATCCTCAATCTTCAATCCTCAATCCTAAATCCTCAATTCTCAATCCTCAATCCTCAATCCTCAATCCTCAATCCCCAATCCTCATTCTTCAAACCTCAATCCTCAACCCTCAGTCCTCATCCTCAGTTCTCAATTCTCAATCCTCAATCCACAATCCTCAATATTCAATCCTCAATAATCAATCTCCAATCCTAGATCCCCAATTCCCAATACTCAACCTTCAATCCTCAATCCTCAACCCTCAATCCTCAATCCTGAATCCTCAGTCCTCAATCCTCAAACATCAATATTCAACACTCGGACCTGGTCGTCAATCCACAGCCCTCAAACCTCAATCCTCAATCTTCAATCATCAATACTCAATCTTCAATCCTCAATCCTCAACCCTCAACCCTCAATCCTGAATCCTCAATCTTTAATCCGCAATCCTCAATCCTCAATCCTCAATCCTAAACCTTCAACCCTCAACACTCAATCTTCAATCCCCAATCCTCAATCCTCAATACTCAATCCTCAATCCTCAATCTTCAATCCTCAATACTCAACCTTCAGTCCTTAATCCTCAATCCTCAATCCTCAATCCTCATTCTTCAATCCTCAACACCCACTCCTCAATCTTCAATTCTCAATCTTCAATCCTCAATTCTCAATCCTCAATCCTCAATCCTCAGACCTCAAACATCAATACTCAACCCTCAGTCCTCGTCCTCAATCCACAACACTCAATCCTCGATCCTCAATCTTCAATCAGCAATATTCAATTTTCAATCCACAATCCTCAATCCTCAATACACAATCCTCAATCCTGAATGTTCAGTCCTCAATACCCAATCCTCAATCTTCAATCCTCAACCCTCAATCCTCAATCCTCAATCCTCAATTCTCAATCCTCAGTCCTCAAACCTCAATCTTTACTCCTCAATCCTGAATCCTCAATCTACAGCCCTCAGTCCTCAACAATCAGTTGTCAATACTCAATCCTCAGTAGAATATCCTCAATTCACAGGTTTCAATACTCAATACTCAACCTGCAATCTTCAAATCACTATCCACAAGCATCAATTCTGATCGCTCAACCCTCAACACTCAGTCCCCAATCCTCAATCTTCAATCCTCAATCCTCAATCCTCAATCCTCAATCCTCAATCTTCAATCCTCAATACTCAATCTTCAATCATCGGTCCTCAATCCTCAATCGTCAATCTCCAATCCTGAATGCTCAATATTCAATCATCCAATCCTCAATCCTCAATCCTCAATCCTCAATCCTCATCCTTCAGTCCTCAATACCCAATCCTCAATCTTCAATCCTCAATCCTCAATCCTCAATTCTCAACCCTCAACCCTCAGTCCTCAGTCCTCAATCCTCAATCTTCAAACCTCAGCCCTTATCTTCTATCCTCAATCCTCAATCCTCTATCCTCAATCTTCAATCCTCAATACTCAATCTTCAATCCTCAATCCTCAGTCCACAAACCTCAATTCTGAATCCTCAATCCTGAATCCTCAATCTTCAGTCCTCAGTCCTCAAGAATCAGTTGTCAATCCTCAATCCCCAATAGAACATCCACAATTCACAGTTTTCAATACTCAATACTCAATCTGCAATCCTCAATACTCAATCCTCAATTCTAAACCCTCAACCCTCAGTCCAAAGTCCTCAAACCTCAATCCTCAAACCTCAGCCCTCAATCCGCATTCCTCAATCCTCAATCCTCAATTTTCAATCCTCGATACTCAATCTTCAATCCTCAATACTCAATCCTCAACACTCAATCCTCAATCGTCAGTCTTCAATCCTCAATACTCAATCTTCAAACCTCAATCCTCAATCCTCAATCCTCAATCCTCATTCTACAATCCTCAATACCGAATCCACAATCTTCAATCATCGATCCTCGATCCTCAATTCTCAAACCTCAATCCTCAGTCCTCAGTCCTCAAACCTCAATCCTCAACACTCAGCCCTCATCCTCAATCCTCAATCGTCAATCCTCAGTCATCAGCCGTCAAATCTCAACCCTCAACCCTCAGACCTCATCCTCAATCCTCAATCCTCAATCCTCAATCCTCAATCCTCAATCCTCAATCCCCAATACTCAATTTTCAATCCTCAATCCTCAATCCTCAATCCTCAATCCTCAATCCTCAGTCATCAATACTCAATCTTCAATACTCAATCCTCAACCCTCAATCCTCAATCCTCAATCTTCAATCCTCAATCCTCAATCCTCAATTCTCAATCGTCAATCCTCAGCCCTCAGTCCTCAAACCTCAATCCTCAACCCCCAGCCCTCATCCTGAATCCTCAATCCTCAATCCTCAGTCCTCAAACCTCAATCCTCAATCCTCAATCCTCAATCCTCAGTAATCAAACCTCAGTCTTCAATACTCAATCGTCAATCCTCAGTCCTCAATCCTCAATCCTCAATCCTCGTTCCTCATACCTCAATCCTTAACCCTCAGTCCTCATCCTCAATTCTCAATTCTCAATTCTCAATCCTCAATCCTCAATCCTCAATCTTCAATCCTCATTAATCAATCTCCAATCCTAGATCCTGAATCCCATATCCTCAATCCTCAATCCTCAATCCTCAATCCTCAACCGTCAGTCCTCGTCCTCAATCCTCAACCCTCAATCCTCAATCCTCAATCTTCAATCCTCAATACTCAATATTCAATCCTCAATCCTCAATCCTCAATCCTCAACCCTCAATTCTCAATCCTCAATCCTCAATCCACAATCCCCAATCCTCATCCTTCAAACCTCAATCCTCAACCATCAGTCCTCATCCTCAATTCTCAATTCTCAATCCTCAATCCTCAATCCTCAATATTCAAAACTCAATATTCAATCTCCAAACCTAGATCCCCAATTCCCAATCCTCAATCTTCAATTCTCAATCTTCAATCCTCAATTCTCAATCCTCAATCCTCAATCCTCAGACCTCAAACATCAATACTCAACCCTCAGTCCTCGTCCTCAATCCACAACACTCAATCCTCGATCCTCAATCCTCAATCATCAATATTCAATTTTCAATACTCAATCCTCAATCCTCAATACACAATCCTCAATCCTGAATGTTCAGTCCTCAGTACCCAATCCTCAATCTTCTATCCTCAACCCTCAATCCTCAATCCTCAATCCTCAATCCTCAATCCTCAGTCCTCAAACCTCAATCCTTATTCCTCAATCCTGAATTCTCAATCTTCATCCCTCAGTCCTCAACAATCAGTTGTCAATCCTCAATCCTCAGTAGAATATCCTCAATTCGCAGTTTTCAATACGCAGTACTCAATCTGCAATCTTCAAATCTCTATCCACAAACATCAATTCTCATCACTCAACCCTGAACGCTCAGTCCTCAATGTTCAATTCTCAATCCTCAATTCTCAATCTTCAATCCTCAATACTCAATCTTCAATCCTCAATCCTCAATCCTCAATCCTCAATCCTCAATCCTCAATCCTCAATCCTCAATCCTCAATCCTCAATCCTCAGTAATCAATCCTCAGTCTTGAATACTCAATCGTCAATCCTCAGTCCTCAATCCTCAATCCTCAACCCTCGTCCCTCATACCTCAATCCTCAACCCTCAGTCCTCATCCTCAATTCTCAATTCTCAATTCTCAATCCTCAATCCTCAATCCTCAATCTTCAATCCTCATTAATCAATCTCCAATCCTAGATCCTGAATCCCCAATCCTCAATCCTCAATCCTCAATCCTCAATCCTCAACCGTCAGTCCTCGTCCTCAATCCTCAATCCTCAATCCTCAATCCTCAATCTTCAATCCTCAATACTCATCATTCAATCCTCAATCCTCAATCCTCAATCTTCAATCCTCATTAATCAATCTCCAATCCTAGATCCTGAATCCCCAACCCTCAATCCTTAATCCTCAATATTCAATCCTCGATCCCCAGTCCTCAATCTTCAATCCACAATGTTCAATCCTCAATCCTCAATCCTCAGTCCTCAGTCCTCAATCCTCAATTCTCAAACCTCAATCCTCAACCGTCAGTCCTCGTCCTCAATCCTCAATCCTCAATCCTCAATCCTCAATCCCCAATCCACATTCTTCAAACCTCAATCCTCAACCCTCAGTCCGCATCCTCAATTCTCAATTCTCAATCCTCAATCCTCAATCCTCAATATTCAAAACTCAATATTCAATCTCCAAACCTAGATCCCCAATTCCCAATCCTCAATCTTCAATCCTCAATCCTCAATCCTCAATTCTCAATCCTCATTCCTCAAACCTCAACCCTCAACCCTCAGTCCTCATCCTCAATTCTCAATTCTCAAAATTCAGTCCTCAACCGACAGTCCTCGTCTTCAATCCTCAACCCTCAATCCTCATTGCTCAATCTTCAATTATCAATACTCAATCTTCATTCCTCAATCCTCAATCCTCAATCCTGAATCTTCAATCCTCAATCCTCAATCCACAATCCTCAATCCTCATTCTTCAATCCTCAATACCGAATCCTCAATCTTCAATCCTCAATCCTCAATACTCAATTCTCAATTCTCAATCTTCAATCCTCAACCCTCAATCCTCAATCCTCAATCCTCATTCTTCAATCCTCAATACCCAATCCTCAATCTTCAATCCTCAATCCTCAATACTCAATTCTCAATCGTCAATCCTCAGCCCTCAGTCCTCAAACCTCAATCCTCAACCCCCAGCCCTCATCCTGAACCCTCAATCCTCAATCCTCAATCCTCAATCCTCAATCCTCAATGTTCAATCCGCAATACCCAATCCTCAATCTTCAATCCTCAATCCCCAATCCTCAATCCTCAATCCTGAATCCTCAATCCTCAATCCTCAGTCCTCAAACCTCAATCCTGAATCCTCAATCGTGAATCCTCAATCTGGAACCCTCAGTCCTCAACAATCAGTTGTCAATCCTCAATCCTCAGTAGAATATCCTCAATTCACAGTTTTCAATACGCAGTACTCAATCTGCAATCTTCAAATCTCTATCCACAAACATCAATTCTCATCACTCAACCCTGAACGCACAGTCCTCAATGTTCAATTCTCAATCCTCAATTCTCAATCTTCAATCCTCAATACTGAATCTTCAATCCTCAATCCTCAATCCTCAATCCTCAAACCTCATTCTTCAATCCTCAATACCCAATCCTCAATCTTCAATACTCAATCCTCAATCCTCAATTCTCAATCTTCAATCCTCAATCCTCAATCCTCAATCCTCAATCCTCATTCTTCAATCCTGAATACCCAATCCTCAATCTTCAATCCTCAATCCCCAATCCTCATTCTTCAAACCTCAATCCTCAACCCTCAGTCCTCATCCTCAGTTCTCAATTCTCAATCCTCAATCCACAATCCTCAATATTCAATCCTCAATAATCAATCTCCAATCCTAGATCCCCAATTCCCAATACTCAACCTTCAATCCTCAATCCTCAACCCTCAATCCTCAATCCTGAATCCTCAGTCCTCAATCCTCAAACATCAATATTCAACACTCGGACCTGGTCGTCAATCCACAGCCCTCAAACCTCAATCCTCAATCTTCAATCATCAATACTCAATCTTCAATCCTCAATCCTCAACCCTCAATCCTCAATCCTGAATCCTCAATCTTTAATCCGCAATCCTCAATCCTCAATCCTCAGTCCTAAACCTTCAACCCTCAACACTCAATCTTCAATCCCCAATCCTCAATCCTCAATACTCAATCCTCAATCCTCAATCTTCAATCCTCAATACTCAATCTTCAGTCCTTAATCCTCAATCCTCAATCCTCAATCCTCATTCTTCAATCCTCAACACCCACTCCTCAATCTTCAATTCTCAATCTTCAATCCTCAATTCTCAATCCTCAATCCTCAATCCTCAGACCTCAAACATCAATACTCAACCCTCAGTCCTCGTCCTCAATCCACAACACTCAATCCTCGATCCTCAATCTTCAATCAGCAATATTCAATTTTCAATCCTCAATCCTCAATCCTCAATACACAATCCTCAATCCTGAATGTTCAGTCCTCAATACCCAATCCTCAATCTTCTATCCTCAACCCTCAATCCTCAATCCTCAATCCTCAATTCTCAATCCTCAGTCCTCAAACCTCAATCTTTACTCCTCAATCCTGAATCCTCAATCTACAGCCCTCAGTCCTCAACAATCAGTTGTCAATACTCAATCCTCAGTAGAATATCCTCAATTCACAGGTTTCAATACTCAATACTCAACCTGCAATCTTCAAATCACTATCCACAAGCATCAATTCTGATCGCTCAACCCTCAACACTCAGTCCCCAATCCTCAATCTTCAATCCTCAATCCTCAATCCTCAATCCTCAATCCTCAATCTTCAATCCTCAATACTCAATCTTCAATCATCGGTCCTCAATCCTCAATCGTCAATCTCCAATCCTGAATGCTCAATATTCGATCATTCAATCCTCAATCCTCAATCCTCAATCCTCAGTCCTCATCCTTCAGTCCTCAATACCCAATCCTCAATCTTCAATCCTCAATCCTCAATCCTCAATTCTCAACCCTCAACCCTCAGTCCTCAGTCCTCAATCCTCAATCCTCAAACCTCAGCCCTTATCTTCTATCCTCAATCCTCAATCCTCAATCTTCATTCCTCAATCCTCAATCCTCAATTCTCAATCGTCAATCCTCAGCCCTCAGTCCTCAAACCTCAATCCTCAACCCCCAGCCCTCATCCTGAATCCTCAATCCTCAATCCTCAGTCCTCAAACCTCAATCCTCAAACCTCAGCCCTCAATCCGCATTCCTCAATCCTCAATCCTCAATTTTCAATCCTCGATACTCAATCTTCAATCCTCAATTCTCAATCCTCAATCCTCAATCCACAATTCCCAATCCTCATCCTTCAAACCTCAATCCTCAACCATCAGTCCTCATCCTCAATTCTCAATTCTCAATCCTCAATCCTCAATCCTCAATATTCAAAACTCACTATTCAATATCCAAACCTAGATCCCCAATTCCCAATCCTCAATCTTCAATTCTCAATCTTCAATCCTCAATTCTCAATCCTCAATCCTCAATCCTCAGACCTCAAACATCAATACTCAACCCTCAGTCCTCGTCCTCAATCCACAACACTCAATCCTCGATCCTCAATCCTCAATCATCAATATTCAATTTTCAATCCTCAATCCTCAATCCTCAATACACAATCCTCAATCCTGAATGTTCAGTCCTCAGTACCCAATCCTCAATCTTCTATAATCAACCCTCAATCCTCAATCCTCAATCCTCAATCCTCAATCCTCAGTCCTCAAACCTCAATCCTTATTCCTCAATCCTGAATTCTCAATCTTCATCCCTCAGTCCTCAACAATCAGTTGTCAATCCTCAATCCTCAGTAGAATATCCTCAATTCGCAGTTTTCAATACGCAGTACTCAATCTGCAATCTTCAAATCTCTATCCACAAACATCAATTCTCATCACTCAACCCTGAACGCTCAGTCCTCAATGTTCAATTCTCAATCCTCAATTCTCAATCTTCAATCCTCAATACTCAATCTTCAATCCTCAATCCTCAATCCTCAATCCTCAATCCTCAATCCTCAATCCTCAATCCTCAATCCTCAATCCTCAGTAATCAATCCTCAGTCTTGAATACTCAATCGTCAATCCTCAGTCCTCAATCCTCAATCCTCAACCCTCGTCCCTCATACCTCAATCCTCAACCCTCAGTCCTCATCCTCAATTCTCAATTCTCAATTCTCAATCCTCAATCCTCAATCCTCAATCTTCAATCCTCATTAATCAATCTCCAATCCTAGATCCTGAATCCCCAATCCTCAATCCTCAATCCTCAATCCTCAATCCTCAACCGTCAGTCCTCGTCCTCAATCCTCAACCCTCAATCCTCAATCCTCAATCTTCAATCCTCAATACTCATTATTCAATCCTCAATCCTCAATCCTCAATTTTCAATCCTCATTAATCAATCTCCAATCCTAGATCCTGAATCCCCAACCCTCAATCCTTAATCCTCAATATTCAATCCTCGATCCCCAGTCCTCAATCTTCAATCCACAATGTTCAATCCTCAATCCTCAATCCTCAGTCCTCAGTCCTCAATCCTCAATTCTCAAACCTCAATCCTCAACCGTCAGTCCTCGTCCTCAATCCTCAATCCTCAATCCTCAATCCTCAATCCCCAATCCACATTCTTCAAACCTCAATCCTCAACCCTCAGTCCGCATCCTCAATTCTCAATTCTCAATCCTCAATCCTCAATCCTCAATATTCAAAACTCAATATTCAATCTCCAAACCTAGATCCCCAATTCCCAATCCTCAATCTTCAATCCTCAATCCTCAATCCTCAATTCTCAATCCTCAATCCTCAATCCTCAGACCTCAAACATCAATATTCAACACTCGGACCTGTTCCTCAATCCACAACCCTCAATCCTCGATCCTCAATCTTCAATCACCAATACTCAATCTTCAGTCCTCAATCCTCAACCCTCAATCCTCAATCCTCAATCCTCTATCTTTAATCCTCAATCCTCAATCCTCAATCCTCAATCCTATACCTTCAACCCTCAATACTCAATCTTCAATCCTCAATCCTCAATCCTCAATCCTCAATCCTCAATCCTCAATCTTCAGTCCTCAATACTCATTCTTCAATCCTCAATCCTCAATCCTCAATCCTCAATCCTCATTCTTCAATCCTCAACACCCAATCCTCAATCTTCAATTCTCAACCTTCCATCCACAATTCTCAATCCTCAATCCTCAATCCTCAGACCTCAAACATCAATACTCAACCCTCAGTCCTCATCCTCAATCCACAACACTCAATCCTCGATCCTCAATCTTCAACCATCAATATTCAATTTTCAATACTCAGTCGTCAATCCTCAATACTCATTCCTCAATCCTCAATGTTCAATCCTCAATACCCAATCCTCAATCTTCTATCCTCAATCCTCAATCCTCAATCCTCAACCCTCAATCCTCAATCCTCAGTCCTCAAACCTCAATCCTTATTCCTCAATACTGAATCCTCAATCTTCAGCCCTCAGTCCTCAACAATCAGTTGTTAATCCTCAATCCTCAGTCGAATATCCTCAATTCGCAGGTTTCGAAACTCAATACTCAACCTGCAATCTTAAAATCTCTATCTACAAACATCAATTCTCATCACTCAACCCTCAACACTCAGTCCCCAATCCTCAAACTTCAATCCTCAATCCTCAATCCTCAATCCTCAATCCTCAATCTTCAATCCTCAATACTCAATCTTCAATCCTCGGTCCTCAATCCTCAATCGTCAATCTCCAATCCTGAATACTCAATCTTCAATCCTCAATCCTCAATCCTCAATCCTCAATCCTCAATCCTCAACCTCAATCCTCAATCCTCAGTCATCAATCCTCAATCTTCAATACTCAATCGTGAATCCTCAGTCCTCAAACCTCAATCCTCAACCCTCAGTCCTCATCCATAATTCTCAATTCTCAATCCTCAATCCTCAATCCCCAATCCTGAACCTTCAATACTCAATCCTCAATCCTCAGTCCTCAATCCTCAACCTTCAATCCTCAATACTCAATCTTCAATATTCAATCCTCAATCCTCAATCCTCAATCCTCAATTCTCAATTCTCAATCCTCAATCTTCAATCCTTAATACTCAATTTTCAATCCTCAATCCTCAATCCTCAATCCTTAATACTCAATCTTCAATCCTCAATCCCCAGTCCTCAAAATTCAATCCTCAATGCTCAATCCTCAATCCTCAGTCCTCAGTCCTCAATCCTCAATCCTCAATCCTCAATCCTCAATCCTCAATCCTCAATCCTCAATCCTCAATCCTCAGTAATCAAACCTCAGTCTTCAATACTCAATCGTCAATCCTCAGTCCTCAATCCTCAATCCTCAATCCTCGTTCCTCATACCTCAATCCTTAAACCTCAGTCCTCATCGTCAATTCTCAATTCTCAATTCTCAATCCTCAATCCTCAATCCTCAATCTTCAATCCTCATTAATCAATCTCCAATCCTAGATCCTGAATCCCATATCCTCAATCCTCAATCCTCAATCCTCAATCCTCAACCGTCAGTCCTCGTCCTCAATCCTCAACCCTCAATCCTCAATCCTCAATCTTCAATCCTCAATACTCAATATTCAATCCTCAATCCTCAATCCTCAATCCTCAATCTTCAATCCTCAATCCTCAACCCTCAATCCTCAATCCTCATTCTTCAATCCTCAATACCCAATCCTCAGTCTTCAATACTCAATCCTCAATCCTCAATTCTCAATCTTCAATCCTCAATCCTCAATCCTCAATCCTCAATCCTCAATCCTCATTCTTCAATCCTCAATACCCAATCCTCAATCTTCAATCCTCAATCCTCAACCCTCAATTCTCAATCCTCAATCCTCAATCCACAATCCCCAATCCTCATCCTTCAAACCTCAATCCTCAACCATCAGTCCTCATCCTCAATTCTCAATTCTCAATCCTCAATCCTCAATCCTCAATATTCAAAACTCACTATTCAATCTCCAAACCTAGATCCCCAATTCCCAATCCTCAATCTTCAATTCTCAATCTTCAATACTCAATCCTCAATCCTCAATTCTCAATCTTCAATCCTCAATCCTCAATCCTCAATCCTCAATCCTCATTCTTCAATCCTGAATACCCAATCCTCAATCTTCAATCCTCAATCCTAAATCCTCAATTCTCAATCCTCAATCCTCAATCCTCAATCCTCAATCCCCAATCCTCATTCTTCAAACCTCAATCCTCAACCCTCAGTCCTCATCCTCAGTTCTCAATTCTCAATCCTCAATCCACAATCCTCAATATTCAATCCTCAATAATCAATCTCCAATCCTAGATCCCCAATTCCCAATACTCAACCTTCAATCCTCAATCCTCAACCCTCAATCCTCAATCCTGAATCCTCAGTCCTCAATCCTCAAACATCAATATTCAACACTCGGACCTGGTCGTCAATCCACAGCCCTCAAACCTCAATCCTCAATCTTCAATCATCAATACTCAATCTTCAATCCTCAATCCTCAACCCTCAATCCTCAATCCTGAATCCTCAATCTTTAATCCGCAATCCTCAATCCTCAATCCTCAATCCTAAACCTTCAACCCTCAACACTCAATCTTCAATCCCCAATCCTCAATCCTCAATACTCAATCCTCAATCCTCAATCTTCAATCCTCAATACTCAATCTTCAGTCCTTAATCCTCAATCCTCAATCCTCAATCCTCATTCTTCAATCCTCAACACCCACTCCTCAATCTTCAATTCTCAATCTTCAATCCTCAATTCTCAATCCTCAATCCTCAATCCTCAGACCTCAAACATCAATACTCAACCCTCAGTCCTCGTCCTCAATCCACAACACTCAATCCTCGATCCTCAATCTTCAATCAGCAATATTCAATTTTCAATCCTCAATCCTCAATCCTCAATACACAATCCTCAATCTTCAATCCTCAATACACAATCCTCAATCCTGAATGTTCAGTCCTCAATACCCAATCCTCAATCTTCTATCCTCAACCCTCAATCCTCAATCCTCAATCCTCAATTCTCAATCCTCAGTCCTCAAACCTCAATCTTTACTCCTCAATCCTGAATCCTCAATCTACAGCCCTCAGTCCTCAACAATCAGTTGTCAATACTCAATCCTCAGTAGAATATCCTCAATTCACAGGTTTCAATACTCAATACTCAACCTGCAATCTTCAAATCACTATCCACAAGCATCAATTCTGATCGCTCAACCCTCAACACTCAGTCCCCAATCCTCAATCTTCAATCCTCAATCCTCAATCCTCAATCCTCAATCCTCAATCTTCAATCCTCAATACTCAATCTTCAATCATCGGTCCTCAATCCTCAATCGTCAATCTCCAATCCTGAATGCTCAATATTCGATCATTCAATCCTCAATCCTCAATCCTCAATCCTCAGTCCTCATCCTTCAGTCCTCAATACCCAATCCTCAATCTTCAATCCTCAATCCTCAATCCTCAATTCTCAACCCTCAACCCTCAGTCCTCAGTCCTCAATCCTCAATCCTCAAACCTCAGCCCTTATCTTCTATCCTCAATCCTCAATCCTCAATCTTCATTCCTCAATCCTCAATCCTCAATTCTCAATCGTCAATCCTCAGCCCTCAGTCCTCAAACCTCAATCCTCAACCCCCAGCCCTCATCCTGAATCCTCAATCCTCAATCCTCAGTCCTCAAACCTCAATCCTCAAACCTCAGCCCTCAATCCGCATTCCTCAATCCTCAATCCTCAATTTTCAATCCTCGATACTCAATCTTCAATCCTCAATACTCAATCCTCAACACTCAATCCTCAATCGTCTGTCTTCAATCCTCAATACTCAATCTTCAATCCTCAATCCTCAATCCTCAATCCTCAATCCTCAATCCTCAATCCTCAATCCTCAATCCTCAATCCTCAGTAATCAAACCTCAGTCTTCAATACTCAATCGTCAATCCTCAGTCCTCAATCCTCAATCCTCAATCCTCGTTCCTCATACCTCAATCCTTAACCCTCAGTCCTCATCGTCAATTCTCAATTCTCAATTCTCAATCCTCAATCCTCAATCCTCAATCTTCAATCCTCATTAATCAATCTCCAATCCTAGATCCTGAATCCCATATCCTCAATCCTCAATCCTCAATCCTCAATCCTCAACCGTCAGTCCTCGTCCTCAATCCTCAACCCTCAATCCTCAATCCTCAATCTTCAATCCTCAATACTCAATATTCAATCCTCAATCCTCAATCCTCAATCCTCAATCTTCAATCCTCAATCCTCAACCCTCAATCCTCAATCCTCATTCTTCAATCCTCAATACCCAATCCTCAGTCTTCAATACTCAATCCTCAATCCTCAATTCTCAATCTTCAATCCTCAATCCTCAATCCTCAATCCTCAATCCTCAATCCTCATTCTTCAATCCTCAATACCCAATCCTCAATCTTCAATCCTCAATCCTCAATCCTCAATCCTCAATCCTCAATCCTCAATCCTCAATCCTCAATCCTCAATCCTCAGTAATCAATCCTCAGTCTTGAATACTCAATCGTCAATCCTCAGTCCTCAATCCTCAATCCTCAACCCTCGTCCCTCATACCTCAATCCTCAACCCTCAGTCCTCATCCTCAATTCTCAATTCTCAATTCTCAATCCTCAATCCTCAATCCTCAATCTTCAATCCTCATTAATCAATCTCCAATCCTAGATCCTGAATCCCCAATCCTCAATCCTCAATCCTCAATCCTCAATCCTCAACCGTCAGTCCTCGTCCTCAATCCTCAACCCTCAATCCTCAATCCTCAATCTTCAATCCTCAATACTCATTATTCAATCCTCAATCCTCAATCCTCAGTTTTCAATCCTCATTAATCAATCTCCAATCCTAGATCCTGAATCCCCAACCCTCAATCCTTAATCCTCAATATTCAATCCTCGATCCCCAGTCCTCAATCTTCAATCCACAATATTCAATCCTCAATCCTCAATCCTCAGTCCTCAGTCCTCAATCCTCAATTCTCAAACCTCAATCCTCAACCGTCAGTCCTCGTCCTCAATCCTCAATCCTCAATCCTCAATCCTCAATCCCCAATCCACATTCTTCAAACCTCAATCCTCAACCCTCAGTCCGCATCCTCAATTCTCAATTCTCAATCCTCAATCCTCAATCCTCAATATTCAAAACTCAATATTCAATCTCCAAACCTAGATCCCCAATTCCCAATCCTCAATCTTCAATCCTCAATCCTCAATCCTCAATTCTCAATCCTCAATCCTCAATCCTCAGACCTCAAACATCAATATTCAACACTCGGACCTGTTCCTCAATCCACAACCCTCAATCCTCGATCCTCAATCTTCAATCATCAATACTCAATCTTCAGTCCTCAATACTCAACCCTCAATCCTCAATCCTCAATCCTCTATCTTTAATCCTCAATCCTCAATCCTCAATCCTCAATCCTATACCTTCAACCCTCAATACTCAATCTTCAATCCTCAATCCTCAATCCTCAATCCTCAATCCTCAATCCTCAATCTTCAGTCCTCAATACTCATTCTTCAATCCTCAATCCTCAATCCTCAATCCTCAATCCTCATTCTTCAATCCTCAACACCCAATCCTCAATCTTCAATTCTCAACCTTCCATCCACAATTCTCAATCCTCAATCCTCAATCCTCAGACCTCAAACATCAATACTCAACCCTCAGTCCTCATCCTCAATCCACAACACTCAATCCTCGATCCTCAATCTTCAACCATCAATATTCAATTTTCAATACTCAGTCGTCAATCCTCAATACTCATTCCTCAATCCTCAATGTTCAATCCTCAATACTGAATCCTCAATCTTCAGCCCTCAGTCCTCAACAATCAGTTGTTAATCCTCAATCCTCAGTCGAATATCCTCAATTCGCAGGTTTCGAAACTCAATACTCAACCTGCAATCTTAAAATCTCTATCTACAAACATCAATTCTCATCACTCAACCCTCAACACTCAGTCCCCAATCCTCAAACTTCAATCCTCAATCCTCAATCCTCAATCCTCAATCCTCAATCTTCAATCCTCAATACTCAATCTTCAATCCTCGGTCCTCAATCCTCAATCGTCAATCTCCAATCCTGAATACTGAATCTTCAATCCTCAATCCTCAATCCTCAATCCTCAATCCTCAATCCTCAATCCTCAATCCTCAATCCTCAGTCATCAATCCTCAATCTTCAATACTCAATCGTGAATCCTCAGTCCTCAAACCTCAATCCGCAACCCTCAGTCCTCATCCATAATTCTCAATTCTCAATCCTCAATCCTCAATCCCCAATCCTGAACCTTCAATACTCAATCCTCAATCCTCAGTCCTCAATCCTCAACCTTCAATCCTCAATACTCAATCTTCAATATTCAATCCTCAATCCTCAATCCTCAATCCTCAATTCTCAATTCTCAATCCTCAATCTTCAATCCTTAATACTCAATTTTCAATCCTCAATCCTCAATCCTCAATCCTTAATACTCAATCTTCAATCCTCAATCCCCAGTCCTCAAAATTCAATCCTCAATGCTCAATCCTCAATCCTCAGTCCTCAGTCCTCAATCCTCAATCCTCAATCCTCAATCCTCAATCCTCAATCCTCAATCCTCAATCCTCAATCCTCAGTAATCAAACCTCAGTCTTCAATACTCAATCGTCAATCCTCAGTCCTCAATCCTCAATCCTCAATCCTCGTTCCTCATACCTCAATCCTTAACCCTCAGTCCTCATCGTCAATTCCCAATTCTCAATTCTCAATCCTCAATCCTCAATCCTCAATCTTCAATCCTCATTAATCAATCTCCAATCCTAGATCCTGAATCCCATATCCTCAATCCTCAATCCTCAATCCTCAATCCTCAACCGTCAGTCCTCGTCCTCAATCCTCAACCCTCAATCCTCAATCCTCAATCTTCAATCCTCAATACTCAATATTCAATCCTCAATCCTCAATCCTCAATCCTCAATCTTCAATCCTCAATCCTCAACCCTCAATCCTCAATCCTCATTCTTCAATCCTCAATACCCAATCCTCAGTCTTCAATACTCAATCCTCAATCCTCAATTCTCAATCTTCAATCCTCAATCCTCAATCCTCAATCCTCAATCCTCAATCCTCATTCTTCAATCCTCAATACCCAATCCTCAATCTTCAATCCTCAATCCTCAACCCTCAATTCTCAATCCTCAATCCTCAATCCACAATCCCCAATCCTCATCCTTCAAACCTCAATCCTCAACCATCAGTCCTCATCCTCAATTCTCAATTCTCAATCCTCAATCCTCAATCCTCAATATTCAAAACTCACTATTCAATCTCCAAACCTAGATCCCCAATTCCCAATCCTCAATCTTCAATTCTCAATCTTCAATCCTCAATTCTCAATCCTCAATCCTCAATCCTCAGACCTCAAACATCAATACTCAACCCTCAGTCCTCGTCCTCAATCCACAACACTCAATCCTCGATCCTCAATCCTCAATCATCAATATTCAATTTTCAATCCTCAATCCTCAATCCTCAATACACAATCCTCAATCCTGAATGTTCAGTCCTCAGTACCCAATCCTCAATCTTCTATAATCAACCCTCAATCCTCAATCCTCAATCCTCAATCCTCAATCCTCAGTCCTCAAACCTCAATCCTTATTCCTCAATCCTGAATTCTCAATCTTCATCCCTCAGTCCTCAACAATCAGTTGTCAATCCTCAATCCTCAGTAGAATATCCTCAATTCGCAGTTTTCAATACGCAGTACTCAATCTGCAATCTTCAAATCTCTATCCACATACATCAATTCTCATCACTCAACCCTGAACGCTCAGTCCTCAATGTTCAATTCTCAATCCTCAATTCTCAATCTTCAATCCTCAATACTCAATCTTCAATCCTCAATCCTCTATCCTCAATCCTCAATCTTCAATCCTCAATACTCAATCTTCAATCCTCGGTCCTCAATCCTCAATCGTCAATCTCCAATCCTGAATACTCAATCTTCAATCCTCAATCCTCAATCCTCAATCCTCAATCCTCAATCCTCAATCCTCAATCCTCAATCCTCAGTCATCAATTCTCAATCTTCAATACTCAATCGTGAATCCTCAGTCCTCAATCCTCAATCCCCAATCCTCGTTCCTCAAACCTCAATCCTCAACCCTCAGTCCTCATCCTCAATTCTCAATTCTCAATTCTCAATCCTAAATCCTCAATCCTCAATCTTCAATCCTGAATAATCAATCTGCAATCCTAGATCCTCAATCCCCAATCCTCAATCCTTAATACTCAATCTTCAATCCTCAATCCCCAGTCCTCAAAATTCAATCCTCAATGCTCAATCCTCAATCCTCAGTCCTCAGTCCTCAACCCTCAATCCTCAATTCTCAAACCTCAATCCTCGACCGTCAGTCCTCGTCCTCAATAATCAACACTCAATCCTCAATCCTCAATCCTCAATACTCAACCATCAACCCTCAATTCTCAATACTCAATAGAATATCCTGAATTCTCAGGGTTCAATACTCAAACCTCAATCCTCAACCCTCAGCCCTCAGCCCTCATTCTCCATCCTCAGTCCTCAATCCTCAATCCTCAATCTTCAATCCCCAATACTCAATCGTCAATCCTCAATCCTCAATCCTCAATCCTCAATACTCAATCCTCAGTCATCAATACTCAATCTTCAATACTCAATCTTCAATCCTCAATACACAATCCTCAATTCTCAATCCTCAATCCTCAATCCTCAAACCTCAATCCTCAACCCTCAGTCCTCATCCACAATTCTCAATTCTCAATCCTCAATCCTCAATCCCCAAACCTGAACCTTCAATACTCAATCCTCAATCCTCAGTCCTCAATCCTCAACCTTCAATCCTCAATACTCAATCTTCAATATTCAATCCTCAATCCTCAATCCTCAATCCTCAATTCTCAATTCTCAATCCTCAATCTTCAATCCTTAATACTCAATTTTCAATCCTCAATCCTCAATCCTCAATCCTTAATACTCAATCTTCAATCCTCAATCCCCAGTCCTCAAAATTCAATCCTCAATGCTCAATCCTCAATCCTCAGTCCTCAGTCCTCAATCCTCAATCCTCAATTCTCATACCTCAATCCTCGACCGTCAGTCCTCGTCCTCAATAATCAACACTCAATCCTCAATCCTCAATCTTCAATCCCCAATACTCAATCTTCAATCCTCAATCCTCAATCCTCAATCCTCAATCCTCAATCCTCAATACTCAATACCCAACCCTCAATCCTCAATCCTCATTCATCAATCCTCAATACCCAATCCTCAATCTTCAATCCTCAATCCTCAATCCTCAATTCTCAACCCTCAATCCTCAGTCCTCAGTCCTCAAACCTAAATCCTCAAACCGCAGCCTTCATACTCAATCCTCAATCCTCAATCCTCAATCCTCAATCTTCAATCCTCAATACTCAAACTTCAATCCTCAATCCTCAGTCCACAAACCTCAATTCTGAAACCTCAATCCTGCATCCTCCATCTTCAGCCCTCATTCCTCAACAATCAGTTGTCAATCCTCAATCCCCAATAGAATATCCTCAATTCACAGTTTTCAATACGCAATACTCAATCTGCAATCTTCAAATCTCTATCCACAAACATCAATTCTCATCACTCAACCCTGAACGCCTCAGTCCTCAATCCTCAATGTTCAATCCATAATACCCAATCCTCAATCGTCAATACTCAATCCCCAATCCTCAATCTTCAATCCTCAATCCTCAATCCTCAATCCTCAATACGCAATCCTCAATCGTCAAACCTCAATCTTCAATACTCAATCCTCAATCCTCAATCCTCAATCCTCAATACTCAACCATCAATCCTCAATTCTCAATACTCAATAGCATATCGTGAATTCTCAGGGTTCAATACTCAACCCTCAATCCTCAACCCTCAGCCCTCAGCCCTCATTCTCCATCCTCAATCCTCAGTCCTCAATCCTCAATCTTCAATCCCCAATACTCAATCTTCAATCCCCAATCCTCAATCCTCAATCCTCAATCCTCAATCCTCAGTCATCAATAGTCAATCTTCAATACTCAATCTTCAATCCTCAATACACAATCCTCAATCCTCAATCCTCAATCCTCAGTCCTCAATCCTCAAACATCAATCCTCAACCCTCAGTCCTCATCCTCAATTCTCAATTCTCAATCCTCAATCCTCAATCCCCAATCCTCAACCATCAATCCTCAATCCTCAATCCTCAGTCCTCAATCCTCAACCTTCACTCCTCAGTACCCAATCCTCAATCTTCAATCCTCAATCCTCAATCCTCAATTCTCAATCCTCAATCCTCAATCCTCAATCCTCAATCCCCAATCCTCATTCTTCTTTTCTCAACCTTCAATCCACAATTCTCAATCCTCAATCCTCAATCCTCAGATCTCAAACATCAATATTCAACACTCGGACCTGTTCCTCAATCCACAACCCTCAATCCTCAATCCTCAATCCTCAATCTTCAATCATCAATACTCAATCTTCAGTCCTCAATCCTCAACCCCCAATCCTCAGTCCTCAATCCTCTATCTTTAATCCTCAATCCTCAATCCTCAATCCTCAATCCTAAACCTTCAACCCTCAATACTCAATCTTTAATCCTCAATCCTCAATCCTCAATCCTCAATCCTCAATCCTCAATCTTCAGTGCTCAATACTCAATCTTCAATCCTCAATCCTCAATCCTCAATCCTCAATCCTCATTCTTCAATCCTCAACACCCAATCCTCAATCTTCAATTCTCAACCTTCAATCCACAATTCTCAATCCTCAACCCTCAGTCCACGTCCTCAATCCACAACACTCAATCCTCGATCCTCAATCTTCAACCATCAATATTCAATTTTCAATACTCAATCGTCAATCCTCAATACTCATTCCTCAATCCTCAATGTTCAATCCTCAATACCCAATCCTCAATCTTCTATCCTCAATCCTCAATCCTCAATCCTCAATCCTCAATCCTCAATCTTCAGTCCTCAAACCTCAATCCTTATTCCTCAATACTGAATCCTCAATTTTCAGCCCTCAGTCCTCAACAATCACTTGTCAATCCCCATTCCTCAGTAGAATATCCTCAATTCACAGGTTTCAATACTCAATACTCAACCTGCAATCTCAAAATCTCTATCTACAAACATCAATTCTCATCACTCAACCCTCAACACTCAGTCCCCAATCCTCAAACTTCAATCCTCAATCCTCAATCCTCAATCCTCAATCCTCAGTCTTCAATCCTCAATACTCAATCTTCAATCCTCGGTCCTCAATCCTCAATCGTCAATCTCCAATCCTGAATACTCAACCTTCAATCCTCAATCCTCAATCATCGATTCCCAACCATCAATCCTCAATTCTCAATACTCAATAGAATATCCTGAATTTTCAGTATTCAATGCTCAAACCTCAACCCTCAACCCTCAGCCCTCATCCTCAATCCTCAATCCTCAATCCTCAATCCTCAATATTCAATCCTCAATACTCAATCTTCAATCCTCAATCCTCAATCCTCAATCCTCAATCCTCAATACTCAATCCTCAATCGTCAATCCTCAATCTTCAATACTCAATCCCCAATCCTCAATCCTCAATCCTCAATACTAAACCATCAACCCTCAATTCTCAATACTCAATAGAATATCCTGAATTATCAGGGTTCAATACTCAAACCTCAATCCTCAACCCTCAGCCCTCAGCCCTCATTCTCCATCCTCAATCCTCAATCCTCAATCCTCAATCTTCAATCCCCAATACTCAATCTTCAATCCTCAATCCTCAATCCTCAATCCTCAATCCTCAATCCTCAGTCATCAATACTCAATCTTCAATACTCAATCTTCAATCCTCAATACACAATCCTCAATCCTCAATCCTCAATCCTCAATCCTCAAACCTCAATCCTCAACCCTCAGTCCTCATCCTCAATTCTCAATTCTCAATCCTCAATCCTCAGTCCCCAATCCTCAACCTTCAATCCTCAGTCCTCAATCCTCAACCTTCAATCCTCAACACTCAATCCTCAATCCTCAATCCTGAATCCTCAATCTTTAATCCTCAATCCTCAATCCTCAATCCTCAATCCTAAACTTTCAACCCTCAACACTCAATCTTCAATCCTCAATCCTCAATCCTCAATACTCAATCCTCAATCCTCAATCTTCAATCCTCAATACTCAATCTTCAGTCCTCAATCCTCAGTCCTCAATCCTCAATCCTCATTCTTCAATCCTCAACACCCACTCCTCAATCTTCAATTCTCAATCTTCAATCCTCAATTCTCAATCCTCAATCCTCAATCCTCAGACCTCAAACATCAATACTCAACCCTCAGTCCTCGTCCTCAATCCACAACACTCAATCCTCGATCCTCAATCTTCAATCATCAATATTCAATTTTCAATCCTCAATCCTCAATCCTCAATACACAATCCTCTATCCTGAATGTTCAGTCCTCAATACCCAATCCTCAATCTTCTATCCTCAACCCTCAATCCTCAATCCTCAATCCTCAATCCTCAATCCTCAATCCTCAGTCCTCAAACCTCAATCCTTAGTCCTCAATCCTGAATCCTCAATCTTCAGCCCTCAGTCCTCAACAATCTGTTGTCAATCCTCAATCCTCAGTAGAATATCCTCAATTCACAGTTTTCAATACTCAATACTAAAACTGCAATCCTCAATACTCAATCCTCAATCCTCAATCCTCAATCGTCAGTCTTCAATCCTCAATACTCAATCTTCAATCCTCAATCCTCAATCCTCAATCCTCATTCCTCATTCTACAATTCTCAATACCGAATCCTCAATCTTCAATCCTCAACCCTCAATCCTCAATTCTCAATCCTCAATCCTCAGTCGTCAATACTCAATCTTCAATACTCAATCCTCAATCCTCAATCCTCAATCCTCAATCCTCAATCCTCAGACCTCAAACATCAATACTCAACCCTCAGTCCTCGTCCTCAATCCACAACACTCAATCCTCAATCCTCAATTTTCAATCCTCAATACTCAGTCTTCAATCCTCAATACTCAATCCTCAATCCTCAATCCTCAATCCTCAATCGTCATTCTTCAATCCTCAATACCCAATCCTCAATCTTCAATCCTCAATCCTCAATCCTCAATTCTCAATCGTCAATCCTCAGCCCTCAGTCCTCAAACCTCAATCCTCAACCCCCAGCCCTCATCCTGAATCCTCAATCCTCAATCCTCAATCCTCAATCCTCAATCATCAACGTTCAATCCGCAATACCCAATCCTCTATCTTCAATCCTCAATCCCCAATCCTCAATCCTCAATCCTCAATCCTCAATTATCAATCCTCAGTCCACAAACCTCAATCCGGCATCCTCAATCCTGAATCCTCAATCTTCAGCCCTCAGTCCTCAACAATCAGTTGTCAATCCTCAATCCTCAGTAGAATATCCTCAATTCACAGTTTTCAATACGCAGTACTCAATCAGCAATCTTCAAATCTCTATCCACAAACATCAATTCTCATCACTCAACCCTGAACGCTCAGTCCTCAATGTTCAATTCTCAATCCTCAATTCTCAATCTTCAATACTCAATACTGAATCTTCAATCCTCAATCCTCAATCCTCAATCCTCAATCCTCAATCCTCAATCCTCAATCCTCAATCCTCAATCCTCAATCCTCAGTAATCAATCCTCAGTCTTGAATACTCAATCGTCAATCCTCAGTCCTCAATCCTCAATCCTCAATCCTCGTCCCTCATACCTCAATCCTCAACCCTCAGTCCTCATCCTCAATTCTCAATTCTCAATTCTCAATCCTCAATCCTCAATCCTCAATCTTCAATCCTCATTAATCAATCTCCAATCCTAGATCCTGAATCCCCAATCCTCAATCCTCAATCCTCAATCCTCAATCCTCAACCGTCAGTCCTCGTCCTCAATCCTCAACCCTCCATCCTCAATCCTCAATCTTCAATCCTCAATACTCATTATTCAATCCTCAATCCTCAATCCTCAATCTTCAATCCTCATTAATCGATCTCCAATCCTAGGTCCTGAATCCCCAACCCTCAATCCTTAATCCTCAATATTCAATCCTCGATCCCCAGTCCTCAATCTTCAATCCACAATGTTCAATCTTCAGTCCTCAATCCTCAGTCCTCAGTCCTCAATCCTCAATTCTCAAACCTCAATCCTCAACCGTCAGTCCTCGTCCTCAATCCTCAATCCTCAATCCTCAGTCCTCAATCCCCAATCCACATTCTTCAAACCTCAATCCTCAACCCTCGGTCCGCATCCTCAATTCTCAATTCTCAATCCTCAATCCTCAATCCTCAATATTCAAAACTCAATATTCAATCTCCAAACCTAGATCCCCAATTCCCAATCCTCAATCTTCAATCCTCAATCCTCAATCCTCAATTCGCAATCCTCAATCCTCAATTCTCAGACCTCAAACATCAATATTCAACACTCGGACCTGTTCCTCAATCCACAACCCTCAATCCTCGATCCGCAATCTTCAATCATCAATACTCAATCTTCAGTCCTCAATCCTCAACCCTCAATCCTCAATCCTCAATCCTCTATCTTTAATCCTCAATCCTCAATCCTCAATCCTCAATCCTATACCTTCAACCCTCAATACTCAATCTTCAATCCTCAATCCTCAATCCTCAATCCTCAATCCTCAATCCTCAATCTTCAGTCCTCAATACTCATTCTTCAATCCTCAATCCTCAATCCTCAATCCTCAATCCTCATTCTTCAATCCTCAACACCCGATCCTCAATCTTCAATTCTCAACCTTCCATCCACAATTCTCAATCCTCAATCCTCAATCCTCAGACCTCAAACATCAATACTCAACCCTCAGTCCTCATCCTCAATCCACAACACTCAATCCTCGATCCTCAATCTTCAACCATCAATATTCAATTTTCAATACTCAGTCGTCAATCCTCAATACTCATTCCTCAATCCTCAATGTTCAATCCTCAATACCCAATCCTCAATCTTCTATCCTCAATCCTCAATCCTCAATCCTCAATCCTCAATACTCAACCATCAATCCTCAATTCTCAATACTCAATTGCATATCGTGAATTCTCAGGGTTCAATACTCAAACCTCAATCCTCAACCCTCAGCCCTCAGCCCTCATTCTCCATCCTCAATCCTCAATCCTCAATCCTCAATCTTCAATCCCCAATACTCAATCTTCAATCCTCAATCCTCAATCCTCAATCCTCAATCCTCAATCCTCAGTCATCAATAGTCAATCTTCAATACTCAATCTTCAATCCTCAATACACAATCCTCAATCCTCAATCCTCAATCCTCAGTCCTCAATCCTCAAACATCAATCCTCAACCCTCAGTCCTCATCCTCAATTCTCAATTCTCAATCCTCAATCCTCAATCCCCAATCCTCAACCTTCAATCCTCAATACTCAATCCTCAGTCCTCAATCCTCAACCTTCACTCCTCAATACCCAATCCTCAATCTTCAATCCTCAATCCTCAATCCTCAATTCTCAATCCTCAATCCTCAATCCTCAATCCTCAATCCCCAATCCTCATTCTTCAATTCTCAACCTTCAATCCACAATTCTCAATCCTCAATCCTCAATCCTCAGACCTCAAACATCAATATTCAACACTCGGACCTGTTCCTCAATCCACAACCCTCAATCCTCAATCCTCAATCTTCAATCATCAATACTCAATCTTCAGTCCTCAATCCTCAACCCCCAATCCTCAGTCCTCAATCCTCTATCTTTAATCCTCAATCCTCAAGCCTCAATCCTCAATCCTCAATCCTAAACCTTCAACCCTCAATACTCAGTCTTCAATCCTCAATCCTCAATCCTCAATCCTCAATCCTCAATCTTCAGTGCTCAATACTCAATCTTCAATCCTCAATCCTCAATCCTCAATCCTCAATCCTCATTCTTCAATCCTCAACACCCTATCCTCAATCTTCAATTCTCAACCTTCAATCCACAATTCTCAATCCTCAATCCTCAATCCTCAGACCTCAAACATCAATACTCAACCCTCAGTCCTCGTCCTCAATCCACAACACTCAATCCTCGATCCTCAATCTTCAACCATCAATATTCAATTTTCAATACTCAATCGTCAATCCTCAATACTCATTCCTCAATCCTCAATGTTCAATCCTCAATACCCAATCCTCAATCTTCTATCCTCAATCCTCAATCCTCAATCCTCAATCCTCAATCCTCAATCCTCAATCCTCAATCCTCAGTCCTCAAACCTCAATCCTTAGTCCTCAATCCTGAATCCTCAATCTTCAGCCCTCAGTCCTCAACAATCTGTTGTCAATCCTCAATCCTCAGTAGAATATCCTCAATTCACAGTTTTCAATACTCAATACTAAAACTGCAATCCTCAATACTCAATCCTCAATCCTCAATCCTCAATCGTCAGTCTTCAATCCTCAATACTCAATCTTCAATCCTCAATCCTCAATCCTCAATCCTCATTCCTCATTCTACAATTCTCAATACCGAATCCTCAATCTTCAATCGTCAACCCTCAATCCTCAATTCTCAATCCTCAATCCTCAGTCGTCAATACTCAATCTTCAATACTCAATCCTCAATCCTCAATCCTCAATCCTCAATCCTCAATCCTCAGACCTCAAACATCAATACTCAACCCTCAGTCCTCGTCCTCAATCCACAACACTCAATCCTCAATCCTCAATTTTCAATCCTCAATACTCAGTCTTCAATCCTCAATACTCAATCCTCAATCCTCAATCCTCAATCCTCAATCGTCATTCTTCAATCCTCAATACCCAATCCTCAATCTTCAATCCTCAATCCTCAATCCTCAATTCTCAATCGTCAATCCTCAGCCCTCAGTCCTCAAACCTCAATCCTCAACCCCCAGCCCTCATCCTGAATCCTCAATCCTCAATCCTCAATCCTCAATCCTCAATCCTCAGTAATCAATCCTCAGTCTTGAATACTCAATCGTCAATCCTCAGTCCTCAATCCTCAATCCTCAATCCTCGTCCCTCATACCTCAATCCTCAACCCTCAGTCCTCATCCTCAATTCTCAATTCTCAATTCTCAATCCTCAATCCTCAATCCTCAATCTTCAATCCTCATTAATCAATCTCCAATCCTAGATCCTGAATCCCCAATCCTCAATCCTCAATCCTCAATCCTCAATCCTCAACCGTCAGTCCTCGTCCTCAATCCTCAACCCTCCATCCTCAATCCTCAATCTTCAATCCTCAATTCTCATTATTCAATCCTCAATCCTCAATCCTCAATCTTCAATCCTCATTAATCGATCTCCAATCCTAGGTCCTGAATCCCCAACCCTCAATCCTTAATCCTCAATATTCAATCCTCGATCCCCAGTCCTCAATCTTCAATCCACAATGTTCAATCCTCAATCCTCAATCCTCAGTCCTCAGTCCTCAATCCTCAATTCTCAAACCTCAATCCTCAACCGTCAGTCCTCGTCCTCAATCCTCAATCCTCAATCCTCAGTCCTCAATCCCCAATCCACATTCTTCAAACCTCAATCCTCAACCCTCAGTCCGCATCCTCAATTCTCAATTCTCAATCCTCAATCCTCAATCCTCAATATTCAAAACTCAATATTCAATCTCCAAACCTAGATCCCCAATTCCCAATCCTCAATCTTCAATCCTCAATCCTCAACCCTCAATCCTCAATCCTGAATCCTCAATCCTCAATCCTCAAACATCAATATTCAACACTCGGACCTGGTCCTCAATCCACAACCCCCAATCCTCAATCCTCAATCTTCAATCATCAATACTCAATCTTCAATCCTCAATCCTCAACACTCAATCCTCAATCCTCAATCCTGAATCCTCAATCTTTAATCCTCAATCCTCAATCCTCAATCCTCAATCCTAAACTTTCAACCCTCAACACTCAATCTTCAATCCTCAATCCTCAATCCTCAATACTCAATCCTCAATCCTCAATCTTCAATCCTCAATACTCAATCTTCAGTCCTCAATCCTCAGTCCTCAATCCTCAATCCTCATTCTTCAATCCTCAACACCCACTCCTCAATCTTCAATTCTCAATCTTCAATCCTCAATTCTCAATCCTCAATCCTCAATCCTCAGACCTCAAACATCAATACTCAACCCTCAGTCCTCGTCCTCAATCCACAACACTCAATCCTCGATCCTCAATCTTCAATCATCAATATTCAATTTTCAATCCTCAATCCTCAATCCTCAATACACAATCCTCTATCCTGAATGTTCAGTCCTCAATACCCAATCCTCAATCTTCTATCCTCAACCCTCAATCCTCAATCCTCAATCCTCAATCCTCAATCCTCAATCCTCAGTCCTCAAACCTCAATCCTTAGTCCTCAATCCTGAATCCTCAATCTTCAGCCCTCAGTCCTCAACAATCTGTTGTCAATCCTCAATCCTCAGTAGAATATCCTCAATTCACAGTTTTCAATACTCAATACTAAAACTGCAATCCTCAATACTCAATCCTCAATCCTCAATCCTCAATCGTCAGTCTTCAATCCTCAATACTCAATCTTCAATCCTCAATCCTCAATCCTCAATCCTCATTCCTCATTCTACAATTCTCAATACCGAATCCTCAATCTTCAATCGTCAACCCTCAATCCTCAATTCTCAATCCTCAATCCTCAGTCGTCAATACTCAATCTTCAATACTCAATCCTCAATCCTCAATCCTCAATCCTCAATCCTCAATCCTCAGACCTCAAACATCAATACTCAACCCTCAGTCCTCGTCCTCAATCCACAACACTCAATCCTCAATCCTCAATTTTCAATCCTCAATACTCAGTCTTCAATCCTCAATACTCAATCCTCAATCCTCAATCCTCAATCCTCAATCGTCATTCTTCAATCCTCAATACCCAATCCTCAATCTTCAATCCTCAATCCTCAATCCTCAATTCTCAATCGTCAATCCTCAGCCCTCAGTCCTCAAACCTCAATCCTCAACCCCCAGCCCTCATCCTGAATCCTCAATCCTCAATCCTCAATCCTCAATCCTCAATCCTCAGTAATCAATCCTCAGTCTTGAATACTCAATCGTCAATCCTCAGTCCTCAATCCTCAATCCTCAATCCTCGTCCCTCATACCTCAATCCTCAACCCTCAGTCCTCATCCTCAATTCTCAATTCTCAATTCTCAATCCTCAATCCTCAATCCTCAATCTTCAATCCTCATTAATCAATCTCCAATCCTAGATCCTGAATCCCCAATCCTCAATCCTCAATCCTCAATCCTCAATCCTCAACCGTCAGTCCTCGTCCTCAATCCTCAACCCTCCATCCTCAATCCTCAATCTTCAATCCTCAATTCTCATTATTCAATCCTCAATCCTCAATCCTCAATCTTCAATCCTCATTAATCGATCTCCAATCCTAGGTCCTGAATCCCCAACCCTCAATCCTTAATCCTCAATATTCAATCCTCGATCCCCAGTCCTCAATCTTCAATCCACAATGTTCAATCCTCAATCCTCAATCCTCAGTCCTCAGTCCTCAATCCTCAATTCTCAAACCTCAATCCTCAACCGTCAGTCCTCGTCCTCAATCCTCAATCCTCAATCCTCAGTCCTCAATCCCCAATCCACATTCTTCAAACCTCAATCCTCAACCCTCAGTCCGCATCCTCAATTCTCAATTCTCAATCCTCAATCCTCAATCCTCAATATTCAAAACTCAATATTCAATCTCCAAACCTAGATCCCCAATTCCCAATCCTCAATCTTCAATCCTCAATCCTCAATCCTCAATTCGCAATCCTCAATCCTCAATCCTCAGACCTCAAACATCAATATTCAACACTCGGACCTGTTCCTCAATCCACAACCCTCAATCCTCGATCCGCAATCTTCAATCATCAATACTCAATCTTCAGTCCTCAATCCTCAACCCTCAATCCTCAATCCTCAATCCTCTATCTTTAATCCTCAATCCTCAATCCTCAATCCTCAATCCTATACCTTCAACCCTCAATACTCAATCTTCAATCCTCAATCCTCAATCCTCAATCCTCAATCCTCAATCCTCAATCTTCAGTCCTCAATACTCATTCTTCAATCCTCAATCCTCAATCCTCAATCCTCAATCCTCATTCTTCAATCCTCAACACCCGATCCTCAATCTTCAATTCTCAACCTTCCATCCACAATTCTCAATCCTCAATCCTCAATCCTCAGACCTCAAACATCAATACTCAACCCTCAGTCCTCATCCTCAATCCACAACACTCAATCCTCGATCCTCAATCTTCAACCATCAATATTCAATTTTCAATACTCAGTCGTCAATCCTCAATACTCATTCCTCAATCCTCAATGTTCAATCCTCAATACCCAATCCTCAATCTTCTATCCTCAATCCTCAATCCTCAATCCTCAATCCTCAATCCTCAATCCTCAGTCCTCAAACCTCAATCCTTATTCCTCAATACTGAATCCTCAATCTTCAGCCCTCAGTCCTCAACAATCAGTTGTTAATCCTCAATCCTCAGTCGAATATCCGCAATTCGCAGGTTTCGATACTCAATACTCAACCTGCAATCTTAAAATCACTATCTACAAACATCAATTCTCATCACTCAACCCTCAACACTCAGTCCCCAATCCTCAAACTTCAATCCTCAATCCTCAATCCTCAATCCTCAATCCTCAATCTTCAATCCTCAATACTCAATCTTCAATCCTCGGTCCTCAATCCTCAATCGTCAATCTCCAATCCTGAATACTCAATCTTCAATCCTCAATCCTCAATCCTCAATCCTCAATCCTCAATCCTCAATCCTCAATCCTCAATCTTCAGTCATCAATCCTCAATCTTCAATACTCAATCGTCAATCCTCAGTCCTCAATCCTCAATCCCCAATCCTCGTTCCTCAAACCTCAATCCTCAACCCTCAGTCCTCATCCTCAATTCTCAATTCTCAATCCTAAATCCTCAATCCTCAATCTTCAATCCTGAATAATCAATCTGCAATCCTAGATCCTCAATCCCCAATCCTCAATCCTTAATACTCAATCTTCAATCCTCAATCCCCAGTCCTCAAAATTCAATCCTCAATGCTCAATCCTCAATCCTCAGTCCTCAGTCCTCAATCCTCAATGCTCAATTCTCAAACCTCAATCCTCGACCGTCAGTCCTCGTCCTCAATAATCAACACTCAATCCTCAATCCTCAATCTTCAATCCCCAATAGTCAATCTTCAATCCTCAATCCTCAATCCTCAATCCTCAATCCTCAATCCTCAATACTCAATACCCAACCCTCAATCCTCAATCCTCATTCATCAATCCTCAATACCTAATCCTCAATCTTCAATCCTCAATCCTCAATCCTCAATTCTCAACCCTCAATCCTCAGTCCTCAGTCCTCAAACCTAAATCCTCAAACCGCAGCCTTCATCCTCAATCCTCAATCCTCAATCCTCAATCCTCAATCTTCAATCCTCAATACTTAATCTTCAATCCTCGATCCTCAGTCCACAAACCTCAATTCTGAAACCTCAATCCTGCATCCTCAATCTTCAGCCCTAATTCCTCAACAATCAGTTGTCAATCCTCAATCCCCAATAGAATATCCTCAATTCACAGTTTTCAATACGCAATACTCAATCTGCAATCTTCAAATCTCTATCCACAAACATCAATTCTCATCACTCAACCCTGAACGCCTCAGTCCTCAATCCTCAATGTTCAATCCGCAATACCCAATCCCCAATCGTCAATCCTCAATCCCCAATCCTCAATATTCAATCCTCAATCCTCAATCCTCAATCCTCAATACTCAATCCTCAATCGTCAATCCTCAATCTTCAATACTCAATCCTCAATCCTCAATCCTCAATCCTCAATACTCAACCATCAACCCTCAATTCTCAATACTCAATAGAATATCCTGAATTCTCAGGGTTCAATACTCAAACCTCAATCCTCAACCCTCAGCCCTCAGCCCTCATTCTCCATCCTCAATCCTCAATCCTCAATCCTCAATCTTCAATCCCCAATACTCAATCGTCAATCCTCAATCCTCAATCCTCAATCCTCAATACTCAATCCTCAGTCATCAATACTCAATCTTCAATACTCAATCTTCAATCCTCAATACACAATCCTCAATTCTCAATCCTCAATCCTCAATCCTCAAACCTCAATCCTCAACCCTCAGTCCTCATCCTCAATTCTCAATTCTCAATCCTCAATCCTCAATCCCCAACCCTCAACCTTCAATACTCAATCCTCAATCCTCAGTCCTCAATCCTCAACCTTCAATCCTCAATACTCAAACTTCAATATTCAATCCTCAATCCTCAATCCTCAATCCTCAGTTCTCAATTCTCAATCCTCAATCTTCAATCCTTAATACTCAATTTTCAATCCTCAATCCTCAATCCTCAATCCTTAATACTCAATCTTCAATCCTCAATCCCCAGTCCTCAAAATTCAATCCTCAATGTTCAATCCTCAATCCTCAGTCCTCAGTCCTCAATCCTCAATCCTCAATTCTCAAACCTCAATCCTCGACCGTCAGTCCTCGTCCTCAATAATCAACACTCAATCCTCAATCCTCAATCTTCAATCCCCAATACTCAATCTTCAATCCTCAATCCTCAATCCTCAATCCTCAATCCTCAATCCTCAATCCTCAATCCTCAATACTCAATACCCAACCCTCAATCCTCAATCCTCATTCATCAATCCTCAATACCCAATCCTCAATCTTCAATCCTCAATCCTCAATCCTCAATTCTCAACCCTCAATCCTCAGTCCTCAGTCCTCAAACCTAAATCCTCAAACCGCAGCCTTCATCCTCAATCCTCAATCCTCAATCCTCAATCCTCAATCTTCAATCCTCAATACTCAATCTTCAATCCTCAATCCTCAGTCCACAAACCTCAATTCTGAAACCTCAATCCTGCATCCTCAATCTTCAGCCCTCATTCCTCAACAATCAGTTGTCAATCCTCAATCCCCAATAGAATATCCTCAATTCACAGTTTTCAATACGCAATACTCAATCTGCAATCTTCAAATCTCTATCCACAAACATCAATTCCCATCACTCAACCCTGAACGCCTCAGTCCTCAATCCTCAATGTTCAATCCGCAATACCCAATCCTCAATCGTCAATCCTCAATCCCCAATCCTCAATCCTCAATCCTCAATCCTCAATCCTCAATCCTCAATACTCAATCCTCAATCGTCAATCCTCAATCTTCAATACTCAATCCTCAATCCTCAATCCTCAATCCTCAATACTCAACCATCAACCCTCAATTCTCAATACTCAATAGAATATCCTGAATTCTCAGGGTTCAATAGTCAAACCTCAATCCTCAACCCTCAGCCCTCAGCCCTCATTCTGCATCCTCAATCCTCAATCCCCAATCCTCAATCTTCAATCCCCAATACTCAATCGTCAATCCTCAATCCTCAATCCTCAATCCTCAATACTCAATCCTCAGTCATCAATACTCAATCTTCAATACTCAATCTTCAATCCTCAATACACAATCCTCAATTCTCAATCCTCAATCCTCAATCCTCAAACCTCAATCCTCAACCCTCAGTCCTCATCCTCAATTCTCAATTCTCAATCCTCAATCCTCAATCCCCAATCCTCAACCTTCAATACTCAATCCTCAATCCTCAGTCCTCAATCCTCAACCTTCAATACTCAATACTCAATCTTCAATCTTCAATCCTCAATCCTCAATCCTCAATCCTCAATTCTCAATTCTCAATCCTCAATCTTCAATCCTTAACACTCAATTTTCAATCCTCAATCCTCAATCCTCAATCCTCAATCCTCAATCGTCAATCCTCAATCCTCAATCCTCAATCTTCAATCATCAATCCTCAATCCTCAATCCTCAATCCTCAATCTTCAATCCTCAATACTCAATCCTCAATCCTCAGGCCTCAATCCGCAATGTTCAATCCGCAATACCCAATCCTCAATCGTCAATCCTCTATCCCCAATCCTCAATCTTCAATCCTCAATCCTCAATCCTCAATCTTCAATCCTCAATACTCAATCCTCAATCGTCAATCCTCAATCCTCAATGTTCAATCCGCAATACCCAATCCTCAATCTTCAATCCTCAATCCTCCATCCCCAATCCTCAATCCTCAATCCTCATTCATCAATCCTCAATACCCAATCCTCAATCTTCAATCCTCAATCCTCAGTCCTCAATTCTCAACCCTCAATCCTCAGTCCTCAGTCCTCAAACCTATATCCTCAAACCGCAGCCTTCATCCTCAATCCTCAATCCTCAATCCTCAATCCTCAATCTTCAATCCTCAATACTCAATCTTCAATCCTCAGTCATCAATACTCAATCCCCAATCCTCAATCCTCAATACTCAATCCTCAATCGTGAATCCTCAATCTTCAATACTCAATCCTCAATCTTCAATCCTCAATCCTCAATCCTCAATCCTCAATCCTCAATCCTCAATACTCAATCCTCAATCGTGAATCCTCAATCTTCAATACTCAATCCTCAATCCTCAATCCTCAATCCTCAATACTCAACCATCAACCCTCAATTCTCAATACTCAATAGAATATCCTGAATTCTCAGGGTTCAATACTCAAACCTCAATCCTCAACCCTCAGCCCTCAGCCCTCATTCTCCATCCTCAATTCTCAATCCTCAATCCTCAATCTTCAATCCCCAATACTCAATCTTCAATCCTCAATCCTCAATCCTCAATCCTCACACCTCAATCCTCAGTCATCAATACTCAATCTTCAATACTCAATCTTCAATCCTCAATACACAATCCTCAATCCTCAATCCTCAATCCTCAATCCTCAAACCTCGATCCTCAACCCTCAGTCCTCATCCTCAATTCTCAATTCTCAATCCTCAATCCTCAATCCCCAATCCTCAACCTTCAATACTCAATCCTCAATCCTCAGTCCTCAATCATCAACCTTCACTCCTCAATACTAAATCTTCAATCTTCAATCCTCAATCCTCAATACTCAATCCTCAATTCTCAATTCTCAATCCTCAATCTTCAATCCTTAATACTCAATTTTCAATCCTCAATCCTCAATCCTCAATCCTCAATCCTCAATCGTCAATCCTCAATCCTCAATCCTCAATCTTCAATCCTCAATCCTCAATCCTCAATCCTCAATCCTCAATCTTCAGTCCTCAATACTCAATCCTCAATCCTCAGTCCTCAATCCGCAATGTTCAATCCGCAATACCCAATCCTCAATCGTCAATCCTCTATCCCCAATCCTCAATCTTCAATCCTCAATCCTCAATCTTTAATCCTCAACCCTCAACCCTCAATCCTCAATCCTCGTTCTTCAATCCTCAATACCCAATCCTCAATCTTCAATCCTCAATCCTCAATCCTCAATCCTTAATTCTCAATCCTTAATCCTCATTCCTCAATCCTCAATCCCCAATCCTCATTCTTCAAACCTCAATCCTCAACCCTCAGTACTCATCCTCAATTCTCAATTCTCAATCCCCAATCCTCAATGCTCAATCTTCAATCATCAATACTCAATCCTCAATCCTCAATCTTCAATCCTCAATAATCAATCTCCAATCCTAGTTCCTCAATTCCCAATCCTCAATCCTTAAACCTCTATCTTGAATCCTCAATCCCCAGGCCTCAAACTTCAATCCTCAATGCTCAACCCTCAATCCTCAGTCGTCAGTCCTCAATCCTCAATCCTCAATCCTCAAACCTCAATCCTCAACCGTCAGTCCTCGTCCTCAATCCTCAACCCTCAATCCTCAGTCCTCAATCTTCAATCCTCAATACTCAATCTTCAATCCTCAATCCTCAATCCTCAATCCTCAATCTTCAATCCTCAATCCTCAATCCTCAATCCTCAATACTCATTCTTCAATCCTCAACGCCCAATCCTCAATCTTCAATCCTCAATCCTCAATCCTCAATTCTCAATCCTCAATTCTCAATCATCAATACTGAATCCTCAATCGTCAATCCTCAATCCCCAATCCTCAATCTCCAATCCTCAATCCTCAATCCTCAATCCTCAATCCTCAATACTCAATCCTCAATCGTCAATCCTCAATCTTCAATACTCAGACCTCAATCCTCAATCCTCAATCCTCAATACTCAACCATCAATCCTCAATTCTCAATACTCAATAGCATATCGTGAATTCTCAGGGTTCAATACTCAAACCTCAATCCTCAACCCTCAGCCCACAGCCCTCATTCTCCATCCTCAATCCTCAATCCTCAATCCTCAATCCTAAACCTTCAACCCTCAATACTCAATCTTCAATCCTCAATCCTCAATCCTCAATCCTCAATCCTCAATCCTCAATCTTCAGTGCTCAATACTCAATCTTCAATCCTCAATCCTCAATCCTCAATCCTCAATCCTCATTCTTCAATCCTCAACACCCAATCCTCAATCTTCAATTCTCAACCTTCAATCCACAATTCTCAATCCTCAATCCTCAATCCTCAGACCTCAAACATCAATACTCAACCCTCAGTCCTCGTCCTCAATCCACAACACTCAATCCTCGATCCTCAATCTTCAACCATCAATATTCAATTTTCAATACTCAATCGTCAATCCTCAATACTCATTCCTCAATACTCAATGTTCAATCCTCAATACCCAATCCTCAATCTTCTATCCTCAATCCTCAATCCTCAATCCTCAATCCTCAATCCTCAATCTTCAGTCCTCAAACCTCAATCCTTATTCCTCAATACTGAATCCTCAATTTTCAGCCCTCAGTCCTCAACAATCACTTGTCAATCCCCATTCCTCAGTAGAATATCCTCAATTCACAGGTTTCAATACTCAATACTCAACCTGCAATCTTAAAATCTCTATCTACAAACATCAATTCTCATCACTCAACCCTCAACACTCAGTCCCCAATCCTCAAACTTCAATCCTCAATCCTCAATCCTCAATCCTCAATCCTCAATCTTCAATCCTCAATACTCAATCTTCAATCCTCGGTCCTCAATCCTCAATCGTCAATCTCCAATCCTGAATACTCAACCTTCAATCCTCAATCCTCAATCATCGATTCCCAACCATCAATCCTCAATTCTCAATACTCAATAGAATATCCTGAATTTTCAGTATTCAATGCTCAAACCTCAACCCTCAACCCTCAGCCCTCATCCTCAATCCTCAATCCTCAATCCTCAATCCTCAATATTCAATCCTCAATACTCAATCTTCAATCCTCAATCCTCAATCCTCAATCGTCAATCCTCAATACTCAATCCTCAATCGTCAATCCTCAATCTTCAATACTCAATCCCCAATCCTCAATCCTCAATCCTCAATACTAAACCATCAACCCTCAATTCTCAATACTCAATAGAATAGCCTGAATTCTCAGGGTTCAATACTCAAACCTCAATCCTCAACCCTCAGCCCTCAGCCCTCATTCTCCATCCTCAATCCTCAATCCTCAATCCTCAATCTTCAATCCCCAATACTCAATCTTCAATCCTCAATCCTCAAACCTCAATCCTCAACCCTCAGTCCTCATCCTCAATTCTCAATTCTCAATCCTCAATCCTCAATCCCCAATCCTCAACCTTCAATACTCAATCCTCAATCCTCAGTCCTCAATCCTCAACCTTCAATCCTCAATACTCAATCTTCAATCTTCAATCCTCAATCCTCAATCCGCAATCCTCAATTCTCAATTCTCAATCCTCAATCTTCAATCCTTAATACTCAATTTTCAATCCTCAATCCTCAATCCTCAATCCTCAATCCTCAATCGTCAATCCTCAATCCTCAATCCTCAATCTTCAATCCTCAATCCTCCATCCCCAATCCTCAATCCTCAATCCTCATTCATCAATCCTCAATACCCAATCCTCAATCTTGAATCCTCAATCCTCAATCCTCAATTCTCAACCCTCAATCCTCAGTCCTCAGTCCTCAAACCTCAATCCTCAAACCTCAGCCCTCATCCTCAATCCTCAATCCTCAATCCTCAGTCCTCAATCTTCAATCCTCAATACTCAATCTTCAATCCTCAAACCTCAGACCACAAACCTCAATCCTTAATATTCAATCCTCAATACTCAATCTTCAATCCTCAATCCTCAATGCTCGGTCCTCAATCCTCAATCGTCAATCTCCAATCCTGAATGCTCAACCTTCAATTCTCAATCCTCAATCCTCAATACTCAATCCTCAATCCTCATTCTTCAATCCTCAATTCCCAATCCTGAATCTTCAATCCTCAATCCTCAATCCTCAATTCTCAATCCTCAATCCTCGTTCCTCAAACCTTAACCCTCAACCCTCAGTCCTCATACTCAATTCTCAATCCTCAATCCTCAATCCTCAATCCTCAATCCTCAATCCTCAATCTTCAATCCCCAATACTCAATCTTCAATCCTCAATCCTCAATCCTCAATCCTCAATCCTCAATCCTCAGTCATCAATAGTCAATCTTCAATACTCAATCTTCAATCCTCAATACACAATCCTCAATCCTCAATCCTCAATCCTCAATCCTCAATCCTCAAACCTCAATCCTCAACCCTCAGTCCTCATCCTCAATTCTCAATTCTCAATCCTCAATCCTCAATCCCCAATCCTCAAACCTCAGCCCTCATCCTCAATCCTCAATCCTCAATCCTCAGTCCTCAATCTTCAATTCTCAATACTCAATCTTCAATCCTCAATACCCAATCCTGAATCTTCAATCCTCAATCCTCAATCCTCAATTCTCAATCCTCAATCCTCGTTCCTCAAACCTCAACCCTCAACCCTCAGTCCTCATACTCAATTCTCAATTCTCAATCCTCAATCCTCAATCCTCAATCATCAATCCTCAATAATCAGTCTCCAATCCTAGATCCTCAATGCCCAATCCTCAATCTTCAATCCTCAATACTCAATCCTCAATTCTCAATGCTCAATCCTCAATCCTCAGACCTCAAACATCAATATTCAACACACGGACCTGGTCCTCAATCCACAACCCTCAATCTTCAATCCTCAATCTTCAATAATCAATACTCAATCTTCAATTCTCAATCCTCAACCCTCAATCCTCAATCCTCAATCCTCAACCTTTAATCCTCAATCCTCAATCCTCAATCCTCAATCCTAAACTTTCAACCCTCAATACTCAATCTTCAATCCTCAATCCTCAATCTTCAATCCTCAATCCTCAATCCTCAATCCTCAATCTTCAGTCCTCAATACTCAATCTTCAATCCTCAATCCTCAATCCTCAATCCTCAATCCTCATTCTTCAATCCTCAACACCCAATCCTCAATCTTCAATGCTCAACCTTCAATCCACAATTCTCAATCCACAATCCTCAATCCTCAGACCTCAAACATCAATACTCAACCCTCGGTCCTCGTCCTCAATCCACAATCCTCAATCCTCAATCCTCAACCTTCAATCATCAATATTCAATCTTCAATCCTCAATCCTCAAAACTCAATCCTCAATCCTCATTCCTCAATCTTTAATCCTCAATCCTCAATACTCAATCCTCAATACTCAATCCTCGATCCTATATCTTCAACCCTCAATACTCAATCTTCAATCCTCAATCCTCAATCCTCAATCATCAATCTTCAATCCTCAATCCTCAAAACTCAATCCTCAATCCTCAATCCTCAATCTTCAATCCTCAATCCTCAATCCTCAATCCTCAATCCTCAATTCTCAATCCTCAATCCTCAATCCTCAATCCTCAATCCTCAATCCTCAATTCTCAATCCTCAATCCTCAATCCTCAGAACTCAAACATCAATACTCAGCCCTCAGTCCTCGTTCTCAATCCACAACTCTCAATCCTCGATCCTCAATCTTCAATCATCAATATTCAATCTTCAATCCTCAATCCTCAATACTCAATGTTCAATCCTCAATACGCAATCCTCAATCTTCAATCCTCAATCCTCAATACTCAACCTTCAGTCCTCAATCCTCAATCCTCGATTCCCAACCATCAATCCTCAATTCTCAATACTCAATAGAATATCCTGAATTTCCAGTATTCAATGCTCAAACCTCAACCCTCAACCCTCAGCCCTCATACGCAATCCTCAATCCTCAATCCTCAATCCTCAATATTCAATCCTCAATACTCAATCTTCAATCCTCAATCCTCAATCCTCAATCCTCAATCCTCAATCCTCAGTCATCAATACTCAATCTTCAATACTCAATCTTCAATCCTCAATACACAATCCTCAATCCTCGATCCTCAATCCTCAATCCTCAAACCTCAATCCTCAACCCTCAGTCCTCATCCTCAATTCACAATTCTCAATCCTCAATCCTCAATCCCCAATCCTCAACCTTCAATACTCAATCCTCAATCCTCAATCCTCAATCATCAATCCTCAATCCTCAATCCTCAATTCTCAATCCTCAATCCTCAATCCTCAGGCCTCAAACATCAATACTCAGCCCTCAGTCCTCGTCCTCAATCCACAACCCTCAATCCTCGATCCTCAATCTTCAATCATCAATATTCAATCTTCAATCCTCAATCCTAAATACTCAATGTTCAATCCTCAGTACGCAATCCTCAATCTTCAATCCTCAATCCTCAATACTCACCCTTCAATCCTCAATCCTCAATCCTCAATCCTCAATCCTCAATCCTCAGTCATCAATCCTCAATCTTCAATACTCAATCGTCAATCCTCAGTCCTCAATCTTCAATCCCCTATCCTCGTTCCTCAAACCTCAATCCTCAACCCTTAGTCCTCACCCTCAATTCTCAATTCTCAATCCTCAATCCTCAATCCTCAATCTTCAGTCCTCAATAATCAATCTCCAATCCTAGATCCTCAATCCCCAATCCTCAATCCTTAATCCTCAATCTTCAATACTCAATCCCCAGTCCTCAAACTTCAATCCTCAATGGTCAATCCTCAATCCTCAGTCCTCAGTCCTCAATCATCAATCCTCAATCCTCAAACCTCAAACCTCAACCGTCAGTCCTCGTCCTCAATCCTCAACACTCAATCCTCAATCCTCAACATTCAATCCCCAATACTCAATCTTTAATTCTCAATCCTCAATCCTCAATCCTCAATCTTCAATCCTCAATCCTCAATCCTCAATCCTCAGTCATCAATCCTCAATCCTCAATCCTCAACATTCAATCCTCAATACTCAATCTTCAACCCTCAATCCTCAATCCCGAATTCTCAATCCTCAATCCTGATACTCAATCCTCAATATTCCATCCTCAATCCTCAATCTTCAATCCACAATACTCAACCTTCAATCCTGAATCATCAATCCTCAATCCCCAATCCTCAATCCTCAATCGTCAGGCTTCAGTACTCAATACTCAATCTTCAATCCTCAATCCTAAATCCTCATTCCTCAATCCTCAATCCTCAACCATCTATCCTCAATCATCAATCCTCAATCTTCAATACTCAATCCTCAATCTTCAATCCTCAATCCTCAATCCTCAATCCTCAATCCTCAATCTTCAATCCTCAATACTCAATCTTCAATCCTCGGTCCTCAATCCTCAATCGTCAATCTCCAATCCTGAATACTCAACCTTCAATCCTCAATCCTCAATCCTCGATTCCCAACCATCAATCCTCAATTCTCAATACTCAATAGACTATCCTGAATTTCCAGTATTCAATGCTCAAACCTCAACCCTCAACCCTCAGCCCTCATCCTCAATCCTCAATCCTCAATCCTCAATCCTCAATATTCAATCCTCAATACTCAATCTTCAATCCTCAATCCTCAATCCTCAATCCTCAATCCTCAATACCCAATCCTCAATCGTCAATCCTCAATCTTCAATACTCAATCCCCAATCCTCAATCCTCAATCCTCAATACTAAACCATCAACCCTCAATTCTCAATACTCAATAGAATATCCTGAATTCTCAGGGTTCAATACTCAAACCTCAATCCTCAACCCTCAGCCCTCAGCCCTCATTCTCCATCCTCAATCCTCAATCCTCAATCCTCAATCTTCAATCCCCAATACTCAATCTTCAATCCTCAATCCTCAATCCTCAATCCTCAATCCTCAATCCTCAGTCATCAATACTCAATCTTCAATACTCAATCTTCAATCCTCAATACACAATCCTCAATCCTCGATCCTCAATCCTCAATCCTCAAACCTCAATCCTCAACCCTCAGTCCTCATCCTCAATTCACAATTCTCAATCCTCAATCCTCAATCCCCAATCCTCAACCTTCAATACTCAATCCTCAATCCTCAGTCCTCAATCCTCAATACTCATTCTTCAATCCTCAACGCCCAATCCTCAATCTTCAATCCTCAATCCTCAATCCTCAATTCTCAATCCTCAATCCTCAGTCCTCAGTCCTCAAACCTATATCCTCAAACCGCAGCCTTCATCCTCAATCCTCAATCCTCAATCCTCAATCCTCAATCTTCAATCCTCAATACTCAATTTTCAATCCTCAATCCTCAGTCCACAAACCTCAATTCTGAAACCTCAATCCTGCATCCTCAATCTTCAGCCCTCAGTCCTCAACAATCAGTTGTCAATCCTCAATCCCCAATAGAATATCCTCAATTCACAGTTTTCAATACGCAATACTCAATCTGCAATCTTCAAATCTCTATCCACAAACATCAATTCTCATCACTCAACCCTCAACGCCTCAGTCCTCAATCCTCAATGTTCAACCCGCAATACCCAATCCTCAATCGTCAATCCTCAATCCCCAATCCTCAATCTTCAATCCTCAATCCTCAATCCTCAATCCTCAATCCTCAATACTCAATCCTCAATCGTCAATCCTGAATCTTCAATACTCAATCCTCAATCCTCAATCCTCAATCCTCAATACTCAACCATCAACCCTCAATTCTCAGTACTCAATAGAATATCCTGAATTCTCAGGGTTCAATACTCAAACCTCAAACCTCAACCCTCAGCCCTCAGACCTCATTCTCCATCCTCAATCCTCAATCCTCAATCCTCAATCTTCAATCCCCAATACTCAATCTTCAATCCTCAATCCTCAATCCTCAATCCTCAATCTTCAGTCCTCAAACCTCAATCCTTATTCCTCAATACTGAATCCTCAACCTTCAGCCCTCAGTCCTCAACAATCACTTGTCAATCCCCATTCCTCAGTAGAATATCCTCAATTCACAGGTTTCAATACTCAATACTCAACCTGCAATCTAAAAATCTCTATCTACAAACATCAATTCTCATCACTCAACCCTCAACACTCAGTCCCCAATCCTCAAACTTCAATCCTCAATCCTCAATCCTCAATCCTCAATCTGCAAATCCTCAATACTCAATCTTCAATCCTCGGTCCTCAATCCTCAATCGTCAATCTCCAATCCTGAATACTCAACCTTCAATCCTCAATCCTCAATCCTCGATTCCCAACCATCAATCCTCAATTCTCAATACTCAATAGAATATCCTGAATTTTCAGTATTCAATGCTCAAACCTCAACCCTCAACCCTCAGCCCTCATCCTCAATCCTCAATCCTCAATCCTCAATCCTCAATATTCAATCCCCAATCCTCAATCTTCAATCCTCAATCCTCAATCCTCAATCCTCAATCCTCAATACTCAATCCTCAATCGTCAATCCTCAATCTTCAATACTCAATCCTCAATCCTCAATCCTCAATCCTCAATACTCAACCATCAACCCTCAATTCTCAATACTCAATAGAATATCCTGAATTCTCAGGGTTCAATACTCAAACCTCAATCCTCAACCCTCAGCCCTCAGACCTCATTCTCCATCCTCAATCCTCAATCCTCAATCCTCAATCTTCAATCCCCAATACTCAATCTTCAATCCTCAATCCTCAATCCTCAATCCTCAATCCTGAATCCTCAGTCATCGATACTCAATCTTCAATACTCAATCTTCAATCCTCAATACACAATCCTCAATCCTCAATCCTCAATCCTCAATCCTCAAACATCAATCCTCAACCCTCAGTCCTCATCCTCAATTCTCAATTCTCAATCCTCAATCCTCAATCCCCAATCCTCAACCTTCAATACTCAATCCTCAATCCTCAGTCCTCAATCCTCAACCTTCAATCCTCAATACTCTATCTTCAATCTTCAATCCTCAATCCTCAATCCTCAATCCTCAATTCTCAATTCTCAATTCTCAATCCTCAATCTTCAATCCTTAATACTCAAATTTCAATCCTCAATCCTCAATCCTCAATCCTCAATCCTCAATCGTCAATCCTCAATCCTCAATCCTCAATCTTCAATCCTCAATCCTCAATCCTCAATCCTCGATCCTCAATCTTCAGTCCTCAATACTCAATCCTCAATCCTCAGTCCTCAATCCGCAATGTTCAATCCGCAATACCCAATCCACAATCGTCAATACTCTATCCCCAATCCTCAATCTTCAATCCTCAATCCTCAATCTTTAATCCTCAACCCTCAACCCTCAATTCTCAATCCTCGTTCTTCAATCCTCAATACCCAATCCTCAATATTCAATCCTCAATCCTCAATCCTCAATCCTCAATTCTCAATCCTTAATCCTCATTCTTCAAACCTCAATCCTCAACCCTCAGTACTCATCCTCAATTCTCAATTCTCAATCCCCAATCCTCAATGCTCAATCTTCAATCATCAATACTCAATCTTCAATCCTCAATACTGAGTCTTCAAACCTCAATCGTCAATCCTCAATCTTCAATCCTCAGTCCCCAATCCTCAATCTTCAATCCTCTATCCTCAATCCTCAATCCTCAATCCTCAATCCACAGTCCTTAGGCCTCAAACCTCAACCCTCAACTCTCAGAACTCATCCTCAATCCTCAATCCTCAATCCTCAAGCCTCAATCCTCAATCTTCAATCCTCAATACTCAATCTTCAATCCTCAATCCTCAATCCTCAATACTCAACCATCAATCCTCAATCCCCAATCCTCGTTCCTCAAACCTCAATCCTCAACCCTCAGTCCTCATGCTCAATTCTCAATTCTCAATACTCAATCCTCAATCCTCAATCTTCAATCCTCAATAATCAATCTCCAATCCTAGTTCCTCAGTTCCCAATCCTCAATCCTTAAACCTCTATCTTGAATCCTCAATCCCCAGGCCTCAAACTTCAATCCTCAATGCTCAATCCTCAATCCTCAGTCGTCAGTCCTCAATCCTCAATCCTCAATCCTCAAACCTCAATCCTCAACCGACAGTCCTCGTCCTCAATCCTCAACCCTCAATCCTCAGTCCTCAATCTTCAATCCTCAATACTCAATCTTCAATCCTCAATCCTCAATCCTCAATCCTCAATCTTCAATCCTCAATCCTCAATCCTCAATCCTCAATACTCATTCTTCAATCCTCAACGCCCAATCCTCAATCTTCAATCCTCAATCCTCAATCCTCAATTCTCAATCCTCAATCCTCAGTCCTCAGTCCTCAAACCTCAATCCTCAACCCTCAGGCCTCATCCTCAATCCTCAATCCTCAACCCTCAATCCTCAATCTTCAATCCTCAATACTCAGTCTTCAATACTCAATCCTCAATTCTCAATCATCAATACTGAATCCTCAATCGTCAATCCTCAATCCCCAATCCTCAATCTTCAATCCTCAATCCTCAATCCTCAATCCTCAATCCTCAATACTCAATTCTCAATCGTCAATCCCCAATCTTCAATACTCAATCCTCAATCCTCAATCCTCAATCCTCAATAGTCAACCATCAATCCTCAATTCTCAATACTCAATTGCATATCGTGAATTCTCAGGGTTCAATACTCAAGCCTCAATCCTCAACCCTCAGCCCTCAGCCCTCATTCTCCATCCTCAATCCTCAATCCTCAATCCTCAATCTTCAATCCCCAATACTCAATCTTCAATCCTCAATCCTCAATCCTCAATCCTCAATCCTCAATCCTCAGTCATCAATAGTCAATCTTCAATACTCAATCTTCAAACCTCAATACACAATCCTCAATCCTCAATCCTCAGTCCTCAATCCTCAATCCTCAAACCTCAATCCTCAACCCTCAGTCCTCATCCTCAATTCTCAATTCTCAATCCTCTATCCTCAATCCCGAATCCTCAACCTTCAATCTTCAATCCTCAATCCTCTGTCCTCAATCCTCAACCTTCACTCCTCAATACCCAATCCTCAATCTTCAATCCTCAATCCTCAATCCTCAATTCTCAATCCTCAATCCTCAATCCTCAATCCTCAATCCCCAATCCTCATTCTTCAAACCTCAATCCTCAACCCTCAGTCCTCATCCTCAATTCTCAATTCTCAATCCTCAATCCTCAATCCTCAATATTCAAAACTCAATATTCAATCTCCAATCCTAGATCCCCAATTCCCAATCCTCAATCTTCAATCCTCAATCCTCAATCCTCAATCCTCAATCTTCAGTGCTCAATACTCAATCTTCAATCCTCAATCCTCAATCCTCAATCCTCAATCCTCATTCTTCAATCCTCAATACTCAATCTTCAATCTTCAATCCTCAATCCTCAATCCTCAATCCTCAATCCTCAATCCTCAATTGTCAATCCTCAATCCTCAATCCTCAATCTTCAATCCTCAATCCTCAATCCTCAATCCTCAATCCTCAATCTTCAGTCCTCAATACTCAATCCTCAATCCCCAGTCCTCGATCCGCAATGTTCAATCCGCAATACCCAATCCTCAATCGTCAATCCTCTATCCCCAATCCTCAATCTTCAATCCTCAATCCTCCTATCCTCAATCCTCAATCCTCAATACTCAATCCTCAATCGTCAATCCTCAATCCTCAATGTTCAATCCGCAATACCCAATCCTCAATCTTCAATCCTCAATCCTCCATCCCCAATCCTCAATCCTCAATCCTCATTCATCAATCCTCAATACCCAATCCTTAATCTTGAATCCTCAATCCTCAATCCTCAATTCTCAACCCTCAATCCTCAGTCCTCAGTCCTCAAACCTCAATCCTCAAACCTCAGCCCTCATCCTCAATCCTCAATCCTCAATCCTCAGTCCTCAATCTTCAATCCTCAATACTCAATCTTCAATCCTCAATACCCAATCCTGAATCTTCAATCCTCAATCCTCAATCCTCAATTCTCAATCCTCAATCCTCGTTCCTCAAACCTCAACCCTCAACCCTCAGTCCTCATACTCAATTCTCAATTCTCAATCCTCAATCCTCAATCCTCAATCATCAATCCTCAATAATCAATCTCCAATCCTAGATCCTCAATGCCCAATCCTCAATCTTCAATCCTCAATACTCAATCCTCAATTCTCAATGCTCAATCCTCAATCCTCAGACCTCAAACATCAATATTCAACACACGGACCTGGTCCTCAATCCACAACCCTCAATCCTCAATCCTCAATCTTCAATCATCAATACTCAATCTTCAATCCTCAATCCTCAACCCTCAATCCTCAATCCTCAATCCTCAACCTTTAATCCTCAATCCTCAATCCTCAATCCTCAATCCTAAACTTTCAACCCTCAATACTCAATCTTCAATCCTCAATCCTCAATCTTCAATACTCAATCCTCAATCCTCAGTCCTCAATCCTCAACCTTCACCCATCAATACCCAATCCTCAATCTTCAATCCTCAATCCTCAATCCTCAATTCTCAATCCTCAATCCTCAATCCTCAATCCTCAATCCCCAATCCTCATTCTTCAATTCTCAACCTTCAATCCGCAATTCTCAATCCTCAATCCTCAATCCTCAGACCTCAAACATCAATATTCAACACTCGGACCTGTTCCTCAATCCACAACCCTCAATCCTCAATCCTCAATCTTCAATCATCAATACTCAATCTTCAGTCCTCAATCCTCAACCCCCAATCCTCAGTCCTCAATCCTCTATCTTTAATCCTCAATCCTCAATCCTCAATCCTCAATCCTAAACCTTCAACCCTCAATACTCAATCTTCAATCCTCAATCCTCAATCCTCAATCCTCAATCCTCAATCCTCAATCTTCAGTGCTCAATACTCAATCTTCAATCCTCAATCCTCAATCCTCAATCCTCAATCCTCATTCTTCAATCCTCAACACCCAATCCTCAATCTTCAATTCTCAACCTTCAATCCACAATTCTCAATCCTCAATCCTCAATCCTCAGACCTCAAACATCAATACTCAACCCTCAGTCCTCGTCCTCAATCCACAACACTCAATCCTCGATCCTCAATCTTCAACCATCAATATTCAATTTTCAATACTCAATCGTCAATCCTCAATACTCATTCCTCAATACTCAATGTTCAATCCTCAATACCCAATCCTCAATCTTCTATTCTCAATCCTCAATCCTCAATCCTCAATCCTCAATCCTCAATCTTCAGTCTTCAAACCTCAATCCTTATTCCTCAATACTGAATCCTCAATTTTCAGCCCTCAGTCCTCAACAATCACTTGTCAATCCCCATTCCTCAGTAGAATATCCTCAATTCACAGGTTTCAATACTCAATACTCAACCTGCAATCTTAAAATCTCTATCTACAAACATCAATTCTCATCACTCAACCCTCAACACTCAGTCCCCAATCCTCAAACTTCAATCCTCAATCCTCAATCCTCAATCCTCAATCCTCAATCTTCAATCCTCAATACTCAATCTTCAATCCTCGGTCCTCAATCCTCAATCGTCAATCTCCAATCCTGAATACTCAACATTCAATCCTCAATCCTCAATCATCGATTCCCAACCATCAATCCTCAATTCTCAATACTCAATAGAATATCCTGAATTTTCAGTATTCAATGCTCAAACCTCAACCCTCAACCCTCAGCCCTCATCCTCAATACTCAATCCTCAATCCTCAATCCTCAATATTCAATCCTCAATACTCAATCTTCAATCCTCAATCCTCAATCCTCAATCGTCAATCCTCAATACTCAATCCTCAATCGTCAATCCTCAATCTTCAATACTCAATCCCCAATCCTCAATCCTCAATCCTCAATACTAAACCATCAACCCTCAATTCTCAATACTCAACCTTCAATCCTCAATACTCAATCTTCAATCTTCAATCCTCAATCCTCAATCCGCAATCCTCAATTCTCAATTCTCAATCCTCAATCTTCAATCCTTAATACTCAATTTTCAATCCTCAATCCTCAATCCTCAATCCTCAATCCTCAATCCTCAATCGTCAATCCTCAATCCTCAATCCTCAATCTTCAATCCTCAATCCTCAATCCTCAATCCTCAATCCTCAATCTTCAATCCTCAATACTCAATCCTCAATCCCCAGTCCTCAATCCGCAATGTTCAATCCGCAATACCCAATCCTCAATCGTCAATCCTCTATCCCCAATCCTCAATCTTCAAACCTCAATCCTGAATCCTCAATCCTCAATCCTCAATACTCAATCCTCAATCGTCAATCCTCAATCCTCAATGTTCAATCCGCAATACCCAATCCTCAATCTTCAATCCTCAATCCTCCATCCCCAATCCTCAATCCTCAATCCTCATTCATCAATCCTCAATACCCAATCCTCAATCTTGAATCCTCAATCCTCAATCCTCAATTCTCAACCCTCAATCCTCAGTCCTCAGTCCTCAAACCTCAATCCTCAAACCTCAGCCCTCATCCTCAATCCTCAATCCTCAATCCTCAGTCCTCAATCTTCAATCCTCAATACTCAATCTTCAATCCTCAAACCTCAGACCACAAACCTCAATCCTTAATATTCAATCCTCAATACTCAATCTTCAATCCTCAATCCTCAATGCTCGGTCCTCAATCCTCAATCGTCAATCTCCAATCCTGAATACTCAACCTTCAAGTCTCAATCCTCAATCCTCAATACTCAATCCTCAATCCTCATTCTTCAATCCTCAATACCCAATCCTGAATCTTCAATCCTCAATCCTCAATCCTCAATTCTCAATCCTCAATCCTCGTTCCTCAAACCTTAACCCTCAACCCTCAGTCCTCATACTCAATTCTCAATTCTCAATCCTCAATCCTCAATCCTCAATCTTCAATCCCCAATAATCAATCTCCAATCCTAGATCCTCAATGCCCAATCCTCAATCTTCACTCCTCAATACTCAATCCTCAATTCTCAATCCTCAATCCTCAATCCTCAGACATCAAACATCAATATTCAACACACGGACCTGGTCCTCAATCCACAACCCTCAATCCTCAATCCTCAATCTTCAATCATCAATACTCAATCTTCAATCCTCAATCCTCAACCCTCAATCCTCAATCCTCAATCCTCAATCTTTAATCCTCAATCCTCAATCCTCAATCCTCAATCCTAAACATTCAACCCTCAATACTCAATCTTCAGTCCTCAATACTCAATCTTCAATCCTCATTCCTCAATCCTCAATCCTCAATCCTCATTCTTCAGTCCTCAACACCCAATCCTCAATCTTCAATGCTCAACCTTAAATCCACAATTCTCAATCCACAATCCTCAATCCTCAGACCTCAGACATCAATACTGAACCCTCAGTCCTCGTCCTCAATCCACAACACTCACTCCTCGATCCTCAATCTTCAATCATCAATATTCAACTTTTAATCCTCAATCCTCAATCCTCAATACTCAATCCTCAATCCTCAATCCTCAATGTTCAATCCTCAATACTCAATCTTCAATCCTCAATCCTCAATCCTCAATCCTCAATCCTCAATCCTCAATCCTCAGATATCAATCCTCAATCTTCAATACTCAATCGTCAATCCTCAGTCCTCAATCCTCAATCCCCAATCCTCGTTCCTCAAACCTCAATCCTCAACCCTCAGTCCTCATGCTCAATTCTCAATTCTCAATACTCAATCCTCAATCCTCAATCTTCAATCCTCAATAATCAATCTCCAATCCTAGTTCCTCAATTCCCAATCCTCAATCCTTAAACCTCTATCTTGAATCCTCTATCCCCAGGCCTCAAACTTCAATCCTCAATGCTCAATCCTCAATCCTCAGTCGTCAGTCCTCAATGCTCAATCCTCAATCCTCAAACCTCAATCCTCAACCGTCAGTCCTCGTCCTCAATCCTCAACCCTCAATCCTCAGTCCTCAATCTTCAATCCTCAATACTCAATCTTCAATCCTCAATCCTCAATCCTCAATCCTCAATCTTCAGTCCTCAATCCTCAATCCTCAATACTCAATACTCATTCTTCAATCCTCAACGCCCAATCCTCAACCTTCAATCCTCAATCCTCAATCCTCAATTCTCAATCCTCAATCCTCAGTCCTCAGTCCTCAAACCTCAATCCTCAACCCTCAGGCCTCATCCTCAATCCTCAATCCTCAACCCTCAATCCTCAATCTTCGATCCTCAATACTCAGTCTTCAATACTCAATCCTCAATTCTCAATCGACAATACTGAATCCTCAATCGTCAATCCTCAATCCCCAATCCTCAATCTTCATTCCTCAATCCTCAATCCTCAATCCTCAATCCTCAATACTCAATCCTCAATCGTCAATCCTCAATCTTCAATACTCAGTCCTCAATCCTCAATCCTCAATCCTCAATACTCAAACATCAAACCTCAATTCTCAATACTCAATAGCATATCGTGAATTCTCAGGGTTCAATACTCAAACCTCAATCCTCAACCCTCAGCCCTCAGCCCTCATTCTCCATCCTCAATCCTCAATCCTCAATCCTCAATCTTCAATCCCCAATACTCAATCTTCAATCCTCAATCCTCAATCCTCAATCCTCAATCCTCAATCCTCAGTCATCAATAGTCAATCTTCAATACTCAACCTTCAATCCTCAATACACAATCCTCAATCCTCAATCCTCAATCCTCAATCCTCAATCCTCAAACCTCAATCCTCAACCCTCAGTCCTCATCCTCAATTCTCAATTCTCAATCCTCAATCCTCAATCCCCAATCCTCAACCTTCAACCCTCAATCCTCATTCCTCAGTCCTCAATCCTCAACCTTCACTCCTCAATACCCAATCCTCAATCTTCAATCCTCAATCCTCAATCCTCAATTCTCAATCCTCAATCCTCAATCCTCAATCCTCAATCCCCAATCCTCATTCTTCAAACCTCAATCCTCAACCCTCAGTCCTCATCCTCAATTCTCAATTCTCAATCCTCAATCCTCAATCCTCAATATTCAAAACTCAATATTCAATCTCCAATTCTAGATCCCCAATTCCCAATCCTCAATCTTCAATCCTCAATCCTCAATCCTCAATTCTCAATCCTCAATCCTCAATCCTCAGACCTCAAACATCAATATTCAACACTCGGACCTGTTCCTCAATCCACAACCCTCAATCCTCAATCCTCAATCTTCAATCATCAATACTCAATCTTCAGTCCTCAATCCTCAACCCCCAATCCTCAGTCCTCAATCCTCTATCTTTAATCCTCAATCCTCAATCCTCAATCCTCAATCCTAAACCTTCAACCCTCAATACTCAATCTTCAATCCTCAATCCTCAATCCTCAATCCTCAATCCTCAATCCGCAATCTTCAGTGCTCAATACTCAATCTTCAATCCTCAATCCTCAATCCTCAATCCTCAATCCTCATTCTTCAATCCTCAACACCCAATCCTCAATCTTCAATTCTCAACCTTCAATCCACAATTCTCAATCCTCAATCCTCAATCCTCAGACCTCAAACATCAATACTCAACCCTCAGTCCTCGTCCTCAATCCACAACACTCAATCCTCGGTCCTCAATCTTCAACCATCAATATTCAATTTTCAATACTCAATCGTCAATCCTCAATACTCATTCCTCAATCCTCAATGTTCAGTCCTCAATACCCAATCCTCAATCTTCTATCCTCAATCCTCAATCCTCAATCGTCAATCCTCAATCCTCAATCTTCAGTCCTCAAACCTCAATCCTTATTCCTCAATACTGAATCCTCAATCTTCAGCCCTCAGTCCTCAACAATCACTTGGCAATCCCCATTCCTCAGTTGAATATCCTCAATTCACAGGTTTCAATACTCAATACTCAACCTGCAATCTTAAAATCTCTATCTACAAACATCAATTCTCATGACTCAACCCTCAACACTCAGTCCCCAATCCTCAAACTTCAATCCTCAAACCTCAATCCTCAATCCTCAAACCTCAATCTTCAATCCTCAATACTCAATCTTCAATCCTCGGTCCTCAATCCTCAATCGTCAATCTCCAATCCTGAATACTCAACCTTCAATCCTCAATCCTCAATCCTCGATTCCCAACCATCAATCCTCAATTCTCAATACTCAATAGAATATCCTGAATTTCCAGTATTCAATGCTCAAACCTCAACCCTCAACCCTCAGCCCTCATCCTCAATCCTCAATCCTCAATCCTCAATCCTCAATATTCAATCCTCAATACTCAATCTTCAATCCTCAATCCTCAATCCTCAATCGTCAATCCTCAATACTCAACCCTCAATCGTCAATCCTCAATCTTCAATACTCAATCCCCAATCCTCAATCCTCAATCCTCAATACTAAACCATCAACCCTCAATTCTCAATACTCAATAGAATATCCTGAATTCTCAGGGTTCAATACTCAAACCTCAATCCTCAACCCTCAGCCCTCAGCCCTCATTCTCCATCCTCAATCCTCAATCCTCAATCCTCAATCTTCAATCCCCAATACTCAATCTTCAATCCTCAATCCTCAATCCTCAATCCTCAATCCTCAATCCTCAGTCATCAATACTCAATCTTCAATACTCAATCTTCAATCCTCAATACACAATCCTCAATCCTCGATCCTCAATCCTCAATCCTCAAACCTCAATCCTCAACCCTCAGTCCTCATCCTCAATTCACAATTCTCAATCCTCAATCCTCAATCCCCAATCCTCAACCTTCAATACTCAATCCTCAATTCTCAGTCCTCAATCCTCAATACTCATTCTTCAATCCTCAACGCCCAATCCTCAATCTTCAATCCTCAATCCTCAATCCTCAATTCTCAATCCTCAATCCTCAGTCCTCAGTCCTCAAACCTATATCCTCAAACCGCAGCCTTCATCCTCAATCCTCAATCCTCAATCCTCAATCCTCAATCTTCAATCCTCAATACTCAATTTTCAATCCTCAATCCTCAGTCCACAAACCTCAATTCTGAAACCTCAATCCTGCATCCTCAATCTTCAGCCCTCAGTCCTCAACAATCAGTTGTCAATCCTCAATCCCCAATAGAATATCCTCAATTCACAGTTTTCAATACGCAATACTCAATCTGCAATCTTCAAACCTCTATCCACAAACATCAATTCTCATCACTCAACACTGAACGCCTCAGTCCTCAATCCTCAATGTTCAACCCGCAATACCCAATCCTCAATCGTCAATCCTCAATCCCCAATCCTCAATCTTCAATCCTCAATCCTCAATCCTCAATCCTCAATCCTCAATACTCAATCCTCAATCGTCAATCCTGAATCTTCAATACTCAATCCTCAATCCTCAATCCTCAATCCTCAATACTCAACCATCAACCCTCAATTCTCAATACTCAATAGAATATCCTGAATTCTCAGGGTTCAATACTCAAACCTCAAACCTAAACCCTCAGCCCTCAGACCTCATTCTCCATCCTCAATCCTCAATCCTCAATCCTCAATCTTCAATCCCCAATACTCAATCTTCAATCCTCAATCCTCAATCCTCAATCCTCAAGCTTCAGCCCTCAGTCCTCAACAATCACTTGTCAATCCCCATTCCTCAGTAGAATATCCTCAATTCACAGGTTTCAATACTCAATACTCAACCTGCAATCTTAAAATCTCTATCTACAAACATCAATTCTCATCACTCAACCCTCCACACTCAGTCCCCAATCCTCAAACTTCAATCCTCAATCCTCAATCCTCAATCCTCAATCCTCAATCTGCAATCCTCAATACTCAATCTTCAATCCTCGGTCCTCAATCCTCAATCGTCAATCTCCAATCCTGAATACTCAACCTTCAATCCTCAGTCCTCAATCCTCGATTCCCAACCATCAATCCTCAATTCTCAATACTCAATAGAATATCCTGAATTTTCAGTATTCAATGCTCAAACCTCAACCCTCAACCCTCAGCCCTCATCCTCAATCCTCAATCCTCAATCCTCAATCCTCAATATTCAATCCCCAATCCTCAATCTTCAATCCTCAATCCTCAATCCTCAATCCTCAATCCTCAATACTCAATCCTCAACCGTCAATCCTCAATCTTCAATACTCAATCCTCAATCCTCAATCCTCAATCCTCAATACTCAACCATCAACCCTCAATTCTCAATACTCAATAGAATATCCTGAATTCTCAGGATTCAATACTCAAACCTCAATCCTCAACCCTCAGCTCTCAGACCTCATTCTCCATCCTCAATCCTCAATCCTCAATCCTCAATCTTCAATCCCCAATACTCAATCTTCAATCCTCAATCCTCAATCCTCAATCCTGAATCCTCAGTCATCAATACTCAATCTTCAATACTCAATCTTCAATCCTCAATACACAATCCTCAATCCGCAATCCTCAATCCTCAATCCTCAAACCTCAATCCTCAACCCTCAGTCCTCATCCTCAATTCTCAATTCTCAATCCTCAATCCTCAATCCCCAATCCTCAACCTTCAATACTCAATCCTCAATCCTCAGTCCTCAATCCTCAATACTCTATCTTCAATCTTCAATCCTCAATCCTCAATCCTCAATCCTCAATTCTCAATTCTCAATTCTCAATCCTCAATCTTCAATCCTTAATACTCAATTTTCAATCCTCAATCCTCAATCCTCAATCCTCAATCCTCAATCGTCAATCCTCAATCCTCAATCCTCAATCTTCAATCCTCAATCCTCAATCCTCAATCCTCAATCCTCAATCTTCAGTCCTCAATACTCAATCCTCAATCCTCAGTCCTCAATCCGCAATGTTCAATCCGCAATACCCAATCCACAATCGTCAATACTCTATCCCCAATCCTCAATCTTCAATCCTCAATCCTCAATCTTTAATCCTCAACCCTCAACCCTCAATTCTCAATCCTCGTTCTTCAATCCTCAATACCCAATCCTCAATACTCAATCCTCAATCCTCAATCCTCAATCCTCAATTCTCAATCCTTAATCCTCATTCCTCAATCCTCAATCCCCAATCCTCATTCTTCAAACCTCAATCCTCAACCCTCAGTACTCATCCTCAATCCTCAATCCTCAATCTTCAATCCTCAGTCCCCAATCCTCAATCTTCAATCCTCTATCCTCAATCCTCAATCCTCAATCCTCAATCCACAGTCCTTAGGCCTCAAACCTCAACCCTCAACTCTCAGAACTCATCCTCAATCCTCAATCCTCAATCCTCAAGCCTCAATCCTCAATCTTCAATCCTCAATACTCAATCTTCAATCCTCAATCCTCAATCCTCAATACTCAACCATCAATCCTCAATTCTCAATACACAATAAAATATCCTGAATTTTCAGGATTCAATACTCAAACCTCAACGCTCAACCCTCAGCCCTCATCCTCAATCCTCAATCCTCAATCCTCAATCCTCAATATTCAATCCTCAATACTCAATCTTCAATCCTCAATCCTCAATCCTCAATCCTCAATCCCCAATCCTCAGATATCAATCATCAATCTTCAATACTCAGTCGTCAATCCTCAGTCCTCAATCCTCAATCCCCAATCCTCGTTCCTCAAACCTCAATCCTCAACCCTCAGTCCTCATGCTCAATTCTCAATTCTCAATACTCAATCCTCAATCCTCAATCCTCAATCCTCAATAATCAATCTCCAATCCTAGTTCCTCAGTTCCCAATCCTCAATCCTTAAACCTCTATCTTGAATCCTCAATCCCCAGGCCTCAAACTTCAATCCTCAATGCTCAATCCTCAATCCTCAGTCGTCAGTCCTCAATCCTCAATCCTCAATCCTCAAACCTCAATCCTCAACCGACAGTCCTCGTCCTCAATCCTCAACCCTCAATCCTCAGTCCTCAATCTTCAATCCTCAATACTCAATCTTCAATCCTCAATCCTCAATCATCAATCCTCAATCTTCAATCCTCAATCCTCAATCCTCAATCCTCAATACTCATTCTTCAATCCTCAACGCCCAATCCTCAATCTTCAATCCTCAATCCTCAATCCTCAATTCTCAATCCTCAATCCTCAGTCCTCAGTCCTCAAACCTCAATCCTCAACCCTCAGGCCTCATCCTCAATCCTCAATCCTCAACCCTCAATCCTCAATCTTCAATCCTCAATACTCAGTCTTCAATACTCAATCCTCAATTCTCAATCATCAATACTGAATCCTCAATCGTCAATCCTCAATCCCCAATCCTCAATCTTCAATCCTCAATCCTCAATCCTCAATCCTCAATCCTCAATACTCAAACCTCAATCGTCAATCCTCAATCCTCAATGTTCAATCCGCAATACCCAATCCTCAATCTTCAATCCTCAATCCTCCATCCCCAATCCTCAATCCTCAATCCTCATTCATCAATCCTCAATACCCAATCCTTAATCTTGAATCCTCAATCCTCAATCCTCAATTCTCAACCCTCAATCCTCAGTCCTCAGTCCTCAAACCTCAATCCTCAAACCTCAGCCCTCATCCTCAATCCTCAATCCTCAATCCTCAGTCCTCAATCTTCAATCCTCAATACTCAATCTTCAATCCTCAATACCCAATCCTGAATCTTCAATCCTCAATCCTCAATCCTCAATTCTCAATCCTCAATCCTCGTTCCTCAAACCTCAACCCTCAACCCTCAGTCCTCATACTCAATTCTCAATTCTCAATCCTCAATCCTCAATCCTCAATCATCAATCCTCAATAATCAATCTCCAATCCTAGATCCTCAATGCCCAATCCTCAATCTTCAATCCTCAATACTCAATCCTCAATTCTCAATGCTCAATCCTCAATCCTCAGACCTCAAACATCAATATTCAACACACGGACCTGGTCCTCAATCCACAACCCTCAATCCTCAATCCTCAATCTTCAATCATCAATACTCAATCTTCAATCCTCAATCCTCAACCCTCAATCCTCAATCCTCAATCCTCAATCTTCAGTCCTCAATACCCAATCTTCAATCCTCAATCCTCAATCCACAATCCTCAATCCTCATTCTTCAATCCTCAACACCCAATCCTCTATCTTCAATGCTCAACCTTCAATCCACAATTCTCAATCCACAATCCTCAATCCTCAGACCTCAAACATCAATACTCAACCCTCGGTCCTCGTCCTCAATCCACAATCCTCAATCCTCAATCCTCAACCTTCAATCATCAATATTCAATCTTCAATCCTCAATCCTCAAAACTCATTCCTCAATCCTCATTCCTCAATCTTTAATCCTCAATCCTCAATACTCAATCCCCAATACTCAATCCTCAATCCTCAATCCTCAATCCTCAATGTTCAATCCGGAATACCCAATCCTCAATCTTCAATACTCAATCTTCAATCCTCAATCCTCAATTCTCAATCCTCAGTACTCATTCTTCAATCCTCAATACCCAATCCTCAATCTTCAATTCTCAATCCTCAATCCTCGATTCCCAGTCCTCAATCGTCAATCCTCAGACCACAAACATCAATATTCAACCCTCGGTCCTCGTCCTCAATCCACAATCCTCAATCCTCAATCCTCAACCTTCAATCATCAATATTCAATTTTCAATCCTCAATCCTCAAAACTCAATCCTCAATCCTCATTCCTCAATCTTTAATCCTCAATCCTCAATACTCAATCCTCGATCCTATATCTTCAACCCTCAATACTCAATCTTCAATCCTCAATCCTCAATCCTCAATCATCAATCTTCAATCCTCAATCCTCAAAACTCAATCCTCAATCCTCAATCCTCAATCTTCAATCCTCAATCCTCAATCCTCAATCCTCAATCCTCAATTCTCAATCCTCAATCCTCAATCCTCAGAACTCAAACATCAATACTCCGCCCTCAGTCCTCGTTCTCAATCCACAACTCTCAATCCTCGATCCTCAATCTTCAATCATCAATATTCAATCTTCAATCCTCAATCCTCAATACTCAATGTTCAATCCCCAATACGCAATCCTCAATCTTCAATCCTCAATCCTCAATACTCAACCTTCAGTCCTCAATCCTCAATCCTCGATTCCCAACCATCAATCCTCAATTCTCAATACTCAATAGAATATCCTGAATTTCCAGTATTCAATGCTCAAACCTCAACCCTCAACCCTCAGCCCTCATCTTCAATCCTCAATCCTCAATCCTCAATCCTCAATATTCAATCCTCAATACTCAATCTTCAATCCTCAATCCTCAATCCTCAATCCTCAATCCTCAATACTCAATCCTCAATCGTCAATCCTCAATCTTCAATACTCAATCCCCAATCCTCAATCCTCAATCCTCAATACTAAACCATCAACCCTCAATTCTCAATACTCAATAGAATATCCTGAATTCTCAGGGTTCAATACTCAAACCTCAATCCTCAACCCTCAGCCCTCAGCCCTCATTCTCCATCCTCAATCCTCAATCCTCAATCCTCAATCTTCAATCCCCAATACTCAATCTTCAATCCTCAATCCTCAATCCTCAATCCTCAATCCTCAATCCTCAGTCATCAATACTCAATCTTCAATACTCAATCTTCAATCCTCAATACACAATACTCAATCCTCGATCCTCAATCCTCAATCCTCAAACCTCAATCCTCAACCCTCAGTCCTCATCCTCAATTCACAATTCTCAATCCTCAATCCTCAATCCCCAATCCTCAACCTTCAATACTCAATCCTCAATCCTCAGTCCTCAATCCTCAATACTCATTCTTCAATCCTCAACGCCCAATCCTCAATCTTCAATCCTCAATCCTCAATCCTCAATTCTCAATCCTCAATCCTCAGTCCTCAGTCCTCAAACCTATATCCTCAAACCGCAGCCTTCATCCTCAATCCTCAATCCTCAATCCTCAATCCTCAATCTTCAATCCTCAATACTCAATTTTCAATCCTCAATCCTCAGTCCACAAACCTCAATTCTGAAACCTCAATCCTGCATCCTCAATCTTCAGCCCTCAGTCCTCAACAATCAGTTGTCAATCCTCAATCCCCAATAGAATATCCTCAATTCACAGTTTTCAATACGCAATACTCAATCTGCAATCTTCAAATCTCTATCCACAAACATCAATTCTCATCACTCAACCCTGAACGCCTCAGTCCTCAATCCTCAATGTTCAACCCGCAATACCCAATCCTCAATCGTCAATCCTCAATCCCCAATCCTCAATCTTCAATCCTCAATCCTCAATCCTCAATCCTCAATCCTCAATACTCAATCCTCAATCGTCAATCCTGAATCTTCAATACTCAATACTCAATCCTCAATCCTCAATCCTCAATCCTCAATCCTCAATACTCAACAATCAACCCTCAATTCTCAATACTCAATAGAATATCCTGAATTCTCAGGGTTCAATACTCAAACCTCAAACCTCAACCCTCAGCCCTCAGACCTCATTCTCCATCCTCAATCCTCAATCCTCAATCCTCAATCCTCAGTCATCAATCCTCAATCTTCAATACTCAATCGTCAATCCTCAGTCCTCAATCCTCAATCCCCTATCCTCGTTCCTCAAACCTGAATCCTCAACCCTTAGTCCTCACCCTCAGTTCTCAATTCTCAATCCTCAATCCTCAATCCTCAATCATCAATCCTCAATCCTCAATCCTCAATTCTCAATCCTCAATCCTCAATCCTCAGGCCTCAAACATCAATACTGAGCCCTCAGTCCTCGTCCTCAATCCACAACCCTCAATCCTCGATCCTCAATCTTCAATCATCAATATTCAATGTTCAATCCTCAATCCTCAATACTCAATGTTCAATCCTCAATACGCAATCCTCAATCTTCAATCCTCAATCCTCAATACTCAACCTTCAATCCTCAATCCTCAATCCTCAATCCTCAATCCTCAATCCTCAGTCATCAATCCTCAATCTTCAATACTCAATCGTCAATCCTCAGTCCTCAATCTTCAATCCCCTATCCTCGTTCCTCAAACCTCAATCCTCAACCCTTAGTCCTCACCCTCAATTCTCAATTCTCAATCCTCAATCCTCAATCCTCAATCTTCAATCCTCAATAATCAATCTCCAATCCTACATCCTCAATCCCCAATCCTCAATCCTTAATCCTCAATCTTCAATCCTCAATCCCTAGTCCTCAAACTTCAATCCTCAATGGTCAATCCTCAATCCTCAGTCCTCAGTCCTCAATCATCAATCCTCAATCCTCAAACCTCAAACCTCAACCGTCAGTCCTCGTCCTCAATCCTCAACACTCAATCCTCAATCCTCAACCTTCAATCCCCAATACTCAATCTTTAATTCTCAATCCTCAATCCTCAATCCTCAATCTTCAATCCTCAATCCTCAATCCTCAATCCTCAGTCATCAATCCTCAATCCTCAATCCTCAACATTCAATCCTCAATACTCAATCTTCAACCCTCAATCCTCAATCCCGAATTCTCAATCCTCAATCCTGATCCTCAATCCTCAATATTCCATCCTCAATCCTCAATCTTCAATCCACAATACTCAACCTTCAATCCTGAATCATCAATCCTCAATCCCCAATCCTCAATCCTCAATCGTCAGGCTTCAGTACTCAATACTCAATCTTCAATCCTCAATCCTAAATCCTCATTCCTCAATCCTCAATCCTCAATCCTCTATCCTCAATCATCAATCCTCAATCTTCAATACTCAATCCTCAATCTTCAATCCTCAATCCTCAATACTCAATCCTCAATCCTCAATCTTCAATCCTCAATACTCAATCTTCAATCCTCGGTCCTCAATCCTCAATCGTCAATCTCCAATCCTGAATACTCAACCTTCAATCCTCAATCCTCAATCCTCGATTCGCAACCATCAATCCTCAATTCTCAATACTCAATAGAATATCCTGAATTTCCAGTATTCAATGCTCAAACCTCAACCCTCAACCCTCAGCCCTCATCCTCAATCCTCAATCCTCAATCCTCAATGCTCAATATTCAATCCTCAATACTCAATCTTCAATCCTCAATCCTCAATCCTCAATCCTCAATCCTCAATACTCAATCCTCAATCGTCAATCCTCAATCTTCAATACTCAATCCCCAATCCTCAATCCTCAATCCTCAATACTAAACCATCAACCCTCAATTCTCAATACTCAATAGAATATCCTGAATTCTCAGGGTTCAATACTCATACCTCAATCCTCAACCCTCAGCCCTCAGCCCTCATTCTCCATCCTCAATCCTCAATCCTCAATCCTCAATCTTCAATCCCCAATACTCAATCTTCAATCCTCAATCCTCAATCCTCAATCCTCAATCCTCAATCCTCAGTCATTAATACTCAATCTTCAATACTCAATCTTCAATCCTCAATACACAATCCTCAATCCTCGATCCTCAATCCTCAATCCTCAAACCTCAATCCTCAACCCTCAGTCCTCATCCTCAATTCACAATTCTCAATCCTCAATCCTCAATCCCCAATCCTCAACCTTCAATACTCAATCCTCAATCCTCAGTCCTCAATCCTCAATACTCATTCTTCAATCCTCAACGCCCAATCCTCAATCTTCAATCCTCAATCCTCAATCCTCAATTCTCAATCCTCAATCCTCAGTCCTCAGTCCTCAAACCTATATCCTCAAACCGCAGCCTTCATCCTCAATCCTCAATCCTCAATCCTCAATCCTCAATCTTCAATCCTCAATACTCAATTTTCAATCCTCAATCCTCAGTCCACAAACCTCAATTCTGAAACCTCAATCCTGCATCCTCAATCTTCAGCCCTCAGTCCTCAACAATCAGTTGTCAATCCTCAATCCCCAATAGAATATCCTCAATTCACAGTTTTCAATACGCAATACTCAATCTGCAATCTTCAAATCTCTATCCACAAACATCAATTCTCATCACTCAACCCTGAACGCCTCAGTCCTCAATCCTCAATGTTCAACCCGCAATACCCAATCCTCAATCGTCAATCCTCAATCCCCAATCCTCAATCTTCAATCCTCAATCCTCAATCCTCAATCCTCAATCCTCAATACTCAATCCTCAATCGTCAATCCTGAATCTTCAATACTCAATCCTCAATCCTCAATCCTCAATCCTCAATACTCAACCATCAACCCTCAATTCTCAATACTCAATAGAATATCCTGAATTCTCAGGGTTCAATACTCAAACCTCAAACCTCAACCCTCAGCCCTCAGACCTCATTCTCCATCCTCAATCCTCAATCCTCAATCCTCAATCTTCAATCCCCAATACTCAATCTTCAATCCTCAATCCTCAATCCTCAATCCTCAATCTTCAGTCCTCAAACCTCAATCCTTATTCCTCAATACTGAATCCTCAATCTTCAGCCCTCAGTCCTCAACAATCACTTGTCAATCCCCATTCCTCAGTAGAATATCCTCAATTCACAGGTTTCAATACTCAATACTCAACCTGCAATCTTAAAATCTCTATCTACAAACATCAATTCTCATCACTCAACCCTCAACACTCAGTCCCCAATCCTCAAACTTCAATCCTCAATCCTCAATCCTCAATCCTCAATCTGCAATCCTCAATACTCAATCTTCAATCCTCGGTCCTCAATCCTCAATCGTCAATCTCCAATCCTGAATACTCAACCTTCAATCCTCAATCCTCAATCCTCGATTCCCAACCATCAATCCTCAATTCTCAATACTCACTAGAATATCCTGAATTTTCAGTATTCAATGCTCAAACCTCAACCCTCAACCCTCAGCCCTCATCCTCAATCCTCAATCCTCAATCCTCAATCCTCAATATTCAATCCCCAATCCTCAATCTTCAATCCTCAATCCTCAATCCTCAATCCTCAATCCTCAATACTCAATCCTCAATCGTCAATCCTCAATCTTCAATACTCAATCCTCAATCCTCAATCCTCAATCCTCAATACTCAACCATCAACCCTCAATTCTCAATACTCAATAGAATATCCTGAATTCTCAGGGTTCAATACTCAAACCTCAATCCTCAACCCTCAGCCCTCAGACCTCATTCTCCATTCTCAATCCTCAATCCTCAATCCTCAATCTTCAATCCCCAATACTCAATCTTCAATCCTCAATCCTCAATCCTCAATCCTCAATCCTGAATCCTCAGTCATCGATACTCAATCTTCAATACTCAATCTTCAATCCTCAATACACAATCCTCAATCCTCAATCCTCAATCCTCAATCCTCAAACCTCAATCCTCAACCCTCAGTCCTCATCCTCAATTCTCAATTCTCAATCCTCAATCCTCAATCCCCAATCCTCATCCTTCAATACTCAATCCTCAATCCTCAGTCCTCAATCCTCAACCTTCAATCCTCAATACTCTATCTTCAATCTTCAATCCTCAATCCTCAATCCTCAATCCTCAATTCTCAATTCTCAATTCTCAATCCTCAATCTTCAATCCTTAATATTCAATTTTCAATCCTCAATCCTCAATCCTCAACCCTCAATCCTCAATCGTCAATCCTCAATCCTCAATCCTCAATCTTCAATCCTCAATCCTCAATCCTCAATCCTCAATCCTCAATCCTCAATCTTCAGTCCTCAATACTCAATCCTCAATCCTCAGTCCTCAATCCGCAATGTTCAATCCGCAATACCCAATCCACAATCGTCAATACTCTATCCCCAATCCTCAATCTTCAATCCTCAATCCTCAATCTTTAATCCTCAACCCTCAACCCTCAATTCTCAATCCTCGTTCTTCAATCCTCAATACCCAATCCTCAATATTCAATCCTCAATCCTCAATCCTCAATCCTCAATTCTCAATCCTTAATCCTCATTCCTCAATCCTCAATCCCCAATCCTCATTCTTCAAACCTCAATCCTCAACCCTCAGTACTCATCCTCAATTCTCAATTCTCAATCCCCAATCCTCAATGCTCAATATTCAATCATCAATCCTCAATCTTCAATCCCCAATACTCAATCTTCAATCCTCAATCCTCAATCCTCAATCCTCAAGCTTCAGCCCTCAGTCCTCAACAATCACTTGTCAATCCCCATTCCTCAGTAGAATATCCTCAATTCACAGGTTTCAATACTCAATACTCAACCTGCAATCTTAAAATCTCTATCTACAAACATCAATTCTCATCACTCAACCCTCAACACTCAGTCCCCAATCCTCAAACTTCAATCCTCAATCCTCAATCCTCAATCCTCAATCCTCAATCTGCAATCCTCAATACTCAATCTTCAATCCTCGGTCCTCAATCCTCAATCGTCAATCTCCAATCCTGAATACTCAACCTTCAATCCTCTATCCTCAATCCTCGATTCCCAACCATCAATCCTCAATTCTCAATACTCAATAGAATATCCTGAATTTTCAGTATTCAATGCTCAAACCTCAACCCTCAACCCTCAGCCCTCATCCTCAATCCTCAATCCTCAATCCTCAATCCTCAATATTCAATCCCCAATCCTCAATCTTCAATCCTCAATCCTCAATCCTCAATCCTCAATCCTCAATACTCAATCCTCAACCGTCAATCCTCAATCTTCAATACTCAATCCTCAATCCTCAATCCTCAATCCTCAATACTCAACCATCAACCCTCAATTCTCAATACTCAATAGAATATCCTGAATTCTCAGGGTTCAATACTCAAACCTCAATCCTCAACCCTCAGCTCTCAGACCTCATTCTCCATCCTCAATCCTCAATCCTCAATCCTCAATCTTCAATCCCCAATACTCAATCTTCAATACTCAATCTTCAATCCTCAATACACAATCCTCAATCCTCAATCCTCAATCCTCAATCCTCAAACCTCAATCCTCAACCGACAGTCCTCGTCCTCAATCCTCAACCCTCAATCCTCAGTCCTCAATCTTCAATCCTCAATACTCAATCTTCAATCCTCAATCCTCAATCCTCAATCCTCAATCTTCAATCCTCAATCCTCAATCCTCAATCCTCAATACTCATTCTTCAATCCTCAACGCCCAATCCTCAATCTTCAATCCTCAATCCTCAATCCTCAATTCTCAATCCTCAATCCTCAGTCCTCAGTCCTCAAACCTCAATCCTCAACCCTCAGGCCTCATCCTCAATCCTCAATCCTCAACCCTCAATCCTCAATCTTCAATCCTCAATACTCAGTCTTCAATACTCAATCCTCAATTCTCAATCATCAATACTGAATCCTCAATCGTCAATCCTCAATCCCCAATCCTCAATCTTCAATCCTCAATCCTCAATACTCAATCCTCAATCCTCAATACTCAAACCTCAATCGTCAATCCTCAATCCTCAATGTTCAATCCGCAATACCCAATCCTCAATCTTCAATCCTCAATCCTCCATCCCCAATCCTCAATCCTCAATCCTCATTCATCAATCCTCAATACCCAATCCTTAATCTTGAATCCTCAATCCTCAATCCTCAATTCTCAACCCTCAATCCTCAGACCTCAGTCCTCAAACCTCAATCCTCAAACCTCAGCCCTCATCCTCAATCCTCAATCCTCAATCCTCAGTCCTCAATCTTCAATCCTCAATACTCAATCTTCAATCCTCAATACCCAATCCTGAATCTTCAATCCTCAATCCTCAATCCTCAATTCTCAATTCTCAATCCTCGTTCCTCAAACCTCAACCCTCAACCCTCAGTCCTCATACTCAATTCTCAATTCTCAATCCTCAATCCTCAATCCTCAATCATCAATCCTCAATAATCAATCTCCAATCCTAGATCCTCAATGCCCAATCCTCAATCTTCAATCCTCAATACTCAATCCTCAATTCTCAATGCTCAATCCTCAATCCTCAGACCTCAAACATCAATATTCAACACACGGACCTGGTCCTCAATCCACAACCCTCAATCCTCAATCCTCAATCTTCAATCATCAATACTCAATCTTCAATCCTCAATCCTCAACCCTCAATCCTCAATCCTCAATCCTCAACCTTTAATCCTCAATCCTCAATCCTCAATCCTCAATCCTAAACTTTCAACCCTCAATACTCAATCTTCAATCCTCAATCCTCAATCTTCAATCCTCAATCCTCAATCCTCAATCCTCAATCTTCAGTCCTCAATACTCAATCTTCAATCCTCAATCCTCAATCCTCAATCCTCAATCCTCATTCTTCAATCCTCAACACCCAATCCTCAATCTTCAATGCTCAACCTTCAATCCACAATTCTCAATCCACAATCCTCAATCCTCAGACCTTAAACATCAATACTCAACCCTCGGTCCTCGTCCTCAATCCACAATCCTCAATCCTCAATCCTCAACCTTCAATCATCAATATTCAATCTTCAATCCTCAATCCTCAAAACTCATTCCTCAATCCTCATTCCTCAATCTTTAATCCTCAATCCTCAATACTCAATCCCCAATACTCAATCCTCAATCCTCAATCCTCAATCCTCAATGTTCAATCCGGAATACCCAATCCTCAATCTTCAATACTCAATCTTCAATCCTCAATCCTCAATTCTCAATCCTCAGTACTCATTCTTCAATCCTCAATACCCAATCCTCAATCTTCAATTCTCAATCCTCAATCCTCGATTCCCAGTCCTCAATCGTCAATCCTCAGACCACAAACATCAATATTCAACCCTCGGTCCTCGTCCTCAATCCACAATCCTCAATCCTCAATCCTCAACCTTCAATCATCAATATTCAATCTTCAATCCTCAATCCTCAAAACTCAATCCTCAATCCTCATTCCTCAATCTTTAATCCTCAATCCTCAATACTCAATCCTCGATCCTATATCTTCAACCCTCAATACTCAATCTTCAATCCTCAATCCTCAATCCTCAATCATCAATCTTCAATCCTCAATCCTCAAAACTCAATCCTCAATCCTCAATCCTCAATCTTCAATCCTCAATCCTCAATCCTCAATCCTCAATCCTCAATTCTCAATCCTCAATCCTCAATCCTCAGAACTCAAACATCAATACTCCGCCCTCAGTCCTCGTTCTCAATCCACAACTCTCAATCCTCGATCCTCAATCTTCAATCATCAATATTCAATCTTCAATCCTCAATCCTCAATACTCAATGTTCAATCCCCAATACGCAATCCTCAATCTTCAATCCTCAATCCTCAATACTCAACCTTCAGTCCTCAATCCTCAATCCTCGATTCCCAACCATCAATCCTCAATTCTCAATACTCAATAGAATATCCTGAATTTCCAGTATTCAATGCTCAAACCTCAACCCTCAACCCTCAGCCCTCATCCTCAATCCTCAATCCTCAATCCTCAATCCTCAATATTCAATCCTCAATACTCAATCTTCAATCCTCAATCCTCAATCCTCAATCCTCAATCCTCAATACTCAATCCTCAATCGTCAATCCTCAATCTTCAATACTCAATCCCCAATCCTCAATCCTCAATCCTCAATACTAAACCATCAACCCTCAATTCTCAATACTCAATAGAATATCCTGAATTCTCAGGGTTCAATACTCAAACCTCAATCCTCAACCCTCAGCCCTCAGCCCTCATTCTCCATCCTCAATCCTCAATCCTCAATCCTCAATCTTCAATCCCCAATACTCAATCTTCAATCCTCAATCCTCAATCCTCAATCCTCAATCCTCAATCCTCAGTCATCAATACTCAATCTTCAATACTCAATCTTCAATCCTCAATACACAATCCTCAATCCTCGATCCTCAATCCTCAATCCTCAAACCTCAATCCTCAACCCTCAGTCCTCATCCTCAATTCACAATTCTCAATCCTCGATCCTCAATCCCCAATCCTCAACCTTCAATACTCAATCCTCAATCCTCAATTCTCAATCCTCAATCCTCAGTCCTCAGTCCTCAAACCTATATCCTCAAGCCGCAGCCTTCATCCTCAATCCTCAATCCTCAATCCTCAATCCTCAATCTTCAATCCTCAATACTCAATTTTCAATCCTCAATCCTCAGTGCACAAACCTCAATTCTGAAACCTCAATCCTGCATCCTCAATCTTCAGCCCTCAGTCCTCAACAATCAGTTGTCAATCCTCAATCCCCAATAGAATATCCTCAATTCACAGTTTTCAATACGCAATACTCAATCTGCAATCTTCAAATCTCTATCCACAAACATCAATTCTCATCACTCAACCCTGAACGCCTCAGTCCTCAATCCTCAATGTTCAACCCGCAATACCCAATCCTCAATCGTCAATCCTCAATCCCCAATCCTCAATCTTCAATCCTCAATCCTCAATCCTCAATCCTCAATCCTCAATACTCAATCCTCAATCGTCAATCCTGAATCTTCATTACTCAATCCTCAATCCTCAATCCTCAATCCTCAATACTCAACCATCAACCCTCAATTCTCAATACTCAATAGAATATCCTGAATTCTCAGGGTTCAATACTCAAACCTCAAACCTCAACCCTCAGCCCTCAGACCTCATTCTCCATCCTCAATCCTCAATCCTCAATCCTCAATCTTCAATCCCCAATACTCAATCTTCAATCCTCAATCCTCAATCCTCAATCCTCAATCTTCAGTCCTCAAACCTCAATCCTTATTCCTCAATACTGAATCCTCAATCTTCAGCCCTCAGTCCTCAACAATCACTTGTCAATCCCCATTCCTCAGTAGAATATCCTCAATTCACAGGTTTCAATACTCAATACTCAACCTGCAATCTTAAAATCTCTATCTACAAACATCAATTCTCATCACTCAACCCTCAACACTCAGTCCCCAATCTTCAAACTTCAATCCTCAATCCTCAATCCTCAATCCTCAATCTGCAATCCTCAATACTCAGTCTTCAATCCTCGGTCCTCAATCCTCAATCGTCAATCTCCAATCCTGAATACTCAACCTTCAATCCTCAATCCTCAATCCTCGATTCCCAACCATCAATCCTCAATTCTCAATACTCAATAGAATATCCTGAATTTTCAGTATTCAATGCTCAAACCTCAACCCTCAACCCTCAGCCCTCATCCTCAATCCTCAATCCTCAATCCTCAATCCTCAATATTCAATCCCCAATCCTCAATCTTCAATCCTCAATCCTCAATCCTCAATCCTCAATCCTCAATACTCAATCTTCAATCGTCAATCCTCAATCTTCAATACTCAATCCTCAATCCTCAATCCTCAATCCTCAATACTCAACCATCAACCCTCAATTCTCAATACTCAATAGAATATCCTGAATTCTCAGGGTTCAATACTCAAACCTCAATCCTCAACCCTCAGCCCTCAGACCTCATTCTCCATCCTCAATCCTCAATCCTCAATCCTCAATCTTCAATCCCCAATACTCAACCTTCAATCCTCAATCCTCAATCCTCAATCCTCAATCCTGAATCCTCAGTCATTGATACTCAATCTTCAATACTCAATCTTCAATCCTCAATACACAATCCTCAATCCTCAATCCTCAATCCTCAATCCTCAAACCTCAATCCTCAACCCTCAGTCCTCATCCTCAATTCTCAATTCTCAATCCTCAATCCTCAATCCCCAATCCTCAACCTTCAATACTCAATCCTCAATCCTCAGTCCTCAATCCTCAACCTTCAATCCTCAATACTCTATCTTCAATCTTCAATCTTCAGTCCTCAATACTCAATCCTCAATCCTCAGTCCTCAATCCGCAATGTTCAATCCGCAATACCCAATCCACAATCGTCAATACTCTATCCCCAATCCTCAATCTTCAATCCTCAATCCTCAATCTTTAATCCTCAACCCTCAACCCTCAATTCTCAATCCTCGTTCTTCAATCCTCAATACCCAATCCTCAATATTCAATCCTCAATCCTCAATCCTCAATCCTCAATTCTCAATCCTTAATCCTCATTCCTCAATCCTCAATCCCCAATCCTCATTCTTCAAACCTCAATCCTCAACCCTCAGTACTCATCCTCAATTCTCAATTCTCAATCCCCAATCCTCAATGCTCAATCTTCAATCATCAATACTCAATCTTCAATCCTCAATACTGAGTCTTCAATCCTCAATCCTCAATCCTCAATCTTCAATCCTCAGTCCCCAATCCTCAATCTTCAATCCTCTATCCTCAATCCTCAATCCTCAATCCTCAATCCACAGTCCTTAGGCCTCAAACCTCAACCCTCAACTCTCAGAACTCATCCTCAATCCTCAATCCTCAATCCTCAAGCCTCAATCCTCAATCTTCAATCCTCAATACTCAATCTTCAATCCTCAATCCTCAATCCTCAATACTCAACCATCAATCCTCAATTCTCAATACACTATAAAATATCCTGAATTTTCAGGATTCAATACTCAAACCTCAACGCTCAACCCTCAGCCCTCATCCTCAATCCTCAATCCTCAATCCTCAATCCTCAATATTCAATCCTCAATACTCAATCTTCAATCCTCAATCCTCAATCCTCAATCCTCAATCCCCAATCCTCAGATATCAATCCTCAATCTTCAATACTCAGTCGTCAATCCTCAGTCCTCAATCCTCAATCCCCAATCCTCGTTCCTCAAACCTCAATCCTCAACCCTCAGTCCTCATGCTCAATTCTCAATTCTCAATACTCAATCCTCAATCCTCAATCTTCAATCCTCAATAATCAATCTCCAATCCTAGTTCCTCAGTTCCCAATCCTCAATCCTTAAACCTCTATCTTGAATCCTCAATCCCCAGGCCTCAAACTTCAATCCTCAATGCTCAATCCTCAATCCTCAGTCGTCAGTCCTCAATCCTCAATCCTCAATCCTCAAACCTCAATCCTCAACCGACAGTCCTCGTCCTCAATCCTCAACCCTCAATCCTCAGTCCTCAATCTTCAATCCTCAATACTCAATCTTCAATCCTCAATCCTCAATCCTCAATCCTCAATCTTCAATCCTCAATCCTCAATCCTCAATCCTCAATACTCATTCTTCAATCCTCAACGCCCAATCCTCAATCTTCAATCCTCAATCCTCAATCCTCAATTCTCAATCCTCAATCCTCAGTCCTCAGTCCTCAAACCTCAATCCTCAACCCTCAGGCCTCATCCTCAATCCTCAATCCTCAACCCTCAATCCTCAATCTTCAATCCTCAATACTCAGTCTTCAATACTCAATCCTCAATTCTCAATCATCAATACTGAATCCTCAATCGTCAATCCTCAATCCCCAATCCTCAATCTTCAATCCTCAATCCTCAATCCTCAATCCTCAATCCTCAATACTCAATTCTCAATCGTCAATCCCCAATCTTCAATACTCAATCCTCAATCCTCAATCCTCAATCCTCAATAGTCAACCATAAATCCTCAATTCTCAATACTCAATTGCATATCGTGAATTCTCAGGGTTCAATACTCAAGCCTCAATCCTCAACCCTCAGCACTCAGCCCTCATCCTCCATCCTCAATCCTCAATCCTCAATCCTCAATCTTCAATCCCCAATACTCAATCTTCAACCCTCAATCCTCAATCCTCAATCCTCAATCCTCAATCCTCAGTCATCAATAGTCAATCTTCAATACTCAATCTTCAAACCTCAATACACAATCCTCAATCCTCAATCCTCAGTCCTCAATCCTCAATCCTCAAACCTCAATCCTCAACCCTCAGTCCTCATCCTCAATTCTCAATTCTCAATCCTCTATCCTCAATCCCCAATCCTCAACCTTCAATCCTCAATCCTCAATCCTCAGTCCTCAATCCTCAACCTTCACTCCTCAATACCCAATCCTCAATCTTCAATCCTCAATCCTCAATCCTCAATTCTCAATCCTCAATCCTCAATCCTCAATCCTCAATCCCCAATCCTCATTCTTCAAACCTCAATCCTCAACCCTCAGTCCTCATCCTCAATTCTCAATTCTCAATCCTCAATCCTCAAACCTCAATATTCAAAACTCAATATTCAATCTCCAAACCTAGATCCCCAATTCCCAATCCTCAATCTTCAATCCTCAATCCTCAATCCTCAATTCTCAATCCTCAATCCTCAATCCTTAGACCTCAAACATCAATATTCAACACTCGGACCTGTTCCTCATTCCACAACCCTCAATCCTCAATCCTCAATCTTCAATCATCAATACTCAATCTTCAGTCCTCAATCCTCAACCCCCAATCCTCAGTCCTCAATCCTCTATCTTTAATCCTGAATCCTCAATCCTCAATCCTCAATCCTAAACCTTCAACCCTCAATACTCAATCTTCAATCCTCAATCCTCAATCCTCAATCCTCAATCTTCAGTGCTCAATACTCAATCTTCAATCCTCAATCCTCAATCCTCAATCCTCAATCCTCATTCTTCAATCCTCAACACCCAATCCTCAATCTTCAATTCTCAACCTTCAATCCACAATTCTCAATCCTCAATCCTCAATCCTCAGACCTCAAACATCAATACTCAACCCTCAGTCCTCGTCCTCAATCCACAACACTCAATCCTCGATCCTCAATCTTCAACCATCAATATTCAATTTTCAATACTCAATCGTCAATCCTCAATACTCATTCCTCAATCCTCAATGTTCAATCCTCAATACCCAATCCTCAATCTTCTATCCTCAATCCTCAATCCTCAATTCTCAATCCTCAATCCTCAATCTTCAGTCCTCAAACCTCAATCCTTATTCCTCAATACTGAATCCTCAATCTTCAGCCCTCAGTCCTCAACAATCACTTGTCAATCCCCATTCCTCAGTAGAATATCCTCAATTCACAGGTTTCAATACTCAATACTCAACCTGCAATCTTAAAATCTCTATCTACAAACATCAATTCTCATCACTCAACCCTCAACACTCAGTCCCCAATCCTCAAACTTCAATCCTCAATCCTCAATCCTCAATCCTCTATCCTCAATCTTCAATCCTCAATACTCAATCTTCAATCCTCGGTCCTCAATCCTCAATCGTCAATCCTCAATACCCAATCCTTAATCTTGAATCCTCAATCCTCAATCCTCAATTCTCAATCCACAATCCTCGTTCCTCAAACCTCAACCCTCAACCCTCAGTCCTCATACTCAATTCTCAATTCTCAATCCTCAATCCTCAATCCTCAACCTTTAATCCTCAATCCTCAATCCTCAATCCTCAATCCTAAACTTTCAACCCTCAATACTCAATCTTCAATCCTCAATCCTCAATCTTCAATCCTCAATCCTCAATCCTCTATCTTCAATCTTCAATCCTCAATACTCAATCTTCAATCCTCGGTCCTCAATCCTCAATCGTCAATCCTCAATACCCAATCCTTAATCTTGAATCCTCAATCCTCAATCCTCAATTCTCAACCCTCAATCCTCAGTCCTCAGTCCTCAAACCTCAATCCTCAAACCTCAGCCCTCATCCTCAATCCTCAACCCTCAAACCTCAATCCTCAGTCCTCAATCTTCAATCCTCAATACTCAATCTTCAATCCTCAATACCCAATCCTGAATCTTCAATCCTCAATCCTCAATCCTCAATTCTCAATCCACAATCCTCGTTCCTCAAACCTCAACCCTCAACCCTCAGTCCTCATACTCAATTCTCAATTCTCAATCCTCAATCCTCAATCCTCAATCATCAATCCTCAATAATCAATCTCCAATCCTAGATCCTCAATGCCCAATCCTCAATCTTCAATCCTCAATACTCAATCCTCAATTCTCAATGCTCAATCCTCAATCCTCAGACCTCAAACATCAATATTCAACACACGGACCTGGTCCTCAATCCACAACCCTCAATCCTCAATCCTCAATCTTCAATCATCAATACTCAATCTTCAATCCTCAATCCTCAACCCTCAATCCTCAATCCTCAATCCTCAACCTTTAATCCTCAATCCTCAATCCTCAATCCTCAATCCTCAATCCTAAACTTTCAACCCTCAATACTCAATCTTCAATCCTCAATCCTCAATCTTCAATCCTCAATCCTCAATCCTCAATCCTCAATCTTCAGTCCTCAATACTCAATCTTCAATCCTCAATCCTCAATCCTCAATCCTCAATCCTCATTCTTCAATCCTCAACACCCAATCCTCAATCTTCAATGCTCAACCTTCAATCCACAATTCTCAATCCACAATCCTCAATCCTCAGACCTCAAACAACAATACTCAACCCTCGGTCCTCGTCCTCAATCCACAATCCTCAATCCTCAATCCTCAACCTTCAATCATCAATATTCAATCTTCAATCCTCAATCCTCAAAACTCATTCCTCAATCCTCATTCCTCAATCTTTAATCCTCAATCCTCAATACTCAATCCCCAATACTCAATCCTCAATCCTCAATCCTCAATCCTCAATGTTCAATCCGGAATACCCAATCCTCAATCTTCAATACTCAATCTTCAATCCTCAATCCTCAATTCTCAATCCTCAGTACTCATTCTTCAATCCTCAATACCCAATCCTCAATCTTCAATTCTCAATCCTCAATCCTCGATTCCCAGTCCTCAATCGTCAATCCTCAGACCACAAACATCAATATTCAACCCTCGGTCCTCGTCCTCAATCCACAATCCTCAATCCTCAATCCTCAACCTTCAATCATCAATATTCAATCTTCAATCCTCAATCCTCAAAACTCAATCCTCAATCCTCATTCCTCAATCTTTAATCCTCAATCCTCAATACTCAATCCTCGATCCTATATCTTCAACCCTCAATACTCAATCTTCAATCCTCAATCCTCAATCCTCAATCATCAATCTTCAATCCTCAATCCTCAAAGCTCAATCCTCAATCCTCAATCCTCAATCTTCAATCCTCAATCCTCAATCCTCAATCCTCAATCCTCAATTCTCAATCCTCAATCCTCAATCCTCAGAACTCAAACATCAATACTCCGCCCTCAGTCCTCGTTCTCAATCCACAACTCTCAATCCTCGATCCTCAATCTTCAATCATCAATATTCAATCTTCAATCCTCAATCCTCAATACTCAATGTTCAATCCCCAACACGCAATCCTCAATCTTCAATCCTCAATCCTCAATACTCAACCTTCAGTCCTCAATCCTCAATCCTCGATTCCCAACCATCAATCCTCAATTCTCAATACTCAATAGTATATCCTGAATTTCCAGTATTCAATGCTCAAACCTCAACCCTCAACCCTCAGCCCTCATCCTCAATCCTCAATCCTCAATCCTCAATCCTCAATATTCAATCCTCAATACTCAATCTTCAATCCTCAATCCTCAATCCTCAATCCTTAATCCTCAATACTCAATCCTCAATCGTCAATCCTCAATCTTCAATACTCAATCCCCAATCCTCAATCCTCAATCCTCAATACTAAACCATCAACCCTCAATTCTCAATACTCAATAGAATATCCTGAATTCTCAGGGTTCAATACTCAAACCTCAATCCTCAACCCTCAGCCCTCAGCCCTCATTCTCCATCCTCAATCCTCAATCCTCAATCCTCAATCTTCAATCCCCAATACTCAATCTTCAATCCTCAATCCTCAATCCTCAATCCTCAATCCTCAATCCTCAGTCATCAATACTCAATCTTCAATACTCAATCTTCAATCCTCAATACACAATCCTCAATCCTCGATCCTCAATCCTCAATCCTCAAACCTCAATCCTCAACCCTCAGTCCTCATCCTCAATTCACAATTCTCAATCCTCAATCCTCAATCCCCAATCCTCAACCTTCAATACTCAATCCTCAATCCTCAGTCCTCAATCCTCAATACTCATTCTTCAATCCTCAACGCCCAATCCTCAATCTTCAATCCTCAATCCTCAATCCTCAATTCTCAATCCTCAATCCTCAGTCCTCAGTTCTCAAACCTATATCCTCAAACCGCAGCCTTCATCCTCAATCCTCAATCCTCAATGCTCAATCCTCAATCTTCAATCCTCAATACTCAATTTTCAATCCTCAATCCTCAGTCCACAAACCTCAATTCTGAAACCTCAATCCTGCATCCTCAATCTTCAGCCCTCAGTCCTCAACAATCAGTTGTCAATCCTCAATCCCCAATAGAATATCCTCAATTCACAGTTTTCAATACGCAATACTCAATCTGCAATCTTCAAATCTCTATCCACAAACATCAATTCTCATCACTCAACCCTGAACGCCTCAGTCCTCAATCCTCAATGTTCAACCCGCAATACCCAATCCTCAATCGTCAATCCTCAATCCCCAATCCTCAATCTTCAATCCTCAATCCTCAATCCTCAATCCTCAATCCTCAATACTCAATCCTCAATCGTCAATCCTGAATCTTCAATACTCTATACTCAATCCTCAATCCTCAATCCTCAATCCTCAATACTCAACCATCAACCCTCAATTCTCAATACTCAATAGAATATCCTGAATTCTCAGGGTTCAATACTCAAACCTCAAACCTCAACCCTCAGCCCTCAGACCTCATTCTCCATCCTCAATCCTCAATCCTCAATCCTCAATCCTCAGTCATCAATCCTCAATCTTCAATACTCAATCGTCAATCCTCAGTCCTCAATCCTCAATCCCCTATCCTCGTTCCTCAAACCTCAATCCTCAACCCTTAGTCCTCACCCTCAGTTCTCAATTCTCAATCCTCAATCCTCAATCCTCAGTCATCAATCCTCAATCCTCAATCCACAATTCTCAATCCTCAATCCTCAATCCTCAGACCTCAAACATCAATACTCAACCCTCAGTCCTCGTCCTCAGTCCACAACACTCAATCCTCGATCCTCAATCTTCAACCATCAATATTCAATTTTCAATACTCAATCGTCAATCCTCAATATTCATTCCTCAATCCTCAATGTTCAATCCTCAATACCCAATCCTCAATCTTCTATCCTCAATCCTCAATCCTCAATTCTCAATCCTCAATCCTCAATCTTCAGTCCTCAAACCTCAATCCTTATTCCTCAATACTGAATCCTCAATCTTCAGCCCTCAGTCCTCAACAATCACTTGTCAATCCCCATTCCTCAGTAGAATATCCTCAATTCACAAGTTTCAATACTCAATACTCAACCTGCAATCTTAAAATCTCTATCTACAAACATCAATTCTCATCACTCAACCCTCAACACTCAGTCCCCAATCCTCAAACTTCAATCCTCAATCCTCAATCCTCAATCCTCTATCCTCAATCTTCAATCCTCAATACTCAATCTTCAATCCTCAGTCCTCAATCCTCAATCGTCAATCTCCAATCCTGAATACTCAACCTTCAATCCTCAATCCTCAATCCTCGATTCCCAACCATCAATCCTCAATTCTCAATACTCAATAGAATATCCTGAATTTTCAGTATTCAATGCTCAAACCTCAACCCTCAACCCTCAGCCCTCATCCTCAATCCTCAATCCTCAATCCTCAATCCTCAATCCTCAATATTCAATCCTCAATACTCAATCTTCAATCCTCAATCCTCAATCCTCAATCCTCAATCCTCAGTCTTCAATCCCCAATACTCAATCTTCAATCCTCAATCCTCAATACTCAATCCTCAATCCTCAATCCTCAGTCATCAATACTCAATCTTCAATACTCAATCTGCAATCCTCAATACACAATCCTCAATCCTCAATCCTCAATCCTCAATCCTCAAACCTCAATCCTCAACCCTCAGTCCTCATCCTCAATTCTCAATTCTCAATCCTCAATCCTCAATCCCCAATCCTCAACCTTCAATACTCAATCCTCAATCCTCAGTCCTCAATCCTCAACCTTCAATCCTCAATACTCAATCTTCAATCTTCAATCCTCAATCCTCAATCCTCAATCCTCAATCCTCAATCCTCAATTGTCAATCCTCAATCCTCAATCCTCAGTCTTCAATCCTCAATCCTCAATCCTCAATCCTCAATCCTCAATCTTCAGTCCTCAATACTCAATCCTCAATCCCCAGTCCTCAATCCGCAATGTTCAATCCGCAATACCCAATCCTCAATCGTCAATCCTCTATCCCCAATCCTCAATCTTCAATCCTCAATCCTCAATCCTCAATCCTCAATCCTCAATACTCAATCCTCAATCGTCAATCCTCAATCCTCAATGTTCAATCCGCAATACCCAATCCTCAATCTTCAATCCTCAATCCTCCATCCCCAATCCTCAATCCTCAATCCTCATTCATCAATCCTCAATACCCAATCCTTAATCTTGAATCCTCAATCCTCAATCCTCAATTCTCAACCCTCAATCCTCAGTCCTCAGTCCTCAAACCTCAATCCTCAAACCTCAGCCCTCATCCTCAATCCGCAATCCTCAATCCTCAGTCCTCAATCTTCAATCCTCAATACTCAATCTTCAATCCTCAATACCCAATCCTGAATCTTCAATCCTCAATACTCAACCCTCAATTCTCAATGCTCAATCCTCAATCCTCAGACCTCAAACATCAATATTCAACACACGGACCTGGTCCTCAATCCACAACCCTCAATCCTCAATCCTCAGTCTTCAATCATCAATACTCAATCTTCAATCCTCAATCCTCAACCCTCAATCCTCAATCCTCAATCCTCAACCTTTAATCCTCAATCCTCAATCCTCAATCCTCAATCCTAAACTTTCAACCCTCAATACTCAATCTTCAATCCTCAATCCTCAATCTTCAATCCTCAATCCTCAATCCTCAATCCTCAATCTTCAGTCCTCAATACTCAATCTTCAATCCTCAATCCTCAATCCTCAATCCTCAATCCTCATTCTTCAATCCTCAACACCCAATCCTCAATCTTCAATGCTCAACCTTCAATCCACAATTCTCAATCCACAATCCTCAATCCTCAGACCTCAAACATCAATACTCAACCCTCGGTCCTCGTCCTCAATCCACAATCCTCAATCCTCAATCCTCAACCTTCAATCATCAATATTCAATCTTCAATCCTCAATCCTCAAAACTCAATCCTCAATCCTCATTCCTCAATCTTTAATCCTCAATCCTCAATACTCAATCCCCAATACTCAATCCTCAATCCTCAATCCTCAATCCTCAATGTTCAGTCCGGAATACCCAATCCTCAATCTTCAATACTCAATCTTCGATCCTCAATCCTCAATTCTCAATCCTCAGTACTCATTCTTCAATCCTCAATACCCAATCCTCAATCTTCAATTCTCAATCCTCAATCCTCGATTCCCAGTCCTCAATCGTCAATCCTCAGACCACAAACATCAATATTCAACCCTCGGTCCTCGTACTCTATCCACAATCCTCAATCCTCAATCCTCAACCTTCAATCATCAATATTCAATCTTCAATCCTCAATCCTCAAAACTCAATCCTCAATCCTCATTCCTCAATCTTTAATCCTCAATCCTCAATACTCAATCCTCGATCCTATATCTTCAACCCTCAATACTCAATCTTCAATCCTCAATCCTCAATCCTCAATCATCAATCTTCAATCCTCAATCCTCAATACTCAATCCTCAATCTTCAATCGTCAATCCTCAATCCTCAATTCTCAACCCTCAATCGTCAGTCCTGAGTCCTCAAACCTCAATCCTCAAACCTCAGCCCTCGTCCTCAATCCTCAATCCTCAATCCTCAATCCTCAATACCCAACCATCAATCCTCAATTCTCAATACTCAATAGAATATCCTGAATTTTCAGGATTCAATACTCAAACCTCAACCATCAACCCTCAGCCCTCATCCTCAATCCCCAATCCTCAATCCTAAATCCTCAATATTCAATCCTCTATACTCAATCTTCAATCCTCAATCCTCAATCCTCAATCCTCAATCCTCAATCCTCAATCCTCAGTCATCAATCATCAATCTTCAATACTCAATCGTCAATCCTCAGTCCTCAATCCTCAATCCCCAATCCTCGTTCCTCAAACCTCAATCCTCAACCCTCAGTCCTCATCTTCAATTCTCAACTCTCAATCCTCAATCCTCAATCCTCAATCTTCAATCCTCAATCCTCAATCCTCAATCCTCAATCTTCAATCCTCAATCCTCAATCCTCAATCCTCAAACCTCATTCTTCAATCCTCAACGCCCAATCCTCAATCTTCAGTCCTCAATCCACAATCCTCAATTCTCAATTCTCAATCCTCAGTCCTCAGTCCTCAAACCTCAATCCTCAACCCTCAGCCCTCAGCCCTCATCCTCAATCCTCAATACTCAACCCTCAATCCTCAATCTTCAATCCTCAATACTCAATCTTCAATACTCAATCCTCAATTCTCAATCCTCAATACTCAATCCTCAAACGTCAATCCTCCATCCCCAGTCCTCAATCTTCAATCGTCAATCCTCAATCCTCAATCCTCAATCCTCAACCTTCAATCCTTAATACTCAATCTTCAACCCTCAATCCTTAATCCCCAATTCTCAATACTCAATCCTCAATCCTCAATCCTCAATATTCAATCCTCAATAGTCCGTCTACAAAACTCAATCCTCAATCATCAATCTTCAATCCTCGTTCTTCTATCCTCAATACCCAATCCTCAATCTTCAATCCTCAATCCTCAATCCTCAACACTCAATCCTCAATCCTCAATCCTCAATACTCAATCCTCGATCTTCACTCCCCAATACTCAATCTTCAATCCTCAATCCTCAATCCTCAATCCTCAATTCTCAATCATCAATCGTCAGACTTCAGTACTCAATACTCAATCTTCAATCCTCAATCCTCAATCCTCATTCCTCAATACTCAATCCTGAATCCTCAATCCCCAATACTCAATCCTCAATCCTCAATCCTCAATCCTCAATCCTCAATCCTCAACCTTCAATCCTCGATACTCTATCTTCAACCCTCAATCCTCAATCCCGAATTCTCAATCCTCAATCCTCAATCCTCAATCCTCAATATTCAATCCTCAATCCTCAATCTTCAATCCTCAATACTCAACCTTCAGTCCTGAATCATCAATCCTCAATCCCCAATTCTCAATCCTCAATCGTCAGGCTTCAGTACTCAATACTCAATCTTCAATACTCAATCCTAAATCCTCATTCCTCAATCATCAACCCTCAGTCCTCATCCTCAATTCTCAATTCTCAATCCTCAATCCTCAATCTTCAATCCTCAATCCTCAATCCTCAATCCTCAATCTTCAGTCCTCAATACTCAATCTTCAATCCTCAATCCTCAATCCTCAATCCTCAATCCTCATTCTTCAATCCTCAACACCCAATCCTCAATCTTCAATGCTCAACCTTCAATCCACAATTCTCAATCCACAATCCTCAATCCTCAGACCTCAAACATCAATACTCAACCCTCGGTCCTCGTCCTCAATCCACAATCCTCAATCCTCAATCCTCAACCTTCAATCATCAATATTCAATCTTCAATCCTCAATCCTCAAAACTCAATCCTCAATCCTCATTCCTCAATCTTTAATCCTCAATCCTCAATACTCAATCCCCAATACTCAATCCTCAATCCTCAATCCTCAATCCTCAATGTTCAGTCCGGAATACCCAATCCTCAATCTTCAATACTCAATCTTCGATCCTCAATCCTCAATTCTCAATCCTCAGTACTCATTCTTCAATCCTCAATACCCAATCCTCAATCTTCAATTCTCAATCCTCAATCCTCGATTCCCAGTCCTCAATCGTCAATCCTCAGACCACAAACATCAATATTCAACCCTCGGTCCTCGTACTCTATCCACAATCCTCAATCCTCAATCCTCAACCTTCAATCATCAATATTCAATCTTCAATCCTCAATCCTCAAAACTCAATCCTCAATCCTCATTCCTCAATCTTTAATCCTCAATCCTCAATACTCAATCCTCGATCCTATATCTTCAACCCTCAATACTCAATCTTCAATCCTCAATCCTCAATCCTCAATCATCAATCTTCAATCCTCAATCCTCAATACTCAATCCTCAATCTTCAATCGTCAATCCTCAATCCTCAATTCTCAACCCTCAATCGTCAGTCCTGAGTCCTCAAACCTCAATCCTCAAACCTCAGCCCTCGTCCTCAATCCTCAATCCTCAATCCTCAATCCTCAATACCCAACCATCAATCCTCAATTCTCAATACTCAATAGAATATCCTGAATTTTCAGGATTCAATACTCAAACCTCAACCATCAACCCTCAGCCCTCATCCTCAATCCCCAATCCTCAATCCTAAATCCTCAATATTCAATCCTCTATACTCAATCTTCAATCCTCAATCCTCAATCCTCAATCCTCAATCCTCAATCCTCAATCCTCAGTCATCAATCATCAATCTTCAATACTCAATCGTCAATCCTCAGTCCTCAATCCTCAATCCCCAATCCTCGTTCCTCAAACCTCAATCCTCAACCCTCAGTCCTCATCTTCAATTCTCAACTCTCAATCCTCAATCCTCAATCCTCAATCTTCAATCCTCAATCCTCAATCCTCAATCCTCAATCTTCAATCCTCAATCCTCAATCCTCAATCCTCAAACCTCATTCTTCAATCCTCAACGCCCAATCCTCAATCTTCAGTCCTCAATCCACAATCCTCAATTCTCAATTCTCAATCCTCAGTCCTCAGTCCTCAAACCTCAATCCTCAACCCTCAGCCCTCAGCCCTCATCCTCAATCCTCAATACTCAACCCTCAATCCTCAATCTTCAATCCTCAATACCCAATCTTCAATACTCAATCCTCAATTCTCAATCCTCAATACTCAATCCTCAAACGTCAATCCTCCATCCCCAGTCCTCAATCTTCAATCGTCAATCCTCAATCCTCAATCCTCAATCCTCAACCTTCAATCCTTAATACTCAATCTTCAACCCTCAATCCTTAATCCCCAATTCTCAATACTCAATCCTCAATCCTCAATCCTCAATATTCAATCCTCAATAGTCCGTCTACAAAACTCAATCCTCAATCATCAATCTTCAATCCTCGTTCTTCTATCCTCAATACCCAATCCTCAATCTTCAATCCTCAATCCTCAATCCTCAACACTCAATCCTCAATCCTCAATCCTCAATACTCAATCCTCGATCTTCACTCCCCAATACTCAATCTTCAATCCTCAATCCTCAATCCTCAATCCTCAATTCTCAATCATCAATCGTCAGACTTCAGTACTCAATACTCAATCTTCAATCCTCAATCCTCAATCCTCATTCCTCAATACTCAATCCTGAATCCTCAATCCCCAATACTCAATCCTCAATCCTCAATCCTCAATCCTCAATCCTCAATCCTCAACCTTCAATCCTCGATACTCTATCTTCAACCCTCAATCCTCAATCCCGAATTCTCAATCCTCAATCCTCAATCCTCAATCCTCAATATTCAATCCTCAATCCTCAATCTTCAATCCTCAATACTCAACCTTCAGTCCTGAATCATCAATCCTCAATCCCCAATTCTCAATCCTCAATCGTCAGGCTTCAGTACTCAATACTCAATCTTCAATACTCAATCCTAAATCCTCATTCCTCAATCATCAACCCTCAGTCCTCATCCTCAATTCTCAATTCTCAATCCTCAATCCTCAATCCTCAATCCTCAATCCTCAATCCTCAATCCTCAATCCTCAATCTTCAATCCTCAATACTCAATCCTCAATTCTCAATCCTCAATCGTCAGGCTTCAGTACTCAATACTCAATCTTCAATCCTCAATCCTCAATCCTCATTCCTCAATCCTCAATCCTCAATCCTCAATCCTCAATCCTCAATCCTCAATCCTCAATCCTCAATACTCAATCCTCAATCCTCAATGTTCAATCCTCAATACCCAATCCTCAATCTTCTGTCCTCAATCCTCAATCCTCAACCCTCAATCGTCAATCCACAATCCTCAATCCTCAATCCTCGATCTTCAATCCTCAATACTCAATCTTCAATCCTCAATCCTCAATGCTCAATCCTCAATTCTCAATCCTCAATCGTCAGGCTTCAGTACTGAATACTCAATCTTCAATCCTCAATCCTCAATCCTCATTCCTCAATCCACAATCCTCAATCCTCAGTCCTCAATACTCAACCATCAATCCTCAATTCTCAATACACAATAGAATATCCTGAACTTTCAGGATTCAATACTCAAACCTCAACCCTCAACCCTCAGCCCTCATCCTCAATCCTCAATCCTCAATACTCAATCCTCAATATTCAATCCTCAATAATCAATCTTCAATCCTCAATCCTCAATCCTCAATCCTCAATCCTCAATCCTCAGATATCAATCCTCAATCTTCAATACTCAATCGTCAATCCTCAGTCCTCAATCCTCAATCCCCAATCCTCGTTCCTCAAACCTCAATCCTCAACCCTCAGTCCTCATGCTCAATTCTCAATTCTCAATACTCAATCCTCAATCATCAATCTTCAATCCTCAATAATCAATCTCCAATCCTAGTTCCTCAATTCCCAATCCTCAATCCTTAAACCTCAATCTTGAATCCTCAATGCTCAATCCTCAATCCTCGGTCGTCAGTCCTCAATCCTCAATCCTCAATCCTCAAACCTCAATCCTCAACCGTCAGTCCTCCTCCTCAATCCTCAACCCTCAATCCTCAATCCTCAATCTTCAATCCTCAATACTCAATCTTGAATCCTCAATCCTCAATCCTCAATCCTCAATCTTCAATCCTCAATCCTCAATCCTCAATCCTCAATACTCATTCTTCAGTCCTCAACGCCCAATCCTCAATCTTCAATCCTCAATCCTCAATCCTCAATTCTCAATCCTCAATCCTCAGTCCTCAGTCCTCAAACCTCAATCCTCAACCCTCAGGCCTCATCCTCAATCCTCAATCCTCAACCCTCAATCCTCAAACTTCAATCCTCAATCTTCAATTCTCAATCCTCAATCCTCGATTCTCAATCCTCAATCGTCAATCCTCAGACCACAAACATCAATATTCAACCCTCGGTCCTCGTCCTCAATCCACAATCCTCAATCCCCAATCCTCAACCTTCAATCATCAATATTCAATCTTCAATCCACAATCCTCAAAACTCAATCCTCAATCCTCATTCCTCAATCTTTAATCCTCAATCCTCAATAGTCAATCCTCGATCCTATATCTTCAACCCTCAATACTCAATCTTCAATCCACAATCCTCAATCCTCAATCATCAATCTTCAATCCTCAATCCTCAAAACTCAATCCTCAATCCTCAATCCTCAATCTTCAATCCTCAATCCTCAATCCTCAATTCTCAATCCTCAGTCCTCAATCCTCAGAACTCAATGTTCAATCCGCAATACCCAATCCTCAATTGTCAATCCTCAATCCCCAATCCTCAATCTTCAATCCTCAACCCTCAACCCTCAATCCTCAATCCCCAATACTCAATCCTCAATCCTCAATCCTCAATACTCAATGTTCAATCCGGAATACACAATCCTCAATCTTCAATCCTCAATCCTCAATCCCCAATCCTCAATCCTTAATCTTCAATCCTCAATACTCAATCTTCAATCCTCAATCCTCAATCCTCGGTCCTCAATCCTCAATCGTCAATCTCCATTCCGGAATAATCTATCTTCAATCCTCAATCCTCAATCCTCAATCCTCAAACCTCAATCCTCATTCTTCAATCCTCAATACCCAATCCTCAATCTTCAATCCTCAATCCTCAATCCTCAATTCTCAACCCTCAATCGTCAGTCCTCAGTCCTCAAACCGCAATCCTCAAACCTCAGCCCTCGTCCTCAATCCTCAATCCTCAATCCTCAATGCTGAATACCCAACCATCAATCCTCAATTCTCAATACTCAATAGAATATCCTGAATTTTCAGGGTTCAATACTCAAACCTCAACCCTCAACCCTCAGCCCTCATCCTCAATCCCCAATCCTCAATCCTCAATCCTCAATATTCAATCCTCTATACTCAGTCTTCAATCCTCAATCCTCAATCCTCAATCCTCAATCCTCAATCCACAGTCATCAATCATCAATCTTCAATACTCAATCGTCAATCCTCATTCCTCAATCCTCAATCCCCAACGCTCGTTCCTCAAACCTCAATCCTCAACCCTCAGTCCTCACCTTCGATTCTCAACTCTCAATCCTCAATCCTCAATCCTCAATCTTCAATCCTCAATCCTCAATCCTCAATCCTCAATCTTCAATCCTCAATCCTCAATCCTCAATCCTCAAACCTCATTCTTCAATCCTCAACGCCCAATCCTCAATCTTCAGTCCTCAATCCACAATCCTCAATTCTCAATTCTCAATCCTCAGTCCTCAGTCCTCAAACCTCAATCCTCAACCCTCAGCCCTCATCCTCAATCCTCAATACTCAACCCTCAATCCTCAATCTTCAATCCTCAATACTCAATCTTCAATACTCAATCCTCAATTCTCAATCCTCAATACTCAATCCTCAAACGTCAATCCTCCATCCCCAGTCCTCAATTCTCAATCCTCAATCCTCAGTCCTCAAGCCTCAAACCTCAATCCTCAACCCTTAGTCCTCACCCTCAATTCTCAATTCTCAATCCTCAATCCTCAATCCTCAATCATCAATCCTCAATCCTCAATCCTCAATTCTCAATCTTCAATCCTTAATCCTCAGACCTCAAACATCAATACTCAGCCCTCAGTCCTCGTCCTCAATCCACAACCCTCAATCCTCGATCCTCAATCTTCAATCATCAATATTCAATCATCAATACTAAATCCTCAATACTCAATGTTCTATCCTCCATGCGCAATCCTCAATCTTCAATCCTCAATCCTCAATCCTCAATCCTCAATCCTCAATCTTCAATCCTCAATACTCAATCTTCAATTCTGAATCCTCAATCCTCAATCCTCAATTCTCAATCCTCAATCGTCAGGCTTCAGTACTCAATACTCAATCTTCAATCCTCAATCCTCAATCCTCATTCCTCAATCCTCCATCCTCAATCCTCAATCCTCAATCATCAATCCTCAATCTTCAATACACAATCCTCAATCCTCAACCCTCAATCCTCAATCCTCAGTAATCAATCCTCAATCTTCAATACTCAATACTCAATCCTCAATCCTCAATCCTCAATACTCAACCATCAATCCTCATTTCTCAATACTCAATAGAATATTCTGAATTCTCTGGGTTCAATACACAAACCTCAATCCTCAACCCTCAGCCGTCATCCTCCATTCTCAATCCTCAATCCTCAATCCTCAATCTTCAATCCCTAATACTCAATCCTCAATCCTCAATCGTCAATCATCAATCATCAATCTTCAATACACAATCCTCAATCCTCAACCCTCAATTCTCAATCCTCAGTCATCAATCCTCAATCTTCAATACTCAATACTCAATCCTCAATCCTCAATCCCCAATCCTCGTTCCTCAAACCTCAATCCTCAACCCTCAGTCCTCATGCTCAATTCTCAATTCTCAATACTCAATCCTCAATCCTCAATCTTCAATCCTCAATAATCAATCTCCAATCCTAGTTCCTCAATTCCCAATCCTCAATCCTTAAACCTCAATCTTGAATCCTCAATCCCCAGGCCTCAAACTTCAATCCTCAATGCTCAATCCTCAATCCTCAGTCGTCAGTCCTCAATCCTCAATCCTCAATCCTCAAACCTCAATCCTCAACCGTCAGTCCTCGTCCTCAATCCTCAACCCTCAATCCTCAATCCTCAATCTCCAATCCTCAATACTCAATCTTGAATCCTCAATCCTCAATCCTCAATCCTCAATCTTCAATCCTCAATCCTCAATCCTCAATCCTCAATACTCATTCTTCAGTCCTCAACGCCCAATCCTCAATCTTCAATCCTCAATCCTCAATCCTCAATTCTCAATCCTCAATCCTCAGTCCTCAGTCCTCAAACCTCAATCCTCAACCCTCAGGCCTCATCCTCAATCCTCAATCCTCAACCCTCAATCCTCAAACTTCAATCCTCAATCTTCAATTCTCAATCCTCAATCCTCCATTCTCAATCCTCAATCGTCAATCCTCAGACCACAAACATCAATATTCAACCCTCGGTCCTCGTCCTCAATCCACAATCTTCAATCCTCAATCCTCAATCCTCAATCCTCAACCCTCAATCCTCAGATATCAATCCTCAATCTTCAATACTCAATCGTCAATCCTCAGTCCTCAATCCTCAATCCCCAATCCTCGTTCCTCAAACCTCAATCCTCAACCCTCAGTCCTCAACCGTCAGTCCTCGTCCTCAATCCTCAACCCTCAATCCTCAATCCTCAATCTTCAATCCTCAATCCTCAATCTTCAATCCTCAATACTCAATCTTCAATCCTCAATCCTCAATTCTCAATCCTCAATCCTCAGGCCTCAGTCCTCAAACCTCAATCCTCAACCCTCAGCCCTCATCCTCAATCCTCAATCCTCAACACTCAATCCTCAATCTTCAATCCTCAATACTCAATCTTCAATCCTCAATCCTCAATTCTCAATCCTCAGTACTCATTCTTCAATCCTCAATACCCAATCCTCAATCTTCAATTCTCAATCCTCAATCCTCGATTCTCAGTCCTCAATCGTCAATCCTCAGACCACAAACATCAATATTCAACCCTCGGTCCTCGTCCTCAATCCACAATCCTCAATCCTCAATCCTCATCCTTCAATCATCAATATTCATTCTTCAATCCTCAATCCTCAAAACTCAATCCTCAATCCTCATTCCTCAATCTTTAATCCTCAATCCTCAATACTCAATCCTCGATCCTATATCTTCAACCCTCAATACTCAATCTTCAATCCTCAATCCTCAATCCTCAATCATCAATCTTCAATCCCCAATCCTCAAAACTCAATCCTCAATCCTCAATCCTCAATCTTCAATCCTCAATCCTCAATCCTCAATTCTCAATCCTCAATCCTCAATCGTCAGAACTCAAACATCAATACTCAGCCCTCAGTCCTCGTTCTCAATCCACAACTCTCAATCCTCGATCCTCAATCTTCAATCATCAATATTCAATCTTCAATCCTCAATCCTCAATTCTCAATCCTCAGTACTCATTCTTCAATCCTCAATACCCAATCCTCAATCTTCAATTCTCAATCCTCAATCCTCGATTCTCAGTCCTCAATCGTCAATCCTCAGACCACAAACATCAATATTCAACCCTCGGTCCTCGTCCTCAATCCACAATCCTCAATCCTCAATCCTCATCCTTCAATCATCAATATTCATTCTTCAATCCTCAATCCTCAAAACTCAATCCTCAATCCTCATTCCTCAATCTTTAATCCTCAATCCTCAATACTCAATCCTCGATCCTATATCTTCAACCCTCAATACTCAATCTTCAATCCTCAATCCTCAATCCTCAATCATCAATCTTCAATCCCCAATCCTCAAAACTCAATCCTCAATCCTCAATCCTCAATCTTCAATCCTCAATCCTCAATCCTCAATTCTCAATCCTCAATCCTCAATCGTCAGAACTCAAACATCAATACTCAGCCCTCAGTCCTCGTTCTCAATCCACAACTCTCAATCCTCGATCCTCAATCTTCAATCATCAATATTCAATCTTCAATCCTCAATCCTCAATACTCAATGTTCAATCCTCAATACGCAATCCTCAATCTTCAATCCTCAATCCTCAATACTCAACCTTCAATCCTCAGTCCTCAATCCTCAATCCTCAATCCTCAATCCTCAATCCTCAGTCATCAATCCTCAATCTTCAATACTCAATCGTCAATCCTCAGTCCTCAATCCTCAATCCCCAATCCTCGTTCCTCAAACCTCACTCCTCAACCCTCAGGCCTCATCTTCAATTCTCAACTCTCAATACTCAATCCTCAATCATCAATCTTCAATCCTCAATCCTCAGTCCTCAGTCCTCAATCTTCAATCCTCAATCCTCAATCCTCAATCCTCAATCCTCATTCTTCAATCCTCAACGCCCAATCCTCAATCTTCAATCCTCAATCCTCAGTCCTCAATCATCAATCCTCAATACTCAATCTTCAATCCTCAATCCTCAGTCCACAAACCACAATTCTGAATCCTCAATCCTACATCCTCAATCTTCAGCCCTCAGTCCTCAACAATCAGTTGTCAATCCTCAATCCCCAATGGAATATCCTCAATTCACAGTTTTCAATACGCAATACTCAATCTGCAATCTTCAAATCTCTATCCACAAACATCAATTCCCATCACTCAACCCTGAACGCTCAGTCCTCAATGTCAATCCTCAATCCTCAATTCTCAATATTCAATCCTCAATACTGAATCTTCAATCCTCAGTCCTCAATCCTCAATCCTCAATCCTCGATTCTCAATCCTCAATCCTCAGACCGTAAACATCAACATACAACCCTCGGTCCTCGTCCTCAATCCACAACCCTCAATCCTCAATTCTCAATCCTCAATCCTCAATCCTCAGTCCTCAATCCTCAATCGTCAATCCTCAGTCCTCAACCCTCAGTCCTCATCCTCAATTCTCAATCCTCAATACTCAATCCTCAATCTTCAATCCTCAATAATCAATCTCCAATCCTAGATCCTCAATCCACAATCCTCAATCCTTAATCCTCAATCTTCAATACTCAATCCCCAGTCCTCAATCTTCAATCCTCAATCCTCAATCCTCAATACTCACTCTTCAATCCTCAATCCTCAGTCCACAAACCTCAATTCTGAATCCTCAATCCTGCATCCTCAATCTTCAGCCCTCAGTCCTCAACAATCAGTTGTCAATCCTCAATCCCCAATAGAACATCCTCAATTCACAGTTTTCAATACTCAATACTCAATCCTCAATCATCAATCTTCAATCCTCAATAATCAATCTCCAATCCTAGTTCCTCAATTCCCAATCCTCAATCCTTAAACCTCAATCTTGAATCCTCAATGCTCAATCCTCAATCCTCGGTCGTCAGTCCTCAATCCTCAATCCTCAATCCTCAAACCTCAATCCTCAACCGTCAGTCCTCCTCCTCAATCCTCAACCCTCAATCCTCAATCCTCAATCTTCAATCCTCAATACTCAATCTTGAATCCTCAATCCTCAATCCTCAATCCTCAATCTTCAATCCTCAATCCTCAATCCTCAATCCTCAATACTCATTCTTCAGTCCTCAACGCCCAATCCTCAATCTTCAATCCTCAATCCTCAATCCTCAATTCTCAATCCTCAATCCTCAGTCCTCAGTCCTCAAACCTCAATCCTCAACCCTCAGGCCTCATCCTCAATCCTCAATCCTCAACCCTCAATCCTCAAACTTCAATCCTCAATCTTCAATTCTCAATCCTCAATCCTCGATTCTCAATCCTCAATCGTCAATCCTCAGACCACAAACATCAATATTCAACCCTCGGTCCTCGTCCTCAATCCACAATCCTCAATCCTCAATCCTCAACCTTCAATCATCAATATTCAATCTTCAATCCACAATCCTCAAAACTCAATCCTCAATCCTCATTCCTCAATCTTTAATCCTCAATCCTCAATACTCAATCCTCGATCCTATATCTTCAACCCTCAATACTCAATCTTCAATCCTCAATCCTCAATCCTCAATCATCAATCTTCAATCCTCAATCCTCAAAACTCAATCCTCAATCCTCAATCCTCAATCTTCAATCCTCAATCCTCAATCCTCAATTCTCAATCCTCAGTCCTCAATCCTCAGAACTCAATGTTCAATCCGCAATACCCAATCCTCAATTGTCAATCCTCAATCCCCAATCCTCAATCTTCAATCCTCAACCCTCAACCCTCAATCCTCAATCCCCAATACTCAATCCTCAATCCTCAATCCTCAATACTCAATGTTCAATCCGGAATACACAATCCTCAATCTTCAATCCTCAATCCTCAATCCCCAATCCTCAATCCTTAATCTTCAATCCTCAATACTCAATCTTCAATCCTCAATCCTCAATCCTCGGTCCTCAATCCTCAATCGTCAATCTCCATTCCGGAATAATCTATCTTCAATCCTCAATCCCCAATACTCAATCCTCAATCCTCAATCCTCAATACTCAATGTTCAATCCGGAATACCCAATCCTCAATCTTCAATCCTCAATCCTCAATCCTCAATTCTCAACCCTCAATCGTCAGTCCTCAGTCCTCAAACCGCAATCCTCAAACCTCAGCCCTCGTCCTCAATCCTCAATCCTCAATCCTCAATGCTGAATACCCAACCATCAATCCTCAATTCTCAATACTCAATAGAATATCCTGAATTTTCAGGGTTCAATACTCAAACCTCAACCCTCAACCCTCAGCCCTCATCCTCAATCCCCAATCCTCAATCCTCAATCCTCAATATTCAATCCTCTATACTCAGTCTTCAATCCTCAATCCTCAACCCTCAATCCTCAATCCTCAATCCACAGTCATCAATCATCAATCTTCAATACTCAATCGTCAATCCTCATTCCTCAATCCTCAATCCCCAACGCTCGTTCCTCAAACCTCAATCCTCAACCCTCAGTCCTCACCTTCGATTCTCAACTCTCAATCCTCAATCCTCAATCCTCAAACTTCAATCCTCAATCCTCAATCCTCAATCCTCAATCTTCAATCCTCAATCCTCAATCCTCAATCCTCAATCCTCATTCTTCAATCCTCAACGCCCAATCCTCAGTCTTCAATCCTCAATCCTCAATCCTCAATTCTCAATCCTCAATCCTCAGTCCTCAAGCCTCAAACCTCAATCCTCAACCCTTAGTCCTCACCCTCAATTCTCAATTCTCAATCCTCAATCCTCAATCCTCAATCATCAATCCTCAATCCTCAATCCTCAATTCTCAATCTTCAATCCTTAATCCTCAGACCTCAAACATCAATACTCAGCCCTCAGTCCTCGTCCTCAATCCACAACCCTCAATCCTCGATCCTCAATCTTCAATCATCAATATTCAATCATCAATACTCAATCCTCAATACTCAATGTTCTATCCTCCATGCGCAATCCTCAATCTTCAATCCTCAATCCTCAATCCTCAATCCTCAATCCTCAATCTTCAATCCTCAATACTCAATCTTCAATTCTGAATCCTCAATCCTCAATCCTCAATTCTCAATCCTCAATCGTCAGGCTTCAGTACTCAATACTCAATCTTCAATCCTCAATCCTCAATCCTCATTCCTCAATCCTCAATCCTCAATCCTCAATCCTCAATCATCAATCCTCAATCTTCAATACACAATCCTCAATCCTCAACCCTCAATCCTCAATCCTCAGTAATCAATCCTCAATCTTCAATACTCAATACTCAATCCTCAATCCTCAATCCTCAATACTCAACCATCAATCCTCATTTCTCAATACTCAATAGAATATTCTGAATTCTCTGGGTTCAATACACAAACCTCAATCCTCAACCCTCAGCCGTCATCCTCCATTCTCAATCCTCAATCCTCAATCCTCAATCTTCAATCCCTAATACTCAATCCTCAATCCTCAATCGTCAATCATCAATCATCAATCTTCAATACACAATCCTCAATCCTCAACCCTCAATTCTCAATCCTCAGTCATCAATCCTCAATCTTCAATACTCAATACTCAATCCTCAATCCTCAATCCCCAATCCTCGTTCCTCAAACCTCAATCCTCAACCCTCAGTCCTCATGCTCAATTCTCAATTCTCAATACTCAATCCTCAATCCTCAATCTTCAATCCTCAATAATCAATCTCCAATCCTAGTTCCTCAATTCCCAATCCTCAATCCTTAAACCTCAATCTTGAATCCTCAATCCCCAGGCCTCAAACTTCAATCCTCAATGCTCAATCCTCAATCCTCAGTCGTCAGTCCTCAATCCTCAATCCTCAATCCTCAAACCTCAATCCTCAACCGTCAGTCCTCGTCCTCAATCCTCAACCCTCAATCCTCAATCCTCAATCTCCAATCCTCAATACTCAATCTTGAATCCTCAATCCTCAATCCTCAATCCTCAATCTTCAATCCTCAATCCTCAATCCTCAATCCTCAATACTCATTCTTCAGTCCTCAACGCCCAATCCTCAATCTTCAATCCTCAATCCTCAATCCTCAATTCTCAATCCTCAATCCTCAGTCCTCAGTCCTCAAACCTCAATCCTCAACCCTCAGGCCTCATCCTCAGTCCTCAATCCTCAACCCTCAATCCTCAAACTTCAATCCTCAATCTTCAATTCTCAATCCTCAATCCTCCATTCTCAATCCTCAATCGTCAATCCTCAGACCACAAACATCAATATTCAACCCTCGGTCCTCGTCCTCAATCCACAATCTTCAATCCTCAATCCTCAATCCTCAATCCTCAACCCTCAATCCTCAGATATCAATCCTCAATCTTCAATACTCAATCGTCAATCCTCAGTCCTCAATCCTCAATCCTCAATCTTCAATCCTCAATCCTCAATCCTCAATTCTCAATCCTCAATCCTCAATCCTCAGAACTCAAACATCAATACTCAGCCCTCAGTCCTCGTTCTCAATCCACAACTCTCAATCCTCGATCCTCAATCTTCAATCATCAATATTCAATCTTCAATCCTCAATCCTCAATACTCAATGTTCAATCCTCAATACGCAATCCTCAATCTTCAATCCTCAATCCTCAATACTCAACCTTCAATCCTCAGTCCTCAATCCTCAATCCTCAATCCTCAATCCTCAATCCTCAGTCATCAATCCTCAATCTTCAATACTCAATCGTCAATCCTCAGTCCTCAATCCTCAATCCCCAATCCTCGTTCCTCAAACCTCACTCCTCAACCCTCAGGCCTCATCTTCAATTCTCAACTCTCAATACTCAATCCTCAATCATCAATCTTCAATCCTCAATCCTCAGTCCTCAGTCCTCAATCTTCAATCCTCAATCCTCAATCCTCAATCCTCAATCCTCATTCTTCAATCCTCAACGCCCAATCCTCAATCTTCAATCCTCAATCCTCAGTCCTCAATCATCAATCCTCAATACTCAATCTTCAATCCTCAATCCTCAGTCCACAAACCACAATTCTGAATCCTCAATCCTACATCCTCAATCTTCAGCCCTCAGTCCTCAACAATCAGTTGTCAATCCTCAATCCCCAATGGAATATCCTCAATTCACAGTTTTCAATACGCAATACTCAATCTGCAATCTTCAAATCTCTATCCACAGACATCAATTCCCATCACTCAACCCTGAACGCTCAGTCCTCAATGTTCAATCCTCAATCCTCAATTCTCAATATTCAATCCTCAATACTGAATCTTCAATCCTCAGTCCTCAATCCTCAATCCTCAATCCTCGATTCTCAATCCTCAATCCTCAGACCGTAAACATCAACATACAACCCTCGGTCCTCGTCCTCAATCCACAACCCTCAATCCTCAATTCTCAATCCTCAATCCTCAATCCTCAGTCCTCAATCCTCAATCGTCAATCCTCAGTCCTCAACCCTCAGTCCTAATCCTCAATTCTCAATCCTCAATACTCAATCCTCAATCTTCAATCCTCAATAATCAATCTCCAATCCTAGATCCTCAATCCACAATCCTCAATCCTTAATCCTCAATCTTCAATACTCAATCCCCAGTCCTCAATCTTCAATCCTCAATCCTCAATCCTCAATACTCACTCTTCAATCCTCAATCCTCAGTCCACAAACCTCAATTCTGAATCCTCAATCCTGCATCCTCAATCTTCAGCCCTCAGTCCTCAACAATCAGTTGTCAATCCTCAATCCCCAATAGAACATCCTCAATTCACAGTTTTCAATACTCAATACTCAATCCTCAATCATCAATCTTCAATCCTCAATAATCAATCTCCAATCCTAGTTCCTCAATTCCCAATCCTCAATCCTTAAACCTCAATCTTGAATCCTCAATGCTCAATCCTCAATCCTCGGTCGTCACTCCTCAATCCTCAATCCTCAATCCTCAAACCTCAATCCTCAACCGTCAGTCCTCCTCCTCAATCCTCAACCCTCAATCCTCAATCCTCAATCTTCAATCCTCAATACTCAATCTTGAATCCTCAATCCTCAATCCTCAATCCTCAATCTTCAATCCTCAATCCTCAATCCTCAATCCTCAATACTCATTCTTCAGTCCTCAACGCCCAATCCTCAATCTTCAATCCTCAATCCTCAATCCTCAATTCTCAATCCTCAATCCTCAGTCCTCAGTCCTCAAACCTCAATCCTCAACCCTCAGGCCTCATCCTCAATCCTCAATCCTCAACCCTCAATCCTCAAACTTCAATCCTCAATCTTCAATTCTCAATCCTCAATCCTCGATTCTCAATCCTCAATCGTCAATCCTCAGACCACAAACATCAATATTCAACCCTCGGTCCTCGTCCTCAATCCACAATCCTCAATCCTCAATCCTCAACCTTCAATCATCAATATTCAATCTTCAATCCACAATCCTCAAAACTCAATCCTCAATCCTCATTCCTCAATCTTTAATCCTCAATCCTCAATACTCAATCCTCGATCCTATATCCTCAACCCTCAATACTCAATCTTCAATCCTCAATCCTCAATCCTCAATCATCAATCTTCAATCCTCAATCCTCAAAACTCAATCCTCAATCCTCAATCCTCAATCTTCAATCCTCAATCCTCAATCCTCAATTCTCAATCCTCAGTCCTCAATCCTCAGAACTCAATGTTCAATCCGCAATACCCAATCCTCAATTGTCAATCCTCAATCCCCAATCCTCAATCTTCAATCCTCAACCCTCAACCCTCAATCCTCAATCCCCAATACTCAATCCTCAATCCTCAATCCTCAATACTCAATGTTCAATCCGGAATACACAATCCTCAATCTTCAATCCTCAATCCTCAATCCCCAATCCTCAATCCTTAATCTTCAATCCTCAATACTCAATCTTCAATCCTCAATCCTCAATCCTCGGTCCTCAATCCTCAATCGTCAATCTCCATTCCGGAATAATCTATCTTCAATCCTCAATCCCCAATACTCAATCCTCAATCCTCAATCCTCAATACTCAATGTTCAATCCGGAATACCCAATCCTCAATCTTCAATCCTCAATCCTCAATCCTCAATTCTCAACCCTCAATCGTCAGTCCTCAGTCCTCAAACCGCAATCCTCAAACCTCAGCCCTCGTCCTCAATCCTCAATCCTCAATCCTCAATGCTGAATACCCAACCATCAATCCTCAATTCTCAATACTCAATAGAATATCCTGAATTTTCAGGGTTCAATACTCAAACCTCAACCCTCAACCCTCAGCCCTCATCCTCAATCCCCAATCCTCAATCCTCAATCCTCAATATTCAATCCTCTATACTCAGTCTTCAATCCTCAATCCTCAATCCTCAATCCTCAATCCTCAATCCACAGTCATCAATCATCAATCTTCAATACTCAATCGTCAATCCTCATTCCTCAATCCTCAATCCCCAACGCTCGTTCCTCAAACCTCAATCCTCAACCCTCATTCCTCACCTTCGATTCTCAACTCTCAATCCTCAATCCTCAATCCTCAAACTTCAATCCTCAATCCTCAATCCTCAATCCTCAATCTTCAATCCTCAATCCTCAATCCTCAATCCTCAATCCTCATTCTTCAATCCTCAACGCCCAATCCTCAGTCTTCAATCCTCAATCCTCAATCCTCAATTCTCAATCCTCAATCCTCAGTCCTCAAGCCTCAAACCTCAATCCTCAACCCTTAGTCCTCACCCTCAATTCTCAATTCTCAATCCTCAATCCTCAATCCTCAATCATCAATCCTCAATCCTCAATCCTCAATTCTCAATCTTCAATCCTTAATCCTCAGACCTCAAACATCAATACTCAGCCCTCAGTCCTCGTCCTCAATCCACAACCCTCAATCCTCGATCCTCAATCTTCAATCATCAATATTCAATCATCAATACTCAATCCTCAATACTCAATGTTCTATCCTCCATGCGCAATCCTCAATCTTCAATCCTCAATCCTCAATCCTCAATCCTCAATCCTCAATCTTCAATCCACAATACTCAATCTTCAATTCTGAATCCTCAATCCTCAATCCTCAATTCTCAATCCTCAATCGTCAGGCTTCAGTACTCAATACTCAATCTTCAATCCTCAATCCTCAATCCTCATTCCTCAATCCTCAATCCTCAATCCTCAATCCTCAATCATCAATCCTCAATCTTCAATACACAATCCTCAATCCTCAACCCTCAATCCTCAATCCTCAGTAATCAATCCTCAATCTTCAATACTCAATACTCAATCCTCAATCCTCAATCCTCAATACTCAACCATCAATCCTCATTTCTCAATACTCAATAGAATATTCTGAATTCTCTGGGTTCAATACACAAACCTCAATCCTCAACCCTCAGCCGTCATCCTCCATTCTCAATCCTCAATCCTCAATCCTCAATCTTCAATCCCTAATACTCAATCCTCAATCCTCAATCGTCAATCATCAATCATCAATCTTCAATACACAATCCTCAATCCTCAACCCTCAATTCTCAATCCTCAGTCATCAATCCTCAATCTTCAATACTCAATACTCAATCCTCAATCCTCAATCCCCAATCCTCGTTCCTCAAACCTCAATCCTCAACCCTCAGTCCTCATGCTCAATTCTCAATTCTCAATACTCAATCCTCAATCCTCAATCTTCAATCCTCAATAATCAATCTCCAATCCTAGTTCCTCAATTCCCAATCCTCAATCCTTAAACCTCAATCTTGAATCCTCAATCCCCAGGCCTCAAACTTCAATCCTCAATGCTCAATCCTCAATCCTCAGTCGTCAGTCCTCAATCCTCAATCCTCAATCCTCAAACCTCAATCCTCAACCGTCAGTCCTCGTCCTCAATCCTCAACCCTCAATCCTCAATCCTCAATCTCCAATCCTCAATACTCAATCTTGAATCCTCAATCCTCAATCCTCAATCCTCAATCTTCAATCCTCAATCCTCAATCCTCAATCCTCAATCCTCAATACTCATTCTTCAGTCCTCAACGCCCAATCCTCAATCTTCAATCCTCAATCCTCAATCCTCAATTCTCAATCCTCAATCCTCAGTCCTCAGTCCTCAAACCTCAATCCTCAACCCTCAGGCCTCATCCTCAGTCCTCAATCCTCAACCCTCAATCCTCAAACTTCAATCCTCAATCTTCAATTCTCAATCCTCAATCCTCCATTCTCAATCCTCAATCGTCAATCCTCAGACCACAAACATCAATATTCAACCCTCGGTCCTCGTCCTCAATCCACAATCTTCAATCCTCAATCCTCAATCCTCAATCCTCAACCCTCAATCCTCAGATATCAATCCTCAATCTTCAATACTCAATCGTCAATCCTCAGTCCTCAATCCTCAATCCCCAATCCTCGTTCCTCAAACCTCAATCCTCAACCCTCAGTCCTCAACCGTCAGTCCTCGTCCTCAATCCTCAACCCTCAATCCTCAATCCTCAATCTTCAATCCTCAATCCTCAATCTTCAATCCTCAATACTCAATCTTCAATCCTCAATCCTCAATTCTCAATCCTCAATCCTCAGGCCTCAGTCCTCAAACCTCAATCCTCAACCCTCAGCCCTCATCCTCAATCCTCAATCCTCAACACTCAATCCTCAATCTTCAATCCTCAATACTCAATCTTCAATCCTCAATCCTCAATTCTCAATCCTCAGTACTCATTCTTCAATCCTCAATACCCAATCCTCAATCTTCAATTCTCAATCCTCAATCCTCGATTCTCAGTCCTCAATCGTCAATCCTCAGACCACAAACATCAATATTCAACCCTCGGTCCTCGTCCTCAATCCACAATCCTCAATCCTCAATCCTCAACCTTCAATCATCAATATTCATTCTTCAATCCTCAATCCTCAAAACTCAATCCTCAATCCTCAATACTCAATCCTCGATCCTATATCTTCAACCCTCAATACTCAATCTTCAATCCTCAATCCTCAATCCTCAATCATCAATCTTCAATCCCCAATCCTCAAAACTCAATCCTCAATCCTCAATCCTCAATCTTCAATCCTCAATCCTCAATCCTCAATTCTCAATCCTCAATCCTCAATCCTCAGAACTCAAACATCAATACTCAGCCCTCAGTCCTCGTTCTCAATCCACAACTCTCAATCCTCGATCCTCAATCTTCAATCATCAATATTCAATCTTCAATCCTCAATCCTCAATACTCAATGTTCAATCCTCAATACGCAATCCTCAATCTTCAATCCTCAATCCTCAATACTCAACCTTCAATCCTCAGTCCTCAATCCTCAATCCTCAATCCTCAATCCTCAATCCTCAGTCATCAATCCTCAATCTTCAATACTCAATCGTCAATCCTCAGTCCTCAATCCTCAATCCCCAATCCTCGTTCCTCAAACCTCACTCCTCAACCCTCAGGCCTCATCTTCAATTCTCAACTCTCAATACTCAATCCTCAATCATCAATCTTCAATCCTCAATCCTCAGTCCTCAGTCCTCAATCTTCAATCCTCAATCCTCAATCCTCAATCCTCAATCCTCATTCTTCAATCCTCAACGCCCAATCCTCAATCTTCAATCCTCAATCCTCAGTCCTCAATCATCGATCCTCAATACTCAATCTTCAATCCTCAATCCTCAGTCCACAAACCACAATTCTGAATCCTCAATCCTACATCCTCAATCTTCAGCCCTCAGTCCTCAACAATCAGTTGTCAATCCTCAATCCCCAATGGAATATCCTCAATTCACAGTTTTCAATACGCAATACTCAATCTGCAATCTTCAAATCTCTATCCACAAACATCAATTCCCATCACTCAACCCTGAACGCTCAGTCCTCAATGTTCAATCCTCAATCCTCAATTCTCAATATTCAATCCTCAATACTGAATCTTCAATCCTCAGTCCTCAATCCTCAATCCTCAATCCTCGATTCTCAATCCTCAATCCTCAGACCGTAAACATCAACATACAACCCTCGGTCCTCGTCCTCAATCCACAACCCTCAATCCTCAATTCTCAATCCTCAATCCTCAATCCTCAGTCCTCAATCCTCAATCGTCAATCCTCAGTCCTCAACCCTCAGTCCTCATCCTCAATTCTCAATCCTCAATACTCAATCCTCAATCTTCAATCCTCAATAATCAATCTCCAATCCTAGATCCTCAATCCACAATCCTCAATCCTTAATCCTCAATCTTCAATACTCAATCCCCAGTCCTCAATCTTCAATCCTCAATCCTCAATCCTCAATACTCACTCTTCAATCCTCAATCCTCAGTCCACAAACCTCAATTCTGAATCCTCAATCCTGCATCCTCAATCTTCAGCCCTCAGTCCTCAACAATCAGTTGTCAATCCTCAATCCCCAATAGAACATCCTCAATTCACAGTTTTCAATACTCAATACTCAATCTGCAATCCTCAATCCTCAATCCTCATTCTTCAATCCTCAACACCCAATCCTCAATCTTCAATCCTCAATTCTCAATCCTCAATCCTCAATCCTCAGACCTCAAACGTCAATACTCAACTCTCAGACCTCGTCCTCAGTCCATAACACTCAATCCTCAATCCTCAATCTTCAATCATCAATATTCAACCTTCAATCCTCAATCCTCAATCCTCAATCCTCAATCCTCAACGTTCAATCCTCAATACCCAATCCTCAATCTTCAATCCTCAATCCTCAATCCTCAATCCTCAATCCTCAGTCCTCAATCCTCAATCCTCAATCCTCAATACTCAATCTTCAATCCTCAATCCTCAATCCTCAATCCTCAATTCTCAATCCTCAATCGTCAGGCTTCAGTGCTCAATACTCAATCTTCAATCCTCAATCCTCAATCCTCATTCCTCAATACTCATTCCTCAATCCTCAATACTCGATCCTCGATCTTCAATCCCCAATACTCAATCTTCAATCCTCAATCCTCAATCGACAGGCTTCAGTACTCAATACTCAATCTTCAATCCTCAACACTCAATCCTCATTCCTCAATACTCAATCCTCAATCCTCAATCCTCAATCCTCAATCCTCAATCCTCAACCTTCAATCCTCAATACTCAATCTTCAATCTTCAATCCTCAATACTCAATCTTCAATCCTCAATCCTCAGACCACAAACCTCAATCCTTAATATTCAATCCTCAATACTCAATCTTCAATCCTCAATCCTCAATGCTCGGTCCTCAATCCTCAATCGTCAATCTCCAATCCTGAATACTCAACCGTCAATTCTCAATCCTCAATCCTCAATACTCAATCCTCAATACCCAATCCTGAATCTTCAATCCTCAATCCTCAATCCTCAATTCTCAATCCTCAATCCTCGTTCCTCAAACCTCAACCATGAACCCAAAGTCCTCATACTCAATTCTCAATTCTCAATCCTCAATCCTCAATCCTCAATCATCAATCCTCAATAATCAATCTCCAATCCTAGATCCTCAATGCCCAATCCTCAATCTTCAATCCTCAATACTCAATCCTCAATTCTCAATGCTCAATCCTCAATCCTCAGACCTCAAACATCAATATTCAACACACGGACCTGGTCCTCAATCCACAACCCTCAATCCTGAATCCTCAATCTTCAATCATCAATACTCAATCTTCAATCTTCAATCCTCAACCCTCAATCCTCAATCCTCAATCCTCAATCTTTAATCCTCAATCCTCAATCCTCAATCCTCAATCCTAAACTTTCAACCCTCAATACTCAGTCTTCAATCCTCAATCCTCACTCTTCAATCCTCAATCCTCAATCCTCAATCCTCATTCTTCAATCCTCAACACCCAATCCTCAATCTTCAATGCTCAACCTTCAATCCACAATTCTCAATCCACAATCCTCAATCCTCAGACCTCAAACATCAATACTCAACTCTCAGTCCTCGTCCTCAATCCACAACACTCACTCCTCGATCCTCGATCTTCAATCATCAATATTCAACTTTCAATCCTCAATCCTCAATCCTCAATACTCAATCCTCAATCCTCAATGTTCAATCCTCAATACCCGATCCTCAATCTTCTGTCCTCAATCCTCAATCCTCAACCCTCAATCGTCAATCCACAATCCTCAATCCTCAATCCTCGATCTTCAATCCTCAATACTCAATCTTCAATCCTCAATCCTCAATGCTCAATCCTCAATTCTCAATCCTCAATCGTCAGGCTTCAGTACCGAATACTCAATCTTCAATCCTCAATCCTCAATCCTCATTCCTCAATCCACAATCATCAATCCTCAGTCCTCAATACTCAACCATCAATCCTCAATTCTCAATACACAATAGAATATCCTGAACTTTCAGGATTCAATACTCAAACCTCAACCCTCAACCCTCAGCCCTCATCCTCAATCCTCAATCCTCAATACTCAATCCTCAATATTCAATCCTCAATACTCAATCTTCAATCCTCAATCCTCAATCCTCAATCCTCAATCCTCAATCCTCAATCCTCAGATATCAATCCTCAATCTTCAATACTCAGTCGTCAATCCTCAGTCCTCAATCCTCAATCCCCAATCCTCGTTCCTCAAACCTCAATCCTCAACCCTCAGTCCTCATGCTCAATTCTCAATTCTCAATACTCAATCCTCAATCCTCAATCTTCAATCCTCAATAATCAATCTCCAATCCTAGTTCCTCAATTCCCAATCCTCAATCCTTAAACCTCAATCTTGAATCCTCAATCCCCAGGCCTCAAACTTCAATCCTCAATGCTCAATCCTCAATCCTCAGTCGTCAGTCCTCAATCCTCAATCCTCAATCCTCAAACCTCAATGCTCAACCGTCAGTCCTCGTCCTCAATCCTCAACCCTCAATCCTCAATCCTCAATCTTCAATCCTCAATACTCAATCTTGAATCCTCAATCCTCAATCCTCAATCCTCAATCTTCAATCCTCAATCCTCAATCCTCAATCCTCAATACTCATTCTTCAGTCCTCAACGCCCAATCCTCAATCTTCAATCCTCAATCCTCAATCCTCAATTCTCAATCCTCAATCCTCAGTCCTCAGTCCTCAAACCTCAATCCTCAACCCTCAGGCCTCATCCTCAATCCTCAATCCTCAACCCTCAATCCTCAAACTTCAATCCTCAATCTTCAATTCTCAATCCTCAATCCTCCATTCTCAATCCTCAATCGTCAATCCTCAAACCACAAACATCAATATTCAACCCTCGGTCCTCGTCCTCAATCCACAATCTTCAATCCTCAATCCTCAATCCTCAATCCTCAACCCTCAATCCTCAGATATCAATCCTCAATCTTCAATACTCAATCGTCAATCCTCAGTCCTCAATCCTCAATCCCCAATCCTCGTTCCTCAAACCTCACTCCTCAACCCTCAGTCCTCATCTTCAATTCTCAACTCTCAATACTCAATCCTCAATCATCAATCTTCAATCCTCAATCCTCAGTCCTCAATCCTCAATCTTCAATCCTCAATCCTCAATCCTCAATCCTCAATCCTCATTCTTCAATCCTCAACGCCCAATCCTCAATCTTCAATCCTCAATCCTCAATCCTCAATTCTCAATCCTCAATCCTCAGTCATCAGTCCTCAAACCTCAATCCAAAACCCTCAGCCCTCATCCTCAATCCTCAATACTCAACCCTCAATCCTCAATCCTCAATCCTCAATCCTCATTCTTCAATCCTCAACGCCCAATCCTCAATCTTCAATCCTCAATCCTCAATCCTCAATTCTCAATCCTCAATCCTCAGTCATCAGTCCTCAAACCTCAATCCAAAACCCTCAGCCCTCATCCTCAATCCTCAATACTCAACCCTCAATCCTCAATCTTCAATCCTCAATACTCAATCTTCAATACTCAATCCTCAATTCTCAACCCTCAATACTCAATCCTCAAACGTCAATCCTCCATCCCCAATCCTCAATCTTCAATCGTCAATCCTCAATCCTCAATCCTCAATCCTCAACATTCAATCCTCAATACTCAATCTTCAACCCTCATACCTCAATCCCCAATTCTCAATACTCAATCCTCAATCCTCAATCCTCAATATTCAATCCTCAATACTCAGTCTACAACCCTCAATCCTCAATCATCAATCCTCAATCCTCGTTCTTCTATCCTCGATACCCAATCCTCAATGTTCAATCCTCAATCCTCAATCCTCAACCCTCAATCCTCAATCCTCAATCCTCAATACTCGATCCTCGATCTTCAATCCCCAATACTCAATCTTCAATCCTCAATCCTCAATCCTCAATCCTCAATTCTCAATCCTCCATCGTCAGGCTTCAGTACTCAATACTCAATCTTCAATCCTCAATCCTCAATCCTCATTCCTCAATACTCAATCCTCAATCCTCAATCCTCAATCCTCAATCCTCAATCCTCAACCTTCAATCCTCAATACTCAATCTTCAATCTTCAATCCTCAATCCTCAAGCCACAATCTTCAATACTCAATCGTCAATCCTCATTCATCAATCCTCGTTACCCAATCCTCAATCTTCAATCCTCAATACTCAATCTTCAATCCTGAATCCTCAATCCTCAATCCTCAATCCTCAACCCTCAATCCTCAATCCTCAATCCTCAATACTCGATCCTCGATCTTCAATCCACAATACTCAATCTTCAATCCTCAATCCTCAATCCTCAATCCTCAATACTCAATCCTCAATCGTCAGGCTTCAGTACTCAATACTCAATCTTCAATCCTCAATCCTGAATCCTCATTCCTCAATACTCAATCCTCAATCCCCAATTCTCAATCCTCAATCCTCAATCCTCAACCTTCAATCCTCAATACTCAATCTTCTATCTTCAATCCTCAATCCGCAATCCTCAATCCTCAATCCTCAATCCTCAATCCTCAATACTCTACCATCAACCCTCAATTCTCAATACTCAATAGAATATCCTGAATTCTCAGGGTTCAATACTCAAACCTCAATCCTCAATCCTCAATCCTCAATCCTCAATCCTCAATACTCAACCATCGACCCTCAATTCTCAATACTCAATAGAATATCCTGAATTCTCAGGGTTCAATACTCAAACCTCAATCCTCAACCCTCAGCCCTCAGCCCTCATTCTCCATCCTCAATCCTCAATCCTCAACCCTCAATCTTCAATCCCCAATACTCAATCTTCAATCCTCAATCCTCAATACTCAATCCTCAATCCTCAATCCTCAGTCATCAATACTCAATCTTCAATACTCAATCTTCAATCCTCAATAGACAATCCTCAATCCTCAATCCTCAATCCTCAATCCTCAAACCTCAATCCTCAATCCTCGGTCCTCAATCCTCAACCTTCAATCCTCAATACTCAATCTTCAATCTTCAATCCTCAATCCTCAATCCTCAATCCTCAATCCTCAATCCTCAATCGTCAATCCTCAATCCTCAATCCTCAATCTTCAATCCTCAATCCTCAATCCTCAATCCTCAATCCTCAATCTTCAATCCTCAATACTCAATCCACAATCCCCAGTCCTCAACCGTCAGTCCTCGTCCTCAATCCTCAACCCTCAATCCTCAATCCTCAATCTTCAATCCTCAATCCTCAATCTTCAATCCTCAATACTCAATCTTCAATCCTCAATCCTCAATTCTCAATCCTCAATCCTCAGGCCTCAGTCCTCAATCGTCAATCCTCAGACCACAAACATCAATATTCAACGCTCGGTCCTCGTCCTCAATCCACAATCCTCAATCCTCAATCCTCAACCTTCAATCATCAATATTCATTCTTCAATCCTCAATCCTCAAAACTCAATCCTCAATCCTCATTCCTCAATCTTTAATCCTCAATCCTCAATACTCAATCCTCGATCCTATATCTTCAACCCTCAATACTCAATCTTCAGTCCTCAATCCTCAGTCCTCAATCATCAATCTTCAATCCCCAATCCTCAAAACTCAATCCTCAATCCTCAATCCTCAATCTTCAATCCTCAATCCTCAATCCTCAATTCTCAATCCTCAATCCTCAATCCTCTGAACTCAAACATCAATACTCAGCCCTCAGTCCTCGTTCTCAATCCACAACTCTCAATCCTCGATCCTCAATCTTCAATCATCAATATTCAATCTTCAATCCTCAATCCTCAATACTCAATGTTCAATCCTCAATACGCAATCCTCAATCCTCATTCCTCAATACTCAATCCTCAATCCTCAATCCTCAATCCTCAATCCTCAATCCTCAAACTTCAATCCTCAATACTCAATCTTCAATCTTCAATCCTCAATCCTCAAGCCACAATCTTCAATACTCAATCGTCAATCCTCATTCATCAATCCTCGATACCCAATCCTCAATCTTCAATCCTGAATACTCAATCTTCAATCCTGAATCCTCAATCCTCAATCCTCAATCCTCAACCCTCAATCCTCAATCCTCAATCCTCAATACTCGATCCTCGATCTTCAATCCACAATACGCAATCTTCAATCCTCAATCCTCAATCCTCAATCCTCAATTCTCAATCCTCCATCGTCAGGCTTCAGTACTCAATACTCAATCTTCAATCCTCAATCCTCAATCCTCATTCCTCAATACTCAATCCTCAATCCTCAATCCTCAATCCTCAATCCTCAATCCTCAACCTTCAATCCTCAATACTCAATCTTCAATCTTCAATCCTCAATCCTCAAGCCACAATCTTCAATACTCAATCGTCAATCCTCATTCATCAATCCTCGTTACCCAATCCTCAATCTTCAATCCTCAATACTCAATCTTCAATCCTGAATCCTCAATCCTCAATCCTCAATCCTCAACCCTCAATCCTCAATCCTCAATCCTCAATACTCGATCCTCGATCTTCAATCCACAATACTCAATCTTCAATCCTCAATCCTCAATCCTCAATCCTCAATACTCAATCCTCAATCGTCAGGCTTCAGTACTCAATACTCAATCTTCAATCCTCAATCCTGAATCCTCATTCCTCAATACTCAATCCTCAATCCCCAATTCTCAATCCTCAATCCTCAATCCTCAACCTTCAATCCTCAATACTCAATCTTCTATCTTCAATCCTCAATCCGCAATCCTCAATCCTCAATCCTCAATCCTCAATCCTCAATACTCTACCATCAACCCTCAATTCTCAATACTCAATAGAATATCCTGAATTCTCAGGGTTCAATACTCAAACCTCAATCCTCAATCCTCAATCCTCAATCCTCAATCCTCAATACTCAACCATCGACCCTCAATTCTCAATACTCAATAGAATATCCTGAATTCTCAGGGTTCAATACTCAAACCTCAATCCTCAACCCTCAGCCCTCAGCCCTCATTCTCCATCCTCAATCCTCAATCCTCAACCCTCAATCTTCAATCCCCAATACTCAATCTTCAATCCTCAATCCTCAATACTCAATCCTCAATCCTCAATCCTCAGTCATCAATACTCAATCTTCAATACTCAATCTTCAATCCTCAATAGACAATCCTCAATCCTCAATCCTCAATCCTCAATCCTCAAACTTCAATCCTCAATCCTCGGTCCTCAATCCTCAACCTTCAATCCTCAATACTCAATCTTCAATCTTCAATCCTCAATCCTCAATCCTCAATCCTCAATCCTCAATCCTCAATCGTCAATCCTCAATCCTCAATCCTCAATCTTCAATCCTCAATCCTCAATCCTCAATCCTCAATCCTCAATCTTCAATCCTCAATACTCAATCCACAATCCCCAGTCCTCAACCGTCAGTCCTCGTCCTCAATCCTCAACCCTCAATCCTCAATCCTCAATCTTCAATCCTCAATCCTCAATCTTCAATCCTCAATACTCAATCTTCAATCCTCAATCCTCAATTCTCAATCCTCAATCCTCAGGCCTCAGTCCTCAATCGTCAATCCTCAGACCACAAACATCAATATTCAACGCTCGGTCCTCGTCCTCAATCCACAATCCTCAATCCTCAATCCTCAACCTTCAATCATCAATATTCATTCTTCAATCCTCAATCCTCAAAACTCAATCCTCAATCCTCATTCCTCAATCTTTAATCCTCAATCCTCAATACTCAATCCTCGATCCTATATCTTCAACCCTCAATACTCAATCTTCAGTCCTCAATCCTCAGTCCTCAATCATCAATCTTCAATCCCCAATCCTCAAAACTCAATCCTCAATCCTCAATCCTCAATCTTCAATCCTCAATCCTCAATCCTCAATTCTCAATCCTCAATCCTCAATCCTCTGAACTCAAACATCAATACTCAGCCCTCAGTCCTCGTTCTCAATCCACAACTCTCAATCCTCGATCCTCAATCTTCAATCATCAATATTCAATCTTCAATCCTCAATCCTCAATACTCAATGTTCAATCCTCAATACGCAATCCTCAATCCTCATTCCTCAATACTCAATCCTCAATCCTCAATCCTCAATCCTCAATCCTCAATCCTCAAACTTCAATCCTCAATACTCAATCTTCAATCTTCAATCCTCAATCCTCAAGCCACAATCTTCAATACTCAATCGTCAATCCTCATTCATCAATCCTCGATACCCAATCCTCAATCTTCAATCCTGAATACTCAATCTTCAATCCTGAATCCTCAATCCTCAATCCTCAATCCTCAATACTCAATCCTCAATCGTCAGGCTTCAGTACTCAATACTCAATCTTCAATCCTCAATCCTGAATCCTCAATCCTCAATCCTCAATCCTCAATCCTCAATTCTCAACCATCAACCCTCAATTCTCAATACTCAATAGAATATCCTGAATTCTCAGGGTTCAATACTCAAACCTCAATCCTCAACCCTCAGCCCTCAGCCCTCATTCTCCATCCTCAATCCTCAATCCTCAACCCTCAATCTTCAATCCCCAATACTCAATCTTCAATCCTCAATGCTCAATACTCAATCCTCAATCCTCAATCCTCAGTCATCAACACTCAATCTTCAATACTCAATCTTCAATCCTCAATACACAGTCCTCATTCCTCAATCCTCAATCCTCAATCCTCAAACCTCAATCCTCAATCCTCGGTCCTCAATCCTCAACCTTCAATCCTCAATACTCAATCTTCAATCTTCAATCCTCAATCCTCAATCCTCAATCCTCAATCCTCAATCCTCAATCGTCAATCCTCAATCCTCAATCCTCAATCTTCAATCCTCAATCCTCAATCCTCAATCCTCAATCCTCAATCTTCAATCCTCAATACTCAATCCTCAATCCCCAGTCCTCAATCCGCAATGTTCAATCCGCAGTACCCAATCCTCAATCGTCAATCCTCTATCCCCAATCCTCAATCTTCAATCCTCAATCCTCAATCCTCAATCCTCAATCCTCAATCCTCAATACTCAATCCTCAATCGTCAATCCTCAATCCTCAATGTTCAATCCGCAATACCCAATCCTCAATCTTCAATCCTCAATCCTCCATCCCCAATCCTCAATCCTCAATCCTCGTTCCTCAAACATCAACCCTCAACCCTCAGTCCTCATACTCAATTCTCAATTCTCAATCTTCAATCCTCAATCCTCAATCATCAATCCTCAATAATCAATCTCCAATCCTAGATCCTCAATGCCCAATCCTCAATCTTCAATCCTCAATCCTCAATCCTCAATCCTCAATCCTCATTCTTCGATCCTCAACACCCAATCCTCAATCTTCAATGCTCAACCTTCAATCCACAATTCTCAATACACAATCCTCAATCCTCAGACCTCAAACATCAATACTCAACCCTCAGTCCTCGTCCTCAATCCACAACACTCACTCCTCGATCCTCAATCTTCAATCATCAATATTCAACTTTCAATCCTCAATCCTCAATCCTCAATACTCAATCCTCAATTCTCAATGTTCAATCCTCAATACCCAATCCTCAATCTTCTGTCCTCAATCCTCAATCCTCAACCCTCAATCGTCAATCCACAATCCTCAATCCTCAATCCTCGATCTTCAATCCTCAATACTCAATCTTCAATCCTCAATCCTCAATGCTCAATCCTCAATTCTCAATCCTCAATCGTCAGGCTTCAGTACTGAATACTCAATCTTCAATCCTCAATCCTCAATCCTCATTCCTCAATCCACAATCCTCAATCCTCAGTCCTCAATACTCAACCATCAATCCTCAATTCTCAGTACACAATAGAATATCCTGAACTTTCGGGATTCAATACTCAAACCTCAACCCTCAACCCTCAGCCCTCATACTCAATCCTCAATCCTCAATACTCAATCCTCAATATTCAATCCTCAATACTCAATCTTCAATCCTCGATCCTCAATCCTCAATCCTCAATCCTCAATCCTCAGATATCAATCCTCAATCTTCATTACTCAATCGTCAATCCTCAGTCCTCAATCCTCAATCCCCAATCCTCGTTCCTCAAACCTCAATCCTCAACCCTCAGTCCTCATGCTCAATTCTCAACTCTCAATACTCAATCCTCAATCCTCAATCTTCAATCCTCAATAATCAATCTCCAATCCTGGTTCCTCAATTCCCAATCCTCAATCCTTAAACCTCAATCTTGAATTCTCAATCCCCAGGCCTCAAACTTCAATCCTCAATGCTCAATCCTCAATCCTCAGTCGTCAGTCCTCAATCCTCAATCCTCAATCCTCAAACCTCAATCCTCAACCGTCAGTCCTCGTCCTCAATCCTCAACCCTCAATCCTCAATCCTCAATCTTCAATCCTCAATACTCAATCTTGAATCCTCAATCCTCAATCCTCAATCCTCAATCTCCTATCCTCAATCCTCAATCCTCAATCCTCAATACTCATTCTTAAGTCCTCAACGCCCAATCCTCAATCTTCAATCCTCAATCCTCAATCCTCAATTCTCAATCCTCAATCCTCAGTCCTCAGTCCTCAAACCTCAATCCTCAACCCTCAGGCCTCATCCTCAATCCTCAATCCTCAACCCTCAATCCTCAAACTTCAATCCTCAATCTTCAATTCTCAATCCTCAATCCTCGATTCTCAATCCTCAATCGTCAATCCTCAGACCACAAACATCAATATTCAACCCTCGGTCCTCGTCCTCAATCCACAATCTTCAATCCTCAATCCTCAATCCTCAATCCTCAACCCTCAATCCTCAGATATCAATCCTCAATCTTCAATACTCAACCGTCAATCCTCAGTCCTCAATCCTCAATCCCAAATCCTCGTTCCTCAAACCTCAATCCTCAACCCTCAGTCCTCAACCGTCAGTCCTCGTCCTCAATCCTCAACCCTCAATCCTCAATCCTCAATCTTCAATCCTCAATCCTCAATCTTCAATCCTCAATACTCAATCTTCAATCCTCAATCCTCAATTCTCAATCCTCAATCCTCAGGCCTCAGTCCTCAAACCTCAATCCTCAACCCTCAGCCCTCATCCTCAATCCTCAATCCTCAACACTCAATCCTCAATCTTCAATCCTCAATACTCAATCTTCAATCCTCAATCCTCAATTCTCAATCCTCAGTACTCATTCTTCAATCCTCAATACCCAATCCTCAATCTTCAATTCTCAATCCTCAATCCTCGATTCTCAGTCCTCAATCGTCAATCCTCAGACCACAAACATCAATATTCAGCCCTCGGTCCTCGTCCTCAATCCACAATCCTCAATCCTCAATCCTCAACCTTCAATCATCAATATTCATTCTTCAATCCTCAATCCTCAAAACTCAATCCTCAATCCTCATTCCTCAATCTTTAATCCTCAATCCTCAATACTCAATCCTCGATCCTATATCTTCAACCCTCAATACTCAATCTTCAATCCTCAATCCTCAATCCTCAATCATCAATCTTCAATCCTCAATCCTCAAAACTCAATCCTCAATCCTCAATCCTCAATCTTCAATCCTCAATCCTCAATCCTCAATTCTCAATCCTCAATCCTCAATCCTCAGAACTCAAACATCAATACTCAGCCCTCAGTCCTCGTTCTCAATCCACAACTCTCAATCCTCGATCCTCAATCTTCAATCATCAATATTCAATCTTCAATCCTCAATCCTCAATACTCAATGTTCAATCCTCGATACGCAATCCTCAATCTTCAATCCTCAATCCTCAATACTCAACCTTCAATCCTCAATCCTCAATCCTCAATCCTCAATCCTCAATCCTCAATCCTCAGTCATCAATCCTCAATCTTCAATACTCAATCGTCAATCCTCAGTCCTCAATCCTCAATCCCCTATCCTCGTTCCTCAAACCTCAATCCTCAACCCTTAGTCCTCACCCTCAATTCTCAATTCTCAATCCTCAATCCTCAATCCTCAATCATCAATCCTCAATCCTCAATCCTCAATTCTCAATCCTCAATCCTCAATCCTCAGACCTCAAACATCAATACTCAGCCCTCAGTCCTCGTCCTCAATCCACAACCCTCAATCCTCGATCCTCAATCTTCAATCATCAATATTCAATCTTCAATCCTCAATCCTCAATACTCAATGTTCAATCCTCCATACGCAATCCTCAATCTTCAATCCTCAATCCTCAATACTCAACCTTCAATCCTCAATCCTCAATCCTCAATCCTCAATCCTCAATCCTCAGTCATCAATCCTCAATCTTCAATACTCAATCGTCAATCCTCAGTCCTCAATCTTCAATCCCCTATCCTCGTTCCTCAAACCTCAATCCTCAACCCTTAGTCCTCACCCTCAATTCTCAATTCTCAATCCTCAATCCTCAATCCTCAATCCTCAATCCTCAATACCCAACCATCAATCCTCAATTCTCAATACTCAATAGAATATCCTGAATTTTCGGGATTCAATACTCAAACCTCAACCCTCAACCCTCAGCCCTCATCCTCAATCCCCAATCCTCAATCCTCAATCCTCAATATTCAATCTTCTATACTCAGTCTTCAATCCTCAATCCTCAATCCTCAATCCTCAATCCTCAATCCACAGTCATCAATCATCAATCTCCCATACTCAATCGTCAATCCTCAGTCCTCAATCCTCAATCCCCAATGCTCGTTCCTCAAACCTCAATCCTCAACCCTCAGTCCTCACCTTCAATTCTCAACTCTCAATCCTCAATCCTCAATCCTCAATCTTCAATCCTCAATCCTCAATCCTCAATCCTCAATCCTCAATTCTCAATCCTCAATCCTCAATCCTCAGACTTCAAACATCAATACTCAGCCCTCAGTCCTCGTCCTCAATCCACAACCCTCAATCCTCGATCCTCAATCTTCCATCCTTAATACACAATCTTCAATCCTCAGTCCTCAATCCTCTATCCTCAATCCTCATTCCTCAATCCTCAATACCCAATCCGCAATCTTCAATCCTCAATCCTCAATCCTCAATCCTCGGTCCTCAATCATCAATCCTCAATACTCAATCTTCAATCCTCAATCCTCAGTCCACAAACCACAATTCTGAATCCTCAATACTGCATCCTCAATCTTCAGCCCTCAGTCCTCAACAATCAGTTGTCAATCCTCAATCCCCAATAGAATATCCTCAATTCACAGTTTTCAATACGCAATACTCAATCTGCAATCTTCAGACCTCTATTCACAAACATCAATTCTCATCACTCAACCCTGAACGCTCAGTCCTCAATGTTCAGTCCTCAATCCTCAATTCTCAATCTTCAATCCTCAATACTGAATCTTCAATCCTCAATCCTCCATCCCCAATCCTCATTCTTCAAACCTCAATCCTCAACCCTCAGTCCTCATCCTCAATTCTCAATTCTCAATCCTCAATCCTCAATCCTCAATATTCAAAACTCAATATTCAATCTCCAATCCTAGATCCCCAATTCCCAATCCTCAATCTTCAATCCTCAATCCTCAATCCTCAATTCTCAATCCTCAATCCTCAATCCTTAGACCTCAAACATCAATATTCAACACTCGGACCTGTTCCTCAATCCACAACCCTCAATCCTCAATCCTCAATCTTCAATCATCAATACTCAATCTTCAGTCCTCAATCCTCAACCCCCAATCCTCAGTCCTCAATCCTCTATCTTTAATCCTCAATCCTCAATCCTCAATCCTCAATCCTAAACCTTCAACCCTCAATACTCAATCTTCAATCCTCAATCCTCAATCCTCAATCCTCAATCCTCAATCCTCAATCTTCAGTGCTCAATACTCAATCTTCAATCCTCAATCCTCAATCCTCAATCCTCAATCCTCATTCTTCAATCCTCAACACCCAATCCTCAATCTTCAATTCTCAACCTTCAATCCACAATTCTCAATCCTCAATCCTCAATCCTCAGACCTCAAACATCAATACTCAACCCTCAGTCCTCGTCCTCAATCCACAACACTCAATCCTCGATCCTCAATCTTCAACCATCAATATTCAATTTTCAATACTCAATCGTCAATACTCAATACTCATTCCTCAATCCTCAATGTTCAATCCTCAATACCCAATCCTCAATCTTCTATCCTCAATCCTCAATCCTCAATCCTCAATCCTCAATCCTCAATCTTCAGTCCTCAAACCTCAATCCTTATTCCTCAATACTGAATCCTCAATCTTCAGCCCTCAGTCCTCAACAATCACTTGTCAATCCCCATTCCTCAGTAGAATATCCCCAATTCACAGGTTTCAATACTCAATACTCAACCTGCAATCTTAAAATCTCTATCTACAAACATCAATTCTCATCACTCAACCCTCAACACTCAGTCCCCAATCCTCAAACTTCAATCCTCAATCCTCAATCCTCAATCCTCAATCCTCAATCGTCAATCCTCAATACTCAATCTTCAATCCTCGGTCCTCAATCCTCAATGGTCAATCTCCAATCCTGAATACTCAACCTTCAATCCTCAATCCTCAATCCTCGATTCCCAACCATCAATCCTCAATTCTCAATACTCAATAGAATATCCTGAATTTTCAGTATTCAATGCTCAAACCTCAACCCTCAACCCTCAGCCCTCATCCTCAATCCTCAATCCTCAATCCTCAATCCTCAATATTCAATCCTCAATACTCAATCTTCAATACTCAAACCTCAACCCTCAACCCTCAGCCATCATCCTCAATCCTCAATCCTCAATACTCAATCCTCAATATTCAATCCTCAATACTCAATCTTCAATCCTCAATCCTCAATCCTCAATCCTCAATCCTCAATCCTCAGATATCAATCCTCAATCTTCATTACTCAATCGTCAATCCTCAGTCCTCAATCCTCAATCCCCAATCCTCGTTCCTCAAACCTCAATCCTCAACCCTCAGTCCTCATGCTCAATTCTCAATTCTCAATACTCAATCCTCAATCCTCAATCTCCAATCCTCAATAATCAATCTCCAATCCTAGTTCCTCAATTCCCAATCCTCAATCCTTAAACCTCAATCTTGAATCCTCAATCCCCAGGCCTCAAACTTCAATCCTCAATGCTCAATCCTCAATCCTCAGTCGTCAGTCCTCAATCCTCAATCCTCAATCCTCAAACCTCAATCCTCAATCCTCAATCATCAATCCTCAATCCTCAATCCTCAATTCTCAATCCTCAATCCTCAATCCTCAGACCTCAAACATCAATACTCAGCCCTCAGTCCTCGTCCTCAATCCACAACCCTCAATCCTCGATCCTCAATCTTCAATCATCAATATTCAATCTTCAATCCTCAATCCTCAATACTCAATGTTCAATCCTCCATACGCAATCCTCAATCTTCAATCCTCAAACCTCAATACTCAACCTTCAATCCTCAATCCTCAATCCTCAATCCTCAATCCTCAATCCTCAGTCATCAATCCTCAATCTTCAATACTCAATCGTCAATCCTCAGTCCTCAACCTTCAATCCCCTATCCTCGTTCCTCAAACCTCAATCCTCAACCCTTAGTCCTCACCCTCAATTCTCAATTCTCAATCCTCAATCCTCAATCCTCAATACCCAACCATCAATCCTCAATTCTCAATACTCAATAGAATATCCTGAATTTTCAGGATTCAATACTCAAACCTCAACCCTCAACCCTCAGCCCTCATCCTCAATCCCCAATCCTCAATCCTCAATCCTCAATATTCAATCCTCTATACTCAGTCTTCAATCCTCAATCCTCAATCCTCAATCCTCAATCCTCAATCCACAGTCATCAATCATCAATCTCCCATACTCAATCGTCAATCCTCAGTCCTCAATCTTCAATCCCCAATGCTCGTTCCTCAAACCTCAATCCTCAACCCTCAGTCCTCACCTTCAATTCTCAACTCTCAATCCTCAATCCTCAATCCTCAATCTTCAATCCTCAATCCTCAATCCTCAATCCTCAATCCTCAATTCTCAATCCTCAATCCTCAATCCTCAGACTTCAAACATCAATACTCAGCCCTCAGTCCTCGTCCTCAATCCACAACCCTCAATCCTCGATCCTCAATCTTCCATCCTTAATACACAATCTTCAATCCTCAGTCCTCAATCCTCTATCCTCAATCCTCATTCCTCAATCCTCAATACCCAATCCGCAATCTTCAATCCTCAATCCTCAATCCCCATTCTTCAATCCTCAATACGCAATCCTCAATCTTCAATCCTCAATCCTCAATCCACAATCTTCAATACTCAATCGTCAATACTCATTCATCAATCCTCGATACCCAATCCTCAATCTTCAATCCTCAATCCTCAATCCTCAATCCTCAGTCCTCAATCATCAATCCTCAATACTCAATCTTCAATCCTCAATCCTCAGTCCACAAACCACAATTCTGAATCCTCAATACTGCATCCTCAATCTTCAGCCCTCAGTCCTCAACAATCAGTTGTCAATCCTCAATCCCCAATAGAATATCCTCAATTCACAGTTTTCAATACGCAATACTCAATCTGCAATCTTCAGACCTCTATTCACAAACATCAATTCTCATCACTCAACCCTGAACGCTCAGTCCTCAATGTTCAGTCCTCAATCCTCAATTCTCAATATTCAATCCTCAATACTGAATCTTCAACCCTCAATACTCAATCTTCAATCCTCAATCCTCAATCCTCAATCCTCAATCCTCAATCCTCAATCTTCAGTGCTCAATACTCAATCTTCAATCCTCAATCCTCAATCCTCAATCCTCAATCCTCATTCTTCAATCCTCAACACCCAATCCTCAATCTTCAATTCTCAACCTTCAATCCACAATTCTCAATCCTCAATCCTCAATCCTCAGACCTCAAACATCAATACTCAACCCTCAGTCCTCGTCCTCAATCCACAACACTCAATCCTCGATCCTCAATCTTCAACCATCAATATTCAATTTTCAATACTCAATCGTCAATACTCAATACTCATTCCTCAATCCTCAATGTTCAATCCTCAATACCCAATCCTCAATCTTCTATCCTCAATCCTCAATCCTCAATCCTCAATCCTCAATCCTCAATCTTCAGTCCTCAAACCTCAATCCTTATTCCTCAATACTGAATCCTCAATCTTCAGCCCTCAGTCCTCAACAATCACTTGTCAATCCCCATTCCTCAGTAGAATATCCCCAATTCACAGGTTTCAATACTCAATACTCAACCTGCAATCTTAAAATCTCTATCTACAAACATCAATTCTCATCACTCAACCCTCAACACTCAGTCCCCAATCCTCAAACTTCAATCCTCAATCCTCAATCCTCAATCCTCAATCCTCAATCCTCAATCTTCAATCCTCAATACTCAATCTTCAATCCTCGGTCCTCAATCCTCAATGGTGAATCTCCAATCATGAATACTCAACCTTCAATCCTCAATCCTCAATCCTCGATTCCCAACCATCAATCCTCAATTCTCAATACTCAATAGAATATCCTGAATTTTCAGTATTCAATGCTCAAACCTCAACCCTCAACCCTCAGCCCTCATCCTCAATCCTCAATCCTCAATCCTCAATCCTCAATATTCAATCCTCAATACTCAATCTTCAATACTCAAACCTCAACCCTCAACCCTCAGCCCTCATCCTCAATCCTCAATCCTCAATACTCAATCCTCAATATTCAATCCTCAATACTCAATCTTCAATCCTCAATCCTCAATCCTCAATCCTCAATCCTCAATCCTCAGATATCAATCCTCAATCCTCATTACTCAATCGTCAATCCTCAGTCCTCAATCCTCAATCCCCAATCCTCGTTCCTCAAACCTCAATCCTCAACCCTCAGTCCTCATGCTCAATTCTCAATTCTCAATACTCAATCCTCAATCCTCAATCTTCAATCCTCAATAATCAATCTCCAATCCTAGTTCCTCAATTCCCAATCCTCAATCCTTAAACCTCAATCTTGAATCCTCAATCCCCAGGCCTCAAACTTCAATCCTCAATGCTCAATCCTCAATCCTCAGTCGTCAGTCCTCAATCCTCAATCCTCAATCCTCAAACCTCAATCCTCAACCGTCAGTCCTCGTCCTCAATCCTCAACCCTCAATCCTCAATCCTCAATCTTCAATCCTCAATACTCAATCTTGAATCCTCAATCCTCAATCCTCAATCCTCAATCTCCTATCCTCAATCCTCAATCCTTAATCCTTAATACTCATTCTTCAGTCCTCAACGCCCAATCCACAATCTTCAATCCTCAATCCTCAATCCTCAATTCTCAATCCTCAATCCTCAGTCCTCAGTCCTCAAACCTCAATCCTCAACCCTCAGGCCTCATCCTCAATCCTCAATCCTCAACCCTCAATCCTCAAACTTCAATCCACAATCTTCAATTCTCAATCCTCAATCCTCGATTCTCAATCCTCAATCGTCAATCCTCAGACCACAAACATCAATATTCAACCCTCGGTCCTCGTCCTCAATCCACAATCTTCAATCCTCAATCCTCAATCCTCAATCCTCAACCCGCAATCCTCAGATATCAATCCTCAATCTTCAATACTCAACCGTCAATCCTCAGTCCTCAATCCTCAATCCCCAATCCTCGTTCCTCAAACCTCAATCCTCAACCCTCAGTCCTCAACCGTCAGTCCTCGTCCTCAATCCTCAACCCTCAATCCTCAATCCTGAATCTTCAATCCTCAATCCTCAATCTTCAATCCTCAATACTCAATCTTCAATCCTCAATCCTCAATTCTCAATCCTCAATCCTCAGGCCTCAGTCCTCAAACCTCAATCCTCAACCCTCAGCCCTCATCCTCAATCCTCAATCCTCAACACTCAATCCTCAATCTTCAATCCTCAATACTCAATCTTCAATCCTCAATCCTCAATTCTCAATCCTCAGTACTCATTCTTCAATCCTCAATACCCAATCCTCAATCTTCAATTCTCAATCCTCAATCCTCGATTCTCAGTCCTCAATCGTCAATACTCAGACCACAAACATCAATATTCAACCCTCGGTCCTCGTCCTCAATCCACAATCCTCAATCCTCAATCCTCAACCTTCAATCATCAATATTCATTCTTCAATCCTCAATCCTCAAAACTCAATCCTCAATCCTCATTCCTCAATCTTTAATCCTCAATCCTCAATACTCAATCCTCGATCCTATATCTTCAACCCTCAAAACTGAATCTTCAATCCTCAATCCTCAATCCTCAATCATCAATCTTCAATCCTCAATCCTCAAAACTCAATCCTCAATCCTCAATCCTCAATCCTCAATCTTCAATCCTCAATCCTCAATCCTCAACTCTCAATCCTCAATCCTCAATCCTCAGAACTCAAACATCAATACTCAGCCCTCAGTCCTCGTTCTCAATCCACAACTCTCAATCCTCGATCCTCAATCTTCAATCATCAATATTCAATCTTCAATCCTCAATCCTCAATACTCAATGTTCAATCCTCAATACGCAATCCTCAATCTTCAATCCTCAATCCTCAATACTCAACCTTCAATCCTCAATCCTCAATCCTCAATCCTCAATCCTCAATCCTCAATCCTCAATCCTCAGTCATTAATCCTCAATCTTCAATACTCAATCGTCAATCCTCAGTCCTCAATCCTCAATCCCCTATCCTCGTTCCTCAAACCTCAATCCTCAACCCTTAGTCCTCACCCTCAATTCTCAATCCTCAATCCTCAATCCTCAATCCTCAATCATCAATCCTCAATCCTCAATCCTCAATTCTCAATCCTCAATCCTCAATCCTCATACCTCAAACATCAATACTCTGCCCTCAGTCCTCGTCCTCAATCCACAACCCTCAATCCTCGATCCTCAATCTTCAATCATCAATATTCAATCTTCAATCCTCAATCCTCAATACTCAATGTTCAATCCTCCATACGCAATCCTCAATCTTCAATCCTCAATCCTCAATACTCAACCTTCAATCCTCAATCCTCAATCCTCAATCCTCAATCCTCAATCCTCAGTCATCAATCCTCAATCTTCAATACTCAATCGTCAATCCTCAGTCCTCAATCTTCAATCCCCTATCCTCGTTCCTCAAACCTCAATCCTCAACCCTTAGTCCTCACCCTCAATTCTCAATTCTCAATCCTCAATCCTCAATCCTCAATCCTCAATCCTCAATACCCAACCATCAATCCTCAATTCTCAATACTCAATAGAATATCCTGAATTTTCAGGATTCAATACTCAAACCTCAACCCTCAACCCTCAGCCCTCATCCTCAATCCCCAATCCTCAATCCTCAATCCTCAATATTCAATCCTCTATACTCAGTCTTCAATCCTCAATCCTCAATCCTCAATCCTCAATCCTCAATTCTCAATCCTCAATCCTCAATCCTCAGACTTCAAACATCAATACTCAGCCCTCAGTCCTCGTCCTCAATCCACAACCCTCAATCCTCGATCCTCAATCTTCCATCCTTAATACACAATCTTCAATCCTCAGTCCTCAATCCTCTATCCTCAATCCTCATTCCTCAATCCTCAATACCCAATCCGCAATCTTCAATCCTCAATCCTCAATCCCCATTCTTCAATCCTCAATACGCAATCCTCAATCTTCAATCCTCAATCCTCAATCCACAATCTTCAATACTCAATCGTCAATACTCATTCATCAATCCTCGATACCCAATCCTCAATCTTCAATCCTCAATCCTCAATCCTCAATCCTCAGTCCTCAATCATCAATCCTCAATACTCAATCTTCAATCCTCAATCCTCAGTCCACAAACCACAATTCTGAATCCTCAATACTGCATCCTCAATCTTCAGCCCTCAGTCCTCAACAATCAGTTGTCAATCCTCAATCCCCAATAGAATATCCTCAATTCACAGTTTTCAATACGCAATACTCAATCTGCAATCTTCAGACCTCTATTCACAAACATCAATTCTCATCACTCAACCCTGAACGCTCAGTCCTCAATGTTCAGTCCTCAATCCTCAATTCTCAATCTTCAATCCTCAATACTGAATCTTCAATCCTCAATACTCAATCCTCAATCCTCAATCCTCAATCCTCAATCCTCAGTCCTCAATCCTCAATACTCAATCCTCAATCGTCAGTCCTCAATCCTCAATGTTCAATCCGCAATACCCAATCCTCAATCTTCAATCCTCAATCCTCCATCCCCAATCCTCATTCTTCAAACCTCACTCCTCAACCCTCAGTCCTCATCCTCAATTCTCAATTCTCAATCCTCAATCCTCAATCCTCAATATTCAAAACTCAATGTTCAATCTCCAATCCTAGATCCCCAATTCCCAATCCTCAATCTTCAATCCTCAATCCTCAATCCTCAATTCTCAATCCTCAATCCTCAATCCTTAGACCTCAAACATCAATATTCAACACTCGGACCTGTTCCTCAATCCACAACCCTCAATCCTCAATCCTCAATCTTCAATCATCAATACTCAATCTTCAGTCCTCAATCCTCAACCCCCAATCCTCAGTCCTCAATCCTCTATCTTTAATCCTCAATCCTCAATCCTCAATCCTCAATCCTAAACCTTCAACCCTCAATACTCAATCTTCAATCCTCAATCCTCAATCCTCAATCCTCAATCCTCAATCCTCAATCTTCAGTGCTCAATACTCAATCTTCAATCCTCAATCCTCAATCCTCAATCCTCAATCCTCATTCTTCAATCCTCAACACCCAATCCTCAATCTTCAATTCTCAACCTTCAATCCACAATTCTCAATCCTCAATCCTCAATCCTCAGACCTCAAACATCAATACTCAACCCTCAGTCCTCGTCCTCAATCCACAACACTCAATCCTCGATCCTCAATCTTCAACCATCAATATTCAATTTTCAATACTCAATCGTCAATACTCAATACTCATTCCTCAATCCTCAATGTTCAATCCGCAATACCCAATCCTCAATCTTCTATCCTCAATCCTCAATCCTCAATCCTCAATCCTCAATCCTCAATCTTCAGTCCTCAAACCTCAATCCTTATTCCTCAATACTGAATCCTCAATCTTCAGCCCTCAGTCCTCAACAATCACTTGTCAATCCCCATTCCTCAGTAGAATATCCCCAATTCACAGGTTTCAATACTCAATACTCAACCTGCAATCTTAAAATCTCTATCTACAAACATCAATTCTCATCACTCAACCATCAACACTCAGTCCCCAATCCTCAAACTTCAATCCTCAATCCTCAATCCTCAATCCTCAATCCTCAATCTTCAATCCTCAATACTCAATCTTCAATCCTCGGTCCTCAATCCTCAATGGTCAATCTCCAATCCTGAATACTCAACCTTCAATCCTCAATCCTCAATCCTCGATTCCCAACCATCAATCCTCAATTCTCAATACTCAATAGAATATCCTGAATTTTCAGTATTCAATGCTCAAACCTCAACCCTCAACCCTCAGCCCTCATCCTCAATCCTCAATCCTCAATCCTCAATCCTCAATATTCAATCCTCAATACTCAATCTTCAATCCTCAATCCTCAATCCTCAATCCTCAATCCTCAATACTCAATCCTCAATCGTCAATCCTCAATCTTCAATACTCAATCCCCAATCCTCAATCCTCAATCCTCAATACTCAACCATCAACCCTCAATTCTCAATACTCAATAGAATATCCTGAATTCTCAGGGTTCAATACTCAAACCTCAATCCTCAACCCTCAGCCCTCAGCCCTCATTCTCCATCCTCAATCCTCAATCCTCAACCCTCAATCTTCAATCCCCAATACTCAATCTTCAATCCTCAATCCTCAATACTCAATCCTCAATCCTCAATCCTCAGTCATCAATACTCAATCTTCAATACTCAATCTTCAATCCTCAATAGACAATCCTCAATCCTCAATCCTCAATCCTCAATCCTCAAACCTCAATCCTCAATCCTCGGTCCTCAATCCTCAACCTTCAATCCTCAATACTCAATCTTCAATCTTCAATCCTCAATCCTCAATCCTCAATCCTCAATCCTCAATCCTCAATCGTCAATCCTCAATCCTCAATCCTCAATCTTCAATCCTCAATCCTCAATCCTCAATCCTCAATCCTCAATCTTCAATCCTCAATACTCAATCCACAATCCCCAGTCCTCAACCGTCAGTCCTCGTCCTCAATCCTCAACCCTCAATCCTCAATCCTCAATCTTCAATCCTCAATCCTCAATCTTCAATCCTCAATACTCAATCTTCAATCCTCAATCCTCAATTCTCAATCCTCAATCCTCAGGCCTCAGTCCTCAATCGTCAATCCTCAGACCACAAACATCAATATTCAACGCTCGGTCCTCGTCCTCAATCCACAATCCTCAATCCTCAATCCTCAACCTTCAATCATCAATATTCATTCTTCAATCCTCAATCCTCAAAACTCAATCCTCAATCCTCATTCCTCAATCTTTAATCCTCAATCCTCAATACTCAATCCTCGATCCTATATCTTCAACCCTCAATACTCAATCTTCAGTCCTCAATCCTCAGTCCTCAATCATCAATCTTCAATCCCCAATCCTCAAAACTCAATCCTCATTCCTCAATCCTCAATCTTCAATCCTCAATCCTCAATCCTCAATTCTCAATCCTCAATCCTCAATCCTCTGAACTCAAACATCAATACTGAGCCCTCAGTCCTCGTTCTCAATCCACAACTCTCAATCCTCGATCCTCAATCTTCAATCATCAATATTCAATCTTCAATCCTCAATCCTCAATACTCAATGTTCAATCCTCAATACGCAATCCTCAATCCTCATTCCTCAATACTCAATCCTCAATCCTCAATCCTCAATCCTCAATCCTCAATCCTCAAACTTCAATCCTCAATACTCAATCTTCAATCTTCAATCCTCAATCCTCAAGCCACAATCTTCAATACTCAATCGTCAATCCTCATTCATCAATCCTCGATACCCAATCCTCAATCTTCAATCCTGAATACTCAATCTTCAATCCTGAATCCTCAATCCTCAATCCTCAATCCTCAATACTCAATCCTCAATCGTCGGGCTTCAGTACTCAATACTCAATCTTCAATCCTCAATCCTGAATCCTCAATCCTCAATCCTCAATCCTCAATCCTCAATTCTCAACCATCAACCCTCAATTCTCAATACTCAATAGAATATCCTGAATTCTCAGGGTTCAATACTCAAACCTCAATCCTCAACCCTCAGCCCTCAGCCCTCATTCTCCATCCTCAATCCTCAATCCTCAACCCTCAATCTTCAATCCCCAATACTCAATCTTCAATCCTCAATGCTCAATACTCAATCCTCAATCCTCAATCCTCAGTCATCAACACTCAATCTTCAATACTCAATCTTCAATCCTCAATACACAGTCCTCATTCCTCAATCCTCAATCCTCAATCCTCAAACCTCAATCCTCAATCCTCGGTCCTCAATCCTCAACCTTCAATCCTCAATACTCAATCTTCAATCTTCAATCCTCAATCCTCAATCCTCAATCCTCAATCCTCAATCCTCAATCGTCAATCCTCAATCCTCAATCCTCAATCTTCAATCCTCAATCCTCAATCCTCAATCCTCAATCCTCAATCTTCAATCCTCAATACTCAATCCTCAATCCCCAGTCCTCAATCCGCAATGTTCAATCCGCAGTACCCAATCCTCAATCGTCAATCCTCTATCCCCAATCCTCAATCTTCAATCCTCAATCCTCAATCCTCAATCCTCAATCCTCAATCCTCAATACTCAATCCTCAATCGTCAATCCTCAATCCTCAATGTTCAATCCGCAATACCCAATCCTCAATCTTCAATCCTCAATCCTCCATCCCCAATCCTCAATCCTCAATCCTCGTTCCTCAAACATCAACCCTCAACCCTCAGTCCTCATACTCAATTCTCAATTCTCAATCTTCAATCCTCAATCCTCAATCATCAATCCTCAATAATCAATCTCCAATCCTAGATCCTCAATGCCCAATCCTCAATCTTCAATCCTCAATCCTCAATCCTCAATCCTCAATCCTCATTCTTCGATCCTCAACACCCAATCCTCAATCTTCAATGCTCAACCTTCAATCCACAATTCTCAATACACAATCCTCAATCCTCAGACCTCAAACATCAATACTCAACCCTCAGTCCTCGTCCTCAATCCACAACACTCACTCCTCGATCCTCAATCTTCAATCATCAATATTCAACTTTCAATCCTCAATCCTCAATCCTCAATACTCAATCCTCAATTCTCAATGTTCAATCCTCAATACCCAATCCTCAATCTTCTGTCCTCAATCCTCAATCCTCAACCCTCAATCGTCAATCCACAATCCTCAATCCTCAATCCTCGATCTTCAATCCTCAATACTCAATCTTCAATCCTCAATCCTCAATGCTCAATCCTCAATTCTCAATCCTCAATCGTCAGGCTTCAGTACTGAATACTCAATCTTCAATCCTCAATCCTCAATCCTCATTCCTCAATCCACAATCCTCAATCCTCAGTCCTCAATACTCAACCATCAATCCTCAATTCTCAGTACACAATAGAATATCCTGAACTTTCGGGATTCAATACTCAAACCTCAACCCTCAACCCTCAGCCCTCATACTCAATCCTCAATCCTCAATACTCAATCCTCAATATTCAATCCTCAATACTCAATCTTCAATCCTCGATCCTCAATCCTCAATCCTCAATCCTCAATCCTCAGATATCAATCCTCAATCTTCATTACTCAATCGTCAATCCTCAGTCCTCAATCCTCAATCCCCAATCCTCGTTCCTCAAACCTCAATCCTCAACCCTCAGTCCTCATGCTCAATTCTCAACTCTCAATACTCAATCCTCAATCCTCAATCTTCAATCCTCAATAATCAATCTCCAATCCTAGTTCCTCAATTCCCAATCCTCAATCCTTAAACCTCAATCTTGAATTCTCAATCCCCAGGCCTCAAACTTCAATCCTCAATGCTCAATCCTCAATCCTCAGTCGTCAGTCCTCAATCCTCAATCCTCAATCCTCAAACCTCAATCCTCAACCGTCAGTCCTCGTCCTCAATCCTCAACCCTCAATCCTCAATCCTCAATCTTCAATCCTCAATACTCAATCTTGAATCCTCAATCCTCAATCCTCAATCCTCAATCTCCTATCCTCAATCCTCAATCCTCAATCCTCAATACTCATTCTTAAGTCCTCAACGCCCAATCCTCAATCTTCAATCCTCAATCCTCAATCCTCAATTCTCAATCCTCAATCCTCAGTCCTCAGTCCTCAAACCTCAATCCTCAACCCTCAGGCCTCATCCTCAATCCTCAATCCTCAACCCTCAATCCTCAAACTTCAATCCTCAATCTTCAATTCTCAATCCTCAATCCTCGATTCTCAATCCTCAATCGTCAATCCTCAGACCACAAACATCAATATTCAACCCTCGGTCCTCGTCCTCAATCCACAATCTTCAATCCTCAATCCTCAATCCTCAATCCTCAACCCTCAATCCTCAGATATCAATCCTCAATCTTCAATACTCAACCGTCAATCCTCAGTCCTCAATCCTCAATCCCAAATCCTCGTTCCTCAAACCTCAATCCTCAACCCTCAGTCCTCAACCGTCAGTCCTCGTCCTCAATCCTCAACCCTCAATCCTCAATCCTCAATCTTCAATCCTCAATCCTCAATCTTCAATCCTCAATACTCAATCTTCAATCCTCAATCCTCAATTCTCAATCCTCAATCCTCAGGCCTCAGTCCTCAAACCTCAATCCTCAACCCTCAGCCCTCATCCTCAATCCTCAATCCTCAACACTCAATCCTCAATCTTCAATCCTCAATACTCAATCTTCAATCCTCAATCCTCAATTCTCAATCCTCAGTACTCATTCTTCAATCCTCAATACCCAATCCTCAATCTTCAATTCTCAATCCTCAATCCTCGATTCTCAGTCCTCAATCGTCAATCCTCAGACCACAAACATCAATATTCAGCCCTCGGTCCTCGTCCTCAATCCACAATCCTCAATCCTCAATCCTCAACCTTCAATCATCAATATTCATTCTTCAATCCTCAATCCTCAAAACTCAATCCTCAATCCTCATTCCTCAATCTTTAATCCTCAATCCTCAATACTCAATCCTCGATCCTATATCTTCAACCCTCAATACTCAATCTTCAATCCTCAATCCTCAATCCTCAATCATCAATCTTCAATCCTCAATCCTCAAAACTCAATCCTCAATCCTCAATCCTCAATCTTCAATCCTCAATCCTCAATCCTCAATTCTCAATCCTCAATCCTCAATCCTCAGAACTCAAACATCAATACTCAGCCCTCAGTCCTCGTTCTCAATCCACAACTCTCAATCCTCGATCCTCAATCTTCAATCATCAATATTCAATCTTCAATCCTCAATCCTCAATACTCAATGTTCAATCCTCGATACGCAATCCTCAATCTTCAATCCTCAATCCTCAATACTCAACCTTCAATCCTCAATCCTCAATCCTCAATCCTCAATCCTCAATCCTCAATCCTCAGTCATCAATCCTCAATCTTCAATACTCAATCGTCAATCCTCAGTCCTCAATCCTCAATCCCCTATCCTCGTTCCTCAAACCTCAATCCTCAACCCTTAGTCCTCACCCTCAATTCTCAATTCTCAATCCTCAATCCTCAATCCTCAATCATCAATCCTCAATCCTCAATCCTCAATTCTCAATCCTCAATCCTCAATCCTCAGACCTCAAACATCAATACTCAGCCCTCAGTCCTCGTCCTCAATCCACAACCCTCAATCCTCGATCCTCAATCTTCAATCATCAATATTCAATCTTCAATCCTCAATCCTCAATACTCAATGTTCAATCCTCCATACGCAATCCTCAATCTTCAATCCTCAATCCTCAATACTCAACCTTCAATCCTCAATCCTCAATCCTCAATCCTCAATCCTCAATCCTCAGTCATCAATCCTCAATCTTCAATACTCAATCGTCAATCCTCAGTCCTCAATCTTCAATCCCCTATCCTCGTTCCTCAAACCTCAATCCTCAACCCTTAGTCCTCACCCTCAATTCTCAATTCTCAATCCTCAATCCTCAATCCTCAATCCTCAATCCTCAATACCCAACCATCAATCCTCAATTCTCAATACTCAATAGAATATCCTGAATTTTCGGGATTCAATACTCAAACCTCAACCCTCAACCCTCAGCCCTCATCCTCAATCCCCAATCCTCAATCCTCAATCCTCAATATTCAATCTTCTATACTCAGTCTTCAATCCTCAATCCTCAATCCTCAATCCTCAATCCTCAATCCACAGTCATCAATCATCAATCTCCCATACTCAATCGTCAATCCTCAGTCCTCAATCCTCAATCCCCAATGCTCGTTCCTCAAACCTCAATCCTCAACCCTCAGTCCTCACCTTCAATTCTCAACTCTCAATCCTCAATCCTCAATCCTCAATCTTCAATCCTCAATCCTCAATCCTCAATCCTCAATCCTCAATTCTCAATCCTCAATCCTCAATCCTCAGACTTCAAACATCAATACTCAGCCCTCAGTCCTCGTCCTCAATCCACAACCCTCAATCCTCGATCCTCAATCTTCCATCCTTAATACACAATCTTCAATCCTCAGTCCTCAATCCTCTATCCTCAATCCTCATTCCTCAATCCTCAATACCCAATCCGCAATCTTCAATCCTCAATCCTCAATCCTCAATCCTCGGTCCTCAATCATCAATCCTCAATACTCAATCTTCAATCCTCAATCCTCAGTCCACAAACCACAATTCTGAATCCTCAATACTGCATCCTCAATCTTCAGCCCTCAGTCCTCAACAATCAGTTGTCAATCCTCAATCCCCAATAGAATATCCTCAATTCACAGTTTTCAATACGCAATACTCAATCTGCAATCTTCAGACCTCTATTCACAAACATCAATTCTCATCACTCAACCCTGAACGCTCAGTCCTCAATGTTCAGTCCTCAATCCTCAATTCTCAATCTTCAATCCTCAATACTGAATCTTCAATCCTCAATCCTCCATCCCCAATCCTCATTCTTCAAACCTCAATCCTCAACCCTCAGTCCTCATCCTCAATTCTCAATTCTCAATCCTCAATCCTCAATCCTCAATATTCAAAACTCAATATTCAATCTCCAATCCTAGATCCCCAATTCCCAATCCTCAATCTTCAATCCTCAATCCTCAATCCTCAATTCTCAATCCTCAATCCTCAATCCTTAGACCTCAAACATCAATATTCAACACTCGGACCTGTTCCTCAATCCACAACCCTCAATCCTCAATCCTCAATCTTCAATCATCAATACTCAATCTTCAGTCCTCAATCCTCAACCCCCAATCCTCAGTCCTCAATCCTCTATCTTTAATCCTCAATCCTCAATCCTCAATCCTCAATCCTAAACCTTCAACCCTCAATACTCAATCTTCAATCCTCAATCCTCAATCCTCAATCCTCAATCCTCAATCCTCAATCTTCAGTGCTCAATACTCAATCTTCAATCCTCAATCCTCAATCCTCAATCCTCAATCCTCATTCTTCAATCCTCAACACCCAATCCTCAATCTTCAATTCTCAACCTTCAATCCACAATTCTCAATCCTCAATCCTCAATCCTCAGACCTCAAACATCAATACTCAACCCTCAGTCCTCGTCCTCAATCCACAACACTCAATCCTCGATCCTCAATCTTCAACCATCAATATTCAATTTTCAATACTCAATCGTCAATACTCAATACTCATTCCTCAATCCTCAATGTTCAATCCTCAATACCCAATCCTCAATCTTCTATCCTCAATCCTCAATCCTCAATCCTCAATCCTCAATCCTCAATCTTCAGTCCTCAAACCTCAATCCTTATTCCTCAATACTGAATCCTCAATCTTCAGCCCTCAGTCCTCAACAATCACTTGTCAATCCTCATTCCTCAATGCATATCTAAAATCTCTATTCTACAAACTCAATCCTCAATCATAAATCACTCTCAACACTCATCAATCTCAATCACTCAATCCTCAATCCTCAATCCTCAATCCTCAATCCTCAATCCTCAATCCTCAATCCTCAATCATCAACTCAATCTCAATCGTCAATCTTCAATCTCCAATCCTGAATACTCAACTTCAATCCTCAATCCTCAATCCTCGATTCCCATCATCATCAATTCTCAATACTCAATAGAATATCCTGAATTTTCAGTATTCAATGCTCAAACTCAACCCTCAACCCTCAGCCTCATCCTCAATCCTCAATCCTCAATCCTCAATCCTCAATATTCAATCCTCAATACTCAATCTTCAATACTCAAACCTCAACCCTCAACCCTCAGCCATCATCTCACAATCCTCAATCCTCAATACTCAATCCTCAATATTCAATCCTCAATACTCTCATCAATCTTCAATCCTCAATCCTCAATCCTCAATCCTCAATCATCATCTCAGATATCAATCCTCATCTTCATTACTCAATCGTCAATCCTCAGTCCTCAATCCTCAATCCCCAATCCTCAATCCTCAATCCTCAATCCTCAACTCTCTCATTCTCAATTCTCAATTCCAATACTCAATCCTCAATCTCAATCCTCAATCAATCTCAATCCTCAATCAATTCAATCTCAATCCTCTCAATCCTCAATCCTCAATCCTCAAACCTCAATCTTAATCCTCAATCCATCAATCCTCAATCCTCAATCCTCAATCTCAATCCTCAATCCTCAATCCTCAATCCTCAATCCTCAATCCTCAATCCTCAATCATCAATCCTCAATCCTCAATCATCAATCCTCATCCAAGACTCAATCCTCAATCCTCAATCAACCTCAATCATCAATCCTCAACCTCATCTCGATCCTCAATCTTCAATCATCAATATTCAATCTCAATCCTTCAATCATCATATCAATTTCAATCCTCAATCCTCAATCTTCAATCTCAAACTCAATACTCAACCTTCAATCCTCAATCCTCAATCCTCAATCCTCAATCCTCAATCCTCAGTCATCAATCCTCAATCTTCAATACTCAATCGTCAATCCTCAGTCTCAATCTTCAATCCTCTATCCTCGTTCCTCAAACCTCAATCCTCAACCTCTCTAGTCCTCAATTCTCAATTCTCAATCTCAATCCTCAATCCTCAATACATCAACCAATCAATCTCAATTCTCAATACTCAATAGAATATCCTGAATTTTCAGGATTCAATACTCAAACCTCAACCCTCAACCCTCATCCTCATCCTCAATCCTCAATCCTCAATCTCAATATTCAATCCTCTATACTCAGTCTTCAATCCTCAATCCTCAATCCTCAATCCTCAATCCTCAATCCACAGTCATCAATCATCAATCTCCATACTCAATCGTCAATCTCAGTCCTCAATCTTCAATCCCCAATGCTCGTTCCTCAAACCTCAATCCTCAACCCTCAGTCCTCACCTTCAATTCTCAACTCTCAATCCTCAATCCTCAATCCTCAATCTTCAATCCTCAATCCTCAATCCTCAATCCTCAATCCTCAATTCTCAATCCTCAATCCTCAATCCTCAGACTTCAAACATCAATACTCAGCCTCAGTCCTCGTCCTCAATCCACAACCCTCAATCCTCGATCCTCAATCTTCATCCTTAATACACAATCTTCAATCCTCAGTCCTCAATCCTCTATCCTCAATCCTCATTCCTCAATCCTCAATACCCAATCCGCAATCTTCAATCCTCAATCCTCAATCCCCATTCTTCAATCCTCAATACGCAATCCTCAATCTTCAATCCTCAATCCTCAATCACAATCTTCAATACTCAATCGTCAATACTCATTCATCAATCCTCGATACCCAATCCTCAATCTTCAATCCTCAATCCTCAATCCTCAATCCTCAGTCCTCAATCATCAATCCTCAATACTCAATCTTCAATCCTCAATCCTCAGTCCACAAACCACAATTCTGAATCCTCAATACTGCATCCTCAATCTTCAGCCCTCAGTCCTCAACAATCAGTTGTCAATCCTCAATCCCCAATAGAATATCCTCAATTCACAGTTTTCAATACGCAATACTCAATCTGCAATCTTCAGACCTCTATTCACAAACATCAATTCTCATCACTCAACCCTGAACGCTCAGTCCTCAATGTTCAGTCCTCAATCCTCAATTCTCAATATTCAATCCTCAATACTGAATCTTCACCCTCAATACTCAATCTTCAATCCTCAATCCTCAATCCTCAATCCTCAATCCTCAATCCTCAATCTTCAGTGCTCAATACTCAATCTTCAATCCTCAATCCTCAATCCTCAATCCTCAATCCTCATTCTTCAATCCTCAACACCCAATCCTCAATCTTCAATTCTCAACCTTCAATCCACAATTCTCAATCCTCAATCCTCAATCCTCAGACCTCAAACATCAATACTCAACCCTCAGTCCTCGTCCTCAATCCACAACACTCAATCCTCGATCCTCAATCTTCAACATCAATATTCAATTTTCAATACTCAATCGTCAATACTCAATACTCATTCCTCAATCCTCAATGTTCAATCCTCAATACCCAATCCTCAATCTTCTATCCTCAATCCTCAATCCTCAATCCTCAATCCTCAATCCTCAATCTTCAGTCCTCAAACCTCAATCCTTATTCCTCAATACTGAATCCTCAATCTTCAGCCCTCAGTCCTCAACAATCACTTGTCAATCCCCATTCCTCAGTAGAATATCCCCAATTCACAGGTTTCAATACTCAATACTCAACCTGCAATCTTAAAATCTCTATCTACAAACATCATTCTCATCACTCAACCCTCAACACTCAGTCCCCAATCCTCAAACTTCAATCCTCAATCCTCAATCCTCAATCCTCAATCCTCAATCCTCAATCTTCAATCCTCAATACTCAATCTTCAATCCTCGGTCCTCAATCCTCAATGGTGAATCTCCAATCCTGAATACTCAACCTTCAATCCTCAATCCTCAATCCTCGATTCCCAACCATCAATCCTCAATTCTCAATACTCAATAGAATATCCTGAATTTTCAGTATTCAATGCTCAAACCTCAACCCTCAACCCTCAGCCCTCATCCTCAATCCTCAATCCTCAATCCTCAATCCTCAATATTCAATCCTCAATACTCAAATTCTCAATACTCAATAGAATATCCTGAATTTTCAGTATTCAATGCTCAAACCTCAACCCTCAACCCTCAGCCCTCATCCTCAATCCTCAATCCTCAATCCTCAATCCTCAATATTCAATCCTCAATACTCAATCTTCAATACTCAAACCTCAACCCTCAACCCTCAGCCCTCATCCTCAATCCTCAATCCTCAATACTCAATCCTCAATATTCAATCCTCAATACTCAATCTTCAATCCTCAATCCTCAATCCTCAATCCTCAATCCTCAATCCTCAGATATCAATCCTCAATCCTCATTACTCAATCGTCAATCCTCAGTCCTCAATCCTCAATCCCCAATCCTCGTTCCTCAAACCTCAATCCTCAACCCTCAGTCCTCATGCTCAATTCTCAATTCTCAATACTCAATCCTCAATCCTCAATCTTCAATCCTCAATAATCAATCTCCAATCCTAGTTCCTCAATTCCCAATCCTCAATCCTTAAACCTCAATCTTGAATCCTCAATCCCCAGGCCTCAAACTTCAATCCTCAATGCTCAATCCTCAATCCTCAGTCGTCAGTCCTCAATCCTCAATCCTCAATCCTCAAACCTCAATCCTCAACCGTCAGTCCTCGTCCTCAATCCTCAACCCTCAATCCTCAATCCTCAATCTTCAATCCTCAATACTCAATCTTGAATCCTCAATCCTCAATCCTCAATCCTCAATCTCCTATCCTCAATCCTCAATCCTTAATCCTTAATACTCATTCTTCAGTCCTCAACGCCCAATCCACAATCTTCAATCCTCAATCCTCAATCCTCAATTCTCAATCCTCAATCCTCAGTCCTCAGTCCTCAAACCTCAATCCTCAACCCTCAGGCCTCATCCTCAATCCTCAATCCTCAACCCTCAATCCTCAAACTTCAATCCACAATCTTCAATTCTCAATCCTCAATCCTCGATTCTCAATCCTCAATCGTCAATCCTCAGACCACAAACATCAATATTCAACCCTCGGTCCTCGTCCTCAATCCACAATCTTCAATCCTCAATCCTCAATCCTCAATCCTCAACCCTCAATCCTCAGATATCAATCCTCAATCTTCAATACTCAACCGTTAATCCTCAGTCCTCAATCCTCAATCCCCAATCCTCGTTCCTCAAACCTCAATCCTCAACCCTCAGTCCTCAACCGTCAGTCCTCGTCCTCAATCCTCAACCCTCAATCCTCAATCCTGAATCTTCAATCCTCAATCCTCAATCTTCAATCCTCAATACTCAATCTTCAATCCTCAATCCTCAATTCTCAATCCTCAATCCTCAGGCCTCAGTCCTCAAACCTCAATCCTCAACCCTCAGCCCTCATCCTCAATCCTCAATCCTCAACACTCAATCCTCAATCTTCAATCCTCAATACTCAATCTTCAATCCTCAATCCTCAATTCTCAATCCTCAGTACTCATTCTTCAATCCTCAATACCCAATCCTCAATCTTCAATTCTCAATCCTCAATCCTCGATTCTCAGTCCTCAATCGTCAATACTCAGACCACAAACATCAATATTCAACCCTCGGTCCTCGTCCTCAATCCACAATCCTCAATCCTCAATCCTCAACCTTCAATCATCAATATTCATTCTTCAATCCTCAATCCTCAAAACTCAATCCTCAATCCTCATTCCTCAATCTTTAATCCTCAATCCTCAATACTCAATCCTCGATCCTATATCTTCAACCCTCAAAACTCAATCTTCAATCCTCAATCCTCAATCCTCAATCATCAATCTTCAATCCTCAATCCTCAAAACTCAATCCTCAATCCTCAATCCTCAATCCTCAATCTTCAATCCTCAATCCTCAATCCTCAACTCTCAATCCTCAATCCTCAATCCTCAGAACTCAAACATCAATACTCAGCCCTCAGTCCTCGTTCTCAATCCACAACTCTCAATCCTCGATCCTCAATCTTCAATCATCAATATTCAATCTTCAATCCTCAATCCTCAATACTCAATGTTCAATCCTCAATACGCAATCCTCAATCTTCAATCCTCAATCCTCAATACTCAACCTTCAATCCTCAATCCTCAATCCTCAATCCTCAATCCTCAATCCTCAATCCTCAATCCTCAGTCATTAATCCTCAATCTTCAATACTCAATCGTCAATCCTCAGTCCTCAATCCTCAATCCCCTATCCTCGTTCCTCAAACCTCAATCCTCAACCCTTAGTCCTCACCCTCAATTCTCAATCCTCAATCCTCAATCCTCAATCCTCAATCATCAATCCTCAATCCTCAATCCTCAATTCTCAATCCTCAATCCTCAATCCTCAGACCTCAAACATCAATACTCTGCCCTCAGTCCTCGTCCTCAATCCACAACCCTCAATCCTCGATCCTCAATCTTCAATCATCAATATTCAATCTTCAATCCTCAATCCTCAATACTCAATGTTCAATCCTCCATACGCAATCCTCAATCTTCAATCCTCAATCCTCAATACTCAACCTTCAATCCTCAATCCTCAATCCTCAATCCTCAATCCTCAATCCTCAGTCATCAATCCTCAATCTTCAATACTCAATCGTCAATCCTCAGTCCTCAATCTTCAATCCCCTATCCTCGTTCCTCAAACCTCAATCCTCAACCCTTAGTCCTCACCCTCAATTCTCAATTCTCAATCCTCAATCCTCAATCCTCAATCCTCAATCCTCAATACCCAACCATCAATCCTCAATTCTCAATACTCAATAGAATATCCTGAATTTTCAGGATTCAATACTCAAACCTCAACCCTCAACCCTCAGCCCTCATCCTCAATCCCCAATCCTCAATCCTCAATCCTCAATATTCAATCCTCTATACTCAGTCTTCAATCCTCAATCCTCAATCCTCAATCCTCAATCCTCAATTCTCAATCCTCAATCCTCAATCCTCAGACTTCAAACATCAATACTCAGCCCTCAGTCCTCGTCCTCAATCCACAACCCTCAATCCTCGATCCTCAATCTTCCATCCTTAATACACAATCTTCAATCCTCAGTCCTCAATCCTCTATCCTCAATCCTCATTCCTCAATCCTCAATACCCAATCCGCAATCTTCAATCCTCAATCCTCAATCCCCATTCTTCAATCCTCAATACGCAATCCTCAATCTTCAATCCTCAATCCTCAATCCACAATCTTCAATACTCAATCGTCAATACTCATTCATCAATCCTCGATACCCAATCCTCAATCTTCAATCCTCAATCCTCAATCCTCAATCCTCAGTCCTCAATCATCAATCCTCAATACTCAATCTTCAATCCTCAATCCTCAGTCCACAAACCACAATTCTGAATCCTCAATACTGCATCCTCAATCTTCAGCCCTCAGTCCTCAACAATCAGTTGTCAATCCTCAATCCCCAATAGAATATCCTCAATTCACAGTTTTCAATACGCAATACTCAATCTGCAATCTTCAGACCTCTATTCACAAACATCAATTCTCATCACTCAACCCTGAACGCTCAGTCCTCAATGTTCAGTCCTCAATCCTCAATTCTCAATCTTCAATCCTCAATACTGAATCTTCAATCCTCAATACTCAATCCTCAATCCTCAATCCTCAATCCTCAATCCTCAGTCCTCAATCCTCAATACTCAATCCTCAATCGTCAGTCCTCAATCCTCAATGTTCAATCCGCAATACCCAATCCTCAATCTTCAATCCTCAATCCTCCATCCCCAATCCTCATTCTTCAAACCTCACTCCTCAACCCTCAGTCCTCATCCTCAATTCTCAATTCTCAATCCTCAATCCTCAATCCTCAATATTCAAAACTCAATGTTCAATCTCCAATCCTAGATCCCCAATTCCCAATCCTCAATCTTCAATCCTCAATCCTCAATCCTCAATTCTCAATCCTCAATCCTCAATCCTTAGACCTCAAACATCAATATTCAACACTCGGACCTGTTCCTCAATCCACAACCCTCAATCCTCAATCCTCAATCTTCAATCATCAATACTCAATCTTCAGTCCTCAATCCTCAACCCCCAATCCTCAGTCCTCAATCCTCTATCTTTAATCCTCAATCCTCAATCCTCAATCCTCAATCCTAAACCTTCAACCCTCAATACTCAATCTTCAATCCTCAATCCTCAATCCTCAATCCTCAATCCTCAATCCTCAATCTTCAGTGCTCAATACTCAATCTTCAATCCTCAATCCTCAATCCTCAATCCTCAATCCTCATTCTTCAATCCTCAACACCCAATCCTCAATCTTCAATTCTCAACCTTCAATCCACAATTCTCAATCCTCAATCCTCAATCCTCAGACCTCAAACATCAATACTCAACCCTCAGTCCTCGTCCTCAATCCACAACACTCAATCCTCGATCCTCAATCTTCAACCATCAATATTCAATTTTCAATACTCAATCGTCAATACTCAATACTCATTCCTCAATCCTCAATGTTCAATCCGCAATACCCAATCCTCAATCTTCTATCCTCAATCCTCAATCCTCAATCCTCAATCCTCAATCCTCAATCTTCAGTCCTCAAACCTCAATCCTTATTCCTCAATACTGAATCCTCAATCTTCAGCCCTCAGTCCTCAACAATCACTTGTCAATCCCCATTCCTCAGTAGAATATCCCCAATTCACAGGTTTCAATACTCAATACTCAACCTGCAATCTTAAAATCTCTATCTACAAACATCAATTCTCATCACTCAACCATCAACACTCAGTCCCCAATCCTCAAACTTCAATCCTCAATCCTCAATCCTCAATCCTCAATCCTCAATCTTCAATCCTCAATACTCAATCTTCAATCCTCGGTCCTCAATCCTCAATGGTCAATCTCCAATCCTGAATACTCAACCTTCAATCCTCAATCCTCAATCCTCGATTCCCAACCATCAATCCTCAATTCTCAATACTCAATAGAATATCCTGAATTTTCAGTATTCAATGCTCAAACCTCAACCCTCAACCCTCAGCCCTCATCCTCAATCCTCAATCCTCAATCCTCAATCCTCAATATTCAATCCTCAATACTCAATCTTCAATCCTCAATCCTCAATCCTCAATCCTCAATCCTCAATACTCAATCCTCAATCGTCAATCCTCAATCTTCAATACTCAATCCCCAATCCTCAATCCTCAATCCTCAATACTCAACCATCAACCCTCAATTCTCAATACTCAATAGAATATCCTGAATTCTCAGGGTTCAATACTCAAACCTCAATCCTCAACCCTCAGCCCTCAGCCCTCATTCTCCATCCTCAATCCTCAATCCTCAGTCCTCAATCTTCAATCCCCAATACTCAATCTTCAATCCTCAATCCTCAATACTCAATCCTCAATCCTCAATCCTCAGTCATCAATACTCAATCTTCAATACTCAATCTTCAATCCTCAATACACAATCCTCAATCCTCAATCCTCAATCCTCAATCCTCAAACCTCAATCCTCAACCCTCAGTCCTCATCCTCAATTCTCAATTCTCAATCCTCAATCCTCAATCCCCAATCCTCAACCTTCAATACTCAATCCTCAATCCTCAGTCCTCAATCCTCAACCTTCAATCCTCAATACTCAATCTTCAATCTTCAATCCTCAATCCTCAATCCTCAATCCTCAATCCTCAATCCTCAATCGTCAATCCTCAATCCTCAATCCTCAATCTTCAATCCTCAATCCTCAATCCTCAATCCTCAATCCTCAATCTTCAATCCTCAATACTCAATCCTCAATCCCCAGTCCTCAATCCGCAATGTTCAATCCGCAATACCCAATCCTCAATCGTCAATCCTCTATCCCCAATCCTCAATCTTCAATCCTCAATCCTCAATCCTCAATCCTCAATCCTCAATCCTCAATACTCAATCCTCAATCGTCAATCCTCAATCCTCAATGTTCAATCCGCAATACCCAATCCTCAATCTTCAATCCTCAATCCTCCATCCCCAATCCTCAATCCTCAATCCTCATTCATCAATCCTCAATACCCAATCCTCAATCTTGAATCCTCAATCCTCAATCCTCAATTCTCAACCCTCAATCCTCAGTCCTCAGTCCTCAATCCTCAATCCTCAAACCTCAGCCCTCATCCTCAATCCTCAATCCTCAATCCTCAGTCCTCAATCTTCAATCCTCAATACTCAATCTTCAATCCTCAATCCTCAGACCACAAACCTCAATCCTTAATATTCAATCCTCAATACTCAATCTTCAATCCTCAATCCTCAATGCTCGGTCCTCAATCCTCAATCGTCAATCTCCAATCTTGAATACTCAACCTTCAATTCTCAATCCTCAATCCTCAATACTCAGTCCTCAATCCTCATTCTTCAATCCTCAATATCCAATCCTGAATCTTCAATCCTCAATCCTCAATCGTCAATTCTCAGTCCTCAATCCTCGTTCCTCAAACCTCAACCCTCAACCCTCAGTCCTCATACTCAATTCTCAATTCTCAATCCTCAATCCTCAATCCTCAATCATCAATCCTCAATAATCAAACACCAATCCTAGATCCTCAATGCCCAATCCTCAATCTTCAATCCTCAATACTCAATCCTCAATTCTCAATGCTCAATCCTCAATCCTCAGACCTCAAACATCAATATTCAACACACGGACCTGGTCCTCAATCCACAACCCTCAATCCTCAATCCTCAATCTTCAATCATCAATACTCAATCTTCAATCCTCAATCCTCAACCCTCAATCCTCAATCCTCAATCCTCAATCTTTAATCCTCAATCCTCAATCCTCAATCCTCAATCCTAAACTTTCAACCCTCAATACTCAATCTTCAATCCTCAATCCTGAATCTTCAATCCTCAATCCTCAATCCTCAATCCTCAATCTTCAGTCCTCAATACTCAATCTTCAATCCTCAATCCTCAATCCTCAATCCTCAATCCTCATTCTTCAATCCTCAACACCCAATCCTGAATCTTCAATCCTCAATCCTCAATCGTCAATTCTGAGTCCTCAATCCTCGTTCCTCAAACCTCAACCCTCAACCCTCAGTCCTCATACTCAATTCTCAATTCTCAATCCTCAATCCTCAATCCTCAATCCTCAATCCTCAATCCTCAATCCTCATTCTTCAATCCTCAACACCCAATCCTCAATCTTCAATGCTCAACCTTCAATCCACAATTCTCAATCCACAATCCTCAATCCTCAGACCTCAAACATCAATACTCAACCCTCAGTCCTCGTCCTCAATCCACAACACTCACTCCTCGATCCTCAATCTTCAATCATCAATATTCAACTTTCAATCCTCAATCCTCAATCCTCAATACTCAATCCTCAATCCTCAATGTTCAATCCTCAATACCCAATCCTCAATCTTCTGTCCTCAATCCTCAATCCTCAACCCTCAATCGTCAATCCACAATCCTCAATCCTCAATCCTCGACCTTCAATCCTCAATACTCAATCTTCACTCCTCAATACTCAATGCTCAATCCTCAATCCTCAATCCTCAATCGTCAGGCTTCAGTACTGAATACTCAATCTTCAATCCTCAATCCTCAATCCTCATTCCTCAATCCACAATCCTCAATCCTCAGTCCTCAATACTCAACCATCAATCCTCAATTCTCAATACACAATAGAATATCCTGAACTTTCAGGATTCAATACTCAAACCTCAACCCTCAACCCTCAGCCCTCATCCTCAATCCTCAATCCTCAATACTCAATCCTCAATACTCAATCCTCAATCCTCAATCCTCAATCCTCAATCCTCAATCCTCAATCCTCAATCGTCAGTCTTCAATCCTCAATACCCAATCTTCAATCCTGAATCCTCAATCCTCAATCCTCAATCCTCATTCTTTAATCCTCAATACCCAATCCTCAATCCTCAATCCTCATTCCTCAAACCTCAATCCTCAACCCTCAGTCCTCATCCTCAATTCTCAATTCTTAATCCTCAATCCTCAATCCTCAATCTTCAATCCTCAATAACCAATCATCAATACTCAGTCTTCAATCCTCAATCCTCAATCCTCAATCCTCAGTCCGCAATCCTCAATCATCAATCCTCAATCTTCTATACTCAATCCTCAATCCTCAATCCTCAATCCTGAATACTCAACCTTCAATCCTCCATACTCAATCTTCAATCCTCAATCCTCAATCATCAATCCTCAATCCTCAATTCTCAGTCATCAATCCTCAATCTTCAATACTCAATCCTCAACCCTCAATCCTCAATCCTCAGTCCTCAATCCACAATCATCAATCCTTAATCCTCAATCTTCAATCCCTCATACTCAATCTTCAATCTTCAATCCTCAATCATCAATCCTCAATCCTCAATCCTCAGCCATCAATCCTCTATCTTCAATACTCAATCCTCAATCATCAATCCTCAATCCTCAATCCTCAATCCTCATTCCTCAATCCTCAATCCTCAACCCTCAGTCCTCATCCTCAATTCTCAATTCTTAATCCTCAATCCTCAATCCTCAATCTTCAATCCTCAATAATCAATCCTCAATACTCAGTCATCAATCCTCAATCCTCAATTCTCAATCCTCAGTCCGCAATCCTCAATCATCAATCCTCAATCTTCAATACTCAATCCTCAATCCTCAATCCTCAATCCTCAATCCTCAATCCTCAGTCCTCAGTCCTCAAACCTCAATTCTCAACCCTCAGCCCTCATTCTCAATCCTCAATCCTGAATCCTCAATCCTCAATCTTCAATCCTCAACACTCAGTCTTCAATCATCAATCCTCAATCCTCAATACTCAATCCTCAATCCTCAGTCATCAGTCCTCAATCCTCAATCATCAACCTTCAATCCTCAATACTCAACCTTGAATCCTCAATACTCAATCCACAATAGTCAATTCTCATTCTTCAATCCTGAATACCCAATCCTCAATCCTCAATCCTCAATCCTCCATCCTAAATTCTCAATCCTCAATCCTCTGTCCTCAGTCCTCAAACCTCAACCCTCAACCATCAGCCCTCATCCTCCATCCTCAATCCTGAATTCACAATCCTCAATCTTCAATCTCCAATACTCAGCCTTCAATCCCCAATACTCAGTGTTCAATCCACAATCCTCTATCCTCAATCCTCAGTCCTCAATCCTCAATCATCAATCCTCAATCTTCAATACTCAATCCTCAATCCTCAATCCTCAACCGTCAGCCCTCATCCTCAATCCTCAATCCTGAATCCTCAAACCTCAAACCTCAATCTTCAATCCTTAATACTCAGTCTTCAATCATCAATCCTCAATACTCAATTCTCAATCCTCAATCCTGAACCATCAATCCACAATACTCAATCATCAACCTTCAATCCTCAATACTCAATCTTCAATCCTCAATACTCAATCCTCAATATTCAACACACAACCATCAACCATCAATTCTCAATACTCAACCATCAATCCTCAATTCTCAATACTCAATAGAATATCCTGAATTCTCACGATTCAATACTCAATCCGCAATATTCAATAATCAAATCTCGATCCTCAAACATCAATTCTCAACACTCAATCCTCAACACTCGGTCCTCTCTCTTCAATCCTCCATCCTCAATCCTCTATCCCCAAACGTCAATCCTCAATCCTCAATCCTCAATCCTCAATTCTCAATCCTCAATGCTCAATCCTCAATCCTCAATCCACAACCCTCAATCTTCAATCCTCAATACTCAATCTGCAATCCTCGATCCTCAATCCTCAACCCTCAATCCTCATTCTTCAATCCTCAATACCCAATCCTCAATCTTCAATCCTCAGTCCACAATCCTCAGCCCTCAATCCTCAGTCTTCGATCCTCAACACCCAATCCTCAATCTTCAATCCTCAATCCTCAATCCTCAGACCCCAATCTTCAATCTTGAATCCTCAATACTCAACCTTCAATCCTCAATCCTCAATCCTCAATCCTCAATCCTCATTCTTCAATCCGCAACACCCAATACTCAATCTTCAATCCTCAATCCTCAATACTCAATCATCAATCCTCAGACCTCAAACATCAATACTCAACCCTCAGTCCTCGTCCTCAATCCACAACCCTCAATCCTCGGTCCTCAATCTTCAATCATCAATATTCAATATTCAATCCTCATTCTTCAATCCTCAATACCCAATCCTCAATCTTCAATCCTCAATCCTCAATCCTCAATGCTCAAACCTTAGCCCACATTCTCAATCCTCAATCCTCAATCCTCAATCTTCAATCCTCAATACTCAATCCTCAATATTCAATCCTCATTCTTCAATCCTCAACACCCAATCCTCAATCTTCAATCCTCAATCTTCAATCCTCAATTCTCAATCCTCAATCCTCAATCCTCAGACCTCAAACATCAATACTCAACACTCAGTCCTCGTCCTCAATCCATAGCCCTCAATACTCGATCCTCAATCTTCAATCATCAATATTCAATCTTCACTCCTCAATCCTCAATCCTCAATACTCAATCCTCAATCCTCAATCCTCAATCCTCAATACTCAAGCATCAACCCTCAATTCTCAATACTCAACAGAATATCCTGAATTCTCAGGATTCAATACTCAAACCTCAACACTTAACCCTCAGGCCTCAATACTCAATCCTCAGTCCTCAATCTTCAATCCTCAATCCTCAATCCTCAATTCTCAATGCTCAACCCTCATTCCTCAGTTCTCAAACCTCAACCCTCAACCACCAGCCCTCATCCTCAATCCTCAATACTCAATCGTCAATCCTCAATCTTCAATCCTCAATACTCAATCTTCAATAATCAATCCTCAATCCCCAAACCTCATACTTCAATCCTCAATCCTCAATCCTCAATCCTCAATCCTCAATCTTCAATCCTCAATACTCAATCTGCAATCCTCAATCCTCAATCCTCAATCCTCAATGCTGAATCCACAATCCTCAATCCTCAACCCTCAATCTTCAATCCTCAATTCTCAATCTGCAATCCTCAATCCTCAATCCTCAAACCTCAGTACTCAATCTTCAATCCTCAATCCTCAATCCTCAATCCTCAATCCTCAGACCTCAAACATCAACACTCAACCCTCAGTCCTCGTCCTCAATCCACAACCCTCAATCCCCGATCCTCAATCTTCAATCATCAATATTCAATCTTCAATACTCAATCCTCAATCCTCAATACTTAACTATCAATTCTCAATTCTCAATACTCAATAGAATATCCTGAATTCTCAGGATTCAATACTCAACCCTCAACCCTCAACCATCAGCCCTCATCCTCAATTCTCAATCCTCAGTCCTCAATCCTCAATCGCCAATCCTCAATCCCCAATCCTCAATCCTCAATACTCAGTCCTCAATCCTCAATCATCAATACTCACTGTTCAATCCTCAATACTCAACCTTCAATCCTCAACCCTCAATCCTCAATCCACAATCCTCAATCCTAAATCATCAGTCTTCAATCCTCAATACTAAACCTTCAATCCTCAATTCCCAATCCTCAATCGTCAATCCTCATTCTTCAATCCTCAATACCCAATCCTCAATCCTCAATCCTCAATCCTCCATCCTCAATTCTCAATCCTCAATCCTCAGTCCTCAGTCCTCAAACCTCAATTCTCAACCCTCAGCCCTCATTCTCAATCCTCAATCCTGAATCCTCAATCCTCAATCTTCAATCCTCAATACTCAGTCTTCAATCATCAATCCTCAATCCTCAATACTCAATCCTCAATCCTCAGTCATCAGTCCTCAATCCTCAATCATCAACCTTCAATCCTCAATACTCAACCTTGAATCCTCAATACTCAATCCACAATAGTCAATTCTCATTCTTCAATCCTGAATACCCAATCCTCAATCCTCAATCCTCAATCCTCCATCCTAAATTCTCAATCCTCAATCCTCTGTCCTCAGTCCTCAAACCTCAACCCTCAACCATCAGCCCTCATCCTCCATCCTCAATCCTGAATTCACAATCCTCAATCTTCAATCTCCAATACTCAGCCTTCAATCCCCAATACTCAGTCTTCAATCCACAATCCTCTATCCTCAATCCTCAGTCCTCAATCCTCAATCATCAATCCTCAATCTTCAATACTCAATCCTCAATCCTCAATCCTCAACCGTCAGCCCTCATCCTCAATCCTCAATCCTGAATCCTCAAACCTCAAACCTCAATCTTCAATCCTTAATACTCAGTCTTCAATCATCAATCCTCAATACTCAATTCTCAATCCTCAATCCTGAACCATCAATCCACAATACTCAATCATCAACCTTCAATCCTCAATACTCAATCTTCAATCCTCAATACTCAATCCTCAATATTCAACACACAACCATCAACCATCAATTCTCAATACTCAACCATCAATCCTCAATTCTCAATACTCAATAGAATATCCTGAATTCTCACGATTCAATACTCAATCCGCAATATTCAATAATCAAATCTCGATCCTCAAACATCAATTCTCAACACTCAATCCTCAACACTCGGTCCTCTCTCTTCAATCCTCCATCCTCAATCCTCTATCCCCAAACGTCAATCCTCAATCCTCAATCCTCAATCCTCAATTCTCAATCCTCAATGCTCAATCCTCAATCCTCAATCCACAACCCTCAATCTTCAATCCTCAATACTCAATCTGCAATCCTCGATCCTCAATCCTCAACCCTCAATCCTCATTCTTCAATCCTCAATACCCAATCCTCAATCTTCAATCCTCAGTCCACAATCCTCAGCCCTCAATCCTCAGTCTTCGATCCTCAACACCCAATCCTCAATCTTCAATCCTCAATCCTCAATCCTCAGACCCCAATCTTCAATCTTCAATCCTCAATACTCAACCTTCAATCCTCAATCCTCAATCCTCAATCCTCAATCCTCATTCTTCAATCCGCAACACCCAATACTCAATCTTCAATCCTCAATCCTCAATACTCAATCATCAATCCTCAGACCTCAAACATCAATACTCAACCCTCAGTCCTCGTCCTCAATCCACAACCCTCAATCCTCGGTCCTCAATCTTCAATCATCAATATTCAATATTCAATCCTCATTCTTCAATCCTCAATACCCAATCCTCAATCTTCAATCCTCAATCCTCAATCCTCAATGCTCAAACCTTAGCCCACATTCTCAATCCTCAATCCTCAATCCTCAATCTTCAATCCTCAATACTCAATCCTCAATATTCAATCCTCATTCTTCAATCCTCAACACCCAATCCTCAATCTTCAATCCTCAATCTTCAATCCTCAATTCTCAATCCTCAATCCTCAATCCTCAGACCTCAAACATCAATACTCAACACTCAGTCCTCGTCCTCAATCCATAGCCCTCAATACTCGATCCTCAATCTTCAATCATCAATATTCAATCTTCACTCCTCAATCCTCAGTCCTCAATACTCAATCCTCAATCCTCAATCCTCAATCCTCAATACTCAAGCATCAACCCTCAATTCTCAATACTCAACAGAATATCCTGAATTCTCAGGATTCAATACTCAAACCTCAACACTTAACCCTCAGGCCTCAATACTCAATCCTCAGTCCTCAATCTTCAATCCTCAATCCTCAATCCTCAATTCTCAATGCTCAACCCTCATTCCTCAGTTCTCAAACCTCAACCCTCAACCACCAGCCCTCATCCTCAATCCTCAATACTCAATCGTCAATCCTCAATCTTCAATCCTCAATACTCAATCTTCAATAATCAATCCTCAATCCCCAAACCTCATACTTCAATCCTCAATCCTCAATCCTCAATCCTCAATCCTCAATCCTCAATCTTCAATCCTCAATACTCAATCTGCAATCCTCAATCCTCAATCCTCAATCCTCAATGCTGAATCCACAATCCTCAATCCTCAACCATCAATCTTCAATCCAAAATTCTCAATCTGCAATCCTCAATCCTCAATCCTCAAACCTCAGTACTCAATCTTCAATCCTCAATCCTCAATCCTCAATCCTCAATCCTCAGACCTCAAACATCAACACTCAACCCTCAGTCCTCGTCCTCAATCCACAACCCTCAATCCCCGATCCTCAATCTTCAATCATCAATATTCAATCTTCAATACTCAATCCTCAATCCTCAATACTTAACTATCAATTCTCAATTCTCAATACTCAATAGAATATCCTGAATTCTCAGGATTCAATACTCAACCCTCAACCCTCAACCATCAGCCCTCATCCTCAATCCTCAATCCTCAATCCTCAATCCTCAATTTTCAAGCCACAATACTCCATCTTCAATCCTCAATCCTCAGTCCTCAAACCGCAATCCTCAACCCTCAGCCCTCGTACTCAATTCTCAATCCTCAATCCTCAATCTTCAATCCTCAATAATCAATCTCCAATCACTAGATCCTCAATCCCCAATCCTCAGTCCTTAATCCTCAGCTTTCAATCCTCTATCCCCAGTCCTCAATCTTCAATCCTCAATGCTCAATACTCAATGCTCAATCCTCAGTCCTCAATCCTCAATCCTCAATCCTCAAACATCAATCCCCAACCGTCAGTCCTCGTCCTCAATACTCAACACTCAATCCTCAATCCTCAATCTTCAATCCTCAATACTCAATATTCAATCCTCGATCCTCAATTCTCAATCCTCAATCTTCAATCCTCAATCCTCAATCCTCAATCCTGAATCCTCATTCTTCAATCCTCAATACCCATTCCTCAATCTTCAATCCTCAATCCTCAATCCTCAATTCTCAATGCTCAATCCTCAGTCCTCAGTTCTCAAACCTCAACCCTCAACCATCAGCCCTAACCCTCAATCCTCAATACTCAATTCTCAATCCTCAATCTTCAATCGTCAATACTCAATCTTCAATAATCAATCCTCAATTCACAATCCTCAATACTCAATACTCAATCCTCAATACTCAATACTCAATCGTCGATACTCAATCCACAATCCTCAATCTTCAATCCTCAATCCTCAATCCTCAATCTTCAATCCTCAATACTCAATCTTCAATCCTCAATCCTCAATCCTCAACCCTCAATCATCAATCCTCAATCCTCAAACTTCAATCATCAATACTCAGTCTTCAATCCTCAATCCTTAATCCTCAATCCTCAATCCTCATTCTTCAATCCTCAATACACAATCCTCAACCTTCTATCCTCAATCCTCAATTCTCAATCCTTAATCCTCAATCCTCAGACCTTAAACATCAATACTCAACCCTCAGTCCTCGTCCTCAATCCACAACAATCAATCCTCAATCCTCAATCTTCAATCATTAATGTTCGATCTTCGGTCCTCAATCCTCAATCCCCAATCCTCAATCCACAATCCTCATTCTTCAATCCTCAACACCCAATCCTCAATCTTCAATCCTCAATCCTCAATCCTCAATTCTCAATCCTCAGTCCTCAGTCCTCAAACCTCAATCCTCAACCCTCAGCCCTCATTCTCAATCCTCAATCCGCAATTCTCAGTCCTCAGCCCTCAAACCTCAATCCTCAACCACCAGACCTCATTCTCAATCCTCAATCCGCAATTCTCAGTCCTCAGCCCTCAAACCTCAATCCTCAACCACCAGACCTCATCCTCAGTCCTCAATTATCAATCCTCAATCCTCAATCTTTAATCCTCAATACTCAATCTTCTATCCTCAATCATCAGTCCTCTAACCTCAATTCTGAATCCTCAATACTCTATTTTCAATCCTCAACCTTCAGTCCTCAATACTCAACTATCAGTCCTCAATTCTCAATACTCAATCCTCAATCTTCAATCTCCAATCCTCAATACTCAATCTTCAATCCTCCATCCTCAATCCTCAATCCTCAATACTCATTCTTCAATCCTCAATACCCAATCCTCAATCTTCAATCCTTAGTCCTCAATCCTCAATCCTCAATCCTCATTCTTCAATCCTCAACACACAATCCTCAATCCTCAATCCTCAATCCTCAATCCTCAGGCCTCACTCCTCAATCTTCAATCCTCAATACTCACTCTTCAATCCTCAATCCTCAATCCTCAATCCTCAATCCTCATTCTTCAATCCTCAGCACACAATCCTCAATCTTCAATCCTCAATCCTCAATCCTCAATTCTCAATCCTCAATCCTCAATCCTCAGACCTCAAACATCAATACTCAACCCTCAGTCCTCGTCCTCAATCCACAACAATCAATCCTCAATCCTCAATCTTGAATCATCAATATTCAACCTTCAGACCTCAATCCTCAATCCTCAATCCCCAATCCTCAGTCTTCAATCCTCAATCCTCAGTCCTCGATCCTCAGTCCTCAATCCTCAATCCTCAATCCTCAATTATCGATCCTCAAGCCTCAATCCTCAATCCTCAAAACTCAAACCTGAATCCTCAATCCTGAATCCTCAACCTTCAGAACTCAGTCCTCAACAATCAGTTGTCAATTATCAATTATCAATAAAATATAATCAATTCACAGTTTTCAATACTCAATACTGAATCTTCAGTCCTCAGTCCTCAAACCTCAATCCTCAACCCTCAGCCCTCATTCTCAATCCTCAATCCGCAATTCTCAGTCCTCAGCCCTCAAACCTCAATCCTCAACCATCAGACCTAATCCTCAGTCCTCAATTATCAATCCTCAATCCTCAATCTTCAATCCTCAATACTCAATCTTCTATCCTCAATCATCAGTCCTCTAACCTCAATTCTGAATCCTCAATACTCTATTTTCAATCCTCAACCTTCAGTCCTCAATACTCAACTATCAGTCCTCAATTCTCAATACTCAATCCTCAATCTTCAATCTCCAATCCTCAATACTCAATCTTCAATCCTCCATCCTCAATCCTCAATCCTCAATACTCATTCTTCAATCCTCAATACCCAATCCTCAATCTTCAATCCTTAGTCCTCAATCCTCAATCCTCAATCCTCATTCTTCAATCCTCAACACACAATCCTCAATCCTCAATCCTCAATCCTCAATCCTCAGGCCTCACTCCTCAATCTTCAATCCTCAATACTCACTCTTCAATCCTCAATCCTCAATCCTCAATCCTCAATCCTCATTCTTCAATCCTCAGCACACAACCCTCAATCTTCAATCCTCAATCCTCAATCCTCAATTCTCAATCCTCAATCCTCAATCCTCAGACCTCAAACATCAATACTCAACCCTCAGTCCTCGTCCTCAATCCACAACAATCAATCCTCAATCCTCAATCTTGAATCATCAATATTCAACCTTCAGACCTCAATCCTCAATCCTCAATCCTCAATCCTCAGTCTTCAATCCTCAATCCTCAGTCCTCGATCCTCAGTCCTCAATCCTCAATCCTCAATCCTCAATTATCGATCCTCAAGCCTCAATCCTCAATCCTCAAAACTCAAACCTGAATCCTCAATCCTGAATCCTCAACCTTCAGAACTCAGTCCTCAACAATCAGTTGTCAATTATCAATTATCAATAAAATATAATCAATTCACAGTTTTCAATACTCAATACTGAATCTTCAGTCCTCAGTCCTCAAACCTCAATCCTCAACCCTCAGCCCTCATTCTCAATCCTCAATCCGCAATTCTCAGTCCTCAGCCCTCAAACCTCAATCCTCAACCATCAGACCTAATCCTCAGTCCTCAATTATCAATCCTCAATCCTCAATCTTCAATCCTCAATACTCAATCTTCTATCCTCAATCATCAGTCGTCTAACCTCAATTCTGAATCCTCAATACTCTATCTTCAATCCTCAACCTTCAGTCCTCAATACTCAACTATCAGTCCTCAATTCTCAATACTCAATCCTCAATCCTCAATCTCCAATCCTCAATACTCAATCTTCATTCCTCCATCCTCAATCCTCAATCCTCAATCCACAATCATCAATCCTCAATCTTCAATACTGAATCCTCAATCCTCAGTCCTCAATCCTCAATACTGGGTCTTCAATCCTCAATCCTCAATCCTCAATCCTCGACCCTCAGCCCTCATCCTCAAACCTCAATCCTGAATCCTCAAACCTCAATCTTCAATCCTCCATACTCAATCTTCAATCCTCAATCCCCAATCATCAATCCTCAATACTCAGTCTTCAATCCTCAATCCTCAATCCTCAATCCTCAATCCTCAATCCTCAATCTTCAATCCTCAATACTCAGTCTTCAATCCTCAATCCTCAATCCTCAATACTCAGTCCTCAATCCACCATCATCAATCCTCAATCTTCAATGCTCAATCCTCAATCCTCAATCCTCAATCCTCAATTCTCAATCCTCAATCCTCAGTCCGCAGTCCTCAAACCTCAGTCCTCAAACCTCAGCCATCATCCTCAATCGCCAATCCTCGTTCCTCAATCCTCAATCCTCAATCCTCAACCTTCAATCCTCCATACACAATCTTCAATCCTCAATCCTCAAGCGTCAATCCTCAAATCCTCAATCCTCAGTCATCAATCCTCAATCTTCAATACTCAATCATCAATCATCAATCCTCAATCCTCAATTCTCAATCCTCATTCCTCAAACCTCAATCCTCAACCCTCAGTCCTCATCCTCAATTCTCAATCCTCAATCCTCTATCCTCAATCCTCAGAGCGCAATCCTCAACATTCAACCCTCAATCTTCAATACTCAATTCTCAATCCTCAATCCTCAATCCTCAGTCCTCAATATTCAACCTTCAATCCTCCATACTCAATCTTCAATCCTCAATCCTCAATCATCAATCCTCAATCATCAACCTTCAATCCTCAATACTCAATCTTCAATCCTCAATTCCCAATCCTCAATCGTCAATCCTCAATCCTCAATCCTCAGTCATCAATCCTCAATCTTCAATACTCAATCCTCAATCCTCAATCCTCAATCCTCAATCCTCAATCCTCAATCCTCATTCCTCAAACCTCAATCCTCAGTCCTCAATCCACAATCATCAATCATCAATCATCAATCCTCAATCCTCAATTCTCAATCCTCATTCCTCAAACCTCAATCCTCAACCCTCAGTCCTCATCCTCAATTCTCAATTCTTAATCCTCAATCCTCAATCCTCAGTCTTCAATCCTCAAAATTCAATCCTCAATACTCAGTCTTCAATCCTCAATCCCCTATCCTCAATCCTCAGTCCGCAATCCTCAACATTCAATCCTCAATCTTCAATACTCAATACTCAATCCTCAATCCTCAATCCTCAATCCTCAATATTCAACCTTCAATCCTCCATACTCAATCTTCAATCCTCAATCCTCAATCATCAATCCTCAATCATCAACCTTCAATCCTCAATGCTCAATCTTCAATCCCTCAATTCCCAATCCTCAATCGTCAATCCTCAATCCTCAATCCTCAGTCATCAATCCTCAATCTTCAATACTCAATCCTCAATCCTCAATCCTCAATCCTCAATCCTCAATCCTCAATCCTCATTCCTCAAACCTCAATCCTCAGTCCTCAATCCACAATCATCAATCCTCAATCTTCAATACTCAATCCTCAATCCTCAGTCCTCAATCCTCAATACTGGGTCTTCAATCCTCAATCCTCAATCCTCAATCATCAACCCTCAGCCCTCATCCTCAATTCTCAATCCTCAATCCTCAATCCTCAATCTTCAATCCTCAACAATCAACCTCCTAACCTAGATCCTCAATCCCCAATACTCTATCCTTAATCCTCAATATTCAATCCTCTATCCCCAGTCCACAATCTTCAATCGCCAAAGCTCAATAATCAATCCTCAATCCTCAGTCCTCAATCGTCAAACATCAGTCCACAATCTTCAATACTCAATCCTCAATCCTCAATCCTCAATCCACAATCCTCAATCCTCAATCATCAATCCTGAATCTTCAATACTCAATCCTCAATCCTCAATCCTCAATCCTCAATCGTCAATCCTCATTCTTCAATCCTCAATACCCAATCCTCAATCCTCAATCCTAAATCCTCAATTCTCAATCCTCAATCCTCAGACCTCAGTCCTCAAACCTCAGTCCTCAAACCTCAGCCATCATCCTCAATCGTCAATCCTCGTTCCTCAATCCTCAATCCTCAATCTTCAATCCTCCATACTCAATCTTCAATCCTCAATCCTCAATCATCAATCCTCAATCCTCAATCCTCAGTCATGAATCCTCAATCTTCAATACACAATCCTCAATCATCAATCCTCAATCCTCAATCCTCATTCCTCATTCCTCAATCCTTAATCCTCAATCCTCAGTCCGCAATACTCAACATTCAATACTCAATCTTCAATACTCAATCCTCTATCCTCAATCCTGAATCCTCATCCTTCAATCCTCAATACCCATTCCTCAATCTTCAATCCTCAATCCTCAATCCTCAATTCTCAATGCTCAATCCTCAGTCCTCAGTTCTCAAACCTCAACCCTCAACCATCAGCCCTCACCCTCAATCCTCAATACTCAATTCTCAATCCTCAATCTTCAATCCTCAATACTCAATCTTCAATAATCAATCCTCAATTCACAATCCTCAATACTCAATACTCAATACTCAATCGTCGATACTCAATCCCCAATCCTCAATCTTCAATCTTCAATCCTCAATCCTCAATCCTCAATCTTCAATCCTCAATACTCAATCTTCAATCCTCAATCCTCAATCCTCAACCCTCAATCATCAATCCTCAATCCTCAACCTTCAATCATCAATACTCAGTCTTCAATCCTCAATCCTCAATCCTCAATCCTCAATCCTCATTCTTCAATCATCAATACACAATCCTCAACCTTCTATCCTCAATCCTCAATCCTCAATTCTCAATCCTTAATCCTCAATCCTCAGACCTTAAACATCAATACTCAACCCTCAGTCCTCGTCCTCAATCCACAACAATCAATCCTCAATCCTCAATCTTCAATCATCAATGTTCGATCTTCGGTCCTCAATCCTCAATCCTCAATCCTCAAACCTCAATCCTCATTCTTCAATCCTCAACACCCAATCCTCAATCTTCAATCCTCAATCCTCAATCCTCAATTCTCAATCCTCAGTCCTCAGTCCTCAAACCTCAATCCTCAACCCTCAGCCCTCATTCTCAATCCTCAATCCGCAATTCTCAGTCCTCAGCCCTCAAACCTCAATCCTCAACCACCAGACCTCATCCTCAGTCCTCAATTATCAATCCTCAATCCTCAATCTTCTATCCTCAATCATCAGTCCTCTAACCTCAATTCTGAATCCTCAATACTCTATCTTCAATCCTCAACCTTCAGTCCTCAATACTCAACTATCAGTCCTCAATTCTCAATACTCAACCCTCAATCCTCAATCTCCAATCCTCAATACTCAATCTTCAATCCTCCATCCTCAATCCTCAATCCTCAATACTCATTCTTCAATCCTCAATACCCAATCCTCAATCTTCAATCCTTAGTCCTCAATCCTCAATCCTCAATCCTCATTCTTCAATCCTCAACACACAATCCTCAATCTTCAATCCTCAATCCTCAATCCTCAATTGTCAATCCTCAATCCTCAATCCTCAGACCTCAAACATCAATACTCAACCCTCAGTCCTCGTCCTCAATCCACAACAATCAATCCTCAATCCTCAATCTTCAATCATCAATATTCAATCTTCAGACCTCAATCCTCAATCCTCAATCCTCAATCCTCAGTCTTCAATCCTCAATCCTCAGTCCTCGATCCTCAGTCCTCAATCCTCAATCCTCAATCCTCAATTATCGATCCTCAATCCTCAATCCTCAATCCTCAAAACTCAAACCTGAATCCTCAATCCTGAATCCTCAACCTTCAGAACTCAGTCCTCAACAATCAGTTGTCAATTATCAATTATCAATAAAATATAATCAATTCACAGTTTTCAATACTCAATACTCAATCTTCAGTCCTCAGTCCTCAAACCTCAATCCTCAACCCTCAGCCCTCATTCTCAATCCTCAATCCGCAATTCTCAGTCCTCAGCCCTCAATCCTCAATCCTCAACCATCAGACCTCATCCTCAGTCCTCAATTATCAATCCTCAATCCTCAATCTTCAATCCTCAATCCTCAATCCTCAATCTTCAATCCTCCATACACAATCTTCAATCCTCAATCCTCAATCGTCAATCCTCAATCCTCAATCCTCAGTCATCAATCCTCAATCTTCAATACTCAATCATCAATCATCAATCCTCAATCCTCAATTCTCAATCCTCATTCCTCAAACCTCAATCCTCAACCCTCAGTCCTCATCCTCAATTCTCAATTCTTAATCCTCAATCCTCAATCCTCAGTCTTCAATCCTCAAAATTCAATCCTCAATACTCAGTCTTCAATCCTCAATCCTCTATCCTCAATCCTCAGTCCGCAATCCTCAACATTCAATCCTCAATCTTCAATACTCAATTCTCAATCCTCAATCCTCAATCCTCAATCCTCAATATTCAACCTTCAATCCTCCATACTCAATCTTCAATCCTCAATCCTCAATCATCAATCCTCAATCATCAACCTTCAATCCTCAATACTCAATCTTCAATCCTCAATTCCCAATCCTCAATCGTCAATCCTCAATCCTCAATCCTCAGTCATCAATCCTCAATCTTCAATACTCAATCCTCAATCCTCAATCCTCAATCCTCAATCCTCAATCCTCAATCCTCATTCCTCAAACCTCAATCCTCAGTCCTCAATCCACAACCATCAATCATCAATCATCAATCCTCAATCCTCAATTCTCAATCCTCATTCCTCAAACCTCAATCCTCAACCCTCAGTCCTCATCCTCAATTCTCAATTCTTAATCCTCAATCCTCAATCCTCAGTCTCCAATCCTCAAAATTCAATCCTCAATACTCAGTCTTCAATCCTCAATCCTCTATCCTCAATCCTCAGTCCGCAATCCTCAACATTCAATCCTCAATCTTCAATACTCAATTCTCAATCCTCAATCCTCAATCCTCAATCCTCAATATTCAACCTTCAATCCTCCATACTCAATCTTCAATCCTCAATCCTCAATCATCAATCCTCAATCATCAACCTTCAATCCTCAATGCTCAATCTTCAATCCTCAATTCCCAATCCTCAATCGTCAATCCTCAATCCTCAATCCTCAGTCATCAATCCTCAATCTTCAATACACAATCCTCAATCCTCAATCCTCAATCCTCAATCCTCAATCCTCAATCCTCATTCCTCAAACCTCAATCCTCAGTCCTCAATCCACAATCATCAATCCTCAATCTTCAATACTGAATCCTCAATCCTCAGTCCTCAATCCTCAATACTGGGTCTTCAATCCTCAATCCTCAATCCTCAATCCTCGACCCTCAGCCCTCATCCTCAAACCTCAATCCTGAATCCTCAAACCTCAATCTTCAATTCTCAATACTCAGTCTTCAATCCTCAACCCTCAATCCTCAATCCTCAATCCTCAATCCTCAATTCTCAATCCTCAATCCTCAACCCTCAGCCCTCATCCTCAATCCTCAATCCTCAGTCCTCAAACTACAATCATCAATCCTCAATCTTCAATACTCAATCCTCAATCCTCAATCCTCATTCTTCAATCCGCAACACCCAATACTCAATCTTCAATCCTCAATCCTCAATACTCAATCATCAATCCTCAGACCTCAAACATCAATACTCAACCCTCAGTCCTCGTCCTCAATCCACAACCCTCAATCCTCGGTCCTCAATCTTCAATCATCAATATTCAATATTCAATCCTCATTCTTCAATCCTCAATACCCAATCCTCAATCTTCAATCCTCAATCCTCAATCCTCAATGCTCAAACCTTAGCCCACATTCTCAATCCTCAATCCTCAATCCTCAATCTTCAATCCTCAATACTCAATCCTCAATATTCAATCCTCATTCTTCAATCCTCAACACCCAATCCTCAATCTTCAATCCTCAATCTTCAATCCTCAATTCTCAATCCTCAATCCTCAATCCTCAGACCTCAAACATCAATACTCAACACTCAGTCCTCGTCCTCAATCCATAGCCCTCAATACTCGATCCTCAATCTTCAATCATCAATATTCAATCTTCACTCCTCAATCCTCAGTCCTCAATACTCAATCCTCAATCCTCAATCCTCAATCCTCAATACTCAAGCATCAACCCTCAATTCTCAATACTCAACAGAATATCCTGAATTCTCAGGATTCAATACTCAAACCTCAACACTTAACCCTCAGGCCTCAATACTCAATCCTCAGTCCTCAATCTTCAATCCTCAATCCTCAATCCTCAATTCTCAATGCTCAACCCTCATTCCTCAGTTCTCAAACCTCAACCCTCAACCACCAGCCCTCATCCTCAATCCTCAATACTCAATCGTCAATCCTCAATCTTCAATCCTCAATACTCAATCTTCAATAATCAATCCTCAATCCCCAAACCTCATACTTCAATCCTCAATCCTCAATCCTCAATCCTCAATCCTCAATCCTCAATCTTCAATCCTCAATACTCAATCTGCAATCCTCAATCCTCAATCCTCAATCCTCAATGCTGAATCCACAATCCTCAATCCTCAACCCTCAATCTTCAATCCTCAATTCTCAATCTGCAATCCTCAATCCTCAATCCTCAAACCTCAGTACTCAATCTTCAATCCTCAATCCTCAATCCTCAATCCTCAATCCTCAGACCTCAAACATCAACACTCAACCCTCAGTCCTCGTCCTCAATCCACAACCCTCAATCCCCGATCCTCAATCTTCAATCATCAATATTCAATCTTCAATACTCAATCCTCAATCCTCAATACTTAACTATCAATTCTCAATTCTCAATACTCAATAGAATATCCTGAATTCTCAGGATTCAATACTCAACCCTCAACCCTCAACCATCAGCCCTCATCCTCAATCCTCAATCCTCAATCCTCAATCCTCAATTTTCAAGCCACAATACTCCATCTTCAATCCTCAATCCTCAGTCCTCAAACCGCAATCCTCAACCCTCAGCCCTCGTACTCAATTCTCAATCCTCAATCCTCAATCTTCAATCCTCAATAATCAATCTCCAATCACTAGATCCTCAATCCCCAATCCTCAGTCCTTAATCCTCAGCTTTCAATCCTCTATCCCCAGTCCTCAATCTTCAATCCTCAACGCTCAATACTCAATGCTCAATCCTCAGTCCTCAATCCTCAATCCTCAATCCTCAAACATCAATCCCCAACCGTCAGTCCTCGTCCTCAATACTCAACACTCAATCCTCAATCCTCAATCTTCAATCCTCAATACTCAATATTCAATCCTCGATCCTCAATTCTCAATCCTCAATCTTCAATCCTCAATCCTCAATCCTCAATCCTGAATCCTCATTCTTCAATCCTCAATACCCATTCCTCAATCTTCAATCCTCAATCCTCAATCCTCAATTCTCAATGCTCAATCCTCAGTCCTCAGTTCTCAAACCTCAACCCTCAACCATCAGCCCTAACCCTCAATCCTCAATACTCAATTCTCAATCCTCAATCTTCAATCGTCAATACTCAATCTTCAATAATCAATCCTCAATTCACAATCCTCAATACTCAATACTCAATCCTCAATACTCAATACTCAATCGTCGATACTCAATCCACAATCCTCAATCTTCAATCCTCAATCCTCAATCCTCAATCTTCAATCCTCAATACTCAATCTTCAATCCTCAATCCTCAATCCTCAACCCTCAATCATCAATCCTCAATCCTCAAACTTCAATCATCAATACTCAGTCTTCAATCCTCAATCCTTAATCCTCAATCCTCAATCCTCATTCTTCAATCCTCAATACACAATCCTCAACCTTCTATCCTCAATCCTCAATTCTCAATCCTTAATCCTCAATCCTCAGACCTTAAACATCAATACTCAACCCTCAGTCCTCGTCCTCAATCCACAACAATCAATCCTCAATCCTCAATCTTCAATCATTAATGTTCGATCTTCGGTCCTCAATCCTCAATCCCCAATCCTCAATCCACAATCCTCATTCTTCAATCCTCAACACCCAATCCTCAATCTTCAATCCTCAATCCTCAATCCTCAATTCTCAATCCTCAGTCCTCAGTCCTCAAACCTCAATCCTCAACCCTCAGCCCTCATTCTCAATCCTCAATCCGCAATTCTCAGTCCTCAGCCCTCAAACCTCAATCCTCAACCACCAGACCTCATTCTCAATCCTCAATCCGCAATTCTCAGTCCTCAGCCCTCAAACCTCAATCCTCAACCACCAGACCTCATCCTCAGTCCTCAATTATCAATCCTCAATCCTCAATCTTTAATCCTCAATACTCAATCTTCTATCCTCAATCATCAGTCCTCTAACCTCAATTCTGAATCCTCAATACTCTATTTTCAATCCTCAACCTTCAGTCCTCAATACTCAACTATCAGTCCTCAATTCTCAATACTCAATCCTCAATCTTCAATCTCCAATCCTCAATACTCAATCTTCAATCCTCCATCCTCAATCCTCAATCCTCAATACTCATTCTTCAATCCTCAATACCCAATCCTCAATCTTCAATCCTTAGTCCTCAATCCTCAATCCTCAATCCTCATTCTTCAATCCTCAACACACAATCCTCAATCCTCAATCCTCAATCCTCAATCCTCAATCCTCAATCCTCAGTCTTCAATCCTCAATCCTCAGTCCTCGATCCTCAGTCCTCAATCCTCAATCCTCAATCCTCAATTATCGATCCTCAAGCCTCAATCCTCAATCCTCAAAACTCAAACCTGAATCCTCAATCCTGAATCCTCAACCTTCAGAACTCAGTCCTCAACAATCAGTTGTCAATTATCAATTATCAATAAAATATAATCAATTCACAGTTTTCAATACTCAATACTGAATCTTCAGTCCTCAGTCCTCAAACCTCAATCCTCAACCCTCAGCCCTCATTCTCAATCCTCAATCCGCAATTCTCAGTCCTCAGCCCTCAAACCTCAATCCTCAACCACCAGACCTCATCCTCAGTCCTCAATTATCAATCCTCAATCCTCAATCTTTAATCCTCAATACTCAATCTTCTATCCTCAATCATCAGTCCTCTAACCTCAATTCTGAATCCTCAATACTCTATTTTCAATCCTCAACCTTCAGTCCTCAATACTCAACTATCAGTCCTCAATTCTCAATACTCAATCCTCAATCTTCAATCTCCAATCCTCAATACTCAATCTTCAATCCTCCATCCTCAATCCTCAATCCTCAATACTCATTCTTCAATCCTCAATACCCAATCCTCAAACTTCAATCCTTAGTCCTCAATCCTCAATCCTCAATCCTCATTCTTCAATCCTCAACACACAATCCTCAATCCTCAATCCTCAATCCTCAATCCTCAGGCCTCACTCCTCAATCTTCAATCCTCAATACTCACTCTTCAATCCTCAATCCTCAATCCTCAATCCTCAATCCTCATTCTTCAATCCTCAGCACACAATCCTCAATCTTCAATCCTCAATCCTCAATCCTCAATTCTCAATCCTCAATCCTCAATCCTCAGACCTCAAACATCAATACTCAACCCTCAGTCCTCGTCCTCAATCCACAACAATCAATCCTCAATCCTCAATCTTGAATCATCAATATTCAACCTTCAGACCTCAATCCTCAATCCTCAATCCCCAATCCTCAGTCTTCAATCCTCAATCCTCAGTCCTCGATCCTCAGTCCTCAATCCTCAATCCTCAATCCTCAATTATCGATCCTCAAGCCTCAATCCTCAATCCTCAAAACTCAAACCTGAATCCTCAATCCTGAATCCTCAACCTTCAGAACTCAGTCCTCAACAATCAGTTGTCAATTATCAATTATCAATAAAATATAATCAATTCACAGTTTTCAATACTCAATACTGAATCTTCAGTCCTCAGTCCTCAAACCTCAATCCTCAACCCTCAGCCCTCATTCTCAATCCTCAATCCGCAATTCTCAGTCCTCAGCCCTCAAACCTCAATCCTCAACCATCAGACCTAATCCTCAGTCCTCAATTATCAATCCTCAATCCTCAATCTTCAATCCTCAATACTCAATCTTCTATCCTCAATCATCAGTCGTCTAACCTCAATTCTGAATCCTCAATACTCTATCTTCAATCCTCAACCTTCAGTCCTCAATACTCAACTATCAGTCCTCAATTCTCAATACTCAATCCTCAATCCTCAATCTCCAATCCTCAATACTCAATCTTCATTCCTCCATCCTCAATCCTCAATCCTCAATACTCATTCTTCAATCCTCAATACCGAATCCTATATCCTCAATCCTAAATCCTCAATTCTGAATCCTCAATCCTCAGTCCTCAGTCCTCAAACCTCAGTCCTCAAACCTCAGCCATCATCCTCAATCGTCAATCCTCGTTCCTCAATCCTCAATCCTCAATCTTCAATCCTCCATACTCAATCTTCAATCCTCAATCCCCAATCATCAATCCTCAATACTCAGTCTTCAATCCTCAATCCTCAATCCTCAATCCTCAATCCTCAATCCTCAATCTTCAATCCTCAATACTCAGTCTTCAATCCTCAATCCTCAATCCTCAATACTCAGTCCTCAATCCACCATCATCAATCCTCAATCTTCAATGCTCAATCCTCAATCCTCAATCCTCAATCCTCAATTCTCAATCCTCAATCCTCAGTCCGCAGTCCTCAAACCTCAGTCCTCAAACCTCAGCCATCATCCTCAATCGCCAATCCTCGTTCCTCAATCCTCAATCCTCAATCCTCAACCTTCAATCCTCCATACACAATCTTCAATCCTCAATCCTCAAGCGTCAATCCTCAAATCCTCAATCCTCAGTCATCAATCCTCAATCTTCAATACTCAATCATCAATCATCAATCCTCAATCCTCAATTCTCAATCCTCATTCCTCAAACCTCAATCCTCAACCCTCAGTCCTCATCCTCAATTCTCAATCCTCAATCCTCTATCCTCAATCCTCAGAGCGCAATCCTCAACATTCAACCCTCAATCTTCAATACTCAATTCTCAATCCTCAATCCTCAATCCTCAGTCCTCAATATTCAACCTTCAATCCTCCATACTCAATCTTCAATCCTCAATCCTCAATCATCAATCCTCAATCATCAACCTTCAATCCTCAATACTCAATCTTCAATCCTCAATTCCCAATCCTCAATCGTCAATCCTCAATCCTCAATCCTCAGTCATCAATCCTCAATCTTCAATACTCAATCCTCAATCCTCAATCCTCAATCCTCAATCCTCAATCCTCAATCCTCATTCCTCAAACCTCAATCCTCAGTCCTCAATCCACAATCATCAATCATCAATCATCAATCCTCAATCCTCAATTCTCAATCCTCATTCCTCAAACCTCAATCCTCAACCCTCAGTCCTCATCCTCAATTCTCAATTCTTAATCCTCAATCCTCAATCCTCAGTCTTCAATCCTCAAAATTCAATCCTCAATACTCAGTCTTCAATCCTCAATCCCCTATCCTCAATCCTCAGTCCGCAATCCTCAACATTCAATCCTCAATCTTCAATACTCAATACTCAATCCTCAATCCTCAATCCTCAATCCTCAATATTCAACCTTCAATCCTCCATACTCAATCTTCAATCCTCAATCCTCAATCATCAATCCTCAATCATCAACCTTCAATCCTCAATGCTCAATCTTCAATCCCTCAATTCCCAATCCTCAATCGTCAATCCTCAATCCTCAATCCTCAGTCATCAATCCTCAATCTTCAATACTCAATCCTCAATCCTCAATCCTCAATCCTCAATCCTCAATCCTCAATCCTCATTCCTCAAACCTCAATCCTCAGTCCTCAATCCACAATCATCAATCCTCAATCTTCAATACTCAATCCTCAATCCTCAGTCCTCAATCCTCAATACTGGGTCTTCAATCCTCAATCCTCAATCCTCAATCATCAACCCTCAGCCCTCATCCTCAATTCTCAATCCTCAATCCTCAATCCTCAATCTTCAATCCTCAACAATCAACCTCCTAACCTAGATCCTCAATCCCCAATACTCTATCCTTAATCCTCAATATTCAATCCTCTATCCCCAGTCCACAATCTTCAATCCCCAAAGCTCAATAATCAATCCTCAATCCTCAGTCCTCAATCGTCAAACATCAGTCCACAATCTTCAATACTCAATCCTCAATCCTCAATCCTCAATCCACAATCCTCAATCCTCAATCATCAATCCTGAATCTTCAATACTCAATCCTCAATCCTCAATCCTCAATCCTCAATCGTCAATCCTCATTCTTCAATCCTCAATACCAAATCCTCAATCCTCAATCCTAAATCCTCAATTCTCAATCCTCAATCCTCAGACCTCAGTCCTCAAACCTCAGTCCTCAAACCTCAGCCATCATCCTCAATCGTCAATCCTCGTTCCTCAATCCTCAATCCTCAATCTTCAATCCTCCATACTCAATCTTCAATCCTCAATCCTCAATCATCAATCCTCAATCCTCAATCCTCAGTCATGAATCCTCAATCTTCAATACACAATCCTCAATCATCAATCCTCAATCCTCAATCCTCATTCCTCATTCCTCAATCCTTAATCCTCAATCCTCAGTCCGCAATACTCAACATTCAATACTCAATCTTCAATACTCAATCCTCTATCCTCAATCCTGAATCCTCATCCTTCAATCCTCAATACCCATTCCTCAATCTTCAATCCTCAATCCTCAATCCTCAATTCTCAATGCTCAATCCTCAGTCCTCAGTTCTCAAACCTCAACCCTCAACCATCAGCCCTCACCCTCAATCCTCAATACTCAATTCTCAATCCTCAATCTTCAATCCTCAATACTCAATCTTCAATAATCAATCCTCAATTCACAATCCTCAATACTCAATACTCAATACTCAATCGTCGATACTCAATCCCCAATCCTCAATCTTCAATCTTCAATCCTCAATCCTCAATCCTCAATCTTCAATCCTCAATACTCAATCTTCAATCCTCAATCCTCAATCCTCAACCCTCAATCATCAATCCTCAATCCTCAACCTTCAATCATCAATACTCAGTCTTCAATCCTCAATCCTCAATCCTCAATCCTCAATCCTCATTCTTCAATCATCAATACACAATCCTCAACCTTCTATCCTCAATCCTCAATCCTCAATTCTCAATCCTTAACCCTCAATCCTCAGACCTTAAACATCAATACTCAACCCTCAGTCCTCGTCCTCAATCCACAACAATCAATCCTCAATCCTCAATCTTCAATCATCAATGTTCGATCTTCGGTCCTCAATCCTCAATCCTCAATCCTCAAACCTCAATCCTCATTCTTCAATCCTCAACACCCAATCCTCAATCTTCAATCCTCAATCCTCAATCCTCAATTCTCAATCCTCAGTCCTCAGTCCTCAAACCTCAATCCTCAACCCTCAGCCCTCATTCTCAATCCTCAATCCGCAATTCTCAGTCCTCAGCCCTCAAACCTCAATCCTCAACCACCAGACCTCATCCTCAGTCCTCAATTATCAATCCTCAATCCTCAATCTTCTATCCTCAATCATCAGTCCTCTAACCTCAATTCTGAATCCTCAATACTCTATCTTCAATCCTCAACCTTCAGTCCTCAATACTCAACTATCAGTCCTCAATTCTCAATACTCAACCCTCAATCCTCAATCTCCAATCCTCAATACTCAATCTTCAATCCTCCATCCTCAATCCTCAATCCTCAATACTCATTCTTCAATCCTCAATACCCAATCCTCAATCTTCAATCCTTAGTCCTCAATCCTCAATCCTCAATCCTCATTCTTCAATCCTCAACACACAATCCTCAATCTTCAATCCTCAATCCTCAATCCTCAATTCTCAATCCTCAATCCTCAATCCTCAGACCTCAAACATCAATACTCAACCCTCAGTCCTCGTCCTCAATCCACAACAATCAATCCTCAATCCTCAATCTTCAATCATCAATATTCAATCTTCAGACCTCAATCCTCAATCCTCAATCCTCAATCCTCAGTCTTCAATCCTCAATCCTCAGTCCTCGATCCTCAGTCCTCAATCCTCAATCCTCAATCCTCAATTATCGATCCTCAATCCTCAATCCTCAATCCTCAAAGCTCAAACCTGAATCCTCAATCCTGAATCCTCAACCTTCAGAACTCAGTCCTCAACAATCAGTTGTCAATTATCAATTATCAATAAAATATAATCAATTCACAGTTTTCAATACTCAATACTCAATCTTTAGTCCTCAGTCCTCAAACCTCAATCCTCAACCCTCAGCCCTCATTCTCAATCCTCAATCCGCAATTCTCAGTCCTCAGCCCTCAATCCTCAATCCTCAACCATCAGACCTCATCCTCAGTCCTCAATTATCAATCCTCAATCCTCAATCTTCAATCCTCAATCCTCAATCCTCAATCTTCAATCCTCCATACACAATCTTCAATCCTCAATCCTCAATCGTCAATCCTCAATCCTCAATCCTCAGTCATCAATCCTCAATCTTCAATACTCAATCATCAATCATCAATCCTCAATCCTCAATTCTCAATCCTCATTCCTCAAACCTCAATCCTCAACCCTCAGTCCTCATCCTCAATTCTCAATTCTTAATCCTCAATCCTCAATCCTCAGTCTTCAATCCTCAAAATTCAATCCTCAATACTCAGTCTTCAATCCTCAATCCTCTATCCTCAATCCTCAGTCCGCAATCCTCAACATTCAATCCTCAATCTTCAATACTCAATTCTCAATCCTCAATCCTCAATCCTCAATCCTCAATATTCAACCTTCAATCCTCCATACTCAATCTTCAATCCTCAATCCTCAATCATCAATCCTCAATCATCAACCTTCAATCCTCAATACTCAATCTTCAATCCTCAATTCCCAATCCTCAATCGTCAATCCTCAATCCTCAATCCTCAGTCATCAATCCTCAATCTTCAATACTCAATCCTCAATCCTCAATCCTCAATCCTCAATCCTCAATCCTCAATCCTCATTCCTCAAACCTCAATCCTCAGTCCTCAATCCACAACCATCAATCATCAATCATCAATCCTCAATCCTCAATTCTCAATCCTCATTCCTCAAACCTCAATCCTCAACCCTCAGTCCTCATCCTCAATTCTCAATTCTTAATCCTCAATCCTCAATCCTCAGTCTCCAATCCTCAAAATTCAATCCTCAATACTCAGTCTTCAATCCTCAATCCTCTATCCTCAATCCTCAGTCCGCAATCCTCAACATTCAATCCTCAATCTTCAATACTCAATTCTCAATCCTCAATCCTCAATCCTCAATCCTCAATATTCAACCTTCAATCCTCCATACTCAATCTTCAATCCTCAATCCTCAATCATCAATCCTCAATCATCAACCTTCAATCCTCAATGCTCAATCTTCAATCCTCAATTCCCAATCCTCAATCGTCAATCCTCAATCCTCAATCCTCAGTCATCAATCCTCAATCTTCAATACACAATCCTCAATCCTCAATCCTCAATCCTCAATCCTCAATCCTCAATCCTCATTCCTCAAACCTCAATCCTCAGTCCTCAATCCACAATCATCAATCCTCAATCTTCAATACTGAATCCTCAATCCTCAGTCCTCAATCCTCAATACTGGGTCTTCAATCCTCAATCCTCAATCCTCAATCCTCGACCCTCAGCCCTCATCCTCAAACCTCAATCCTGAATCCTCAAACCTCAATCTTCAATTCTCAATACTCAGTCTTCAATCCTCAACCCTCAATCCTCAATCCTCAATCCTCAATCCTCAATTCTCAATCCTCAATCCTCAACCCTCAGCCCTCATCCTCAATCCTCAATCCTCAGTCCTCAAACTACAATCATCAATCCTCAATCTTCAATACTCAATCCTCAATCCTCAATCCTCAAACCTCAGTCCTCAGTCCTCAAACCTCAGTCCTCAAACCTCAGCCATCATCCTCAATCGCCAATCCTCAATCCCCAATCCTCAATCTTCAATCCTCAATCCTCAATTCTCAATCCTCAATCCTCAGTCCTCAGTCCTCAAACCTCAGTCCTCAAACCTCAGCCATCATCCTCAATCGTCAATCCTCGTTCCTCAATCCTCAATCCTCAATCCTCAATCCTAAATAGTCAATCTCCAATCCTTGATCCTCAATCACCAATCCTCAATCCTTAATCCTCAATCTTCAATCCTCAATCCTCAATACTCAATCCTCAATACTCAATCCTCAATCCTCAATCCTCAATCCCCAATCCTCAATCTTCAATCCTGAACCCTCAATCCTCAAGCCTCAATCCTCAATCCTCAATCCTCAATCTTCAATCCTGAATACTCAATCTTCAATCCTCAAGCCTCAATCCTCAATCCTCATTCCTCAATCCTCAATCCTCAACCCTCAGTCCTCATCCTCAATTCTCAATTCTTAATCCTCAATCCTCAATCCTCAATCTTCAATCCTCAATCCTCACTCCTCAATCTTCAATCATCAATACTCAGTCTTCAATCCTCAATCCTCAATCCTCCATCCTCAGTCCTCAATCCACAATCATCAATCCTCAATCTTCAATACTCAATACACAATCCTCAATCCTCAATCCTCAATAGTCAATCTCCAATCCTTGATCCTCAATCCCCAATCCACAATCCTCAATCGTCAGTCTTCAATCCTCAATACCCAATCTTCAATCCTGAATCCTCAATCCTCAATCCTCAAACCTCATTCTTTAATCCTCAATACCCAATCCTCAATCCTCAATCCTCAATCCTCAGTCATCAATCCTCAATCTTCAATACTCAATCCTCAACCCTCAATCCTCAATCCTCAGTCCTCAATCCACAATCATCAATCCTCAATCCTCAATCTTCAATCCTCCATACTCAATCTTCAATCCTCAATCCTCAATCATCAATCCTCAATCCTCAATCCTCAGCCATCAATCCTCTATCTTCAATACTCAATCCTCAATCATCAATCCTCAATCCTCAATCCTCAATCCTCATTCCTCAATCCTCAATCCTCAACCCTCAGCCCTCATCCTCAATTCTCAATTCTTAATCCTCAATCCTCAATCCTCAATCTTCAATCCTCAATCCTCAATCCCCAATACTCAACGTTCAATCCTCCATACTCAAACTTCAATCCTCAATCCTCAATCATCAATCCTCAATCCTCAATCCTCAGTCATCAATCCTCAATCTTCAATACTCAATCCTCAATCCTCAATCCTCAATCCTCAATACTCAATCTTCAATCCTCAATCCTCAATCCTCAATCCTCAACCCTCAGCCCTCATCCTCAAACCTCAGTCCTGAATCCTCAAACCTCAATCTTCAATCCTAAATACTCAGCCTTCAATCCTCAACCCTCAATCCTCAATCCTCAATCCTCAATTCTCAATCCTCAATCCTCAACCCTCAGCCCTCATCCTCAATCCTCAATCCTGAATCCTCAATCCTCAATCTTCAATCCTCAATACTCAATCCTCAATCCTCAATACTCAATCTTAAATCCTCAATCCTCAATCCTCAATCCTCAATCCTCATTCTTCTATCCTCAATACCCAACACTCAATCTTCAATCCTCAATTCCCAATCCTCAATCCTTAATCCTCAATCTTCAATCCTCAATCCCCAGTCCACAATCTTCAATCCTCAATGCTCAATCCTCAATCCTAAATCCTCAGTCATCAGTTCTCAATCCTCAATCCCCAAACCTGAATCGTCAACCGTCAGTCCTCGTCCTCAAACCTCAATCCCGAATCCTCAATCCTGAATCGTCAATCTTCAGCCCTCAGTCCACAACAATCAATTGTCAATCCTCAGTCCTCATTAGAATATCCTCAATTCACAGTTTTCAGTACTCAATCCCCAATCTTCAATCTTCAAATCTCAGTCTACAAACATCAATTCGCATCACTCAAAACTCAACACTCAGTCCTCAATCTTCAGTCCTCAATCCTCAATCCCCAATCCTCAATCTTCAATCCTGAACCCTCAATCCTCAAGCCTCAATCCTCAATCCTCAATCCTCAATCTTCAATCCTGAATACTCAATCTTTAATCCTCAAGCCTCAATCCTCAATCCTCAATCCTCAATCGTCAGTCTTCAATCCTCAATACCCAATCTTCAATCCTCAATCCTCAATCCTCAATCCTCAATCCTCATTCTTTAATCCTCAATACCCAATCCTCAACCTTCAATCCTCTATCCCCAATACTCAATCCTTAACCCTCTATCTTCAATCCTCAATCCCCAGTTCACAATCTTCAATCCTCAATGCTCAATCCTCAATCCTCAATCCTCAGTCATCAGTCCTCAATTCTCAATCCTCAAACCTCAATCCTCAACCGTCAGTCCTCGTCCTCACACCTCAATCCCGAATCCTCAGTCCTGAATCGTCAATCTTCAGCCCTCAGTCCTCAACAATCAATTGTCAATCCTCAGTCCTCATTAGAATATCCTCAATTCACAGTCTTCAGTACACAATCCCCAATCTTCAATCTTCAAATCTCAGTCTACAAACATCAATTCGCATCACTCAACACTCAACACTCAGTCCTCAATCTTCAGTCCTCAATCCTCAATCCTCAATCTTCAATCCTCAATACTGAATATTCAATCTTCAATCCTCAATCCTCAACCCTCAGCCCTCTTCCTCAATCCTCAATCCTGAATCCTCAATCCTCAATCTTCAATCATCAATACTCAGTCTTCAATCCTCAATCCTCAATCCTCAATCCTCAGTCCTCAATCCACAATCATCAATCCTCAATCTTCAATACTCAATACACAATCCTCAATCCTCAATCCTCAATAGTCAATCTCCAATCCTTGATCCTCAATCCCCAATCCTCAATCCTTAATCCTCAATCTTCAATCCTCAATCCTCAATACTCAATCCTCAATACACAATCCTCAATCCTCAATCCTCAATCCTCAATCCTCAATCCTCAATCGTCAGTCTTCAATCCTCAATACCCAATCTTCAATCCTGAATCCTCAATCCTCAATCCTCAATCCTCATTCTTTAATCCTCAATACCCAATCCTCAATCCTCAATCCTCAATCCTCAGTCATCAATCCTCAATCATCAATCCTCAATCCTCAACCCTCAATCCTCAATCCTCAATCTTCAATCCTCAATCCTCAATACTCAATCCTCAATACACAATCCTCAATCCTCAATCCTCAATCCTCAATCCTCAATCCTCAATCGTCAGTCTTCAATCCTCAATACCCAATCTTCAATCCTGAATCCTCAATCCTCAATCCTCAATCCTCATTCTTTAATCCTCAATACCCAATCCTCAATCCTCAATCCTCAATCCACAATCATCAATCCTCAATCCTCAATCTTCAATCCTCCATACTCAACCTTCAATCCTCCATACTCAATCCTCAATCCTCAATCCTCAATCATCAATCCTCAATCCTCAATCCTCAGTCATCAATCCTCAATCTTCAATACTCAATCCTCAATCCTCAATCCTCAATCCTTAACCCTCAATCCTCAATCCTCAATCCTCAATCCTCAATTCTCAATCCTCAATCCTCAACCCTCAGCCCTCATCCTCAATCCTCAATCCTGAATCCTCAATCCTCAATCTTCAATCCTCAATACTCAATCCTCAATCCTCAATACTCAATCTTAAATCCTCAATCCTCAATCCTCAATCCTCAATCCTCATTCTTCTATCCTCAATACCCAACACTCAATCTTCAATCCTCAATTCCCAATCCTCAATCCTTAACCCTCTATCTTCAATCCTCAATCCCCAGTCCACAATCTTCAATCCTCAATGCTCAATCCTCAATCCTAAATCCTCAGTCATCAGTTCTCAATCCTCAATCCCCAAACCTGAATCGTTAACCGTCAGTCCTCGTCCTCAAACCTCAATTCCGAATCCTCAATCCTGAATCGTCAATCTTCAGCCCTCAGTCCACAACAATCAATTGTCAATCCTCAGTCCTCATTAGAATATCCTCAATTCACAGTTTTCAGTACTCAATCCCCAATCATCAATCTTCAAATCTCAGTCTACAAACATCAATTCGCATCACTCAAAACTCAACACTCAGTCCTCAATCTTCAGTCCTCAATCCTCAATCCTCAATCTTCAATCCTCAATACTCAATCTTCAATCCTCAATCCTCAATTCTCAATCCTCAGTCATCAATCCTCAATCTTCAATACTCAATCCTCAATCCTCAATCCTCAATCCACAATCCTCAATACTCAATCTTCAATCCTCAATCCTCAATCCTCTATCCTCAAACCTCAATCTTCAATCCTCAATCCTCAATCCTCAATCCTCAACCCTCAGCCTTCATCCTCAATCCTCAATTCTGAATCCTCAATCCTCAACCATCAATCCTCAATCTTCAACACTCAATAACCAATCATCAATACTCAGTCTTCAATCCTCAATCCTCAATCCTCAATCCTCAGTCCGCAATCCTCAATCATCAATCCTCAATCTTCAATACTCAATCCTCAATCCTCAATCCTCAATCCTGAATACTCAACCTTCAATCCTCCATACTCAATCTTCAATCCTCAATCCTCAATCATCAATCCTCAATCCTCAATCCTCAGTCATCAATCCTCAATCTTCAATACTCAATCCTCAATACTCAATCCACAATCATCAATCCTCAATCTTCAATACTCAATCCTCAATCCTCAATCCTCAATCCTCAATACTCAATCTTCAATCCTCAATCCTCAATCCTCAATCCTCAACCCTCAGCCTTCATCCTCAATCCTCAATTCTGAATCCTCAATCCTCAACCTTCAATCCTCAACACTCAGTCTTCAATCCTCAACCCTCAACCCTCAATCCTCAATCCTCAGTCCTCAATCCACAATCATCAATCCTCAATACTCAATCTACAATCCTCAATCCTCAATCCTCAATACTCAATCTTCAATCCTCAATCCTCAATCCTCAATCCTCAACCCTCAGCCCTCATCCTCAATCCTCAATCCTGAATCCTCAACCCTCAATGTTCAATCCTCAGTACCCAATCATCAACCTTCAATCCTCAATACTCAATCTTCAATCCTCAATACTCAATCCTCAATATTCAACACACAACCATCAACCATCAATTCTGAATACTCAACCATCAATCCTCAATTCTCAATACTCAATAGAATATCCTGAATTCTCAGGATTCAATACTCAATCCGCAATATTCGATAATCAAATCTCGATCCTCAAACATCAATTCTCAACACTCAATCCTCAACACTCGGTCCTCTCTCTTCAATCCTCCATCCTCAATCCTCTATCCCCAAGCGTCAATCCTCAATACTCAATCCTCAATCCTCAACCCTCAATCCTCAGTCCTCAAACCTCAATTCCGTATCCTCAATCCTGAATGCTCAATCCTCATCCCTCAGTCCGCAACAATCAAATGTCAATCCTCAATCCTCAATAGAATATCCTCAGTTCACAGTTTTCAATACTGAATCCCCAATCTTCAATCTTCAAATCTCAATCCACAGACATCAATCCTCGTCACTGAACCCTCAACACTCAGTCCTCAATCTTCAATCCTCAATACTCAATCTTCAATCCTCAATCCTCAATTCTCAATCCTCAGTCATCAATCCTCAATCTTCAATACTCAATCCTCAATCCTCAATCCTCAATCCTCAATCCTCAATACTCAATCTTCAATCCTCAATCCTCAATCCTCTATCCTCAAACCTCAATCTTCAATCCTCAATACTCAATCCTCAATCCTCAATACTCAGCCATCAATTCTCAATTCTCAATGCTCAATCTAATATCCTGAATTCTCAGTATTCAATAATCAAACCTCAACGCTCAACCCTCAGCCCTCATCCTCCATCCTCAATCCTCAATCCTCAAACCTCAATCTTCAATCCTCAACACTCAATCTTCGATTCTCAATCCTCAATCCTCAATCCTCAATCCCAATCCTCAATCTTCACTCCTCAATCCTCAATCCTCAATCCTCAATCCTCAATCCTCAACCATCAATCCTCAATCTTCAACACTCAATAACCAATCATCAATACTCAGTCTTCAATCCTCAATCCTCAATCCTCAATCCTCAGTCCGCAATCCTCAATCATCAATCCTCAATCTTCAATACTCAATCCTCAATTCTCAATCCTCAATCGTCAGGCTTCAGTACTCAATACTCAATCTTCAATCCTCAATCCTCAATCCTCATTCCTCAATACTCAATCCTCAATCCTCAATACTCGATCCTCGATCTTCAATCCCCAATACTCAATCTTCAATCCTCAATCCTCAATCGTCAGGCTTCAGTACTCAATACTCAATCTTCAATCCTCAACACTCAATCCTTATACCTCAATACTCAATCCTCAATCCTCAATCCTCAATCCTCAATCCTCAATCCTCAACCGTCAATCCTCAATACTCAATCTTCAATCTTCAATCCTCAATCCTCAATCCTCAATCCTCAATCCTCAATCCTCAATCCTCAATCCTCAATCTTCAATCCTTAATACACAATCTTCAATCCTCAGTCCTCAATCCTCTATCCTCAATCCTCATTCCTCAATCCTCAATACCCAATCCGCAATCTTCAATCCTCAATCCTCAATCCCCATTCTTCAATCCTCAATACGCAATCCTCAATCTTCAATCCTCAATCCTCAATCCACCATCTTCAATACTCAATCGTCAATCCTCATTCATCAATCCTCGATACCCAATCCTCAATCTTCAATCCTCAATCCTCAATCCTCAATCCTCAGTCCTCAATCATCAATCCTCAATACTCAATCTTCAATCCTCAATCCTCAGTCCACAAACCACAATTCTGAATCCTCAATCCTGCATCCTCAATCTTCAGCCCTCAGTCCTCAACAATCAGTTGTCAATCCTCAATCCCCAATGGAATATCCTCAATTCACAGTTTTTAATACGCAATACTCAATCTGCAATCTTCAAATCTCTATCCACAAACATCAATTCTCATCACACAACCCTGAACGCTCAGTCCTCAATGTTCAATCCTCAATCCTCAATTCTCAATATTCAATCCTCAATACTGAATCTTCAATCCTCAGTACTCAATCCTCAATCCTCAATCCTCGATTCTCAATCCTCAATCCTCAGACCGTAAACATCAACATTCAACCCTCGGTACTCGTCCTCAATCCACAACCCTCAATCCTCAATTCTCAATCCTCAATCCTCAATCCTCAGTCCTCAATCCTCAATCGTCAATCCTCAGTCCTCAACCCTCAGTCCTCATCCTCAATTCTCAATCCTCAATACTCAATCCTCAATCTTCAATCCTCAATAATCAATCTCCAATCCTAGATCCTCAATCCACAATCCTCAATCCTTAATCCTCAATCTTCAATCCTCAATCCCCAGTCCTCAATCTTCAATCCTCAATCCTCAATCCTCAATCGTCAATCCTCAATCCTCAATCCTCAATCTTCAATCCTCAATCCTCAATCCTCAATCCTCAATCCTCAATCTTCAATCCTCAATACTCAATCCTCAATCCCCAGTCCTCAATCCGCAATGTTCAATCCGCAATACCCAATCCTCAATCGTCAATCCTCTATCCCCAATCCTCAATCTTCAATCCTCAATCCTCAATCCTCAATCCTCAATCCTCAATCCTCAATACTCAATCCTCAATCGTCAATCCTCAATCCTCAATGTTCAATCCGCAATACCCAATCCTCAATCTTCAATCCTCAATCCTCCATCCCCAATCCTCAATCCTCAATCCTCATTCATCAATCCTCAATACCCAATCCTCAATCTTGAATCCTCAATCCTCAATCCTCAATTCTCAACCCTCAATCCTCAGTCCTCAGTCCTCAATCCTCAATCCTCAAACCTCAGCCCTCATCCTCAATCCTCAATCCTCAATCCTCAGTCCTCAATCTTCAATCCTCAATACTCAATCTTCAATCCTCAATCCTCAGACCACAAACCTCAATCCTTAATATTCAATCCTCAATACTCAATCTTCAATCCTCAATCCTCAATGCTCGGCCCTCAATCCTCAATCGTCAATCTCCAATCTTGAATACTCAACCTTCAATTCTCAATCCTCAATCCTCAATACTCAGTCCTCAATCCTCATTCTTCAATCCTCAATACCCAATCCTGAATCTTCAATCCTCAATCCTCAATCGTCAATTCTCAGTCCTCAATCCTCGTTCCTCAAACCTCAACCCTCAACCCTCAGTCCTCATACTCAATTCTCAATTCTCAATCCTCAATCCTCAATCCTCAATCATCAATCCTCAATAATCAAACACCAATCCTAGATCCTCAATGCCCAATCCTCAATCTTCAATCCTCAATACTCAATCCTCAATTCTCAATGCTCAATCCTCAATCCTCAGACCTCAAACATCAATATTCAACACACGGACCTGGTCCTCAATCCACAACCCTCAATCCTCAATCCTCAATCTTCAATCATCAATACTCAATCTTCAATCCTCAATCCTCAACCCTCAATCCTCAATCCTCAATCCTCAATCTTTAATCCTCAATCCTCAATCCTCAATCCTCAATCCTAAACTTTCAACCCTCAATACTCAATCTTCAATCCTCAATCCTGAATCTTCAATCCTCAATCCTCAATCCTCAATCCTCAATCTTCAGTCCTCAATACTCAATCTTCAATCCTCAATCCTCAATCCTCAATCCTCAATCCTCATTCTTCAATCCTCAACACCCAATCCTGAATCTTCAATCCTCAATCCTCAATCGTCAATTCTCAGTCCTCAATCCTCGTTCCTCAAACCTCAACCCTCAACCCTCAGTCCTCATACTCAATTCTCAATTCTCAATCCTCAATCCTCAATCCTCAATCCTCAATCCTCAATCCTCAATCCTCATTCTTCAATCCTCAACACCCAATCCTCAATCTTCAATGCTCAACCTTCAATCCACAATTCTCAATCCACAATCCTCAATCCTCAGACCTCAAACATCAATACTCAACCCTCAGTCCTCGTCCTCAATCCACAACACTCACTCCTCGATCCTCAATCTTCAATCATCAATATTCAACTTTCAATCCTCAATCCTCAATCCTCAATACTCAATCCTCAATCCTCAATGTTCAATCCTCAATACCCAATCCTCAATCTTCTGTCCTCAATCCTCAATCCTCAACCCTCAATCGTCAATCCACAATCCTCAATCCTCAATCCTCGACCTTCAATCCTCAATACTCAATCTTCACTCCTCAATACTCAATGCTCAATCCTCAATCCTCAATCCTCAATCGTCAGGCTTCAGTACTGAATACTCAATCTTCAATCCTCAATCCTCAATCCTCATTCCTCAATCCACAATCCTCAATCCTCAGTCCTCAATACTCAACCATCAATCCTCAATTCTCAATACACAATAGAATATCCTGAACTTTCAGGATTCAATACTCAAACCTCAACCCTCAACCCTCAGCCCTCATCCTCAATCCTCAATCCTCAATACTCAATCCTCAATACTCAATCCTCAATCCTCAATCCTCAATCCTCAATCCTCAATCCTCAATCCTCAATCCTCAATCGTCAGTCTTCAATCCTCAATACCCAATCTTCAATCCTGAATCCTCAATCCTCAATCCTCAATCCTCATTCTTTAATCCTCAATACCCAATCCTCAATCCTCAATCCTCATTCCTCAAACCTCAATCCTCAACCCTCAGTCCTCATCCTCAATTCTCAATTCTTAATCCTCAATCCTCATTCCTCAATCTTCAATCCTCAATAACCAATCATCAATACTCAGTCTTCAATCCTCAATCCTCAATCCTCAATCCTCAATCCTCAGTCCGCAATCCTCAATCATCAATCCTCAATCTTCTATACTCAATCCTCAATCCTCAATCCTCAATCCTGAATACTCAACCTTCAATCCTCCATACTCAATCTTCAATCCTCAATCCTCAATCATCAATCCTCAATCCTCAATTCTCAGTCATCAATCCTCAATCTTCAATACTCAATCCTCAACCCTCAATCCTCAATCCTCAGTCCTCAATCCACAATCATCAATCCTTAATCCTCAATCTTCAATCCTCCATACTCAATCTTCAATCTTCAATCCTCAATCATCAATCCTCAATCCTCAATCCTCAGCCATCAATCCTCTATCTTCAATACTCAATCCTCAATCATCAATCCTCAATCCTCAATCCTCAATCCTCATTCCTCAATCCTCAATCCTCAACCCTCAGTCCTCATCCTCAATTCTCAATTCTTAATCCTCAATCCTCAATCCTCAATCTTCAATCCTCAATAATCAATCCTCAATACTCAGTCATCAATCCTCAATCCTCAATTCTCAATCCTCAGTCCGCAATCCTCAATCATCAATCCTCAATCTTCAATACTCAATCCTCAATCCTCAATCCTCAATCCTCAATACTCAATCCCCAATCCTCAATCCTCAATACTCAGTCCTCAATCCTCAATCATCAATACTCACTGTTCAATCCTCAATACTCAACCTTCAATCCTCAACCCTCAATCCTCAATCCACAATCCTCAATCCTAAATCATCAGTCTTCAATCCTCAATTCCCAATCCTCAATCGTCAATCCTCATTCTTCAATCCTCAATACCCAATCCTCAATCCTCAATCCTCAATCCTCCATCCTCAATTCTCAATCCTCAATCCTCAGTCCTCAGTCCTCAAACCTCAATTCTCAACCCTCAGCCCTCATTCTCAATCCTCAATCCTGAATCCTCAATCCTCAATCTTCAATCCTCAACACTCAGTCTTCAATCATCAATCCTCAATCCTCAATACTCAATCCTCAATCCTCAGTCATCAGTCCTCAATCCTCAATCATCAACCTTCAATCCTCAATACTCAACCTTGAATCCTCAATACTCAATCCACAATAGTCAATTCTCATTCTTCAATCCTGAATACCCAATCCTCAATCCTCAATCCTCAATCCTCCATCCTAAATTCTCAATCCTCAATCCTCTGTCCTCAGTCCTCAAACCTCAACCCTCAACCATCAGCCCTCATCCTCCATCCTCAATCCTGAATTCACAATCCTCAATCTTCAATCTCCAATACTCAGCCTTCAATCCCCAATACTCAGTCTTCAATCCACAATCCTCTATCCTCAATCCTCAGTCCTCAATCCTCAATCATCAATCCTCAATCTTCAATACTCAATCCTCAATCCTCAATCCTCAACCGTCAGCCCTCATCCTCAATCCTCAATCCTGAATCCTCAAACCTCAAACCTCAATCTTCAATCCTTAATACTCAGTCTTCAATCATCAATCCTCAATACTCAATTCTCAATCCTCAATCCTGAACCATCAATCCACAATACTCAATCATCAACCTTCAACCCTCAATACTCAATCTTCAATCCTCAATACTCAATCCTCAATATTCAACACACAACCATCAACCATCAATTCTCAATACTCAACCATCAATCCTCAATTCTCAATACTCAATAGAATATCCTGAATTCTCACGATTCAATACTCAATCCGCAATATTCAATAATCAAATCTCGATCCTCAAACATCAATTCTCAACCCTCAGTCCTCGTCCTCAATCCACAACCCTCAATCCTCGGTCCTCAACCTTCAATCATCAATATTCAATATTCAATCCTCATTCTTCAATCCTCAATACCCAATCCTCAATCTTCAATCCTCAATCCTCAATCCTCAATGCTCAAACCTTAGCCCACATTCTCAATCCTCAATCCTCAATCCTCAATCTTCAATCCTCAATACTCAATCCTCAATATTCAATCCTCATTCTTCAATCCTCAACACCCAATCCTCAATCTTCAATCCTCAATCTTCAATCCTCAATTCTCAATCCTCAATCCTCAATCCTCAGACCTCAAACATCAATACTCAACACTCAGTCCTCGTCCTCAATCCATAGCCCTCAATACTCGATCCTCAATCTTCAATCATCAATATTCAATCTTCACTCCTCAATCCTCAATCCTCAATACTCAATCCTCAATCCTCAATCCTCAATCCTCAATACTCAAGCATCAACCCTCAATTCTCAATACTCAACAGAATATCCTGAATTCTCAGGATTCAATACTCAAACCTCAACACTTAACCCTCAGGCCTCATTACTCAATCCTCAGTCCTCAATCTTCAATCCTCAATCCTCAATCCTCAATTCTCAATGCTCAACCCTCATTCCTCAGTTCTCAAACCTCAACCCTCAACCACCAGCCCTCATCCTCAATCCTCAATACTCAATCGTCAATCCTCAATCTTCAATCCTCAATACTCAATCTTCAATAATCAATCCTCAATCCCCAAACCTCATACTTCAATCCTCAATACTCAATCCTCAATCCTCAATCCTCAATCCTCAATCTTCAATCCGCAATACTCAATCTGCAATCCTCAATCCTCAATCCTCAATCCTCAATGCTGAATCCACAATCCTCAATCCTCAACCCTCAATCTTCAATCCTCAATTCTCAATCTGCAATCCTCAATCCTCAATCCTCAAACCTCAGTACTCAATCTTCAATCCTCAATCCTCAATCCTCAATCCTCAATCCTCAGACCTCAAACATCAACACTCAACCCTCAGTCCTCGTCCTCAATCCACAACCCTCAATCCCCGATCCTCAATCTTCAATCATCAATATTCAATCTTCAATACTCAATCCTCAAACCTCAATACTTAACTATCAATTCTCAATTCTCAATACTCAATAGAATATCCTGAATTCTCAGGATTCAATACTCAACCCTCAACCCTCAACCATCAGCCCTCATCCTCAATCCTCAATCCTCAATCCTCAATCCTCAATTTTCAAGCCACAATACTCCATCTTCAATCCTCAATCCTCAGTCCTCAAACCGCAATCCTCAACCCTCAGCCCTCGTACTCAATTCTCAATCCTCAATCCTCAATCTTCAATCCTCAATAATCAATCTCCAATCACTAGATCCTCAATCCCCAATCCTCAGTCCTTAATCCTCAGCTTTCAATCCTCTATCCCCAGTCCTCAATCTTCAATCCTCAATGCTCAATACTCAATCCTCAATCCTCAGTCCTCAATCCTCAATCCTCAATCCTCAAACATCAATCCCCAACCGTCAGTCCTCGTCCTCAATACTCAACACTCAATCCTCAATCCTCAATCTTCAATCCTCAATCCTCAATCCTCAATTCTCAATCCTCAGTCCTCAGTCCTCAAACCTCAATCCTCAACCCTCAGCCCTCATTCTCAATCCTCAATCCGCAATTCTCAGTCCTCAGCCCTCAAACCTCAATCCTCAACCACCAGACCTCATCCTCAGTCCTCAATTATCAATCCTCAATCCTCAATCTTTAATCCTCAATACTCAATCTTCTATCCTCAATCATCAGTCCTCTAACCTCAATTCTGAATCCTCAATACTCTATTTTCAATCCTCAACCTTCAGTCCTCAATACTCAACTATCAGTCCTCAATTCTCAATACTCAATCCTCAATCTTCAATCTCCAATCCTCAATACTCAATCTTCAATCCTCCATCCTCAATCCTCAATCCTCAATACTCATTCTTCAATCCTCAATACCCAATCCTCAATCTTCAATCCTTAGTCCTCAATCCTCAATCCTCAATCCTCATTCTTCAATCCTCAACACACAATCCTCAATCCTCAATCCTCAATCCTCAATCCTCAGGCCTCACTCCTCAATCTTCAATCCTCAATACTCAATCTTCAATCCTCAATCCTCAATCCTCAATCCTCAATCCTCATTCTTCAATCCTCAGCACACAATCCTCAATCTTCAATCCTCAATCCTCAATCCTCAATTCTCAATCCTCAATCCTCAATCCTCAGACCTCAAACATCAATACTCAACCCTCAGTCCTCGTCCTCAATCCACAACAATCAATCCTCAATCCTCAATCTTGAATCATCAATATTCAACCTTCAGACCTCAATCCTCAATCCTCAATCCTCAATCCTCAGTCTTCAATCCTCAATCCTCAGTCCTCGATCCTCAGTCCTCAATCCTCAATCCTCAATCCTCAATTATCGATCCTCAAGCCTCAATCCTCAATCCTCAAAACTCAAACCTGAATCCTCAATCCTGAATCCTCAACATTCAGAACTCAGCCCTCAACAATCAGTTGTCAATTATCAATTATCAATAAAATATAATCAATTCACAGTTTTCAATACTCAATACTGAATCTTCAGTCCTCAGTCCTCAAACCTCAATCCTCAACCCTCAGCCCTCATTCTCAATCCTCAATCCGCAATTCTCAGTCCTCAGCCCTCAAACCTCAATCCTCAACCATCAGACCTAATCCTCAGTCCTCAATTATCAATCCTCAATCCTCAATCTTCAATCCTCAATACTCAATCTTCTATCCTCAATCATCAGTCCTCTAACCTCAATTCTGAATCCTCAATACTCTATCTTCAATCCTCAACCTTCAGTCCTCAATACTCAACTATCAGTCCTCAATTCTCAATACTCAATCCTCAATCCTCAATCTCCAATCCTCAATACTCAATCTTCATTCCTCCATCCTCAATCCTCAATCCTCAATACTCATTCTTCAATCCTCAATACCGAATCCTATATCCTCAATCCTAAATCCTCAATTCTGAATCCTCAATCCTCAGTCCTCAGTCCTCAAACCTCAGTCCTCAAACCTCAGCCATCATCCTCAATCGTCAATCCTCGTTCCTCAATCCTCAATCCTCAATCTTCAATCCTCCATACTCAATCTTCAATCCTCAATCCTCAATCATCAATCCTCAATACTCAGTCTTCAATCCTCAATCCTCAATCCTCAATCCTCAATCCTTAATCCTCAATCTTCAATCCTCAATACTCAGTCTTCAATCCTCAATCCTCAATCCTCAATCCTCAGTCCTCAATCCACCATCATCAATCCTCAATCTTCAATGCTCAATCCTCAATCCTCAATCCTCAATCCTCAATTCTCAATCCTCAATCCTCAGTCCGCAGTCCTCAAACCTCAGTCCTCAAACCTCAGCCATCATCCTCAATCGCCAATCCTCGTTCCTCAATCCTCAATCCTCAATCCTCAACCTTCAATCCTCCATACACAATCTTCAATCCTCAATCCTCAATCGTCAATCCTCAAATCCTCAATCCTCAAACCTCAATCCTCAACCCTCAGTCCTCATCCTCAATTCTCAATTCTTAATCCTCAATCCTCATTCCTCAATCTTCAATCCTCAATAACCAATCATCAATACTCAGTCTTCAATCCTCAATCCTCAATCCTCAATCCTCAGTCCGCAATCCTCAATCATCAATCCTCAATCTTCTATACTCAATCCTCAATCCTCAATCCTCAACCCTCAATCCTCAATCCTCAATCCTCAATCTTTAATCCTCAATCCTCAATCCTCAATCCTCAATCCTAAACTTTCAACCCTCAATACTCAATCTTCAATCCTCAATCCTGAATCTTCAATCCTCAATCCTCAATCCTCAATCCTCAATCTTCAGTCCTCAATACTCAATCTTCAATCCTCAATCCTCAATCCTCAATCCTCAATCCTCATTCTTCAATCCTCAACACCCAATCCTGAATCTTCAATCCTCAATCCTCAATCGTCAATTCTCAGTCCTCAATCCTCGTTCCTCAAACCTCAACCCTCAACCCTCAGTCCTCATACTCAATTCTCAATTCTCAATCCTCAATCCTCAATCCTCAATCCTCAATCCTCAATCCTCAATCCTCATTCTTCAATCCTCAACACCCAATCCTCAATCTTCAATGCTCAACCTTCAATCCACAATTCTCAATCCACAATCCTCAATCCTCAGACCTCAAACATCAATACTCAACCCTCAGTCCTCGTCCTCAATCCACAACACTCACTCCTCGATCCTCAATCTTCAATCATCAATATTCAACTTTCAATCCTCAATCCTCAATCCTCAATACTCAATCCTCAATCCTCAATGTTCAATCCTCAATACCCAATCCTCAATCTTCTGTCCTCAATCCTCAATCCTCAACCCTCAATCGTCAATCCACAATCCTCAATCCTCAATCCTCGACCTTCAATCCTCAATACTCAATCTTCACTCCTCAATACTCAATGCTCAATCCTCAATCCTCAATCCTCAATCGTCAGGCTTCAGTACTGAATACTCAATCTTCAATCCTCAATCCTCAATCCTCATTCCTCAATCCACAATCCTCAATCCTCAGTCCTCAATACTCAACCATCAATCCTCAATTCTCAATACACAATAGAATATCCTGAACTTTCAGGATTCAATACTCAAACCTCAACCCTCAACCCTCAGCCCTCATCCTCAATCCTCAATCCTCAATACTCAATCCTCAATACTCAATCCTCAATCCTCAATCCTCAATCCTCAATCCTCAATCCTCAATCCTCAATCCTCAATCGTCAGTCTTCAATCCTCAATACCCAATCTTCAATCCTGAATCCTCAATCCTCAATCCTCAATCCTCATTCTTTAATCCTCAATACCCAATCCTCAATCCTCAATCCTCATTCCTCAAACCTCAATCCTCAACCCTCAGTCCTCATCCTCAATTCTCAATTCTTAATCCTCAATCCTCATTCCTCAATCTTCAATCCTCAATAACCAATCATCAATACTCAGTCTTCAATCCTCAATCCTCAATCCTCAATCCTCAGTCCGCAATCCTCAATCATCAATCCTCAATCTTCTATACTCAATCCTCAATCCTCAATCCTCAATCCTGAATACTCAACCTTCAATCCTCCATACTCAATCTTCAATCCTCAATCCTCAATCATCAATCCTCAATCCTCAATTCTCAGTCATCAATCCTCAATCTTCAATACTCAATCCTCAACCCTCAATCCTCAATCCTCAGTCCTCAATCCACAATCATCAATCCTTAATCCTCTATCTTCAATACTCAATCCTCAATCATCAATCCTCAATCCTCAATCCTCAATCCTCATTCCTCAATCCTCAATCCTCAACCCTCAGTCCTCATCCTCAATTCTCAATTCTTAATCCTCAATCCTCAATCCTCAATCTTCAATCCTCAATAATCAATCCTCAATACTCAGTCATCAATCCTCAATCCTCAATTCTCAATCCTCAGTCCGCAATCCTCAATCATCAATCCTCAATCTTCAATACTCAATCCTCAATCCTCAATCCTCAATCCTCAATACTCAATCCCCAATCCTCAATCCTCAATACTCAGTCCTCAATCCTCAATCATCAATACTCACTGTTCAATCCTCAATACTCAACCTTCAATCCTCAACCCTCAATCCTCAATCCACAATCCTCAATCCTAAATCATCAGTCTTCAATCCTCAATTCCCAATCCTCAATCGTCAATCCTCATTCTTCAATCCTCAATACCCAATCCTCAATCCTCAATCCTCAATCCTCCATCCTCAATTCTCAATCCTCAATCCTCAGTCCTCAGTCCTCAAACCTCAATTCTCAACCCTCAGCCCTCATTCTCAATCCTCAATCCTGAATCCTCAATCCTCAATCTTCAATCCTCAACACTCAGTCTTCAATCATCAATCCTCAATCCTCAATACTCAATCCTCAATCCTCAGTCATCAGTCCTCAATCCTCAATCATCAACCTTCAATCCTCAATACTCAACCTTGAATCCTCAATACTCAATCCACAATAGTCAATTCTCATTCTTCAATCCTGAATACCCAATCCTCAATCCTCAATCCTCAATCCTCCATCCTAAATTCTCAATCCTCAATCCTCTGTCCTCAGTCCTCAAACCTCAACCCTCAACCATCAGCCCTCATCCTCCATCCTCAATCCTGAATTCACAATCCTCAATCTTCAATCTCCAATACTCAGCCTTCAATCCCCAATACTCAGTCTTCAATCCACAATCCTCTATCCTCAATCCTCAGTCCTCAATCCTCAATCATCAATCCTCAATCTTCAATACTCAATCCTCAATCCTCAATCCTCAACCGTCAGCCCTCATCCTCAATCCTCAATCCTGAATCCTCAAACCTCAAACCTCAATCTTCAATCCTTAATACTCAGTCTTCAATCATCAATCCTCAATACTCAATTCTCAATCCTCAATCCTGAACCATCAATCCACAATACTCAATCATCAACCTTCAACCCTCAATACTCAATCTTCAATCCTCAATACTCAATCCTCAATATTCAACACACAACCATCAACCATCAATTCTCAATACTCAACCATCAATCCTCAATTCTCAATACTCAATAGAATATCCTGAATTCTCACGATTCAATACTCAATCCGCAATATTCAATAATCAAATCTCGATCCTCAAACATCAATTCTCAACCCTCAGTCCTCGTCCTCAATCCACAACCCTCAATCCTCGGTCCTCAACCTTCAATCATCAATATTCAATATTCAATCCTCATTCTTCAATCCTCAATACCCAATCCTCAATCTTCAATCCTCAATCCTCAATCCTCAATGCTCAAACCTTAGCCCACATTCTCAATCCTCAATCCTCAATCCTCAATCTTCAATCCTCAATACTCAATCCTCAATATTCAATCCTCATTCTTCAATCCTCAACACCCAATCCTCAATCTTCAATCCTCAATCTTCAATCCTCAATTCTCAATCCTCAATCCTCAATCCTCAGACCTCAAACATCAATACTCAACACTCAGTCCTCGTCCTCAATCCATAGCCCTCAATACTCGATCCTCAATCTTCAATCATCAATATTCAATCTTCACTCCTCAATCCTCAATCCTCAATACTCAATCCTCAATCCTCAATCCTCAATCCTCAATACTCAAGCATCAACCCTCAATTCTCAATACTCAACAGAATATCCTGAATTCTCAGGATTCAATACTCAAACCTCAACACTTAACCCTCAGGCCTCATTACTCAATCCTCAGTCCTCAATCTTCAATCCTCAATCCTCAATCCTCAATTCTCAATGCTCAACCCTCATTCCTCAGTTCTCAAACCTCAACCCTCAACCACCAGCCCTCATCCTCAATCCTCAATACTCAATCGTCAATCCTCAATCTTCAATCCTCAATACTCAATCTTCAATAATCAATCCTCAATCCCCAAACCTCATACTTCAATCCTCAATACTCAATCCTCAATCCTCAATCCTCAATCCTCAATCTTCAATCCGCAATACTCAATCTGCAATCCTCAATCCTCAATCCTCAATCCTCAATGCTGAATCCACAATCCTCAATCCTCAACCCTCAATCTTCAATCCTCAATTCTCAATCTGCAATCCTCAATCCTCAATCCTCAAACCTCAGTACTCAATCTTCAATCCTCAATCCTCAATCCTCAATCCTCAATCCTCAGACCTCAAACATCAACACTCAACCCTCAGTCCTCGTCCTCAATCCACAACCCTCAATCCCCGATCCTCAATCTTCAATCATCAATATTCAATCTTCAATACTCAATCCTCAAACCTCAATACTTAACTATCAATTCTCAATTCTCAATACTCAATAGAATATCCTGAATTCTCAGGATTCAATACTCAACCCTCAACCCTCAACCATCAGCCCTCATCCTCAATCCTCAATCCTCAATCCTCAATCCTCAATTTTCAAGCCACAATACTCCATCTTCAATCCTCAATCCTCAGTCCTCAAACCGCAATCCTCAACCCTCAGCCCTCGTACTCAATTCTCAATCCTCAATCCTCAATCTTCAATCCTCAATAATCAATCTCCAATCACTAGATCCTCAATCCCCAATCCTCAGTCCTTAATCCTCAGCTTTCAATCCTCTATCCCCAGTCCTCAATCTTCAATCCTCAATGCTCAATACTCAATCCTCAATCCTCAGTCCTCAATCCTCAATCCTCAATCCTCAAACATCAATCCCCAACCGTCAGTCCTCGTCCTCAATACTCAACACTCAATCCTCAATCCTCAATCTTCAATCCTCAATCCTCAATCCTCAATTCTCAATCCTCAGTCCTCAGTCCTCAAACCTCAATCCTCAACCCTCAGCCCTCATTCTCAATCCTCAATCCGCAATTCTCAGTCCTCAGCCCTCAAACCTCAATCCTCAACCACCAGACCTCATCCTCAGTCCTCAATTATCAATCCTCAATCCTCAATCTTTAATCCTCAATACTCAATCTTCTATCCTCAATCATCAGTCCTCTAACCTCAATTCTGAATCCTCAATACTCTATTTTCAATCCTCAACCTTCAGTCCTCAATACTCAACTATCAGTCCTCAATTCTCAATACTCAATCCTCAATCTTCAATCTCCAATCCTCAATACTCAATCTTCAATCCTCCATCCTCAATCCTCAATCCTCAATACTCATTCTTCAATCCTCAATACCCAATCCTCAATCTTCAATCCTTAGTCCTCAATCCTCAATCCTCAATCCTCATTCTTCAATCCTCAACACACAATCCTCAATCCTCAATCCTCAATCCTCAATCCTCAGGCCTCACTCCTCAATCTTCAATCCTCAATACTCAATCTTCAATCCTCAATCCTCAATCCTCAATCCTCAATCCTCATTCTTCAATCCTCAGCACACAATCCTCAATCTTCAATCCTCAATCCTCAATCCTCAATTCTCAATCCTCAATCCTCAATCCTCAGACCTCAAACATCAATACTCAACCCTCAGTCCTCGTCCTCAATCCACAACAATCAATCCTCAATCCTCAATCTTGAATCATCAATATTCAACCTTCAGACCTCAATCCTCAATCCTCAATCCTCAATCCTCAGTCTTCAATCCTCAATCCTCAGTCCTCGATCCTCAGTCCTCAATCCTCAATCCTCAATCCTCAATTATCGATCCTCAAGCCTCAATCCTCAATCCTCAAAACTCAAACCTGAATCCTCAATCCTGAATCCTCAACATTCAGAACTCAGCCCTCAACAATCAGTTGTCAATTATCAATTATCAATAAAATATAATCAATTCACAGTTTTCAATACTCAATACTGAATCTTCAGTCCTCAGTCCTCAAACCTCAATCCTCAACCCTCAGCCCTCATTCTCAATCCTCAATCCGCAATTCTCAGTCCTCAGCCCTCAAACCTCAATCCTCAACCATCAGACCTAATCCTCAGTCCTCAATTATCAATCCTCAATCCTCAATCTTCAATCCTCAATACTCAATCTTCTATCCTCAATCATCAGTCCTCTAACCTCAATTCTGAATCCTCAATACTCTATCTTCAATCCTCAACCTTCAGTCCTCAATACTCAACTATCAGTCCTCAATTCTCAATACTCAATCCTCAATCCTCAATCTCCAATCCTCAATACTCAATCTTCATTCCTCCATCCTCAATCCTCAATCCTCAATACTCATTCTTCAATCCTCAATACCGAATCCTATATCCTCAATCCTAAATCCTCAATTCTGAATCCTCAATCCTCAGTCCTCAGTCCTCAAACCTCAGTCCTCAAACCTCAGCCATCATCCTCAATCGTCAATCCTCGTTCCTCAATCCTCAATCCTCAATCTTCAATCCTCCATACTCAATCTTCAATCCTCAATCCTCAATCATCAATCCTCAATACTCAGTCTTCAATCCTCAATCCTCAATCCTCAATCCTCAATCCTTAATCCTCAATCTTCAATCCTCAATACTCAGTCTTCAATCCTCAATCCTCAATCCTCAATCCTCAGTCCTCAATCCACCATCATCAATCCTCAATCTTCAATGCTCAATCCTCAATCCTCAATCCTCAATCCTCAATTCTCAATCCTCAATCCTCAGTCCGCAGTCCTCAAACCTCAGTCCTCAAACCTCAGCCATCATCCTCAATCGCCAATCCTCGTTCCTCAATCCTCAATCCTCAATCCTCAACCTTCAATCCTCCATACACAATCTTCAATCCTCAATCCTCAATCGTCAATCCTCAAATCCTCAATCCTCAGTCATCAATCCTCAATCTTCAATACTCAATCATCAATCATCAATCCTCAATCCTCAATTCTCAATCCTCATTCCTCAAACCTCAATCCTCAACCCTCAGTCCTCATCCTCAATTCTCAATCCTCAATCCTCTATCCTCAATCCTCAGAGCGCAATCCTCAACATTCAACCCTCAATCTTCAATACTCAATTCTCAATCCTCAATCCTCAATCCTCAGTCCTCAATATTCAACCTTCAATCCTCCATACTCAATCTTCAATCCTCAATCCTCAATCATCAATCCTCAATCATCAACCTTCAATCCTCAATACTCAATCTTCAATCCTCAATTCCCAATCCTCAATCGTCAATCCTCAATCCTCAATCCTCAGTCATCAATCCTCAATCTTCAATACTCAATCCTCAATCCTCAATCCTCAATCCTCAATCCTCAATCCTCAATCCTCAATCCTCAATATTCAACCTTCAATCCTCCATACTCAATCTTCAATCCTCAATCCTCAATCATCAATCCTCAATCATCAACATTCAATCCTCAATGCTCAATCTTCAATCCCTCAATTCCCAATCCTCAATCGTCAATCCTCAATCCTCAATCCTCAGTCATCAATCCTCAATCTTCAATACTCAATCCTCAATCCTCAATCCTCAATCCTCAATCCTCAATCCTCAATCCTCATTCCTCAAACCTCAATCCTCAGTCCTCAATCCACAATCATCAATCCTCAATCTTCAATACTCAATCCTCAATCCTCAGTCCTCAATCCTCCATACTGGGTCTTCAATCCTCAATCCTCAATCCTCAATCCTCAACCCTCAGCCCTCATCCTCAATTCTCAATCCTCAATCCTCAATCCTCAATCTTCAATCCTCAACAATCAACCTCCTAACCTAGATCCTCAATCCCCAATACTCTATCCTTAATCCTCAATATTCAATCCTCTATCCCCAGTCCACAATCTTCAATCCCCAAAGCTCAATAATCAATCCTCAATCCTCAGTCCTCAATCGTCAAACATCAGTCCACAATCTTCAATACTCAATCCTCAATCCTCAATCCTCAATCCACAATCCTCAATCCTCAATCATCAATCCTGAATCTTCAATACTCAATCCTCAATCCTCAATCCTCAATCCTCAATCGTCAATCCTCATTCTTCAATCCTCAATACCCAATCCTCAATCCTCAATCCTAAATCCTCAATTCTCAATCCTCAATCCTCAGTCCTCAGTCCTCAAACCTCAGTCCTCAAACCTCAGCCATCATCCTCAATCGTCAATCCTCGTTCCTCAATCCTCAATCCTCAATCTTCAATCCTCCATACTCAATCTTCAATCCTCAATCCTCAATCATCAATCCTCAATCCTCAATCCTCAGTCATGAATCCTCAATCTTCAATACACAATCCTCAATCATCAATCCTCAATCCTCAATCCTCATTCCTCATTCCTCAATCCTTAATCCTCAATCCTCAGTCCGCAATACTCAACATTCAATACTCAATCTTCAATACTCAATCCTCTATCCTCAATCCTGAATCCTCATCCTTCAATCCTCAATACCCATTCCTCAATCTTCAATCCTCAATCCTCAATCCTCAATTCTCAATGCTCAATCCTCAGTCCTCAGTTCTCAAACCTCAACCCTCAACCATCAGCCCTCACCCTCAATCCTCAATACTCAATTCTCAATCCTCAATCTTCAATCTTCAATACTCAATCTTCAATAATCAATCCTCAATTCACAATCCTCAATACTCAATACTCAATACTCAATCGTCGATACTCAATCCCCAATCCTCAATCTTCAATCTTCAATCCTCAATCCTCAATCCTCAATCTTCAATCCTCAATACTCAATCTTCAATCCTCAATCCTCAATCCTCAACCCTCAATCATCAATCCTCAATCCTCAACCTTCAATCATCAATACTCAGTCTTCAATCCTCAATCCTCAATCCTCAATCCTCAATCCTCATTCTTCAATCATCAATACACAATCCTCAACCTTCTATCCTCAATCCTCAATCCTCAATTCTCAATCCTTAATCCTCAATCCTCAGACCTTAAACATCAATACTCAACCCTCAGTCCTCGTCCTCAATCCACAACAATCAATCCTCAATCCTCAATCTTCAATCATCAATGTTCGATCTTCGGTCCTCAATCCTCAATCCTCAATCCTCAAACCTCAATCCTCATTCTTCAATCCTCAACACCCAATCCTCAATCTTCAATCCTCAATCCTCAATCCTCAATTCTCAATCCTCAGTCCTCAGTCCTCAAACCTCAATCCTCAACCCTCAGCCCTCATTCTCAATCCTCAATCCGCAATTCTCAGTCCTCAGCCCTCAAACCTCAATCCTCAACCACCAGACCTCATCCTCAGTCCTCAATTATCAATCCTCAATCCTCAATCTTCTATCCTCAATCATCAGTCCTCTAACCTCAATTCTGAATCCTCAATACTCTATCTTCAATCCTCAACCTTCAGTCCTCAATACTCAACTATCAGTCCTCAATTCTCAATACTCAACCCTCAATCCTCAATCTCCAATCCTCAATACTCAATCTTCAATCCTCCATCCTCAATCCTCAATCCTCAATACTCATTCTTCAATCCTCAATACCCAATCCTCAATCTTCAATCCTTAGTCCTCAATCCTCAATCCTCAATCCTCATTCTTCAATCCTCAACACACAATCCTCAATCTTCAATCCTCAATCCTCAATCCTCAATTCTCAATCCTCAATCCTCAATCCTCAGACCTCAAACATCAATACTCAACCCTCAGTCCTCGTCCTCAATCCACAACAATCAATCCTCAATCCTCAATCTTCAATCATCAATATTCAATCTTCAGACCTCAATCCTCAATCCTCAATCCTCAATCCTCAGTCTTCAATCCTCAATCCTCAGTCCTCGATCCTCAGTCCTCAATCCTCAATCCTCAATCCTCAATTATCGATCCTCAATCCTCAATCCTCAATCCTCAAAACTCAAACCTGAATCCTCAATCCTGAATCCTCAACCTTCAGAACTCAGTCCTCAACAATCAGTTGTCAATTATCAATTATCAATAAAATATAATCAATTCACAGTTTTCAATACTCAATACTCAATCTTCAGTCCTCAGTCCTCAAACCTCAATCCTCAACCCACAGCCCTCATTCTCAATCCTCAATCCGCAATTCTCAGTCCTCAGCCCTCAATCCTCAATCCTCAACCATCAGACCTCATCCTCAGTCCTCAATTATCAATCCTCAATCCTCAATCTTCAATCCTCAATCCTCAATCCTCAATCTTCAATCCTCCATACACAATCTTCAATCCTCAATCCTCAATCGTCAATCCTCAATCCTCAATCCTCAGTCATCAATCCTCAATCTTCAATACTCAATCATCAATCATCAATCCTCAATCCTCAATTCTCAATCCTCATTCCTCAAACCTCAATCCTCAACCCTCAGTCCTCATCCTCAATTCTCAATTCTTAATCCTCAATCCTCAATCCTCAGTCTTCAATCCTCAAAATTCAATCCTCAATACTCAGTCTTCAATCCTCAATCCTCTATCCTCAATCCTCAGTCCGCAATCCTCAACATTCAATCCTCAATCTTCAATACTCAATTCTCAATCCTCAATCCTCAATCCTCAATCCTCAATATTCAACCTTCAATCCTCCATACTCAATCTTCAATCCTCAATCCTCAATCATCAATCCTCAATCATCAACCTTCAATCCTCAATACTCAATCTTCAATCCTCAATTCCCAATCCTCAATCGTCAATCCTCAATCCTCAATCCTCAGTCATCAATCCTCAATCTTCAATACTCAATCCTCAATCCTCAATCCTCAATCCTCAATCCTCAATCCTCAATCCTCATTCCTCAAACCTCAATCCTCAGTCCTCAATCCACAATCATCAATCATCAATCATCAATCCTCAATCCTCAATTCTCAATCCTCATTCCTCAAACCTCAATCCTCAACCCTCAGTCCTCATCCTCAATTCTCAATTCTTAATCCTCAATCCTCAATCCTCAGTCTCCAATCCTCAAAATTCAATCCTCAATACTCAGTCTTCAATCCTCAATCCTCTATCCTCAATCCTCAGTCCGCAATCCTCAACATTCAATCCTCAATCTTCAATACTCAATTCTCAATCCTCAATCCTCAATCCTCAATCCTCAATATTCAACCTTCAATCCTCCATACTCAATCTTCAATCCTCAATCCTCAATCATCAATCCTCAATCATCAACCTTCAATCCTCAATGCTCAATCTTCAATCCTCAATTCCCAATCCTCAATCGTCAATCCTCAATCCTCAATCCTCAGTCATCAATCCTCAATCTTCAATACACAATCCTCAATCCTCAATCCTCAATCCTCAATCCTCAATCCTCAATCCTCATTCCTCTAACCTCAATCCTCAGTCCTCAATCCACAATCATCAATCCTCAATCTTCAATACTGAATCCTCAATCCTCAGTCCTCAATCCTCAATACTGGGTCTTCAATCCTCAATCCTCAATCCTCAATCCTCGACCCTCAGCCCTCATCCTCAAACCTCAATCCTGAATCCTCAAACCTCAATCTTCAATTCTCAATACTCAGTCTTCAATCCTCAACCCTCAATCCTCAATCCTCAATCCTCAATCCTCAACTCTCAATCCTCAATCCTCAACCCTCAGCCCTCATCCTCAATCCTCAATCCTCAGTCCTCAAACTACAATCATCAATCCTCAATCTTCAATACTCAATCCTCAATCCTCAATCCTCAAACCTCAGTCCTCAGTCCTCAAACCTCAGTCCTCAAACCTCAGCCATCATCCTCAATCGCCAATCCTCAATCCCCAATCCTCAATCTTCAATCCTCAATCCTCAATTCTCAATCCTCAATCCTCAGTCCTCAGTCCTCAAACCTCAGTCCTCAAACCTCAGCCATCATCCTCAATCGTCAATCCTCGTTCCTCAATCCTCAATCCTCAATCCTCAATCCTAAATAGTCAATCTCCAATCCTTGATCCTCAATCACCAATCCTCAATCCTTAATCCTCAATCTTCAATCCTCAATCCTCAATACTCAATCCTCAATACTCAATCCTCAATCCTCAATCCTCAATCCCCAATCCTCAATCTTCAATCCTGAACCCTCAATCCTCAAGCCTCAATCCTCAATCCTCAATCCTCAATCTTCAATCCTGAATACTCAATCTTCAATCCTCAAGCCTCAATCCTCAATCCTCATTCCTCAATCCTCAATCCTCAACCCTCAGTCCTCATCCTCAATTCTCAATTCTTAATCCTCAATCCTCAATCCTCAATCTTCAATCCTCAATCCTCACTCCTCAATCTTCAATCATCAATACTCAGTCTTCAATCCTCAATCCTCAATCCTCCATCCTCAGTCCTCAATCCACAATCATCAATCCTCAATCTTCAATACTCAATACACAATCCTCAATCCTCAATCCTCAATAGTCAATCTCCAATCCTTGATCCTCAATCCCCAATCCTCAATCCTCAATCGTCAGTCTTCAATCCTCAATACCCAATCTTCAATCCCGAATCCTCAATCCTCAATCCTCAATCCTCATTCTTTAATCCTCAATACCCAATCCTCAATCCTCAATCCTCAATCCTCAGTCATCAATCCTCAATCTTCAATACTCAATCCTCAACACTCAATCCTCAATCCTCAGTCCTCAATCCACAATCATCAATCCTCAATCCTCAATCTTCAATCCTCCATACTCAATCTTCAATCCTCAATCCTCAATCATCAATCCTCAATCCTCAATCCTCAGCCATCAATCCTCTATCTTCAATACTCAATCCTCAATCATCAATCCTCAATCCTCAATCCTCAATCCTCATTCCTCAATCCTCAATCCTCAACCCTCAGTCCTCATCCTCAATTCTCAATTCTTAATCCTCAATCCTCAATCCTCAATCTTCAATCCTCAATCCTCAATCCCCAATACTCAACGTTCAATCCTCCATACTCAAACTTCAATCCTCAATCCTCAATCATCAATCCTCAATCCTCAATCCTCAGTCATCAATCCTCAATCTTCAATACTCAATCCTCAATCCTCAATCCTCAATCCTCAATACTCAATCTTCAATCCTCAATCCTCAATCTTCAATCCTAAATACTCAGTCTTCAATCCTCAACCCTCAATCCTCAATCCTCAATCCTCAATCCTCAATTCTCAACCCTCAATCCTCAACCCTCAGCCCTCATCCTCAATCCTCAATCCTGAATCCTCAATCCTCAATCTTCAATCCTCAATACTCAATCCTCAATCCTCAATACTCAATCTTAAATCCTCAATCCTCAATCCTCAATCCTCAATCCTCATTCTTCTATCCTCAATACCCAACACTCAATCTTCAATCCTCAATTCCCAATCCTCAATCCTTAATCCTCAATCTTCAATCCTCAATCCCCAGTCCACAATCTTCAGTCCTCAATGCTCAATCCTCAATCCTAAATCCTCAGTCATCAGTTCTCAATCCTCAATCCCCAAACCTGAATCGTCAACCGTCAGTCCTCGTCCTCAAACCTCAATCCCGAATCCTCAATCCTGAATCGTCAATCTTCAGCCCTCAGTCCACAACAATCAATTGTCAATCCTCAGTCCTCATTAGAATATCCTCAATTCACAGTTTTCAGTACTCAATCCCCAATCTTCAATCTTCAAATCTCAGTCTACAAACATCAATTCGCATCACTCAAAACTCAACACTCAGTCCTCAATCTTCAGTCCTCAATCCTCAATCCCCAATCCTCAATCTTCAATCCTGAACCCTCAATCCTCAAGCCTCAATCCTCAATCCTCAATCCTCAATCTTCAATCCTGAATACTCAATCTTCAATCCTCAAGCCTCAATCCTCAATCCTCAATCCTCAATCGTCAGTCTTCAATCCTCAATACCCAATCTTCAATCCTCAATCCTCAATCCTCAATCCTCAATCCTCAATCCTCATTCTTTAATCCTCAATACCCAATCCACAATCATCAATCCTCAATCTTCAATACTCAATACACAATCCTCAATCCTCAATCCTCAATAGTCAATCTCCAATCCTTGATCCTCAATCCCCAATCCTCAATCCTTAATCCTCAATCTTCAATCCTCAATCCTCAATACTCAATCCTCAATACACAATCCTCAATCCTCAATCCTCAATCCTCAATCCTCAATCCTCAATCGTCAGTCTTCAATCCTCAATACCCAATCTTCAATCCTGAATCCTCAATCCTCAATCCTCAATCCTCATTCTTTAATCCTCAATACCCAATCCTCAATCCTCAATCCTCAATCCTCAGTCATCAATCCTCAATCATCAATCCTCAATCCTCAACCCTCAATCCTCAATCCTCAATCTTCAATCCTCAATCCTCAATACTCAATCCTCAATACACAATCCTCAATCCTCAATCCTCAATCCTCAATCCTCAATCCTCAATCGTCAGTCTTCAATCCTCAATACCCAATCTTCAATCCTGAATCCTCAATCCTCAATCCTCAATCCTCATTCTTTAATCCTCAATACCCAATCCTCAATCCTCAATCCTCAATCCACAATCATCAATCCTCAATCCTCAATCTTCAATCCTCCATACTCAACCTTCAATCCTCCATACTCAATCCTCAATCCTCAATCCTCAATCATCAATCCTCAATCCTCAATCCTCAGTCATCAATCCTCAATCTTCAATACTCAATCCTCAATCCTCAATCCTCAATCCTTAACCCTCAATCCTCAATCCTCAATCCTCAATCCTCAATTCTCAATCCTCAATCCTCAACCCTCAGCCCTCATCCTCAATCCTCAATACTGAATCCTCAATCCTCAATCTTCAATCCTCAATACTCAATCCTCAATCCTCAATACTCAATCTTAAATCCTCAATCCTCAATCCTCAATCCTCAATCCTCATTCTTCTATCCTCAATACCCAACACTCAATCTTCAATCCTCAATTCCCAATCCTCAATCCTTAACCCTCTATTTTCAATCCTCAATCCCCAGTCCACAATCTTCAATCCTCAATGCTCAATCCTCAATCCTAAATCCTCAGTCATCAGTTCTCAATCCTCAATCCCCAAACCTGAATCGTTAACCGTCAGTCCTCGTCCTCAAACCTCAATTCCGAATCCTCAATCCTGAATCGTCAATCTTCAGCCCTCAGTCCACAACAATCAATTGTCAATCCTCAGTCCTCATTAGAATATCCTCAATTCACAGTTTTCAGTACTCAATCCCCAATCATCAATCTTCAAATCTCAGTCTACAAACATCAATTCGCATCACTCAAAACTCAACACTCAGTCCTCAATCTTCAGTCCTCAATCCTCAATCCTCAATCTTCAATCCTCAATACTCAATCTTCAATCCTCAATCCTCAATTCTCAATCCTCAGTCATCAATCCTCAATCTTCAATACTCAATCCTCAATCCTCAATCCTCAATCCTCAATCCACAATCCTCAATACTCAATCTTCAATCCTCAATCCTCAATCCTCTATCCTCAAACCTCAATCTTCAATCCTCAATCCTCAATCCTCAATCCTCAACCCTCAGCCTTCATCCTCAATCCTCAATTCTGAATCCTCAATCCTCAACCATCAATCCTCAATCTTCAACACTCAATAACCAATCATCAATACTCAGTCTTCAATCCTCAATCCTCAATCCTCAATCCTCAGTCCGCAATCCTCAATCATCAATCCTCAATCTTCAATACTCAATCCTCAATCCTCAATCCTCAATCCTGAATACTCAACCTTCAATCCTCCATACTCAATCTTCAATCCTCAATCCTCAATCATCAATCCTCAATCCTCAATCCTCAGTCATCAATCCTCAATCTTCAATACTCAATCCTCAATACTCAATCCACAATCATCAATCCTCAATCTTCAATACTCAATCCTCAATCCTCAATCCTCAATCCTCAATACTCAATCTTCAATCCTCAATCCTCAATCCTCAATCCTCAACCCTCAGCCTTCATCCTCAATCCTCAATTCTGAATCCTCAATCCTCAACCTTCAATCCTCAATACTCAGTCTTCAATCCTCAACCCTCAACCCTCAATCCTCAATCCTCAGTCCTCAATCCACAATCATCAATCCTCAATACCCAATCTACAATCCTCAATCCTCAATCCTCAATACTCAATCTTCAATCCTCAATCCTCAATCCTCAATCCTCAACCCTCAGCCCTCATCCTCAATCCTCAATCCTGAATCCTCAATCCTCAATGTTCAATCCTCAGTACCCAATCATCAACCTTCAATCCTCAATACTCAATCTTCAATCCTCAATACTCAATCCTCAATATTCAACACACAACCATCAACCATCAATTCTGAATACTCAACCATCAATCCTCAATTCTCAATACTCAATAGAATATCCTGAATTCTCAGGATTCAATACTCAATCCGCAATATTCGATAATCAAATCTCGATCCTCAAACATCAATTCTCAACACTCAATCCTCAACACTCGGTCCTCTCTCTTCAATCCTCCATCCTCAATCCTCTATCCCCAAGCGTCAATCCTCAATACTCAATCCTCAATCCTCAACCCTCAATCCTCAGTCCTCAAACCTCAATTCCGTATCCTCAATCCTGAATGCTCAATCCTCGTCCCTCAGTCCGCAACAATCAAATGTCAATCCTCAATCCTCAATAGAATATCCTCAGTTCACAGTTTTCAATACTGAATCCCCAATCTTCAATCTTCAAATCTCAATCCACAGACATCAATTCTCGTCACTGAACCCTCAACACTCAGTCCTCAATCTTCAATCCTCAATACTCAATCTTCAATCCTCAATCCTCAATTCTCAATCCTCAGTCATCAATCCTCAATCTTCAATACTCAATCCTCAATCCTCAATCCTCAATCCTCAATCCTCAATACTCAATCTTCAATCCTCAATCCTCAATCCTCTATCCTCAAACCTCAATCTTCAATCCTCAATACTCAATCCTCAATCCTCAATACTCAGCCATCAATTCTCAATTCTCAATACTCAATCTAATATCCTGAATTCTCAGTATTCAATAATCAAACCTCAACGCTCAACCCTCAGCCCTCATCCTCCATCCTCAATCCTCAATCCTCAAACCTCAATCTTCAATCCTCAACACTCAATCTTCGATTCTCAATCCTCAATACTCAATCCTCAATCCCAATCCTCAATCTTCACTCCTCAATCCTCAATCCTCAATCCTCAATCCTCAATCCTCAACCATCAATCCTCAATCTTCAACACTCAATAACCAATCATCAATACTCAGTCTTCAATCCTCAATCCTCAATCCTCAATCCTCAGTCCGCTATCCTCAATCATCAATCCTCAATCTTCAATACTCAATCCTCAATTCTCAATCCTCAATCGTCAGGCTTCAGTACTCAATACTCAATCTTCAATCCTCAATCCTCAATCCTCATTCCTCAATACTCAATCCTCAATCCTCAATACTCGATCCTCGATCTTCAATCCCCAATACTCAATCTTCAATCCTCAATCCTCAATCGTCAGGCTTCAGTACTCAAAACTCAATCTTCAATCCTCAACACTCAATCCTTATACCTCAATACTCAATCCTCAATCCTCAATCCTCAATCCTCAATCCTCAATCCTCAACCGTCAATCCTCAATACTCAATCTTCAATCTTCAATCCTCAATCCTCAATCCTCAATCCTCAATCCTCAATCCTCAATCCTCAATCCTCAATCTTCAATCCTTAATACACAATCTTCAATCCTCAGTCCTCAATCCTCTATCCTCAATCCTCATTCCTCAATCCTCAATACCCAATCCGCAATCTTCAATCCTCAATCCTCAATCCCCATTCTTCAATCCTCAATACGCAATCCTCAATCTTCAATCCTCAATCCTCAATCCACCATCTTCAATACTCAATCGTCAATCCTCATTCATCAATCCTCGATACCCAATCCTCAATCTTCAATCCTCAATCCTCAATCCTCAATCCTCAGTCCTCAATCATCAATCCTCAATACTCAATCTTCAATCCTCAATCCTCAGTCCACAAACCACAATTCTGAATCCTCAATCCTGCATCCTCAATCTTCAGCCCTCAGTCCTCAACAATCAGTTGTCAATCCTCAATCCCCAATGGAATATCCTCAATTCACAGTTTTTAATACGCAATACTCAATCTGCAATCTTCAAATCTCTATCCACAAACATCAATTCTCATCACACAACCCTGAACGCTCAGTCCTCAATGTTCAATCCTCAATCCTCAATTCTCAATATTCAATCCTCAATACTGAATCTTCAATCCTCAGTACTCAATCCTCAATCCTCAATCCTCGATTCTCAATCCTCAATCCTCAGACCGTAAACATCAACATTCAACCCTCGGTACTCGTCCTCAATCCACAACCCTCAATCCTCAATTCTCAATCCTCAATCCTCAATCCTCAGTCCTCAATCCTCAATCGTCAATCCTCTGTCCTCAACCCTCAGTCCTCATCCTCAATTCTCAATCCTCAATACTCAATCCTCAATCTTCAATCCTCAATAATCAATCTCCAATCCTAGATCCTCAATCCACAATCCTCAATCCTTAATCCTCAATCTTCAATCCTCAATCCCCAGTCCTCAATCTTCAATCCTCAATCCTCAATCCTCAATACTCACTCTTCGATCCTCAATCCTCAATCCTCAGTCATCAATCATCAATCTTCAATACTCAATCGTCAATCCTGAGCCCTCAATCCTCAATCCCCAATCCTCGTTCCTCAAACCTCACTCCTCAACCCTCAGTCCTCATCTTCAATTCTCAACTCTCAATACTCAATCCTCAATCATCAATCTTCAATCCTCAATCCTCAGTCCTCAATCCTCAATCTTCAATCCTCAGTCCTCAATCCTCTATCCTCAATCCTCATTCCTCAATCCTCAATACCCAATCCGCAATCTTCAATCCTCAATCCTCAATCCCCATTTTTCAATCCTCAATACGCAATCCTCAATCTTCAATCCTCAATCCTCAATCCACAATCTTCAATACTCAATCGTCAATACTCATTCATCAATCCTCGATACCCAATCCTCAATCTTCAATCCTCAATCCTCAATCCTCAATCCTCAGTCCTCAATCATCAATCCTCAATACTCAATCTTCAATCCTCAATCCTCAGTCCACAAACCACAATTCTGAATCCTCAATACTGCATCCTCAATCTTCAGCCCTCAGTCCTCAACAATCAGTTGTCAATCCTCAATCCCCAATAGAATATCCTCAATTCACAGTTTTCGATACGCAATACTCAATCTGCAATCTTCAGACCTCTATTCACAAACATCAATTCTCATCACTCAACCCTGAACGCTCAGTCCTCAATGTTCAGTCCTCAATCCTCAATTCTCAATCTTCAATCCTCAATACTGAATCTTCAATCCTCAATACTCAATCCTCAATCCTCAATCCTCAATCCTCAATCCTCAGTGCTCAATCCTCAATACTCAATCCTCAATCGTCAATCCTGAATCCTCAATGTTCAATCCGCAATACCCAGTCCTCAATCTTCAATCCTCAATCCTCCATCCCCAATCCTCATTCTTCAAACCTCAATCCTCAACCCTCAGTCCTCATCCTCAATTCTCAATTCTCAATCCACAATCCTCAATCCTCAATATTCAAAACTCAATATTCAATCTCCAATCCTAGATCCCCAATTCCCAATCCTCAATCTTCAATCCTCAATCCTCAATCCTCAATTCTCAATCCTCAATCCTCAGTCCTTAGACCTCAAACATCAATATTCAACACTCGGACCTGTTCCTCAATCCACAACCCTCAATCCTCAATCCTCAATCTTCAATCCTCAATCCTCAATCCTCAATCCTCATTCTTCAATCCTCAACACCCAATCCTCAATCTTCAATTCTCAACCTTCAATCCACAATTCTCAATCCTCAATCCTCAATCCTCAGACCTCAAACATCAATACTCAACCCTCAGTCCTCGTCCTCAATCCACAACACTCAATCCTCGATCCTCAATCTTCAACCATCAATATTCAATTTTCAATACTCAGTCGTCAATCCTCAATACTCACTCCTCAATCCTCAATGTTCTATCCTCAATACCCAATCCTCAATCTTCTATCCTCAATCCTCAATCCTCAATCCTCAATCCTCAATCCTCAATCTTCAGTCCTCAAACCTCAATCCTTATTCCTCAATACTGAATCCTCAATCTTCAGCCCTCAGTCCTCAACAATCACTTGTCAATCCCCATTCCTCAGTAGAATATCCCCAATTCACAGGTTTCAATACTCAATACTCAACCTGCAATCTTAAAATCTCTATCTACAAACATCAATTCTCATCACTCAACCCTCAACACTCATTCCCCAATCCTCAAACTTCAATCCTCAATCCTCAATCCTCAATCCTCAATCCTCAATCTTCAATCCTCAATACTCAATCTTCAATCCTCGGTCCTCAATCCTCAATCGTCAATCTCCAATCCTGAATACTCAACCTTCAATCCTCAATCCTCAATCCTCGATTCCCAACCATCAATCCTCAATTTTCAATACTCAATAGAATATCCTGAATTTTCAGTATTCAATGCTCAAACCTCAACCCTCAACCCTCAGCCCTCATCCTCAATCCTCAATCCTCAATCCTCAATCCTCAATATTCAATCCTCAATACTCAATCTTCAATCCTCAATCCTCAATCCTCAATCCTCAATCCTCAATACTCAATCCTCAACCGTCAATCCTCAATCTTCAATACTCAATCCCCAATCCTCAATCCTCAATCCTCAATACTCAACCATCAACCCTCAATTCTCAATACTCAATAGAATATCCTGAATTCTCAGGGTTCAATACTCAAACCTCAATCCTCAACCCTCAGCCCTCAGCCCTCATTCTCCATCCTCAATCCTCAATCCTCAATCCTCAATCTTCAATCCCCAATACTCAATCTTCAATCCTCAATCCTCAATACTCAATCCTCAATCCTCAATCCTCAGTCATCAATACTCAATCTTCAATACTCAATCTTCAATCCTGAATACACAATCCTCAATCCCCAATCCTCAATCCTCAATCCTCAAACCTCAATCCTCAACCCTCAGTCCTCATCCTCAATTCTCAATTCTCAATCCTCAATCCTCAATCCCCAATCCTCAACCTTCAATACTCAATCCTCAATCCTCAGTACTCAATCCTCAACCTTCAATCCTCAATACTCAATCTTCAATCTTCAATCCTCAATCCTCAATCCTCAATCCTCAATCCTCAATCCTCAATCGTCAATCCTCAATCCTCAATCCTCAATCTTCAATCCTCAATCCTCAATCCTCAATCCTCAATCCTCAATCTTCAATCCTCAATACTCAATCCTCAATCCCCAGTCCTCAATCCGCAATGTTCAATCCGCAATACCCAATCCTCAATCGTCAATCCTCTATCCCCAATCCTCAATCTTCAATCCTCAATCCTCAATCCTCAATCCTCAATGCTCAATACTCAATCCGCAATCGTCAATCCTCAATCCTCAATGTTCAATCCGCAATACCCAATCCTCAATCTTCAATCCTCAATCCTCCATCCCCAATCCTCAATCCTCAATCCTCATTCATCAATCCTCAATACCCAATCCTCAATCTTGAATCCTCAATCCTCAATCCTCAATTCTCAACCCTCAATCCTCAGTCCTCAGTCCTCAAACCTCAATCCCCAAACCTCAGCCCTCATCCTCAATCCTCAATCCTCAATCCTCAGTCCTCAATCTTCAATCCTCAATACTCAATCTTCAATCCTCAATCCTCAGACCACAAACCTCAATCCTTAATATTCAATCCTCAATACTCAATCTTCAATCCTCAATCCTCAATGCTCGGTCCTCAATCCTCAATCGTCAATCTCCAATCCTGAATACTCAACCTTCAATTCTCAATCCTCAATCCTCAATACTCAATCCTCAATCCTCATTCCTCAATCCTCAATACCCAATCCTGAATCTTCAATCCTCAATCCTCAATCCTCAATTCTCAATCCTCAATCCTCGTTCCTCAAACCACAACCCTCAACCCTCAGTCCTCATACTCAATTCTCAATTCTCAATCCTCAATCCTCAATCCTCAATCATCAATCCTCAATAATCAATCTCCAATCCTAGATCCTCAATGCCCAATCCTCAATCTTCAATCCTCAATACCCAATCCTCAATTCTCAATGCTCAATCCTCAATCCTCAGACCTCAAACATCAATATTCAACACACGGACCTGGTCCTCAATCCACAACCCTCAATCCTCAATCCTCAATCTTCAATCATCAATACTCAATCTTCAATCCTCAATCCTCAATCCTCAATCTTCAGTCCTCAATACTCAATCTTCAATCCTCAATCCTCAATCCTCAATCCTCAATCCTCATTCTTCAATCCTCAACACCCAATCCTCAATCTTCAATGCTCAACCTTCAATCCACAATTCTCAATCCACAATACTCAATCCTCAGACCTCAAACATCAATACTCAACCCTCAGTCCTCGTCCTCAATCCACAACACTCACTCCTCGATCCTCAATCTTCAATCATCAATATTCAACTTTCAATCCTCAATCCTCAATCCTCAATACTCAATCGTCAATCCTCAATGTTCAATCCTCAATACCCAATCCTCAATCTTCTGTCCTCAATCCTCAATCCTCAACCCTCAATCCCGAATCATCAATCCTCAATCCCCAATCCTCAATCCTCAATCGTCAGGCTTCAGTACTCAATACTCAATCTTCAATCCTCAATCCTAAATCCTCATTCCTCAATCCTCAATCCTCAATCCTCTATCCTCAATCATCAATCCTCAATCTTCAATACTCAATCCTCAATCTTCAATCCTCAATACTCAATCCTCTATCCTCAATCCTCAATCCTCAATGTTCAATCCGCAATACCCAATCATCAATTGTCAATCCTCAATCCCCAATCCTCAATCTTCAATCCTCAACACTCAACCCTCAATCCTCAATCCTCAATACTCAATCCTCAATCCTCAATCCTCAATCCTCAATGTTCAATCCGGAATACCCAATCCTCAATCTTCAATCCTCAATCCTCAATCCCCAATCCTCAATCCTTAATCTTCAATCCTCAATACTCAATCTTCAATCCTCAATCCTCAATCCTCGGTCCTCAATCCTCAATCGCCAATCTCCATTCCTGAATAATCAATCTTCAATCCTCAATCCTCAATCCTCAATCCTCAATCCTCATTCTTCAATCCTCAATACCCAATCCTCAATCTTCAATCCTCAATCCTCAATCCTCAATTCTCAAGCCTCAATCGTCAGTCCTCAGTCCTCAAACCTCAATCCTCAAACCTCAGCCCTCGTCCTCAATCCTCAATCCTCAATCCTCAATCCTGAATACCAAACCATCAATCCTCAATTCTCAATACTCAATAGAGTATCCTGAATTTTCAGGATTCAATACTCAAACCTCAACCCTCAACCCTCAGCCCTCATCCTCAATCCCCAGTCCTCAATCCTCAATCCTCAATATTCAATCCTCTATACTCAGTCTTCAATCCTCAATCCTCAATCCTCAATCCTCAATCCTCAATCCACAGTCATCAATCATCAATCTTCAATACTCAATCGTCAATCCTCAGTCCTCAATCCTCAATCCCCGATGCTCGTTCCTCAATCCTCAATACCCAATCCGCAATCTTCAATCCTCAATCCTCAATCCCCATTCTTCAATCCTCAATACGCAATCCTCAATCTTCAATCCTCAATCCTCAATTCACCATCTTCAATACTCAATCGTCAATCCTCATTCATCAATCCTCGATACCCAATCCTCAATCTTCAATCCTCAATCCTCAATCCTCAATCCTCAATCCTCATTCCTCAATACTCAATCCTCAATCCTCAATACTCGATCCTCGATCTTCAATCCCCAATACTCAATCTTCAATCCTCAATCCTCAATCGTCAGGCTTCAGTACTCAATACTCAATCTTCAATCCTCAACACTCAATCCTCATACCTCAATACTCAATCCTCAATCCTCAATCCTCAATCCTCAATCCTCAATCCTCAACCGTCAATCCTCAATACTCAATCTTCAATCTTCAATCCTCAATCCTCAATCCTCAATCCTCAATCCTCAATCCTCAATCCTCAATCCTCAATCTTCAATCCTTAATACACAATCTTCAATCCTCAGTCCTCAATCCTCTATCCTCAATCCTCATTCCTCAATCCTCAATACCCAATCCGCAATCTTCAATCCTCAATCCTCAATCCCCATTCTTCAATCCTCAATACGCAATCCTCAATCTTCAATCCTCAATCCTCAATCCACCATCTTCAATACTCAATCGTCAATCCTCATTCATCAATCCTCGATACCCAATCCTCAATCTTCAATCCTCAATCCTCAATCCTCAATCCTCAGTCCTCAATCATCAATCCTCAATACTCAATCTTCAATCCTCAATCCTCAGTCCACAAACCACAATTCTGAATCCTCAATACTGCATCCTCAATCTTCAGCCCTCAGTCCTCAACAATCAGTTGTCAATCCTCAATCCCCAATGGAATATCCTCAATTCACAGTTTTTAATACGCAATACTCAATCTGCAATCTTCAAATCTCTATCCACAAACATCAATTCTCATCACTCAACCCTGAACGCTCAGTCCTCAATGTTCAATCCTCAATCCTCAATTCTCAATATTCAATCCTCAATACTGAATCTTCAATCCTCAGTCCTCAATCCTCAATCCTCAATCCTCGATTCTCAATCCTCAATCCTCAGACCGTAAACATCAACATTCAACCCTCGGTCCTCGTCCTCAATACACAACCCTCAATCCTCAATTCTCAATCCTCAATCCTCAATCCTCAGTCCTCAATCCTCAATCGTCAATCCTCAGTCCTCAACCCTCAGTCCTCATCCTCAATTCTCAATCCTCAATACTCAATCCTCAATCTTCAATCCTCAATAATCAATCTCCAATCCTAGATCCTCAATCCACAATCCTCAATCCTTAATCCTCAATCTTCAATCCTCAATCCCCAGTCCTCAATCTTCAATCCTCAATCCTCAATCCTCAATACTCACTCTTCAATCCTCAATCCTCAGTCCACAAACCTCAATTCTGAATCCTCAATCCTGCATCCTCAATCTTCAGCCCTCAGTCCTCAACAATCAGTTGTCAATCCTCAATCCCCAATAGAACATCCTCAATTCACAGTTTTCAATACTCAATACTCAATCTGCAATCCTCAATCCTCAATCCTCATTCTTCAATCCTCAACACCCAATCCTCAATCTTCAATCCTCAATCCTCAATCCTCAATTCTCAATCCTCAATCCTCAATCCTCAGACCTCAAACGTCAATACTCAACTCTCAGTCCTCGTCCTCAGTCCATAACACTCAATCCTCAATCCTCAATCTTCAATCATCAATATTCAACCTTCAATCCTCAATCTTCAATCCTCAATCCTCAATCCGCAATCCTCAGTCCTCAATCCTCAATCCTCAATCCTCAGTCATCAATCATCAATCTTCAATACTCAATCGTCAATCCTCAGTCCTCAATCCTCAATTCCCAATCCTCGTTCCTCAAACCTCACTCCTCAAACCTCAGTCCTCATCTTCAATTCTCAACTCTCAATACTCAATCCTCAATCATCAATCTTCAATCCTCAATCCTCAGTCCTCAATCCTCAATCTTCAATCCTCAATCCTCAATCCTCAATCCTCAATCCTCATTCTTCAATCCTCAACGCCCAATCCTCAATCTTCAATCCTCAATCCTCAATCCTCAATTCTCAATCCTCAATCGTCAGTCCTCAGTCCTCAATCCTCAATCATCAATCCTCAATCCTCAATCCTCAATTCTCAATCCTCAATCCTCAATCCTCAGACCTCAAACATCAATACTCAGCCCTCAGTCCTCGTCCTCAATCCACAACCCTCAATCCTCGATCCTCAATCTTCCATCCTTAATACACAATCTTCAATCCTCAGTCCTCAATCCTCTATCCTCAATCCTCATTCCTCAATCCTCAATACCCAATCCGCAATCTTCAATCCTCAATCCTCAATCCCCATTTTTCAATCCTCAATACGCAATCCTCAATCTTCAATCCTCAATCCTCAATCCACAATCTTCAATACTCAATCGTCAATACTCATTCATCAATCCTCGATACCCAATCCTCAATCTTCAATCCTCAATCCTCAATCCTCAATCCTCAGTCCTCAATCATCAATCCTCAATACTCAATCTTCAATCCTCAATCCTCATTCCACAAACCACAATTCTGAATCCTCAATACTGCATCCTCAATCTTCAGCCCTCAGTCCTCAACAATCAGTTGTCAATCCTCAATCCCCAATAGAATATCCTCAATTCACAGTTTTCAATACGCAATACTCAATCTGCAATCTTCAGAACTCTATTCACAAACATCAATTCTCATCACTCAACCCTGAACGCTCAGTCCTCAATGTTCAGTCCTCAATCCTCAATTCTCAATCTTCAATCCTCAATACTGAATCTTCAATCCTCAATACTCAATCCTCAATCCTCAATCCTCAATCCTCAATCCTCAGTCCTCAATCCTCAATACTCAATCCTCAATCGTCAATCCTCAATCCTCAATGTTCAATCCGCAATACCCAATCCTCAATCTTCAATCCTCAATCCTCCATCCCCAATCCTCATTCTTCAAACCTCAATCCTCAACCCTCAGTCCTCATCCTCAATTCTCAATTCTCAATCCTCAATCCTCAATCCTCAATATTCAAAACTCAATATTCAATCTCCAATCCTAGATCCCCAACTCCCAATCCTCAATCTTCAATCCTCAATCCTCAATCCTCAATTCTCAATCCTCAATCCTCAATCCTTAGACCTCAAACATCAATATTCAACACTCGGACCTGTTCCTCAATCCACAACCCTCAATCCTCAATCCTCAATCTTCAATCCTCAATCCTCAATCCTCAATCCTCATTCTTCAATCCTCAACACCCAATCCTCAATCTTCAATTCTCAACCTTCAATCCACAATTCTCAATCCTCAATCCTCAATCCTCAGACCTCAAACATCAATACTCAACCCTCAGTCCTCGTCCTCAATCCACAACACTCAATCCTCGATCCTCAATCTTCAACCATCAATATTCAATTTTCAATACTCAGTCGTCAATCCTCAATACTCATTCCTCAATCCTCAATGTTCAATCCTCAATCCTCAGTCCTCAATCCTCAATCCTCAATCCTCAATCTTCAATCCTCAATACTCAATCTTCAATCCTCGGTCCTCAATCCTCAATCGTCAATCTCCAATCCTGAATACTCAACCTTCAATCCTCAATCCTCAATCCTCGATTCCCAACCATCAATCCTCAATTCTCAATACTCAATAGAATATCCTCAATTTTCAGTATTCAATGCTCAAACCTCAACCCTCAACCCTCAGCCCTCATCCTCAATCCTCAATCCTCAATCCTCAATCCTCAATATTCAATCCTCAATACTCAATCTTCAATCCTCAATCCTCAATCCTCAATCCTCAATCCTCAATACTCAATCCTCAATCGTCAATCCTCAATCTTCAATACTCAATCCCCAATCCTCAATCCTCAATCCTCAATACTCAACCATCAACCCTCAATTCTCAATACTCAATAGAATATCCTGAATTCTCAGGGTTCAATACTCAAACCTCAATCCTCAACCCTCAGCCCTCAGCCCTCATTCTCCATCCTCAATCCTCAATCCTCAATCCTCAATCTTCAATCCCCAATACTCAATCTTCAATCCTCAATCCTCAATCCCCATTTTTCAATCCTCAATACGCAATCCTCAATCTTCAATCCTCAATCCTCAATCCACAATCTTCAATACTCAATCGTCAATACTCATTCATCAATCCTCGATACCCAATCCTCAATCTTCAATCCTCAATCCTCAATCCTCAATCCTCAGTCCTCAATCATCAATCCTCAATACTCAATCTTCAATCCTCAATCCTCATTCCACAAACCACAATTCTGAATCCTCAATACTGCATCCTCAATCTTCAGCCCTCAGTCCTCAACAATCAGTTGTCAATCCTCAATCCCCAATAGAATATCCTCAATTCACAGTTTTCAATACGCAATACTCAATCTGCAATCTTCAGAACTCTATTCACAAACATCAATTCTCATCACTCAACCCTGAACGCTCAGTCCTCAATGTTCAGTCCTCAATCCTCAATTCTCAATCTTCAATCCTCAATACTGAATCTTCAATCCTCAATACTCAATCCTCAATCCTCAATCCTCAATCCTCAATCCTCAGTCCTCAATCCTCAATACTCAATCCTCAATCGTCAATCCTCAATCCTCAATGTTCAATCCGCAATACCCAATCCTCAATCTTCAATCCTCAATCCTCCATCCCCAATCCTCATTCTTCAAACCTCAATCCTCAACCCTCAGTCCTCATCCTCAATTCTCAATTCTCAATCCTCAATCCTCAATCCTCAATATTCAAAACTCAATATTCAATCTCCAATCCTAGATCCCCAATTCCCAATCCTCAATCTTCAATCCTCAATCCTCAATCCTCAATTCTCAATCCTCAATCCTCAATCCTTAGACCTCAAACATCAATATTCAACACTCGGACCTGTTCCTCAATCCACAACCCTCAATCCTCAATCCTCAATCTTCAATCCTCAATCCTCAATCCTCAATCCTCATTCTTCAATCCTCAACACCCAATCCTCAATCTTCAATTCTCAACCTTCAATCCACAATTCTCAATCCTCAATCCTCAATCCTCAGACCTCAAACATCAATACTCAACCCTCAGTCCTCGTCCTCAATCCACAACACTCAATCCTCGATCCTCAATCTTCAACCATCAATATTCAATTTTCAATACTCAGTCGTCAATCCTCAATACTCATTCCTCAATCCTCAATGTTCAATCCTCAATCCTCAGTCCTCAATCCTCAATCCTCAATCCTCAATCTTCAATCCTCAATACTCAATCTTCAATCCTCGGTCCTCAATCCTCAATCGTCAATCTCCAATCCTGAATACTCAACCTTCAATCCTCAATCCTCAATCCCCGATTCCCAACCATCAATCCTCAATTCTCAATACTCAATAGAATATCCTCAATTTTCAGTATTCAATGCTCAAACCTCAACCCTCAACCCTCAGCCCTCATCCTCAATCCTCAATCCTCAATCCTCAATCCTCAATATTCAATCCTCAATACTCAATCTTCAATCCTCAATCCTCAATCCTCAATCCTCAATCCTCAATACTCAATCCTCAATCGTCAATCCTCAATCTTCAATACTCAATCCCCAATCCTCAATCCTCAATCCTCAATACTCAACCATCAACCCTCAATTCTCAATACTCAATAGAATATCCTGAATTCTCAGGGTTCAATACTCAAACCTCAATCCTCAACCCTCAGCCCTCAGCCCTCATTCTCCATCCTCAATCCTCAATCCTCAATCCTCAATCTTCAATCCCCAATACTCAATCTTCAATCCTCAATCCTCAATCCCCATTTTTCAATCCTCAATACGCAATCCTCAATCTTCAATCCTCAATCCTCAATCCACAATCTTCAATACTCAATCGTCAATACTCATTCATCAATCCTCGATACCCAATCCTCAATCTTCAATCCTCAATCCTCAATCCTCAATCCTCAGTCCTCAATCATCAATCCTCAATACTCAATCTTCAATCCTCAATCCTCAGTCCACAAACCACAATTCTGAATCCTCAATACTGCATCCTCAATCTTCAGCCCTCAGTCCTCAACAATCAGTTGTCAATCCTCAATCCCCAATAGAATATACTCAATTCACAGTTTTCGATACGCAATACTCAATCTGCAATCTTCAGACCTCTATTCACAAACATCAATTCTCATCACTCAACCCTGAACGCTCAGTCCTCAATGTTCAGTCCTCAATCCTCAATTCTCAATCTTCAATCCTCAATACTGAATCTTCAATCCTCAATACTCAATCCTCAATCCTCAATCCTCAATCCTCAATCCTCAGTGCTCAATCCTCAATACTCAATCCTCAATCGTCAATCCTCAATCCTCAATGTTCAATCCGCAATACCCAGTCCTCAATCTTCAATCCTCAATCCTCCATCCCCAATCCTCATTCTTCAAACCTCAATCCTCAACCCTCAGTCCTCATCCTCAATTCTCAATTCTCAATCCTCAATCCTCAATCCTCAATATTCAAAACTCAATATTCAATCTCCAATCCTAGATCCCCAATTCCCAATCCTCAATCTTCAATCCTCAATCCTCAATCCTCAATTCTCAATCCTCAATCCTCAATCCTTAGACCTCAAACATCAATATTCAACACTCGGACCTGTTCCTCAATACACAACCCTCAATCCTCAATCCTCAATCTTCAATCCTCAATCCTCAATCCTCAATCCTCATTCTTCAATCCTCAACACCCAATCCTCAATCTTCAATTCTCAACCTTCAATCCACAATTCTCAATCCTCAATCCTCAATCCTCAGACCTCAAACATCAATACTCAACCCTCAGTCCTCGTCCTCAATCCACAACACTCAATCCTCGATCCTCAATCTTCAACCATCAATATTCAATTTTCAATACTCAGTCGTCAATCCTCAATACTCACTCCTCAATCCTCAATGTTCAATCCTCAATACCCAATCCTCAATCTTCCATCCTCAATCCTCAATCCTCAATCCTCAATCCTCAATCCTCAATCTTCAGTCCTCAAACCTCAATCCTTATTCCTCAATACTGAATCCTCAATCTTCAGCCCTCAGTCCTCAACAATCACTTGTCAATCCCCATTCCTCAGTAGAATATCCCCAATTCACAGGTTTCAATACTCAATACTCAACCTGCAATCTTAAAATCTCTATCTACAAACATCAATTCTCATCACTCAACCCTCAACACTCAGTCCCCAATCCTCAAACTTCAATCCTCAATCCTCAATCCTCAATCCTCAATCCTCAATCTTCAATCCTCAATACTCAATCTTCAATCCTCGGTCCTCAATCCTCAATCGTCAATCTCCAATCCTCAATCCTCAATCCTCAATCCTCAATCCTCAATCTTCAATCCTCAATACTCAATCCTCAATCCTCAATCCTCAATCCTCAATCGTCAATCCTCAATCCTCAATCCTCAATCTTCAATCCTCAATCCTCAATCCTCAATCCTCAATCCTCAATCTTCAATCCTCAATACTCAATCCTCAATCCCCAGTCCTCAATCCGCAATGTTCAATCCGCAATACCCAATCCTCAATCGTCAATCCTCTATCCCCAATCCTCAATCTTCAATCCTCAATCCTCAGTCCTCAGTCCTCAAACCTCAATCCTCAAACCTCAGCCCTCATCCTCAATCCTCAATCCTCAATCCTCAGTCCTCAATCTTCAATCCTCAATACTCAATCTTCAATCCTCAATCCTCAGACCACAAACCTCAATCCTTAATATTCAATCCTCAATACTCAATCTTCAATCCTCAATCCTCAATGCTCGGTCCTCAATCCTCAATCGTCAATCTCCAATCCTGAATACTCAACCTTCAATTCTCAATCCTCAATCCTCAATACTCAATCCTCAATCCTCATTCCTCAATCCTCAATACCCAATCCTGAATCTTCAATCCTCAATCTTCAATCCTCAATTCTCAATCCTCAATCCTCGTTCCTCAAACCACAACCCTCAACCCTCAGTCCTCATACTCAATTCTCAATTCTCAATCCTCAATCCTCAATCCTCAATCATCAATCCTCAATAATCAATCTCCAATCCTAGATCCTCAATGCCCAATCCTCAATCTTCAATCCTCAATACCCAATCCTCAATTCTCAATGCTCAATCCTCAATCCTCAGACCTCAAACATCAATATTCAACACACGGACCTGGTCCTCAATCCACAACCCTCAATCCTCAATCCTCAATCTTCAATCATCAATACTCAATCTTCAATCCTCAATCCTCAATCCTCAATCTTCAGTCCTCAATACTCAATCTTCAATCCTCAATCCTCAATCCTCAATCCTCAATCCTCATTCTTCAATCCTCAACACCCAATCCTCAATCTTCAATGCTCAACCTTCAATCCACAATTCTCAATCCACAATACTCAATCCTCAGACCTCAAACATCAATACTCAACCCTCAGTCCTCGTCCTCAATCCACAACACTCACTCCTCGATCCTCAATCTTCAATCATCAATATTCAACTTTCAATCCTCAATCCTCAATCCTCAATACTCAATCCTCAATCCTCAATGTTTAATCCTCAATACCCAATCCTCAATCTTCTGTCCTCAATCCTCAATCCTCAACCCTCAATCCCGAATCATCAATCCTCAATCCCCAATCCTCAATCCTCAATCGTCAGGCTTCAGCACTCAATACTCAATCTTCAATCCTCAATCCTAAATCCTCATTCCTCAATCCTCAATCCTCAATCCTCTATCCTCAATCATCAATCCTCAATCTTCAATACTCAATCCTCAATCTTCAATCCTCAATACTCAATCCTCTATCCTCAATCCTCAATCCTCAATGTTCAATCCGCAATACCCAATCATCAATTGTCAATCCTCAATCCCCAATCCTCAATCTTCAATCCTCAACCCTCAACCCTCAATCCTCAATCCTCAATACTCAATCCTCAATCCTCAATCCTCAATCCTCAATGTTCAATCCGGAATACCCAATCCTCAATCTTCAATCCTCAATCCTCAATCCCCAATCCTCAATCCTTAATCTTCAATCCTCAATACTCAATCTTCAATCCTCAATCCTCAATCCTCGGTCCTCAATCCTCAATCGTCAATCTCCATTCCTGAATAATCAATCTTCAATCCTCAATCCTCAATCCTCAATCCTCAATCCTCATTCTTCAATCCTCAATACCCAATCCTCAATCTTCAATCCTCAATCCTCAATCCTCAATTCTCAATCCTCAATCGTCAGTCCTCAGTCCTCAAACCTCAATCCTCAAACCTCAGCCCTCGTCCTCAATCCTCAATCCTCAATCCTCAATCCTGAATACCCAACCATCAATCCTCAATTCTCAATACTCAATGGAATATCCTGAATTTTCAGGATTCAATACTCAAACCTCAACCCTCAACCCTCAGCCCTCATCCTCAATCCCCAGTCCTCAATCCTCAATCCTCAATATTCAATCCTCTATACTCAGTCTTCAATCCTCAATCCTCAATCCTCAATCCTCAATCCTCAATCCACAGTCATCAATCATCAATCTTCAATACTCAATCGTCAATCCTCAGTCCTCAATCCTCAATCCCCAATGCTCGTTCCTCAATCCTCAATACCCAATCCGCAATCTTCAATCCTCAATCCTCAATCCCCATTCTTCAATCCTCAATACGCAATCCTCAATCTTCAATCCTCAATCCTCAATCCACCATCTTCAATACTCAATCGTCAATCCTCATTCATCAATCCTCGATACCCAATCCTCAATCTTCAATCCTCAATCCTCAATCCTCAATCCTCAATCCTCATTCCTCAATACTCAATCCTCAATCCTCAATACTCGATCCTCGATCTTCAATCCCCAATACTCAATCTTCAATCCTCAATCCTCAATCGTCAGGCTTCAGTACTCAATACTCAATCTTCAATCCTCAACACTCAATCCTCATACCTCAATACTCAATCCTCAATCCTCAATCCTCAATCCTCAATCCTCAATCCTCAACCTTCAATCCTCAATACTCAATCTTCAATCTTCAATCCTCAATCCTCAATCCTCAATCCTCAATCCTCAATCCTCAATCCTCAATCCTCAATCTTCAATCCTTAATACACAATCCTCAATCCTCAGTCCTCAATCCTCTATCCTCAATCCTCATTCCTCAATCCTCAATACCCAATCCGCAATCTTCAATCCTCAATCCTCAATCCCCATTCTTCAATCCTCAATACGCAATCCTCAATCTTCAATCCTCAATCCTCAATCCACCATCTTCAATACTCAATCGTCAATCCTCATTCATCAATCCTCGATACCCAATCCTCAATCTTCAATCCTCAATCCTCAATCCTCAATCCTCAGTCCTCAATCATCAATCCTCAATACTCAATCTTCAATCCTCAATCCTCAGTCCACAAACCACAATTCTGAATCCTCAATACTGCATCCTCAATCTTCAGCCCTCAGTCCTCAACAATCAGTTGTCAATCCTCAATCCCCAATGGAATATCCTCAATTCACAGTTTTTAATACGCAATACTCAATCTGCAATCTTCAAATCTCTATCCACAAACATCAATTCTCATCACTCAACCCTGAACGCTCAGTCCTCAATGTTCAATCCTCAATCCTCAATTCTCAATATTCAATCCTCAATACTGAATCTTCAATCCTCTGTCCTCAATCCTCAATCCTCAATCCTCGATTCTCAATCCTCAATCCTCAGACCGTAAACATCAACATTCAACCCTCGGTCCTCGTCCTCAATCCACAACCCTCAATCCTCAATTCTCAATCCTCAATCCTCAATCCTCAGTCCTCAATCCTCAATCGTCAATCCTCAGTCCTCAACCCTCAGTCCTCATCCTCAATTCTCAATCCTCAATACTCAATCCTCAATCTTCAATCCTCAATAATCAATCTCCAATCCTAGATCCGCAATCCACAATCCTCAATCCTTAATCCTCAACCTTCAATCCTCAATCCCCAGTCCTCAATCTTCAATCCTCAATCCTCAATCCTCAATACTCACTCTTTAATCCTCAATCCTCAGTCCACAAACCACAATTCTGAATCCTCAATCCTGCATCCTCAATCTTCAGCCCTCAGTCCTCAACAATCAGTTGTCAATCCTCAATCCCCAATAGAACATCCTCAATTCACAGTTTTCAATACTCAATACTCAATCTGCAATCCTCAATCCTCAATCCTCATTCTTCAATCCTCAACACCCAATCCTCAATCTTCAATCCTCAATCCTCAATCCTCAATTCTCAATCCTCAATCCTCAATCCTCAGACCTCAAACGTCAATACTCAACTCTCAGTCCTCGTCCTCAGTCCATAACACTCAATCCTCAATTCTCAATCTTCAATCATCAATATTCAACCTTCAATCCTCAATCCTCAATCCTCAATCCTCAATCCTCAACGTTCAATCCTCAATACCCAATCCTCAACCTTCAATCCTCAATCCTCAATCCTCAATCCTCAATCCTCAGTCCTCAATCCTCAATCCTCGATCCTCAATACTCATTCTTCAATCCTCAATCCTCAGTCCACAAACCTCAATTCTGAATCCTCAATCCTCAGACCTCAAGCATCAATACTCAGCCCTCAGTCCTCGTCCTCAATCCATAACCCTCAATCCTCGATCCACAATCTTCAATCATCAATATTCAATCTTCAATCCTCAATACTCAATGTTCAATCCTCAATACTCAATCCTCAATCTTCAGTCCTCAATCCTCAATCCGCAATCCTCAATCCTCAATCCTCAATCCTCAATCCTCAGTCATCAATCATCAATCTTCAATACTCAATCGTCAATCCTCAGTCCTCAATCCTCAATCCCCAATCCTCGTTCCTCAAACCTCACTCCTCAACCCTCAGTCCTCATCTTCAATTCTCAACTCTCAATACTCAATCCTCAATCATCAATCTTCAATCCTCAATCCTCAGTCCTCAATCCTCAATCTTCAATCCTCAATCCTCAATCCTCAATCCTCAATCCTCATTCTTCAATCCTCAACGCCCAATCCTCAATCTTCAATCCTCAATCCTCAATCCTCAATTCTCAATCCTCAATCGTCAGTCCTCAGTCCTCAATCCTCAATCATCAATCCTCAATCCTCAATCCTCAATTCTCAATCCTCAATCCTCAATCCTCAGACCTCAAACATCAATACTCAGCCCTCAGCCCTCGTCCTCAATCCACAACCCTCAATCCTCGATCCTCAATCTTCCATCCTTAATACACAATCTTCAATCCTCAGTCCTCAATCCTCTATCCTCAATCCTCATTCCTCAATCCTCAATACCCAATCCGCAATCTTCAATCCTCAATCCTCAATCCCCATTTTTCAATCCTCAATACGCAATCCTCAATCTTCAATCCTCAATCCTCAATCCACAATCTTCAATACTCAATCGTCAATACTCATTCATCAATCCTCGATACCCAATCCTCAATCTTCAATCCTCAATCCTCAATCCTCAATCCTCAGTCCTCAATCATCAATCCTCAATACTCAATCTTCAATCCTCAATCCTCATTCCACAAACCACAATTCTGAATCCTCAATACTGCATCCTCAATCTTCAGCCCTCAGTCCTCAACAATCAGTTGTCAATCCTCAATCCCCAATAGAATATCCTCAATTCACAGTTTTCAATACGCAATACTCAATCTGCAATCTTCAGACCTGTATTCACAAACATCAATTCTCGTCACTCAACCCTGAACGCTCAGTCCTCAATGTTCAGTCCTCAATCCTCAATTCTCAATCTTCAATCCTCAATACTGAATCTTCAATCCTCAATACTCAATCCTCAATCCTCAATCCTCAATCCTCAATCCTCAGTCCTCAATCCTCAATACTCAATCCTCAATCGTCAATCCTCAATCCTCAATGTTCAATCCGCAATACCCAATCCTCAATCTTCAATCCTCAATCCTCCATCCCCAATCCTCATTCTTCAAACCTCAATCCTCAACCCTCAGTCCTCATCCTCAATTCTCAATTCTCAATCCACAACCCTCAATCCTCAATCCTCAATCTTCAATCCTCAATCCTCAATCCTCCATCCTCATTCTTCAATCCTCAACACCCAATCCTCAATCTTCAATTCTCAACCTTCAATCCACAATTCTCAATCCTCAATCCTCAATCCTCAGACCTCAAACATCAATACTCAACCCTCAGTCCTCGTCCTCAATCCACAACACTCAATCCTCGATCCTCAATCTTCAACCATCAATATTCAATTTTCAATACTCAGTCGTCAATCCTCAATACTCATTCCTCAATCCTCAATGTTCAATCCTCAATCCTCAATCCTCAATCCCCAATCCTCAATCCTCAATATTCAATACACAACCCTCAACCATCAATCTTCAATACTCAGTCATCAATCCTCAATTCTCAATACTCAATAGAATATCCTGAATTCTCAGTTTTCAATACTCAATCCTCAATCTTCAATCTTCAAGTCTCCATCCACAAACATCAATTCTCATCACTCAACCATCAACACTCAGTCCTCAATCGTCAATCCTCAATCCTCAATCCTCAATCTTCAATCCTCAATATTCAATCTTCAATCCTCAGTCTTCAATCCTCAATCCTCAATCCTCAATCCTCAATCCCCAATCTTCAATCTGCAATCCTCAACACTCAATCCTCAATCCTCAATCGTCAATCCTCAAACCCCAATCCTCTATCGTCAATACTCAATCCTCAATCCTCAATCCCCAATCCTCAATCCTCAATCTTCAATCCTCAATACTCAATCTTCAATCTTCAATCCTCAATCCTCAATCCTCAATTCTCAATCCGCAATCCTCAATCTTCGATCCTCAATACTCAATCTTCTATCCTCAATCCTCAATCCTGAAATCGTCAACCCTCAATATTCAACACACAACCCTCAACTTTCAATCCTCAATACTCAACCGTCAATACTCAATCCTCAATCTTCAATCTTCAAGTCTCCATCCACAAACATCAATTCTCATCAATCAACCCTCAACGCTGAGTCCTCAATCATCAATCCTCAATCCTCAATCCTCAATCTTCAATCCTCAATACACAATCTTCAATTCTCAATCCTCAATTCTCAGTCCTCAATACTAAATCCTCAATCGTCAATCCTCAATCCCGAATCCTCAATCTGCAATCCTCAATCCTCAATCCTGAATCCTCAATCCTCAATCTTCAATCCTCAATACTCAATCTTCAATTCTCAATCCTCAATCCTCAATCCTCAATCCTCAATCCTCAATCCTCAATCCTCAATACTCAACACACAACCCTCAACCGTCAATCCTCAATACTCTACCACCAATACTCAATTCTCAATACTCAATAGAATATCCTGAATTCTCAGTTTTCAATACTTAATCCCCAATCTTCAATCTTCAAATCTCAATCCACAAACATCAATTCTCATCACTGAACCCTCAACACACAGTCCTCAATCTTCAATCCTTAATCCTCAATCCTCAATCCTCAATCCCCAATCTTCAATCTGCAATCCTCAACACTCAATCCTCAATCCTCAATCGTCAATCCTCAAACCCCAATCCTCTATCATCAATACTCAATCCTCAATCCTCAATCCCCAATCCTCAATCCTCAATCTTCAATCCTCAATACTCAATCTTCAATCTTCAATCCTCAATCCTCAATCCTCAATTCTCAATCCGCAATCCTCAATCTTCGATCCTCAATACTCAATCTTCTATCCTCAATCCTCAATCCTGAAATCCTCAACCCTCAATATTCAACACACAACCCTCAACTTTCAATCCTCAATACTCAACCGTCAATACTCAATCCTCAATCTTCAATCTTCAAGTCTCCATCCACAAACATCAATTCTCATCAATCAACCCCCAACGCTGAGTCCTCAATCATCAATCCTCAATCCTCAATCCTCAATCTTCAATCCTCAATACACAATCTTCAATTCTCAATCCTCAATTCTCAGTCCTCAATACTAAATCCTCAATCGTCAATCCTCAATCCCGAATCCTCAATCTGCAATCCTCAATCCTCAATCCTGAATCCTCAATACTCAATCTTCAATCCTCAGTACTCAATCTTCAATCCTCAATCCTCAATCCTCAATCCTCAATCCTCAATCCTCAATCCTCAATCCTCAATACTCAACACACAACCCTCAACCGTCAATACTCAATACTCAACCACCAATACTCAATTCTCAATACTCAATAGAATATCCTGAATTCTCATGTCTCAATACTCAATCCACAATATTCAATGATCAAATCTCAATCCTCAAACATCAATTCTCAACACTCAATCCTCAACACACAGTCCTCTCTCTTCAATCTTCCACCATCAATCCTCTATCCTCAAGCGTCAATCCTCAATCCTCAATCCTCAAGACTCTATCCTCAGCCCTCAAATCTCAATTCCGAATCCTCAATCCTGAATCCTCAATCTTCATCCCTCAGTCCGCAACAATCAATTGTCAATCCTCCATCCTCAATAGAATATCCTCAATTCACAGCTTTCAATACTCAATCCCCAACATTCAATCTTCAAATCTCAATCCACAAACATCAATTCTCATCACTCAGCCCTCAGCACTCAATCTTCAATCTTCAATCCTCAATCTTCAATCCTCATTCCTCAATCCGCAATCCTCAATCTTCAATCCTCAATACTCAATCTTCAATCCTCAATCCTCAATCCTGAAATCCTCAATCCTCAATATTCAACACACAACCCTCAACCTTCAATCCTCAATACTCAACCATCAATCCTCAATTCTCAATACTCAATAGAATATCCTGAATTCTCAGTTTTCAATACTCAATCCTCAATCTTCAATCTTCAACTCTCCATCCACAAACATCAATCCTCATCACTCAACCCTCAACACTCAGTCCTCAATCTTCAATCCTCAATCCTCAATACTCAATCCTGAGTCCTCGGTCCTCAATCTTCAATACACAATCCTCAATCCTAAAATCCTCAATCCTCAATATTCAACACTCAACCCTCAACCATCAATGCTCAATTCTCAATACTCAACAGAATATCCTGAATTCTCAGTTTTCAATACTTAATCCCCAATCTTCAATCTTCAAATCTCAATCCACAAACATCAATTCTCATCACTGAACCCTCAACACACAGTCCTCAATCTTCAATCCTTAATCCTCAATCCTCAATCCTCAAATCTCAATCTTCAATCCTCAGTCACCAATCCTCAATCTTCAATACTCAATCCTCAATGTTCAATCTTCAAGTCTACATCCACAAACATCTATTCTCATCACTCAACCCTCAACCCTCAGTCCTCGTCCTCCATCCTCAATCCTCAATCCTCAATCCTCAATCTTCAATCCTCAATCCTCAACCCTCAATCCTCAGTCTTCAAACCTCAATTCCGAATCCTCAATCCTGAATCCTCAATCTCCATCCCTCAGTCCTCAACAATCTATTGTCAATCCTCAATCCCCAATAGAATATACTCAATTCACAGTTTTCAACACTCAATCCCCAATCTTCATTTTTCAAATCTCAATCCACAAATATCAATGCTCATCACTCAACCCTCAACACTCAGTCCTCAATCTTCAATCCTCAATCCTCAATCCTCAGCCCTCAATCCTCAATCCTCAATATTCAAACCTCAATCCTCAACCGTCAGTCCTCGTCCTCAATCCTCAACCCTCAATCCTCAGTCCTCAACCTTCAATCATCAATACTCAATTTTCAATCCTCAATCCTCAATCCTCAATCCCCAATCCTCAATCCTCAATATTCAATACACAACTCTCAACCATCAATCCTCAATACTCAATCATCAATCCTCAATTCTCAATACTCAATAGAATATCCTGAATTCTCAGTTTTCAATACTCAATCCCCAATCTTCAATCTTCAAATCTCAATCCACAAACATCAATTCTCATCACTGAACCCTCAACACTCAGTCCTCAATTTTCAATTCTTAATCCTCAACCCTCTATCGTCAATCCTAAATCCCCAATCCACTATCATCAATCCTCAATCCTCAATCCTCAATCCCCAATACTCAGCCCTCAATCCTCAATCCTCAATCCTCAATCTTCAATCCTCAATCCGCAATCCGTAATCTTCAATCATCAATACTCAATCTTCAATCCTCAATCCTCAATCCTAAAATCCTCAATCCCCAATATTCAACACACAACCCTCAACCACCAATACTCAATACTCAACCATCAATGCTCAATTCTCAATACTCAATAGAATATCCTGAATTCTCAGTTCTCAATACGCAATCCTCAATATTCAATATCCATGTCTCCATCCACAACATCTATTCTCATCACTCAACCCTCAACACTCAGTCCTTAATCTTCAATCCTCAATCCTCAATACTCAAACTTCAATCCTCAATACTCAATCTTCAATCCTCAATTGTCAATTCTCAATCCTCAATCCTCAATTCTCAGCCACCAATACTCAGACTTCAATACTCAATCCTCAATCCTCAATCATCAATCCTCAATTCTCAATCCTCATTCCTCAAACCGCAATCCTCAATCCTCAATTCTCAATCCTCAATCTTCAATCCTCAATCCTCAATCCTCAAACCTCAATCCTCAGTCATGAATACTCCATCTTCAATACTCAATCCAAAATCCTCAATCCTCAATACTCAATCCTCAATCCTCAATCGTCAATCCTCAATCCCCAATCCTCTATCGTCAATCCTCAATCCTCAATCCTCAATCCTCAATCCTCAAGCCTCAATCCTCAATCTTCAATCCTCAGTACTCAATCTTCTATCTGCAATACGCAATCCTCAATCCTCAATCCTCAATCCGCAATCCTCAATCTTCAATCCTCAATACTCCATCTTCAATCCTCAATCATCAATCCTAAAACCCTCAACCCTCAATATTCAACACACAACCCTCAACCTTCAATCCTCAATACTCAACCATCAATGCTCAATTCTCAATACTCAATAGAATATGCTGAATTCTCAGTTTTCAATACTCAATCCTCAATCTTCAATCTTCAAGTCTCCATCCACAAACATCTATTCTCATCACTCAACCCTCAACACTCAGTCCTCAATCTTCAATCCTCAATCCTCAATACTCAATCTTCAATCCTCAATACTCAATCTTCAACCCTCAATCCTCAATCCTCAATCCTCAATCCTCAATCCTCAGTCATCAATCCTCAATCTTCAATACTCAATCCTCAATGTTCAATCTTCGAGTCTCCATCCACAAACATCTATTCTCATCACTCAAACCTCAACCCTCAGTCCTCGTCCTCCATCCTCAATCCTCAATCCTCAATCCTCAATCCTCAATCCTCAATCCTCAATCCTCAATCTTCAATCCTTAATACACAATCCTCAATCCTCAGTCCTCAATCCTCTATCCTCAATCCTCATTCCTCAATCCTCAATACCCAATCCGCAATCTTCAATCCTCAATCCTCAATCCCCATTCTTCAATCCTCAATACGCAATCCTCAATCTTCAATCCTCAATCCTCAATCCACAATCTTCAATACTCAATCTTCAATCCTCATTCATTAATCCTCGATGCCCAATCCTCAATCTTCAATCCTCAATCCTCAATCCTCAATCCTCAGTCCTCAATCATCAATCCTCAATACTCAATCTTCAACCCTCAATCCTCAGTCCACAAACCACAATTCTGAATCCTCAATCCTGCATCCTCAATCTTCAGCCCTCAGTCCTCAACAATCAGTTGTCAATCCTCAATCCCCAATGGAATATCCTCAATTCACAGTTTTCAATACGCAATACTCAATCTGCAATCTTCTAATCTCTATCCACAAACATCAATTCTCATCACTCAACCCTGAACGCTCAGTCCTCAATGTTCAACCCTCAATCCTCAATTCTCAATATTCAAACCTCAATACTGAATCCTCAATCCTCAGTCCTCAATCCTCAATCCTCAATCCTCGATTCTCAATCCTCAATCCTCAGACCGTAAACATCAACATTCAACCCTCGGTCCTCGTCCTCAATCCACAACCCTCAATCCTCAATCCCCAATCCTCGATCATCAATCCTCAATCCTCAATCCTCATTCCTCAATCCCCAATCCTCAATCTTCAATCCTCAATACTCAATCTTCAATCCTCAATCCTCAATCCTGAAATCCTCAATCCTCAATATGCAACACACAACCCTCAACCTTCAATCCTCAATACACAACCATCAGTCCTCAATTCTCAATACTCAATAGAATATCCTGAATTCTCAGCTTTCAATACTCAATCCTCAATCTTCAATCTTCAACTGTCCATCCACAAACATCAATTCTCAACACTCAACCCTCAACACTCAGTCCTCAATCTTCAATCCTCAATCCTCAATACTCAATCCTCAGACCTCGGTCCTCAATCTTCAATACTCAATCCTCAATCCTAAAATCCTCAATCCTCAATATTCAACACTCAACCCTCAACCATCAATCCTCAATACTCAACCATCAATGCTCAATTCTCAATACTCAACAGAATATCCTGAATTTTCAGTTTTCAATACTGAATCCCCAATCTTCAATCTTCAAATCTCAATCCACAAACATCAATTCTCATCACTGTACCCTCAACACTCAGTCTTCAATCTTCAATCCTTAATCCTCAATCCTCAATCGTCAATCCTAAATCCCCAATACTCTATCATCAATCCTCAATCCTCAATCCTCTATCCTCAATCCTCAGTCCTCAATCTTCAATCCTCAATCCCCTGTCCTCAATCTTCAATCCTCAATGCTCAATCATCAATCCTCAATCCTCAGTCCACAATCCTCAATCCTCAATCCTCAAACCTCAATCCTCAACCGTCAGTCCTCGTCATCAATCCTCAACCCTCAATCCTCAATCTTCAATCTTCAATCATCCATAGTCAATCTTCAATCCTCAATCCTCAATCCTCAATCCTAAATCCTCAATCCTCAATGTTCAACACAAAACCCTCAACCATTAATCCACAATACTCAACCATCAATGCTCAATTCTCAATACTCAATAGAATATGCTGAATTCTCAGTTTTCAATACTCAATCCTCAATCTTCAATCTTCAAGTCTCCATCCACAAACATCTATTCTCATCACTCAACCCTCAACACTCAGTCCTCAATCTTCAATCCTCTATCCTCAATACTCGATCTTCAATCCTCAATACTCAATCTTCAATCCTCAATCCTCAATCCTCAATTCTCAATCTTCAATCCTCAGTCACCAATCCTCAATCTTCAATACTCAATCCTCAATGTTCAATCTTCAAGTCTACATCCACAAACATCTATTCTCATCACTCAACCCTCAACCCTCAGTCCTCGTCCTCCATCCTGAATCCTCAATCCTCAATCCTCAATCTTCAATCCTCAATCCTCAACCCTCAATCCTCAGTCTTCAAACCTCAATTCCGAATCCTCAATCCTGAATCCTCAATCTCCATCCCTCAGTCCTCAACAATCTATTGTCAATCCTCAATCCCCAATAGAATATACTCAATTCACAGTTTTCAACACTCAATCCCCAATCTTCATTTTTCAAATCTCAATCCACAAATATCAATGCTCATCACTCAACCCTCAACACTCAGTCCTCAATCTTCAATCCTCAATCCTCAATCCTCAGCCCTCAATCCTCAATCCTCAATATTCAAACCTCAATCCTCAACCGTCAGTCCTCGTCCTCAATCCTCAACCCTCAATCCTCAGTCCTCAATCTTCAATCATCAATACTCAGTTTTCAATCCTCAATCCTCAATCATCAATCCACAATCGTCAATCCTCAATATTCAATACACAACCCTCAACCATCAATCCTCAATACTCAATCATCAATCCTCAATTCTCAATACTCAATAGAATATCCTGAATTCCCAGTTTTCAATACTCCATCCTCAATCTTCAATCTTCAAGTCTCCATCCACAAACATCAATTCTCATCACTCAACCCTCAACACTCAGTCCTCAATCGTCAATCCTCAATCCTCAATCCTCAATCTTCAATCCTCAATACTCAATCTTCAATCCTCAATCCTCAATCATCAACCCTCAATCCTCAATCCTCACTCATCAATCCTCAATCCCCTGTCCTCAATCTTCCATCCTCAATACTCAATCATCAATCCTCAATCCTCAGTCCACAATCCTCAATCCTCATTTCTCAAACCTCAATCCTCAACCCTCAGTCCTCATCCTCAATCCGCAATCCTAAATCCTCAATCCTCAATATTCAACACACAACCCTCAACCATCGATTCTCAATACTCAACCATCAATCCTCAATTCTCAATACTCAATAGAATATCCTGAATTCTCATGGTTCAATACTCAATCCACAATATTCAATAATCAAATCTCAATCCTCAAACATCAATTCTCAAAACTCAATCCTCAACACTCAGTCCTCTCTCTTCAATCCTCCATCCTCAATCCTCAATCCTCAAGAGTCAATCCTAAATTCTCAATCCTCAAACCTCAATTCTCAGTCCTCAAACCTCAATCCCGATTCCTCAACCCTGAATCCTCAATCCTCAATCCTCAATCCTCAACCCTCAATCCTCAATACTCAACACGCAACCCTCAACCATCAATCCTCAATACTCAACCACCAATACTCAATTCTCGATACTCAATAGAATATCCTGAATTCTCATGTTTCAATACTCAATCCACAATATTCAATAATCAAATCTCAATCCTCAACCATCAATTCTCAACACTCAATCCTCAACACTCAGTCCTCTCTCTTCAATCTTCCACCATCAATACTCTATCCTCAAGCGTCAATCCTCAATCCTCAATCCTCAAGACTCTATCCCCAGTCCTCAAATCTCAATTCCGAATCCTCAATCCTGAATCCTCAATCTTCATCCCTCAGTCCGCGACAATCAATTGTCAATCCTCAATCCTCAATAGAATATCCTCAATTCACAGTTTTCAATACTCAATCCCCAAACTTCAATCTTCAAATCTCAATCCACAAACGTCAATTCTCAACACTCAGCCCTCAACACTCAGTCCTCAATCTTCAATCCTCAAACCTCTATCCTTAATCTTCAATCCTCAATACTCAACCTTCAATCCTCAATCCCCAATCCTCAATCCTCAATATTCAATACACAACTCTCAACCATCAATCCTCAATACTCAATCATCAATCCTCAATTCTCAATACTCAATAGAATATCCTGAATTCTCAGTTTTCAATACTCAATCCCCAATCTTCAATCTTCAAATCTCAATCCACAAACATCAATTCTCATCACTGAACCCTCAACACTCAGTCCTCAATTTTCATTTCTTAATCCTCAACCCTCTATCGTCAATCCTAAATCCCCAATCCACTATCATCAATCCTCAATCCTCAATCCTCAATCCCCAATCCTCAGCCCTCAATCCTCAATCCTCAATCCTCAATCTTCAATCCTCAATCCGCAATCCGCAATCTTCAATCATCAATACTCAATCTTCAATCCTCAATCCTCAATCCTAAAATCCTCAATCCCCAATATTCAACACACAACCCTCAACCACCAATACTCAATACTCAACCATCAATGCTCAATTCTCAATACTCAATAGAATATCCTGAATTCTCAGTTCTCAATACGCAATCCTCAATATTCAATATCCATGTCTCCATCCACAACATCTATTCTCATCAGTCAACCCTCAACACTCAGTCCTCAATCTTCAATCCTCAATCCTCAATACTCAAACTTCAATCCTCAATACTCAATCTTCAATCCTCAATTGTCAATTCTCAATCCTCAATCCTCAATTCTCAGCCACCAATACTCAGACTTCAATACTCAATCCTCAATCCTCAATCCTCAATCCTCAATTCTCAATCCTCATTCCTCAAACCGCAATCCTCAATCCTCAATTCTCAATCCTCAATCTTCAATCCTCAATCCTCAATCCTCAAACCTCAATCCTCAGCCATGAATACTCCATCTTCAATACTCAATCCAAAATCCTCAATCCTCAATACTCAATCCTCAATCCTCAATCGTCAATCCTCAATCCCCAATCCTCTATCGTCAATCCTCAATCCTCAATCCTCAATCCTCAATCCTCAATCCTCAATCCTCAATCCTCAATCTTCAATCCTCAGTACTCAATCTTCTATCTGCAATACGCAATCCTCAATCCTCAATCCTCAATCCGCAATCCTCAATCTTCAATCCTCAATACTCCATCTTCAATCCCCAATCATCAATCCTAAAATCCTCAACCCTCAATATTCAACACACAACCCTCAACCTTCAATCCTCAATACTCAACCATCAATGCTCAATTCTCAATACTCAATAGAATATGCTGAATTCTCAGTTTTCAATACTCAATCCTCAATCTTCAATCTTCAAGTCTCCATCCACAAACATCTATTCTCATCACTCAACCCTCAACACTCAGTCCTCAATCTTCAATCCTCAATCCTCAATACTCAATCTTCAATCCTCAATACTCAATCTTCAACCCTCAATCCTCAATCCTCAATCCTCAATCCTCAATCCTCAGTCATCAATCCTCAATCTTCAATACTCAATCCTCAATGTTCAATCTTCAAGTCTCCATCCACAAACATCTATTCTCATCACTCAAACCTCAACCCTCAGTCCTCGTCCTCCATCCTCAATCCTCAATCCTCAATCCTCAATCTTCAATCCTCAATCCTCAACTCTCAATCCTCAGTCTTCAAACCTCAATTCCGAATCCTCAATCCTGAATCCTCAATCTCCATCCCTCAGTCCTCAACAATCTATTGTCAATCCTCAATCCCCAATAGAATATACTCAATTCACAGTTTTCAACACTCAATCCCCAATCTTCAATTTTCAAATCTCAATCCACAAACATCAATGCTCATCACTCAACCCTCAACACTCAGTCCTCAATCTTCAATCCTCAATCCTCAATCCTCAGTCCTCAATACTCAATACTCAATATTCAAACATCAATCCTCAACCGTCAGTCCTCGTCCTCAATCCTCAACCCTCAATCCTCAGTCCTCAACCTTCAATCATCAATACTCAATTTTCAATCCTCAATCCTCAATCCTCAATCCCCAATCCTCAATCCTCAATATTCAATACACAACCCTCAACCATCAATCCTCAATACTCAATCATCAATCCTCAATTCTCAATACTCAATAGAATATCCTGAATTCTCAGTTTTCTATACTCAATCCTCAATCGTCAATCTTCAAGTCTCCATCCACAAACATCAGTTCTCATCACTCTACACTCAACACTCAGTCCTCAATCGTCAATCCTCAATCCTCAATCCTCAATCTTCAATCCTCAATACTCAATCTTCAATCCTCAATCCTCAATCCTCAATCCTCAATCCTCAATCCTCACTCATCAATCCTCAATCCTCAATCCTCAATCCTCAATCCTCATTCTTCAATCCTCAATCCTCAATCCTCAATCTGCAATCCTCAATACTCAATCCTCAATGCTCAATCGTCAATCCTCAATCCCCAATCCTCTATCGTCAATCCTCAATCCTCAATCCTCAATCCTCAATCATCAATCCTCAATCTTCAATCCTCAGTACTCAATCTTCTGTCTGCAATACTCAATCCTCAATCCTCAATCCTCAATCCGCAATCCTCAATCTTCAATCCTCAATACTCCATCTTCAATCCTCAATCATCAATCCTAAAATCCTCAACCCTCAATATTCAACACACAACCCTCAACCTTCAATCCTCAATACTCAACCATCAATGCTCAATTCTCAATACTCAAAAGAATATGCTGAATTCTCAGTTTTCAATACTCAATCCTCAATCTTCAATCTTCAAGTCTCCATCCACAAACATCTATTCTCATCACTCACCCCTCAACACTCAGTCCTCAATCTTCAATCCTCAATCCTCAATACTCAATCTTCAATCCTCAATACTCAATCTTCAACCCTCAATCCTCAATCCTCAATCCTCAACCGTCAGTCCTCGTCATCAATCCTCAACCCTCAATCCTCAATCTTCAATCTTCAATCATCCATACTCAATCTTCAATCTTCAAACCTCAATACTCAATCCTCAATCCTCAATCCGCAATCCTCAATCTTCAATCCGCAATACTCAATCTTCAATCCTCAATCCTCAATCCTGGAATCCTCAATCCTCAATATTCAACACACAACCCTCAACCTTCAATCCTCAATACTCAACCATCAGTCCTCAATACTCAATACTCAATCGTCAGTCTTCAATCCTCGACACTCAATCTTCAATCCTCAATCCTCAATCTTCAATCCTCAATACTCAATCTTCAATCCTCAATCCTCAATCCTCAATCCACAATCCTCAATCTTCAATCCTCAATCCTCGAACCTCAATTTTCAATCCTCAATCCTCAATCTTCAGACCTCAAACATCAATGCTCAACCCTCAGTCCTCGTCCTCAATCCACAACACTCAATCCTCAATCCTCAATCTTCAATCCTCAATCCTCAACCCTCAATGCTCAATACACAATCCTCAGTCCTCAAACCTCAATCCTGAATCCTCATTCTTCAGCCCTCAGTCCTCAACAATCAGTTGTCAATCCTCAATCCTCAATAGAATATCATCAATTCACAGTTTTCAATACTCAATACTCAATCTGCAATCTTCTGAACTCTATCCACAAACATCAATTCTCATCTCTCAAGCCTCAACACTCAGTCCCCAATCCTCAGTCTTCAATCCTCAATCCTCAATGCTCAATCCTCAATCCTCAATCTTCAAACCTCAATACTCAGCCTTCAATCCTCAATCCTCTATCCTCAATCCTCAATCCTCAGTACTCAACCGTCAGTCTTCAATCCTCAACTCTCAATCTTCAATCCTCAATACCCAATCCTCAATCCTCAATCCTGATTCTTCAGTCCTCAATACCCAATCCTCAATCTTCAATCCTCAATCCTCAATCCTCAATTCTCAATCCTCAATCCTCAGTCCTCAGTCCTCAAACATCAATCCTCAACCCTCAGCCTTCATCCTCAATCCTCAATCCTCATCCTCAATCTTCTATCTTCAATCCTCAATACTCAATCTTCAATCCTCAGACCTCAACCATCATTGCTCAATTCTCAATACTCAACAGAATATCCTGAATTCTCAGTTTTCAATCCTCAATCCCCAATCTTCCATTTTCAAATCTCAATCCACAAACATCAATTATCATCACTGAACCCTCAACACTCAGTCCTCAATCTTCAATCCTCAATGCTCAATCCTCAATCGTCAATCCTCAATCCCCAATCCTCTATCATCAATCCTCAATCCTTAATCCTCAATCCTCAATCCTCAATCTTCAATCCTCGATCCGGAATCCTAAAATCCTCAATCCCCAATATTCAACACACAACCCTCAACCACCAATACTCAATACTCAACCATCAATGCTCAATTCTCAATACTCTACAGAATATCCTGAATTCTCAGTTTTCAATACTCAATCCCCAATCTTCAATCTTCAAAGCTCAATCCACAAACATCAATTCTCATCACTCAACCCTCAACACTCAGTCCTCAATCTTCAATCCTCAATCCTCATTACTCAATCCTCAGTCCTCGGTCCTCAATCTTCAATCCTCAATCCTCAATACTCGATCCTCGATCTTCAATCCCCAATACTCAATCTTCAATCCTCAATCCTCAGACCTCAAACGTTAATACTCAACTCTCAGTCCTCGTCCTCAGTACATAACACTCAATCCTCAATCCTCAATCTTCAATCATCAATATTCATCCTTCAATCCTCAATCCTCAATCCTCAATCCTCAATCCTCAACGTTCAATCCTCAATACCCAATCCTCAATCTTCAATCCTCAATCCTCAATCCTCAATCCTCAATCCTCAGTCCTCAATCCTCAATCCTCAATCCTCAATACTCAATCTTCAATCCTCAATCCTCAATCCTCAATCCTCAATTCTCAATCCTCAATCGTCAGGCTTCAGTACTCAATACTCAATCTTCAATCCTCAATCCTCAATCCTCATTCCTCAATACTCAATCCTCAATCCTCAATACTCGATCCTCAACCTTCAATCCTCAATACACAACCATCAGTCCTCAATTCTCAATACTCAATAGAATATCCTGAATTCTCAGCTTTCAATACTCAATCCTCAATCTTCAATCTTCAACTGTCCATCCACAAACATCAATTCTCAACACTCAACCCTCAACACTCAGTCCTCAATCTTCAATCCTCAATCCTCAATACTCAATCCTCAGACCTCGGTCCTCAATCTTCAATACTCAATCCTCAATCCTAAAATCCTCAATCCTCAATATTCAACACTCAACCCTCAACCATCAATCCTCAATACTCAACCATCAATGCTCAATTCTCAATACTCAACAGAATATCCTGAATTTTCAGTTTTCAATACTGAATCCCCAATCTTCAATCTTCAAATCTCAATCCACAAACATCAATTCTCATCACTGTACCCTCAACACTCAGTCTTCAATCTTCAATCCTTAATCCTCAATCCTCAATCGTCAATCCTAAATCCCCAATACTCTATCATCAATCCTCAATCCTCAATCCTCTATCCTCAATCCTCAGTCCTCAATCTTCAATCCTCAATCCCCTGTCCTCAATCTTCAATCCTCAATGCTCAATCATCAATCCTCAATCCTCAGTCCACAATCCTCAATCCTCAATCCTCAAACCTCAATCCTCAACCGTCAGTCCTCGTCATCAATCCTCAACCCTCAATCCTCAATCTTCAATCTTCAATCATCCATAGTCAATCTTCAATCCTCAATCCTCAATCCTCAATCCTAAATCCTCAATCCTCAATGTTCAACACAAAACCCTCAACCATTAATCCACAATACTCAACCATCAATGCTCAATTCTCAATACTGAATAGAATATGCTGAATTCTCAGTTTTCAATACTCAATCCTCAATCTTCAATCTTCAAGTCTCCATCCACAAACATCTATTCTCATCACTCAACCCTCAACACTCAGTCCTCAATCTTCAATCCTCTATCCTCAACACTCGATCTTCAATCCTCAATACTCAATCTTCAATCCTCAATCCTCAATCCTCAATTCTCAATCTTCAATCCTCAGTCACCAATCCTCAATCTTCAATACTCAATCCTCAATGTTCAATCTTCAAGTCTACATCCACAAACATCTATTCTCATCACTCAACCCTCAACCCTCAGTCCTCGTCCTCCATCCTCAATCCTCAATCCTCAATCCTCAATCTTCAATCCTCAATCCTCAACCCTCAATCCTCAGTCTTCAAACCTCAATTCCGAATCCTCAATCCTGAATCCTCAATCTCCATCCCTCAGTCCTCAACAATCTATTGTCAATCCTCAATCCCCAATAGAATATACTCAATTCACAGTTTTCAACACTCAATCCCCAATCTTCATTTTTCAAATCTCAATCCACAAATATCAATGCTCATCACTCAACCCTCAACACTCAGTCCTCAATCTTCAATCCTCAATCCTCAATTCTCAGCCCTCAATCCTCAATCCTCAATATTCAAACCTCAATCCTCAACCGTCAGTCCTCGTCCTCAATCCTCAACCCTCAATCCTCAGTCCTCAATCTTCAATCATCAATACTCAGTTTTCAATCCTCAATCCTCAATCATCAATCCACAATCGTCAATCCTCAATATTCAATACACAACCCTCAACCATCAATCCTCAATACTCAATCATCAATCCTCAATTCTCAATACTCAATAGAATATCCTGAATTCCCAGTTTTCAATACTCCATCCTCAATCTTCAATCTTCAAGTCTCCATCCACAAACATCAATTCTCATCACTCAACCCTCAACACTCAGTCCTCAATCGTCAATCCTCAATCCTCAATCCTCAATCTTCAATCCTCAATACTCAATCTTCAATCCTCAATCCTCAATCATCAACCCTCAATCCTCAATCCTCACTCATTAATCCTCAATCCCCTGTCCTCAATCTTCCATCCTCAATACTCAATCATCAATCCTCAATCCTCAGTCCACAATCCTCAATCCTCATTTCTCAAACCTCAATCCTCAACCCTCAGTCCTCATCCTCAATCCGCAATCCTAAATCCTCAATCCTCAATATTCAACACACAACCCTCAACCATCGATTCTCAATACTCAACCATCAATCCTCAATTCTCAATACTCAATAGAATATCCTGAATTCTCATGGTTCAATACTCAATCCACAATATTCAATAATCAAAACTCAATCCTCAAACATCAATTCTCAAAACTCAATCCTCAACACTCAGTCCTCTCTCTTCAATCCTCCATCCTCAATCCTCAATCCTCAAGAGTCAATCCTAAATTCTCAATCCTCAAACCTCAATTCTCAGTCCTCAAACCTCAATCCCGATTCCTCAACCCTGAATCCTCAATCCTCAATCCTCAATCCTCAACCCTCAATCCTCAATACTCAACACGCAACCCTCAACCATCAATCCTCAATACTCAACCACCAATACTCAATTCTCGATACTCAATAGAATATCCTGAATTCTCATGTTTCAATACTCAATCCACAATATTCAATAATCAAATCTCAATCCTCAACCATCAATTCTCAACACTCAGCCCTCAACACTCAGTCCTCAATCTTCAATCCTCAAACCTCTATCCTTAATCTTCAATCCTCAATACTCAACCTTCAATCCTCAATCCCCAATCCTCAATCCTCAATATTCAATACACAACTCTCAACCATCAATCCTCAATACTCAATCATCAATCCTCAATTCTCAATACTCAATAGAATATCCTGAATTCTCAGTTTTCAATACTCAATCCCCAATCTTCAATCTTCAAATCTCAATCCACAAACATCAATTCTCATCACTGAACCCTCAACACTCAGTCCTCAATTTTCAATTCTTAATCCTCAACCCTCTATCGTCAATCCTAAATCCCCAATGCACTATCATCAATCCTCAATCCTCAATCCTCAATCCCCAATCCTCAGCCCTCAATCCTCAATCCTCAATCCTCAATCTTCAATCCTCAATCCGCAATCCGCAATCTTCAATCATCAATACTCAATCTTCAATCCTCAATCCTCAATCCTAAAATCCTCAATCCCCAATATTCAACACACAACCCTCAACCACCAATACTCAATACTCAACCATCAATGCTCAATTCTCAATACTCAATAGAATATTGAACTGAGAACTGAATTCTCAGTTCTCAATACGCAATCCTCAATATTCAATATCCATGTCTCCATCCACAACATCTATTCTCATCACTCAACCCTCAACACTCAGTCCTTAATCTTCAATCCTCAATCCTCAATACTCAAACTTCAATCCTCAATACTCAATCTTCAATCCTCAATTGTCAATTCTCAATCCTCAATCCTCAATTCTCAGCCACCAATACTCAGACTTCAATACTCAATCCTCAATCCTCAATCATCAATCCTCAATTCTCAATCCTCATTCCTCAAACCGCAATCCTCAATCCTCAATTCTCAATCCTCAATCTTCAATCCTCAATCCTCAATCCTCAAACCTCAATCCTCAGTCATGAATACTCCATCTTCAATACTCAATCCAAAATCCTCAATCCTCAATACTCAATCCTCAATCCTCAATCGTCAATCCTCAATCCCCAATCCTCTATCGTCAATCCTCAATCCTCAATCCTCAATCCTCAATCCTCAAGCCTCAATCCTCAATCTTCAATCCTCAGTACTCAATCTTCTATCTGCAATACGCAATCCTCAATCCTCAATCCTCAATCCGCAATCCTCAATCTTCAATCCTCAATACTCCATCTTCAATCCTCTATCATCAATCCTAAAACCCTCAACCCACAATATTCAACACACAACCCTCAACCTTCAATCCTCAATACTCAACCATCAATGCTCAATTCTCAATACTCAATAGAATATGCTGAATTCTCAGTTTTCAATACTCAATCCTCAATCTTCAATCTTCGAGTCTCCATCCACAAACATCTATTCTCATCACTCAACCCTCAACACTCAGTCCTCAATCTTCAATCCTCAATCCTCAATACTCAATCTTCAATCCTCAATACTCAATCTTCAACCCTCAATCCTCAATCCTCAATCCTCAATCCTCAATCCTCAGTCATCAATCCTCAATCTTCAATACTCAATCCTCAATGTTCAATCTTCAAGTCTCCATCCACAAACATCTATTCTCATCACTCAAACCTCAACCCTCAGTCCTCGTCCTCCATCCTCAATCCTCAATCCTCAATCCTCAATCCTCAATCCTCAATCCTCAATCCTCAATCTTCAATCCTTAATACACAATCCTCAATCCTCAGTCCTCAATCCTCTATCCTCAATCCCCATTCTTCAATCCTCAATACGCAATCCTCAATCTTCAATCCTCAATCCTCAATCCACAATCTTCAATACTCAATCTTCAATCCTCATTCATTAATCCTCGATGCCCAATCCTCAATCTTCAATCCTCAATCCTCAATCCTCAATCCTCAGTCCTCAATCATCAATCCTCAATACTCAATCTTCAACCCTCAATCCTCAGTCCACAAACCACAATTCTGAATCCTCAATCCTGCATCCTCAATCTTCAGCCCTCAGTCCTCAACAATCAGTTGTCAATCCTCAATCCCCAATGGAATATCCTCAATTCACAGTTTTCAATACGCAATACTCAATCTGCAATCTTCAAATCTCTATCCACAAACATCAATTCTCATCACTCAACCCTGAACGCTCAGTCCTCAATGTTCAACCCTCAATCCTCAATTCTCAATATTCAAACCTCAATACTGAATCCTCAATCCTCAGTCCTCAATCCTCAATCCTCAATCCTCGATTCTCAATCCTCAATCCTCAGACCGTAAACATCAACATTCAACCCTCGGTCCTCGTCCTCAATCCACAACCCTCAATCCTCAATCCCCAATCCTCGATCATCAATCCTCAATCCTCAATCCTCATTCCTCAATCCCCAATCCTCAATCTTCAATCCTCAATACTCAATCTTCAATCCTCAATCCTCAATCCTGAAATCCTCAATCCTCAATATGCAACACACAACCCTCAACCTTCAATCCTCAATACACAACCATCAGTCCTCAATTCTCAATACTCAATAGAATATCCTGAATTCTCAGCTTTCAATACTCAATCCTCAATCTTCAATCTTCAACTGTCCATCCACAAACATCAATTCTCAACACTCAACCCTCAACACTCAGTCCTCAATCTTCAATCCTCAATCCTCAATACTCAATCCTCAGACCTCGGTCCTCAATCTTCAATACTCAATCCTCAATCCTAAAATCCTCAATCCTCAATATTCAACACTCAACCCTCAACCATCAATCCTCAATACTCAACCATCAATGCTCAATTCTCAATACTCAACAGAATATCCTGAATTTTCAGTTTTCAATACTGAATCCCCAATCTTCAATCTTCAAATCTCAATCCACAAACATCAATTCTCATCACTGTACCCTCAACACTCAGTCTTCAATCTTCAATCCTTAATCCTCAATCCTCAATCGTCAATCCTAAATCCCCAATACTCTATCATCAATCCTCAATCCTCAATCCTCTATCCTCAATCCTCAGTCCTCAATCTTCAATCCTCAATCCCCTGTCCTCAATCTTCAATCCTCAATGCTCAATCATCAATCCTCAATCCTCAGTCCACAATCCTCAATCCTCAATCCTCAAACCTCAATCCTCAACCGTCAGTCCTCGTCATCAATCCTCAACCCTCAATCCTCAATCTTCAATCTTCAATCATCCATAGTCAATCTTCAATCCTCAATCCTCAATCCTCAATCCTAAATCCTCAATCCTCAATGTTCAACACAAAACCCTCAACCATTAATCCACAATACTCAACCATCAATGCTCAATTCTCAATACTCAATAGAATATGCTGAATTCTCAGTTTTCAATACTCAATCCTCAATCTTCAATCTTCAAGTCTCCATCCACAAACATCTATTCTCATCACTCAACCCTCAACCCTCAGTCCTCGTCCTCCATCCTCAATCCTCAATCCTCAATCCTCAATCTTCAATCCTCAATCCTCAACCCTCAATCCTCAGTCTTCAAACCTCAATTCCGAATCCTCAATCCTGAATCCTCAATCTCCATCCCTCAGTCCTCAACAATCTATTGTCAATCCTCAATCCCCAATAGAATATACTCAATTCACAGTTTTCAACACTCAATCCCCAATCTTCATTTTTCAAATCTCAATCCACAAATATCAATGCTCATCACTCAACCCTCAACACTCAGTCCTCAATCTTCAATCCTCAATCCTCAATCCTCAGCCCTCAATCCTCAATCCTCAATATTCAAACCTCAATCCTCAACCGTCAGTCCTCGTCCTCAATCCTCAACCCTCAATCCTCAGTCCTCAATCTTCAATCATCAATACTCAGTTTTCAATCCTCAATCCTCAATCATCAATCCACAATCGTCAATCCTCAATATTCAATACACAACCCTCAACCATCAATCCTCAATACTCAATCATCAATCCTCAATTCTCAATACTCAATAGAATATCCTGAATTCCCAGTTTTCAATACTCCATCCTCAATCTTCAATCTTCAAGTCTCCATCCACAAACATCAATTCTCATCACTCAACCCTCAACACTCAGTCCTCAATCGTCAATCCTCAATCCTCAATCCTCAATCTTCAATCCTCAATACTCAATCTTCAATCCTCAATCCTCAATCATCAACCCTCAATCCTCAATCCTCACTCATCAATCCTCAATCCCCTGTCCTCAATCTTCCATCCTCAATACTCAATCATCAATCCTCAATCCTCAGTCCACAATCCTCAATCCTCATTTCTCAAACCTCAATCCTCAACCCTCAGTCCTCATCCTCAATCCGCAATCCTAAATCCTCAATCCTCAATATTCAACACACAACCCTCAACCATCGATTCTCAATACTCAACCATCAATCCTCAATTCTCAATACTCAATAGAATATCCTGAGTTCTCATGGTTCAATACTCAATCCACAATATTCAATAATCAAATCTCACTCCTCAAACATCAATTCTCAAAACTCAATCCTCAACACTCAGTCCTCTCTCTTCAATCCTCCATCCTCAATCCTCAATCCTCAAGAGTCAATCCTAAATTCTCAATCCTCAAACCTCAATTCTCAGTCCTCAAACCTCAATCCCGATTCCTCAACCCTGAATCCTCAATCCTCAATCCTCAATCCTCAACCCTCAATCCTCAATACTCAACACGCAACCCTCAACCATCAATCCTCAATACTCAACCACCAATACTCAATTCTCGATACTCAATAGAATATCCTGAATTCTCATGTTTCAATACTCAATCCACAATATTCAATAATCAAATCTCAATCCTCAACCATCAATTCTCAACACTCAGCCCTCAACACTCAGTCCTCAATCTTCAATCCTCAATCCTCAATGTTCAATCTTCAAGTCTCCATCCACAAACATCTATTCTCATCACTCAACCCTCAACCGTCAGTCCTCGTCCTCAATCCTCAACCCTCAATCCTCAGTCCTCAATCTTCAATCATCAATACTCAGTTTTCAATCCTCAATCCTCAATCATCAATCCTAAAATCCTCAACCCTCAATATTCAACACACAACCCTCAACCTTCAATCCTCAATACTCAACCATCAATGCTCAATTCTCAATACTCAATAGAATATGCTGAATTCTCAGTTTTCAATACTCAATCCTCAATCTTCAATCTTCAAGTCTCCATCCACAAACATCTATTCTCATCACTCAACCCTCAACACTCAGTCCTCAATCTTCAATCCTCAATCCTCAATACTCAATCTTCAATCCTCAATACTCAATCTTCAACCCTCAATCCTCAATCCTCAATCCTCAATCCTCAATCCTCAGTCATCAATCCTCAATCTTCAATTCTCAATCCTCAATGTTCAATCTTCAAGTCTCCATCCACAAACATCTATTCTCATCACTCAAACCTCAACCCTCAGTCCTCGTCCTCCATCCTCAATCCTCAATCCTCAATCCTCAATCTTCAATCCTCAATCCTCAACTCTCAATCCTCAGTCTTCAAACCTCAATTCCGAATCCTCAATCCTGAATCCTCAATCTCCATCCCTCAGTCCTCAACAATCTATTGTCAATCCTCAATCCCCAATAGAATATACTCAATTCACAGTTTTCAACACTCAATCCCCAATCTTCAATTTTCAAATCTCAATCCACAAACATCAATGCTCATCACTCAACCCTCAACACTCAGTCCTCAATCTTCAATCCTCAATCCTCAATCCTCAGTCCTCAATACTCAATCCTCAATATTCAAACATCAATCCTCAACCGTCAGTCCTCGTCCTCAATCCTCAACCCTCAATCCTCAGTCCTCAACCTTCAATCATCAATACTCAATTTTCAATCCTCAATCCTCAATCCTCAATCCCCAATCCTCAATCCTCAATATTCAATACACAACCCTCAACCATCAATCCTCAATACTCAATCATCAATCCTCAATTCTCAATACTCAATAGAATATCCTGAATTCTCAGTTTTCTATACTCAATCCTCAATCGTCAATCTTCAAGTCTCCATCCACAAACATCAGTTCTCATCACTCTACACTCAACACTCAGTCCTCAATCGTCAATCCTCAATCCTCAATCCTCAATCTACAATCCTCAATACTCAATCTTCAATCCTCAATCCTCAATCCTCAATCCTCAATCCTCAATCCTCACTCATCAATCCTCAATCCTCAATCCTCAATCCTCAATCCTCATTCTTCAATCCTCAATCCTCAATCCTCAATCTGCAATCCTCAATACTCAATCCTCAATGCTCAATCGTCAATCCTCAATCCCCAATCCTCTATCGTCAATCCTCAATCCTCAATCCTCAATCCTCAATCCTCAATCATCAATCCTCAATCTTCAATCCTCAGTACTCAATCTTCTGTCTGCAATACTCAATCCTCAATCCTCAATCCTCAATCCGCAATCCTCAATCTTCAATCCTCAATACTCCATCTTCAATCCTCAATCATCAATCCTAAAATCCTCAACCCTCAATATTCAACACACAACCCTCAACCTTCAATCCTCAATACTCAACCATCAATGCTCAATTCTCAATACTCAAAAGAATATGCTGAATTCTCAGTTTTCAATACTCAATCCTCAATCTTCAATCTTCAAGTCTCCATCCACAAACATCTATTCTCATCACTCACCCCTCAACACTCAGTGCTCAATCTTCAATCCTCAATCCTCAATACTCAATCTTCAATCCTCAATACTCAATCTTCAACCCTCAATCCTCAATCCTCAATCCTCAATCCTCAATCGTCAGTCATCATTCCTCAATCTTCAATACTCAATGCTCAATGTTCAATCTTCAAGTCTCCATCCACAAACATCTATTCTCGTCACTCAACCCTCAACCGTCAGTCCTCGTCCTCAATCCTCAACCCTCAATCCTCAGTCCTCAATCTTCAATCATCAATACTCAGTTTTCAATCCTCAATCCTCAATCATCAATCCACAATCGTCAATCCTCAATATTCAATACACAACCCTCAACCATCAATCCTCAATACTCAATCATCAATCCTCAATTCTCAATACTCAATAGAATATCCTGAATTCCCAGTTTTCAATACTCCATCCTCAATCTTCAATCTTCAAGTCTCCATCCACAAACATCAATTCTCATCACTCAACCCTCAACACTCAGTCCTCAATCGTCAATCCTCAATCCTCAATCCTCAATCTTCAATCCTCAATACTCAATCTTCAATCCTCAATCCTCAATCATCAACCCTCAATCCTCAATCCTCACTCATCAATCCTCAATCCCCTGTCCTCAATCTTCAATCCTCAATACTCAATCATCAATCCTCAATCCTCAGTCCACAATCCTCAATCCTCATTTCTCAAACCTCAATCCTCAACCCTCAGTCCTCATCCTCAATCCGCAATCCTAAATCCTCAATCCTCAATATTCAACACACAACCCTCAACCATCGATTCTCAATACTCAACCATCAATCCTCAATTCTCAATACTCAATAGAATATCCTGAATTCTCATGGTTCAATACTCAATCCACAACATTCAATAATCAAATCTCAATCCTCAAACATCAATTCTCAAAACTCAATCCTCAACACTCAGTCCTCTCTCTTCAATCCTCCATCCTCAATCCTCAATCCTCAAGAGTCAATCCTAAATTCTCAATCCTCAAACCTCAATTCTCAGTCCTCAAACCTCAATCCCGATTCCTCAACCCTGAATCCTCAATCCTCAATCCTCAATCCTCAATCCTCAATCCTCAATACTCAACACGCAACCCTCAACCATCAATCCTCAATACTCAACCACCAATACTCAATTCTCGATACTCAATAGAATATCCTGAATTCTCATGTTTCAATACTCAATCCACAATATTCAATAATCAAATCTCAATCCTCAACCATCAATTCTCAACACTCAATCCTCAACACTCAGTCCTCTCTCTTCAATCTTCCACCATCAATACTCTATCCTCAAGCGTCAATCCTCAATCCTCAATCCTCAAGACTCTATCCCCAGTCCTCAAATCTCAATTCCGAATCCTCAATCCTGAATCCTCAATCTTCATCCCTCAGTCCGCGACAATCAATTGTCAATCCTCAACCCTCAATAGAATATCCTCAATTCACAGTTTTCAATACTCAATCCCCAAACTTCAATCTTCAAATCTCAATCCACAAACGTCAATTCTCAACACTCAGCCCTCAACACTCAGTCCTCAATCTTCAATCCTCAATCCTCAATGTTCAATCTTCAAGTCTCCATCCACAAACATCCATTCTCATCACTCAACCCTCAACCGTCAGTCCTCGTCCTTAATCCTCAACCCTCAATCCTCAGTCCTCAATCTTCAATCATCAATACTCAGTTTTCAATCCTCAATCCTCAATCATCAATCCACAATCCTCAATCATCAATATTCAACACAAAACCCTCAACCATTAATCCTCAATACTCAACCATCAATGCTCAACCCTCAATACTCAATAGATTATGCTGAATTCTCAGTTTTCAATACTCAATCCTCAATCTTCAATCTTCAAGTCTCCATCCACAAACATCTGTTCTCATCACTCAACCCTCAACACTCAGTCCTAAACCATCAATCCTCAATCCTCAATACTCGATCTTCAATCCTCAATACTCAATCTTCAATCCTCAATTCTCAATCCTCAATTATCAATCCTCAATCCTCAGTCATCGATCCTCAATCTTCAATACTCAACCCTCAATGTTCAATCTTCAAGTCTCCATCCACAAACATCTATTCTCATCACTCAAACCTCAACCCTCAGTCCTCGTCCTCCATCCTCAATCCTCAATCCTCAATCCCCAATCTTCAGTCCTCAATCCTCAACCCTCAATCCTCTGTCTTCAAACCTCAATTCCGAATCCTCAATCCTGAATCCTCAATCTCCAACCCTCAGTCCTCAACAATCTATTGTCAATCCTCAATCCTCAATAGAATATCCTCAATTCACAGTTTTCAACACTCAATCCCCAATCTTCAATTTCCAAATCTCAATCCACAAACATCAACTCTCATCACTCAACCCTCAACACTGAGTCCTCAATCATCAATCCTCAATCCTCAATCCTCAATCTTCAATCCTCAATACACAATCTTCAATTCTCAATCCTCAATTCTCAGTCCTCAATACTAAATCCTCAATCGTCAATCCTCAATCCCGAATCCTCAGTCTTCAATCCTCAATACTCAATCTTCAATCCTCAATCCTCAATCCTCAATCCTCAATCCTCAATCCTCAATCCTCAATCCTCAATACTCAACACACAACCCTCAACCGTCAATCCTCAATACTCAACCACCAATACTCAATTCTCAATACTCAATAGAATATCCTGAATTCTCATGTCTCAATACTCAATCCACAATATTCAATGATCAAATCTCAATCCTCAAACATCAATTCTCAACACTCAATCCTCAACACTCAGTCATCTCTCTTCAATCTTCCACCATCAATCCTCTATCCTCAAGCGTCAATCCTCAATCCTCAATCCTCAAGACTCTATCCTCAGCCCTCAAATCTCAATTCCGAATCCTCAATCCTGAATCCTCAATCTTCATCCCTCAGTCCGCAACAATCAATTGTCAATCCTCCATCCTCAACAGAATATCCTCAATTCACAGTTTTCAATACACAATCCCCAACCTTCAATCTTCAAATCTCAATCCACAAACATCAATTCTCATCACTCAGCCCTCAGCACTCAATCTTCAATCTTCAATCCTCAATCCTCAATCCTCATTCCTCAATCCGCAATCCTCAATCTTCAATCCTCAATACTCAATCTTCAATCCTCAATCCTCAATCCTGAAATCCTCAATCCTCAATATTCAACACACAACCCTCAACCTTCAATCCTCAATACACAACCATCAATCCTCAATTCTCAATACTCAATAGAATATCCTGAATTCTCAGTTTTCAATACTCAATCCTCAATCTTCAATCTTCAACTGTCCATCCACAAACATCAATTCTCATCACTCAACCCTCAACACTCAGTCCTCAATCTTCAATCCTCAATCGTCAATACTCAATCCTGAGTCCTCGGACCTCAATCTTCAATACACAATCCTCAATCCTAAAATCCTCAATCCTCAATATTCAACACTCAACACTCAACCATCAATTCTCAATACTCAACCATCAATGCTCAATTCTCAATACTCAACAGAATATCCTGAATTCTCAGTTTTCAATACTCAATCCCCAATCTTCAATCTTCAAATCTCAATCCACAAACATCAATTCTCATCACTGAACCCTCAACACTCAGTCCTCAATCTTCAATCCTTAATCCTCAACCCTCTATCGTCAATCCTAAATCCCCAATCCACTATCATCAATCCTCAATCCTCAATCCTCAATTCCCAATCCTCAGCCCTCAATCCTCAATCCTCAATCCTCAATCTTCAATCTTCAATCCTCAATCCTCAGTCCTCAATCTTCAATCATCAATACTCAATTTTCAATCCTCAATCCTCAATCCTCAATCCCCAATCCTCAATCCTCAATATTCAATACACAACCCTCAACCATCAATCTTCAATACTCAGTCATCAATCCTCAATTCTCAATACTCAATAGAATATCCTGAATTCTCAGTTTTCAATACTCAATCCTCAATCTTCAATATTCAAGTCTCCATCCACAAACATCAATTCTCATCACTCAACCCTCAACACTCAGTCCTCAATCGTCAATCCTCAATCCTCAATCCTCAATCTTCAATACTCAATCCTCAATCCTCAATGTTCAATCCTCAATACCCAATCCTCAATCTTCTGTCCTCAATCCTCAATCCTCAACCCTCAATCCCGAATCATCAATCCTCAATCCCCAATCCTCAATCCTCAATCGTCAGGCTTCAGTACTCAATACTCAATCTTCAATCCTCAATCCTAAATCCTCATTCCTCAATCCTCAATCCTCAATCCTCTATCCTCAATCATCAATCCTCAATCTTCAATACTCAATCCTCAATCTTCAATCCTCAATACTCAATCCTCTATCCTCAATCCTCAATCCTCAATGTTCAATCCGCAATACCCAATCATCAATTGTCAATCCTCAATCCCCAATCCTCAATCTTCAATCCTCAACCCTCAACCCTCAATCCTCAATCCTCAATACTCAATCCTCAATCCTCAATCCTCAATCCTCAATGTTCAATCCGGAATACCCAATCCTCAATCTTCAATCCTCAATCCTCAATCCCCAATCCTCAATCCTTAATCTTCAATCCTCAATACTCAATCTTCAATCCTCAATCCTCAATCCTCGGTCCTCAATCCTCAATCGTCAATCTCCATTCCTGAATAATCAATCTTCAATCCTCAATCCTCAATCCTCAATCCTCAATCCTCATTCTTCAATTCTCAATACCCAATCCTCAATCTTCAATCCTCAATCCTCAATCCTCAATTCTCAATCCTCAATCGTCAGTCCTCAGTCCTCAAACCTCAATCCTCAAACCTCAGCCCTCGTCCTCAATCCTCAATCCTCAATCCTCAATCCTGAATACCCAACCATCAATCCTCAATTCTCAATACTCAATGGAATATCCTGAATTTTCAGGATTCAATACTCAAACCTCAACCCTCAACCCTCAGCCCTCATCCTCAATCCCCAGTCCTCAATCCTCAATCCTCAATATTCAATCCTCTATACTCAGTCTTCAATCCTCAATCCTCAATCCTCAATCCTCAATCCTCAATCCACAGTCATCAATCATCAATCTTCAATACTCAATCGTCAATCCTCAGTCCTCAATCCTCAATCCCCAATGCTCGTTCCTCAATCCTCAATACCCAATCCGCAATCTTCAATCCTCAATCCTCAATCCCCATTCTTCAATCCTCAATACGCAATCCTCAATCTTCAATCCTCAATCCTCAATCCACCATCTTCAATACTCAATCGTCAATCCTCATTCATCAATCCTCGATACCCAATCCTCAATCTTCAATCCTCAATCCTCAATCCTCAATCCTCAATCCTCATTCCTCAATACTCAATCCTCAATCCTCAATACTCGATCCTCGATCTTCAATCCCCAATACTCAATCTTCAATCCTCAATCCTCAATCGTCAGGCTTCAGTACTCAATACTCAATCTTCAATCCTCAACACTCAATCCTCATACCTCAATACTCAATCCTCAATCCTCAATCCTCAATCCTCAATCCTCAATCCTCAACCTTCAATCCTCAATACTCAATCTTCAATCTTCAATCCTCAATCCTCAATCCTCAATCCTCAATCCTCAATCCTCAATCCTCAATCCTCAATCTTCAATCCTTAATACACAATCCTCAATCCTCAGTCCTCAATCCTCTATCCTCAATCCTCATTCCTCAATCCTCAATACCCAATCCGCAATCTTCAATCCTCAATCCTCAATCCCCATTCTTCAATCCTCAATACGCAATCCTCAATCTTCAATCCTCAATCCTCAATCCACCATCTTCAATACTCAATCGTCAATCCTCATTCATCAATCCTCGATACCCAATCCTCAATCTTCAATCCTCAATCCTCAATCCTCAATCCTCAGTCCTCAATCATCAATCCTCAATACTCAATCTTCAGTCCTCAATCCTCAGTCCACAAACCACAATTCTGAATCCTCAATACTGCATCCTCAATCTTCAGCCCTCAGTCCTCAACAATCAGTTGTCAATCCTCAATCCCCAATGGAATATCCTCAATTCACAGTTTTTAATACGCAATACTCAATCTGCAATCTTCAAATCTCTATCCACAAACATCAATTCTCATCACTCAACCCTGAACGCTCAGTCCTCAATGTTCAATCCTCAATCCTCAATTCTCAATATTCAATCCTCAATACTGAATCTTCAATCCTCTGTCCTCAATCCTCAATCCTCAATCCTCGATTCTCAATCCTCAATCCTCAGACCGTAAACATCAACATTCAACCCTCGGTCCTCGTCCTCAATCCACAACCCTCAATCCTCAATTCTCAATCCTCAATCCTCAATCCTCAGTCCTCAATCCTCAATCGTCAATCCTCAGTCCTCAACCCTCAGTCCTCATCCTCAATTCTCAATCCTCAATACTCAATCCTCAATCTTCAATCCTCAATAATCAATCTCCAATCCTAGATCCTCAATCCACAATCCTCAATCCTTAATCCTCAACCTTCAATCCTCAATCCCCAGTCCTCAATCTTCAATCCTCAATCCTCAATCCTCAATACTCACTCTTTAATCCTCAATCCTCAGTCCACAAACCTCAATTCTGAATCCTCAATCCTGCATCCTCAATCTTCAGCCCTCAGTCCTCAACAATCAGTTGTCAATCCTCAATCCCCAATAGAACATCCTCAATTCACAGTTTTCAATACTCAATACTCAATCTGCAATCCTCAATCCTCAATCCTCATTCTTCAATCCTCAACACCCAATCCTCAATCTTCAATCCTCAATCCTCAATCCTCAATTCTCAATCCTCAATCCTCAATCCTCAGACCTCAAACGTCAATACTCAACTCTCAGTCCTCGTCCTCAGTCCATAACACTCAATCCTCAATTCTCAATCTTCAATCATCAATATTCAACCTTCAATCCTCAATCCTCAATCCTCAATCCTCAATCCTCAACGTTCAATCCTCAATACCCAATCCTCAACCTTCAATCCTCAATCCTCAATCCTCAATCCTCAATCCTCAGTCCTCAATCCTCAATCCTCGATCCTCAATACTCATTCTTCAATCCTCAATCCTCAGTCCACAAACCTCAATTCTGAATCCTCAATCCTCAGACCTCAAGCATCAATACTCAGCCCTCAGTCCTCGTCCTCAATCCATAACCCTCAATCCTCGATCCACAATCTTCAATCATCAATATTCAATCTTCAATCCTCAATACTCAATGTTCAATCCTCAATACTCAATCCTCAATCTTCAGTCCTCAATCCTCAATCCGCAATCCTCAATCCTCAATCCTCAATCCTCAATCCTCAGTCATCAATCATCAATCTTCAATACTCAATCGTCAATCCTCAGTCCTCAATCCTCAATCCCCAATCCTCGTTCCTCAAACCTCACTCCTCAACCCTCAGTCCTCATCTTCAATTCTCAACTCTCAATACTCAATCCTCAATCATCAATCTTCAATCCTCAATCCTCAGTCCTCAATCCTCAATCTTCAATCCTCAATCCTCAATCCTCAATCCTCAATCCTCATTCTTCAATCCTCAACGCCCAATCCTCAATCTTCAATCCTCAATCCTCAATCCTCAATTCTCAATCCTCAATCGTCAGTCCTCAGTCCTCAATCCTCAATCATCAATCCTCAATCCTCAATCCTCAATTCTCAATCCTCAATCCTCAATCCTCAGACCTCAAACATCAATACTCAGCCCTCAGCCCTCGTCCTCAATCCACAACCCTCAATCCTCGATCCTCAATCTTCCATCCTTAATACACAATCTTCAATCCTCAGTCCTCAATCCTCTATCCTCAATCCTCATTCCTCAATCCTCAATACCCAATCCGCAATCTTCAATCCTCAATCCTCAATCCCCATTTTTCAATCCTCAATACGCAATCCTCAATCTTCAATCCTCAATCCTCAATCCACAATCTTCAATACTCAATCGTCAATACTCATTCATCAATCCTCGATACCCAATCCTCAATCTTCAATCCTCAATCCTCAATCCTCAATCCTCAGTCCTCAATCATCAATCCTCAATACTCAATCTTCAATCCTCAATCCTCATTCCACAAACCACAATTCTGAATCCTCAATACTGCATCCTCAATCTTCAGCCCTCAGTCCTCAACAATCAGTTGTCAATCCTCAATCCCCAATAGAATATCCTCAATTCACAGTTTTCAATACGCAATACTCAATCTGCAATCTTCAGACCTCTATTCACAAACATCAATTCTCGTCACTCAACCCTGAACGCTCAGTCCTCAATGTTCAGTCCTCAATCCTCAATTCTCAATCTTCAATCCTCAATACTGAATCTTCAATCCTCAATACTCAATCCTCAATCCTCAATCCTCAATCCTCAATCCTCAGTCCTCAATCCTCAATACTCAATCCTCAATCGTCAATCCTCAATCCTCAATGTTCAATCCGCAATACCCAATCCTCAATCTTCAATCCTCAATCCTCCATCCCCAATCCTCATTCTTCAAACCTCAATCCTCAACCCTCAGTCCTCATCCTCAATTCTCAATTCTCAATCCTCAATCCTCAATCCTCAATATTCAAAACTCAATATTCAATCTCCAATCCTAGATCCCCAATTCCCAATCCTCAATCTTCAATCCTCAATCCTCAATCCTCAGTTCTCAATCCTCAATCCTCAATCCTTAGACCTCAAACATCAATATTCAACACTCGGACCTGTTCCTCAATCCACAACCCTCAATCCTCAATCCTCAATCTTCAATCCTCAATCCTCAATCCTCCATCCTCATTCTTCAATCCTCAACACCCAATCCTCAATCTTCAATTCTCAACCTTCAATCCACAATTCTCAATCCTCAATCCTCAATCCTCAGACCTCAAACATCAATACTCAACCCTCAGTCCTCGTCCTCAATCCACAACACTCAATCCTCGATCCTCAATCTTCAACCATCAATATTCAATTTTCAATACTCAGTCGTCAATCCTCAATACTCATTCCTCAATCCTCAATGTTCAATCCTCAATCCTCAATCCTCAATCCCCAATCCTCAATCCTCAATATTCAATACACAACCCTCAACCATCAATCTTCAATACTCAGTCATCAATCCTCAATTCTCAATACTCAATAGAATATCCTGAATTCTCAGTTTTCAATACTCAATCCTCAATCTTCAATCTTCAAGTCTCCATCCACAAACATCAATTCTCATCACTCAACCATCAACACTCAGTCCTCAATCGTCAATCCTCAATCCTCAATCCTCAATCTTCAATCCTCAATATTCAATCTTCAATCCTCAGTCTTCAATCCTCAATCCTCAATCCTCAATCCTCAATCCCCAATCTTCAATCTGCAATCCTCAACACTCAATCCTCAATCCTCAATCGTCAATCCTCAAACCCCAATCCTCTATCGTCAATACTCAATCCTCAATCCTCAATCCCCAATCCTCAATCCTCAATCTTCAATCCTCAATACTCAATCTTCAATCTTCAATCCTCAATCCTCAATCCTCAATTCTCAATCCGCAATCCTCAATCTTCGATCCTCAATACTCAATCTTCTATCCTCAATCCTCAATCCTGAAATCGTCAACCCTCAATATTCAACACACAACCCTCAACTTTCAATCCTCAATACTCAACCGTCAATACTCAATCCTCAATCTTCAATCTTCAAGTCTCCATCCACAAACATCAATTCTCATCAATCAACCCTCAACGCTGAGTCCTCAATCATCAATCCTCAATCCTCAATCCTCAATCTTCAATCCTCAATACACAATCTTCAATTCTCAATCCTCAATTCTCAGTCCTCAATACTAAATCCTCAATCGTCAATCCTCAATCCCGAATCCTCAATCTGCAATCCTCAATCCTCAATCCTGAATCCTCAATCCTCAATCTTCAATCCTCAATACTCAATCTTCAATTCTCAATCCTCAATCCTCAATCCTCAATCCTCAATCCTCAATCCTCAATCCTCAATACTCAACACACAACCCTCAACCGTCAATCCTCAATACTCTACCACCAATACTCAATTCTCAATACTCAATAGAATATCCTGAATTCTCAGTTTTCAATACTTAATCCCCAATCTTCAATCTTCAAATCTCAATCCACAAACATCAATTCTCATCACTGAACCCTCAACACTCAGTCCTCAATCTTCAATCCTCAATCCTCAATACTCAATCCTCAGACCTCGGTCCTCAATCTTCAATACTCAATCCTCAATCCTAAAATCCTCAATCCTCAATATTCAACACTCAACCCTCAACCATCAATCCTCAATACTCAACCATCAATGCTCAATTCTCAATACTCAACAGAATATCCTGAATTTTCAGTTTTCAATACTGAATCCCCAATCTTCAATCTTCAAATCTCAATCCACAAACATCAATTCTCATCACTGTACCCTCAACACTCAGTCTTCAATCTTCAATCCTTAATCCTCAATCCTCAATCGTCAATCCTAAATCCCCAATACTCTATCATCAATCCTCAATCCTCAATCCTCTATCCTCAATCCTCAGTCCTCAATCTTCAATCCTCAATCCCCTGTCCTCAATCTTCAATCCTCAATGCTCAATCATCAATCCTCAATCCTCAGTCCACAATCCTCAATCCTCAATCCTCAAACCTCAATCCTCAACCGTCAGTCCTCGTCATCAATCCTCAACCCTCAATCCTCAATCTTCAATCTTCAATCATCCATAGTCAATCTTCAATCCTCAATCCTCAATCCTCAATCCTAAATCCTCAATCCTCAATGTTCAACACAAAACCCTCAACCATTAATCCACAATACTCAACCATCAATGCTCAATTCTCAATACTCAATAGAATATGCTGAATTCTCAGTTTTCAATACTCAATCCTCAATCTTCAATCTTCAAGTCTCCATCCACAAACATCTATTCTCATCACTCAACCCTCAACACTCAGTCCTCAATCTTCAATCCTCTATCCTCAATACTCGATCTTCAATCCTCAATACTCAATCTTCAATCCTCAATCCTCAATCCTCAATTCTCAATCTTCAATCCTCAGTCACCAATCCTCAATCTTCAATACTCAATCCTCAATGTTCAATCTTCAAGTCTATATCCACAAACATCTATTCTCATCACTCAACCCTCAACCCTCAGTCCTCGTCCTCCATCCTGAATCCTCAATCCTCAATCCTCAATCTTCAATCCTCAATCCTCAACCCTCAATCCTCAGTCTTCAAACCTCAATTCCGAATCCTCAATCCTGAATCCTCAATCTCCATCCCTCAGTCCTCAACAATCTATTGTCAATCCTCAATCCCCAATAGAATATACTCAATTCACAGTTTTCAACACTCAATCCCCAATCTTCATTTTTCAAATCTCAATCCACAAATATCAATGCTCATCACTCAACCCTCAACACTCAGTCCTCAATCTTCAATCCTCAATCCTCAATCCTCAGCCCTCAATCCTCAATCCTCAATATTCAAACCTGAATCCTCAACCGTCAGTCCTCGTCCTCAATCCTCAACCCTCAATCCTCAGTCCTCAATCTTCAATCATCAATACTCAGTTTTCAATCCTCAATCCTCAATCATCAATCCACAATCGTCAATCCTCAATATTCAATACACAACCCTCAACCATCAATCCTCAATACTCAATCATCAATCCTCAATTCTCAATACTCAATAGAATATCCTGAATTCCCAGTTTTCAATACTCCATCCTCAATCTTCAATCTTCAAGTCTCCATCCACAAACATCAATTCTCATCACTCAACCCTCAACACTCAGTCCTCAATCGTCAATCCTCAATCCTCAATCCTCAATCTTCAATCCTCAATACTCAATCTTCAATCCTCAATCCTCAATCATCAACCCTCAATCCTCAATCCTCACTCATCAATCCTCAATCCCCTGTCCTCAATCTTCCATCCTCAATACTCAATCATCAATCCTCAATCCTCAGTCCGCAATCCTCAATCCTCATTTCTCAAACCTCAATCCTCAACCCTCAGTCCTCATCCTCAATCCGCAATCCTAAATCCTCAATCCTCAATATTCAACACACAACCCTCAACCATCGATTCTCAATACTCAACCATCAATCCTCAATTCTCAATACTCAATAGAATATCCTGAATTCTCATGGTTCAATACTCAATCCACAATATTCAATAATCAAATCTCAATCCTCAAACATCAATTCTCAAAACTCAATCCTCAACACTCAGTCCTCTCTCTTCAATCCTCCATCCTCAATCCTCAATCCTCAAGAGTCAATCCTAAATTCTCAATCCTCAAACCTCAATTCTCAGTCCTCAAACCTCAATCCCGATTCCTCAACCCTGAATCCTCAATCCTCAATCCTCAATCCTCAACCCTCAATCCTCAATACTCAACACGCAACCCTCAACCATCAATCCTCAATACTCAACCACCAATACTCAATTCTCGATACTCAATAGAATATCCTGAATTCTCATGTTTCAATACTCAATCCACAATATTCAATAATCAAATCTCAATCCTCAACCATCAATTCTCAACACTCAATCCTCAACACTCAGTCCTCTCTCTTCAATCTTCCACCATCAATACTCTATCCTCAAGCGTCAATCCTCAATCCTCAATCCTCAAGACTCTATCCCCAGTCCTCAAATCTCAATTCCGAATCCTCAATCCTGAATCCTCAATCTTCATCCCTCAGTCCGCGACAATCAATTGTCAATCCTCAATCCTCAATAGAATATCCTCAATTCACAGTTTTCAATACTCAATCCCCAAACTTCAATCTTCAAATCTCAATCCACAAACGTCAATTCTCAACACTCAGCCCTCAACACTCAGTCCTCAATCTTCAATCCTCAAACCTCTATCCTTAATCTTCAATCCTCAATACTCAACCTTCAATCCTCAATCCCCAATCCTCAATCCTCAATATTCAATACACAACTCTCAACCATCAATCCTCAATACTCAATCATCAATCCTCAATTCTCAATACTCAATAGAATATCCTGAATTCTCAGTTTTCAATACTCAATCCCCAATCTTCAATCTTCAAATCTCAATCCACAAACATCAATTCTCATCACTGAACCCTCAACACTCAGTCCTCAATTTTCATTTCTTAATCCTCAACCCTCTATCGTCAATCCTAAATCCCCAATCCACTATCATCAATCCTCAATCCTCAATCCTCAATCCCCAATCCTCAGCCCTCAATCCTCAATCCTCAATCCTCAATCTTCAATCCTCAATCCGCAATCCGCAATCTTCAATCATCAATACTCAATCTTCAATCCTCAATCCTCAATCCTAAAATCCTCAATCCCCAATATTCAACACACAACCCTCAACCACCAATACTCAATACTCAACCATCAATGCTCAATTCTCAATACTCAATAGAATATCCTGAATTCTCAGTTCTCAATACGCAATCCTCAATATTCAATATCCATGTCTCCATCCACAACATCTATTCTCATCAGTCAACCCTCAACACTCAGTCCTCAATCTTCAATCCTCAATCCTCAATACTCAAACTTCAATCCTCAATACTCAATCTTCAATCCTCAATTGTCAATTCTCAATCCTCAATCCTCAATTCTCAGCCACCAATACTCAGACTTCAATACTCAATCCTCAATCCTCAATCCTCAATCCTCAATTCTCAATCCTCATTCCTCAAACCGCAATCCTCAATCCTCAATTCTCAATCCTCAATCTTCAATCCTCAATCCTCAATCCTCAAACCTCAATCCTCAGCCATGAATACTCCATCTTCAATACTCAATCCAAAATCCTCAATCCTCAATACTCAATCCTCAATCCTCAATCGTCAATCCTCAATCCCCAATCCTCTATCGTCAATCCTCAATCCTCAATCCTCAATCCTCAATCCTCAATCCTCAATCCTCAATCCTCAATCTTCAATCCTCAGTACTCAATCTTCTATCTGCAATACGCAATCCTCAATCCTCAATCCTCAATCCGCAATCCTCAATCTTCAATCCTCAATACTCCATCTTCAATCCCCAATCATCAATCCTAAAATCCTCAACCCTCAATATTCAACACACAACCCTCAACCTTCAATCCTCAATACTCAACCATCAATGCTCAATTCTCAATACTCAATAGAATATGCTGAATTCTCAGTTTTCAATACTCAATCCTCAATCTTCAATCTTCAAGTCTCCATCCACAAACATCTATTCTCATCACTCAACCCTCAACACTCAGTCCTCAATCTTCAATCCTCAATCCTCAATACTCAATCTTCAATCCTCAATACTCAATCTTCAACCCTCAATCCTCAATCCTCAATCCTCAATCCTCAATCCTCAGTCATCAATCCTCAATCTTCAATACTCAATCCTCAATGTTCAATCTTCAAGTCTCCATCCACAAACATCTATTCTCATCACTCAAACCTCAACCCTCAGTCCTCGTCCTCCATCCTCAATCCTCAATCCTCAATCCTCAATCTTCAATCCTCAATCCTCAACTCTCAATCCTCAGTCTTCAAACCTCAATTCCGAATCCTCAATCCTGAATCCTCAATCTCCATCCCTCAGTCCTCAACAATCTATTGTCAATCCTCAATCCCCAATAGAATATACTCAATTCACAGTTTTCAACACTCAATCCCCAATCTTCAATTTTCAAATCTCAATCCACAAACATCAATGCTCATCACTCAACCCTCAACACTCAGTCCTCAATCTTCAATCCTCAATCCTCAATCCTCAGTCCTCAATACTCAATCCTCAATATTCAAACATCAATCCTCAACCGTCAGTCCTCGTCCTCAATCCTCAACCCTCAATCCTCAGTCCTCAACCTTCAATCATCAATACTCAATTTTCAATCCTCAATCCTCAATCCTCAATCCCCAATCCTCAATCCTCAATATTCAATACACAACCCTCAACCATCAATCCTCAATACTCAATCATCAATCCTCAATTCTCAATACTCAATAGAATATCCTGAATTCTCAGTTTTCTATACTCAATCCTCAATCGTCAATCTTCAAGTCTCCATCCACAAACATCAGTTCTCATCACTCTACACTCAACACTCAGTCCTCAATCGTCAATCCTCAATCCTCAATCCTCAATCTTCAATCCTCAATACTCAATCTTCAATCCTCAATCCTCAATCCTCAATCCTCAATCCTCAATCCTCACTCATCAATCCTCAATCCTCAATCCTCAATCCTCAATCCTCATTCTTCAATCCTCAATCCTCAATCCTCAATCTGCAATCCTCAATACTCAATCCTCAATGCTCAATCGTCAATCCTCAATCCCCAATCCTCTATCGTCAATCCTCAATCCTCAATCCTCAATCCTCAATCATCAATCCTCAATCTTCAATCCTCAGTACTCAATCTTCTGTCTGCAATACTCAATCCTCAATCCTCAATCCTCAATCCGCAATCCTCAATCTTCAATCCTCAATACTCCATCTTCAATCCTCAATCATCAATCCTAAAATCCTCAACCCTCAATATTCAACACACAACCCTCAACCTTCAATCCTCAATACTCAACCATCAATGCTCAATTCTCAATACTCAAAAGAATATGCTGAATTCTCAGTTTTCAATACTCAATCCTCAATCTTCAATCTTCAAGTCTCCATCCACAAACATCTATTCTCATCACTCACCCCTCAACACTCAGTCCTCAATCTTCAATCCTCAATCCTCAATACTCAATCTTCAATCCTCAATACTCAATCTTCAACCCTCAATCCTCAATCCTCAATCCTCAACCGTCAGTCCTCGTCATCAATCCTCAACCCTCAATCCTCAATCTTCAATCTTCAATCATCCATAGTCAATCTTCAATCCTCAATCCTCAATCCTCAATCCTAAATCCTCAATCCTCAATGTTCAACACACAACCCTCAACCATTAATCCACAATACTCAACCATCAATGCTCAATTCTCAATACTCAATAGAATATGCTGAATTCTCAGTTTTCAATACTCAATCCTCAATCTTCAATCTTCAAGTCTCCATCCACAAACATCTATTCTCATCACTCAACCCTCAACACTCAGTCCTCAATCTTCAATCCTCTATCCTCAATACTCGATCTTCAATCCTCAATACTCAATCTTCAATCCTCAATCCTCAATCCTCAATTCTCAATCTTCAATCCTCAGTCACCAATCCTCAATCTTCAATACTCAATCCTCAATGTTCAATCTTCAAGTCTACATCCACAAACATCTATTCTCATCACTCAACCCTCAACCCTCAGTCCTCGTCCTCCATCCTCAATCCTCAATCCTCAATCCTCAATCTTCAATCCTCAATCCTCAACCCTCAATCCTCAGTCTTCAAACCTCAATTCCGAATCCTCAATCCTGAATCCTCAATCTCCATCCCTCAGTCCTCAACAATCTATTGTCAATCCTCAATCCCCAATAGAATATCCTGAATTCTCAGTTTTCAATACTCAATCCTCAATCTTCAATCTTCAACTCTCCATCCACAAACATCAATCCTCATCACTCAACCCTCAACACTCAGTCCTCAATCTTCAATCCTCAATCCTCAATACTCAATCCTGAGTCCTCGGTCCTCAATCTTCAATACACAATCCTCAATCCTAAAATCCTCAATCCTCAATATTCAACACTCAACCCTCAACCATCAATTCTCAATACTCAACTATCAATGCTCAATTCTCAATACTCAACAGAATATCCTGAATTCTCAGTTTTCAATACTTAATCCCCAATCTTCAATCTTCAAATCTCAATCCACAAACATCAATTCTCATCACTGAACCCTCAACACACAGTCCTCAATCTTCAATCCTTAATCCTCAATCCTCTATCGTCAATCCTAAATCCCCAATCCTCTATCATCAATCCTCAATCCCCAATCCTCAATCCCCAATCCTCAGCCCTCAATCTTCTATCCTCAATACTCAATCTTCAATCTTCAAACCTCAATACTCAATCCTCAATCCTCAATCCGCAATCCTCAATCTTCAATCCGCAATACTCAATCTTCAATCCTCAATCCTCAATCCTGGAATCCTCAATCCTCAATATTCAACACACAACCCTCAACCTTCAATCCTCAATACTCAACCATCAGTCCTCAATACTCAATACTCAATCGTCAGTCTTCAATCCTCGACACTCAATCTTCAATCCTCAATCCTCAATCTTCAATCCTCAATACTCAATCTTCAATCCTCAATCCTCAATCCTCAATCCACAATCCTCAATCTTCAATCCTCAATCCTCGATCCTCAATTTTCAATCCTCAATCCTCAATCTTCAGACCTCAAACATCAATGCTCAACCCTCAGTCCTCGTCCTCAATCCACAACACTCAATCCTCAATCCTCAATCTTCAATCCTCAATCCTCAACCCTCAATGCTCAATACACAATCCTCAGTCCTCAAACCTCAATCCTGAATCCTCATTCTTCAGCCCTCAGTCCTCAACAATCAGTTGTCAATCCTCAATCCTCAATAGAATATCATCAATTCACAGTTTTCAATACTCAATACTCAATCTGCAATCTTCTGAACTCTATCCACAAACATCAATTCTCATCTCTCAAGCCTCAACACTCAGTCCCCAATCCTCAGTCTTCAATCCTCAATCCTCAATGCTCAATCCTCAATCCTCAATCTTCAAACCTCAATACTCAGCCTTCAATCCTCAATCCTCTATCCTCAATCCTCAATCCTCAGTACTCAACCGTCAGTCTTCAATCCTCAACTCTCAATCTTCAATCCTCAATACCCAATCCTCAATCCTCAATCCTGATTCTTCAGTCCTCAATACCCAATCCTCAATCTTCAATCCTCAATCCTCAATCCTCAATTCTCAATCCTCAATCCTCAGTCCTCAGTCCTCAAACATCAATCCTCAACCCTCAGCCTTCATCCTCAATCCTCAATCCTCATCCTCAATCTTCTATCTTCAATCCTCAATACTCAATCTTCAATCCTCAGACCTCAACCATCATTGCTCAATTCTCAATACTCAACAGAATATCCTGAATTCTCAGTTTTCAATCCTCAATCCCCAATCTTCCATTTTCAAATCTCAATCCACAAACATCAATTATCATCACTCAACCCTCAACACTCAGTCCTCAATCTTCAATCCTCAATGCTCAATCCTCAATCGTCAATCCTCAATCCCCAATCCTCTATCATCAATCCTCAATCCTTAATCCTCAATCCTCAATCCTCAATCTTCAATCCTCGATCCGGAATCCTAAAATCCTCAATCCCCAATATTCAACACACAACCCTCAACCACCAATACTCAATACTCAACCATCAATGCTCAATTCTCAATACTCTACAGAATATCCTGAATTCTCAGTTTTCAATACTCAATCCCCAATCTTCAATCTTCAAAGCTCAATCCACAAACATCAATTCTCATCACTCAACCCTCAACACTCAGTCCTCAATCTTCAATCCTCAATCCTCAATACTCAATCCTCAGTCCTCGGTCCTCAATCTTCAATCCTCAATCCTCAATACTCGATCCTCGATCTTCAATCCCCAATACTCAATCTTCAATCCTCAATCCTCAGACCTCAAACGTTAATACTCAACTCTCAGTCCTCGTCCTCAGTACATAACACTCAATCCTCAATCCTCAATCTTCAATCATCAATATTCATCCTTCAATCCTCAATCCTCAATCCTCAATCCTCAATCCTCAACGTTCAATCCTCAATACCCAATCCTCAATCTTCAATCCTCAATCCTCAATCCTCAATCCTCAATCCTCAGTCCTCAATCCTCAATCCTCAATCCTCAATACTCAATCTTCAATCCTCAATCCTCAATCCTCAATCCTCAATTCTCAATCCTCAATCGTCAGGCTTCAGTACTCAATACTCAATCTTCAATCCTCAATCCTCAATCCTCATTCCTCAATACTCAATCCTCAATCCTCAATACTCGATCCTCAACCTTCAATCCTCAATACACAACCATCAGTCCTCAATTCTCAATACTCAATAGAATATCCTGAATTCTCAGCTTTCAATACTCAATCCTCAATCTTCAATCTTCAACTGTCCATCCACAAACATCAATTCTCAACACTCAACCCTCAAAACTCAGTCCTCAATCTTCAATCCTCAATCCTCAATACTCAATCCTCAGACCTCGGTCCTCAATCTTCAATACTCAATCCTCAATCCTAAAATCCTCAATCCTCAATATTCAACACTCAACCCTCAACCATCAATCCTCAATACTCAACCATCAATGCTCAATTCTCAATACTCAACAGAATATCCTGAATTTTCAGTTTTCAATACTGAATCCCCAATCTTCAATCTTCAAATCTCAATCCACAAACATCAATTCTCATCACTGTACCCTCAACACTCAGTCTTCAATCTTCAATCCTTAATCCTCAATCCTCAATCGTCAATCCTAAATCCCCAATACTCTATCATCAATCCTCAATCCTCAATCCTCTATCCTCAATCCTCAGTCCTCAATCTTCAATCCTCAATCCCCTGTCCTCAATCTTCAATCCTCAATGCTCAATCATCAATCCTCAATCCTCAGTCCACAATCCTCAATCCTCAATCCTCAAACCTCAATCCTCAACCGTCAGTCCTCGTCATCAATCCTCAACCCTCAATCCTCAATCTTCAATCTTCAATCATCCATAGTCAATCTTCAATCCTCAATCCTCAATCCTCAATCCTAAATCCTCAATCCTCAATGTTCAACACAAAACCCTCAACCATTAATCCACAATACTCAACCATCAATGCTCAATTCTCAATACTGAATAGAATATGCTGAATTCTCAGTTTTCAATACTCAATCCTCAATCTTCAATCTTCAAGTCTCCATCCACAAACATCTATTCTCATCACTCAACCCTCAACACTCAGTCCTCAATCTTCAATCCTCTATCCTCAACACTCGATCTTCAATCCTCAATACTCAATCTTCAATCCTCAATCCTCAATCCTCAATTCTCAATCTTCAATCCTCAGTCACCAATCCTCAATCTTCAATACTCAATCCTCAATGTTCAATCTTCAAGTCTACATCCACAAACATCTATTCTCATCACTCAACCCTCAACCCTCAGTCCTCGTCCTCCATCCTCAATCCTCAATCCTCAATCCTCAATCTTCAATCCTCAATCCTCAACCCTCAATCCTCAGTCTTCAAACCTCAATTCCGAATCCTCAATCCTGAATCCTCAATCTCCATCCCTCAGTCCTCAACAATCTATTGTCAATCCTCAATCCCCAATAGAATATACTCAATTCACAGTTTTCAACACTCAATCCCCAATCTTCATTTTTCAAATCTCAATCCACAAATATCAATGCTCATCACTCAACCCTCAACACTCAGTCCTCAATCTTCAATCCTCAATCCTCAATCCTCAGCCCTCAATCCTCAATCCTCAATATTCAAACCTCAATCCTCAACCGTCAGTCCTCGTCCTCAATCCTCAACCCTCAATCCTCAGTCCTCAATCTTCAATCATCAATACTCAGTTTTCAATCCTCAATCCTCAATCATCAATCCACAATCGTCAATCCTCAATATTCAATACACAACCCTCAACCATCAATCCTCAATACTCAATCATCAATCCTCAATTCTCAATACTCAATAGAATATCCTGAATTCCCAGTTTTCAATACTCCATCCTCAATCTTCAATCTTCAAGTCTCCATCCACAAACATCAATTCTCATCACTCAACCCTCAACACTCAGTCCTCAATCGTCAATCCTCAATCCTCAATCCTCAATCTTCAATCCTCAATACTCAATCTTCAATCCTCAATCCTCAATCATCAACCCTCAATCCTCAATCCTCACTCATCAATCCTCAATCCCCTGTCCTCAATCTTCCATCCTCAATACTCAATCATCAATCCTCAATCCTCAGTCCACAATCCTCAATCCTCATTTCTCAAACCTCAATCCTCAACCCTCAGTCCTCATCCTCAATCCGCAATCCTAAATCCTCAATCCTCAATATTCAACACACAACCCTCAACCATCGATTCTCAATACTCAACCATCAATCCTCAATTCTCAATACTCAATAGAATATCCTGAATTCTCATGGTTCAATACTCAATCCACAATATTCAATAATCAAAACTCAATCCTCAAACATCAATTCTCAAAACTCAATCCTCAACACTCAGTCCTCTCTCTTCAATCCTCCATCCTCAATCCTCAATCCTCAAGAGTCAATCCTAAATTCTCAATCCTCAAACCTCAATTCTCAGTCCTCAAACCTCAATCCCGATTCCTCAACCCTGAATCCTCAATCCTCAATCCTCAATCCTCAACCCTCAATCCTCAATACTCAACACGCAACCCTCAACCATCAATCCTCAATACTCAACCACCAATACTCAATTCTCGATACTCAATAGAATATCCTGAATTCTCATGTTTCAATACTCAATCCACAATATTCAATAATCAAATCTCAATCCTCAACCATCAATTCTCAACACTCAGCCCTCAACACTCAGTCCTCAATCTTCAATCCTCAAACCTCTATCCTTAATCTTCAATCCTCAATTCTCAACCTTCAATCCTCAATCCCCAATCCTCAATCCTCAATATTCAATACACAACTCTCAACCATCAATCCTCAATACTCAATCATCAATCCTCAATTCTCAATACTCAATAGAATATCCTGAATTCTCAGTTTTCAATACTCAATCCCCAATCTTCAATCTTCAAATCTCAATCCACAAACATCAATTCTCATCACTGAACCCTCAACACTCAGTCCTCAATTTTCAATTCTTAATCCTCAACCCTCTATCGTCAATCCTAAATCCCCAATGCACTATCATCAATCCTCAATCCTCAATCCTCAATCCCCAATCCTCAGCCCTCAATCCTCAATCCTCAATCCTCAATCTTCAATCCTCAATCCGCAATCCGCAATCTTCAATCATCAATACTCAATCTTCAATCCTCAATCCTCAATCCTAAAATCCTCAATCCCCAATATTCAACACACAACCCTCAACCACCAATACTCAATACTCAACCATCAATGCTCAATTCTCAATACTCAATAGAATATTGAACTGAGAACTGAATTCTCAGTTCTCAATACGCAATCCTCAATATTCAATATCCATGTCTCCATCCACAACATCTATTCTCATCACTCAACCCTCAACACTCAGTCCTTAATCTTCAATCCTCAATCCTCAATACTCAAACTTCAATCCTCAATACTCAATCTTCAATCCTCAATTGTCAATTCTCAATCCTCAATCCTCAATTCTCAGCCACCAATACTCAGACTTCAATACTCAATCCTCAATCCTCAATCATCAATCCTCAATTCTCAATCCTCATTCCTCAAACCGCAATCCTCAATCCTCAATTCTCAATCCTCAATCTTCAATCCTCAATCCTCAATCCTCAAACCTCAATCCTCAGTCATGAATACTCCATCTTCAATACTCAATCCAAAATCCTCAATCCTCAATACTCAATCCTCAATCCTCAATCGTCAATACTCAATCCCCAATCCTCTATCGTCAATCCTCAATCCTCAATCCTCAATCCTCAATCCTCAAGCCTCAATCCTCAATCTTCAATCCTCAGTACTCAATCTTCTATCTGCAATACGCAATCCTCAATCCTCAATCCTCAATCCGCAATCCTCAATCTTCAATCCTCAATACTCCATCTTCAATCCTCTATCATCAATCCTAAAACCCTCAACCCACAATATTCAACACACAACCCTCAACCTTCAATCCTCAATACTCAACCATCAATGCTCAATTCTCAATACTCAATAGAATATGCTGAATTCTCAGTTTTCAATACTCAATCCTCAATCTTCAATCTTCAAGTCTCCATCCACAAACATCTATTCTCATCACTCAACCCTCAACACTCAGTCCTCAATCTTCAATCCTCAATCCTCAATACTCAATCTTCAATCCTCAATACTCAATCTTCAACCCTCAATCCTCAATCCTCAATCCTCAATCCTCAATCCTCAGTCATCAATCCTCAATCTTCAATACTCAATCCTCAATGTTCAATCTTCAAGTCTCCATCCACAAACATCTATTCTCATCACTCAAACCTCAACCCTCAGTCCTCGTCCTCCATCCTCAATCCTCAATCCTCAATCCTCAATCCTCAATCCTCAATCCTCAATCCTCAATCTTCAATCCTTAATACACAATCCTCAATCCTCAGTCCTCAATCCTCTATCCTCAATCCCCATTCTTCAATCCTCAATACGCAATCCTCAATCTTCAATCCTCAATCCTCAATCCACAATCTTCAATACTCAATCTTCAATCCTCATTCATTAATCCTCGATGCCCAATCCTCAATCTTCAATCCTCAATCCTCAATCCTCAATCCTCAGTCCTCAATCATCAATCCTCAATACTCAATCTTCAACCCTCAATCCTCAGTCCACAAACCACAATTCTGAATCCTCAATCCTGCATCCTCAATCTTCAGCCCTCAGTCCTCAACAATCAGTTGTCAATCCTCAGTCCCCAATGGAATATCCTCAATTCACAGTTTTCAATACGCAATACTCAATCTGCAATCTTCAAATCTCTATCCACAAACATCAATTCTCATCACTCAACCCTGAACGCTCAGTCCTCAATGTTCAACCCTCAATCCTCAATTCTCAATATTCAAACCTCAATACTGAATCCTCAATCCTCAGTCCTCAATCCTCAATCCTCAATCCTCGATTCTCAATCCTCAATCCTCAGACCGTAAACATCAACATTCAACCCTCGGTCCTCGTCCTCAATCCACAACCCTCAATCCTCAATCCCCAATCCTCGATCATCAATCCTCAATCCTCAATCCTCATTCCTCAATCCCCAATCCTCAATCTTCAATCCTCAATACTCAATCTTCAATCCTCAATCCTCAATCCTGAAATCCTCAATCCTCAATATGCAACACACAACCCTCAACCTTCAATCCTCAATACACAACCATCAGTCCTCAATTCTCAATACTCAATAGAATATCCTGAATTCTCAGCTTTCAATACTCAATCCTCAATCTTCAATCTTCAACTGTCCATCCACAAACATCAATTCTCAACACTCAACCCTCAACACTCAGTCCTCAATCTTCAATCCTCAATCCTCAATACTCAATCCTCAGACCTCGGTCCTCAATCTTCAATACTCAATCCTCAATCCTAAAATCCTCAATCCTCAATATTCAACACTCAACCCTCAACCATCAATCCTCAATACTCAACCATCAATGCTCAATTCTCAATACTCAACAGAATATCCTGAATTTTCAGTTTTCAATACTGAATCCCCAATCTTCAATCTTCAAATCTCAATCCACAAACATCAATTCTCATCACTGTACCCTCAACACTCAGTCTTCAATCTTCAATCCTTAATCCTCAATCCTCAATCGTCAATCCTAAATCCCCAATACTCTATCATCAATCCTCAATCCTCAATCCTCTATCCTCAATCCTCAGTCCTCAATCTTCAATCCTCAATCCCCTGTCCTCAATCTTCAATCCTCAATGCTCAATCATCAATCCTCAATCCTCAGTCCACAATCCTCAATCCTCAATCCTCAAACCTCAATCCTCAACCGTCAGTCCTCGTCATCAATCCTCAACCCTCAATCCTCAATCTTCAATCTTCAATCATCCATAGTCAATCTTCAATCCTCAATCCTCAATCCTCAATCCTAAATCCTCAATCCTCAATGTTCAACACAAAACCCTCAACCATTAATCCACAATACTCAACCATCAATGCTCAATTCTCAATACTCAATAGAATATGCTGAATTCTCAGTTTTCAATACTCAATCCTCAATCTTCAATCTTCAAGTCTCCATCCACAAACATCTATTCTCATCACTCAACCCTCAACACTCAGTCCTCAATCTTCAATCCTCTATCCTCAACACTCGATCTTCAATCCTCAATACTCAATCTTCAATCCTCAATCCTCAATCCTCAATTCTCAATCTTCAATCCTCAGTCACCAATCCTCAATCTTCAATACTCAATCCTCAATGTTCAATCTTCAAGTCTACATCCACAAACATCTATTCTCATCACTCAACCCTCAACCCTCAGTCCTCGTCCTCCATCCTCAATCCTCAATCCTCAATCCTCAATCTTCAATCCTCAATCCTCAACCCTCAATCCTCAGTCTTCAAACCTCAATTCCGAATCCTCAATCCTGAATCCTCAATCTCCATCCCTCAGTCCTCAACAATCTATTGTCAATCCTCAATCCCCAATAGAATATACTCAATTCACAGTTTTCAACACTCAATCCCCAATCTTCATTTTTCAAATCTCAATCCACAAATATCAATGCTCATCACTCAACCCTCAACACTCAGTCCTCAATCTTCAATCCTCAATCCTCAATCCTCAGCCCTCAATCCTCAATCCTCAATATTCAAACCTCAATCCTCAACCGTCAGTCCTCGTCCTCAATCCTCAACCCTCAATCCTCAGTCCTCAATCTTCAATCATCAATACTCAGTTTTCAATCCTCAATCCTCAATCATCAATCCACAATCGTCAATCCTCAATATTCAATACACAACCCTCAACCATCAATCCTCAATACTCAATCATCAATCCTCAATTCTCAATACTCAATAGAATATCCTGAATTCCCAGTTTTCAATACTCCATCCTCAATCTTCAATCTTCAAGTCTCCATCCACAAACATCAATTCTCATCACTCAACCCTCAACACTCAGTCCTCAATCGTCAATCCTCAATCCTCAATCCTCAATCTTCAATCCTCAATACTCAATCTTCAATCCTCAATCCTCAATCATCAACCCTCAATCCTCAATCCTCACTCATCAATCCTCAATCCCCTGTCCTCAATCTTCCATCCTCAATACTCAATCATCAATCCTCAATCCTCAGTCCACAATCCTCAATCCTCATTTCTCAAACCTCAATCCTCAACCCTCAGTCCTCATCCTCAATCCGCAATCCTAAATCCTCAATCCTCAATATTCAACACACAACCCTCAACTATCGATTCTCAATACTCAACCATCAATCCTCAATTCTCAATACTCAATAGAATATCCTGAGTTCTCATGGTTCAATACTCAATCCACAATATTCAATAATCAAATCTCACTCCTCAAACATCAATTCTCAAAACTCAATCCTCAACACTCAGTCCTCTCTCTTCAATCCTCCATCCTCAATCCTCAATCCTCAAGAGTCAATCCTAAATTCTCAATCCTCAAACCTCAATTCTCAGTCCTCAAACCTCAATCCCGATTCCTCAACCCTGAATCCTCAATCCTCAATCCTCAATCCTCAACCCTCAATCCTCAATACTCAACACGCAACCCTCAACCATCAATCCTCAATACTCAACCACCAATACTCAATTCTCGATACTCAATAGAATATCCTGAATTCTCATGTTTCAATACTCAATCCACAATATTCAATAATCAAATCTCAATCCTCAACCATCAATTCTCAACACTCAGCCCTCAACACTCAGTCCTCAATCTTCAATCCTCAATCCTCAATGTTCAATCTTCAAGTCTCCATCCACAAACATCTATTCTCATCACTCAATCCTCAACCGTCAGTCCTCGTCCTCAATCCTCAACCCTCAATCCTCAGTCCTCAATCTTCAATCATCAATACTCAGTTTTCAATCCTCAATCCTCAATCATCAATCCACAATCCTCAATCATCAATATTCAACACAAAACCCTCAACCATCAATTCTCAATACTCAACCATCAATCCTCAATTCTCAATACTCAATAGAATATCCTGAATTCTCAGTTTTCAATACTCAATCCCCAATCTTCAATCTTCAAATCTCGATCCACAAACATCAATTCTCATCACTGAACCCTCAACACTCAGTCCTCAATTTTCAATTCTTAATCCTCAACCCTCTATCGTCAATCCTAAATCCCCAATCCACTATCAACAATCCTCAATCCTCAATCCTCAATCCCCAATCCTCAGCCCTCAATCCTCAATCCTCAATCCTCAATCTTCAATCCTCAATCCGCAATCCGCAATCTTCAATCATCAATACTCAATCTTCAATCCTCAATCCTCAATCCTAAAATCCTCAATCCCCAATATTCAACACACAACCCTCAACCACCAATACTCAATACTCAACCATCAATGCTCAATTCTCAATACTCAATAGAATATCCTGAATTCTCAGTTCTCAATACGCAATGCTCAATATTCAATATCCATGTCTCCATCCACAACATCTATTCTCATCAGTCAACCCTCAACACTCAGTCCTCAATCTTCAATCCTCAATCCTCTATACTCAAACTTCAATCCTCAATACTCAATCTTCAATCCTCAATTGTCAATTCTCAATCCTCAATCCTCAATTCTCAGCCACCAATACTCAGACTTCAATACTCAATCCTCAATCCTCAATCCTCAATCCTCAATTCTCAATCCTCATTCCTCAAACCGCAATCCTCAATCCTCAATTCTCAATCCTCAATCTTCAATCCTCAATCCTCAATCCTCAAACCTCAATCCTCAGTCATGAATACTCCATCTTCAATACTCAATCCAAAATCCTCAATCCTCAATACTCAATCCTCAATCCTCAATCGTCAATCCTGAATCCCCAATCCTCTATCGTCAATCCTCAATCCTCAATCCTCAATCCTCAATCCTCAATCCTCAATCCTCAATCTTCAATCCTCAGTACTCAATCTTCTATCTGCAATACGCAATCCTCAATCCTCAATCCTCAATCCGCAATCCTCAATCTTCAATCCTCAATACTCCATCTTCAATCCTCAATCATCAATCCTAAAATCCTCAACCCTCAATATTCAACACACAACCCTCAACCTTCAATCCTCAATACTCAACCATCAATGCTCAATTCTCAATACTCAATAGAATATGCTGAATTCTCAGTTTTCAATACTCAATCCTCAATCTTCAATCTTCAAGTCTCCATCCACAAACATTTATTCTCATCACTCAACCCTCAACACTCAGTCCTCAATCTTCAATCCTCAATCCTCAATACTCAATCTTCAATCCTCAATACTCAATCTTCAACCCTCAATCCTCAATCCTCAATCCTCAATCCTCAATCCTCAGTCATCAATCCTCAATCTTCAATTCTCAATCCTCAATGTTCAATCTTCAAGTCTCCATCCACAAACATCTATTCTCATCACTCAAACCTCAACCCTCAGTCCTCGTCCTCCATCCTCAATCCTCAATCTTCAATCCTCAATCTTCAATCCTCAATCCTCAACTCTCAATCCTCAGTCTTCAAACCTCAATTCCGAATCCTCAATCCTGAATCCTCAATCTCCATCCCTCAGTCCTCAACAATCTATTGTCAATCCTCAATCCCCAATAGAATATACTCAATTCACAGTTTTCAACACTCAATCCCCAATCTTCAATTTTCAAATCTCAATCCACAAACATCAATGCTCATCACTCAACCCTCAACACTCAGTCCTCAATCTTCAATCCTCAATCCTCAATCCTCAGTCCTCAATACTCAATCCTCAATATTCAAACATCAATCCTCAACCGTCAGTCCTCGTCCTCAATCCTCAACCCTCAATCCTCAGTCCTCAACCTTCAATCATCAATACTCAATTTTCAATCCTCAATCCTCAATCCTCAATCCCCAATCCTCAATCCTCAATATTCAATACACAACCCTCAACCATCAATCCTCAATACTCAATCATCAATCCTCAATTCTCAATACTCAATAGAATATCCTGAATTCTCAGTTTTCTATACTCAATCCTCAATCGTCAATCTTCAAGTCTCCATCCACAAACATCAGTTCTCATCACTCTACACTCAACACTCAGTCCTCAATCGTCAATCCTCAATCCTCAATCCTCAATCTTCAATCCTCAATACTCAATCTTCAATCCTCAATCCTCAATCCTCAATCCTCAATCCTCAATCCTCACTCATCAATCCTCAATCCTCAATCCTCAATCCTCAATCCTCATTCTTCAATCCTCAATCCTCAATCCTCAATCTGCAATCCTCAATACTCAATCCTCAATGCTCAATCGTCAATCCTCAATCCCCAATCCTCTATCGTCAATCCTCAATCCTCAATCCTCAATCCTCAATCCTCAATCATCAATCCTCAATCTTCAATCCTCAGTACTCAATCTTCTGTCTGCAATACTCAATCCTCAATCCTCAATCCTCAATCCGCAATCCTCAATCTTCAATCCTCAATACTCCATCTTCAATCCTCAATCATCAATCCTAAAATCCTCAACCCTCAATATTCAACACACAACCCTCAACCTTCAATCCTCAATACTCAACCATCAATGCTCAATTCTCAATACTCAAAAGAATATGCTGAATTCTCAGTTTTCAATACTCAATCCTCAATCTTCAATCTTCAAGTCTCCATCCACAAACATCTATTCTCATCACTCACCCCTCAACACTCAGTGCTCAATCTTCAATCCTCAATCCTCAATACTCAATCTTCAATCCTCAATACTCAATCTTCAACCCTCAATCCTCAATCCTCAATCCTCAATCCTCAATCGTCAGTCATCATTCCTCAATCTTCAATACTCAATGCTCAATGTTCAATCTTCAAGTCTCCATCCACAAACATCTATTCTCGTCACTCAACCCTCAACCGTCAGTCCTCGTCCTCAATCCTCAACCCTCAATCCTCAGTCCTCAATCTTCAATCATCAATACTCAGTTTTCAATCCTCAATCCTCAATCATCAATCCACAATCGTCAATCCTCAATATTCAATACACAACCCTCAACCATCAATCCTCAATACTCAATCATCAATCCTCAATTCTCAATACTCAATAGAATATCCTGAATTCCCAGTTTTCAATACTCCATCCTCAATCTTCAATCTTCAAGTCTCCATCCACAAACATCAATTCTCATCACTCAACCCTCAACACTCAGTCCTCAATCGTCAATCCTCAATCCTCAATCCTCAATCTTCAATCCTCAATACTCAATCTTCAATCCTCAATCCTCAATCATCAACCCTCAATCCTCAATCCTCACTCATCAATCCTCAATCCCCTGTCCTCAATCTTCAATCCTCAATACTCAATCATCAATCCTCAATCCTCAGTCCACAATCCTCAATCCTCATTTCTCAAACCTCAATCCTCAACCCTCAGTCCTCATCCTCAATCCGCAATCCTAAATCCTCAATCCTCAATATTCAACACACAACCCTCAACCATCGATTCTCAATACTCAACCATCAATCCTCAATTCTCAATACTCAATAGAATATCCTGAATTCTCATGGTTCAATACTCAATCCACAACATTCAATAATCAAATCTCAATCCTCAAACATCAATTCTCAAAACTCAATCCTCAACACTCAGTCCTCTCTCTTCAATCCTCCATCCTCACTCCTCAATCCTCAAGAGTCAATCCTAAATTCTCAATCCTCAAACCTCAATTCTCAGTCCTCAAACCTCAATCCCGATTCCTCAACCCTGAATCCTCAATCCTCAATCCTCAATCCTCAATCCTCAATCCTCAATACTCAACACGCAACCCTCAACCATCAATCCTCAATACTCAACCACCAATACTCAATTCTCGATACTCAATAGAATATCCTGAATTCTCATGTTTCAATACTCAATCCACAATATTCAATAATCAAATCTCAATCCTCAACCATCAATTCTCAACACTCAATCCTCAACACTCAGTCCTCTCTCTTCAATCTTCCACCATCAATACTCTATCCTCAAGCGTCAATCCTCAATCCTCAATCCTCAAGACTCTATCCCCAGTCCTCAAATCTCAATTCCGAATCCTCAATCCTGAATCCTCAATCTTCATACCTCAGTCCGCGACAATCAATTGTCAATCCTCAATCCTCAATAGAATATCCTCAATTCACAGTTTTCGATACTCAATCCCCAAACTTCAATCTTCAAATCTCAATCCACAAACGTCAATTCTCAACACTCAGCCCTCAACACTCAGTCCTCAATCTTCAATCCTCAATCCTCAATGTTCAATCTTCAAGTCTCCATCCACAAACATCTATTCTCATCACTCAACCCTCAACCGTCAGTCCTCGTCCTCAATCCTCAACCCTCAATCCTCAGTCCTCAATCTTCAATCATCAATACTCAGTTTTCAATCCTCAATCCTCAATCATCAATCCACAATCCTCAATCATCAATATTCAACACAAAACCCTCAACCATCAATTCTCAGTACTCAACCATCAATCCTCAATTCTCAATACTCAATAGAATATCCTGAATTCTCAGTTTTCAATACTCAATCCTCAATCCTCAAGAGTCAATCCTAAATCCTCAATCCACAAACATCAATTCTCATCACTGAACCCTCAACACTCAGTCCTCAATTTTCAATTCTTAATCCTCAACCCTCTATCGTCAATCCTAAATCCCCAATCCACTATCAACAATCCTCAATCCTCAATCCTCAATCCCCAATCCTCAGCCCTCAATCCTCAATCCTCAATCCTCAATCTTCAATCCTCAATCCGCAATCCGCAATCTTCAATCATCAATACTCAATCTTCAATCCTCAATCCTCAATCCTAAAATCCTCAATCCCCAATATTCAACACACAACCCTCAACCACCAATACTCAATACTCAACCATCAATGCTCAATTCTCAATACTCAATAGAATATCCTGAATTCTCAGTTCTCAATACGCAATGCTCAATATTCAATATCCATGTCTCCATCCACAACATCTATTCTCATCAGTCAACCCTCAACACTCAGTCCTCAATCTTCAATCCTCAATCCTCTATACTCAAACTTCAATCATCAATACTCAATCTTCAATCCTCAATTGTCAATTCTCAATCCTCAATCCTCAATTCTCAGCCACCAATACTCAGACTTCAATACTCAATCCTCAATCCTCAATCCTCAATCCTCAATTCTCAATCCTCATTCCTCAAACCGCAATCCTCAATCCTCAATTCTCAATCCTCAATCTTCAATCCTCAATCCTCAATCCTCAAACCTCAATCCTCAGTCATGAATACTCCATCTTCAATACTCAATCCAAAATCCTCAATCCTCAATACTCAATCCTCAATCCTCAATCGTCAATCCTGAATCCCCAATCCTCTATCGTCAATCCTCAATCCTCAATCCTCAATCCTCAATCCTCAATCCTCAATCCTCAATCTTCAATCCTCAGTACTCAATCTTCTATCTGCAATACGCAATCCTCAATCCTCAATCCTCAATCCGCAATCCTCAATCTTCAATCCTCAATACTCCATCTTCAATCCTCAATCATCAATCCTAAAATCCTCAACCCTCAATATTCAACACACAACCCTCAACCTTCAATCCTCAATACTCAACCATCAATGCTCAATTCTCAATACTCAATAGAATATGCTGAATTCTCAGTTTTCAATACTCAATCCTCAATCTTCAATCTTCAAGTCTCCATCCACAAACATCTATTCTCATCACTCAACCCTCAACACTCAGTCCTCAATCTTCAATCCTCAATCCTCAATACTCAATCTTCAATCCTCAATACTCAATCTTCAACCCTCAATCCTCAATCCTCAATCCTCAATCCTCAATCCTCAGTCATCAATCCTCAATCTTCAATTCTCAATCCTCAATGTTCAATCTTCAAGTCTCCATCCACAAACATCTATTCTCATCACTCAAACCTCAACCCTCAGTCCTCGTCCTCCATCCTCAATCCTCAATCCTCAATCCTCAATCTTCAATCCTCAATCCTCAACTCTCAATCCTCAGTCTTCAAACCTCAATTCCGAATCCTCAATCCTGAATCCTCAATCTCCATCCCTCAGTCCTCAACAATCTATTGTCAATCCTCAATCCCCAATAGAATATACTCAATTCACAGTTTTCAACACTCAATCCCCAATCTTCAATTTTCAAATCTCAATCCACAAACATCAATGCTCATCACTCAACCCTCAACACTCAGTCCTCAATCTTCAATCCTCAATCCTCAATCCTCAGTCCTCAATACTCAATCCTCAATATTCAAACATCAATCCTCAACCGTCAGTCCTCGTCCTCAATCCTCAACCCTCAATCCTCAGTCCTCAACCTTCAATCATCAATACTCAATTTTCAATCCTCAATCCTCAATCCTCAATCCCCAATCCTCAATCCTCAATATTCAATACACAACCCTCAACCATCAATCCTCAATACTCAATCATCAATCCTCAATTCTCAATACTCAATAGAATATCCTGAATTCTCAGTTTTCTATACTCAATCCTCAATCGTCAATCTTCAAGTCTCCATCCACAAACATCAGTTCTCATCACTCTACACTCAACACTCAGTCCTCAATCGTCAATCCTCAATCCTCAATCCTCAATCTTCAATCCTCAATACTCAATCTTCAATCCTCAATCCTCAATCCTCAATCCTCAATCCTCAATCCTCACTCATCAATCCTCAATCCTCAATCCTCAATCCTCAATCCTCATTCTTCAATCCTCAATCCTCAATCCTCAATCTGCAATCCTCAATACTCAATCCTCAATGCTCAATCGTCAATCCTCAATCCCCAATCCTCTATCGTCAATCCTCAATCCTCAATCCTCAATCCTCAATCCTCAATCATCAATCCTCAATCTTCAATCCTCAGTACTCAATCTTCTGTCTGCAATACTCAATCCTCAATCCTCAATCCTCAATCCGCAATCCTCAATCTTCAATCCTCAATACTCCATCTTCAATCCTCAATCATCAATCCTAAAATCCTCAACCCTCAATATTCAACACACAACCCTCAACCTTCAATCCTCAATACTCAACCATCAATGCTCAATTCTCAATACTCAAAAGAATATGCTGAATTCTCAGTTTTCAATACTCAATCCTCAATCTTCAATCTTCAAGTCTCCATCCACAAACATCTATTCTCATCACTCACCCCTCAACACTCAGTGCTCAATCTTCAATCCTCAATCCTCAATACTCAATCTTCAATCCTCAATACTCAATCTTCAACCCTCAATCCTCAATCCTCAATCCTCAATCCTCAATCGTCAGTCATCATTCCTCAATCTTCAATACTCAATGCTCAATGTTCAATCTTCAAGTCTCCATCCACAAACATCTATTCTCGTCACTCAACCCTCAACCGTCAGTCCTCGTCCTCAATCCTCAACCCTCAATCCTCAGTCCTCAATCTTCAATCATCAATACTCAGTTTTCAATCCTCAATCCTCAATCATCAATCCACAATCGTCAATCCTCAATATTCAATACACAACCCTCAACCATCAATCCTCAATACTCAATCATCAATCCTCAATTCTCAATACTCAATAGAATATCCTGAATTCCCAGTTTTCAATACTCCATCCTCAATCTTCAATCTTCAAGTCTCCATCCACAAACATCAATTCTCATCACTCAACCCTCAACACTCAGTCCTCAATCGTCAATCCTCAATCCTCAATCCTCAATCTTCAATCCTCAATACTCAATCTTCAATCCTCAATCCTCAATCATCAACCCTCAATCCTCAATCCTCACTCATCAATCCTCAATCCCCTGTCCTCAATCTTCAATCCTCAATACTCAATCATCAATCCTCAATCCTCAGTCCACAATCCTCAATCCTCATTTCTCAAACCTCAATCCTCAACCCTCAGTCCTCATCCTCAATCCGCAATCCTAAATCCTCAATCCTCAATATTCAACACACAACCCTCAACCATCGATTCTCAATACTCAACCATCAATCCTCAATTCTCAATACTCAATAGAATATCCTGAATTCTCATGGTTCAATACTCAATCCACAACATTCAATAATCAAATCTCAATCCTCAAACATCAATTCTCAAAACTCAATCCTCAACACTCAGTCCTCTCTCTTCAATCCTCCATCCTCAATCCTCAATCCTCAAGAGTCAATCCTAAATTCTCAATCCTCAAACCTCAATTCTCAGTCCTCAAACCTCAATCCCGATTCCTCAACCCTGAATCCTCAATCCTCAATCCTCAATCCTCAATCCTCAATCCTCAATACTCAACACGCAACCCTCAACCATCAATCCTCAATACTCAACCACCAATACTCAATTCTCGATACTCAATAGAATATCCTGAATTCTCATGTTTCAATACTCAATCCACAATATTCAATAATCAAATCTCAATCCTCAACCATCAATTCTCAATACTCAATCCTCAACACTCAGTCCTCTCTCTTCAATCTTCCACCATCAATACTCTATCCTCAAGCGTCAATCCTCAATCCTCAATCCTCAAGACTCTATCCCCAGTCCTCAAATCTCAATTCCGAATCCTCAATCCTGAATCCTCAATCTTCATACCTCAGTCCGCGACAATCAATTGTCAATCCTCAATCCTCAATAGAATATCCTCAATTCACAGTTTTCGATACTCAATCCCCAAACTTCAATCTTCAAATCTCAATCCACAAACGTCAATTCTCAACACTCAGCCCTCAACACTCAGTCCTCAATCTTCAATCCTCAATCCTCAATGTTCAATCTTCAAGTCTCCATCCACAAACATCTATTCTCATCACTCAACCCTCAACCGTCAGTCCTCGTCCTCAATCCTCAACCCTCAATCCTCAGTCCTCAATCTTCAATCATCAATATTCAGTTTTCAATCCTCAATCCTCAATCATCAATCCACAATCCTCAATCATCAATATTCAACACAAAACCCTCAACCATCAATTCTCAGTACTCAACCATCAATCCTCAATTCTCAATACTCAATAGAATATCCTGAATTCTCAGTTTTCAATACTCAATCCTCAATCCTCAAGAGTCAATCCTAAATCCTCAATCCTCAAACATCAATTCTCAGTCCTCAATCCTCAGTCATCAATCCTCAATCTTCAATTCTCAATCCTCAATGTTCAATCTTCAAGTCTCCATCCACAAACATCTATTCTCATCACTCAAACCTCAACCCTCAGTCCTCGTCCTCCATCCTCAATCCTCAATCCTCAATCCTCAATCTTCAATCCTCAATCCTCAACTCTCAATCCTCAGTCTTCAAACCTCAATTCCGAATCCTCAATCCTGAATCCTCAATCTCCATCCCTCAGTCCTCAACAATCTATTGTCAATCCTCAATCCCCAATAGAATATACTCAATTCACAGTTTTCAACACTCAATCCCCAATCTTCAATTTTCAAATCTCAATCCACAAACATCAATGCTCATCACTCAACCCTCAACACTCAGTCCTCAATCTTCAATCCTCAATCCTCAATCCTCAGTCCTCAATACTCAATCCTCAATATTCAAACATCAATCCTCAACCGTCAGTCCTCGTCCTCAATCCTCAACCCTCAATCCTCAGTCCTCAATCTTCAATCCTCAATACTCAATCTTCAATCCTCAATCCTCAATCCTCAATCCTCAATCCTCAATCCTCACTCATCAATCCTCAATCCTCAATCCTCAATCCTCAATCCTCATTCTTCAATCCTCAATCCTCAATCCTCAATCTGCAATCCTCAATACTCAATCCTCAATGCTCAATCGTCAATCCTCAATCCCCAATCCTCTATCGTCAATCCTCAATCCTCAATCCTCAATCTTCAATCCTCAATCATCAATCCTCAATCTTCAATCCTCAGTACTCAATCTTCTGTCTGCAATACTCAATCCTCAATCCTCAATCCTCAATCCGCAATCCTCAATCTTCAATCCTCAATACTCCATCTTCAATCCTCAATCATCAATCCTAAAATCCTCAACCCTCAATATTCAACACACAACCCTCAACCTTCAATCCTCAATACTCAACCATCAATGCTCAATTCTCAATACTCAAAAGAATATGCTGAATTCTCAGTTTTCAATACTCAATCCTCAATCTTCAATCTTCAAGTCTCCATCCACAAACATCTATTCTCATCACTCACCCCTCAACACTCAGTGCTCAATCTTCAATCCTCAATCCTCAATACTCAATCTTCAATCCTCAATACTCAATCTTCAACCCTCAATCCTCAATCCTCAATCCTCAATCCTCAATCGTCAGTCATCATTCCTCAATCTTCAATACTCAATGCTCAATGTTCAATCTTCAAGTCTCCATCCACAAACATCTATTCTCGTCACTCAACCCTCAACCGTCAGTCCTCGTCCTCAATCCTCAACCCTCAATCCTCAGTCCTCAATCTTCAATCATCAATACTCAGTTTTCAATCCTCAATCCTCAATCATCAATCCACAATCGTCAATCCTCAATATTCAATACACAACCCTCAACCATCAATCCTCAATACTCAATCATCAATCCTCAATTCTCAATACTCAATAGAATATCCTGAATTCCCAGTTTTCAATACTCCATCCTCAATCTTCAATCTTCAAGTCTCCATCCACAAACATCAATTCTCATCACTCAACCCTCAACACTCAGTCCTCAATCGTCAATCCTCAATCCTCAATCCTCAATCTTCAATCCTCAATACTCAATCTTCAATCCTCAATCCTCAATCATCAACCCTCAATCCTCAATCCTCACTCATCAATCCTCAATCCCCTGTCCTCAATCTTCAATCCTCAATACTCAATCATCAATCCTCAATCCTCAGTCCACAATCCTCAATCCTCATTTCTCAAACCTCAATCCTCAACCCTCAGTCCTCATCCTCAATCCGCAATCCTAAATCCTCAATCCTCAATATTCAACACACAACCCTCAACCATCGATTCTCAATACTCAACCATCAATCCTCAATTCTCAATACTCAATAGAATATCCTGAATTCTCATGGTTCAATACTCAATCCACAACATTCAATAATCAAATCTCAATCCTCAAACATCAATTCTCAAAACTCAATCCTCAACACTCAGTCCTCTCTCTTCAATCCTCCATCCTCAATCCTCAATCCTCAAGAGTCAATCCTAAATTCTCAATCCTCAAACCTCAATTCTCAGTCCTCAAACCTCAATCCCGATTCCTCAACCCTGAATCCTCAATCCTCAATCCTCAATCCTCAATCCTCAATCCTCAATACTCAACACGCAACCCTCAACCATCAATCCTCAATACTCAACCACCAATACTCAATTCTCGATACTCAATAGAATATCCTGAATTCTCATGTTTCAATACTCAATCCACAATATTCAATAATCAAATCTCAATCCTCAACCATCAATTCTCAACACTCAATCCTCAACACTCAGTCCTCTCTCTTCAATCTTCCACCATCAATACTCTATCCTCAAGCGTCAATCCTCAATCCTCAATCCTCAAGACTCTATCCCCAGTCCTCAAATCTCAATTCCGAATCCTCAATCCTGAATCCTCAATCTTCATACCTCAGTCCGCGACAATCAATTGTCAATCCTCAATCCTCAATAGAATATCCTCAATTCACAGTTTTCGATACTCAATCCCCAAACTTCAATCTTCAAATCTCAATCCACAAACGTCAATTCTCAACACTCAGCCCTCAACACTCAGTCCTCAATCTTCAATCCTCAATCCTCAATGTTCAATCTTCAAGTCTCCATCCACAAACATCTATTCTCATCACTCAACCCTCAACCGTCAGTCCTCGTCCTCAATCCTCAACCCTCAATCCTCAGTCCTCAATCTTCAATCATCAATACTCAGTTTTCAATCCTCAATCCTCAATCATCAATCCACAATCCTCAATCATCAATATTCAACACAAAACCCTCAACCATCAATTCTCAGTACTCAACCATCAATCCTCAATTCTCAATACTCAATAGAATATCCTGAATTCTCAGTTTTCAATACTCAATCCTCAATCCTCAAGAGTCAATCCTAAATCCTCAATCCTCAAACATCAATTCTCAGTCCTCAAACCTCAATCCCGATTCCTCAATCCTGAATCCTCAATCCTCAGCCCTCAGTCCTCAACAATCAATTGTCAATCCTCTATCCTCAATAGAATATCCTCAATTTACAGTTTTCAATACTCAATCACAATTCTTCAATCTTCAAACCTCAATCCACAAACATCAATTCTCATCACTCAACCCTCAATACTGAGTCCTCAATCATCAATCCTCAATCCTCAATCCTCAATCCTCAATCTTCAATCCTCAATACACAATCTTCAATTCTCAATCCTCAATTCTCAGTCCTCAATACTAAATCCTCAATCGTCAATCCTCAATCCCGAATCCCCAATCTTCAATCCTCAATCCTCAATCCTCAATCCTCAATCCTCAATCTTCAATCCTCAATCCTCAATCCTCAATCCTCAATCCTCAATCCTCAATACTCAACACGCAACCCTCAACCATCAATCCTCAATACTCAACCACCAATACTCAATTCTCGATACTCAATAGAATATCCTGAATTCTCATGTTTCAATACTCAATCCACAATATTCAATAATCAAATCTCAATCCTCAACCATCAATTCTCAACACTCAATCCTCAACACTCAGTCCTCTCTCTTCAATCTTCCACCATCAATACTCTATCCTCAAGCGTCAATCCTCAATCCTCAATCCTCAAGACTCTATCCCCAGTCCTCAAATCTCAATTCCGAATCCTCAATCCTGAATCCTCAATCTTCATCCCTCAGTCCGCGACAATCAATTGTCAATCCTCAACCCTCAATAGAATATCCTCAATTCACAGTTTTCAATACTCAATCCCCAAACTTCAATCTTCAAATCTCAATCCACAAACGTCAATTCTCAACACTCAGCCCTCAACACTCAGTCCTCAATCTTCAATCCTCAATCCTCAATGTTCAATCTTCAAGTCTCCATCCACAAACATCCATTCTCATCACTCAACCCTCAACCGTCAGTCCTCGTCCTTAATCCTCAACCCTCAATCCTCAGTCCTCAATCTTCAATCATCAATACTCAGTTTTCAATCCTCAATCCTCAATCATCAATCCACAATCCTCAATCATCAATATTCAACACAAAACCCTCAACCATTAATCCTCAATACTCAACCATCAATGCTCAACCCTCAATACTCAATAGATTATGCTGAATTCTCAGTTTTCAATACTCAATCCTCAATCTTCAATCTTCAAGTCTCCATCCACAAACATCTGTTCTCATCACTCAACCCTCAACACTCAGTCCTCAACCATCAATCCTCAATCCTCAATACTCGATCTTCAATCCTCAATACTCAATCTTCAATCCTCAATTCTCAATCCTCAATTATCAATCCTCAATCCTCAGTCATCGATCCTCAATCTTCAATACTCAACCCTCAATGTTCAATCTTCAAGTCTCCATCCACAAACATCTATTCTCATCACTCAAACCTCAACCCTCAGTCCTCGTCCTCCATCCTCAATCCTCAATCCTCAATCCCCAATCTTCAGTCCTCAATCCTCAACCCTCAATCCTCTGTCTTCAAACCTCAATTCCGAATCCTCAATCCTGAATCCTCAATCTCCAACCCTCAGTCCTCAACAATCTATTGTCAATCCTCAATCCTCAATAGAATATCCTCAATTCACAGTTTTCAACACTCAATCCCCAATCTTCAATTTCCAAATCTCAATCCACAAACATCAACTCTCATCACTCAACCCTCAACACTGAGTCCTCAATCATCAATCCTCAATCCTCAATCCTCAATCTTCAATCCTCAATACACAATCTTCAATTCTCAATCCTCAATACTCAGTCCTCAATACTAAATCCTCAATCGTCAATCCTCAATCCCGAATCCTCAGTCTTCAATCCTCAATACTCAATCTTCAATCCTCAATCCTCAATCCTCAATCCTCAATCCTCAATCCTCAATCCTCAATCCTCAATACTCAACACACAACCCTCAACCGTCAATCCTCAATACTCAACCACCAATACTCAATTCTCAATACTCAATAGAATATCCTGAATTCTCATGTCTCAATACTCAATCCACAATATTCAATGATCAAATCTCAATCCTCAAACATCAATTCTCAACACTCAATCCTCAACACTCAGTCATCTCTCTTCAATCTTCCACCATCGATCCTCTATCCTCAAGCGTCAATCCTCAATCCTCAATCCTCAAGACTCTATCCTCAGCCCTCAAATCTCAATTCCGAATCCTCAATCCTGAATCCTCAATCTTCATCCCTCAGTCCGCAACAATCAATTGTCAATCCTCCATCCTCAACAGAATATCCTCAATTCACAGTTTTCAATACACAATCCCCAACCTTCAATCTTCAAATCTCAATCCACAAACATCAATTCTCATCACTCAGCCCTCAGCACTCAATCTTCAATCTTCAATCCTCAATCCTCAATCCTCATTCCTCAATCCGCAATCCTCAATCTTCAATCCTCAATACTCAATCTTCAATCCTCAATCCTCAATCCTGAAATCCTCAATCCTCAATATTCAACACACAACCCTCAACCTTCAATCCTCAATACACAACCATCAATCCTCAATTCTCAATACTCAATAGAATATCCTGAATTCTCAGTTTTCAATACTCAATCCTCAATCTTCAATCTTCAACTGTCCATCCACAAACATCAATTCTCATCACTCAACCCTCAACACTCAGTCCTCAATCTTCAATCCTCAATCGTCAATACTCAATCCTGAGTCCTCGGACCTCAATCTTCAATACACAATCCTCAATCCTAAAATCCTCAATCCTCAATATTCAACACTCAACACTCAACCATCAATTCTCAATACTCAACCATCAATGCTCAATTCTCAATACTCAACAGAATATCCTGAATTCTCAGTTTTCAATACTCAATCCCCAATCTTCAATCTTCAAATCTCAATCCACAAACATCAATTCTCATCACTGAACCCTCAACACTCAGTCCTCAATCTTCAATCCTTAATCCTCAACCCTCTATCGTCAATCCTAAATCCCCAATCCACTATCATCAATCCTCAATCCTCAATCCTCAATTCCCAATCCTCAGCCCTCAATCCTCAATCCTCAATCCTCAATCTTCAATCTTCAATCCTCAATCCTCAGTCCTCAATCTTCAATCATCAATACTCAATTTTCAATCCTCAATCCTCAATCCTCAATCCCCAATCCTCAATCCTCAATATTCAATACACAACCCTCAACCATCAATCTTCAATACTCAGTCATCAATCCTCAATTCTCAATACTCAATAGAATATCCTGAATTCTCAGTTTTCAATACTCAATCCTCAATCTTCAATATTCAAGTCTCCATCCACAAACATCAATTCTCATCACTCAACCCTCAACACTCAGTCCTCAATCGTCAATCCTCAATCCTCAATCCTCAATCTTCAATCCTCAATACTCAATCTTCAATCCTCAGTCCTCAATCCTCAATCATCAATCCTCAATCCTCACTCATCAATCCTCAATCCTCAATCCTCAATCCTCAATCTGCAATCCTCAATACTCAATCCTCAATCCTCAATCGTCAATCCTCAAACACCAATCCTCTATCATCAATTCTCAATCCTCAATCCTCAATCCCCGATCCTCAATCCTCAATCGTCAATCCTCAGTCATCAATCCTCAATACTCAATCTTCAATCTTCAATGCTCAATCCTCAATCCTCAATCCTCAATCCGCAATCCTCAATCTTCGATCCTCAATACTCAATCTTCTATCCTCAATCCTCAATCCTAAAGCCCTCAATCCTCAATGTTCAACACACAACCCTCAACCATTAATCCTCAATACTCAACCATCAATGCTCAATTCTCAATACTCAATAGAATATGCTGAATTCTCAGTTTTCAATACTCAATCCTCAATCTTCAACCTTCAAGTCTCCATCCACAAACATCTATTCTCATCACTCAACCCTCAACACTCAGTCCTCAATCTTCAATCCTCTATCCTCAATACCCGATCTTCAATCCTCAATACTCAATCTTCAATCCTCAATCCTCAATCCTCAATTCTCAATCTTCAATCCTCAGTCATCAATCCTCAATCTTCAATACTCAATCCTCAATGTTCAATCTTCAAGTCTACATCCACGAACATCTATTCTCATCACTCAACCCTCAACCCTCAGTCCTCGTCCTCCATCCTCAATCCTCAATCCTCAATCCTCAATCTTCAATCCTCAACACTCATCCCTCAATCCGCAGTCTTCAAACCTCAATTCCGAATCCTCAATCCTGAATCCTCAATCTCCATCCCTCAGTCCGCAACAATCTATTGTCAATCCTCAATCCTCAATAGAATATCCTCAATTCACAGTTTTCAACACTCAATCCCCAATCTTCAATTTTCAAATCTCAATCCACAAACATCAATGCTCATCACTCAACCCTCAACTCTCAGTCCTCAATCTTCAATCCTCACTCCTCAATCCTCAGTCCTCAATCCTCAATCCTCAATATTCAAACATCAATCCTCAACCGTCAGTCCTCGTCCTCAATCCTCAACCCTCAATCCTCAGTCGTCAATCTTCAATCATCAATACTCAATTTTCAATCCTCAATCCTCAATCCTCAATGTTCAATCCTCAATACTCAATCTTCAATACTCAATCCTCAATCCTCAATCCTCAATCTTCAATCCTCAATCCTCGATCCTCAATTTTCAATCCTCAATCCTCAATCTTGAGACCTCAAACATCAATGCTCAACCCTCAGTCCTCGTCCTCAATCCACAACCCTCAATCCTCAATCCTCAATCTTCAATCCTCAATCCTCAATCCTCAATGCTCAATACTCAATCCTCAGTCCTCAGTCCTCAAACATCAATCCTCAACCCTCAGCCCTCATCCTCAATCCTCAATCCTCATCCTCAATCTTCTATCTTCAATCCTCATTACTCAATCTTCAATCCGCAGACCTCAACCATCAATGCTCAATTCTCAATACTCAACAGAATATCCTGAATTCTCAGTTTTCAATCCTCAATCCCCAATCTTCCATTTTCAAATCTCAATCCACAAACATCAATTATCATCACTCAACCCTCAACACTCAGTCCTCAATCTTCAATCCTCAATCCTCAATCCTCAATCGTCAATCCTCAATCCCCAATCCTCTATCATCAATCCTCAATCCTTAATCCTCAATCCTCAATCCTCAATCTTCAATCCTCAATCCGCAATCCTAAAATCCTCAATCCCCAATATTCAACACACAACCCTCAACCACCAATACTCAATACTCAACCATCAATGATCAATTCTCAATACTCAATAGAATATCCTGAATTCTCAGTTTTCAATACGCAATCCTCAATCTTCAATATTCAAGTCTCCATCCACAACATCTATTCTCATCACTCAACCCTCAACACTCAGTCCTCAATCTTCAATCCTCAATCCTCAATCCTCAAACTTCAATCCTCAATACTCAATCTTCAATCCTCAATTGTCAATTCTCGATCCTCAATCCTCAATTCTCAGTCACCAATACTCAGACTTCAATACTCAATCCTCAATCCTCAATCCTCAATCCTCAATTCTCAATCCTCATTCCTCAAACCGCAATCCTCAATCCTCAATCCTCAATCCTCAATCTTCAATCCTCAATCCTCAATCCTCAAACCTCAATCCTCAGTCATGAATACTCCATCTTCAATACTCAATCCAAAATCCTCAATCCTCAAACCTTCAATCCTCAATCCTCATTCCTCAAACCTCAATACTCAACCCTCATTCCTCATCCTCAATTCTCAATTCTCAATCCTCAATCCTCAATTCTCAATCTTCAATCCTCAATAATCAATCTCCAATCCTAGATCCTCAATCCCCAATCCTCAATACTTAATCCTCAATTTTTAATCCTCAATCCCCAGTCCTCAATCTTCAATCCTGAATACTCTATCGTCAATCCTCAATCCTCAATCCTCAATCCTCAATCCTCAATCCTCAATCTTCAATCCTCAATACTCAATCTTCAATCTTCGATCCTCAATCCTCAATCCTCAATCCTCAATCCGCAATCCTCAATCTTCGATCCTCAATACTCAATCTTCTATCCTCAATCCTCAATCCTGAAATCCTCGACCCTCAATATTCAACACACAACCCTCAACCTTCAATCCTCAATACTCAACCGTCAATCCTCAATTCTCAATACTCAATAGAATATCCTGAATTCTCAGTTTTGAGTACTCAATCCTCAATCTTCAATCATCAAGTCTCCATCCACAAACATCAATCCTCACCACTCAACCCTCAATACTCTGCCCTCAGTCTTCAATCCTCAATCCTCAATACTCAATCCTCATTCCTCAAACCTCAATCTTCAATACTCAATCCTCAATCCTAAAACCCTCAATCCTCAATGTTCAACACACAACCCTCAACCATTAATCCTCAATACTCAACCATCAATTCTCAATTCTCAATACTCAATAGAATATGCTGAATTCTCAGTTTTCAATACTCAATCCTCAATCTTCAATCTTCAAGTCTCCATCCACAAACATCTATTCTCATCACTCAACCCTCAACACTCAGTCCTCAATCTTCAATCCTCTATCCTCAATACTCGATCTTCAATCCTCAACACTCAACCCTCAATCCTCAGTCTTCAAACCTCAATTCCGAATACTCAATCCTGAATCCTCAAACTCCATCCCTCAGTCCGCAGCAATCTATTGTCAATCCTCAATCCTCAATAGAATATCCTCAATTCACAGTTTTCAACACTCAATCCCCAATCTTCAATTTTCAAATCTCAATCCACAAACATCAATGCTCATCAATCAGCCCTCAACACTCAGTCCTCAATCTTCAATCCTCACTCCTCAATCCTCTGTCCTCAATCCTCAATTCTCAATATACAAACCTCAATCCTCAACCGTCAGTCCTCGTCCTCAATCCTCAACACTCAATCCTCAGTCCTCAATCTTCAATCATCAATACTCAATTTTCAATCCCCAATCCTCAATCCTCAATCCTCAATCCCCAATCCTCAATCCTCAATATTCAATACACAACCCTCAACCATCAATCCAGAATACTCAGTTATCAATCCTCAATTCTCAATACTCAATAGAATATCCTGAATTCCCAGTTTTCAATACTCAATCCTCAATCTTCAAGTCTCCATCCACAAACATCAATTCTCATCACTCAACCCTCAACACTCAGTTCTCAGTCGTCAATCCTCAATCCTCAATCCTCAATCTTCAATCCTCAATACTCAATCTTCAATCCTCAATCCTCAATCCTCAATCCTCAATCCTCAATCCTCACTCATCAATCCTCAATCCTCAATCCTCAATCCTCAATCTGCAATCCTCAATACTCAATCCTCAATCCTCAATCGTCAATCCTCAAACCCCAATCCTCTATCATCAATACTCAATCTTCAATCCTCAATCCTCAATCCTGGAATCCTCAATCCTCAATATTCAACACACAACCCTCAACCTTCAATCCTCAATACTCAACCATCAGTCCTCAATTCTCAATACTCAATCGTCAGTCTTCAATCCTCGACACTCAATCTTCAATCCGCAATCCTCAATGTTCAATCCTCAATACTCAATCTTCAATCCTCAATCCTCAATCCTCAATCCTCAATCTTCAATCCTCAATCCTCGATCCTCAATTTTCAATCCTCAATCCTCAATCTTGAGACCTCAAACATCAATGCTCAACCCTCAGTCCTCGTCCTCAATCCACAACCCTCAATCCTCAATCCTCAATCTTCAATCCTCAATCCTCAATCCTCAATGCTCAATACTCAATCCTCAGTCCTCAGTCCTCAAACGTCAATCCTCAACCCTCAGCCCTCATCCTCAATCCTCAATCCTCATCCTCAATCTTCTATCTTCAATCCTCAATACTCAATCTTCAATCCGCAGACCTCAACCATCAATGCTCAATTCTCAATACTCAATAGAATATGCTGAATTCTCAGTTTTCAATACTCAATCCTCAATCTTCAATCTTCAAGTCTCCATCCACAAACATCTATTCTCATCACTCAACCCTCAACACTCAGTCCTCAATCATCAATCCTCAATCCTCAATCCTCATTCCTCAATCCGCAATACTCAATCTTCAATCCTCAATACTCAATCTTCAATCCTCAATCCTCAATCCTGAAATCCTCAATCCTCAATATTCAACACACAACCCTCAACCTTCAATCCTCAATACTCAACCATCAATCCTCAATTCTCAATACTCAATAGAATATCCTGAATTCTCAGTTTTCAATACTCAATCCTCAATCTTCAATCTTCAACTCTCCATCCACAAACATCAATTCTCATCACTCAACCCTCAACACTCAGTCCTCAATCTTCAATCCTCAATCCTCAATACTCAATCCAGAGTCCTCGGTCCTCAATCTTCAATACACAATCCTCAATCCTAAAATCCTCAATACTCAATATTCAACACTCAACCCTCAACCATCAATTCTCAATACACAACCATCAATGCTCAATTCTCAATACTCAACAGAATATCCTGAATTCTCAGTTTTCAATACTTAATCCCCAATCTTCAATCTTCAAATCTCAATCCACAAACATCAATTCTCATCACTGAACCCTCAACACTCAGTCCTCAATCTTCAATCCTTAATCCTCAATCCTCTATCGTCAATCCTAAATCCCCAATCCTCTATCATCAATCCTCAATCCTCAATCCTCAATCCCCAATCCTCAGCCCTCAATCTTCAATCCTCAATACTCAATCTTCAATCTTCAAACCTCAATACTCAATCCTCAATCCTCAATCCGCAATCCTCAATCTTCAATCCTCAATACTCAATCTTCAATCCTCAATCCTCAATCCTGGAATCCTCAATCCTCAATATTCAACACACAACCCTCAACCTTCAATCCTCAATACTCAACCATCAGTCCTCAATTCTCAATACTCAATCGTCAGTCTTCAATCCTCGACACTCAATCTTCAATCCGCAATCCTCAATGTTCAATCCTCAATACTCAATCTTCAATCCTCAATCCTCAATCCTCAATCCTCAATCTTCAATCCTCAATCCTCGATCCTCAATTTTCAATCCTCAATCCTCAATCTTGAGACCTCAAACATCAATGCTCAACCCTCAGTCCTCGTCCTCAATCCACAACCCTCAATCCTCAATCCTCAATCTTCAATCCTCAATCCTCAATCCTCAATGCTCAATACTCAATCCTCAGTCCTCAGTCCTCAAACATCAATCCTCAACCCTCAGCCCTCATCCTCAATCCTCAATCCTCATCCTCAATCTTCTATCTTCAATCCTCAATACTCAATCTTCAATCCTCAGACCTCAACCATCAATGCTCAATTCTCAATACTCAACAGAATATCCTGAATTCTCAGTTTTCAATCCTCAATCCCCAATCTTCCATTTTCAAATCTCAATCCACAAACATCAATTATCATCACTCAACCCTCAACACTCAGTCCTCAATCGTCAATCCTCAATCCTCAATCCTCAATCTTCAATCCTCAATACTCAATCTTCAATCCTAAATCCTCAATCCTCAATCCTCAATCCTCAATCCTCACTCATCAATCCTCAATCCTCAATCCTCAATCCTCAATCTGCAATCCTCAATACTCAATCCTCAATCCTCAATCGTCAATCCTCAAACCCCAATCCTCTATCATCAATACTCAATCCTCAATCCTCAATCCTCAATCCTCAATCCTCAATCTTCAATCCTCAATACTCGATCTTCAATCTTCAATCCTCAATCCTCAATCCTCAATCCGCAATCCTCAATCTTCGATCCTCAATACTCAATCTTCTATCCTCAATCCTCAATCCTGAAATCCTCAACCCTCAATATTCAGCACACAACCCTCAACCTTCAATCCTCAATACTCAACCGTCAATCCTCAATTCTCAATACTCAATAGAATATCCTGAATTCTCAGTTTTCAATACTCAATCCTCAACCTTCAATCTTCAAGTCTCCATCCACAAACATCAATTCTCATCACTCAACCCTCAACACTCTGCCCTCAATCTTCAATACTCAATCCTCAATACTCAATCCTCAGTCCTCAGTCCTCAATCTTCAATACTCAATCCTCAATCCTAAAATCCTAAAACCTCAATGTTCAACACACAACCCTCAACCATTAATCCTCAATACTCAACCATCAATGCTCAACGCTCAATACTCAATAGATTATGCTGAATTCTCAGTTTTCAATACTCAATCCTCAATCTTCAATCTTCAAGTCTCCATCCACAAACATCTATTCTCATCACTCAACCCTCAACACTCAGTCCTCAATCATCAATCCTCAATCCTCAATACTCGATCTTCAATCCTCAATACTCAATCTTCAATCCTCAATCCTCAATCCTCAATTCTCAATCCTCAATCCTCAGTCATCGATCCTCAATCTTCAATACTCAACCCTCAATGTTCAATCTTCAAGTCTCCATCCACAAACATCTATTCTCATCACTCAAACCTCAACCCTCAGTCCTCGTCCTCCATCCTCAATCCTCAATCCTCAATCCTCAATCTTCAGTCCTCAATCCTCAACCCTCAATCCTCTGTCTTCAAACCTCAATTCCGAATCCTCAATCCTGAATCCTCAATCTCCAACCCTCAGTCCTCAACAATCTATTGTCAATCCTCAATCCTCAATAGAATATCCTCAATTCACAGTTTTCAACACTCAATCCCCAATCTTCAATTTTCAAATCTCAATCCACAAACATCAATTCTCATCACTCAACCCTCAACACTGAGTCCTCAATCCTCAATCCTCAATCGTCAATCCTCATTCTTCAATCATCAATACCCAAACCTCAATCCTCAATCCTCAATCCTCCATCCTCAATTCTCAATCCTCAATCTTCAATCCTCAATCCTCAATCCTCAATCCTCAATCATCAATACTCAATGTACAATCCTCAATCCTCTATCCTCAGTCATCAATCCTCAATCTTCAATACTCAATCCTCAATCCTCAATCCTCAATCTTCAATCCTCAATCCTCAATACTCAATCTTCGATTCTCAATTCTCAATCCTCAATCCTCAATCCCCAATCCTCGATCGTCAATCCTCAATCCTCAATCCTCAATCCTCAATCCCCAATCCTCAATCATCAATACTCAATCTTCAATCCTCAATGCTCAATCCTCAATACACAATCCTCAATCCTCAGTCCTCAATCCTCAATCATCAAACCTCAAACCTCAATCCTCAACCGTCAGTCCTCGTCCTCAATCCTCTACCGTCAGTCCTCGTCCTCAATCCTCAACCCTCAATCCTCAATCCTCAATCGCCAATCCTCATTCTTCAATCATCAATACCCAATCCTCAATCCTCAATCCTCAATCCTCCATCCTCAATTCTCAATCCTCAATCTTCAATCCTCAATCCTCAGTCCTCAATCCTCAATCATCAATCCTCAATCTTCAATCCTCAATACCCAATCTTCGATTCTCAATCCTCAATCCTCAATACTCAATAGAATAACCTGATTTCTCAGTATTCAATACTCAAACCTCAATCCTCAACCCACAGCCCACATCCTCCGTCCTCAATCCTCAATCCTCAAACCTCAATCTTCAATCCGCAATACCCAATCTTCGATTCTCAATCCTCAATCATCAATCCTCAATCCTCAATCGTCATTCCTCATTCTTCAATCATCAGTACCCAATCCTCAATCCTCAATTCTCAATTCTCAATCCTCAATCCTCAATCCTCAATCGTCATTCCTCATTCTTCAATCATCAGTACCCAATCCTCAATCCTCAATCCTCAATCCTCAATCCTCAATCCTCAGCCCTCATCCTCAATCCTCATTCCTGAATCCTCAATCCTCAATCTTCAATCCTCAATACTAAGCCTCCAATCATCAATCCTCAATACTCAATCCTCAATCCTCAATCCTCAATCATCAATCCTCAATCCTCAATCGTCAATCCTCAATCATCACTCCTCAATCCCCAATTCTGAATCTTCAATCCTCAATCCTCGACCCTCAACCATCAATCCTCAATACTCAATCTTCAATCCTCAATACTCAATCCTCAATATTCAACACACAACCATCAACCATCAATTCTCAATACCCAACCATCAATCCTCAATTCTCAATACTCAATAGAATATCCTGAGTTCTCATGATTCAATACTCAATCCACAATATTCAATAATCAAATCTCGATCCTCAAACATCAATTCTCAATACTCAATCCTGAACACTCGGTCCTCTCTCTTCAATCCTCAATCCTCAATCCACAATCTTCAATCCTCCATACACAATCTTCAATCCTCAATCCTCAGTCATCAATCCTCAATCCTCAATCCTCAGTCATCAACACCCAATCTTCAATACTCAATCCTCAATCCTCAATCCTCAATCCTCATTCCTCAAACCTCAACCCTCAACTCTCAGTCCTCATACTCAATTCTCAATTCTCAATCCTCAATCCTCAATCCTCAACCCTCAATCTTCAACCCTCAATCCTCAGTCCTCAAACCCCAATTCCGAATCCTCAATCCTGAATGCTCAATCTTCATCCCTCAGTCCGCAACAATCAATTATCAATCCTCAATCCTCAATAGAATATCCTCGATTCACAGTTTTCAATACGGAATCCCCAATATACAATTTTCAAATCTCAATCCACAGACATCAATTCTCATCACTCAACCCTCAACACTCAGTCCTCAATCTTCAATCCTCAATCCTCAATCCTCAATCTTCAATCCTCCATACTCAATCGTCAATCCTCAATCCTCAGTCATCAATCCTCAATCCTCTATCCTCAGTCATCAATCCTCAATCTTCAATACTCAATCCTCAATCCTCAATCCTCAATCTTCAATCCTCAATCCTCAATACTCAATCTTCGATTCTCAATTCTCAATCCTCAATCCTCAATCCCCAATCCTCGATCGTCAATCCTCAATCCTCAATCCTCAATCCTCAATCCCCAATCCTCAATCATCAATACTCAATCTTCAATCCTCAATGCTCAATCCTCAATACACAATCCTCAATCCTCAGTCCTCAATCCTCAATCATCAAACCTCAAACCTCAAAACTCAACCGTCAGTCCTCGTCCTCAATCCTCAACCGTCAGTCCTCGTCCTCAATCCTCAACCCTCAATCCTCAATCCTCAATCGTCAATCCTCATTCTTCAATCATCAATACCCAATCCTCAATCCTCAATCCTCAATTCTCCATCCTCAATTCTCAATCCTCAATCTTCAATCCTCAATCCTCAGTCCTCAATCCTCAATCATCAATCCTCAATCTTCAATCCTCAATACCCAATCTTCGATTCTCAATCCTCAATCCTCAATACTCAATAGAATAACCTGATTTCTCAGTATTCAGTACTCAAACCTCAATCCTCAACCCACAGCCCACATCCTCCGTCCTCAATCCTCAATCCTCAAACCTCAATCTTCAATCCGCAATACCCAATCTTCGATTCTCAATCCTCAATCATCAATCCTAATTCCTCAATCCTCATTCTTCAATCTTCAATACCCAATCCTCAATTCCAATCGTCAATCCTCAATCCTCATTTCTCAATCCTCAATCCTCAACCATCAGCCCTCATCCTCCATCCTCAGTACTCAATCCCCTATCCGCAATCTTCAATCCTCAATACTCAATCTTCAATCCTCATTCCTCAATCCTCAATCCTCAATCCTCAATCTTCAATCCTCAATACTCAATCTGCAATCCTCAATCCTCAAACCTCAATCTTCAATCCTCATTCCTCAATCCTCAATACCCAATCCTCAATCCGCAATACTCAATCCACAATCCTCAATATTCAATCATCAATACTCAATCTTCAATCCTCAATCGTCAATCCTCAATACCCAATCTTCAATCCTCAATCCTCAATCCTCAATCCTCAATCCTCAACCATCAATCCTCAATACTCAACCACCAATCCTCAATTCTCAATACTCAATAGAACATCCTGAATACTCATGGTTCAATACGCAATCCACAATATTCAATAATCAAATCTCAAACCTCAAGCATCAATTCTCAACACTCAATCCTCAACACACAGTCCTCTCTCTTCAATCCTACATCCACAACACTCAATCCTCAAGCGTCAATCCTCAATACTCAATACTCCATCCTCAATCCTCAATCTTCAATCCTCAACACTCAATCTTCAATCCTCAATCCTCAATCCTCAATCCTCAATTGTCAATTCTCAATCCTCAATCCTCAATTCTCAGCCACCAATACTCAGACTTCAATACTCAATCCTCAATCCTCAATCCTCAATCCTCAATTCTCAATCCTCATTCCTCAAACCGCAATCCTCAATCCTCAATTCTCAATCCTCAATCTTCAATCCTCAATCCTCAATCCTCAAACCTCAATCCTCAGTCATGAATACTCCATCTTCAATACTCAATCCAAAATCCTCAATCCTCAATACTCAATCCTCAATCCTCAATCGTCAATCCTGAATCCCCAATCCTCTATCGTCAATCCTCAATCCTCAATCCTCAATCCTCAATCCTCAATCCTCAATCCTCAATCTTCAATCCTCAGTACTCAATCTTCTATCTGCAATACGCAATCCTCAATCCTCAATCCTCAATCCGCAATCCTCAATCTTCAATCCTCAATACTCCATCTTCAATCCTCAATCATCAATCCACAATCCTCAATCATCAATATTCAACACAAAACCCTCAACCATTAATCCTCAATACTCAACCATCAATGCTCAACCCTCAATACTCAATAGATTATGCTGAATTCTCAGTTTTCAATACTCAATCCTCAATCTTCAATCTTCAAGTCTCCATCCACAAACATCTGTTCTCATCACTCAACCCTCAACACTCAGTCCTCAACCATCAATCCTCAATCCTCAATACTCGATCTTCAATCCTCAATACTCAATCTTCAATCCTCAATTCTCAATCCTCAATTATCAATCCTCAATCCTCAGTCATCGATCCTCAATCTTCAATACTCAACCCTCAATGTTCAATCTTCAAGTCTCCATCCACAAACATCTATTCTCATCACTCAAACCTCAACCCTCAGTCCTCGTCCTCCATCCTCAATCCTCAATCCTCAATCCCCAATCTTCAGTCCTCAATCCTCAACCCTCAATCCTCTGTCTTCAAACCTCAATTCCGAATCCTCAATCCTGAATCCTCAATCTCCAACCCTCAGTCCTCAACAATCTATTGTCAATCCTCAATCCTCAATAGAATATCCTCAATTCACAGTTTTCAACACTCAATCCCCAATCTTCAATTTCCAAATCTCAATCCACAAACATCAACTCTCATCACTCAACCCTCAACACTGAGTCCTCAATCATCAATCCTCAATCCTCAATCCTCAATCTTCAATCCTCAATACACAATCTTCAATTCTCAATCCTCAATTCTCAGTCCTCAATACTAAATCCTCAATCGTCAATCCTCAATCCCGAATCCTCAGTCTTCAATCCTCAATACTCAATCTTCAATCCTCAATCCTCAATCCTCAATCCTCAATCCTCAATCCTCAATCCTCAATCCTCAATACTCAACACACAACCCTCAACCGTCAATCCTCAATACTCAACCACCAATACTCAATTCTCAATACTCAATAGAATATCCTGAATTCTCATGTCTCAATACTCAATCCACAATATTCAATGATCAAATCTCAATCCTCAAACATCAATTCTCAACACTCAATCCTCAACACTCAGTCATCTCTCTTCAATCTTCCACCATCAATCCTCTATCCTCAAGCGTCAATCCTCAATCCTCAATCCTCAAGACTCTATCCTCAGCCCTCAAATCTCAATTCCGAATCCTCAATCCTGAATCCTCAATCTTCATCCCTCAGTCCGCAACAATCAATTGTCAATCCTCCATCCTCAACAGAATATCCTCAATTCACAGTTTTCAATACACAATCCCCAACCTTCAATCTTCAAATCTCAATCCACAAACATCAATTCTCATCACTCAGCCCTCAGCACTCAATCTTCAATCTTCAATCCTCAATCCTCAATCCTCATTCCTCAATCCGCAATCCTCAATCTTCAATCCTCAATACTCAATCTTCAATCCTCAATCCTCAATCCTGAAATCCTCAATCCTCAATATTCAACACACAACCCTCAACCTTCAATCCTCAATACACAACCATCAATCCTCAATTCTCAATACTCAATAGAATATCCTGAATTCTCAGTTTTCAATACTCAATCCTCAATCTTCAATCTTCAACTGTCCATCCACAAACATCAATTCTCATCACTCAACCCTCAACACTCAGTCCTCAATCTTCAATCCTCAATCGTCAATACTCAATCCTGAGTCCTCGGACCTCAATCTTCAATACACAATCCTCAATCCTAAAATCCTCAATCCTCAATATTCAACACTCAACACTCAACCATCAATTCTCAATACTCAACCATCAATGCTCAATTCTCAATACTCAACAGAATATCCTGAATTCTCAGTTTTCAATACTCAATCCCCAATCTTCAATCTTCAAATCTCAATCCACAAACATCAATTCTCATCACTGAACCCTCAACACTCAGTCCTCAATCTTCAATCCTTAATCCTCAACCCTCTATCGTCAATCCTAAATCCCCAATCCACTATCATCAATCCTCAATCCTCAATCCTCAATTCCCAATCCTCAGCCCTCAATCCTCAATCCTCAATCCTCAATCTTCAATCTTCAATCCTCAATCCTCAGTCCTCAATCTTCAATCATCAATACTCAATTTTCAATCCTCAATCCTCAATCCTCAATCCCCAATCCTCAATCCTCAATATTCAATACACAACCCTCAACCATCAATCTTCAATACTCAGTCATCAATCCTCAATTCTCAATACTCAATAGAATATCCTGAATTCTCAGTTTTCAATACTCAATCCTCAATCTTCAATATTCAAGTCTCCATCCACAAACATCAATTCTCATCACTCAACCCTCAACACTCAGTCCTCAATCGTCAATCCTCAATCCTCAATCCTCAATCTTCAATCCTCAATACTCAATCTTCAATCCTCAGTCCTCAATCCTCAATCCTCAATCCTCAATCCTCACTCATCAATCCTCAATCCTCAATCCTCAATCCTCAATCTGCAATCCTCAATACTCAATCCTCAATCCTCAATCGTCAATCCTCAAACACCAATCCTCTATCATCAATTCTCAATCCTCAATCCTCAATCCCCGATCCTCAATCCTCAATCGTCAATCCTCAGTCATCAATCCTCAATACTCAATCTTCAATCTTCAATGCTCAATCCTCAATCCTCAATACTCAATCCGCAATCCTCAATCTTCGATCCTCAATACTCAATCTTCTATCCTCAATCCTCAATCCTAAAGCCCTCAATCCTCAATGTTCAACACACAACCCTCAACCATTAATCCTCAATACTCAACCATCAATGCTCAATTCTCAATACTCAATAGAATATGCTGAATTCTCAGTTTTCAATACTCAATCCTCAATCTTCAACCTTCAAGTCTCCATCCACAAACATCTATTCTCATCACTCAACCCTCAACACTCAGTCCTCAATCTTCAATCCTCTATCCTCAATACCCGATCTTCAATCCTCAATACTCAATCTTCAATCCTCAATCCTCAATCCTCAATTCTCTATCTTCAATCCTCAGTCATCAATCCTCAATCTTCAATACTCAATCCTCAATGTTCAATCTTCAAGTCTACATCCACGAACATCTATTCTCATCACTCAACCCTCAACCCTCAGTCCTCATCCTCCATCCTCAATCCTCAATCCTCAATCCTCAATCTTCAATCCTCAACACTCATCCCTCAATCCGCAGTCTTCAAACCTCAATTCCGAATCCTCAATCCTGAATCCTCAATCTCCATCCCTCAGTCCGCAACAATCTATTGTCAATCCTCAATCCTCAATAGAATATCCTCAATTCACAGTTTTCAACACTCAATCCCCAATCTTCAATTTTCAAATCTCAATCCACAAACATCAATGCTCATCACTCAACCCTCAACTCTCAGTCCTCAATCTTCAATCCTCACTCCTCAATCCTCAGTCCTCAATCCTCAATCCTCAATATTCAAACATCAATCCTCAACCGTCAGTCCTCGTCCTCAATCCTCAACCCTCAATCCTCAGTCGTCAATCTTCAATCATCAATACTCAATTTTCAATCCTCAATCCTCAATCCTCAATGTTCAATCCTCAATACTCAATCTTCAATACTCAATCCTCAATCCTCAATCCTCAATCTTCAATCCTCAATCCTCGATCCTCAATTTTCAATCCTCAATCCTCAATCTTGAGACCTCAAACATCAATGCTCAACCCTCAGTCCTCGTCCTCAATCCACAACCCTCAATCCTCAATCCTCAATCTTCAATCCTCAATCCTCAATCCTCAATGCTCAATACTCAATCCTCAGTCCTCAGTCCTCAAACATCAATCCTCAACCCTCAGCCCTCATCCTCAATCCTCAATCCTCATCCTCAATCTTCTATCTTCAATCCTCATTACTCAATCTTCAATCCGCAGACCTCAACCATCAATGCTCAATTCTCAATACTCAACAGAATGTCCTGAATTCTCAGTTTTCAATCCTCAATCCCCAATCTTCCATTTTCAAATCTCAATCCACAAACATCAATTATCATCACTCAACCCTCAACACTCAGTCCGCAATCTTCAATCCTCAATCCTCAATCCTCAATCGTCAATCCTCAATCCCCAATCCTCTATCATCAATCCTCAATCCTTAATCCTCAATCCTCAATCCTCAATCTTCAATCCTCAATCCGCAATCCTAAAATCCTCAATCCCCAATATTCAACACACAACCCTCAACCACCAATACTCAATACTCAACCATCAATGATCAATTCTCAATACTCAATAGAATATCCTGAATTCTCAGTTTTCAATACGCAATCCTCAATCTTCAATATTCAAGTCTCCATCCACAACATCTATTCTCATCACTCAACCCTCAACACTCAGTCCTCAATCTTCAATCCTCAATCCTCAATCCTCAAACTTCAATCCTCAATACTCAATCTTCAATCCTCAATTGTCAATTCTCGATCCTCAATCCTCAATTCTCAGTCACCAATACTCAGACTTCAATACTCAATCCTCAATCCTCAATCCTCAATCCTCAATTCTCAATCCTCATTCCTCAAACCGCAATCCTCAATCCTCAATCCTCAATCCTCAATCTTCAATCCTCAATCCTCAATCCTCAAACCTCAATCCTCAGTCATGAATACTCCATCTTCAATACTCAATCCAAAATCCTCAATCCTCAAACCTTCAATCCTCAATCCTCATTCCTCAAACCTCAATACTCAACCCTCATTCCTCATCCTCAATTCTCAATTCTCAATCCTCAATCCTCAATTCTCAATCTTCAATCCTCAATAATCAATCTCCAATCCTAGATCCTCAATCCCCAATCCTCAATACTTAATCCTCAATTTTTAATCCTCAATCCCCAGTCCTCAATCTTCAATCCTGAATACTCTATCGTCAATCCTCAATCCTCAATCCTCAATCCTCAATCCTCAATCCTCAATCTTCAATCCTCAATACTCAATCTTCAATCTTCGATCCTCAATCCTCAATCCTCAATCCTCAATCCGCAATCCTCAATCTTCGATCCTCAATACTCAATCTTCTATCCTCAATCCTCAATCCTGAAATCCTCGACCCTCAATATTCAACACACAACCCTCAACCTTCAATCCTCAATACTCAACCGTCAATCCTCAATTCTCAATACTCAATAGAATATCCTGAATTCTCAGTTTTGAGTACTCAATCCTCAATCTTCAATCATCAAGTCTCCATCCACAAACATCAATCCTCACCACTCAACCCTCAACACTCTGCCCTCAGTCTTCAATCCTCAATCCTCAATACTCAATCCTCATTCCTCAAACCTCAATCTTCAATACTCAATCCTCAATCCTAAAACCCTCAATCCTCAATGTTCAACACACAACCCTCAACCATTAATCCTCAATACTCAACCATCAATTCTCAATTCTCAATACTCAATAGAATATGCTGAATTCTCAGTTTTCAATACTCAATCCTCAATCTTCAATCTTCAAGTCTCCATCCACAAACATCTATTCTCATCACTCAACCCTCAACACTCAGTCCTCAATCTTCAATCCTCTATCCTCAATACTCGATCTTCAATCCTCAACACTCAACCCTCAATCCTCAGTCTTCAAACCTCAATTCCGAATACTCAATCCTGAATCCTCAAACTCCATCCCTCAGTCCGCAGCAATCTATTGTCAATCCTCAATCCTCAATAGAATATCCTCAATTCACAGTTTTCAACACACAATCCCCAATCTTCAATTTTCAAATCTCAATCCACAAACATCAATGCTCATCACTCAACCCTCAACACACAGTCCTCAATCTTCAATCCTCAATCCTCAATCCTCAGTCCTCAATCCTCAATCCTCAATATTCAAACCTCAATCCTCAACCGTCAGTCCTCGTCCTCGCTCCTCAACCCTCAATGCTCAGTCCTCAATCTTCAATCATCAATACTCAATTTTCAATCCTCAATCCTCAATCCTCAATCCCCAATCCTCAATCCTCAATATTCAATACACAACCCTGAACCATCAATCCTCAATACTCAGTCATCAATCCTCAATTCTCAATACTCAATAGAATATCCTGAATTCTCAGTTTTCAATACTCAATGCTCAATATTCAATCTTCAATTCTCCATCCACAAACATCAATTCTCATCACTCAACCCTCAACACTCAGTCCTCAATCGTCAATCCTCAATCCTCAATCCTCAATCTTCAATCCTCAATCCTCAATCTTCAATCCTCAATCCTCAGTCCTCAATCCTCAATCCTCAATCCTCACTCATCAATCCTCAATCCTCAATCCTCAATCCTCAATCTGCAATCCTCAATACTCAATCCTCAATCCTCAATCGTCAATCCTCAAACCCCAATCCTCTATCATCAATACTCAATCCTCAATCCTCAATCCTCAATCCTCAATCCTCAATCTTCAATCCTCAATACTCAATCTTCAATCTTCAATCCTCAATCCTCAATCCTCAATCCGCAATCCTCAACCTTCGATCCTCAATACTCAATCTTCTATCCTCAATCCTCAATCCTGAAATCCTCAACCCTCAATATTCAGCACACAACCCTCAACTTTCTATCCTCAATACTCAACCATTAATGCTCAATTCTCAATACTCAATAGAATACGCTGAATTCTCAGTTTTCAATACTCAATCCTCAATCTTCAATCATCAAGTCTCCATCCACAAACATCTATTCTCATCACTCAACCCTCAACACTCAGTCCTCAATCTTCAATCCTCTATCCTCAATACTCGATCTTCAATCCTCAATACTCAATCTTCAATCCTCAATCCTCAATCCTCAATTCTCAATCTTCAATCCTCAGTCATCAATCCTCAATCTTCAATACTCAATCCTCAATGTTCAATCTTCAAGTCTACATCCACAAACATCTATTCTCATCACTCAACCCTCAACCCTCAGTCCTCGTCCTCCATCCTCAATCCTCAATCCTCAATCCTCAATCTTCAATCCTCAACACTCAACCCTCAATCCTCAGTCTTCAAACCTCAATTCCGAATCCTCAATCCTGAATCCTCAATCTCCATCCTTCAGTCCGCAACAATCTATTGTCAATCCTCAATCCTCAATAGAATATCCTCAATTCACAGTTTTCAACACTCAATCCCCAATCTTCAATTTTCAAATCTCAATCCACAAACATCAATGCTCATCAATCAGCCCTCAACACTCAGTCCTCAATCTTCAATCCTCACTCCTCAATCCTCTGTCCTCAATCCTCAATTCTCAATATACAAACCTCAATCCTCAACCGTCAGTCCTCGTCCTCAATCCTCAACACTCAATCCTCAGTCCTCAATCTTCAATCATCAATACTCAATTTTCAATCCCCAATCCTCAATCCTCAATCCTCAATCCCCAATCCTCAATCCTCAATATTCAATACACAACCCTCAACCATCAATCCAGAATACTCAGTTATCAATCCTCAATTCTCAATACTCAATAGAATATCCTGAATTCCCAGTTTTCAATACTCAATCCTCAATCTTCAAGTCTCCATCCACAAACATCAATTCTCATCACTCAACCCTCAACACTCAGTTCTCAGTCGTCAATCCTCAATCCTCAATCCTCAATCTTCAATCCTCAATACTCAATCTTCAATCCTCAATCCTCAATCCTCAATCCTCAATCCTCAATCCTCACTCATCAATCCTCAATCCTCAATCCTCAATCCTCAATCTGCAATCCTCAATACTCAATCCTCAATCCTCAATCGTCAATCCTCAAACCCCAATCCTCTATCATCAATACTCAATCTTCAATCCTCAATCCTCAATCCTGGAATCCTCAATCCTCAATATTCAACACACAACCCTCAACCTTCAATCCTCAATACTCAACCATCAGTCCTCAATTCTCAATACTCAATCGTCAGTCTTCAATCCTCGACACTCAATCTTCAATCCGCAATCCTCAATGTTCAATCCTCAATACTCAATCTTCAATCCTCAATCCTCAATCCTCAATCCTCAATCTTCAATCCTCAATCCTCGATCCTCAATTTTCAATCCTCAATCCTCAATCTTGAGACCTCAAACATCAATGCTCAACCCTCAGTCCTCGTCCTCAATCCACAACCCTCAATCCTCAATCCTCAATCTTCAATCCTCAATCCTCAATCCTCAATGCTCAATACTCAATCCTCAGTCCTCAGTCCTCAAACGTCAATCCTCAACCCTCAGCCCTCATCCTCAATCCTCAATCCTCATCCTCAATCTTCTATCTTCAATCCTCAATACTCAATCTTCAATCCGCAGACCTCAACCATCAATGCTCAATTCTCAATACTCAATAGAATATGCTGAATTCTCAGTTTTCAATACTCAATCCTCAATCTTCAATCTTCAAGTCTCCATCCACAAACATCTATTCTCATCACTCAACCCTCAACACTCAGTCCTCAATCATCAATCCTCAATCCTCAATCCTCATTCCTCAATCCGCAATACTCAATCTTCAATCCTCAATACTCAATCTTCAATCCTCAATCCTCAATCCTGAAATCCTCAATCCTCAATATTCAACACACAACCCTCAACCTTCAATCCTCAATACTCAACCATCAATCCTCAATTCTCAATACTCAATAGAATATCCTGAATTCTCAGTTTTCAATACTCAATCCTCAATCTTCAATCTTCAACTCTCCATCCACAAACATCAATTCTCATCACTCAACCCTCAACACTCAGTCCTCAATCTTCAATCCTCAATCCTCAATACTCAATCCAGAGTCCTCGGTCCTCAATCTTCAATACACAATCCTCAATCCTAAAATCCTCAATACTCAATATTCAACACTCAACCCTCAACCATCAATTCTCAATACACAACCATCAATGCTCAATTCTCAATACTCAACAGAATATCCTGAATTCTCAGTTTTCAATACTTAATCCCCAATCTTCAATCTTCAAATCTCAATCCACAAACATCAATTCTCATCACTGAACCCTCAACACTCAGTCCTCAATCTTCAATCCTTAATCCTCAATCCTCTATCGTCAATCCTAAATCCCCAATCCTCTATCATCAATCCTCAATCCTCAATCCTCAATCCCCAATCCTCAGCCCTCAATCTTCAATCCTCAATACTCAATCTTCAATCTTCAAACCTCAATACTCAATCCTCAATCCTCAATCCGCAATCCTCAATCTTCAATCCTCAATACTCAATCTTCAATCCTCAATCCTCAATCCTGGAATCCTCAATCCTCAATATTCAACACACAACCCTCAACCTTCAATCCTCAATACTCAACCATCAGTCCTCAATTCTCAATACTCAATCGTCAGTCTTCAATCCTCGACACTCAATCTTCAATCCGCAATCCTCAATGTTCAATCCTCAATACTCAATCTTCAATCCTCAATCCTCAATCCTCAATCCTCAATCTTCAATCCTCAATCCTCGATCCTCAATTTTCAATCCTCAATCCTCAATCTTGAGACCTCAAACATCAATGCTCAACCCTCAGTCCTCGTCCTCAATCCACAACCCTCAATCCTCAATCCTCAATCTTCAATCCTCAATCCTCAATCCTCAATGCTCAATACTCAATCCTCAGTCCTCAGTCCTCAAACATCAATCCTCAACCCTCAGCCCTCATCCTCAATCCTCAATCCTCATCCTCAATCTTCTATCTTCAATCCTCAATACTCAATCTTCAATCCTCAGGCCTCAACCATCAATGCTCAATTCTCAATACTCAACAGAATATCCTGAATTCTCAGTTTTCAATCCTCAATCCCCAATCTTCCATTTTCAAATCTCAATCCACAAACATCAATTATCATCACTCAACCCTCAACACTCAGTCCTCAATCGTCAATCCTCAATCCTCAATCCTCAATCTTCAATCCTCAATACTCAATCTTCAATCCTAAATCCTCAATCCTCAATCCTCAATCCTCAATCCTCACTCATCAATCCTCAATCCTCAATCCTCAATCCTCAATCTGCAATCCTCAATACTCAATCCTCAATCCTCAATCGTCAATCCTCAAACCCCAATCCTCTATCATCAATACTCAATCCTCAATCCTCAATCCTCAATCCTCAATCCTCAATCTTCAATCCTCAATACTCAATCTTCAATCTTCAATCCTCAATCCTCAATCCTCAATCCGCAATCCTCAATCTTCGATCCTCAATACTCAATCTTCTATCCTCAATCCTCAATCCTGAAATCCTCAACCCTCAATATTCAGCACACAACCCTCAACCTTCAATCCTCAATACTCAACCGTCAATCCTCAATTCTCAATACTCAATAGAATATCCTGAATTCTCAGTTTTCAATACTCAATCCTCAACCTTCAATCTTCAAGTCTCCATCCACAAACATCAATTCTCATCACTCAACCCTCAACACTCTGCCCTCAATCTTCAATACTCAATCCTCAATACTCAATCCTCAGTCCTCAGTCCTCAATCTTCAATACTCAATCCTCAATCCTAAAATCCTCAAACCTCAATGTTCAACACACAACCCTCAACCATTAATCCTCAATACTCAACCATCAATGCTCAACGCTCAATACTCAATAGATTATGCTGAATTCTCAGTTTTCAATACTCAATCCTCAATCTTCAATCTTCAAGTCTCCATCCACAAACATCTATTCTCATCACTCAACCCTCAACACTCAGTCCTCAATCATCAATCCTCAATCCTCAATACTCGATCTTCAATCCTCAATACTCAATCTTCAATCCTCAATCCTCAATCCTCAATTCTCAATCCTCAATCCTCAGTCATCGATCCTCAATCTTCAATACTCAACCCTCAATGTTCAATCTTCAAGTCTCCATCCACAAACATCTATTCTCATCACTCAAACCTCAACCCTCAGTCCTCGTCCTCCATCCTCAATCCTCAATCCTCAATCCTCAATCTTCAGTCCTCAATCCTCAACCCTCAATCCTCTGTCTTCAAACCTCAATTCCGAATCCTCAATCCTGAATCCTCAATCTCCAACCCTCAGTCCTCAACAATCTATTGTCAATCCTCAATCCTCAATAGAATATCCTCAATTCACAGTTTTCAACACTCAATCCCCAATCTTCAATTTTCAAATCTCAATCCACAAACATCAATTCTCATCACTCAACCCTCAACACTGAGTCCTCAATCCTCAATCCTCAATCGTCAATCCTCATTCTTCAATCATCAATACCCAAACCTCAATCCTCAATCCTCAATCCTCCATCCTCAATTCTCAATCCTCAATCTTCAATCCTCAATCCTCAATCCTCAATCCTCAATCATCAATACTCAATGTACAATCCTCAATCCTCTATCCTCAGTCATCAATCCTCAATCTTCAATACTCAATCCTCAATCCTCAATCCTCAATCTTCAATCCTCAATCCTCAATACTCAATCTTCGATTCTCAATTCTCAATCCTCAATCCTCAATCCCCAATCCTCGATCGTCAATCCTCAATCCTCAATCCTCAATCCTCAATCCCCAATCCTCAATCATCAATACTCAATCTTCAATCCTCAATGCTCAATCCTCAATACACAATCCTCAATCCTCAGTCCTCAATCCTCAATCATCAAACCTCAAACCTCAATCCTCAACCGTCAGTCCTCGTCCTCAATCCTCTACCGTCAGTCCTCGTCCTCAATCCTCAACCCTCAATCCTCAATCCTCAATCGCCAATCCTCATTCTTCAATCATCAATACCCAATCCTCAATCCTCAATCCTCAATCCTCCATCCTCAATTCTCAATCCTCAATCTTCAATCCTCAATCCTCAGTCCTCAATCCTCAATCATCAATCCTCAATCTTCAATCCTCAATACCCAATCTTCGATTCTCAATCCTCAATCCTCAATACTCAATAGAATAACCTGATTTCTCAGTATTCAATACTCAAACCTCAATCCTCAACCCACAGCCCACATCCTCCGTCCTCAATCCTCAATCCTCAAACCTCAATCTTCAATCCGCAATACCCAATCTTCGATTCTCAATCCTCAATCATCAATCCTCAATCCTCAATCGTCATTCCTCATTCTTCAATCATCAGTACCCAATCCTCAATCCTCAATTCTCAATTCTCAATCCTCAATCCTCAATCCTCAATCGTCATTCCTCATTCTTCAATCATCAGTACCCAATCCTCAATCCTCAATCCTCAATCCTCAATCCTCAATCCTCAGCCCTCATCCTCAATCCTCATTCCTGAATCCTCAATCCTCAATCTTCAATCCTCAATACTAAGCCTCCAATCATCAATCCTCAATACTCAATCCTCAATCCTCAATCCTCAATCATCAATCCTCAATCCTCAATCGTCAATCCTCAATCATCACTCCTCAATCCCCAATTCTGAATCTTCAATCCTCAATCCTCGACCCTCAACCATCAATCCTCAATACTCAATCTTCAATCCTCAATACTCAATCCTCAATATTCAACACACAACCATCAACCATCAATTCTCAATACCCAACCATCAATCCTCAATTCTCAATACTCAATAGAATATCCTGAGTTCTCATGATTCAATACTCAATCCACAATATTCAATAATCAAATCTCGATCCTCAAACATCAATTCTCAATACTCAATCCTGAACACTCGGTCCTCTCTCTTCAATCCTCAATCCTCAATCCACAATCTTCAATCCTCCATACACAATCTTCAATCCTCAATCCTCAGTCATCAATCCTCAATCCTCAATCCTCAGTCATCAACACCCAATCTTCAATACTCAATCCTCAATCCTCAATCCTCAATCCTCATTCCTCAAACCTCAACCCTCAACTCTCAGTCCTCATACTCAATTCTCAATTCTCAATCCTCAATCCTCAATCCTCAACCCTCAATCTTCAACCCTCAATCCTAAGTCCTCAAACCCCAATTCCGAATCCTCAATCCTGAATGCTCAATCTTCATCCCTCAGTCCGCAACAATCAATTATCAATCCTCAATCCTCAATAGAATATCCTCGATTCACAGTTTTCAATACGGAATCCCCAATATACAATTTTCAAATCTCAATCCACAGACATCAATTCTCATCACTCAACCCTCAACACTCAGTCCTCAATCTTCAATCCTCAATCCTCAATCCTCAATCTTCAATCCTCCATACTCAATCTTCAATCCTCAATCCTCAGTCATCAATCCTCAATCCTCTATCCTCAGTCATCAATCCTCAATCTTCAATACTCAATCCTCAATCCTCAATCCTCAATCTTCAATCCTCAATCCTCAATACTCAATCTTCGATTCTCAATTCTCAATCCTCAATCCTCAATCCCCAATCCTCGATCGTCAATCCTCAATCCTCAATCCTCAATCCTCAATCCCCAATCCTCAATCATCAATACTCAATCTTCAGTCCTCAATGCTCAATCCTCAATACACAATCCTCAATCCTCAGTCCTCAATCCTCAATCATCAAACCTCAAACCTCAAAACTCAACCGTCAGTCCTCGTCCTCAATCCTCAACCGTCAGTCCTCGTCCTCAATCCTCAACCCTCAATCCTCAATCCTCAATCGTCAATCCTCATTCTTCAATCATCAATACCCAATCCTCAATCCTCAATCCTCAATTCTCCATCCTCAATTCTCAATCCTCAATCTTCAATCCTCAATCCTCAGTCCTCAATCCTCAATCATCAATCCTCAATCTTCAATCCTCAATACCCAATCTTCGATTCTCAATCCTCAATCCTCAATACTCAATAGAATAACCTGATTTCTCAGTATTCAGTACTCAAACCTCAATCCTCAACCCACAGCCCACATCCTCCGTCCTCAATCCTCAATCCTCAAACCTCAATCTTCAATCCGCAATACCCAATCTTCGATTCTCAATCCTCAATCATCAATCCTAATTCCTCAATCCTCATTCTTCAATCTTCAATACCCAATCCTCAATTCCAATCGTCAATCCTCAATCCTCATTTCTCAATCCTCAATCCTCAACCATCAGCCCTCATCCTCCATCCTCAGTACTCAATCCCCTATCCTCAATCTTCAATCCTCAATACTCAATCTTCAATCCTCATTCCTCAATCCTCAATCCTCAATCCTCAATCTTCAATCCTCAATACTCAATCTGCAATCCTCAATCCTCAAACCTCAATCTTCAATCCTCATTCCTCAATCCTCAATACCCAATCCTCAATCCGCAATACTCAATCCACAATCCTCAATATTCAATCATCAATACTCAATCTTCAATCCTCAATCGTCAATCCTCAATACCCAATCTTCAATCCTCAATCCTCAATCCTCAATCCTCAATCCTCAACCATCAATCCTCAATACTCAACCACCAATCCTCAATTCTCAATACTCAATAGAACATCCTGAATACTCATGGTTCAATACGCAATCCACAATATTCAATAATCAAATCTCAAACCTCAAGCATCAATTCTCAACACTCAATCCTCAACACACAGTCCTCTCTCTTCAATCCTACATCCACAACACTCAATCCTCAAGCGTCAATCCTCAATACTCAATACTCCATCCTCAATCCTCAATCTTCAATCCTCAACACTCAATCTTCAATCCTCAATCCTCAATCCTCAATCCTCAATCCTCATTCTTCAATCCTCAACACCCAATCCTCAATCTTCAATCCTCAATACTCAATCTTCAATCCTCATTCCTCAATCCTCAATCCTCAATCCTCAATCTTCAATCCTCAATACTCAATCTGCAATCCTCAATCCTCAAACCTCAATCTTCAATCCTCATTCCTCAATCCTCAATAGCCAATCCTCAATCCGCAATACTCAATCCTCAATCCTCAATATTCAATCATCAATACTCAATCTTCAATCCTCAATCCTCAATCCTCAATCCTCAATCCTCAATCCTCAGGCATCAATACTCAATCTACTATATTCAATCCTCAATCCTTAATCCTCAATCCACAATACTCAACCTTCAATACTCAATACTCAATCTTCAATCCTCAATCCTCAATCCTCAATTCTCAATCCTCAATCCTTAATCCTGAGACCTCAAACATCAATATTCAACCCTCAGTCCTCGTCCTCAATCCACAACCCTCAATCTTCAGTCCTCAATATTCAATCATCAATATTCAATCTTCAATCCTCAATCCTCAATCCTCAATCCTCAATCCTCAATCCTCAATCCTCAATCTTGAACCCTGAATCCTAAATCCTCAATACTCAATCCTCAATCTTCAATACTCAATACTCAATCTTCAATCCTCAATCCTCAATCCTCAATCCTCAATCCTCAATCTTCAATCCTCAACACTCAATCTTCAATCCTCAATCCTCAATCCTCAATCCTCAATCCTCATTCTTCAATCCTCAATACCCAATCCTCAATCTTCAATCCTCAATCCTCAATCCTCAATCCTAATTCCTCAATCCTCATTCTTCAATCTTCAATACCCAATTCTCAATTCCAATCGTCAATCCTCAATCCTCATTTCTCAATCCTCAATCCTCAACCATCAGCCCTCATCCTCCATCCTCAGTACTCAATCCCCTATCCTCAATCTTCAATCCTCATTACTCAATCTTCAATCCTCATTCCTCAATCCTCAATCCTCAATCCTCAATCTTCAATCCTCAATACTCAATCTGCAATCCTCAATCCTCAAACCTCAATCTTCAATCCTCATTCCTCAATCCTCAAACCTCAATCTTCAATCCTCATTCCTCAATCCTCAATACCCAATCCTCAATCCGCAATACTCAATCCTCAATCCTCAATATTCAATCATCAATACTCAATCTTCAATCCTCAATCGTCAATCCTCAATACCCAATCTTCAATCCTCAATCCTCAATCCTCAATCCTCAATCCTCAATCCTCAATCTTCAATCCTCAATACTCAATCTGCAATCCTCAATCCTCAAACCTCAATCTTCAACTCCCATTCCTCAATCCTCAATACCCAATCCTCAATCCGCAATCCTCAATCCTCAATCCTCAATATTCAATCGTCAATACTCAATCTTCAATCCTCAATCTTCAAGCCTCAATACTCAATCTTCAATCCTCAATCCTCAATCCTCAATCCTCAATCCTCAATCCTCAGGCATCAATACTCAATCTACAATATTCAATCCTCAATCCTTAATCCTCAACCCACAATCCTCGACTTTCAATACTCAATAATCAATCTTCAATCCTCAATCCTCAATACTCAATCCTCAATCCTCAATCCTCAATCCTCAATATTCAATCCTCAATACTCAATCTTCAATCATCAATCCTCAATCCTCAATTCTCAGTCGTCAATCCTCAGTCATCAGTCCTCAATCTTCAATACTCAATCGTCAATCCTTAGTCCTCAATCCTCAATCCTCAATCCTCGTTCCCCAAACCTCAATCCTCAACCCTCAGTCTTCATCCTCAATCCTCAAACCTCAATCCTCAATCCTCAATATTCAATCATCAATACTCAATCTTCAATCCTCAATCCTCAAACCTCATTCCTCAATCCTCATTCTTCAATCCTAAATACCCAATCCTCAATCTTCAATCCTCAGTCCTCAATACTCAATTCTCAATCCTCAATCCTTAATCCTCAGACCTCAAGCACCAATATTGAACCCTCAGTCCTCGTCCTCAATCCACAACCCTCAATCCTCAGTCCTCAATATTCAATCATCAATATTCAATCTTCAATCCTCAATCCTCTATCCTCAATCCTCAATACTCAATCCTCAACCTTCAACCCTGAATCCTCAATCCTCAATACTCAATCCTCAATCTTCAATCCTCAATACTCAATCTTCAATCCTCAATCCTCAATCCTCAATCCTCAATATTCAATCATCAATACTCAATCCTCAATCTTCATCCTCAATTCTCAATCTTCAATCCTCGATCCTCAATCCTCAATCCTCAATCCTCAATCCTCAATCCGCAATATTCAATCCTCAATACTCAATCTTGAATCATCTATCCTCAATCCTCAATTCTCAGTCGTCAATCCTCAGTCATCAATCGTCAATCTTCAATACGCAATCGTCAATCCTTAGTCCGCAATCCTCAATCCTCAATCCTCGTTCCTCGAACCTCAATCCTCAACCCTCAGGCTTCATCCTCAATCCTCAAACCTCAATCGTCAATCCTCAATATTCAATCATCAATACTAAATCTTCAATCCTCAATCCTCAAACCTCAATCCTCAATCCTCATTCTTCAATCCTAAATACCCAATCCTTAATCTTCAATCCTCAATCCTCAATCCTCAATTCTCAATCCTCAATCCTTAATCCTCAGACCTCAAACATCAATATTCAACCCTCAGTCCTCGTCCTCAATCCACAACCCTCAATCCTCAGTCCTCAATCTTCAATCCTCAATCCTCAATCCTCAATCCTCAATACTCAATCCTCAATCTTCAATCCTCAATACCCACTCCTCAATCTTCAATCCTCAATCCTCAACCCTCAATCCTAATTCCTCAATCCTCATTCTTCAATCCTCAATACCCAATCCTCAATTTCAATCCTCAATCCTTAATCCTCAATTCTCAATCCTCAATCCTCAGTCCTCAGTCCTCAAACCGCAAACTTCAACCCTCAGCCCTCATCCTCCATCCTCAATCCTCAATCCTCAATACTCAATCTCCAATCCTCAATTCTCAATCTTCAATCCTCGATCCTGAATCATCAATCCACAATCCTCAATCCTCAGGCATCAATACTCAATATTCAATACTCAATCCTCAATCCTCAATCCTCAATCCTCAATCCTCAATCCTGAATCCTCGATCCTCAATCCTCAATATTCAATCATCAATACTCAATCTTCAACCCTCAATCTTCAATCCTTAATACTCAATCTGCAATCCTCAATCCTCAAACCTCAATCCTCAATCCTCATTCCTCAATCCTCAATACCTAATGTTCAATCCTCAATCCTCAATCCTCAATCCTCAATCCTCAATCCTCAATCATCAATATTCAATCTTCAATACTCAATCTTCAATCACCAATCCTCAATCCTCAATTCTCAGTCGTCAATCCTTAGTCCTCAATCCTCAATCCTCAATCCTCGTTCCTCAAACCTCAATCCTCAACCCTCAGACTTCATCCTCAATCCTCAAACCTCAATCCTCAATCCTCAATATTCAATCATCAATACTCAATCTTCAATCCTCAATCCTAAAACCTCAATCCCCAATCCTCATTCTTCAATCCTAAATACCCAATCCTCAATCCTCAATCCTCAATCCTCATTCTTCAATCCTCAATACCCAATCCTCAATCTTCAATCCTCAAACATCAATCCTCAATTCTCAATCCTCAATCCTCAGTCCTCAGTCGTCGAATCTCAATCCCCGACGCTTAGCACTCATCCTCAACCCTCAGTCCTCAATCCTCAATCCTCAAACCTAAATACTCTACCGTCAGTCCTCGTCCTCAATCCTCAAACCTCAATCCTCAATCCTCAATATTCAATCATCAATACTCAATCTTCAATCCTCAATCCTCAATCCTCTATCCTCAATCCTCAATTCTCAATCCTCAATATTCAGTCATCAATACTCAATCTTCATCCCTCAATCTTCATCCTCAATACTCAATCTTCAATCCTCAATCCTCAATACTCAATCCTCAATCCTCAATATTCAATCCTCAATCCTCAATCCTCAATCCTCAATCCTCAATTCTCAGTCCTCAAACATCAATCCTGAATCCTCAATCCTGAATCCTCAATCTTCAGCCCTCAGTCCTCAACAATCAGTTGTCAATCCTCAAACCTCAATAGAATATCATCAATTCACAGATTTCAATACTCAATACTCAATCTGCAATCTTCAAGTCTCTATCCTCAAACATCAATTCTCATCACTCAACCCTCAACACTCAGTCCCCAATCCTCAATATTCAATCCTCAATCCTCCATCCTCAATCTACAATCCTCAACCTTCAATCTTCAATCTTCAATACTCATTCCTCAATCCTCAATCCCCAATCCTCAATCCTCAATCATCAATCCTCAATCTTCAATACTCAATCCTCAATCCTCAATCCTCAATTCTCAACCATCAATCCTCAATTCTCAATACTCAATAGAATATCCTGAATTCTCAGGATTCAATACTGAAACGACAATCCTCAACCCTCAGCCCTCATCCTCCATCCTCAATCCTCATTTCCCAAACCTCAATGCTCAACCCTCAGTCATCATCCTCAATTCTCAATTCTCAATCCTCAATCCTCAATTCTCAATCCTCAACCGCCAGTCCTCAACCTTCAATCTTCAATACTCAATCGTCAATCCTCAGTCCTCAATCCTCAATCCTCAATATTCAATCATCAATACTCAATCCTCAATCTTCATCCTCAATTCTCAATCTTCAATCCTCGATCCTCAATCCTCAATCCTCAATCCTCAATCCTCAATCCGCAATATTCAATCCTCAATACTCAATCTTCAATCATCTATCCTCAATCCTCAATTCTCAGTCGTCAATCCTCAGTCATCAATCGTCAATCTTCAATACGCAATCGTCAATCCTTAGTCCGCAATCCTCAATCCTCAATCCTCGTTCCTCGAACCTCAATCCTCAACCCTCAGGCTTCATCCTCAATCCTCAAACCTCAATCGTCAATCCTCAATATTCAATCATCAATACTAAATCTTCAATCCTCAATCCTCAAACCTCAATCCTCAATCCTCATTCTTCAATCCTAAATACCCAATCCTTAATCTTCAATCCTCAATCCTCAATCCTCAATTCTCAATCCTCAATCCTTAATCCTCAGACCTCAAACATCAATATTCAACCCTCAGTCCTCGTCCTCAATCCACAACCCTCAATCCTCAGTCCTCAATCTTCAATCCTCAATCCTCAATCCTCAATCCTCAATACTCAATCCTCAATCTTCAATCCTCAATACCCACTCCTCAATCTTCAATCCTCAATCCTCAACCCTCAATCCTAATTCCTCAATCCTCATTCTTCAATCCTCAATACCCAATCCTCAATTTCAATCCTCAATCCTTAATCCTCAATTCTCAATCCTCAATCCTCAGTCCTCAGTCCTCAAACCGCAAACTTCAACCCTCAGCCCTCATCCTCCATCCTCAATCCTCAATCCTCAATACTCAATCTCCAATCCTCAATTCTCAATCTTCAATCCTCGATCCTGAATCATCAATCCACAATCCTCAATCCTCAGGCATCAATACTCAATATTCAATACTCAATCCTCAATCCTCAATCCTCAATCCTCAATCCTCAATCCTCAATCCTGAATCCTCGATCCTCAATCCTCAATATTCAATCATCAATACTCAATCTTCAACCCTCAATCTTCAATCCTCAATACTCAATCTGCAATCCTCAATCCTCAAACCTCAATCCTCAATCCTCATTCCTCAATCCTCAATACCTAATGTTCAATCCTCAATCCTCAATCCTCAATCCTCAATCCTCAATCCTCAATCATCAATATTCAATCTTCAATACTCAATCTTCAATCACCAATCCTCAATCCTCAATTCTCAGTCGTCAATCCTTAGTCCTCAATCCTCAATCCTCAATCCTCGTTCCTCAAACCTCAATCCTCAACCCTCAGACTTCATCCTCAATCCTCAAACCTCAATCCTCAATCCTCAATATTCAATCATCAATACTCAATCTTCAATCCTCAATCCTAAAACCTCAATCCCCAATCCTCATTCTTCAATCCTAAATACCGAATCCTCAATCCTCAATCCTCAATCCTCATTCTTCAATCCTCAATACCCAATCCTCAATCTTCAATCCTCAAACATCAATCCTCAATTCTCAATCCTCAATCCTCAGTCCTCAGTCGTCGAATCTCAATCCCCGACGCTTAGCACTCATCCTCAACCCTCAGTCCTCAATCCTCAATCCTCAAACCTAAATACTCTACCGTCAGTCCTCGTCCTCAATCCTCAAACCTCAATCCTCAATCCTCAATATTCAATCATCAATACTCAATCTTCAATCCTCAATCCTCAATCCTCTATCCTCAATCCTCAATTCTCAATCCTCAATATTCAGTCATCAATACTCAATCTTCATCCCTCAATCTTCATCCTCAATACTCAATCTTCAATCCTCAATCCTCAATACTCAATCCTCAATCCTCAATATTCAATCCTCAATCCTCAATCCTCAATCCTCAATCCTCAATTCTCAGTCCTCAAACATCAATCCTGAATCCTCAATCCTGAATCCTCAATCTTCAGCCCTCAGTCCTCAACAATCAGTTGTCAATCCTCAAACCTCAATAGAATATCATCAATTCACAGATTTCAATACTCAATACTCAATCTGCAATCTTCAAGTCTCTATCCTCAAACATCAATTCTCATCACTCAACCCTCAACACTCAGTCCCCAATCCTCAATATTCAATCCTCAATCCTCCATCCTCAATCTACAATCCTCAACCTTCAATCTTCAATCTTCAATACTCATTCCTCAATCCTCAATCCCCAATCCTCAATCCTCAATCATCAATCCTCAATCTTCAATACTCAATCCTCAATCCTCAATCCTCAATTCTCAACCATCAATCCTCAATTCTCAATACTCAATAGAATATCCTGAATTCTCAGGATTCAATACTGAAACGACAATCCTCAACCCTCAGCCCTCATCCTCCATCCTCAATCCTCATTTCCCAAACCTCAATGCTCAACCCTCAGTCATCATCCTCAATTCTCAATTCTCAATCCTCAATCCTCAATTCTCAATCCTCAACCGCCAGTCCTCAACCTTCAATCTTCAATACTCAATCGTCAATCCTCAGTCCTCAATCCTCAATACTCAAACCTCGTTCCTCAAACCTCAATCCTCAACCCTCAGTCCTCAACCCTCGGTCCTCATCCTCAATTCTCAATTCTCAATCCTCAATCCTCAATCCTCAATCCTCATTCTTCAATCCTCAATACCCAATCCTCAATCTTCAGCCCTCAGTCCTCAATCACCAATTCTCTATCCTCAATCCTCAATCCTCAGTTCTCAATCCTCAATCCCCAATCCTCAGACCTCAAACATCAATACTCAACCCTCAGTCCTCGTCCTCAATCCACAACCCTCAATCCTCAATCCTCAATCTTCAATCATCAATATTCAATCTTCAGTCCTCAATCCTCAATCCTCAATCCTCAATCCTCAGTCCTTAATCCTCAATCTTCAATCCTCAACCGCCAGTCCTCAATCTTCAATCCTCTATGCTCAATCGTCAATCCTCAAGCCTCAGTCCTCAGTCGTCAATCCTCGATCCTCAAACCTCAATCCTCAACCGTCAGTCCTCGTCCTCAATCCTCAACCCTCAATCCTCAATCCTCAATCTTCAATCATCAATACTCAATCTTCAATCTTCAATACTCAATCCTCAATCGTCAATCCTCAATCCCCAATCCTCAATCTTCAATGCTCAATCCTCAATCCTCAATACTCAATCCTCAATCCTCAATCTTCAATCCCCAATACTCAATCTTCAATCCTCAATCCTCAATCCGCAATCCTCAATCCTCAATCCTCAATCCTCAATCCTCAATCTTCAACCCTCAATACTCAATCTGCAATCCTCAATCCTCAGTCCGCAATCCTCAATCCTCATTCTTCAATCCTCAATACCCAATCCTCAATCTTCAGCCCTCAGTCCTCAATCACCAATTCTCTATCCTCAATCCTCAATCCTCAGTTCTCAATCCTCAATCCCCAATCCTCAGACCTCAAACATCAATACTCAACCCTCAGTCCTCGTCCTCAATCCACAACCCTCAATCCTCAATCCTCAATCTTCAATCATCAATATTCAATCTTCAGTCCTCAATCCTCAATCCTCAATCCTCAATCCTCAGTCCTTAATCCTCAATCTTCAATCCTCAACCGCCAGTCCTCAATCTTCAATCCTCTATGCTCAATCGTCAATCCTCAAGCCTCAGTCCTCAGTCGTCAATCCTCGATCCTCAAACCTCAATCCTCAACCGTCAGTCCTCGTCCTCAATCCTCAACCCTCAATCCTCAATCCTCAATCTTCAATCATCAATACTCAATCTTCAATCTTCAATACTCAATCCTCAATCGTCAATCCTCAATCCCCAATCCTCAATCTTCAATGCTCAATCCTCAAACCTCAATACTCAATCCTCAATCCTCAATCTTCAATCCCCAATACTCAATCTTCAATCCTCAATCCTCAATCCGCAATCCTCAATCCTCAATCCTCAATCCTCAATCCTCAATCTTCAACCCTCAATACTCAATCTGCAATCCTCAATCCTCAGTCCTCAATCCTCAATCCTCATTCTTCAATCCTCAATACCCAATCCTCAATCTTCAGCCCTCAGTCCTCAATCACCAATTCTCTATCCTCAATCCTCAATCCTCAGTTCTCAATCCTCAATCCCCAATCCTCAGACCTCAAACATCAATACTCAACCCTCAGTCCTCGTCCTCAATCCACAACCCTCAATCCTCAATCCTCAATCTTCAATCATCAATATTCAATCTTCAGTCCTCAATCCTCAATCCTCAATCCTCAATCCTCAATCCTCAATGTTCAATCCGCAATACCCAATCCTCAATCCTCGATCCTCAATCCTCAATAGAATTACATCAATTCACAGATTTCAATACACAATACCCAATCTGCAATCTTCAAGTCTCTATCCTCAAACATCAATTATCATCACTCAATCCTCAATACTCAATCCTCATTCCTCAATCCTCAATCTTCAGTCTTCAATCCTCAATCCTCAAGCCTCAGTCCTCAATCCTCAATTCTCAATCCCCAAACCTCAATCCTCAACCGTCAGTCCTCGTCCTCAATCCTCAACCCTCAATCCTCAATCCTCAATCTTCAATCATCAATAATCAATCTTCAATCCTCAATCATCAATCCTCGATCCTCAATCTTCAATCCTCAATATTCTACACTCAACACTCAACCATCAATCCTCAATACTCAATACTCAATAGAATATCCTGAATTCTCAGGATTCAATACTGAAACCACAATCCTCAACCCTCAGCCCTCATCCTCCATCCTCAATCCTCATTTCCCAAACCTCAATCCTCAACCCTCAGTCCTCATCCTCAATTCTCAATTCTCAATCCTCAATCCTCAATTCTCAATCCTCAACCGCCAGTCCTCAACTTTCAATCTTCAATACTCAATCGTCAATCCTCAGTCCTCAATCCTCAATACTCAAACCTCGTTCCTCAAACCTCAATCCTCAACACTCAGTCCTCAACCCTCGGTCCTCATCCTCAATTCTCAATTCTCAATCCTCAATCCTCAATCCTCAATCTTCAATCCCCAACAATCAATCTCCAATCCTAGATCCTCAATCCCCAATCCTCAGTACTTAATCCTCAATCTTCAATCCTCAACCGCCAGTCCTCAATCTTCAATCATCTATGCTCAATCGTCAATCCTCAAGCCTCAGTCCTCAGTCCTCAATCCTCGATCCTCAAACCTCAATCCTCAACCGTCAGTCCTCGTCCTCAATCCTCAACCCTCAATCCTCAATCCTCAATCTTCAATCATCAATACTCAATCTTCAATCCTCAATACTCAATCCTCAATCGTCAATCCTCAATCCCCAATCCTCAATCTTCAATGCTCAATCCTCAATCCTCAATACTCAATCCTCAATCCTCAATCTTCAATCCCCAATACTCAATCTTCAATCCTCAATCCTCAATCCTCAATCCTCAATCCTCAATACTCAATCCTCAATCCTCAATCTTCAATCCCCAATACTCAATCTTCAATCCTCAATCCTCAATTCTCAATACTCAATACTCAATCCTCATTCTTCAATCCTCAGTCCCCAATTCTGAATCCTCAATCCTCAATGTTCAATCCTCAATTCTCAATCCTCAATCCTCAATCCTCAATAATCAATCCCCCATCCTAGACCCTCAATCTCCAATAGTCTATCATTAATCCTCAATATTCAATCCTCTATCCCCAGTCCTCAATCTTCAATCCCCAAAGCTCAATAATCAATCCTCAATCCTCAATCCTCAATCCTCAATCCTCAATGTTCAATCCGCAATACCCAATCCTCAATCCTCGATCCTCAATCCTCAATACTCAATCCTCAATCATTAATCCTCAATCTTCAATACTCAATCCTCAATCCTCAAACCTCAATTCTCAATACTCAACCATCAATCCTCAATTCTCAATGCTCAATAGAATATCTTGAATTCTCAGGATTCTATACTCATACCTCAATCCTCAACCCTCAGCCCTCATTCTTAATCCTCAATACTCAATCATCAATCCTCAATATTCAATCCTCTATACTCAATCTTCAATCCTCAATCCTCAATCCTCAATCCTCAATCCCCAATCCTCATTCTTCAATCCTCAATCCTCAACCTTCAACACTCAATCCTCATTCCTCAATCCTCAATCCTCAATCTTGAATCCTCAATATTCAATCTTCAATCCTCAATCCTCAATTCTCAATACTCAATACTCAATCCTCATTCTTCAATCCTCAGTCCTCAATTCTGAATCCTCAATCCTCAATGTTCAATCCTCAATTCTCAATCCTCAATCCTCAATCCTCAATAATCAATCCCCTATCCTAGACCCTCAATCTCCAATAGTCTATCATTAATTCTCAATATTCAATCCTCTATCCCCAGTCCTCAATATTCAATCCCCAAAGCTCAATAATCAATCCTCAATCCTCAGTCTTCAATCCTCAATCCTCAATCCTCAGTCCTCAATCCTCAATCCTCAATACTCAAATCTCAATCTTCAACCGTCTGTCCTCGTCCACAATCCTCAACCCTGAATACTCAATCCTCAATCTTCAATCCTCAATACACAATCTTCAGTCTTCAATCCTCAATCCTCAGTACTCAATCATCAATCCTCAATTCTCAATACTCAATAGAATATCCTGAATTCCCTGCTTTCAATACTCAATCCTCAATCTTCAATCTTCAAGTCTCCATCCACAAACATCAATTCTCATCACTCAACCCTCAACATTCAGTCCTCAATCTTCAATCCTCAATCCTCAATACTCAATCTTCGATTCTCAATTCTCAATCCTCAATCCTCAACCCCAATCCTCGATCGTCAATCCTCAATCGTCAATCCTTAATCCTCAATCCTCAATCCTCAATCATCAATACTCAATCTTCAATCCTCAATCCTCAATCCTCAATCCTCGATCCTCAATCATCAGTCATGAATACTCAATCTTCAATACTCAATCCTCAATCCTCAATCCTCAATCCTCAATCCTCAATCCTCAATCCTCAATCCTCATTCCTGAAACCTCAATCATCAACCTTCATTCCTCATCCTCAATTCTCAATTCCCAATCCTCAATCCTCAATCCTCAATATTCAATCCTGAATAATCAATCTCCAATCCTAGATAATCAATCCCCAATCCTCAATCTTTAATCCTCAGTCTTCAATCCTCAATCCCCAGTCCTCAATCTTCAATCCTCAATGCTCAATCCTCAATACTCAATCCTCAATCCTCAGTCCTCAATCCTCAATCATCAAACCTCAAACCTCAATCCTCAACCGTCAGTGCTCGTCCTCAATCCTCAACCGTCAGTCCTCGTCCTCAATCCTCGACCCTCAATCCTCAATTCTCAATTCACAATCCTCAATCCTCAATCCTCAATCCTCAATCGTCAATCCTCATTCTTCAATCATCAATACCCAAACCTCAATCCTCAATCCTCAATCCTCCATCCTCAATTCTCAATCCTCAATCTTCAATCCTCAATCCTCAATCCTCAATCATCAATACTCAATGTACAATCCTCAATACTCTATCCTCAATCGTCAATCCTCATTCTTCAATCATCAATACCCAATCCTCAATCCTCAATACTCAATCCTCCATCCTCAATTCTCAATCCTCAATCCTCAGTCCTCAGTCCTCAAACCTCAATCCTCAACCCTCAGCCCTCATTCTCAGTCCTCAATCCTGAATCCTCAGTCCTCAACCTTCAAACCTCAATACTCAGATCTCAATCATCAAACCTCAATTCTTAATCCTCAATCCTCAATCCTCAATCATCAATCCTCAATCCTCAATCATCAATCCTCAATCCTCATTCCTCAAACCTCAATCCTCAGCCGTCAGTCCTCATCTTCAATTCTCAATTCTCAATCCTCAATCCTCAATCCTCAATCCTCAATCTTCAATCATGAATAATCAATCTCCAATCCTAGATACTCAATCCCCAATCCTCAATCTTTAATCCTCAATCTTCAATCCACAATCCCCAGTCCTCAATCTTCAATCCTCAATGCTCAATCCTCAATACTCAATCCTCAATCCCCAGTCCTCAATCCTCAATCATCAACCTTCAATTGTCAATACTCAATCTTCAATCCGCAATACTCAATCCTCAATCGTCAATTCTCATTCTTCAATCCTCAATACCCAATCCTCAATCCTCAATCCTCAATCCTCAATCCTCCATCCTCAATTCTCAATCCTCAATCCCCTGTCCTCGGTCCTCAAACATCAACCCTCAACCCTCAGCCCTCATCCTCAATCCTCAATCCTGAATCCTCAATCCTCAATCCTCAGTCATCAATCCTCAATCTTCAATACTCAATCCTCAATCCTCAATCCTGAATCCTCAATCCTCAATCCTCATTCCTCAAACCTCAATCCCCAACCCTCAGTCCTCATCCTCAATTCTCAATTCTCAATCCTCAATCCTCAATCCTCAATAATCAATCCCATATCCTAGACCCTCAATCTCCAATACTCTATCATTAATCTTCAATATTCAATCCTCTATCCCCAGTCCTCAATCTTCAATCCCCAAAGCTCAATAATCAATCCTCAATCCTCAGTCTTCAATCCTCAATCCTCAGTCCTCAATCCTCAATCCTCAATACTCAAACCTCAATCCCCAACCGTCTGTACTCGTCCTCAATCCTCAACCCTGAATCCTCAATGCTCAATCTTCAATCCTCAATACTCAATCTTCAATCCTCAATCCTCAATCCTCAATACTCAATCATCAATCCTCAATTCTCAATACTCAATGGGATATACTGAATTCCCTGCTTTCAATACTCAATCCTCAATATTCAATCTTCAAGTCTCCATCCACAAACATCAATTCTCATCACTCAACCCTCAACATTCAGTCCTCAATCTTCAATCCTCAATCCTCAATACTCAATCTTCGATTCTCAATTCTCAATCCTCAATCCTCAATCCCCAATCCTCGATCGTCAATCCTCAATCGTCAATCCTTAATCCTCAATCCTCAATCCTCAATCATCAATACTCAATCTTCAATCCTCAATCCTCAATCCTCAATCCTCGATCCTCAATCATCAGTCATGAATACTCAATCTTCAATACTCAATCCTCAATCCTCAATCCTCAATCCTCAATCCTCAATCCTCAATCCTCAATCCTCATTCCTGAAACCTCAATCATCAACCGTCATTCCTCATCCTCAATTCTCAATTCTCAATCCTCAATCCTCAATCCTCAATATTCAATCCTGAATAATCAATCTCCAATCCTAGATAATCAATCCCCAATCCTCAATCTTTAATCCTCAGTCTTCAATCCTCAATCCCCAGTCCTCAATCTTCAATCCTCAATGCTCAATCCTCAATACTCAATCCTCAATCGTCAGTCTTCAATCCTCAATCATCAAACCTCAAACCTCAATCCTCAACCGTCAGTCCTCGACCTCAATCCTCAACCGTCAGTCCTCGTCCTCAATCCTCGACCCTCAATCCTCAATTCTCAATTCTCAATCCTCAATCCTCAATCGTCAATCCTCATTCTTCAATCATCAATACCCAATCCTCAATCTTCAATCCTCAATCCTCAATACTCAATTCTCAATCCTCAATCCTTAATCCTCAGACCTCAAGCACCAATATTGAACCCTCAGTCCTCGTCCTCAATCCACAACCCTCAATCCTCAGTCCTCAATATTCAATCATCAATATTCAATCTTCAATCCTCAATCCTCAATCCTCAATCCTCAATACTCAATCCTCAACCTTCAACCCTGAATCCTCAATCCTCAATACTCAATCCTCAATCTTCAATCCTCAATACTCAATCTTCAATCCTCAATCCTCAATCCTCAATCCTCAATATTCAATCATCAATACTCAATCCTCAATCTTCAATCCTCAATTCTCAATCTTCAATCCTCGATCCTCAATCCTCAATCCTCAATCCTCAATCCTCAATCCGCAATATTCAATCCTCAATACTCAATCTTCAATCATCTATCCTCAATCCTCAATTCTCAGTCGTCAATCCTCAGTCATCAATCCTCAATCTTCAATACGCAATCGTCAATCCTTAGTCCGCAATCCTCAATCCTCAATCCTCGTTCCTCGAACCTCAATCCTCAACCCTCAGACTTCATCCTCAATCCTCAAACCTCAATCCTCAATCCTCAATATTCAATCATCAATACTCAATCTTCAATCCTCAATCCTAAAACCTCAATCCCCAATCCTCATTCTTCAATCCTAAATACCCAATCCTCAATCTTCAATCCTCAATCCTCAATACTCAATTCTCAATCCTAAATCCTTAATCCTCTGACCTCAAACGTCAATATTCAACCCTCAGTCCTCGTCCTCAATCCACAACCCTCAATCCTCAGTCCTCAATATTCAATCATCAATATTCTATCTTCAATCCTCAATCCTCAATCCTCAATCCTCAATCCTCAATCCTCAATCCTCAATCCTCAATCCTCATTCTTCAATCCTCAATACCCAATCCTCAATCTTCAATCCTCAAACATCAATCCTCAATTCTCAATCCTCAATCCTCAGTCCTGAGTCGTCGAATCTCAATCCCCGACGCTTAGCACTCATCCTCAACCCTCAGTCCTCAATCCTCAATCCTCAAACCTAAATACTCTACCGTCAGTCCTCGTCCTCAATCCTCAAACCTCAATCCTCAATCCTCAATATTCAATCATCAATACTCAATCTTCAATCCTCAATCCTCAATCCTCTATCCTCAATCCTCAATCCTCAATCCTCAATATTCAATCATCAATACTCAATCTTCAACCCTCAATCTTCAATCCTCAATACTCAATCTTCAATCCTCAATCCTCAATCCTCAATCCTCAATCCTCAATCCTCAGGCATCAATACTCAATCTACAATATTCAATCCTCAATCCTTAATCCTCAATTCTCAATCCTCAATCCTCAGTCCTCAGTCCTCAAACCGCAATCCTCAACCCTCAGCCCTCATCCTCCATCCTCAATCCTCAATCCTCAATCCTCAATCCTCAATCCTCAATCTTCAATCCTCAACACTAATCTTCAATCCTCAATCCCCAATCCTCAATCCTCAATCCTCACTCTTCAACCCTCAATACCCAATCCTCAATCTTCAATCCTCAATCCTCAATCCTCAATCCTAATTCCTCAATCCTCATTCCACAATCCTCAATACCCAATCCTAAATTTCAATCCTCAATCCTCAATCCTCATTTCTCAATCCTCAATCCTCAACCCTCAGCCCTCATCCTCCATCCTCACTACTCAATCCTCTATCCTCATTCTTCAATCCTCAATCCTCAATCCTCAATCCTCAATATTCAATCATCAATACTCAATCCTCAATCTTCAATCCTCAATTCTCAATCTTCAATCCTCGATCCTCAATCCTCAATCCTCAATCCTCAATCCTCAATCCGCAATATTCAATCCTCAATACTCAATCTTCAATCATCTATCCTCAATCCTCAATTCTCAGTCGTCAATCCTCAGTCATCAATCCTCAATCTTCAATACGCAATCGTCAATCCTTAGTCCGCAATCCTCAATCCTCAATCCTCGTTCCTCGAACCTCAATCCTCAACCCTCAGACTTCATCCTCAATCCTCAAACCTCAATCCTCAATCCTCAATATTCAATCATCAATACTCAATCTTCAATCCTCAATCCTAAAACCTCAATCCCCAATCCTCATTCTTCAATCCTAAATACCCAATCCTCAATCTTCAATCCTCAATCCTCAATACTCAATTCTCAATCCTAAATCCTTAATCCTCTGACCTCAGACGTCAATATTCAACCCTCAGTCCTCGTCCTCAATCCACAACCCTCAATCCTCAGTCCTCAATATTCAATCATCAATATTCTATCTTCAATCCTCAATCCTCAATCCTCAATCCTCAATCCTCAATCCTCAATCCTCAATCCTCAATCCTCATTCTTCAATCCTCAATACCCAATCCTCAATCTTCAATCCTCAAACATCAATCCTCAATTCTCAATCCTCAATCCTCAGTCCTGAGTCGTCGAATCTCAATCCCCGACGCTTAGCACTCATCCTCAACCCTCAGTCCTCAATCCTCAATCCTCAAACCTAAATACTCTACCGTCAGTCCTCGTCCTCAATCCTCAAACCTCAATCCTCAATCCTCAATATTCAATCATCAATACTCAATCTTCAATCCTCAATCCTCAATCCTCTATCCTCAATCCTCAATCCTCAATCCTCAATATTCAATCATCAATACTCAATCTTCAACCCTCAATCTTCAATCCTCAATACTCAATCTTCAATCCTCAATCCTCAATCCTCAATCCTCAATCCTCAATCCTCAGGCATCAATACTCAATCTACAATATTCAATCCTCAATCCTTAATCCTCAATTCTCAATCCTCAATCCTCAGTCCTCAGTCCTCAAACCGCAATCCTCAACCCTCAGCCCTCATCCTCCATCCTCAATCCTCAATCCTCAATCCTCAATCCTCAATCCTCAATCTTCAATCCTCAACACTAATCTTCAATCCTCAATCCCCAATCCTCAATCCTCAATCCTCACTCTTCAACCCTCAATACCCAATCCTCAATCTTCAATCCTCAATCCTCAATCCTCAATCCTAATTCCTCAATCCTCATTCCACAATCCTCAATACCCAATCCTAAATTTCAATCCTCAATCCTCAATCCTCATTTCTCAATCCTCAATCCTCAACCCTCAGCCCTCATCCTCCATCCTCACTACTCAATCCTCTATCCTCATTCTTCAATCCTCAATCCTCAATCCTCAATCCTCAATATTCAATCATCAATACTCAATCCTCTATCTTCAATCCTCAATTCTCAATCTTCAATCCTCGATCCTCAATCCTCAATCCTCAATCCTCAATCCTCAATCCGCAATATTCAATCCTCAATACTCAATCTTCAATCATCTATCCTCAATCCTCAATTCTCAGTCGTCAATCCTCAGTCATCAATCCTCAATCTTCAATACGCAATCGTCAATCCTTAGTCCGCAATCCTCAATCCTCAATCCTCGTTCCTCGAACCTCAATCCTCAACCCTCAGACTTCATCCTCAATCCTCAAACCTCAATCCTCAATCCTCAATATTCAATCATCAATACTCAATCTTCAATCCTCAATCCTAAAACCTCAATCCCCAATCCTCATTCTTCAATCCTAAATACCCAATCCTCAATCTTCAATCCTCAATCCTCAATACTCAATTCTCAATCCTAAATCCTTAATCCTCTGACCTCAGACGTCAATATTCAACCCTCAGTCCTCGTCCTCAATCCACAACCCTCAATCCTTAGTCCTCAATATTCAATCATCAATATTCTATCTTCAATCCTCAATCCTCAATCCTCAATCCTCAATCCTCAATCCTCAATCCTCAATCCTCAATCCTCATTCTTCAATCCTCAATACCCAATCCTCAATCTTCAATCCTCAAACATCAATCCTCAATTCTCAATCCTCAATCCTCAGTCCTGAGTCGTCGAATCTCAATCCCCGACGCTTAGCACTCATCCTCAACCCTCAGTCCTCAATCCTCAATCCTCAAACCTAAATACTCTACCGTCAGTCCTCGTCCTCAATCCTCAAACCTCAATCCTCAATCCTCAATATTCAATCATCAATACTCAATCTTCAATCCTCAATCCTCAATCCTCTATCCTCAATCCTCAATCCTCAATCCTCAATATTCAATCATCAATACTCAATCTTCAACCCTCAATCTTCAATCCTCAATACTCAATCTTCAATCCTCAATCCTCAATCCTCAATCCTCAATCCTCAATCCTCAGGCATCAATACTCAATCTACAATATTCAATCCTCAATCCTTAATCCTCAATTCTCAATCCTCAATCCTCAGTCCTCAGTCCTCAAACCGCAATCCTCAACCCTCAGCCCTCATCCTCCATCCTCAATCCTCAATCCTCAATCCTCAATCCTCAATCCTCAATCTTCAATCCTCAACACTAATCTTCAATCCTCAATCCCCAATCCTCAATCCTCAATCCTCACTCTTCAACCCTCAATACCCAATCCTCAATCTTCAATCCTCAATCCTCAATCCTCAATCCTAATTCCTCAATCCTCATTCCACAATCCTCAATACCCAATCCTAAATTTCAATCCTCAATCCTCAATCCTCATTTCTCAATCCTCAATCCTCAACCCTCAGCCCTCATCCTCCATCCTCACTACTCAATCCTCTATCCTCATTCTTCAATCCTCAATACTCAATCTTCAATCCTCATTCCTCAATCCTCAATCCTCAATCCTCAATCTTCAATCCTCAATACTCAATCTGCAATCCCCAATCCTCAAACCTCAATCCTCAATCCTCATTACTCAATCCTCAATACCCAATCCTCAATCCTCAATCCTCAATCCTCAATCCTCAATATCCAATCATCAATACTCAATCTTCAATCCTCAATCTTCAATCCTCAATACTCAACCTTCAATCCTCAATCCTCAATCCTCAATCCTCAATCCTCAATCCTCAGGCATCAATACTCAATCTACAATATTCAATCCACAATCCTTAATCCTCAATCCACAATCCTCAACCTTCAATACTCAATACTCAATCTTCAATCCTCAATCCTCAATCCTCAATCCTCAATACTCAATCCTCAATCCTCAATATTCAATCATCAATACTCAATCTTCAACCCTCAATCTTCAATCCTCAATACTCAATCTTCAATCATCAATCCTCAATCCTCAATTCTCAGTCGTCAATCCTCAGTCATCAATCCTCAATCTTCAATACTCAATCGTCAATCCTTAGTCGTCAATCCACAATCCTCAATCCTCAATCCTCAATCCTCGATCCTCAATCCTCAATCCTCAATACTCAATCCTCATTCCTCAATCCTCAATCCACAATCCTCAACCTTCAATACTCAATAATCAATCTCCAATCCTAGATCCTCAATTCTCAATCCTCAATCCTCAATCTTCAACCCTGAATCCTCAATCCTCAATCCTCTATACTCAGTCCTCAATCTTCAATCCTCAACACTAATCTTCAATCCTCAATCCTCAATCCTCAATCCTCAATCCTCATTCTTCAATCCTCAACACACAATCCTCAATCTTCAATCCTCAATCCTCAATCCTCAATCCTAATTCCTCAATTCTCATTCTTCAATCCTCAATACCCAATCCTCAATTTCAATCCTCAATCCTCAATCCTCATTTCTCAATCCTCAATGCTCAACCGTCAGCCCTCATCCTACATCCTCAATCCTCAATCCTCAATCGTCAATATTCAATCCTCAATTCTCAACCTTCAATCCTCGATCCTCAATCATCAATCCTCAATCCTCAATCCTCAGGCATCAATACTCAATCTTCAATGCTCAATCCTCAATCCTCAATCGTCAATCCTCATTCCCCAACCCTCAATCCTCATTCCTCAAACCTCAATCCTCAACCCTCAGTCCTCATACTCAATTCTCAATTCTCAATCCTCAATCCTCAATCTTCATCCTCAATACTCAATCTTCAATCCTCAATCCTCAATCCTCAATCCTCAATCCTCAATCCTCAATCCTCAGGCATCAATACTCAATCTACAATATTCAATCCTCAATCCTTAATTCTCAATCCACAATCCTCAACCTTCAACACTCAATACTCAATCTTCAATCCTCAATCCTCAATCCTCAATCCTCAATCCTCAATCCTCAATCCTCAATCCGCAATATTCAATCCTCAATACTCTATCTTCAATCAGCAATCCTCAATCCTCAATTCTCAGTCGTCAATCCCCAGTCATCAATCCTCAATCTTCAATACTCAATCGTCAATCCTTAGTCCTCAATCCTCAACCTCAATCCTCGTTCCTCAAACCTCAATCCCCAACCCTCAGTCTTCATCCTCAATCCTGAAACCTCAATCCTCAATCCTCGATATTCAATCATCAATACTCAATCTTCAATCCTCAGTCCTCAAACCTCAATCCTCAATCCTCATTCTTCAATCCTCAATACCCAATCCTCAATCTTCAATCCTCAATCCTCAATCCTCAATCCTCAATCCTCAATCCTCAATCCTCAACCTTCAACCCTCAATACTCAATCTGCAATCCTCAATCCTCAGTCCTCAATCCTCAATCCTCATTCTTCAATCCTCAATACTCAATCTTCAATCGTCATTCCTCAATCCTCAATCCCCAATCCTCAATATTCTATCCTCAACACTCAATCTGAAATCCTCAATCCTCAAACCTCAATCCTCAATCCTCAATCCTCAATCCTCAATTCTCAATCCTCAATCCTTAATCCTCAGACCTCAAACATCAATATTCAACCCTCAGTCCTCTTCCTCAATACACAACCCTCAATCCTCAGTCCCCAATATTCAATCATCAATATTCAATCTTCAATCCTCAATCCTCAATCCTCAATCCTCAATCCTCAATCCTCAATCCTCAATCCTCAATCCTCAGGCATCAATACTCAATCTACAATATTCAATCCTCAATCCTGAATCCTCAACCCACAATCCTCAACCTTCAATACTCAATACTCAATCTTCAATCCTCAATCCTCAATCCTCAATCCTCAATCCTCAATCCTCAATATTCAATCATCAATACTCAATCTTCAATTCTCAATCTTCAATCCTCAATACTCAATCTTCAATCCTCAATCCTCAATCCTCAATCCTCAATCCTCAATCCTCAGGCATCAATACTCAATCTACAATATTCAATCCTCAATCCTTAATCCCCAATCCACAATCCTCAACCTTCAATTCTCAATACTCAATCTTCAATCCTCAATCCTCAATCCTCAATCCTCAATTCTCAATCATCAATATTCAATCCTCAATACTCAATCTTCAATCATCAATCCTCAATCCTCAATTCTCCGTCGTCAATCCTCAGTCATCAATCCTCAATCTTCAATACGCAATCGTCAATCCTTAGTCCTCAATCCTCAATCCTCAATCCACGTTCCTCAAACCTCAATCCTCAACCCTCAGGCTTCAGCCTCAATCCTCAAACCTCAATCGTCAAACCTCAATATTCAATCATCAATACTAAATCTTCAATCCTCAATCCTCAAACCTCAATCCTCAATCCTCATTCTTCAATCCTAAATACCCACTCCTTAATCTTCAATCCTCAATCCTCAATCCTCAATTCTCAATCCTCAATCCTTAATCCTCAGACCTCAAACATCAATATTCAACCCTCAGTCCTCGTCCTCAATCCACAACCCTCAATCCTCAGTCCTCAATCTTCAATCCTCAATCCTCAATTCTCAATACTCAATCCTCAATCTTCAATCCTCAATAACCACTCCTCAATCTTCAATCCTCAATCCTCAACCCTCAATCCTAATTCCTCAATCCTCATTCTTCCATCCTCAATACCCAATCCTCAATTTCAATCCTCAATCCTTAATCCTCAATGCTCAATCCTCAATCCTCAGTCCTCAGTCCTCAAACCGCAATCCTCAACACTCAGCCCTCATCCTCCATCCTCAATCCTCAATCCTCAATCCTCATAACTCAATCTTCAATCCTCAATTCTCAATCTTCAATCCTCGATCCTGAATCACCAATCCACAATCCTCAATCCTCAGGCATCAATACTCAACCGTCAGTCCTCATTCTCCATCCTCAATACTCAATCTTCAATCCTCAATCCTCAATTCTCAATCCTCAATCCTCAATCCTCAGGTAACAATACTCAATCTTCAATACTCAATCCTCAATCCTCAATCCTCAAACCTCAATCCTCAATCCTCAACCATCAATCCTCATTCCTCAAACCTCAATCCTCAACCCTCAGTCCTCATCCTCAATTCTCAATTCTCAATCCTCAATCGTCAATCCTCAATCTTCAATCCTCAATAATCAATCTCCGATCCTAGATCCTCAATCCCCAATCTTCAATCGTTAATCCTCAATATTCAATCCTCAATCCCCAGTCATCAATTTTCAATCCTCAATCCTCAATGCTCAATCCTCAATCCTCAATCCTCAGTCCTCAATCCCCAATCCTCAATCCTCAAACCTCAATCCTCAACCGTCAGTCCTCGTCCTCAATCCTCAAACCTCAATCCTCAATCCTCAATATTCAATCATCAATACTCAACCATCAATCCTCAATCCTCAAACCTCAATCCTCAATCCTCATTCTTCAATCCTAAATACCCAATCCTCAATCTTCAATCCTCAATCCTCAATCCTCAATTCTCAATCCTCAATCCTTAATCCTCAGACCTCAAACATCAATATTCAACCCTCAGCCCTCGTCCTCAATCCACAACCGTCAATCCTCAGTCCTCAATATTCAATCATCAATATTCAATCTTCAATCCTCAATCCTCAATCCTCAATCCTCGGTCCTCAATCCTCAATACTCAATCCTCAACCTTCAATCCTCAATACCCAATCTTCAATCCTCAATCCTCAATCCTCAATCCTCAAACCTCAACCTTCAATCCTCAACACTAATCTTCAATGCTCAATCCCCAATCCTCAATCCTCAATCCTCATTCTTCAATCCTCAATACCCAATCCTCAATCTTCAATCCTCAATCCTCAATCCTCAATCCTAATTCCTCAATCCTCATTCTTCAATCCTCAATACCCAATCCTCAATTTCAATCCTCAATCCTCAATCCTCATTTCTCAATCCTCAATCCTCAACCCTCAGCCCTCATCCTCCATCCTCAGTACTCAATCCTCAACCCTCATTATTCAATCATCAATACTCAATCTTCAATCCTCAATCCTCAATCCTTAATTCTCAATCCACAATCCTCAACCTTCAACACTCAATACTCAATCTTCAATCCTCAATCCTCAATCCTCAATCCTCAATCCTCAATCCTCAATCCTCAATCCGCAATATTCAATCCTCAATACTCTATCTTCAATCAGCAATCCTCAATCCTCAATTCTCAGTCGTCAATCCTCAGTCATCAATCCTCAATCTTCAATACTCAATCGTCAATCCTTAGTCCTCAATCCTCAACCTCAATCCTCGTTCCTCAAACCTCAATCCTCAACCCTCAGTCTTCATCCTCAATCCTGAAACCTCAATCCTCAATCCTCGATATTCAATCATCAATACTCAATCTTCAATCCTCAATCCTCAAACCTCAATCCTCAATCCTCATTCTTCAATCCTAAATACCCAATCCTCAATCTTCAATCCTCAATCCTCAATCCTCAATTCTCAATCCTCAATCCTTAATCCTCAGACCTCAAACATCAATATTCAACCCTCAGTCCTCTTCCTCAATACACAACCCTCAATCCTCAGTCCTCAATATTCAATCATCAATATTCAATCTTCAATCCTCAATCCTCAATCCTCAATCCTCAATCCTCAATCCACAATCTTCAACCCTGAATCCTCAATCCTCAATACTCAATCCTCAATCTTCAATCCTCAATACTCAATCTTCAATCCTCAATCCTCAATCCTCAATCCTCAATCCTCAATCTTCAATCCTCAACACTCAATCTTCAATCCTCAATCCTCAATCCTCATTCCTCAATCCTCATTCTTCAATCCTCAATACCCAATCCTCAATCTTCAATCCTCAATCCTCAATCCTCAATCCTCAATCCTCAATCCTCAATCCTCAATCCTCAATCTTCAACCCTCAATACTCAATCTGCAATCCTCAATCCTCAGTCCTCAATCCTCAATCCTCATTCTTCAATCCTCAATACTCAATCTTCAATCGTCATTCCTCAATCCTCAATCCTCAATCCTCAATATTCTATCCTCAACACTCAATCTGAAATCCTCAGTCCTCAAACCTCAATCCTCAATCCTCAATCCTCAATCCTCAATTCTCAATCCTCAATCCTTAATCCTCAGACCTCAAACATCAATATTCAACCCTCAGTCCTCTTCCTCAATACACAACCCTCAATCCTCAGTCCTCAATATTCAATCATCAATATTCAATCTTCAATCCTCAATCCTCAATCCTCAATCCTCAATCCTCAATCCTCAATCCTCAATCCTCAATCCTCAGGCATCAATACTCAATCTACAATATTCAATCCTCAATCCTGAATCCTCAACCCACAATCCTCAACCTTCAATACTCAATACTCAATCTTCAATCCTCAATCCTCAATCCTCAATCCTCAATCCTCAATCCTCAATATTCAATCATCAATACTCAATCTTCAATTCTCAATCTTCAATCCTCAATACTCAATCTTCAATCCTCAATCCTCAATCCTCAATCCTCAATCCTCAATCCTCAGGCATCAATACTCAATCTACAATATTCAATCCTCAATCCTTAATCCCCAATCCACAATCCTCAACCTTCAATTTTCAATACTCAATCTTCAATCCTCAATCCTCAATCCTCAATCCTCAATCCTCAATCATCAATATTCAATCCTCAATACTCAATCTTCAATCATCAATCCTCAATCCTCAATCCTCAATATTCAATCATCAATACTCAATCTTCAATTCTCAATCTTCAATCTTCAATCCTCAATCCTCAATCCTCAATCCTCAATCCTCAATCCTCAATCCTCAATCCTCAATCCTCAGGCATCAATACTCAATCTACAATATTCAATCCTCAATCCTGAATCCTCAACCCACAATCCTCAACCTTCAATACTCAATACTCAATCTTCAATCCTCAATCCTCAATCCTCAATCCTCAATCCTCAATCCTCAATATTCAATCATCAATACTCAATCTTCAATTCTCAATCTTCAATCCTCAATACTCAATCTTCAATCCTCAATCCTCAATCCTCAATCCTCAATCCTCAATCCTCAGGCATCAATACTCAATCTACAATATTCAATCCTCAATCCTTAATCCCCAATCCACAATCCTCAACCTTCAATTTTCAATACTCAATCTTCAATCCTCAATCCTCAATCCTCAATCCTCAATCCTCAATCATCAATATTCAATCCTCAATACTCAATCTTCAATCATCAATCCTCAATCCTCAATTCTCAGTCGTCAATCCTCAGTCATCAATCCTCAATCTTCAATACGCAATCGTCAATCCTTAGTCCTCAATCCTCAATCCTCAATCCACGTTCCTCAAACCTCAATCCTCAACCCTCAGGCTTCAACCTCAATCCTCAAACCTCAATCCTCAATCCTCATTCTTCAATCCTAAATACCCACTCCTTAATCTTCAATCCTCAATCCTCAATCCTCAATTCTCAATCCTCAATCCTTAATCCTCAGACCTCAAACATCAATATTCAACCCTCAGTCCTCGTCCTCAATCCACAACCCTCAATCCTCAGTCCTCAATCTTCAATCCTCAATCCTCAATCGTCAATACTCAATCCTCAATCTTCAATCCTCAATAACCACTCCTCAATCTTCAATCCTCAATCCTCAACCCTCAATCCTAATTCCTCAATCCTCATTCTTCCATCCTCAATACCCAATCCTCAATTTCAATCCTCAATCCTTAATCCTCAATTCTCAATCCTCAATCCTCAGTCCTCAGTCCTCAAACCGCAATCCTCAACACTCAGCCCTCATCCTCCATCCTCAATCCTCAATCCTCATAACTCAATCTTCAATCCTCAATTCTCAATCTTCAATCCTCGATCCTGAATCACCAATCCACAATCCTCAATCCTCAGGCATCTATACTCAACCTTCAATACTCAATCCTCAATCCTCAATCCTCAATCCTCAACCCTCAAGCCTCATTCCTGAAACCTCAATCCTCAACCCTCAGTCCTCATACTCAATTCTCAATTCTCAATCCTCAATCCTCAATCCTCAATCTTCAATCCTCAATAATCAATCTCCGATCCTAGATCCTCAATCCCCAATCTTCAATCGTTAATCCTCAATATTCAATCCTCAATCCCCAGTCATCAATTTTCAATCCTCAATGCTCAATCCTCAATCCTCAATCCTCAAACCTCAATCCTCAATCCTCATTCTTCAATCCTAAATACCCAATCCTCAATCTTCAATCCTCAATCCTCAATCCTCAATTCTCAATCCTCAATCCTTAATCCTCAGACCTCAAACATCAATATTCAACCCTCAGCCCTCGTCCTCAATCCACAACCGTCAATCCTCAGTCCTCAATATTCAATCATCAATATTCAATCTTCAATCCTCAATCCTCAATCCTCAATCCTCGGTCCTCAATCCTCAATACTCAATCCTCAACCTTCAATCCTCAATACCCAATCTTCAATCCTCAATCCTCAATCCTCAATCCTCAAACCTCAACCTTCAATCCTCAACACTAATCTTCAATCCTCAATCCCCAATCCTCAATCCTCAATCCTCATTCTTCAATCCTCAATACCCAATCCTCAATCTTCAATCCTCAATCCTCAATCCTCAATCCTAATTCCTCAATCCTCATTCTTCAATCCTCAATACCCAATCCTCAATTTCAATCCTCAATCCTCAATCCTCATTTCTCAATCCTCAATCCTCAACCCTCAGCCCTCATCCTCCATCCTCAGTACTCAATCCTCAACCCTCATTATTCAATCATCAATACTCAATCTTCAATCCTCAATCCTCAAACCTCAATCCTCAATCCTCATTCTTCAATCCTAAACACCCAATCCTCAATCTTCAATCCTCAATCCTCAATCCTCAATTCTCAATCCTCAATCCTTAATCCTCAGACCTCAAACATCAATATTCAACCCTCAGCCCTCGTCCTCAATCCACAACCCTCAATCCTCAGTCCTCAATATTCAATCATCAATATTCAATCTTCAATCCTCAATCCTCAATCCTCAATCCTCGATCCTCAATCCTCAATACTCAATCCTCAACCTTCAATCCTCAATACCCAATCTTCAATCCTCAATCCTCAATCCTCAATCCTCAAACCTCAATCTTCAATCCTTAATCCTCAGACCTCAAACATCAATATTCAACCCTCAGTCCTCGCCCTCAATCCACAACCCTCAATCCTCAGTTCTCAATATTCAATCATCAATATTCAATCTTCAATCCTCAATCCTCAATCCTCAATCCTAAATCCTCAATCCTCAATTTTCAACCCTGAATCCTCAATCCTCAATACTCAATCCTCAAACTTCAGTCCTCAATACTCAATCTTCAGTCCTCAATCCTCAATCCTCAATCCTCAATATTCAATCATCAATACTCAATCTTCAATCCTCAATCCTCAGTCCTCAATTCTCAATCCTCAATCCTCAATCCTCAGTCCTCAATCCTCAATCCTCAATCCTCAATCCACAATCCTCAACCTTCAATACTCAATAATCAATCTCCAATCCTAGATCCTCAATTCTCAATCCTCAATCCTCAATCTTCAACCCTGAACCCTCAATCCTCAATACTCAATCCTCAATCTTCAATCCTCAATACTCAATCTACAATCCTCAATCCTCAATCCTCAATCCTCAATCCTCAATCTTCAACCCTCAACACTCAATCTTCAATCCCCAATCCTCAATCCTCAATACTCAGTCCTCAATCTTCAATCCTCAACACTAATCTTCAATCCTCAATCCTCAATCCTCAATCCTCAATACTCAATCCTCAATCTTCAATCCTCAATCCTCAATCCTCAATCCTCGATCCTCAATCCTCAATCCTCAATACTCAATCCTCATTCCTCAATCCTCAATCCACAATCCTCAACCTTCAATACTCAATAATCAATCTCCAATCCTAGATCCTCAATTCTCAATCCTCAATCCTCAATCTTCAACCCTGAATCCTCAATCCTCAATCCTCAATACTCAGTCCTCAATCTTCAATCCTCAACACTAATCTTCAATCCTCAATCCTCAATCCTCAATCCTCAATCCTCATTCTTCAATCCTCAACACCCAATCCTCAATCTTCAATCCTCAATCCTCAATCCTCAATCCTAATTCCTCAATTCTCATTCTTCAATCCTCAATACCCAATCCTCAATTTCAATCCTCAATCCTCAATCCTCATTTCTCAATCCTCAATGCTCAACCGTCAGCCCTCATCCTACATCCTCAATCCTCAGTCCCCAATCGTCAATCTTCAATCCTCAATTCTCAACCTTCAATCATCGATCCTCAATCATCAATCCTCAATCCTCAATCCTCAGGCATCAATACTCAATCTTCAATGCTCAATCCTCAATCCTCAATCCTCAATCCTCATTCCCCAACCCTCAATCCTCATTCCTCAATCCTCAATCCTCAACCCTCAGTCCTCATACTCAATTCTCAATTCTCAATCCTCAATCCTCAATCCTCAATCCTCAATCCTCAATCCTCAATCCTCAATCCACAATCTTCAATCCTCAAACCTCAATACTCAACCGTCAGTCCTCATTCTCCATCCTCAATACTCAATCTTCTATCCTCAATCCTCAATTCTCAATCCTCAATCCTCAATCCTCAGGTAACAATACTCAATCTTCAATACTCAACCCTCAATCCTCAATCCTCAAACCTCAATCCTCAATCCTCAACCATCAATCCTCATTCCTCAAACCTCAATCCTCAACCCTCAGTCCTCATCCTCAATTCTCAATTCTCAATCCTCAATCGTCAATCCTCAATCTTCAATCCTCAATAATCAATCTCCGATCCTAGATCCTCAATCCCCAATCTTCAATCGTTAATCCTCAATATTCAATCCTCAATCCCCAGTCATCAATTTTCAATCCTCAATGCTCAATCCTCAATCCTCAATCCTCAGTCCTCAATCCCCAATCCTCAATCCTCAAACCTCAATCCTCAACCGTCAGTCCTCGTCCTCAATCCTCAAACCTCAATCCTCAATCCTCAATATTCAATCATCAATACTCAACCTTCAATCCTCAATCCTCAAACCTCAATCCTCAATCCTCATTCTTCAATCCTAAATACCCAATCCTCAATCTTCAATCCTCAATCCTCAATCCTCAATTCTCAATCCTCAATCCTTAATCCTCAGACCTCAAACATCAATATTCAACCCTCAGCCCTCGTCCTCAATCCACAACCCTCAATCCTCAGTCCTCAATATTCAATCATCAATATTCAATCTTCAATCCTCAATCCTCAATCCTCAATCCTCGGTCCTCAATCCTCAATACTCAATCCTCAACCTTCAATCCTCAATACCCAATCTTCAATCCTCAATCCTCAATCCTCAATCCTCAAACCTCAACCTTCAATCCTCAACACTAATCTTCAATCCTCAATCCCCAATACTCAATCCTCAATCCTCATTCTTCAATCCTCAATACCCAATCCTCAATCTTCAATCCTCAATCCTCAATCCTCAATCCTAATTCCTCAATCCTCATTCTTCAATCCTCAATACCCAATCCTCAATTTCAATCCTCAATCCTCAATCCTCATTTCTCAATCCTCAATCCTCAACCCTCAGCCCTCATCCTCCATCCTCAGTACTCAATCCTCAACCCTCATTATTCAATCATCAATACTCAATCTTCAATCCTCAATCCTCAAACCTCAATCCTCAATCCTCATTCTTCAATCCTAAACACCCAATCCTCAATCTTCAATCCTCAATCCTCAATCCTCAATTCTCAATCCTCAATCCTTAATCCTCAGACCTCAAACATCAATATTCAACCCTCAGCCCTCGTCCTCAATCCACAACCCTCAATCCTCAGTCCTCAATATTCAATCATCAATATTCAATCTTCAATCCTCAATCCTCAATCATCAATCCTCGATCCTCAATCTTCAATCCTCAATATTCTACACTCAACACTCAACCATCAATCCTCAATACTCAATACTCAATAGAATATCCTGAATTCTCAGGATTCAATACTGAAACCACAATCCTCAACCCTCAGCCCTCATCCTCCATCCTCAATCCTCATTTCCCAAACCTCAATCCTCAACCCTCAGTCCTCATCCTCAATTCTCAATTCTCAATCCTCAATCCTCAATTCTCAATCCTCAACCGCCAGTCCTCAACTTTCAATCTTCAATACTCAATCGTCAATCCTCAGTCCTCAATCCTCAATACTCAAACCTCGTTCCTCAAACCTCAATCCTCAACACTCAGTCCTCAACCCTCGGTCCTCATCCTCAATTCTCAATTCTCAATCCTCAATCCTCAATCCTCAATCTTCAATCCCCAACAATCAATCTCCAATCCTAGATCCTCAATCCCCAATCCTCAGTACTTAATCCTCAATCTTCAATCCTCAACCGCCAGTCCTCAATCTTCAATCTTCTATGCTCAATCGTCAATCCTCAAGCCTCAGTCCTCAGTCCTCAATCCTCGATCCTCAAACCTCAATCCTCAACTGTCAGTCCTCGTCCTCAATCCTCAACCCTCAATCCTCAATCCTCAATCTTCAATCATCAATACTCAATGTTCAATCCTCAATACTCAATCCTCAATCGTCAATCCTCAATCCCCAATCCTCAATCTTCAATGCTCAATCCTCAATCCTCAATACTCAATCCTCAATCCTCAATCTTCAATCCCCAATACTCAATCTTCAATCCTCAATCCTCAATCCGCAATCCTCAATCCTCAATCCTCAATCCTCAATCCTCAATCTTCAACCCTCAATACTCAATCTGCAATCCTCAATGCTCAGTCCTCAATCCTCAATCCTCATTCTTCAATCCTCAATACCCAATCCTCAATGTTCAGCCCTCAGTCCTCAATCACCAATTCTCTATCCTCAATCTTCAATCCTCAATATTGAATCTTCAATCCTCAATCCTCAATTCTCAATACTCAATACTCAATCCTCATTCTTCAATCCTCAGTCCTCAATTCTGAATCCTCAATCCTCAATGTTCAATCCTCAATTCTCAATCCTCAATCCTCAATCCTCAATAATCAATCCCCTGTCCTAGACCCTCAATCTCCAATAGTCTATCATTAATCCTCAATATTCAATCCTCTATCCCCAGTCCTCAATCTTCAATCCCCAAAGCTCAATAATCAATCCTCAATCCTCAATCCTCAATCCTCAATCCTCAATGTTCAATCCGCAATACCCAATCCTCAATCCTCGATCCTCAATCCTCAATACTCAATCCTCAATCATTAATCCTCAATCTTCAACACTCAATCCTCAATCCTCAAACCTCAATTCTCAATACTCAACCATCAATCCTCAATTCTCAATGCTCAATAGAATATCTTGAATTCTCAGGATTCTATACTCAAACCTCAATCCTCAACCCTCAGCCCTCATTCTTAATCCTCAATACTCAATCATCAATCCTCAATATTCAATCCTCTATACTCAATCTTCAATCCTCAATCCTCAATCCTCAATCCTCAATCCCCAATCCTCATTCTTCAATCCTCATTCCTCAATCCTCATTCTTCAATCCTCAATACCCAATCCTCAATCTTCAATCCTCAATCCTCAATCCTCAATCCTCAATCCTCAATCCTCAATCCTCAATCTTCAACCCTCAATACTCAATCTGCAATCCTCAATCCTCAGTCCTCAATCCTCAATCCTCATTCTTCAATCCTCAATACTCAATCTTCAATCGTCATTCCTCAATCCTCAATCCTCAATCCTCAATATTCTATCCTCAACACTCAATCTGAAATCCTCAGTCCTCAAACCTCAATCCTCAATCCTCAATCCTCAATCCTCAATTCTCAATCCTCAATCCTTAATCCTCAGACCTCAAACATCAATATTCAACCCTCAGTCCTCTTCCTCAATACACAACCCTCAATCCTCAGTCCTCAATATTCAATCATCAATATTCAATCTTCAATCCTCAATCCTCAATCCTCAATCCTCAATCCTCAATCCTCAATCCTCAATCCTCAATCCTCAGGCATCAATACTCAATCTACAATATTCAATCCTCAATCCTGAATCCTCAACCCACAATCCTCAACCTTCAATACTCAATACTCAATCTTCAATCCTCAATCCTCAATCCTCAATCCTCAATCCTCAATCCTCAATATTCAATCATCAATACTCAATCTTCAATTCTCAATCTTCAATCCTCAATACTCAATCTTCAATCCTCAATCCTCAATCCTCAATCCTCAATCCTCAATCCTCAGGCATCAATACTCAATCTACAATATTCAATCCTCAATCCTTAATCCCCAATCCACAATCCTCAACCTTCAATTCTCAATACTCAATCTTCAATCCTCAATCCTCAATCCTCAATCCTCAATCCTCAATCATCAATATTCAATCCTCAATACTCAATCTTCAATCATCAATCCTCAATCCTCAATTCTCAGTCGTCAATCCTCAGTCATCAATCCTCAATCTTCAATACGCAATCGTCAATCCTTAGTCCTCAATCCTCAATCCTCAATCCACGTTCCTCAAACCTCAATCCTCAACCCTCAGGCTTCAACCTCAATCCTCAAACCTCAATCCTCAATCCTCATTCTTCAATCCTAAATACCCACTCCTTAATCTTCAATCCTCAATCCTCAATCCTCAATTCTCAATCCTCAATCCTTAATCCTCAGACCTCAAACATCAATATTCAACCCTCAGTCCTCGTCCTCAATCCACAACCCTCAATCCTCAGTCCTCAATCTTCAATCCTCAATCCTCAATCGTCAATACTCAATCCTCAATCTTCAATCCTCAATAACCACTCCTCAATCTTCAATCCTCAATCCTCAACCCTCAATCCTAATTCCTCAATCCTCATTCTTCCATCCTCAATACCCAATCCTCAATTTCAATCCTCAATCCTTAATCCTCAATTCTCAATCCTCAATCCTCAGTCCTCAGTCCTCAAACCGCAATCCTCAACACTCAGCCCTCATCCTCCATCCTCAATCCTCAATCCTCATAACTCAATCTTCAATCCTCAATTCTCAATCTTCAATCCTCGATCCTGAATCACCAATCCACAATCCTCAATCCTCAGGCATCTATACTCAATCTTCAATACTCAATCCTCAATCCTCAATCCTCAATCCTCAACCCTCAAGCCTCATTCCTGAAACCTCAATCCTCAACCCTCAGTCCTCATACTCAATTCTCAATTCTCAATCCTCAATCCTCAATACTCAAACCTCGTTCCTCAAACCTTAATCCTCAACACTCAGTCCTCAACCCTCGGTCCTCATCCTCAATTCTCAATTCTCAATCCTCAATCCTCAATCCTCAATCTTCAATCCCCAACAATCAATCTCCAATCCTAGATCCTCAATCCCCAATCCTCAGTACTTAATCCTCAATCTTCAATCCTCAACCGCCAGTCCTCAATCTTCAATCTTCTATGCTCAATCGTCAATCCTCAAGCCTCAGTCCTCAGTCCTCAATCCTCGATCCTCAAATCTCAATCCTCAACTGTCAGTCCTCGTCCTCAATCCTCAACCCTCAATCCTCAATCCTCAATCTTCAATCATCAATACTCAATGTTCAATCCTCAATACTCAATCCTCAATCGTCAATCCTCAATCCCCAATCCTCAATCTTCAATGCTCAATCCTCAATCCTCAATACTCAATCCTCAATCCTCAATCTTCAATCCCCAATACTCAATCTTCAATCCTCAATCCTCAATCCGCAATCCTCAATCCTCAATCCTCAATCCTCAATCCTCAATCTTCAACCCTCAATACTCAATCTGCAATCCTCAATGCTCAGTCCTCAATCCTCAATCCTCATTCTTCAATCCTCAATACCCAATCCTCAATGTTCAGCCCTCAGTCCTCAATCACCAATTCTCTATCCTCAATCTTCAATCCTCAATATTGAATCTTCAATCCTCAATCCTCAATTCTCAATACTCAATACTCAATCCTCATTCTTCAATCCTCAGTCCTCAATTCTGAATCCTCAATCCTCAATGTTCAATCCTCAATTCTCAATCCTCAATCCTCAATCCTCAATAATCAATCCCCTGTCCTAGACCCTCAATCTCCAATAGTCTATCATTAATCCTCAATATTCAATCCTCTATCCCCAGTCCTCAATCTTCAATCCCCAAAGCTCAATAATCAATCCTCAATCCTCAATCCTCAATCCTCAATCCTCAATGTTCAATCCGCAATACCCAATCCTCAATCCTCGATCCTCAATCCTCAATACTCAATCCTCAATCATTAATCCTCAATCTTCAATACTCAATCCTCAATCCTCAAACCTCAATTCTCAATACTCAACCATCAATCCTCAATTCTCAATGCTCAATAGAATATCTTGAATTCTCAGGATTCTATACTCAAACCTCAATCCTCAACCCTCAGCCCTCATTCTTAATCCTCAATCCTCAATTCTCAATCCTCAATCCTTAATCCTCAGACCTCAAACATCAATATTCAACCCTCAGCCCTCGTCCTCAATCCACAACCCTCAATCCTCAGTCCTCAATATTCAATCATCAATATTCAATCTTCAATCCTCAATCCTCAATCATCAATCCTCGATCCTCAATCTTCAATCCTCAATATTCTACACTCAACACTCAACCATCAATCCTCAATACTCAATACTCAATAGAATATCCTGAATTCTCAGGATTCAATACTGAAACCACAATCCTCAACCCTCAGCCCTCATCCTCCATCCTCAATCCTCATTTCCCAAACCTCAATCCTCAACCCTCAGTCCTCATCCTCAATTCTCAATTCTCAATCCTCAATCCTCAATTCTCAATCCTCAACCGCCAGTCCTCAACTTTCAATCTTCAATACTCAATCGTCAATCCTCAGTCCTCAATCCTCAATACTCAAACCTCGTTCCTCAAACCTCAATCCTCAACACTCAGTCCTCAACCCTCGGTCCTCATCCTCAATTCTCAATTCTCAATCCTCAATCCTCAATCCTCAATCTTCAATCCCCAACAATCAATCTCCAATCCTAGATCCTCAATCCCCAATCCTCAGTACTTAATCCTCAATCTTCAATCCTCAACCGCCAGTCCTCAATCTTCAATCTTCTATGCTCAATCGTCAATCCTCAAGCCTCAGTCCTCAGTCCTCAATCCTCGATCCTCAAACCTCAATCCTCAACTGTCAGTCCTCGTCGTCAATCCTCAACCCTCAATCCTCAATCCTCAATCTTCAATCATCAATACTCAATGTTCAATCCTCAATACTCAATCCTCAATCGTCAATCCTCAATCCCCAATCCTCAATCTTCAATGCTCAATCCTCAATCCTCAATACTCAATCCTCAATCCTCAATCTTCAATCCCCAATACTCAATCTTCAATCCTCAATCCTCAATCCGCAATCCTCAATCCTCAATCCTCAATCCTCAATCCTCAATCTTCAACCCTCAATACTCAATCTGCAATCCTCAATGCTCAGTCCTCAATCCTCAATCCTCATTCTTCAATCCTCAATACCCAATCCTCAATGTTCAGCCCTCAGTCCTCAATCACCAATTCTCTATCCTCAATCTTCAATCCTCAATATTGAATCTTCAATCCTCAATCCTCAATTCTCAATACTCAATACTCAATCCTCATTCTTCAATCCTCAGTCCTCAATTCTGAATCCTCAATCCTCAATGTTCAATCCTCAATTCTCAATCCTCAATCCTCAATCCTCAATAATCAATCCCCTGTCCTAGACCCTCAATCTCCAATAGTCTATCATTAATCCTCAATATTCAATCCTCTATCCCCAGTCCTCAATCTTCAATCCCCAAAGCTCAATAATCAATCCTCAATCCTCAATCCTCAATCCTCAATCCTCAATGTTCAATCCGCAATACCCAATCCTCAGTCCTCGATCCTCAATCCTCAATACTCAATCCTCAATCATTAATCCTCAATCTTCAATACTCAATCCTCAATCCTCAAACCTCAATTCTCAATACTCAACCATCAATCCTCAATTCTCAATGCTCAATAGAATATCTTGAATTCTCAGGATTCTATACTCAAACCTCAATCCTCAACCCTCAGCCCTCATTCTTAATCCTCAATACTCAATCATCAATCCTCAATATTCAATCCTCTATACTCAATCTTCAATCCTCAATCCTCAATCCTCAATCCTCAATCCCCAATCCTCATTCTTCAATCCTCAATCCTCAACCTGCAACACTCAATCCTCATTCCTCAATCCTCAATCCTCAATCTTGGATCCTCAATATTCAATCTTCAATCCTCAATCCTCAATTCTCAATACTCAATACTCAATCCTCATTCTTCAGTCCTCAGTCCTCAATTCTGAATCCTCAATCCTCAATGTTCAATCCTCAATTCTCAATCCTCAATCCTCAATCCTCAATAATCAATCCCCTATCCTAGACCCTCAATCTCCAATAGTCTATCATTAATACTCAATATTCAATCCTCTATCCCCAGTCCTCAATATTCAATCCCCAAAGCTCAATAATCAATCCTCAATCCTCAGTCTTCAATCCTCAATCCTCAATTCTCAGTCCTCAATCCTCAATCCTCAATACTCAAACCTCAATCTTCAACCGTCTGTCCTCGTCCTCAATCCTCAACCCTGAATACTCAATCCTCAATCTTCAATCCTCAATACACAATCTTCAGTCTTCAATCCTCAATCCTCAGTACTCAATCATCAATCCTCAATTCTCAATACTCAATAGAATATCCTGAATTCCCTGCTTTCAATACTCAATCCTCAATCTTCAATCTTCAAGTCTCCATCCACAAACATCAATTCTCATCACTCAACCCTCAACATTCAGTCCTCAATCTTCAATCCTCAATCCTCAATACTCAATCTTCGATTCTCAATTCTCAATCCTCAATCCTCAATCCCCAATCCTCGATCGTCAATCCTCAATCGTCAATCCTTAACCCTCAATCCTCAATCCTCAATCATCAATACTCAATCTTCAATCCTCAATCCTCAATCCTCAATCCTCGATCCTCAATCATCAGTCATGAATACCCAATCCTCAATCCCCAGTCCTCAATCTTCAATCCTCAATGCTCAATCCTCAATACTCAATCCTCAATCCTCAGTCCTCAATCCTCAATCATCAAACCTCAAACCTCAATCCTCAACCGTCAGTCCTCGTCCTCAATCCTCAACCGTCAGTCCTCGTCCTCAATCCTCGACCCTCAATCCTCAATTCTCAATTCACAATCCTCAATCCTCAATCCTCAATCCTCAATCGTCAATCCTCATTCTTCAATCATCAATACCCAAACCTCAATCCTCAATCCCCAATCCTCCATCCTCAATTCTCAATCCTCAATCTTCAATCCTCAATCCTCAATCCTCAATCATCAATACTCAATGTACAATCCTCAATACTCAATCCTCAATCGTCAATCCTCATTCTTCAATCATCAATACCCAATCCTCAATCCTCAATACTCAATCCTCCATCCTCAATTCTCAATCCTCAATCCTCAGTCCTCAGTCCTCAAACCTCAATCCTCAACCCTCAGCCCTCATTCTCAGTCCTCAATCCTGAATCCTCAGTCCTCAACCTTCAAACCTCAATACTCAGATCTCAATCATCAAACCTCAATTCTTAATCCTCAATCCTCAATCCTCAATCATCAATCCTCAATCCTCAATCATCAATCCTCAATCCTCGTTCCTCAAACCTCAATCCTCAGCCGTCAGTCCTCATCTTCAATTCTCAATTCTCAATCCTCAATCCTCAATCCTCAATCCTCAATCTTCAATCATGAATAATCAATCTCCAATCCTAGATACTCAATCCCCAATCCTCAATCTTTAATCCTCAATCTTCAATCCACAATCCCCAGTCCTCAATCTTCAATCCTCAATGCTCAATCCTCAATACTCAATCCTCAATCCCCAGTCCTCAATCCTCAATCATCAACCTTCAATTGTCAATACTCAATCTTCAATCCGCAATACTCAATCCTCAATCGTCAATTCTCATTCTTCAATCCTCAATACCCAATCCTCAATCCTCAATCCTCAATCCTCAATCCTCCATCCTCAATTCTCAATCCTCAATCCCCTGTCCTCGGTCCTCAAACATCAACCCTCAACCCTCAGCCCTCATCCTCAATCCTCAATCCTGAATCCTCAGTCCTCAATCCTCAGTCATCAATCCTCAATCTTCAATACTCAATCCTCAATCCTCAATCCTGAATCCTCAATCCTCAATCCTCATTCCTCAAACCTCAATCCCCAACCCTCAGTCCTCATCCTCAATTCTCAATTCTCAATCCTCATTCCTCAATCCTCAATAATCAATCCCCTATCCTAGACCCTCAATCTCCAATACTCTATCATTAATCTTCAATATTCAATCCTCTATCCCCAGTCCTCAATCTTCAATCCCCAAAGCTCAATAATCAATCCTCAATCCTCAGTCTTCAATCCTCAATCCTCAGTCCTGAATCCTCAATCCTCAATACTCAAACCTCAATCCCCAACCGTCTGTACTCGTCCTCAATCCTCAACCCTGAATCCTCAATGCTCAATCTTCAATCCTCAATACTCAATCTTCAATCCTCAATCCTCAATCCTCAATACTCAATCATCAATCCTCAATTCTCAATACTCAATAGGATATACTGAATTCCCTGCTTTCAATACTCAATCCTCAATATTCAATCTTCAAGTCTCCATCCACAAACATCAATTCTCATCACTCAACCCTCAACATTCAGTCCTCAATCTTCAATCCTCAATCCTCAATACTCAATCTTCGATTCTCAATTCTCAATCCTCAATCCTCAATCCCCAATCCTCGATCGTCAATCCTCAATCGTCAATCCTTAATCCTCAATCCTCAATCCTCAATCATCAATACTCAATCTTCAATCCTCAATCCTCAATCCTCAATCCTCGATCCTCAATCATCAGTCAATAATACTCAATCTTCAATACTCAATCCTCAATCCTCAATCCTCAATCCTCAATCCTCAATCCTCAATCCTCAATCCTCATTCCTGAAACCTCAATCATCAACCGTCATTCCTCATCCTCAATTCTCAATTCTCAATCCTCAATCCTCAATCCTCAATATTCAACCCTGAATAATCAATCTCCAATCCTAGATAATCAATCCCCAATCCTCAATCTTTAATCCTCAGTCTTCAACCCTCAATCCCCAGTCCTCAATCTTCAATCCTCAATGCTCAATCCTCAATACTCAATCCTCAATCCTCAGTCTTCAATCCTCAATCATCAAACCTCAAACCTCAATCCTCAACCGTCAGTCCTCGTCCTCAATCCTCAACCGTCAGTCCTCGTCCTCAATCCTCGACCCTCAATCCTCAATTCTCAATTCTCAATCCTCAATCCTCAATCCTCAATCCTCAATCGTCAATCCTCATTCTTCAATCTGCAATACCCAAACCTCAATCCTCAATCCTCAATCCTCCATCCTCAATTCTCAATCCTCAATCTTCAATCCTCAATCCTCAATCCTCAATCATCAATACTCAATGTACAATCCTCAATACTCAATGCTCAATCGTCAATCCTCATTCTTCAATCATCAATACCCAATCCTCAATCCTCAATACTCAATCCTCCATCCTCAATTCTCAATCCTCAATCCTCAGTCCTCAGTCCTCAAACCTCAATCCTCAACCCTCAGCCCTCATTCTCAATCCTCAATCCTGAATCCTCAGTCCTCAACCTTCAAACCTCAATACTCAGATCTCAATCATCAAACCTCAATTCTTAATCCTCAATCCTCAATCCTCAATCATCAATCCTCAATCCTCAATCATCAATCCTCAATCCTCATTCCTCAAACCTCAATCCTCAGCCGTCAGTCCTCATCTTCAATTCTCAATTCTCAATCCTCAATCCTCAATCCTCAATCCTCAATCTTCAATCATGAGTAATCAATCTCCAATCCTAGATACTCAATCCCCAATCCTCAATCTTTAATCCTCAATCTTCAATCCACAATCCCCAGTCCTCAATCTTCAATCCTCAATGCTCAATCCTCAATACACAATCCTCAATCCCCAGTCCTCAATCCTCAATCATCAACCTTCAATTGTCAATACTCAATCTTCAATCCGCAATACTCAAACCTCAATCGTCAATTCTCATTCTTCAATCCTAAATACCCAATCCTCAATCCTCAATCCTCCATCCTCAATTCTCAATCCTCAATCCCCTGTCCTCGGTCCTCAAACATCAACCCTCAACCCTCAGCCTCATCCTCAATCCTCAATCCTGAATCCTCAATCCTCAATCCTCAGTCATCAATCCTCAATCTTCAATACTCAATCCTCAATCCTCAATCCTGAATCCTCAATCCTCAATCCTCATTCCTCAAACCTCAATCCCCAACCCTCAGTCCTCATCCTCAATTCTCAATTCTCAATCCTCAATCCTCAATCCTCAATAATCAATCCCCTATCCTAGACCCTCAATCTCCAATACTCTATCATTAATCTTCAATATTCAATCCTCTATCCCCAGTCCTCAATCTTCAATCCCCAAAGCTCAATAATCAATCCTCAATCCTCAGTCTTCAATCCTCAATCCTCAATTCTCAATTCTCAATCCTCAATCCTCAATCCTCAATCGTCATTCCTAATTCTTCAATCATCAGTACCCAATCCCCAATCCTCAACCCTCAATCCTCAATTCTCAATTCTCAATCCTCAATCCTCAATCCTCAATCGTCATTCCTCATTCTTCAATCATCAGTACCCAATCCTCAATCCTCAATCCTCAATCCTCAATCCTCAATCCTCAGCCCTCATCCTCAATCCTCATTCCTGAATCCTCAATCCTCAATCTTCAATCCTCAATACTAAGCCTTCAATCATCAATCCTCAATACTCAATCCTCAATCCTCAATCCTCAATCATCAATCCTCAATCCTCAATCGTCAATCCTCAATCATCACTCCTCAATCCCCAATTCTGAATCTTCAATCCTCAATCCTCAACCCTCAACCATCAATCCTCAATACTCAATCTTCAATCCTCAATACTCAATCCTCAATATTCAACACACAACCATCAACCATCAATTCTCAATACCCAACCATCAATCCTCAATTCTCAATACTCAATATAATATCCTGAGTTCTCATGATTCAATACTCAATCCACAATATTCAATAATCAAATCTCGATCCTCAAACATCAATTCTCAATACTCAATCCTGAACACTCGGTCCTCTCTCTTCAATCCTCAATCCTCAATCCACAATCTTCAATCCTCCGTACACAATCTTCAATCCTCAATCCTCAGTCATCAATCCTCAATCCTCAATCCTCAGTCACCAACACTCAATCTTCAATACTCAATCCTCAATCCTCAATCCTCAATCCTCATTCCTCAAACCTCAACCCTCAACACTCAGTCCTCATACTCAATTCTCAATTCTCAATCCTCAATCCTCAATCCTCAACCCTCAATCTTCAACCCTCAATCCTCAGTCCTCAAACCCCAATTCCGAATCCTCAATCCTGAATTCTCAATCTTCATCCCTCAGTCCGCAACAATCAATTATCAATCCTCAATCCTCAATAGAATATCCTCGATTCACAGTTTTCAATACGGAATCCCCAATATACAATTTTCAAATCTCAATCCACAGACATCAATTCTGATCACTCAACCCTCAACACTCAGTCCTCAATCTTCAATCCTCAATCCTCAATCCTCAATCTTCAATCCTCCATACTCAATCTTCAATCCTCAATCCTCAGTCATCAATCCTCAATCCTCTATCCTCAGTCATCAATCCTCAATCTTCAATACTCAATCCTCAATCCTCAATCCTCAATCTTCAATCCTCAATCCTCAATACTCAATCTTCGATTCTCAATTCTCAATCCTCAATCCTCAATCCCCAATCCTCGATCGTCAATCCTCAATCCTCAATCCTCAATCCTCAATCCCCAATCCTCAATCATCAATACTCAATCTTCAATCCTCAATGCTCAATCCTCAATACACAATCCTCAATCCTCAGTCCTCAATCCTCAATCATCAAACCTCAAACCTCAATCCTCAACCGTCAGTCCTCGTCCTCAATCCTCAACCGTCAGTCCTCGTCCTCAATCCTCAACCCTCAATCCTCAATCCTCAATCGTCAATCCTCATTCTTCAATCATCAATACCCAATCCTCAATCCTCAATCCTCAATCCTCCATCCTCAATTCTCAATCCTCAATCTTCAATCCTCAATCCTCAGTCCTCAATCCTCAATCATCAATCCTCAATCTTCAATCCTCAATACCCAATCTTCGATTCTCAATCCTCAATCCTCAATACTCAATAGAATAACCTGATTTCTCAGTATTCAATACTCAAACCTCAATCCTCAACCCACAGCCCACATCCTCCGTCCTCATTCCTCAATCCTCAAACCTCAATCTTCAATCCGCAATACCCAATCTTCGATTCTCAATCCTCAATCATCAATCCTCAATCCTCAATCGTCATTCCTCATTCTTCAATCATCAGTACCCAATCCTCAATCCTCAACCCTCAATCCTCAACACTCAATCTTCAATCCTCAATCCTCAATCCTCAATCCTCAATCCTCATTCTTCAATCCTCAACACCCAATCCTCAATCTTCAATCCTCAATACTCAATCTTCAATCCTCATTCCTCAATCCTCAATCCTCAATCCTCAATCTTCAATCCTCAATACTCAATCTGCAATCCTCAATCCTCAAACCTCAATCTTCAATCCTCATTCCTCAATCCTCAATAGCCTATCCTCAATCCGCAATACTCAATCCTCAATCCTCAATATTCAATCATCAATACTCAATCTTCAATCCTCAATCCTCAATCCTCAATCCTCAATCCTCAATCCTCAGGCATCAATACTCAATCTACTATATTCAATCCTCAATCCTTAATCCTCAATCCACAATACTCAACCTACAATACTCAATACTCAATCTTCAATCCTCAATCCTCAATCCTCAATTGTCAATCCTCAATCCTTAATCCTGAGACCTCAAACATCAATATTCAACCCTCAGTCCTCGTCCTCAATCCACAACCCTCAATCCTCAGTCCTCAATATTCAATCATCAATATTCAATCTTCAATCCTCAATCCTCAATCCTCAATCCTCAATCCTCAATCCTCAATCCTCAATCTTGAACCCTGAATCCTAAATCCTCATTACTCAATCCTCAATCTTCAATACTCAATACTCAATCTTCAATCCTCAATCCTCAATCCTCAATCCTCAATCCTCAATCTTCAATCCTCAACACTCAATCTTCAATACTCAATCCTCAATCCTCAATCCTCAATCCTCATCCCTCAAACCTCAACCCTCAACACTCAGTCCTCATACTCAATTCTCAATTCTCAATCCTCAATCCTCAATCCTCAACCCTCAATCTTCAACCCTCAATCCTCAGTCCTCAAACCCCAATTCCGAATCCTCAATCCTGAATTCTCAATCTTCATCCCTCAGTCCGCAACAATCAATTATCAATCCTCAATCGTCAATAGAATATCCTCGATTCACAGTTTTCAATACGGAATCCCCAATATACAATTTTCAAATCTCAATCCACAGACATCAATTCTGATCACTCAACCCTCAACACTCAGTCCTCAATCTTCAATCCTCAATCCTCAATCCTCAATCTTCAATCCTCCATACTCAATCTTCAATCCTCAATCCTCAGTCATCAATCCTCAATCCTCTATCCTCAGTCATCAATCCTCAATCTTCAATACTCAATCCTCAATCCTCAATCCTCAATCTTCAATCCTCAATCCTCAATACTCAATCTTCGATTCTCAATTCTCAATCCTCAATCCTCAATCCCCAATCCTCGATCGTCAATCCTCAATCCTCAATCCTCAATCCTCAATCCCCAATCCTCAATCATCAATACTCAATCTTCAATCCTCAATGCTCAATCCTCAATACACAATCCTCAATCCTCAGTCCTCAATCCTCAATCATCAAACCTCAAACCTCAATCCTCAACCGTCAGTCCTCGTCCTCAATCCTCAACCGTCAGTCCTCGTCCTCAATCCTCAACCCTCAATCCTCAATCCTCAATCGTCAATCCTCATTCTTCAATCATCAATACCCAATCCTCAATCCTCAATCCTCAATCCTCCATCCTCAATTCTCAATCCTCAATCTTCAATCCTCAATCCTCAGTCCTCAATCCTCAATCATCAATCCTCAATCTTCAATCCTCAATACCCAATCTTCGATTCTCAATCCTCAATCCTCAATACTCAATAGAATAACCTGACTTCTCAGTATTCAATACTCAAACCTCAATCCTCAACCCACAGCCCACATCCTCCGTCCTCAATCCTCAATCCTCAAACCTCAATCTTCAATCCGCAATACCCAATCTTCGATTCTCAATCCTCAATCATCAATCCTCAATCCTCAATCGTCATTCCTCATTCTTCAATCATCAGTACCCAATCCTCAATCCTCAACCCTCAATCCTCAACACTCAATCTTCAATCCTCAATCCTCAATCCTCAATCCTCAATCCTCATTCTTCAATCCTCAACACCCAATCCTCAATCTTCAATCCTCAATACTCAATCTTCAATCCTCATTCCTCAATCCTCAATCCTCAATCCTCAATCTTCAATCCTCAATACTCAATCTGCAATCCTCAATCCTCAAACCTCAATCTTCAATCCTCATTCCTCAATCCTCAATAGCCTATCCTCAATCCGCAATACTCAATCCTCAATCCTCAATATTCAATCATCAATACTCAATCTTCAATCCTCAATCCTCAATCCTCAATCCTCAATCCTCAATCCTCAGGCATCAATACTCAATCTACTATATTCAATCCTCAATCCTTAATCCTCAATCCACAATACTCAACCTACAATACTCAATACTCAATCTTCAATCCTCAATCCTCAATCCTCAATTGTCAATCCTCAATCCTTAATCCTGAGACCTCAAACATCAATATTCAACCCTCAGTCCTCGTCCTCAATCCACAACCCTCAATCCTCAGTCCTCAATATTCAATCATCAATATTCAATCTTCAATCCTCAATCCTCAATCCTCAATCCTCAATCCTCAATCCTCAATCCTCAATCCTCAATCCTCAATCCTCAATCTTGAACCCTGAATCCTAAATCCTCATTACTCAATCCTCAATCTTCAATACTCAATACTCAATCTTCAATCCTCAATCCTCAATCCTCAATCCTCAATCCTCAATCTTCAATCCTCAACACTCAATCTTCAATCCTCAATCCTCAATCCTCAATCCTCAATCCTCATTCTTCAATCCTCAATACCCAATCCTCAATCTTCAATCCTCAATCCTCAATCCTCAATCCTAATTCCTCAATCCTCATTCTTCAATCTTCAATACCCAATTCTCAATTCCAATCGTCAATCCTCAATCCTCATTTCTCAATCCTCAATCCTCAACCATCAGCCCTCATCCTCCATCCTCAGTACTCAATCCCCTATCCTCAATCTTCAATCCTCAATACTCAATCTTCAATCCTCATTCCTCAATCCTCAATCCTCAATCCTCAATCTTCAATCCTCAATACTCAATCTGCAATCCTCAATCCTCAAACCTCAATCTTCAATCCTCATTCCTCAATCCTCAATACCCAATCCTCAATCGTCAATCCTCAATACCCAATCTTCAATCCTCAATCCTCAATCCTCAATCCTCAATCCTCAATCCTCAATCTTCAATCCTCAATACTCAATCTGCAATCCTCAATCCTCAAACCTCAATCTTCAACCCCCATTCCTCCATCCTCAATACCCAATCCTCAATCCGCAATCCTCAATCCTCAATCCTCAATATTCAATCGTCAATACTCAATCTTCAATCCTCAATCTTCAATCCTCAATACTCAATCTTCAATCCTCAATCCTCAATCCTCAATCCTCAATCCTCAATCCTCAGGCATCAATACTCAATCTACAATATTCAATCCTCAATCCTTAATCCTCAACCCACAATCCTCGACTTTCAATACTCAATAATCAATCTTCAATCCTCAATCCTCAATACTCAATCCTCAATCCTCAATCCTCAATCCTCAATATTCAATCCTCAATACTCAATCTTCAATCATCAATCCTCAATCCTCAATTCTCAGTCGTCAATCCTCAGTCATCAGTCCTCAATCTTCAATACTCAATCGTCAATCCTTAGTCCTCAATCCTCAATCCTCAATCCTCGTTCCTCAAACCTCAATCCTCAACCCTCAGTCTTCATCCTCAATCCTCAAACCTCAATCCTCAATCCTCAATATTCAATCATCAATACTCAATCTTCAATCCTCAATCCTCAAACCTCATTCCTCAATCCTCATTCTTCAATCCTAAATACCCAATCCTCAATCTTCAATCCTCAATCCTCAATACTCAATTCTCAATCCTCAATCCTTAATCCTCAGACCTCAAGCATCAATATTGAACCCTCAGTCCTCGTCCTCAATCCACAACCCTCAATCCTCAGTCCTCAATATTCAATCATCAATATTCAATCTTCAATCCTCAATCCTCAATCCTCAATCCTCAATACTCAATCCTCAACCTTCAACCCTGAATCCTCAATCCTCAATACTCAATCCTCAATCTTCAATCCTCAATACTCAATCTTCAATCCTCAATCCTCAATCCTCAATCCTCAATATTCAATCATCAATACTCAATCCTCAATCTTCAATCCTCAATTCTCAATCTTCAATCCTCGATCCTCAATCCTCAATCCTCAATCCTCAATCCTCAATCCGCAATATTCAATCCTCAATACTCAATCTTCAATCATCTATCCTCAATCCTCAATTCTCAGTCGTCAATCCTCAGTTATCAATCCTCAATCTTCAATACGCAATCGTCAATCCTTAGTCCGCAATCCTCAATCCTCAATCCTCGTTCCTCGAACCTCAATCCTCAACCCTCAGGCTTCATCCTCAATCCTCAAACCTCAATCGTCAATCCTCAATATTCAATCATCAATACTAAATCTTCAATCCTCAATCCTCAAACCTCAATCCTCAATCCTCATTCTTCAATCCTAAATACCCAATCCTTAATCTTCAATCCTCAATCCTCAATCCTCATTCCACAAACCTCAATACCCAATCCTAAATTTCAATCCTCAATCCTCAATCCTCATTTCTCAATCCTCAATCCTCAATCCTCATTTCTCAATCCTCAATCCTCAACCCTCAGCCCTCATCCTCCATCCTCACTACTCAATCCTCTATCCTCAATCTTCAATCCTCAATACTCAATGTTCAATCCTCATTCCTCAATCCTCAATCCTCAATCCTCAATCTTCAATCCTCAATACTCAATCTGCAATCCCCAATCCTCAAACCTCAATCCTCAATCCTCATTACTCAATCCTCAATACCCAATCCTCAATCCTCAATCCTGAATCCTCAATCCTCAACATTCAATCATCAATACTCAATCTTCAATCCTCAATCTTCAATCCTCAATACTCAACCTTCAATCCTCAATCCTCAATCCTCAATCCTCAATCCTCAATCCTCAGGCATCAATACTCAATCTACAATATTCAATCCACAATCCTTAATCCTCAATCCACAATCCTCAACCTTCAATACTCAATACTCAATCTTCAATCCTCAATCCTCAATCCTCAATCCTCAATACTCAATCCTCAATCCTCAATATTCAATCCTCAATACTCAATCTTCAATCATCAATCCTCAATCCTCAATTCTCAGTCGTCAATCCTCAGTCATCAATCCTCAATCTTCAATACTCAATCGTAAATCCTTAGTCCTCAATCCACAATCCTCAATCCTCGTTCCTCAAACCTCAATCCTCAACCCTCAGTCTTCATCCTCAATCCTCAAACCTCAATCCTCAACCCTCATTATTCAATCATCAATACTCAATCTTCAATCCTCAATCCTCAAACCTCAATCCTCAATCCTCATTCTTCAATCCTAAATACCCAATCCCCAATCTTCAATCCTCAATCCACAATACTCAATTCTCAATCCTCAATCCTTAATCCTCAGACCTCAAACATCAATATTCAACCCTCAGTCCTCGTCCTCAATCCACAACCCTCAATCCTCAGTTCTCAATATTCAATCATCAATATTCAATCTTCAATCCTCAATCCTCAATCCTCAATCCTAAATCCTCAATCCTCAATTTTCAACCCTGAATCCTCAATCCTCAATACTCAATCCTCAATCTTCAATCCTCAATCCTCAATCCTCAATCCTCGATCCTCAATCCTCAATCCTCATTACTCAATCCTCATTCCTCAATCCTCAATCCACAATCCTCAACCTTCAATACTCAATAATCAATCTCCAATCCTAGATCCTCAATTCTCAATCCTCAATCCTCAATCTTCAACCCTGAATCCTCAATCCTCAGTCCTGAATACTCAGTCCTCAATGTTCAATCCTCAACACTAATCTTCAATCCTCAATCCTCAATCCTCAATCCTCAATCCTCATTCTTCAATCCTCAACACCCAATCCTCAATCTTCAATCCTCAATCCTCAATCCTCAATCCTAATTCCTCAATTCTCATTCTTCAATCCTCAATACCCAATCCTCAATTTCAATCCTCAATCCTCAATCCTCATTTCTCAATCCTCAATGCTCAACCGTCAGCCCTCATCCTACATCCTCAATCCTCAATCCTCAATAGTCAATATTCAATCCTCAATTCTCAACCTTCAATCCTCGATCCTCAATCATCAATCCTCAATCCTCAATCCTCAGGCATCAATACTCAATCTTCAATGCTCAATCCTCAATCCTCAATCCTCAATCCTCATTCCCCAACCCTCAATCCTCATTCCTCAAACCTCAATCCTCAACCCTCAGTCCTCATACTCAATTCTCAATTCTCAATACTCAATCCTCAATCCTCAATCCTCAATCCTCAATCCTCAATCCTCAATCCTCAATCCTCAATCCTCAATCCACAATCCTCAACCTTCAATACTCAATAATCAAACTCCAATCCTAGATCCTCAATCCTCAATCCTCAATCCTCAATCCTCATTCTTCAATCCTCAATACCCAATCCTCAATCTTCAATCCTCAAACATCAATCCTCAATTCTCAATCCTCAATCCTCTGTCCTCAGTCGTCGAACCTCAATCCCCGTCGCTTAGCACTCATCCTCAATCCTCAGTCCTCAATCCTCAGTCCTCAAACCTAAATCCTCTACCGCCAGCCCTCGTCCTCAATCCTCAAACCTCAATGCTCAATCCTCAATATTCAATCATCAATACTCAATCTTCAATCCTCAATCCTCTATCCTCAATCCTCAATCCTCAATCCTCAATTCTCAATCCTCAATATTCAGTCACCAATACTCAATCTTCATCCCTCAATCTTCATCCTCAATACTCAATCTTCAATCCTCAATCCTCAATCCTCAATCCTCAATCCTCAATCCTCAGGCATCAATACTCAATCTACAATATTCAAACCTCAATCCTTAATCCTCAATCCACAATCCTCAACCTTCAACACTCAATACTCAATCTTCAATCCTCAATCCTCAATCCTCAATCCTCAATCCTCAATCCTCAATCCTCAATCCGCAATATTCAATCCTCAATACTCTATCTTCAATCAGCAATCCTCAATCCTCAATTCTCAGTCGTCAATCCTCAGTCATCAATCATCAATCTTCAATACTCAATCGTCAATCCTTAGTCCTCAATCCTCAACCTCAATCCTCGTTCCTCAAACCTCAATCCTCAACCCTCAGTCTTCATCCTCAATCCTCAAACCTCAATCCTCAATCCTCGATATTCAATCATCAATACTCAATCTTCAATCCTCAATCCTCAAACCTCAATCCTCAATCCTCATTCTTCAATCCTAAATACCCAATCCTCAATCTTCAATCCTCAATCCTCAATCCTCAATTCTCAATCCTCAATCCTTAATCCTCAGACCTCAAACATCAATATTCAACCCTCAGTCCTCTTCCTCAATACACAACCCTCAATACTCAGTCCTCAATATTCAATCATCAATATTCAATCTTCAATCCTCAATCCTCAATCCCCAATCCTCAATCCTCAATCCTCAATCTTCAACCCTGAATCCTCAATCCTCAATACTCAATCCTCAATCTTCAATCCTCAATACTCAATCTTCAATCCTCAATCCTCAATCCTCAATCCTCAATCCTCAATCTTCAATCCTCAACACTCAATCTTCAATCCTCAATCCTCAAACCTCAATCCTCAATCCTCATTCTTCAATCCTAAATACCCAATCCTCAATCTTCAATCCTCAATCCTCAATCCTCAATTCTCAATCCTCAATCCTTAATCCTCAGACCTCAAACATCAATATTCAACCCTCAGTCCTCTTCCTCAATACACAACCCTCAATCATCAGTCCTCAATATTCAATCATCAATATTCAATCTTCAATCCTCAATCCTCAATCCTCAATCCTCAATCCTCAATCCTCAATCTTCAACCCTGAATCCTCAATCCTCAATACTCAATCCTCAATCTTCAATCCTCAATACCCAATCCTCAATCTTCAATCCTCAATCCTCAATCCTCAATCCTCAATCCTCAATCCTCAATCCTCAATCCTCAATCTTCAACCCTCAATATTCAATCTGCAATCCTCAATCCTCAGTCCTCAATCCTCGATCCTCATTCTTCAATCCTCAATACTCAATCTTCAATCGTCATTCCTCAATCCTCAATCCTCAATCCTCAATATTCTATCCTCAACACTCAATCTGAAATCCAGAAATCCTCAAACCTCAATCCTCAATCCTCATTCCTCAATCCTCAATACCCAATCCTCAATCCTGTATCCTCAATCCTCAATCCTCAATATTCAATCATCAATACTCAATCTTCAATCCTCAATCTTCAATCCTCAATACTCAATCTTCAATCCTCAATCCTCAATCCTCAATCCTCAATCCTCAATCCTCAATCCTCAGGCATCAATACTCAATCTACAATATTCAATCCTCAATCCTGAATCCTCAACCCACAATCCTCAACCTTCAATACTCAATACTCAATCTTCAATCCTCAATCCTCGATCCTCAATCCTCAATCCTCAATCCTCAATATTCAATCATCAATACTCAATTTTCAATTCTCAATCTTCAATCCTCAATACTCAATCTTCAATCCTCAATCCTCAATCCTCAATCCTCAATCCTCAATCCTCAGGCATCAATACTCAATCTACAATATTCAATCCTCAATCCTTAATCCTCAATCCACAATCCTCAACCTTCAATTCTCAATATTTAATCTTCAATCCTCAATCCTCAATCCTCAATCCTCAATCCTCAATCCTCAATCATCAATATTCAATCCTCAATACTCAATCTTCAATCATCAATCCTCAATCCTCAATTCTCAGTCGTCAATCCTCAGTCATCAATCCTCAATCTTCAATGCGCAATCGTCAATCCTTAGTCCTCAATCCTCAATCCTCAATCCTCGTTCCTCAAACCTCAATCCTCAACCCTCAGGCTTCAACCTCAATCCTCAAACCTCAATCGTCAAACCTCAATATTCAATCATCAATACTAAATCTTCAATCCTCAATCCTCAAACCTCAATCCTCAATCCTCATTCTTCAATCCTAAATACGCACTCCTTAATCTTCAATCCTCAATCCTCAATCCTCAATTCTCAATCCTCAATCCTTAATCCTCAGACCTCAATCATCAATATTCAACCCTCAGCCCTCGTCCTCAATCCACAACCCTCAATCCTCAGTCCTCAATCTTCAATCCTCAATCCTCAATCCTCAATACTCAATCCTCAATCTACAATCCTCAGTAACCACTCCTCAATCTTCAATCCTCAATCCTCAACCCTCAATCCTAATTCCTCAATCCTCATTCTTCAATCCTCAATACCCAATCCTCAATTTCAATCCTCAATCCTTAATCCTCAATTCTCAATCCTCAATCCTCAGTCCTCGGTCCTCAAACCGCAATCCTCAACACTCAGCCCTCATCCTCCATCCTCAATCCTCAATCCTCATAACTCAATCTTCAATCCTCAATTCTCAATCTTCAATCCTCGATCCTGAATCACCAATCCAGAATCCTCAATCCTCAGGCATCAATACTCAATCTTCAATACTCAATCCTCAATCCTCAATCCTCAATCCTCAACCCTCAAGCCTCATTCCTGAAACCTCAATCCTCAACCCTCAGTCCTCATACTCAATTCTCAATTCTCAATCCTCAATCCTCAATCCTCAATCTTCAATCCTCAATAATCAATCTCCAATTCTAGATCCTCAATCCCCAATATTCAATCCTTAATCCTCAATCTGCAATCCCTAATCCCCAGTAGTCAATCTTCAATCCTCAATGCTCAATCCTCAATCCTCAATCCTCAGTCCTCAGTCCTCAATCTTCAATCCTCAAACCTCAATACTCAACCGTCAGTCCTCATTCTCCATCCTCAATACTCAATCTTCAATCCTCAATCCTCAATTCTCAATCCTCAATCCTCAATCCTCAGGTAACAATACTCAATCTTCAATACTCAATCCTCAATCCTCAAACCTCAATCCTCAATCCTCAACCATCAATCCTCATTCCTCAAACCTCGATCCTCAACCCTCAGTCCTCATCCTCAATTCTCAATTCTCAATCCTCAATCGTCAATCCTCAATCTTCAATCCTCAATAATCAATCTCCGATCCTAGATCCTCAATCCCCAATCTTCAATCGTTAATCCTCAATATTCAATCCTCAATCCCCAGTCATCAATTTTCAATTCTCAATGCTCAATCCTCAATCCTCAATCCTCAGTCCTCAATCCCCAATCCTCAATCCACAAACCTCAATCCTCAACCGTCAGTCCTCGTCCTCAATTCTCAAACCTCAATCCTCAATCCTCAATATTCAATCATCAATACTCAATCTTCAATCCTCCATCCTCAAACCTCAATCCTCAATCCTCATTCTTCAATCCTAAATACCCAATCCTCAATCTTCAATCCTCAATCCTCAATCCTCAATTCTCAATCCTCAATCCTTAATCCTCAGACCTCAAACATCAATATTCAACCCTCAGCCCTCGTCCTCAATCCACAACCCTCAATCCTCAGTCCTCAATATTCAATCATCAATATTCAATCTTCAGTCCTCAATCCTCAATCCTCAATCCTCGATCCTCAATCCTCAATACTCAATCCTCAACTTTCAATCCTCAATACCCAATCTTCAATCCTCAATCCTCAATCCTCAATCCTCAAACCTCAATCTTCAATCCTCAACACTAATCTTCAATCCTCAATACCCAATCCTCAATCCTCAATCCTCATTCTTCAATCCTGAATACCCAATCCTCAATCTTCAATCCTCAATCCTCAATCCTCAATCCTAATTCCTCAATCCTCATTCTTCAATCCTCAATACCCAATCCTCAATTTCAATCCTCAATCCTCAATCCTCATTTCTCAATCCTCAATCCTCAACCCTCAGCCCTCATCCTCCATCCTCAGTACTCAATCCTCAACCCTCATTATTCAATCATCAATACTCAATCTTTAATCCTCAATCCTCAAACCTCAATCCTCAATCCTCATTCTTCAATCCTAAACACCCAATCCTCAATCTTCAATCCTCAATCCTCAATACTCAGTTCTCAATCCTCAATCCTTAATCCTCAGACCTCAAACATCAATATTCAACCCTCAGTCCTCGCCCTCAATCCACAACCCTCAATCCTCAGTTCTCAATATTCAATCATCAATATTCAATCTTCAATCCTCAATCCTCAATCCTCAATCCTAAATCCTCAATCCTCAATCCTCAATCCTCAATCCTCATTCTTCAATCCTCAATACCCAATCCTCAATCTTCAATCCTCAAACATCAATCCTCAATTCTCAATCCTCAATCCTCAGTCCTCAATATTCAATCATCAATACTCAATCTTCAATCCTCAATCCTCAAACCTCAATCCTCAATCCTCATTCTTCAATCCTAAATACCCAATCCTCAATCTTCAATCCTCAATCCTCAATCCTCAATTCTCAATCCTCAATCCTTAATCCTCAGACCTCAAACATCAATATTCAACCCTCAGCCCTCGTCCTCAATCCACAACCCTCAATCCTCAGTCCTCAATATTCAATCATCAATATTCAATCTTCAATCCTCAATCCTCAATCCTCAATCCTCGATCCTCAATCCTCAATACTCAATCCTCAACCTTCAATCCTCAATCCTCAATCCTCAATCCTCAATCCTCAAACCTCAATCTTCAATCCTCAACACTAATCTTCAATCCTCAATCCCCAATCCTCAATCCTCAATCCTCATTCTTCAATCCTCAATACCCAATCCTCAATCTTCAATCCTCAATCCTCAATCCTCAATCCTAATTCCTCAATCCTCATTCTTCAATCCTCAATACCCAATCCTCAATTTCAATCCTCAATCCTCAATCCTCATTTCTCAATCCTCAATCCTCAACCCTCAGCCCTCATCCTCCATCCTCAGTACTCAATCCTCTATCCTCAATCTTCAATCCTCAATACTCAATCTTCAATCCTCATTCCTCAATCCTCAATCCTCAATCCTCAATCTTCAATCCTGAATACTCAATCTGCAATCCCCAATCCTCAAACCTCAATCCCCAATCCTCATTACTCAATCCTCAATACCCAATCCTCAATCCTCAATCCTCAATCCTCTATCCTCAATATTCAATCAGCAATACTCAATCTTCAATCCTCAATCTTCAATCCTCAATACTCAACCTTCAATCGTCAATCCTCAATCCTCAATCCTCAATCCTCATTCCTCAGGCATCAATACTCAATCTACAATATTCAATCCACAATCCATAATCCTCAATCCACAATCCTCAACCTTCAATACTCAATACCCAATTTTCAATCCTCAATCCTCAATCCTCAATCCTCAATCCTCAATCCTCAATCCTCAATATTCAATCCTCAATACTCAATCTTCAATCATCAATCCTCTATCCTCAATCCTCAATCCTCAATCCTCAATCCTCAAACATCAATATTCAATCCTCAATACTCAATCTTCAATCACCAATCCCCAATCCTCAATTCTCAGTCGTCAATCCTAAGTCACCAATCCTCAATCTTCAATACTCAATCGTCAATCCTTAGTCCTCAATCCTCAATCCTCAATCCTCGTTCCTCAAACCTCAATCCTCAACCCTCAGACTTCATCCTCAATCCTCAAACCTCAGTCCTCAATCCTCAATATTCAATCATCAATACTCAATCTTCAATCCTCAATCCTCAATCCTCAGTCCTCAATCCTCAATCCTCAAACCTAAATTCTCTACCGTCAGTCCTCGTCCTCAATCCTCAAACCTCAATCCTCAATCCTCAATATTCAATCATCAATACTCAATCTTCAATCCTCAATCCTCAATCCTCAATCCTCAATCCTCAATCCTCGATCCTCAATATTCAATCATCAATACTCAATCTTCAACCCTCAATCTTCAATCCTCAATACTCAATCTTCAATCCTCAATCCTCAATCCTCAATCCTCAATCCTCAATCCTCAGGCATCAATACTCAATCTACAATATTCAATCCTCAATCCTTAATCCTCAATCCACAATCCTCAACCTTCAATACTCAATACTCAATCTTCAATCCTCAATCCTCAATCCTCAATCTTCAATCCGCAATATTCAATCCTCAATACTCAATCTTCAATCATCAATCCTCAATCCTCAATTCTCAGTCGTCAATCCTCAGTCATCAATCCTCAATCTTCAATCCGCAATCGTCAATGCTTAGTCCTCAATCCTCAATCCTCAATGCTCGTTCCTCAAACCTCAATCCTCAACCCTCAGGCTTCATCCTCAATCCTCAAACCTCAATCGTCAATCCTCAATATTCAATCATCAATACTAAATCTTCAATCCTCAATCCTCAAACCTCAATCCTCAATCCTCATTCTTCAATCCTAAATACCCAATCCTTAATCTTCAATCCTCAATCCTCAATCCTCAATTCTCAATCCTCAATCCTTAATCCTCAGACCTCAAACATCAATATTCAACCCTCAGTCCTCGTCCTCAATCCACAACCCTCAATCCTCAGTCCTCAATCTTCAATCCTCAATCCTCAATCCTCAATACTCAATCCTCAATCTTCAATCCTCAATACCCACTCCTCAATCTTCAATCCTCAATCCTCAACCCTCAATCCTAATTCCTCAACCCTCATTCTTCAATCCTCAATACCCAATCCTCAATTTCAATCCTCAATCCTTAATCCTCAATTCTCAATCCTCAATCCTCAGTCCTCAGTCCTCAAACCGCAATCCTCAACCCTCAGCCCTCATCCTCCATCCTCAATCCTCAATCCTCAATACTCAATCTTCAATCCTCAATTCTCAATCTTCAATCCTCGATCCTGAATCATCAATCCACAATCCTCAATCCTCAGGCATCAATACACAATCTTCAATACTCAATCCTCAATCCTCAATCCTCAATCCTCAATTCTCAATCCTCAATCCTCAACCCTCAATCCTCATTCCTCAAACCTCAATCCTCAACCCTCAGTCCTCATACTCAATTCTCAATCCTCAATCCTCAATCCTCAATCCTCAATCCTCAATCTTCAATCCTCAATAATCAATCTCCAATTCTAGATCCTCAATCCCCAATCTTCAATCCTTAATCCTCAATCTGCAATCCCGAATCCCCAGTACTCAATCTTCAATCCTCAATGCTCAATCCTCAATCCTCAATCCTCAGTCCTCAGTCCTCAATCTTCATTCCTCAAACCTCAATCCTCAACCGCCAGTACTCATTCTCCATCCTCAATCCTCAATCCTCAATCCTCAATCCTCAATCTTCAATCCCCAGTACTCAATCTTCAATCCTCAATCCTCAATCCTCAATCCTCAATCCTCAATCCTCAATCCTCAGGTATCAATACTCAATCTTCAGTACTCAATCCTCAATCCTTAATCCTCAATCCTCAATCCTCAATCCTCAATCTTCAACCCTGAATCCTCAATCCTCAATACTCAATCCTCAATCTTCAATGCTCAATACTCAATCTACAATCCTCAATCCTCAATCCTCAATCCTCAATCCTCAATCCTCAATCTTCAACCCTCAACACTCAATCTTTAATCCTCAATCCTCAATCCTCAATACTCAGTCCTCAATCTTCAATCCTCAACACTAATCTTCAAACCTCAATCCCCAATCCTCATTACTCAATCCTCAATACCCAATCCTCAATCCTCAATCCTCAATCCTCTATCCTCAATATTCAATCATCAATACTCAATCTTCAATCCTCAATCTTCAATCCTCAACACTCAACCTTCAATCGTCAATCCTCAATCCTCAATCCTCAATCCTCAATCCTCAGGCATCAATACTCAATCTACAATATTCAATCCACAATCCTTAATCCTCAATCCACAATCCTCAACCTTCAATACTCAATACTCAATCTTCAATCCTCAATCCTCAACCCTCAATCCTCAATCCTCAATCCTCAATCCTCAATATTCAATCCTCAATACTCAATCTTCAATCATCAATCCTCAATCCTCAATCCTCAATCCTCAATCCTCAATCCTCAATCCTCAAACATCAATATTCAATCCTCAATACTCAATCTTCAATCACCAATCCTCAATCCTCAATTCTCAGTCGTCAATCCTAAGTCACCAATCCTCAATCTTCAATACTCAATCGTCAATCCTTAGTCCTCAATCCTCAATCCTCAATCCTCGTTCCTCAAACCTCAATCCTCAACCCTCAGACTTCATCCTCAATCCTCAAACCTCAGTCCTCAATCCTCAATATTCAATCATCAATACTCAATCTTCAATCCTCAATCCTCAATCCTCAATCCTCAATCCTCAATCCCCAATCCTCAATCCTCAATCCTCATTCTTCAATCCTCAATACCCAATCCTCAATCTTCAATCCTCAACATCAATCCTCAATTCTCAATCCTCAATCCTCAGTCCTCAGTCGTCGAATCTCAATCCCCGACGCTTAGCACTCATCCTCAATCCTCAGTCCTCAATCCTCAATCCTCAAACCTAAATTCTCTACCGTCAGTCCTCGTCCTCAATCCTCAAACCTCAATCCTCAATCCTCAATATTCAATCATCAATACTCAATCTTCAATCCTCAATCCTCAATCCTCAATCCTCAATCCTCAATCCTCAATCCTCAATCCTCAATCTTCAATCCTCAATAATCAATCTCCAATTCTAGATCCTCAATCCCCAATATTCAATCCTTAATCCTCAATCTGCAATCCCTAATCCCCAGTACTCAATCTTCAATCCTCAATGCTCAATCCTCAATCCTCAATCCTCAGTCCTCAGTCCTCAATCTTCAATCCTCAAACCTCAATACTCAACCGTCAGTCCTCATTCTCCATCCTCAATACTCAATCTTCAATCCTCAATCCTCAATTCTCAATCCTCAATCCTCAATCCTCAGGTAACAATACTCAATCTTCAATACTCAATCCTCAATCCTCAAACCTCAATCCTCAATCCTCAACCATCAATCCTCATTCCTCAAACCTCGATCCTCAACCCTCAGTCCTCATCCTCAATTCTCAATTCTCAATCCTCAATCGTCAATCCTCAATCTTCAATCCTCAATAATCAATCTCCGATCCTAGATCCTCAATCCCCAATCTTCAATCGTTAATCCTCAATATTCAATCCTCAATCCCCAGTCATCAATTTTCAATCCTCAATGCTCAATCCTCAATCCTCAATCCTCAGTCCTCAATCCCCAATCCTCAATCCACAAACCTCAATCCTCAACCGTCAGTCCTCGTCCTCAATTCTCAAACCTCAATCCTCAATCCTCAATATTCAATCATCAATACTCAATCTTCAATCCTCCATCCTCAAACCTCAATCCTCAATCCTCATTCTTCAATCCTAAATATCCAATCCTCAATCTTCAATCCTCAATCCTCAATCCTCAATTCTCAATCCTCAATCCTTAATCCTCAGACCTCAAACATCAATATTCAACCCTCAGCCCTCGTCCTCAATCCACAACCCTCAATCCTCAGTCCTCAATATTCAATCATCAATATTCAATCTTCAATCCTCAATCCTCAATCCTCAATCCTCGATCCTCAATCCTCAATACTCAATCCTCAACTTTCAATCCTCAATACCCAATCTTCAATCCTCAATCCTCAATCCTCAATCCTCAAACTCAATCTTCAATCCTCAACACTAATCTTCAATCCTCAATCCCCAATCCTCAATCCTCAATCCTCATTCTTCAATCCTCAATACCCAATCCTCAATCTTCAATCCTCAATCCTCAATCCTCAATCCTAATTCCTCAATCCTCATTCTTCAATCCTCAATACCCAATCCTCAATTTCAATCCTCAATCCTCAATCCTCATTTCTCAATCCTCAATCCTCAACCCTCAGCCCTCATCCTCCATCCTCAGTACTCAATCCTCAACCCTCATTATTCAATCATCAATACTCAATCTTTAATCCTCAATCCTCAAACCTCAATCCTCAATCCTCATTCTTCAATCCTAAACACCCAATCCTCAATCTTCAATCCTCAATCCTCAATACTCAATTCTCAATCCTCAATCCTTAATCCTCAGACCTCAAACATCAATATTCAACCCTCAGTCCTCGCCCTCAATCCACAACCCTCAATCCTCAGTTCTCAATATTCAATCATCAATATTCAATCTTCAATCCTCAATCCTCAATCCTCAATCCTAAATCCTCAATCCTCAGTTTTCAACCCTGAATCCTCAATCCTCAATACTCAATCCTCAAACTTCAGTCCTCAATACTCAATCTTCAGACCTCAATCCTCAATCCTCAATCCTCAATATTCAATCATCAATACTCAATCTTCAATCCTCAATCCTCAATCCTCAATTCTCAATCCTCAATCCTCAATCCTCTGTCCTCAATCCTCAATCCTCAATCCACAATCCTCAACCCTCAGGCTTCATCCTCAATCCTCAAACCTCAATCGTCAATCCTCAATATTCAATCATCAATACTAAATCTTCAATCCTCAATCCTCAAACCTCAATCCTCAATCCTCATTCTTCAATCCTAAATACCCAATCCCTAATCTTCAATCCTCAATCCTCAATCCTCAATTCTCAATCCTCAATCCTTAATCCTCAGACCTCAAACATCAATATTCAACCCTCAGTCCTCGTCCTCAATCCACAACCCTCAATCCTCAGTCCTCAATCTTCAATCCTCAATCCTCAATTCTCAATACTCAATCCTCAATCTTCAATCCTCAATACCCACTCCTCAATCTTCAATCCTCAATCCTCAACCCTCAATCCTAATTCCTCAATCCTCATTCTTCAATCCTCAATACCCAATCCTCAATTTCAATCCTCAATCCTTAATCCTCAATTCTCAATCCTCAATCCTCAGTCCTCAGTCCTCAAACCGCAATCCTCAACCCTCAGCCCTCATCCTCCATCCTCAATCCTCAATCCTCAATACTCAATCTTCAATCCTCAATTCTCAATCTTCAATCCTCGATCCTGAATCATCAATCCACAATCCTCAATCCTCAGGCATCAATACACAATCTTCAATACTCAATCCTCAATCCTCAATCCTCAATCCTCAATCGTCAATCCTCAATCCTCAATCCTCAGGCATCAATACTCAATCTTCAATGCTCAATCCTCAATCCTCAATCCTCAATCCTCATTCCCCAACACACAATCCTCATTCGTCAAACCTCAATCCTCAACCCTCAGTCCTCATACTCAATTCTCAATCCCCAATCCTCAATCCTCAATCCTCAATCCTCAATCCTCAATCCTCAATCCTCAATCCTCAATCCTCAATTCACAATCCTCAACCTTCAATACTCAATAATCAACCTCCAATCCTAGATCCTCAATCCTCAATCCTCAATCCTCAATCCTCAATCCTCATTCTTCAATCCTCAATACCCAATCCTCAATCTTCAATCCTTAAACATCAATCCTCAATTCTCAATCCTCAATCCTCAGTCCTCAATATTCAATCATCAATACTCAATCTTCAATCCTCAATCCTCAAACCTCAATCCTCAATCCTCATTCTTCAATCCTAAATACCCAATCCTCAATCTTCAATCCTCAATCCTCAATCCTCAATTCTCAATCCTCAATCCTTAATCCTCAGACCTCAAACATCAATATTCAACCCTCAGCCCTCGTCCTCAATCCACAACCCTCAATCCTCAGTCCTCAATATTCAATCATCAATATTCAATCTTCAATCCTCAATCCTCAATCCTCAATCCTCGATCCTCAATCGTCAATACTCAATCCTCAACCTTCAATCCTCAATACCCAATCTTCAATCCTCAATCCTCAATCCTCAATCCTCAAACCTCAATCTTCAATCCTCAACACTAATCTTCAATCCTCAATCCCCAATCCTCAATCCTCAATCCTCATTCTTCAATCCTCAATACCCAATCCTCAATCTTCAATCCTCAATCCTCAATCCTCAATCCTAATTCCTCAATCCTCATTCTTCAATCCTCAATACCCAATCCTCAATTTCAATCCTCAATCCTCAATCCTCATTTCTCAATCCTCAATCCTCAACCCTCAGCCCTCATCCTCCATCCTCAGTACTCAATCCTCTATCCTCAATCTTCAATCCTCAATACTCAATCTTCAATCCTCATTCCTCAATCCTCAATCCTCAATCCTCAATCTTCAATCCTGAATACTCAATCTGCAATCCCCAATCCTCAAACCTCAATCCCCAATCCTCATTACTCAATCCTCAATACCCAATCCTCAATCCTCAATCCTCAATCCTCTATCCTCAATATTCAATCATCAATACTCAATCTTCAATCCTCAATCTTCAATCCTCAATACTCAACCTTCAATCGTCAATCCTCAATCCTCAATCCTCAATCCTCAATCCTCAGGCATCAATACTCAATCTACAATATTCAATCCACAATCCTTAATCCTCAATCCACAATCCTCAACCTTCAATACTCAATACTCAATTTTCAATCCTCAATCCTCAATCCTCAATCCTCAATCCTCAATCCTCAATCCTCAATATTCAATCCTCAATACTCAATCTTCAATCATCAATCCTCTATCCTCAATCCTCAATCCTCAATCCTCAATCCTCAAACATCAATATTCAATCCTCAATACTCAATCTTCAATCACCAATCCCCAATCCTCAATTCTCAGTCGTCAATCCTAAGTCACCAATCCTCAATCTTCAATACTCAATCGTCAATCCTTAGTCCTCAATCCTCAATCCTCAATCCTCGTTCCTCAAACCTCAATCCTCAAACCTCAGACTTCATCCTCAATCCTCAAACCTCAGTCCTCAATCCTCAATATTCAATCATCAATACTCAATCTTCAATCCTCAATCCTCAATCCTCAGTCCTCAATCCTCAATCCTCAAACCTAAATTCTCTACCGTCAGTCCTCGTCCTCAATCCTCAAACCTCAATCCTCAATCCTCAATATTCAATCATCAATACTCAATCTTCAATCCTCAATCCTCAATCCTCAATCCTCAATCCTCAATCCTCAATCCTCAATATTCAATCATCAATACTCAATCTTCAACCCTCAATCTTCAATCCTCAATACTCAATCTTCAATCCTCAATCCTCAATCCTCAATCCTCAATCCTCAATCCTCAGGCATCAATACTCAATCTACAATATTCAATCCTCAATCCTTAATCCTCAATCCACAATCCTCAACCTTCAATACTCAATAATCAATCTTCAATCCTCAATCCTCAATCCACAATCTTCAATCCGCAATATTCAATCCTCAATACTCAATCTTCAATCATCAATCCTCAATCCTCAATTCTCAGTCGTCAATCCTCAGTCATCAATGCTCAATCTTCAATCCGCAATCGTCAATGCTTAGTCCTCAATCCTCAATCCTCAATGCTCGTTCCTCAAACCTCAATCCTCAACCCTCAGGCTTCATCCTCAATCCTCAAACCTCAATCGTCAATCCTAAATATTCAATCATCAATACTAAATCTTCAATCCTCAATCCTCAAACCTCAATCCTCAATCCTCATTCTTCAATCCTAAATACCCAATCCTTAATCTTCAATCCTCAATCCTCAATCCTCAATTCTCAATCCTCAATCCTTAATCCTCAGACCTCAAACATCAATATTCAACCCTCAGTCCTCGTCCTCAATCCACAACCCTCAATCCTCAGTCCTCAATCTTCAATCCTCAATCCTCAATCCTCAATACTCAATCCTCAATCTTCAATCCTCAATACCCACTCCTCAATCTTCAATCCTCAATCCTCAACCCTCAATCCTAATTCCTCAATCCTCATTCTTCAATCCTCAATACCCAATCCTCAATTTCAATCCTCAATCCTTAATCCTCAATTCTCAATCCTCAATCCTCAGTCCTCAGTCCTCAAACCGCAATCCTCAACCCTCAGCCCTCATCCTCCATCCTCAATCCTCAATCCTCAATACTCAATCTTCAATCCTCAATTCTCAATCTTCAATCCTCGATCCTGAATCATCAATCCACAATCCTCAATCCTCAGGCATCAATACACAATCTTCAATACTCAATCCTCAATCCTCAATCCTCAATCCTCAATCCTCAATCCTCAATCCTCAACCCTCAATCCTCATTCCTCAAACCTCAATCCTCAACCCTCAGTCCTCATACTCAATGCTCAATCCTCAATCCTCAATCCTCAGTCCTCAGTCCTCAATCTTCATTCCTCAAACCTCAATCCTCAACCGCCAGTCCTCATTCTCCATCCTCAATCCTCAATCCTCAATCCTCAATCCTCAATCTTCAATCCCCAGTACTCAATCTTCAATCCTCAATCCTCAATCCTCAATCCTCAATCCTCAATCCTCAGGTATCAATACTCAATTCTCAATCCTCAATCCTCAATCCTCAATCCTCAATCATCAATCCTCAATAATCAATCTCCAATTCTAGATCCTCAATCCCCAATCTTCAATCCTTAATCCTCAATCTGCAATCCCGAATCCCCAGTACTCAATCTTCAATCCTCAATGCTCAATCCTCAATCCTCAATACTCAGTCCTCAGTCCTCAATCTTCAATCCTCAAACCTCAATCCTCAACCGCCAGTCCTCATTCTCCATCCTCAATCCTCAATCCTCAATCCTCAATCTTCAATCCCCAATACTCAATCTTCAATCCTCAATCCTCAATCCTCTATCCTCAATCCTCAATCCTCAATTCTCGAACATCAATCCTCATTCCTCAAACCTCAATCCTCAACCCTCAGTCCTCATCCTCAATTCTCAATTCTCAATCCTCAATCGTCAATCCTCAATCTTCAACCCTCAATAATCAATCTCCGATCCTAGATCCTCAATCCCCAATCTTCAATCGTTAATCCTCAATATTCAATCCTCAATCCCCAGTCATCAATCTTCAATCCTCAAACCTCAATCCTCAACCGTCAGTCCTCGTCCTCAATCCTCAAACCTCAATACTCAATCCTCAATATTCAATCATCAATACTCAATCTTCAATCCTCAATCCTCAAACCTCAATCCTCAATCCTCATTCTTCAATCCTAAATACCCAATCCTCAATCTTCAATCCTCAATCCTCAATCCTCAATTCTCAATCCTCAATCCTTAATCCTCAGACCTCAAACATCAATATTCAACCCTCAGCCCTCGTCCTCAATCCACAACCCTCAATCCTCAGTCCTCAATATTCAATCATCAATATTCAATCTTCAATCCTCAATCCTCAATCCTCAATCCTCGATCCTCAATCCTCAATATTCAACCCTGAATACTCAATCCTCAATACTCAATCCTCAAACTTCAGTCCTCAATACTCAATCTTCAGTCCTCAATCCTCAATCCTCAATCCTCAATATTCAATCATCAATACTCAATCTTCAATCCTCAATCCTCAATCCTCAATTCTCAATCCTCAATCCTCAATCCTCAGTCCTCAATCCTCAATCCTCAATCCTCAATCCACAATCCTCAACCTTCAATACTCAATAATCAATCTCCAATCCTAGATCCTCAATTCTCAATCCTCAATCCTCAATCTTCAACCCTGAACCCTCAATCCTCAATACTCAATCCTCAATCTTCAATCCTCAATACTCAATCTACAATCCTCAGTCCTCAATCCTCAATCCTCAATCCTCAATCTTCAACCCTCAACACTCAATCTTCAATCCCCAATCCTCAATCCTCAATACTCAGTCCTCAATCTTCAATCCTCAACACTAATCTTCAATCCTCAATCCTCAATCCTCAATCCTCAATCCTCATTCTTCAATCCTCAACACCCAATCCTCAATCTTCGTCCTCAATCCTCAAACCTCAATCCTCAACCCTCATTATTCAATCATCAATACTCATTCTTCAATCCTCAATCCTCAAACCTCAATCCTCAATCCTCATTCTTCAATCCTAAACACCCAATCCCCAATCTTCAATCCTCAATCCTCAATACTCAATTCTCAATCCTCAATCCTTAATCCTCAGACCTCAAACATCAATATTCAACCCTCAGTCCTCGTCCTCAATCCACAACCCTCAATCCTCAGTTCTCAATATTCAATCATCAATATTCAATCTTCAATCCTCAATCCTCAATCCTCAATCCTAAATCCTCAATCCTCAATTTTCAACCCTGAATCCTCAATCCTCAATACTCAATCCTCAATCTTCAATCCTCAATCCTCAATCCTCAATCCTCGATCCTCAATCCTCAATCCTCAATACTCAATCCTCATTCCTCAATCCTCAATCCACAATCCTCAACCTTCAATACTCAATAATCAATCTCCAATCCTAGATCCTCAATTCTCAATCCTCAATCCTCAATCTTCAACCCTGAATCCTCAATCCTCAATCCTCAATACTCAGTCCTCAATCTTCAATCCTCAACACTAATCTTCAATCCTCAATCCTCAATCCTCAATCCTCAATCCTCATTCTTCAATCCTCAACACCCAATCCTCAATCTTCAATCCTCAATCCTCAATCCTCAATCCTAATTCCTCAATTCTCATTCTTCAATCCTCAATACCCAATCCTCAATTTCAATCCTCAATCCTCAATCCTCATTTCTCAATCCTCAATGCTCAACCGTCAGCCCTCATCCTACATCCTCAATCCTCAATCCTCAATCGTCAATCTTCAATCCTCAATTCTCAACCTTCAATCCTCGATCCTCAATCATCAATCCTCAATCCTCACTCCTCAGGCATCAATACTCAATCTTCAATGCTCAATCCTCAATCCTCAATCCTCAATCCTCATTCCCCAACCCTCAATCCTCATTCCTCAAACCTCAATCCTCAACCCTCAGTCCTCATACTCAATTCTCAATTCTCAATCCTCAATCCTCAATCCTCAATCCTCATTCCTCAATCCTCAATCCTCAATCCTCAATCCTCAATCCTCAATCCACAATCCTCAACCTTCAATACTCAATAATCAACCTCCAATCCTAGATCCTCAATCCTCAATCCTCAATCCTCAATCCTCAATCCTCATTCTTCAATCCTCAATACCCAATCCTCAATCTTCAATCCTCAAACATCAATCCTCAATTCTCAATCCTCAATCCTCAGTCCTCAGTCGTCGAACCTCAATCCCCGACGCTTAGCACTCATCCTCAATCCTCAGTCCTCAATCCTCAATCCTCAAACCTAAATCCTCTACCGCCAGCCCTCGTCCTCAATCCTCAAACCTCAATGCTCAATCCTCAATATTCAATCATCAATACTCAATCTTCAATCCTCAATCCTCTATTCTCAATCCTCAATCCTCAGTCCTCAATTCTCAATCCTCTATATTCAATCATCAATACTCAATCTTCAACCCTCAATCTTCATCCTCAATACTCAATCTTCAATCCTCAATCCTCAATCCTCAATCCTCAATCCTCAATCCTCAGGCATCAATACTCAATCTACAATATTCAATCCTCAATCCTTAATCCTCAGTCCACAATCCTCAACCTTCAACACTCAATACTCAATCTTCAATCCTCAATCCTCAATCCTCAATCCTCAATCCTCAATCCTCAATCCTCAATCCGCAATATTCAATCCTCAATACTCTATCTTCAATCAGCAATCCTCAATCCTCAATTCTCGGTCGTCAATCCTCAGTCATCAATCCTCAATCTTCAATACTCAATCGTCAATCCTTAGTCCTCAATCCTCAACCTCAATCCTCGTTCCTCAAACCTCAATCCTCAACCCTCAGTCTTCATCCTCAATCCTCAAACCTCAATCCTCAATCCTCGATATTCAATCATCAATACTCAATCTTCAATCCTCAATCCTCAAACCTCAATCCTCAATCCTCATTCTTCAATCCTAAATACCCAATCCTCAATCTTCAATCCTCAATCCTCAATCCTCAATTCTCAATCCTCAATCCTTAATCCTCAGACCTCAAACATCAATATTCAACCCTCAGTCCTCTTCCTCAATACACAACCCTCAATCATCAGTCCTCAATATTCAATCATCAATATTCAATCTTCAATCCTCAATCCTCAATCCTCAATCCTCAATCCTCAATCCTCAATCTTCAACCCTGAATCCTCAATCCTCAATCCTCAATCCTCAGGTATCAATACTCAATCTTCAGTACTCAATCCTCAATCCTTAATCCTCAATCCTCAATCCTCAATCCTCAATCTTCAACCCTGAATCCTCAATCCTCAATACTCAATCCTCAATCTTCAATGCTCAATACTCAATCTACAATCCTCAATCCTCAATCCTCAATCCTCAATCCTCAATCCTCAATCTTCAACCCTCAACACTCAATCTTTAATCCTCAATCCTCAATCCTCAATACTCAGTCCTCAATCCTCAGGCATCAATACTCAATCTACAATATTCAATCCACAATCCTTAATCCTCAATCCACAATCCTCAACCTTCAATACTCAATACTCAATCTTCAATCCTCAATCCTCAATCCTCAATCCTCAATCCTCAATCCTCAATCCTCAATATTCAATCCTCAATACTCAATCTTCAATCATCAATCCTCAATCCTCAATCCTCAATCCTCAATCCTCAATCCTCAATCCTCAATCCTCAACCCTCAATCCTCATTCCTCAAACCTCAATCCTCAACCCTCAGTCCTCATACTCAATTCTCAATCCTCAATCCTCAATCCTCAATCCTCAATCATCAATCCTCAATAATCAATCTCCAATTCTAGATCCTCAATCCCCAATCTTCAATCCTTAATCCTCAATCTGCAATCCCGAATCCCCAGTACTCAATCTTCAATCCTCAATGCTCAATCCTCAATCCTCAATCCTCAGTCCTCAGTCCTCAATCTTCAATCCTCAAACCTCAATCCTCAACCGCCAGTCCTCAATCTCCATCCTCAATCCTCAATCCTCAATCCTCAATCTTCAATCCCCAATACTCAATCTTCAATCCTCAATCCTCAATCCTCAATCCTCAATCCTCAATCCTCAGGTATCAATACTCAATCTTCAGTACTCAATCCTCAATCCTCTATCCTCAATCCTCAATCCTCAATTCTCAAACATCAATCCTCATTCCTCAAACCTCAATCCTCAACCCTCAGTCCTCATCCTCAATTCTCAATTCTCAATCCTCAATCGTCAATCCTCAATCTTCAATCCTCAATAATCAATCTCCGATCCTAGATCCTCAATCCCCAATCTTCAATCGTTAATCCTCAATATTCAATCCTCAATCCCCAGTCATCAATCTTCAATCCTCAAACCTCAATCCTCAACCGTCAGTCCTCGTCCTCAATCCTCAAACCTCAATACTCAATCCTCAATATTCAATCATCAATACTCAATCTTCAATCCTCAATCCTCAAACCTCAATCCTCAATCCTCATTCTTCAATCCTAAATACCCAATCCTCAATCTTCAATCCTCAATCCTCAATCCTCAATTCTCAATCCTCAATCCTTAATCCTCAGACCTCAAACATCAATATTCAACCCTCAGCCCTCGTCCTCAATCCACAACCCTCAATCCTCAGTCCTCAATATTCAATCATCAATATTCAATCTTCAATCCTCAATCCTCAATTCTCAATCCTCGATCCTCAATCCTCAATATTCAACCCTGAATACTCAATCCTCAATACTCAATCCTCAAACTTCAGTCCTCAATACTCAATCTTCAGTCCTCAATCCTCAATCCTCAATCCTCAATATTCAATCATCAATACTCAATCTTCAATCCTCAATCCTCAATCCTCAATTCTCAATCCTCAATCCTCAATCCTCAGTCCTCAATCCTCAATCCTCAATCCTCAATCCACAATCCTCAACCTTCAATACTCAATAATCAATCTCCAATCCTAGATCCTCAATCCTCAATCCTCAATCCTCGATCCTCAATCCTCAATCCTCAATACTCAATCCTCATTCCTCAATCCTCAATCCACAATCCTCAACCTTCAATACTCAATAATCAATCTCCAATCCTAGATCCTCAATTCTCAATCCTCAATCCTCAATCTTCAACCCTGAATCCTCAATCCTCAATCCTCAATACTCAGTCCTCAATCTTCAATCCTCAACACTAATCTTCAATCCTCAATCCTCAATCCTCAATCCTCAATCCTCATTCTTCAATCCTCAACACCCAATCCTCAATCTTCAATCCTCAATCCTCAATCCTCAATCCTAATTCCTCAATTCTCATTCTTCAATCCTCAATACCCAATCCTCAATTTCAATCCTCAATCCTCAATCCTCATTTCTCAATCCTCAATGCTCAACCGTCAGCCCTCATCCTACATCCTCAATCCTCAATCCTCAATCGTCAATCTTCAATCCTCAATTCTCAACCTTCAATCCTCGATCCTCAATCATCAATCCTCAATCCTCACTCCTCAGGCATCAATACTCAATCTTCAATGCTCAATCCTCAATCCTCAATCCTCAATCCTCATTCCCCAACCCTCAATCCTCATTCCTCAAACCTCAATCCTCAACCCTCAGTCCTCATACTCAATTCTCAATTCTCAATCCTCAATCCTCAATCCTCAATCCTCATTCCTCAATCCTCAATCCTCAATCCTCAATCCTCAATCCTCAATCCACAATCCTCAACCTTCAATACTCAATAATCAACCTCCAATCCTAGATCCTCAATCCTCAATCCTCAATCCTCAATCCTCAATCCTCATTCTTCAATCCTCAATACCCAATCCTCAATCTTCAATCCTCAAACATCAATCCTCAATTCTCAATCCTCAATCCTCAGTCCTCAGTCGTCGAACCTCAATCCCCGACGCTTAGCACTCATCCTCAATCCTCAGTCCTCAATCCTCAATCCTCAAACCTAAATCCTCTACCGCCAGCCCTCGTCCTCAATCCTCAAACCTCAATGCTCAATCCTCAATATTCAATCATCAATACTCAATCTTCAATCCTCAATCCTCTATTCTCAATCCTCAATCCTCAATCCTCAATTCTCAATCCTCTATATTCAATCATCAATACTCAATCTTCAACCCTCAATCTTCATCCTCAATACTCAATCTTCAATCCTCAATCCTCAATCCTCAATCCTCAATCCTCAATCCTCAGGCATCAATACTCAATCTACAATATTCAATCCTCAATCCTTAATCCTCAGTCCACAATCCTCAACCTTCAACACTCAATACTCAATCTTCAATCCTCAATCCTCAATCCTCAATTCTCAATCCTCAATCCTCAATCCTCAATCCGCAATATTCAATCCTCAATACTCTATCTTCAATCAGCAATCCTCAATCCTCAATTCTCGGTCGTCAATCCTCAGTCATCAATCCTCAATCTTCAATACTCAATCGTCAATCCTTAGTCCTCAATCCTCAACCTCAATCCTCGTTCCTCAAACCTCAATCCTCAACCCTCGGACTTCATCCTCAATCCTCAAACCTCAGTCCTCAATCCTCAATATTCAATCATCAATACTCAATCTTCAATCCTCAATCCTCAATCCTCAGTCCTCAATATTCAATCATCAATACTCAATCTTCAATCCTCAATCCTCAATCCTCAATCCTCAATCCTCAATCCTCAATCCTCAATATTCAATCATCAATACTCAATCTTCAACCCTCAATCTTCAATCCTCAATACTCAATCTTCAATCCTCAATCCTCAATCCTCAATCCTCAATCCTCAATCCTCAGGCATCAATACTCAATCTACAATATTCAATCCTCAATCCTTAATCCTCAATCCACAATCCTCAACCTTCAATACTCAATACTCAATCTTCAATCCTCAATCCTCAATCCTCAATCTTCAATCCGCAATATTCAATCCTCAATACTCAATCTTCAATCATCAATCCTCAATCCTCAATTCTCAGTCGTCAATCCTCAGTCATCAATCCTCAATCTTCAATCCGCAATCGTCAATGCTTAGTCCTCAATCCTCAATCCTCAATGCTCGTTCCTCAAACCTCAATCCTCAACCCTCAGGCTTCATCCTCAATCCTCAAACCTCAATCGTCAATCCTCAATATTCAATCATCAATACTAAATCTTCAATCCTCAATCCTCAAACCTCAATCCTCAATCCTCATTCTTCAATCCTAAATACCCAATCCTTAATCTTCAATCCTCAATCCTCAATCCTCAATTCTCAATCCTCAATCCTTAATCCTCAGACCTCAAACATCAATATTCAACCCTCAGTCCTCGTCCTCAATCCACAACCCTCAATCCTCAGTCCTCAATCTTCAATCCTCAATCCTCAATCCTCAATACTCAATCCTCAATCTTCAATCCTCAATACCCACTCCTCAATCTTCAATCCTCAATCCTCAACCCTCAATCCTAATTCCTCAACCCTCATTCTTCAATCCTCAATACCCAATCCTCAATTTCAATCCTCAATCCTTAATCCTCAATTCTCAATCCTCAATCCTCAGTCCTCAGTCCTCAAACCGCAATCCTCAACCCTCAGCCCTCGTCCTCCATCCTCAATCCTCAATCCTCAATACTCAATCTTCAATCCTCAATTCTCAATCTTCAATCCTCGATCCTGAATCATCAATCCACAATCCTCAATCCTCAGGCATCAATACACAATCTTCAATACTCAATCCTCAATCCTCAATCCTCAATCCTCAATCCTCAATCCTCAATCCTCAACCCTCAATCCTCATTCCTCAAACCTCAATCCTCAACCCTCAGTCCTCATACTCAATTCTCAATCCTCAATCCTCAATCCTCAATCCTCAATCCTCAATCTTCAATCCTCAATAATCAATCTCCAATTCTAGATCCTCAATCCCCAATCTTCAATCCTTAATCCTCAATCTGCAATCCCGAATCCCCAGTACTCAATCTTCAATCCTCAATGCTCAATCCTCAATCCTCAATCCTCAGTCCTCAGTCCTCAATCTTCATTCCTCAAACCTCAATCCTCAACCGCCAGTCCTCATTCTCCATCCTCAATCCTCAATCCTCAATCCTCAATCCTCAATCTTCAATCCCCAGTACTCAATCTTCAATCCTCAATCCTCAATCCTCAATCCTCAATCCTCAATCCTCAATCCTCAGGTATCAATACTCAATCTTCAGTACTCAATCCTCAATCCTTAATCCTCAATCCTCAATCCTCAATCCTCAATCTTCAACCCTGAATCCTCAATCCTCAATACTCAATCCTCAATCTTCAATGCTCAATACTCAATCTACAATCCTCAATCCTCAATCCTCAATCCTCAATCCTCAATCCTCAATCTTCAACCCTCAACACTCAATCTTTAATCCTCAATCCTCAATCCTCAATACTCAGTCCTCAATCTTCAATCCTCAACACTAATCTTCAAACCTCAATCCCCAATCCTCATTACTCAATCCTCAATACCCAATCCTCAATCCTCAATCCTCAATCCTCTATCCTCAATATTCAATCATCAATACTCAATCTTCAATCCTCAATCTTCAATCCTCAACACTCAACCTTCAATCGTCAATCCTCAATCCTCAATCCTCAATCCTCAATCCTCAGGCATCAATACTCAATCTACAATATTCAATCCACAATCCTTAATCCTCAATCCACAATCCTCAACTTTCAATACTCAATACTCAATCTTCAATCCTCAATCCTCAACCCTCAATCCTCAATCCTCAATCCTCAATCCTCAATATTCAATCCTCAATACTCAATCTTCAATCATCAATCCTCAATCCTCAATCCTCAATCCTCAATCCTCAATCCTCAATCCTCAAACATCAATATTCAATCCTCAATACTCAATCTTCAATCACCAATCCTCAATCTTCAATACTCAATCGTCAATCCTTAGTCCTCAATCCTCAATCCTCAATCCTCGTTCGTCAAACCTCAATCCTCAACCCTCAGACTTCATCCTCAATCCTCAAACCTCAGTCCTCAATCCTCAATATTCAATCATCAATACTCAATCTTCAATCCTCAATCCTCAATCCTCAATCCTCAATCCTCAATCCCCAATCCTCAATCCTCAATCCTCATTCTTCAATCCTCAATACCCAATCCTCAATCTTCAATCCTCAAACATCAATCCTCAATTCTCAATCATCAATCCTCAGTCCTCAGTCGTCGAATCTCAATCCCCGACGCTTAGCACTCATCCTCAATCCTCAGTCCTCAATCCTCAATCCTCAAACCTAAATTCTCTACCGTCAGTCCTCGTCCTCAATCCTCAAACCTCAATCCTCAATCCTCAATATTCAATCACCAATACTCAATCTTCAATCCTCAATCCTCAATCCTCAATCCTCAATCCTCAATCCTCAATCCTCAATCCTCAATCTTCAATCCTCAATAATCAATCTCCAATTCTAGATCCTCAATCCCCAATATTCAATCCTTAATCCTCAATCTGCAATCCCTAATCCCCAGTACTCAATCTTCAATCCTCAATGCTCAATCCTCAATCCTCAATCCTCAGTCCTCAGTCCTCAATCTTCAATCCTCAAACCTCAATACTCAACCGTCAGTCCTCATTCTCCATCCTCAATACTCAATCTTCAATCCTCAATCCTCAATTCTCAATCCTCAATGCTCAATCCTCAGGTAACAATACTCAATCTTCAATACTCAATCCTCAATCCTCAAACCTCAATCCTCAGGTAACAATACTCAATCTTCAATACTCAATCCTCAATCCTCAAACCTCAATCCTCAATCCTCAACCATCAATCCTCATTCCTCAAACCTCGATCCTCAACCCTCAGTCCTCATCCTCAATTCTCAATTCTCAATCCTCAATCGTCAATCCTCAATCTTCAATCCTCAATAATCAATCTCCGATCCTAGATCCTCAATCCCCAATCTTCAATCGTTAATCCTCAATATTCAATCCTCAATCCCCAGTCATCAATTTTCAATCCTCAATGCTCAATCCTCAATCCTCAATCCTCAGTCCTCAATCCCCAATCCTCAATCCACAAACCTCAATCCTCAACCGTCAGTCCTCGTCCTCAATTCTCAAACCTCAATCCTCAATCCTCAATATTCAATCATCAATACTCAATCTTCAATCCTCCATCCTCAAACCTCAATCCTCAATCCTCATTCTTCAATCCTAAATATCCAATCCTCAATCTTCAATCCTCAATCCTCAATCCTCAATTCTCAATCCTCAATCCTTAATCCTCAGACCTCAAACATCAATATTCAACCCTCAGCCCTCGTCCTCAATCCACAACCCTCAATCCTCAGTCCTCAATATTCAATCATCAATATTCAATCTTCAATCCTCAATCCTCAATCCTCAATCCTCGATCCTCAATCCTCAATACTCAATCCTCAACTTTCAATCCTCAATACCCAATCTTCAATCCTCAATCCTCAATCCTCAATCCTCAAACCTCAATCTTCAATCCTCAACACTAATCTTCAATCCTCAATCCCCAATCCTCAATCCTCAATCCTCATTCTTCAATCCTCAATACCCAATCCTCAATCTTCAATCCTCAATCCTCAATCCTCAATCCTAATTCCTCAATCCTCATTCTTCAATCCTCAATACCCAATCCTCAATTTCAATCCTCAATCCTCAATCCTCATTTCTCAATCCTCAATCCTCAACCCTCAGCCCTCATCCTCCATCCTCAGTACTCAATCCTCAACCCTCATTATTCAATCATCAATACTCAATCTTTAATCCTCAATCCTCAAACCTCAATCCTCAATCCTCATTCTTCAATCCTAAACACCCAATCCTCAATCTTCAATCCTCAATCCTCAATACTCAATTCTCAATCCTCAATCCTTAATCCTCAGACCTCAAACATCAATATTCAACCCTCAGTCCTCGCCCTCAATCCACAACCCTCAATCCTCAGTTCTCAATATTCAATCATCAATATTCAATCTTCAATCCTCAATCCTCAATCCTCAATCCTAAATCCTCAATCCTCAATTTTCAACCCTGAATCCTCAATCCTCAATACTCAATCCTCAAACTTCAGTCCTCAATACTCAATCTTCAGACCTCAATCCTCAATCCTCAATCCTCAATATTCAATCATCAATACTCAATCTTCAATCCTCAATCCTCAATCCTCAATTCTCAATCCTCAATCCTCAATCCTCTGTCCTCAATCCTCAATCCTCAATCCACAATCCTCAACCCTCAGGCTTCATCCTCAATCCTCAAACCTCAATCGTCAATCCTCAATATTCAATCATCAATACTAAATCTTCAATCCTCAATCCTCAAACCTCAATCCTCAATCCTCATTCTTCAATCCTAAATACCCAATCCCTAATCTTCAATCCTCAATCCTCAATCCTCAATTCTCAATCCTCAATCCTTAATCCTCAGACCTCAAACATCAATATTCAACCCTCAGTCCTCGTCCTCAATCCACAACCCTCAATCCTCAGTCCTCAATCTTCAATCCTCAATCCTCAATTCTCAATACTCAATCCTCAATCTTCAATCCTCAATACCCACTCCTCAATCTTCAATCCTCAATCCTCAACCCTCAATCCTAATTCCTCAATCCTCATTCTTCAATCCTCAATACCCAATCCTCAATTTCAATCCTCAATCCTTAATCCTCAATTCTCAATCCTCAATCCTCAGTCCTCAGTCCTCAAACCGCAATCCTCAACCCTCAGCCCTCATCCTCCATCCTCAATCCTCAATCCTCAATACTCAATCTTCAATCCTCAATTCTCAATCTTCAATCCTCGATCCTGAATCATCAATCCACAATCCTCAATCCTCAGGCATCAATACACAATCTTCAATACTCAATCCTCAATCCTCAATCCTCAATCCTCAATCGTCAATCCTCAATCCTCAATCCTCAGGCATCAATACTCAATCTTCAATGCTCAATCCTCAATCCTCAATCCTCAATCCTCATTCCCCAACACACAATCCTCATTCGTCAAACCTCAATCCTCAACCCTCAGTCCTCATACTCAATTCTCAATCCCCAATCCTCAATCCTCAATCCTCAATCCTCAATCCTCAATCCTCAATCCTCAATCCTCAATCCTCAATCCTCAATTCACAATCATCAACCTTCAATACTCAATAATCAACCTCCAATCCTAGATCCTCAATCCTCAATCCTCAATCCTCAATCCTCAATCCTCATTCTTCAATCCTCAATACCCAATCCTCAATCTTCAATCCTTAAACATCAATCCTCAATTCTCAATCCTCAATCCTCAGTCCTCAATATTCAATCATCAATACTCAATCTTCAATCCTCAATCCTCAAACCTCAATCCTCAATCCTCATTCTTCAATCCTCAATCCTCAATATTCAATCCTCAATACTCAATCTTCAATCATCAATCCTCTATCCTCAATCCTCGATCCTCAATCCTCAATACTCAATCCTCAACCTTCAATCCTCAATACCCAATCTTCAATCCTCAATCCTCAACCCTCAATCCTCAAACCTCAATCTTCAATCCTCAACACTAATCTTCAATCCTCAATCCCCAATCCTCAATCCTCAATCCTCATTCTTCAATCCTCAATACCCAATCCTCAATCTTCAATCCTCAATCCTCAATCCTCAATCCTAATTCCTCAATCCTCATTCTTCAATCCTCAATACCCAATCCTCAATTTCAATCCTCAATCCTCAATCCTCATTTCTCAATCCTCAATCCTCAACCCTCAGCCCTCATCCTCCATCCTCAGTACTCAATCCTCTATCCTCAATCTTCAATCCTCAATACTCAATCTTCAATCCTCATTCCTCAATCCTCATTCCTCAATCCTCAATCCTCAATACTCAATCTTCAATCCTGAATACTCAATCTGCAATCCCCAATCCTCAAACCTCAATCCCCAATCCTCATTACTCAATCCTCAATACCCAATCCTCAATCCTCAATCCTCAATCCTCTATCCTCAATATTCAATCATCAATACTCAATCTTCAATCCTCAATCTTCAATCCTCAATACTCAACCTTCAATCGTCAATCCTCAATCCTCAATCCTCAATCCTCAATCCTCAGGCATCAATACTCAATCTACAATATTCAATCCACAATCCTTAATCCTCAATCCACAATCCTCAACCTTCAATACTCAATACTCAATTTTCAATCCTCAATCCTCAATCCTCAATCCTCAATCCTCAATCCTCAATCCTCAATATTCAATCCTCAATACTCAATCTTCAATCATCAATCCTCTATCCTCAATCCTCAATCCTCAATCCTCAATCCTCAAACATCAATATTCAATCCTCAATACTCAATCTTCAATCACCAATCCCCAATCCTCAATTCTCAGTCGTCAATCCTAAGTCACCAATCCTCAATCTTCAATACTCAATCGTCAATCCTTAGTCCTCAATCCTCAATCCTCAATCCTCGTTCCTCAAACCTCAATCCTCAACCCTCAGACTTCATCCTCAATCCTCAAACCTCAGTCCTCAATCCTCAATATTCAATCATCAATACTCAATCTTCAATCCTCAATCCTCAATCCTCAGTCCTCAATCCTCAATCCTCAAACCTAAATTCTCTACCGTCAGTCCTCGTCCTCAATCCTCAAACCTCAATCCTCAATCCTCAATATTCAATCATCAATACTCAATCTTCAATCCTCAATCCTCAATCCTCAATCCTCAATCCTCAATCCTCAATCCTCAATATTCAATCATCAATACTCAATCTTCAACCCTCAATCTTCAATCCTCAATACTCAATCTTCAATCCTCAATCCTCAATCCTCAATCCTCAATCCTCAATCCTCAGGCATCAATACTCAATCTACAATATTCAATCCTCAATCCTTAATCCTCAATCCACAATCCTCAACCTTCAATACTCAATAATCAATCTTCAATCCTCAATCCTCAATCCTCAATCTTCAATCCGCAATATTCAATCCTCAATACTCAATCTTCAATCATCAATCCTCAATCCTCAATTCTCAGTCGTCAATCCTCAGTCATCAATCCTCAATCTTCAATCCGCAATCGTCAATGCTTAGTCCTCAATCCTCAATCCTCAATGCTCGTTCCTCAAACCTCAATCCTCAACCCTCAGGCTTCATCCTCAATCCTCAAACCTCAATCGTCAATCCTAAATATTCAATCATCAATACTAAATCTTCAATCCTCAATCCTCAAACCTCAATCCTCAATCCTCATTCTTCAATCCTAAATACCCAATCCTTAATCTTCAATCCTCAATCCTCAATCCTCAATTCTCAATCCTCAATCCTTAATCCTCAGACCTCAAACATCAATATTCAACCCTCAGTCCTCGTCCTCAATCCACAACCCTCAATCCTCAGTCCTCAATCTTCAATCCTCAATCCTCAATCCTCAATACTCAATCCTCAATCTTCAATCCTCAATACCCACTCCTCAATCTTCAATCCTCAATCCTCAACCCTCAATCCTAATTCCTCAATCCTCATTCTTCAATCCTCAATACCCAATCCTCAATTTCAATCCTCAATCCTTAATCCTCAATTCTCAATCCTCAATCCTCAGTCCTCAGTCCTCAAACCGCAATCCTCAACCCTCAGCCCTCATCCTCCATCCTCAATCCTCAATCCTCAATACTCAATCTTCAATCCTCAATTCTCAATCTTCAATCCTCGATCCTGAATCATCAATCCACAATCCTCAATCCTCAGGCATCAATACACAATCTTCAATACTCAATCCTCAATCCTCAATCCTCAATCCTCAATCCTCAATCCTCAATCCTCAACCCTCAATCCTCATTCCTCAAACCTCAATCCTCAACCCTCAGTCCTCATACTCAATGCTCAATCCTCAATCCTCAATCCTCAGTCCTCAGTCCTCAATCTTCATTCCTCAAACCTCAATCCTCAACCGCCAGTCCTCATTCTCCATCCTCAATCCTCAATCCTCAATCCTCAATCCTCAATCTTCAATCCCCAGTACTCAATCTTCAATCCTCAATCCTCAATCCTCAATCCTCAATCCTCAATCCTCAGGTATCAATACTCAATTCTCAATCCTCAATCCTCAATCCTCAATCCTCAATCATCAATCCTCAATAATCAATCTCCAATTCTAGATCCTCAATCCCCAATCTTCAATCCTTAATCCTCAATCTGCAATCCCGAATCCCCAGTACTCAATCTTCAATCCTCAATGCTCAATCCTCAATCCTCAATACTCAGTCCTCAGTCCTCAATCTTCAATCCTCAAACCTCAATCCTCAACCGCCAGTCCTCATTCTCCATCCTCAATCCTCAATCCTCAATCCTCAATCTTCAATCCCCAATACTCAATCTTCAATCCTCAATCCTCAATCCTCTATCCTCAATCCTCAATCCTCAATTCTCGAACATCAATCCTCATTCCTCAAACCTCAATCCTCAACCCTCAGTCCTCATCCTCAATTCTCAATTCTCAATCCTCAATCGTCAATCCTCAATCTTCAACCCTCAATAATCAATCTCCGATCCTAGATCCTCAATCCCCAATCTTCAATCGTTAATCCTCAATATTCAATCCTCAATCCCCAGTCATCAATCTTCAATCCTCAAACCTCAATCCTCAACCGTCAGTCCTCGTCCTCAATCCTCAAACCTCAATACTCAATCCTCAATATTCAATCATCAATACTCAATCTTCAATCCTCAATCCTCAAACCTCAATCCTCAATCCTCATTCTTCAATCCTAAATACCCAATCCTCAATCTTCAATCCTCAATCCTCAATCCTCAATTCTCAATCCTCAATCCTTAATCCTCAGACCTCAAACATCAATATTCAACCCTCAGCCCTCGTCCTCAATCCACAACCCTCAATCCTCAGTCCTCAATATTCAATCATCAATATTCAATCTTCAATCCTCAATCCTCAATCCTCAATCCTCGATCCTCAATCCTCAATATTCAACCCTGAATACTCAATCCTCAATACTCAATCCTCAAACTTCAGTCCTCAATACTCAATCTTCAGTCCTCAATCCTCAATCCTCAATCCTCAATATTCAATCATCAATACTCAATCTTCAATCCTCAATCCTCAATCCTCAATTCTCAATCCTCAATCCTCAATCCTCAGTCCTCAATCCTCAATCCTCAATCCTCAATCCACAATCCTCAACCTTCAATACTCAATAATCAATCTCCAATCCTAGATCCTCAATTCTCAATCCTCAATCCTCAATCTTCAACCCTGAACCCTCAATCCTCAATACTCAATCCTCAATCTTCAATCCTCAATACTCAATCTACAATCCTCAGTCCTCAATCCTCAATCCTCAATCCTCAATCTTCAACCCTCAACACTCAATCTTCAATCCCCAATCCTCAATCCTCAATACTCAGTCCTCAATCTTCAATCCTCAACACTAATCTTCAATCCTCAATCCTCAATCCTCAATCCTCAATCCTCATTCTTCAATCCTCAACACCCAATCCTCAATCTTCGTCCTCAATCCTCAAACCTCAATCCTCAACCCTCATTATTCAATCATCAATACTCAATCTTCAATCCTCAATCCTCAAACCTCAATCCTCAATCCTCATTCTTCAATCCTAAACACCCAATCCCCAATCTTCAATCCTCAATCCTCAATACTCAATTCTCAATCCTCAATCCTCAATCCTCATTTCTCAATCCTCAATGCTCAACCGTCAGCCCTCATCCTACATCCTCAATCCTCAATCCTCAATCGTCAATCTTCAATCCTCAATTCTCAACCTTCAATCCTCGATCCTCAATCATCAATCCTCAATCCTCACTCCTCAATCCTCGATCCTCAATCCTCAATCCTCAATACTCAATCCTCATTCCTCAATCCTCAATCCACAATCCTCAACCTTCAATACTCAATAATCAATCTCCAATCCTAGATCCTCAATTCTCAATCCTCAATCCTCAATCTTCAACCCTGAATCCTCAATCCTCAATCCTCAATACTCAGTCCTCAATCTTCAATCCTCAACACTAATCTTCAATCCTCAATCCTCAATCCTCAATCCTCAATCCTCATTCTTCAATCCTCAACACCCAATCCTCAATCTTCAATCCTCAATCCTCAATCCTCAATCCTAATTCCTCAATTCTCATTCTTCAATCCTCAATACCCAATCCTCAATTTCAATCCTCAATCCTCAATCCTCATTTCTCAATCCTCAATGCTCAACCGTCAGCCCTCATCCTACATCCTCAATCCTCAATCCTCAATCGTCAATCTTCAATCCTCAATTCTCAACCTTCAATCCTCGATCCTCAATCATCAATCCTCAATCCTCACTCCTCAGGCATCAATACTCAATCTTCAATGCTCAATCCTCAATCCTCAATCCTCAATCCTCATTCCCCAACCCTCAATCCTCATTCCTCAAACCTCAATCCTCAACCCTCAGTCCTCATACTCAATTCTCAATTCTCAATCCTCAATCCTCAATCCTCAATCCTCATTCCTCAATCCTCAATCCTCAATCCTCAATCCTCAATCCTCAATCCACAATCCTCAACCTTCAATACTCAATAATCAACCTCCAATCCTAGATCCTCAATCCTCAATCCTCAATCCTCAATCCTCAATCCTCATTCTTCAATCCTCAATACCCAATCCTCAATCTTCAATCCTCAAACATCAATCCTCAATTCTCAATCCTCAATCCTCAGTCCTCAGTCGTCGAACCTCAATCCCCGACGCTTAGCACTCATCCTCAATCCTCAGTCCTCAATCCTCAATCCTCAAACCTAAATCCTCTACCGCCAGCCCTCGTCCTCAATCCTCAAACCTCAATGCTCAATCCTCAATATTCAATCATCAATACTCAATCTTCAATCCTCAATCCTCTATTCTCAATCCTCAATCCTCAGTCCTCAATTCTCAATCCTCTATATTCAATCATCAATACTCAATCTTCAACCCTCAATCTTCATCCTCAATACTCAATCTTCAATCCTCAATCCTCAATCCTCAATCCTCAATCCTCAATCCTCAGGCATCAATACTCAATCTACAATATTCAATCCTCAATCCTTAATCCTCAGTCCACAATCCTCAACCTTCAACACTCAATACTCAATCTTCAATCCTCAATCCTCAATCCTCAATCCTCAATCCTCAATCCTCAATCCTCAATCCGCAATATTCAATCCTCAATACTCTATCTTCAATCAGCAATCCTCAATCCTCAATTCTCGGTCGTCAATCCTCAGTCATCAATCCTCAATCTTCAATACTCAATCGTCAATCCTTAGTCCTCAATCCTCAACCTCAATCCTCGTTCCTCAAACCTCAATCCTCAACCCTCAGTCTTCATCCTCAATCCTCAAACCTCAATCCTCAATCCTCGATATTCAATCATCAATACTCAATCTTCAATCCTCAATCCTCAAACCTCAATCCTCAATCCTCATTCTTCAATCCTAAATACCCAATCCTCAATCTTCAATCCTCAATCCTCAATCCTCAATTCTCAATCCTCAATCCTTAATCCTCAGACCTCAAACATCAATATTCAACCCTCAGTCCTCTTCCTCAATACACAACCCTCAATCATCAGTCCTCAATATTCAATCATCAATATTCAATCTTCAATCCTCAATCCTCAATCCTCAATCCTCAATCCTCAATCCTCAATCTTCAACCCTGAATCCTCAATCCTCAATCCTCAATCCTCAGGTATCAATACTCAATCTTCAGTACTCAATCCTCAATCCTTAATCCTCAATCCTCAATCCTCAATCCTCAATCTTCAACCCTGAATCCTCAATCCTCAATACTCAGTCCTCAATCTTCAATGCTCAATACTCAATCTACAATCCTCAATCCTCAATCCTCAATCCTCAATCCTCAATCCTCAATCTTCAACCCTCAACACTCAATCTTTAATCCTCAATCCTCAATCCTCAATACTCAGTCCTCAATCCTCAGGCATCAATACTCAATCTACAATATTCAATCCACAATCCTTAATCCTCAATCCACAATCCTCAACCTTCAATACTCAATACTCAATCTTCAATCCTCAATCCTCAATCCTCAATCCTCAATCCTCAATCCTCAATCCTCAATATTCAATCCTCAATACTCAATCTTCAATCATCAATCCTCAATCCTCAATCCTCAATCCTCAATCCTCAATCCTCAATCCTCAATCCTCAACCCTCAATCCTCATTCCTCAAACCTCAATCCTCAACCCTCAGTCCTCATACTCAATTCTCAATCCTCAATCCTCAATCCTCAATCCTCAATCATCAATCCTCAATAATCAATCTCCAATTCTAGATCCTCAATCCCCAATCTTCAATCCTTAATCCTCAATCTGCAATCGCGAATCCCCAGTACTCAATCTTCAATCCTCAATGCTCAATCCTCAATCCTCAATCCTCAGTCCTCAGTCCTCAATCTTCAATCCTCAAACCTCAATCCTCAACCGCCAGTCCTCATTCTCCATCCTCAATCCTCAATCCTCAATCCTCAATCTTCAATCCCCAATACTCAATCTTCAATCCTCAATCCTCAATCCTCAATCCTCAATCCTCAATCCTCAGGTATCAATACTCAATCTTCAGTACTCAATCCTCAATCCTCTATCCTCAATCCTCAATCCTCAATTCTCAAACATCAATCCTCATTCCTCAAACCTCAATCCTCAACCCTCAGTCCTCATCCTCAATTCTCAATTCTCAATCCTCAATCGTCAATCCTCAATCTTCAATCCTCAATAATCAATCTCCGATCCTAGATCCTCAATCCCCAATCTTCAATCGTTAATCCTCAATATTCAATCCTCAATCCCCAGTCATCAATCTTCAATCCTCAAACCTCAATCCTCAACCGTCAGTCCTCGTCCTCAATCCTCAAACCTCAATACTCAATCCTCAATATTCAATCATCAATACTCAATCTTCAATCCTCAATCCTCAAACCTCAATCCTCAATCCTCATTCTTCAATCCTAAATACCCAATCCTCAATCTTCAATCCTCAATCCTCAATCCTCAATTCTCAATCCTCAATCCTTAATCCTCAGACCTCAAACATCAATATTCAACCCTCAGCCCTCGTCCTCAATCCACAACCCTCAATCCTCAGTCCTCAATATTCAATCATCAATATTCAATCTTCAATCCTCAATCCTCAATTCTCAATCCTCGATCCTCAATCCTCAATATTCAACCCTGAATACTCAATCCTCAATACTCAATCCTCAAACTTCAGTCCTCAATACTCAATCTTCAGTCCTCAATCCTCAATCCTCAATCCTCAATATTCAATCATCAATACTCAATCTTCAATCCTCAATCCTCAATCCTCAATTCTCAATCCTCAATCCTCAATCCTCAGTCCTCAATCCTCAATCCTCAATCCTCAATCCACAATCCTCAACCTTCAATACTCAATAATCAATCTCCAATCCTAGATCCTCAATTCTCAATCCTCAATCCTCAATCTTCAACCCTGAACCCTCAATCCTCAATACTCAATCCTCAATCTTCAATCCTCAATACTCAATCTACAATCCTCAGTCCTCAATCCTCAATCCTCAATCCTCAATCTTCAACCCTCAACACTCAATCTTCAATCCCCAATCCTCAATCCTCAATACTCAGTCCTCAATCTTCAATCCTCAACACTAATCTTCAATCCTCAATCCTCAATCCTCAATCCTCAATCCTCATTCTTCAATCCTCAACACCCAATCCTCAATCTTCGTCCTCAATCCTCAAACCTCAATCCTCAACCCTCATTATTCAATCATCAATACTCAATCTTCAATCCTCAATCCTCAAACCTCAATCCTCAATCCTCATTCTTCAATTCTAAACACCCAATCCCCAATCTTCAATCCTCAATCCTCAATACTCAATTCTCAATCCTCAATCCTTAATCCTCAGACCTCAAACATCAATATTCAACCCTCAGTCCTCGTCCTCAATCCACAACCCTCAATCCTCAGTTCTCAATATTCAATCATCAATATTCAATCTTCAATCCTCAATCCTCAATCCGCAATCCTAAATCCTCAATCCTCAATTTTCAACCCTGAATCCTCAATCCTCAATACTCAATCCTCAATCTTCAATCCTCAATCCTCAATCCTCAATCCTCGATCCTCAATCCTCAATCCTCAATACTCAATCCTCATTCCTCAATCCTCAATCCACAATCCTCAACCTTCAATACTCAATAATCAATCTCCAATCCTAGATCCTCAATTCTCAATCCTCAATCCTCAATCTTCAACCCTGAATCCTCAATCCTCAATCCTCAATACTCAGTCCTCAATCTTCAATCCTCAACACTAATCTTCAATCCTCAATCCTCAATCCTCAATCCTCAATCCTCATTCTTCAATCCTCAACACCCAATCCTCAATCTTCAATCCTCAATCCTCAATCCTCAATCCTAATTCCTCAATTCTCATTCTTCAATCCTCAATACCCAATCCTCAATTTCAATCCTCAATCCTCAATCCTCATTTCTCAATCCTCAATGCTCAACCGTCAGCCCTCATCCTACATCCTCAATCCTCAATCCTCAATCGTCAATCTTCAATCCTCAATTCTCAACCTTCAATCCTCGATCCTCAATCATCAATCCTCAATCCTCACTCCTCAGGCATCAATACTCAATCTTCAATGCTCAATCCTCAATCCTCAATCCTCAATCCTCATTCCCCAACCCTCAATCCTCATTCCTCAAACCTCAATCCTCAACCCTCAGTCCTCATACTCAATTCTCAATTCTCAATCCTCAATCCTCAATCCTCAATCCTCATTCCTCAATCCTCAATCCTCAATCCTCAATCCTCAATCCTCAATCCACAATCCTCAACCTTCAATACTCAATAATCAACCTCCAATCCTAGATCCTCAATCCTCAATCCTCAATCCTCAATCCTCAATCCTCATTCTTCAATCCTCAATACCCAATCCTCAATCTTCAATCCTCAAACATCAATCCTCAATTCTCAATCCTCAATCCTCAGTCCTCAGTCGTCGAACCTCAATCCCCGACGCTTAGCACTCATCCTCAATCCTCAGTCCTCAATCCTCAATCCTCAAACCTAAATCCTCTACCGCCAGCCCTCGTCCTCAATCCTCAAACCTCAATGCTCAATCCTCAATATTCAATCATCAATACTCAATCTTCAATCCTCAATCCTCTATTCTCAATCCTCAATCCTCAGTCCTCAATTCTCAATCCTCTATATTCAATCATCAATACTCAATCTTCAACCCTCAATCTTCATCCTCAATACTCAATCTTCAATCCTCAATCCTCAATCCTCAATCCTCAATCCTCAATCCTCAGGCATCAATACTCAATCTACAATATTCAATCCTCAATCCTTAATCCTCAGTCCACAATCCTCAACCTTCAACACTCAATACTCAATCTTCAATCCTCAATCCTCAATCCTCAATCCTCAATCCTCAATCCTCAATCCTCAATCCGCAATATTCAATCCTCAATACTCTATCTTCAATCAGCAATCCTCAATCCTCAATTCTCGGTCGTCAATCCTCAGTCATCAATCCTCAATCTTCAATACTCAATCGTCAATCCTTAGTCCTCAATCCTCAACCTCAATCCTCGTTCCTCAAACCTCAATCCTCAACCCTCAGTCTTCATCCTCAATCCTCAAACCTCAATCCTCAATCCTCGATATTCAATCATCAATACTCAATCTTCAATCCTCAATCCTCAAACCTCAATCCTCAATCCTCATTCTTCAATCCTAAATACCCAATCCTCAATCTTCAATCCTCAATCCTCAATCCTCAATTCTCAATCCTCAATCCTTAATCCTCAGACCTCAAACATCAATATTCAACCCTCAGTCCTCTTCCTCAATACACAACCCTCAATCATCAGTCCTCAATATTCAATCATCAATATTCAATCTTCAATCCTCAATCCTCAATCCTCAATCCTCAATCCTCAATCCTCAATCTTCAACCCTGAATCCTCAATCCTCAATCCTCAATCCTCAGGTATCAATACTCAATCTTCAGTACTCAATCCTCAATCCTTAATCCTCAATCCTCAATCCTCAATCCTCAATCTTCAACCCTGAATCCTCAATCCTCAATACTCAGTCCTCAATCTTCAATGCTCAATACTCAATCTACAATCCTCAATCCTCAATCCTCAATCCTCAATCCTCAATCCTCAATCTTCAACCCTCAACACTCAATCTTTAATCCTCAATCCTCAATCCTCAATACTCAGTCCTCAATCCTCAGGCATCAATACTCAATCTACAATATTCAATCCACAATCCTTAATCCTCAATCCACAATCCTCAACCTTCAATACTCAATACTCAATCTTCAATCCTCAATCCTCAATCCTCAATCCTCAATCCTCAATCCTCAATCCTCAATATTCAATCCTCAATACTCAATCTTCAATCATCAATCCTCAATCCTCAATCCTCAATCCTCAATCCTCAATCCTCAATCCTCAATCCTCAACCCTCAATCCTCATTCCTCAAACCTCAATCCTCAACCCTCAGTCCTCATACTCAATTCTCAATCCTCAATCCTCAATCCTCAATCCTCAATCATCAATCCTCAATAATCAATCTCCAATTCTAGATCCTCAATCCCCAATCTTCAATCCTTAATCCTCAATCTGCAATCGCGAATCCCCAGTACTCAATCTTCAATCCTCAATGCTCAATCCTCAATCCTCAATCCTCAGTCCTCAGTCCTCAATCTTCAATCCTCAAACCTCAATCCTCAACCGCCAGTCCTCATTCTCCATCCTCAATCCTCAATCCTCAATCCTCAATCTTCAATCCCCAATACTCAATCTTCAATCCTCAATCCTCAATCCTCAATCCTCAATCCTCAATCCTCAGGTATCAATACTCAATCTTCAGTACTCAATCCTCAATCCTCTATCCTCAATCCTCAATCCTCAATTCTCAAACATCAATCCTCATTCCTCAAACCTCAATCCTCAACCCTCAGTCCTCATCCTCAATTCTCAATTCTCAATCCTCAATCGTCAATCCTCAATCTTCAATCCTCAATAATCAATCTCCGATCCTAGATCCTCAATCCCCAATCTTCAATCGTTAATCCTCAATATTCAATCCTCAATCCCCAGTCATCAATCTTCAATCCTCAAACCTCAATCCTCAACCGTCAGTCCTCGTCCTCAATCCTCAAACCTCAATACTCAATCCTCAATATTCAATCATCAATACTCAATCTTCAATCCTCAATCCTCAAACCTCAATCCTCAATCCTCATTCTTCAATCCTAAATACCCAATCCTCAATCTTCAATCCTCAATCCTCAATCCTCAATTCTCAATCCTCAATCCTTAATCCTCAGACCTCAAACATCAATATTCAACCCTCAGCCCTCGTCCTCAATCCACAACCCTCAATCCTCAGTCCTCAATATTCAATCATCAATATTCAATCTTCAATCCTCAATCCTCAATTCTCAATCCTCGATCCTCAATCCTCAATATTCAACCCTGAATACTCAATCCTCAATACTCAATCCTCAAACTTCAGTCCTCAATACTCAATCTTCAGTCCTCAATCCTCAATCCTCAATCCTCAATATTCAATCATCAATACTCAATCTTCAATCCTCAATCCTCAATCCTCAATTCTCAATCCTCAATCCTCAATCCTCAGTCCTCAATCCTCAATCCTCAATCCTCAATCCACAATCCTCAACCTTCAATACTCAATAATCAATCTCCAATCCTAGATCCTCAATTCTCAATCCTCAATCCTCAATCTTCAACCCTGAACCCTCAATCCTCAATACTCAATCCTCAATCTTCAATCCTCAATACTCAATCTACAATCCTCAGTCCTCAATCCTCAATCCTCAATCCTCAATCTTCAACCCTCAACACTCAATCTTCAATCCCCAATCCTCAATCCTCAATACTCAGTCCTCAATCTTCAATCCTCAACACTAATCTTCAATCCTCAATCCTCAATCCTCAATCCTCAATCCTCATTCTTCAATCCTCAACACCCAATCCTCAATCTTCGTCCTCAATCCTCAAACCTCAATCCTCAACCCTCATTATTCAATCATCAATACTCAATCTTCAATCCTCAATCCTCAAACCTCAATCCTCAATCCTCATTCTTCAATTCTAAACACCCAATCCCCAATCTTCAATCCTCAATCCTCAATACTCAATTCTCAATCCTCAATCCTTAATCCTCAGACCTCAAACATCAATATTCAACCCTCAGTCCTCGTCCTCAATCCACAACCCTCAATCCTCAGTTCTCAATATTCAATCATCAATATTCAATCTTCAATCCTCAATCCTCAATCCGCAATCCTAAATCCTCAATCCTCAATTTTCAACCCTGAATCCTCAATCCTCAATACTCAATCCTCAATCTTCAATCCTCAATCCTCAATCCTCAATCCTCGATCCTCAATCCTCAATCCTCAATACTCAATCCTCATTCCTCAATCCTCAATCCACAATCCTCAACCTTCAATACTCAATAATCAATCTCCAATCCTAGATCCTCAATTCTCAATCCTCAATCCTCAATCTTCAACCCTGAATCCTCAATCCTCAATCCTCAATACTCAGTCCTCAATCTTCAATCCTCAACACTTATCTTCAATCCTCAATCCTCAATCCTCAATCCTCAATCCTCATTCTTCAATCCTCAACACCCAATCCTCAATCTTCAATCCTCAATCCTCAATCCTCAATCCTAATTCCTCAATTCTCATTCTTCAATCCTCAATACCCAATCCTCAATTTCAATCCTCAATCCTCAATCCTCATTTCTCAATCCTCAATGCTCAACCGTCAGCCCTCATCCTACATCCTCAATCCTCAATCCTCAATCGTCAATCTTCAATCCTCAATTCTCAACCTTCAATCCTCGATCCTCAATCATCAATCCTCAATCCTCACTCCTCAGGCATCAATACTCAATCTTCAATGCTCAATCCTCAATCCTCAATCTTCAATCCTCATTCCCCAACCCTCAATCCTCATTCCTCAAACCTCAATCCTCAACCCTCAGTCCTCATACTCAATTCTCAATTCTCAATCCTCAATCCTCAATCCTCAATCCTCATTCCTCAATCCTCAATCCTCAATCCTCAATCCTCAATCCTCAATCCACAATCCTCAACCTTCAATACTCAATAATCAACCTCCAATCCTAGATCCTCAATCCTCAATCCTCAATCCTCAATCCTCAATCCTCATTCTTCAATCCTCAATACCCAATCCTCAATCTTCAATCCTCAAACATCAATCCTCAATTCTCAATCCTCAATCCTCAGTCCTCAGTCGTCGAACCTCAATCCCCGACGCTTAGCACTCATCCTCAATCCTCAGTCCTCAATCCTCAATCCTCAAACCTAAATCCTCTACCGCCAGCCCTCGTCCTCAATCCTCAAACCTCAATGCTCAATCCTCAATATTCAATCATCAATACTCAATCTTCAATCCTCAATCCTCTATTCTCAATCCTCAATCCTCAATCCTCAATTCTCAATCCTCTATATTCAATCATCAATACTCAATCTTCAACCCTCAATCTTCATCCTCAATACTCAATCTTCAATCCTCAATCCTCAATCCTCAATCCTCAGGCATCAATACTCAATCTACAATATTCAATCCTCAATCCTTAATCCTCAGTCCACAATCCTCAACCTTCAACACTCAATACTCAATCTTCAATCCTCAATCCTCAATCCTCAATTCTCAATCCTCAATCCTCAATCCTCAATCCGCAATATTCAATCCTCAATACTCTATCTTCAATCAGCAATCCTCAATCCTCAATTCTCGGTCGTCAATCCTCAGTCATCAATCCTCAATCTTCAATACTCAATCGTCAATCCTTAGTCCTCAATCCTCAACCTCAATCCTCGTTCCTCAAACCTCAATCCTCAACCCTCAGTCTTCATCCTCAATCCTCAAACCTCAATCCTCAATCCTCGATATTCAATCATCAATACTCAATCTTCAATCCTCAATCCTCAAACCTCAATCCTCAATCCTCATTCTTCAATCCTAAATACCCAATCCTCAATCTTCAATCCTCAATCCTCAATCCTCAATTCTCAATCCTCAATCCTTAATCCTCAGACCTCAAACATCAATATTCAACCCTCAGTCCTCTTCCTCAATACACAACCCTCAATCATCAGTCCTCAATATTCAATCATCAATATTCAATCTTCAATCCTCAATCCTCAATCCTCAATCCTCAATCCTCAATCCTCAATCTTCAACCCTGAATCCTCAATCCTCAATACTCAATCCTCAATCTTCAATCCTCAATACCCAATCCTCAATCTTCAATCCTCAATCCTCAATCCTCAATCCTCAATCCTCAATCCTCAATCCTCAATCCACAATCTTCAACCCTCAATATTCAATCTGCAATCCTCAATCCTCAGTCCTCAATCCTCGATCCTCATTCTTCAATCCTCAATACTCAATCTTCAATCGTCATTCCTCAATCCTCAATCCTCAATCCTCAATATTCTATCCTCAACACTCAATCTGAAATCCAGAAATCCTCAAACCTCAATCCTCAATCCTCATTCCTCAATCCTCAATACCCAATCCTCAATCCTGAAACCTCAATCCTCAATCCTCAATATTCAATCATCAATACTCAATCTTCAATCCTCAATCTTCAATCCTCAATACTCAATCTTCAATCCTCAATCCTCAATCCTCAATCCTCAATCCTCAATCCTCAATCCTCAGGCATCAATACTCAATCTACAATATTCAATCCTCAATCCTGAATCCTCAACCCACAATCCTCAACCTTCAATACTCAATACTCAATCTTCAATCCTCAATCCTCGATCCTCAATCCTCAATCCTCAATCCTCAATATTCAACCATCAATACTCAATTTTCAATTCTCAATCTTCAATCCTCAATACTCAATCTTCAATCCTCAATCCTCAATCCTCAATCCTCAATCCTCAATCCTCAGGCATCAATACTCAATCTACAATATTCAATCCTCAATCCTTAATCCTCAATCCACAATCCTCAACCTTCAATTCTCAATATTTAATCTTCAATCCTCAATCCTCAATCCTCAATCCTCAATCCTCAATCCTCAATCATCAATATTCAATCCTCAATACTCAATCTTCAATCATCAATCCTCAATCCTCAATTCTCAGTCGTCAATCCTCAGTCATCAATCCTCAATCTTCAATGCGCAATCGTCAATCCTTAGTCCTCAATCCACAATCCTCAATCCTCGTTCCTCAAACCTCAATCCTCAACCCTCAGGCTTCAACCTCAATCCTCAAACCTCAATCGTCAAACCTCAATATTCAATCATCAATACTAAATCTTCAATCCTCAATCCTCAAACCTCAATCCTCAATCCTCATTCTTCAATCCTAAATACCCACTCCTTAATCTTCAATCCTCAATCCTCAATCCTCAATTCTCAATCCTCAATGCTTAATCCTCAGACCTCAATCATCAATATTCAACCCTCAGTCCTCGTCCTCAATCCACAACCCTCAATCCTCAGTCCTCAATCTTCAATCCTCAATCCTCAATCCTCAATACTCAATCCTCAATCTTCAATCCTCAGTAACCACTCCTCAATCTTCAAGCCTCAATCCTCAACCCTCAATCCTAATTCCTCAATCCTCATTCTTCAATCCTCAATACCCAATCCTCAATTTCAATCCTCAATCCTTAATCCTCAATTCTCAATCCTCAATCCTCAGTCCTCAGTCCTCAAACCGCAATCCTCAACACTCAGCCCTCATCCTCCATCCTCAATCCTCAATCCTCATAACTCAATCTTCAATCCTCAATTCTCAATCTTCAATCCTCGATCCTGAATCACCAATCCAGAATCCTCAATCCTCAGGCATCAATACTCAATCTTCAATACTCAATCCTCAATCCTCAATCCTCAATCCTCAACCCTCAAGCCTCATTCCTGAAACCTCAATCCTCAACCCTCAGTCCTCATACTCAATTCTCAATTCTCAATCCTCAATCCTCAATCCTCAATCTTCAATCCTCAATAATCAATCTCCAATTCTAGATCCTCAATCCCCAATATTCAATCCTTAATCCTCAATCTGCAATCCCTAATCCCCAGTACTCAATCTTCAATCCTCAATGCTCAATCCTCAATCCTCAATCCTCAGTCCTCAGTCCTCAATCTTCAATCCTCAAACCTCAATACTCAACCGTCAGTCCTCATTCTCCATCCTCAATACTCAATCTTCAATCCTCAATCCTCAATTCTCAATCCTCAATCCTCAATCCTCAGGTAACAATACTCAATCTTCAATACTCAATCCTCAATCCTCAAACCTCAATCCTCAATCATCAACCATCAATCCTCATTCCTCAAACCTCGATCCTCAACCCTCAGTCCTCATCCTCAATTCTCAATTCTCAATCCTCAATCGTCAATCCTCAATCTTCAATCCTCAATAATCAATCTCCGATCCTAGATCCTCAATCCCCAATCTTCAATCGTTAATCCTCAATATTCAATCCTCAATCCCCAGTCATCAATTTTCAATCCTCAATGCTCAATCCTCAATCCTCAATCCTCAGTCCTCAATCCCCAATCCTCAATCCACAAACCTCAATCCTCAACCGTCAGTCCTCGTCCTCAATTCTCAAACCTCAATCCTCAATCCTCAATATTCAATCATCAATACTCAATCTTCAATCCTCAATCCTCAAACCTCAATCCTCATTCTTCAATCCTCAATACCCAATCCTCAATTTCAATCCTCAATCCTCAATCCTCATTTCTCAATCCTCAATCCTCAACCCTCAGCCCTCATCCTCCATCCTCAGTACTCAATCCTCAACCCTCATTATTCAATCATCAATACTCAATCTTTAATCCTCAATCCTCAAACCTCAATCCTCAATCCTCATTCTTCAATCCTAAACACCCAATCCTCAATCTTCAATCCTCAATCCTCAATACTCAATTCTCAATCCTCAATCCTTAATCCTCAGACCTCAAACATCAATATTCAACCCTCAGTCCTCGCCCTCAATCCACAACCCTCAATCCTCAGTTCTCAATATTCAATCATCAATATTCAATCTTCAATCCTCAATCCTCAATCCTCAATCCTAAATCCTCAATCCTCAATTTTCAACCCTGAATCCTCAATCCTCAATACTCAATCCTCAAACTTCAGTCCTCAATACTCAATCTTCAGACCTCAATCCTCAATCCTCAATCCTCAATATTCAATCATCAATACTCAATCTTCAATCCTCAATCCTCAATCCTCAATTCTCAATCCTCAATCCTCAATCCTCAATCCTCAGTCCTCAATCCTCAATCCTCAATCCACAATCCTCAACCCTCAGGCTTCATCCTCAATCCTCAAACCTCAATCGTCAATCCTCAATATTCAATCATCAATACTAAATCTTCAATCCTCAATCCTCAAACCTCAATCCTCAATCCTCATTCTTCAATCCTAAATACCCAATCCTTAATCTTCAATCCTCAATCCTCTATCCTCAATTCTCAATCCTCAATCCTTAATCCTCAGACCTCAAACATCAATATTCAACCCTCAGTCCTCGTCCTCAATCCACAACCCTCAATCCTCAGTCCTCAATCTTCAATCCTCAATCCTCAATTCTCAATACTCAATCCGCAATCTTCAATCCTCAATACCCACTCCTCAATCTTCAATCCTCAATCCTCAACCCTCAATCCTAATTCCTCAATCCTCATTCTTCAATCCTCAATACCCAATCCTCAATTTCAATCCTCAATCCTTAATCCTCAATTCTCAATCCTCAATCCTCAGTCCTCAGTCCTCAAACCGCAATCCTCAACCCTCAGCCCTCATCCTCCATCCTCAATCCTCAATCCTCAATACTCAATCTTCAATCCTCAATTCTCAATCTTCAATCCTCGATCCTGAATCATCAATCCACAATCCTCAATCCTCAGGCATCAATACACAATCTTCAATACTCAATCCTCAATCCTCAATCCTCAATCCTCAATCGTCAATCCTCAATCCTCAATCCTCAGGCATCAATACTCAATCTTCAATGCTCAATCCTCAATCCTCAATCCTCAATCCTCATTCCCCAACACACAATCCTCATTCCTCAAACCTCAATCCTCAACCCTCAGTCCTCATACTCAATTCTCAATCCCCAATCCTCAATCCTCAATCCTCAATCCTCAATCCTCAATCCTCAATCCTCAATCCTCAATCCTCAATCCTCAATTCACAATCCTCAACCTTCAATACTCAATAATCAACCTCCAATCCTAGATCCTCAATCCTCAATCCTCAATCCTCAATCCTCAATCCTCATTCTTCAATCCTCAATACCCAATCCTCAATCTTCAATGCTCAAACATCAATCCTCAATTCTCAATCCTCAATCCTCAGTCCTCAATATTCAATCATCAATACTCAATCTTCAATCCTCAATCCTCAAACCTCAATCCTCAATCCTCATTCTTCAATCCTAAATACCCAATCCTTAATCTTCAAACCTCAATCCTCAACCCTCAGGCTTCATCCTCAATCCTCAAACCTCAATCGTCAATCCTCAATATTCAATCATCAATACTAAATCTTCAATCCTCAATCCTCAAACCTCAATCCTCAATCCTCATTCTTCAATCCTGAATACCCAATCCTTAATCTTCAATCCTCAATCCTCAATCCTCAATCCTCAATTCACAATCCTCAACCTTCAATACTCAATAATCAACCTCCAATCCTAGATCCTCAATCCTCAATCCTCAATCCTCAATCCTCAATCCTCATTCTTCAATCCTCAATACCCAATCCTCAATCTTCAATGCTCAAACATCAATCCTCAATTCTCAATCCTCAATCCTCAGTCCTCAATATTCAATCATCAATACTCAATCTTCAATCCTCAATCCTCAAACCTCAATCCTCAATCCTCATTCTTCAATCCTAAATACCCAATCCTCAATCTTCAATCCTCAATCCTCAATCCTCAATTCTCAATCCTCAATCCTTAATCCTCAGACCTCAAACATCAATATTCAACCCTCAGCCCTCGTCCTCAATCCACAACCCTCAATCCTCAGTCCTCAATATTCAATCATCAATATTCAATCTTCAATCCTCAATCCTCAATCCTCAATCCTCGATCCTCAATCCTCAATACTCAATCCTCAACCTTCAATCCTCAATACCCAATCTTCAATCCTCAATCCTCAATCCTCAATCCTCAAACCTCAATCTTCAATCCTCAACACTAATCTTCAATCCTCAATCCCCAATCCTCAATCCTCAATCCTCATTCTTCAATCCTCAATACCCAATCCTCAATCTTCAATCCTCAATCCTCAATCCTCAATCCTAATTCCTCAATCCTCATTCTTCAATCCTCAATACCCAATCCTCAATTTCAATCCTCAATCCTCAATCCTCATTTCTCAATCCTCAATCCTCAACCCTCAGCCCTCATCCTCCATCCTCAGTACTCAATCCTCTATCCTCAATCTTCAATCCTCAATACTCAATCTTCAATCCTCATTCCTCAATCCTCAATCCTCAATCCTCAATCTTCAATCCTGAATACTCAATCTGCAATCCCCAATCCTCAAACCTCAATCCCCAATCCTCATTACTCAATCCTCAATACCCAATCCTCAATCCTCAATCCTCAATCCTCTATCCTCAATATTCAATCATCAATACTCAATCTTCAATCCTCAATCTTCAATCCTCAATACTCAACCTTCAATCGTCAATCCTCAATCCTCAATCCTCAATCCTCAATCCTCAGGCATCAATACTCAATCTACAATATTCAATCCACAATCCTTAATCCTCAATCCACAATCCTCAACCTTCAATACTCAATACTCAATTTTCAATCCTCAATCCTCAATCCTCAATCCTCAATCCTCAATCCTCAATCCTCAATATTCAATCCTCAATACTCAATCTTCAATCATCAATCCTCTATCCTCAATCCTCAATCCTCAATCCTCAATCCTCAAACATCAATATTCAATCCTCAATACTCAATCTTCAATCTTAATCCCCAATCCTCAATTCTCAGTCGTCAATCCTAAGTCACCAATCCTCAATCTTCAATACTCAATCGTCAATCCTTAGTCCTCAATCCTCAATCCTCAATCCTCGTTCCTCAAACCTCAATCCTCAACCCTCAGACTTCATCCTCAATCCTCAAACCTCAGTCCTCAATCCTCAATATTCAATCATCAATACTCAATCTTCAATCCTCAATCCTCAATCCTCAGTCCTCAATCCTCAATCCTCAAACCTAAATTCTCTACCGTCAGTCCTCGTCCTCAATCCTCAAACCTCAATCCTCAATCCTCAATATTCAATCATCAATACTCAATCTTCAATCCTCAATCCTCAATCCTCAATCCTCAATCCTCAATCCTCAATCCTCAATATTCAATCATCAATACTCAATCTTCAACCCTCAATCTTCAATCCTCAATACTCAATCTTCAATCCTCAATCCTCAATCGTCAATCCTCAATCCTCAATCCTCAGGCATCAATACTCAATCTACAATATTCAATCCTCAATCCTTAATCCTCAATCCACAATCCTCAACCTTCAATACTCAATACTCAATCTTCAATCCTCAAGCCTCAATCCTCAATCTTCAATCCGCAATATTCAATCCTCAATACTCAATCTTCAATCATCAATCCTCAATCCTCAATTCTCAGTCGTCAATCCTCAGTCATCAATCCTCAATCTTCAATCCGCAATCGTCAATGCTTAGTCCTCAATCCTCAATCCTCAATGCTCGTTCCTCAAACCTCAATCCTCAACCCTCAGGCTTCATCCTCAATCCTCAAACCTCAATCGTCAATCCTCAATATTCAATCATCAATACTAAATCTTCAATCCTCAATCCTCAAACCTCAATCCTCAATCCTCATTCTTCAATCCTAAATACCCAATCCTTAATCTTCAATCCTCAATCCTCAATCCTCAATTCTCAATCCTCAATCCTTAATCCTCAGACCTCAAACATCAATATTCAACCCTCAGTCCTCGTCCTCAATCCACAACCCTCAATCCTCAGTCCTCAATCTTCAATCCTCAATCCTCAATCCTCAATACTCAATCCTCAATCTTCAATCCTCAATACCCACTCCTCAATCTTCAATCCTCAATCCTCAACCCTCAATCCTAATTCCTCAATCCTCATTCTTCAATCCTCAATACCCAATCCTCAATTTCAATCCTCAATCCTTAATCCTCAATTCTCAATCCTCAATCCTCAGTCCTCAGTCCTCAAACCGCAATCCTCAACCCTCAGCCCTCATCCTCCATCCTCAATCCTCAATCCTCAATACTCAATCTTCAATCCTCAATTCTCAATCTTCAATCCTCGATCCTGAATCATCAATCCACAATCCTCAATCCTCAGGCATCAATACACAATCTTCAATACTCAATCCTCAATCCTCAATCCTCAATCCTCAATCCTCAATCCTCAATCCTCAACCCTCAATCCTCATTCCTCAAACCTCAATCCTCAACCCTCAGTCCACATACTCAATTCTCAATCCTCAATCCTCAATCCTCAATCCTCAATCTTCAATCCTCAATAATCAATCTCCAATTCTAGATCCTCAATCCCCAATCTTCAATCCTTAATCCTCAATCTGCAATCCCGAATCCCCAGTACTCAATCTTCAATCCTCAATGCTCAATCCTCAATCCTCAATCCTCAGTCCTCAGTCCTCAATCTTCATTCCTCAAACCTCAATCCTCAACCGCCAGTCCTCATTCTCCATCCTCAATCCTCAATCCTCAATCCTCAATCCTCAATCTTCAATCCCCAGTACTCAATCTTCAATCCTCAATCCTCAATCCTCAATCCTCAATCCTCAATCCTCAGGTATCAATACTCAATCTTCAGTACTCAATCCTCAATCCTTAATCCTCAATCCTCAATCCTCAATCCTCAATCTTCAACCCTGAATCCTCAATCCTCAATACTCAATCCTCAATCTTCAATGCTCAATACTCAATCTACAATCCTCAATCCTCAATCCTCAATCCTCAATCCTCAATCCTCAATCTTCAACCCTCAACACTCAATCTTTAATCCTCAATCCTCAATCCTCAATACTCAGTCCTCAATCTTCAATCCTCAATATTCAATCCTCAATACTCAATCTTCAATCATCAATCCTCAATCCTCAATCCTCAATCCTCAATCCTCAATCCTCAATCCTCAAACATCAATATTCAATCCTCAATACTCAATCTTCAATCACCAATCCTCAATCCTCAATTCTCAGTCGTCAATCCTAAGTCACCAATCCTCAATCTTCAATACTCAATCGTCAATCCTTAGTCCTCAATCCTCAATCCTCAATCCTCGTTCCTCAAACCTCAATCCTCAACCCTCAGACTTCATTCTCAATCCTCAAACCTCAGTCCTCAATCCTCAATATTCAATCATCAATACTCAATCTTCAATCCTCAATCCTCAATCCTCAATCCTCAATCCTCAATCCCCAATCCTCAATCCTCAATCCTCATTCTTCAATCCTCAATACCCAATCCTCAATCTTCAATCCTCAAACATCAATCCTCAATTCTCAATCCTCAATCCTCAGTCCTCAGTCGTCGAATCTCAATCCCCGACGCTTAGCACTCATCCTCAATCCTCAGTCCTCAATCCTCAATCCTCAAACCTAAATTCTCTACCGTCAGTCCTCGTCCTCAATCCTCAAACCTCAATCCTCAATCCTCAATATTCAATCATCAATACTCAATCTTCAATCCTCAATCCTCAATCCTCAATCCTCAATCCTCAATATTCAATCATCAATACTCAATCTTCAACCCTCAATCTTCAATCCTCAATACTCAATCTTCAATCCTCAATCCTCAATCCTCAATCCTCAATCCTCAATCCTCTGGCATCAATACTCAATCTACAATATTCAATCCTCAATCCTTAATCCTCAATCCACAATCCTCAACCTTCAATACTCAATACTCAATCTTCAATCCTCAATCCTCAATCCTCAATCCTCAATCCTCAATCCTCAATCCGCAATATTCAATCCTCAATACTCAATCTTCAATCATCAATCCTCAATCCTCAATTCTCAGTCGTCAATCCTCAGTCATCAATCCTCAATCTTCAATCCGCAATCGTCAATGCTTAGTCCTCAATCCTCAATCCTCAATGCTCGTTCCTCAAACCTCAATCCTCAACCCTCAGGCTTCATCCTCAATCCTCAAACCTCAATCGTCAATCCTCAATATTCAATCATCAATACTAAATCTTCAATCCTCAATCCTCAAACCTCAATCCTCAATCCTCATTCTTCAATCCTAAATACCCAATCCTTAATCTTCAATCCTCAATCCTCAATCCTCAATTCTCAATCCTCAATCCTTAATCCTCAGACCTCAAACATCAATATTCAACCCTCAGTCCTCGTCCTCAATCCACAACCCTCAATCCTCAGTCCTCAATCTTCAATCCTCAATCCTCAATCCTCAATACTCAATCCTCAATCTTCAATCCTCAATACCCACTCCTCAATCTTCAATCCTCAATCCTCAACCCTCAATCCTAATTCCTCAATCCTCATTCTTCAATCCTCAATACCCAATCCTCAATTTCAATCCTCAATCCTTAATCCTCAATTCTCAATCCTCAATCCTCAGTCCTCAGTCCTCAAACCGCAATCCTCAACCCTCAGCCCTCATCCTCCATCCTCAATCCTCAATCCTCAATACTCAATCTTCAATCCTCAATTCTCAATCTTCAATCCCGAATCCCCAGTACTCAATCTTCAATCCTCAATGCTCAATCCTCAATCCTCAATCCTCAGTCCTCAGTCCTCAATCTTCAATCCTCAAACCTCAATCCTCAACCGCCAGTCCTCATTCTCCATCCTCAATCCTCAATCCTCAATCCTCAATCTTCAATCCCCAATACTCAATCTTCAATCCTCAATCCTCAATCCTCAATCCTCAATCCTCAATCCTCAGGTATCAATACTCAATCTTCAGTACTCAATCCTCAATCCTCTATCCTCAATCCTCAATCCTCAATTCTCAAACATCAATCCTCATTCCTCAAACCTCAATCCTCAACCCTCAGTCCTCATCCTCAATTCTCAATTCTCAATCCTCAATCGTCAATCCTCAATCTACAATCCTCAATAATCAATCTCCGATCCTAGATCCTCAATCCCCAATCTTTAATCGTTAATCCTCAATATTCAATCCTCAATCCCCAGTCATCAATCTTCAATCCTCAAACCTCAATCCTCAACCGTCAGTCCTCGTCCTCAATCCTCAAACCTCAATACTCAATCCTCAATATTCAATCATCAATACTCAATCTTCAATCCTCAATCCTCAAACCTCAATCCTCAATCCTCATTCTTCAATCCTAAATACCCAATCCTCAATCTTCAATCCTCAATCCTCAATCCTCAATTCTCAATCCTCAATCCTTAATCCTCAGACCTCAAACATCAATATTCAACCCTCAGCCCTCGTCCTCAATCCACAACCCTCAATCCTCAGTCCTCAATATTCAATCATCAATATTCAATCTTCAATCCTCAATCCTCAATCCTCAATCCTCGATCCCCAATCCTCAATATTCAACCCTGAATACTCAATCCTCAATACTCAATCCTCAATCTTCAATCCTCAATACCCAATCTTCAATCCTCAATACTCAATCCTCAATCCTCAATCCTCAATCCTCAGTCTTCAATCCTCAACACTAATCTTCAATCCTCAATCCCCAATCCTCAATCCTCAATCCTCATTCTTCAATCCTCAATTCCCAATCCTCAATCTTCAATCCTCAATCCTCAATCCTCAATCCTAACTCCTCAATCCTCATTCTTCAATCCTCAATACCCAATCCTCAATTTCAATCCTCAGTCCTCAATCCTCATTTCTCAATCCTTAATCCTCAGCCCTCAGCCCTCATCCTCCATCCTCAGTACTCAATACTCTATCCTCAATCTTCAATCCTCAATACTCAATCTTCAATCCTCATTCCTCAATCCTCAATCCTCAATCCTCAATCTTCAATCCTCAATACTCAATCTGCAATCCCCAATCCTCAAACCTCAATCCTCAATCCTCATTACTCAATCCTCAATACCCAATCCTCAATACTCAATCCTCAATCCTCAATCCTCAATATTCAATCATCAATACTCAATCTTCAATCCTCAATCTTCAATCCTCAATACTCTGCCTTCAATCCTCAATCCTCAATCCTCAATCCTCAATCCTCAGGCATCAATACTCAATCTACAATACTCAATCGTCAATCCTTAGTCCTCAATCCTCAATACTCAATCCTCGTTCCTCAAACCTCAATCCTCAATCCTCAATCCTAATTCCTTAATTCTCATTCTTCAATCCTCAATACCCAATCCTCAATTTCAATTCTCAATCCTCAATCCTCAATCCTCAATCCTCAATCCTCAATCTTCAACACTGAATCCTCAATCCTCAATCCTCAATCTTCAATCCTCAATCCTCAATCCTCAATCTTCAACACTGAATCCTCAATCCTCAATACTCGATCCTCAATCTTCAATCCTCAATACTCAATCTTCAATCCTCAATCCTAATTCCTCAATCCTCATTCTTCAATCCTCAATACCCAATCCTCAATTTCAATCCTCAATCCTTAATCCTCAATTCTCAATCCTCAATCCTCAGTCCTCAGTCCTCAAACCGCAATCCTCAACCCTCAGCCCTCATCCTCCATCCTCAATCCGCAATCCTCAATACTTAATCTTCAATCCTCAATTCTCAATCTTCAATCCTCGATCCTGAATCATCAATCCACAATCCTCAATCCTCAGGCATCAATACACAATCTTCAATACTCAATCCTCAATCCTCAATCCTCAATCCTCAATCCTCAATCCTCAATCCTCAATCCTCAACCCTCAATCTTCATTCCTCAAACCTCAATCCTCAACCCTCAGTCCTCATACTCAATTCTCAATCCTCAATCCTCAATCCTCAATCCTCAATCTTCAATCCTCAATAATCAATCTCCAATTCTAGATCCTCAATCCCCAATCTTCAATCCTTAATCCTCAATCTGCAATCCCGAATCCCCAGTACTCAATCTTCAATCCTCAATGCTCAATCCTCAATCCTCAATCCTCAGTCCTCAGTCCTCAATCTTCAATCCTCAAACCTCAATCCTCAACCGCCAGTCCTCATACTCAATTCTCAATTCTCAATCCTCAATCCTCAATCCTCAATCCTCAATCCTCAATCCTCAATCCTCAATCCTCAATCCTCAATCCACAATCCTCAACCTTCAATACTCAATAATCAACCTCCAATCCTAGATCCTCAATCCTCAATCCTCAATGCTCAATCCTCAATCCTCAATCCTCATTCTTCAATCCTCAATACCCAATCCTCAATCTTCAATCCTCAAACATCAATCCTCAATTCTCAATCCTTAATCCTCAGTCCTCAGTCGTCGAACCTCCATCCCCGACGCTTAGCACTCATCCTCAATCCTCAGTCCTCAATCCTCAATCCTCAAGCCTAAATCCTCTACCGTCAGTCCTCGTCCTCAATCCTCAAACCTCAATGCTCAATCCTCAATATTCAATCATCAATACTCAATCTTCAATCCTCAACCCTCTATCCTCAATCCTCAATCCTCAATCCTCAATCCTCAATCCTCAATACTCAATCATCAATACACAATCTTCAACCCTCAATCTTCATCCTCAATACTCAATCCTCATTCTTCAATCCTCAACACCCAATCCTCAATCTTCAATCCTCAATCCTCAACCCTCAATCCTAATTCCTCAATTCTCATTCTTCAGTCCTCAATACCCAATTCTCAATCCTCAATCCTCAATCCTCAATCCACAATCTTCAACCCTCAACACTCAATCTTCAATCCCCAATCCTCAATCCTCAATACTCAGTCCTCAATCTTCAATCCTCAGCACTAATCTTCAATCCTCAATCCTCAATCCTCAATCCTCAATCCTCATTCTTGAATCCTCAACACCCAATCCTCAATCTTCAATCCTCAATCCTCAACCCTCAATCCTAATTCCTCAATTCTCATTCTTCAGTCCTCAATACCCAATCCTCAATTTCAATCCTCAATCCTCAATCCTCATTTCTCAATCCTTAATGCTCAACCCTCAGCCCTCATCCTCCATCCTCAATCCTCAATCCTCAATCGTCAATCTTCAATCCTCAATTCTCAATCTTCAATCCTCGATCCTCAATCGTCAATCCTCAATCCTCAACCCTCAGGCATCAATACTCAATCTTCAATGCTCAATCCTCAATCCTCAATCCTCAATCCTCATTCCCCAACACACAATCCTCATTCCTCAAACCTCAATCCTCAACCCTCAGTCCTCATACTCAATTCTCAATCCCCAATCCTCAATCCTCAATCCTCAATCCTCAATCCTCAATCCTCAATCCTCAATCCTCAATCCTCAATCCTCAATTCACAATCCTCAACCTTCAATACTCAGTAATCAACCTCCAATCCTAGATCCTCAATCCTCCATCCTCAATCCTCAATCCTCAATCCTCATTCTTCAATCCTCAATACCCAATCCTCAATCTTCAATCCTCAAACATCAATCCTCAATTCTCAATCCTCAATCCTCAGTCCTCAATATTCAATCATCAATACTCAATCTTCAATCCTCAATCCTCAAACCTCAATCCTCAATCCTCATTCTTCAATCCTAAATACCCAATCCTCAATCTTCAATCCTCAATCCTCAATCCTCAATTCTCAATCCTCAATCCTTAATCCTCAGACCTCAAACATCAATATTCAACCCTCAGCCCTCGTCCTCAATCCACAACCCTCAATCCTCAGTCCTCAATATTCAATCATCAATATTCAATCTTCAATCCTCAATCCTCAATCCTCAATCCTCGATCCTCAATCCTCAATACTCAATCCTCAACCTTCAATCCTCAATACCCAATCTTCAATCCTCAATCCTCAATCCTCAATCCTCAAACCTCAATCTTCAATCCTCAATCCCCAATCCTCAATCCTCAATCCTCGTTCCTCAAACCTCAATCCTCAACCCTCAGACTTCATCCTCAATCCTCAAACCTCAGTCCTCAATCCTCAATATTCAATCATCAATACTCAATCTTCAATCCTCAATCCTAAAACCTCAATCCTCAATCCTCATTCTTCAATCCTAAATACCCAATCCTCAATCTTCAATCCTCAATCCTCAATACTCAATTCTCAATCCTCAATCCTTAATCCTCAGACCTCAATCGTCAATATTCAACCCTCAGTCCTCGTCCTCAATCCACAACCCTCAATCCTCAGTCCTCAATATTCAATCATCAATATTCAATCTTCAATCCTCAATCCTCAATCCTCAATCCTCAATCCTCAATCCCCAATCCTCAATCCTCAATCCTCATTCTTCAATCCTCAATACCCAATCCTCAATCTTCAATCCTCAAACATCAATCCTCAATTCTCAATCCTCAATCCTCAGTCCTCAGTCGTCGAATCTCAATCCCCGACGCTTAGCACTCATCCTCAATCCTCAATCCTCAATCCTCAATCCTCAATCCTCAATCCTCAATATTCAATCATCAATACACAATCTTCAACCCTCAATCTTCATCCTCAATACTCAATCCTCATTCTTCAATCCTCAACACCCAATCCTCAATCTTCAATCCTCAATCCTCAACCCTCAATCCTAATTCCTCAATTCTCATTCTTCAGTCCTCAATACCCAATTCTCAATCCTCAATCCTCAATCCTCAATCCTCAATCTTCAACCCTCAACACTCAATCTTCAATCCCCAATCCTCAATCCTCAATACTCAGTCCTCAATCTTCAATCCTCAGCACTAATCTTCAATCCTCAATCCTCAATCCTCAATCCTCAATCCTCATTCTTCAATCCTCAACACCCAATCCTCAATCTTCAATCCTCAATCCTCAACCCTCAATCCTAGTTCCTCATTTCTCATTCTTCAGTCCTCAATACCCAATCCTCAATTTCAATCCTCAATCCTCAATCCTCATTTCTCAATCCTTAATGCTCAACCCTCAGCCCTCATCCTCCATCCTCAATCCTCAATCCTCAATCGTCAATCTTCAATCCTCAATTCTCAATCTTCAATCCTCGATCCTCAATCGTCAATCCTCAATCCTCAATCCTCAGGCATCAATACTCAATCTTCAATGCTCAATCCTCAATCCTCAATCCTCAATCCTCATTCCCCAACACACAATCCTCATTCCTCAAACCTCAATCCTCAACCCTCAGTCCTCATACTCAATTCTCAATCCCCAATCCTCAATCCTCAATCCTCAATCCTCAATCCTCAATCCTCAATCCTCAATCCTCAATCCTCAATCCTCAATTCACAATCCTCAACCTTCAATACTCAGTAATCAACCCCCAATCCTAGATCCTCAATCCTCCATCCTCAATCCTCAATCCTCAATCCTCATTCTTCAATCCTCAATACCCAATCCTCAATCTTCAATCCTCAAACATCAATCCTCAATTCTCAATCCTCAATCCTCAGTCCTCAATATTCAATCATCAATACTCAATCTTCAATCCTCAATCCTCAAACCTCAATCCTCAATCCTCATTCTTCAATCCTAAATACCCAATCCTCAATCTTCAATCCTCAATCCTCAATCCTCAATTCTCAATCCTCAATCCTTAATCCTCAGACCTCAAACATCAATATTCAACCCTCAGCCCTCGTCCTCAATCCACAACCCTCAATCCTCAGTCCTCAATATTCAATCATCAATATTCAATCTTCAATCCTCAATCCTCAATCCTCAATCCTCGATCCTCAATCCTCAATACTCAATCCTCAACCTTCAATCCTCAATACCCAATCTTCAATCCTCAATCCTCAATCCTCAATCCTCAAACCTCAATCTTCAATCCTCAATATTAATCTTCAATCCTCAATCCCCAATCCTCAATCCTCAATCCTCGTTCCTCAAACCTCAATCCTCAACCCTCAGACTTCATCCTCAATCCTCAAACCTCAGTCCTCAATCCTCAATATTCAATCATCAATACTCAATCTTCAATCCTCAATCCTAAAACCTCAATCCTCAATCCTCATTCTTCAATCCTAAATACCCAATCCTCAATCTTCAATCCTCAATCCTCAATACTCAATTCTCAATCCTCAATCCTTAATCCTCAGACCTCAATCGTCAATATTCAACCCTCAGTCCTCGTCCTCAATCCACAACCCTCAATCCTCAGTCCTCAATATTCAATCATCAATATTCAATCTTCAATCCTCAATCCTCAATCCTCAATCCTCAATCCTCAATCCCCAATCCTCAATCCTCAATCCTCATTCTTCAATCCTCAATACCCAATCCTCAATCTTCAATCCTCAAACATCAATCCTCAATTCTCAATCCTCAATCCTCAGTCCTCAGTCGTCGAATCTCAATCCCCGACGCTTAGCACTCATCCTCAATCCTCAGTCCTCAATCCTCAATCCTCAAACCTAAATACTCTACCGTCAGTCCTCGTCCTCAATCCTCAAACCTCAATCCTCAATCCTCAATATTCAATCATCAATACTCAATCTTCAATCCTCAATCCTCAATCCTCAATCCTCAATCCTCAATCCTCAATCCTCAATCCTCAATCCTCAATATTCAATCATCAATACTCAATCTTCAACCCTCAATCTTCAATCCTCAATACTCAATCTTCAATCCTCAATCCTCATTCTTCAATCCTAAATACCCAATCCTTAATCTTCAATCCTCAATCCTCAATCCTCAGGCTTCATCCTCAATGCTCAAACCTCAATCGTCAATCCTCAATATTCAATCATCAATACTAAATCTTCAATCCTCAATCCTCAAACCTCAATCCTCAATCCTCATTCTTCAATCCTAAATACCCAATCCTTAATCTTCAATCCTCAATCCTCAATCCTCAATTCTCAATCCTCAATCCTTAATCCTCAGACCTCAAACATCAATATTCAACCTTCAGTCCTCGTCCTCAATCCACAACCCTCAATCCTCAGTCCTCAATCTTCAATCCTCAATCCTCAATCCTCAATACTCAATCCTCAATCTTCAATCCTCAATACCCACTCCTCAATCTTCATTCCTCAATACCCAATCCTCAATCTTCAATCCTCAATCCTCAATCCTCAATCCTAATTCCTCAATCCTCATTCTTCAATCCTCAATACCCAATCCTCAATTTCAATCCTCAATCCTCAATCCTCATTTCTCAATCCTCAATCCTCAACCCTCAGCCCTCATCCTCCATCCTCAGTACTCAATCCTCTATCCTCAATCTTCAATCCTCAATACTCAATCTTCAATCCTCATTCCTCAATCCTCAATCCTCAATCCTCAATCCTCAATCCTCAATCCTCAATCCTCAATATTCAATCATCAATACTCAATCTTCAACCCTCAATCTTCAATCCTCAATACTCAATCTTCAATCCTCAATCCTCAATCCTCAATCCTCAATCCTCAATCCTCAATTCTCAGTCGTCAATCCTCAGTCATCAATCCTCAATCTTCAATCCGCAATCGTCAATGCTTAGTCCTCAATCCTCAATCCTCAATGCTCGTTCCTCAAACCTCAATCCTCAACCCTCAGGCTTCATCCTCAATCCTCAAACCTCAATCGTCAATCCTCAATATTCAATCATCAATACTAAATCTTCAATCCTCAATCCTCAAACCTCAATCCTCAATCCTCATTCTTCAATCCTAAATACCCAATCCTTAATCTTCAATCCTCAATCCTCAATCCTCAATTCTCAATCCTCAATCCTTAATCCTCAGACCTCAAACATCAATATTCAACCCTCAGTCCTCGTCCTCAATCCACAACCCTCAATCCTCAGTCCTCAATCTTCAATCCTCAATCCTCAATCCTCAATACTCAATCCTCAATCTTCAATCCTCAATACCCACTCCTCAATCTTCAATCCTCAATCCTCAACCCTCAATCCTAATTCCTCAATCCTCATTCTTCAATCCTCAATACCCAATCCTCAATTTCAATCCTCAATCCTTAATCCTCAATTCTCAATCCTCAATCCTCAGTCCTCAGTCCTCAAACCGCAATCCTCAACCCTCAGCCCTCATCCTCCATCCTCAATCCTCAATCCTCAATACTCAATCTTCAATCCTCAATTCTCAATCTTCAATCCTCGATCCTGAATCATCAATCCACAATCCTCAATCCTCAGGCATCAATACACAATCTTCAATACTCAATCCTCAATCCTCAATCCTCAATCCTCAATCCTCAATCCTTAATCCTCAACCCTCAATCCTCATTCCTCAAACCTCAATCCTCAACCCTCAGTCCACATACTCAATTCTCAATCCTCAATCCTCAATCCTCAATCCTCAATCTTCAATCCTCAATAATCAATCTCCAATTCTAGATCCTCAATCCCCAATCTTCAATCCTTAATCCTCAATCTGCAATCCCGAATCCCCAGTACTCAATCTTCAATCCTCAATGCTCAATCCTCAATCCTCAATCCTCAGTCCTCAGTCCTCAATCTTCATTCCTCAAACCTCAATCCTCAACCGCCAGTCCTCATTCTCCATCCTCAATCCTCAATCCTCAATCCTCAATCCTCAATCTTCAATCCCCAGTACTCAATCTTCAATCCTCAATCCTCAATCCTCAATCCTCAATCCTCAATCCTCAGGTATCAATACTCAATCTTCAGTACTCAATCCTCAATCCTTAATCCTCAATCATCAATCCTCAATCCTCAATCTTCAACCCTGAATCCTCAATCCTCAATACTCAATCCTCAATCTTCAATGCTCAATACTCAATCTACAATCCTCAATCCTCAATCCTCAATCCTCAATCCTCAATCCTCAATCTTCAACCCTCAACACTCAATCTTTAATCCTCAATCCTCAATCCTCAATACTCAGTCCTCAATCTTCAATCCTCAATATTCAATCCTCAATACTCAATCTTCAATCATCAGTCCTCAATCCTCAATCCTCAATCCTCAATCCTCAATCCTCAATCCTCAAACATCAATATTCAATCTTCAATCCTCAATCCTCAATCCTCAATCCTCAATCCTCAATCCCCAATCCTCAATCCTCAATCCTCATTCTTCAATCCTCAATACCCAATCCTCAATCTTCAATCCTCAAACATCAATCCTCAATTCTCAATCCTCAATCCTCAGTCCTCAGTCGTCGAATCTCAATCCCCGACGCTTAGCACTCATCCTCAATCCTCAGTCCTCAATCCTCAATCCTCAAACCTAAATACTCTACCGTCAGTCCTCGTCCTCAATCCTCAAACCTCAATCCTCAATCCTCAATATTCAATCATCAATACTCAATCTTCAATCCTCAATCCTCAATCCTCAATCCTCAATCCTCAATCCTCAATCCTCAATCCTCAATCCTCAATATTCAATCATCAATACTCAATCTTCAACCCTCAATCTTCAATCCTCAATACTCAATCTTCAATCCTCAATCCTCATTCTTCAATCCTAAATACCCAATCCTTAATCTTCAATCCTCAATCCTCAATCCTCAGGCTTCATCCTCAATGCTCAAACCTCAATCGTCAATCCTCAATATTCAATCATCAATACTAAATCTTCAATCCTCAATCCTCAAACCTCAATCCTCAATCCTCATTCTTCAATCCTAAATACCCAATCCTTAATCTTCAATCCTCAATCCTCAATCCTCAATTCTCAATCCTCAATCCTTAATCCTCAGACCTCAAACATCAATATTCAACCTTCAGTCCTCGTCCTCAATCCACAACCCTCAATCCTCAGTCCTCAATCTTCAATCCTCAATCCTCAATCCTCAATACTCAATCCTCAATCTTCAATCCTCAATACCCACTCCTCAATCTTCATTCCTCAATACCCAATCCTCAATCTTCAATCCTCAATCCTCAATCCTCAATCCTAATTCCTCAATCCTCATTCTTCAATCCTCAATACCCAATCCTCAATTTCAATCCTCAATCCTCAATCCTCATTTCTCAATCCTCAATCCTCAACCCTCAGCCCTCATCCTCCATCCTCAGTACTCAATCCTCTATCCTCAATCTTCAATCCTCAATACTCAATCTTCAATCCTCATTCCTCAATCCTCAATCCTCAATCCTCAATCCTCAATCCTCAATCCTCAATCCTCAATATTCAATCATCAATACTCAATCTTCAACCCTCAATCTTCAATCCTCAATACTCAATCTTCAATCCTCAATCCTCAATCCTCAATCCTCAATCCTCAATCCTCAATTCTCAGTCGTCAATCCTCAGTCATCAATCCTCAATCTTCAATCCGCAATCGTCAATGCTTAGTCCTCAATCCTCAATCCTCAATGCTCGTTCCTCAAACCTCAATCCTCAACCCTCAGGCTTCATCCTCAATCCTCAAACCTCAATCGTCAATCCTCAATATTCAATCATCAATACTAAATCTTCAATCCTCAATCCTCAAACCTCAATCCTCAATCCTCATTCTTCAATCCTAAATACCCAATCCTTAATCTTCAATCCTCAATCCTCAATCCTCAATTCTCAATCCTCAATCCTTAATCCTCAGACCTCAAACATCAATATTCAACCCTCAGTCCTCGTCCTCAATCCACAACCCTCAATCCTCAGTCCTCAATCTTCAATCCTCAATCCTCAATCCTCAATACTCAATCCTCAATCTTCAATCCTCAATACCCACTCCTCAATCTTCAATCCTCAATCCTCAACCCTCAATCCTAATTCCTCAATCCTCATTCTTCAATCCTCAATACCCAATCCTCAATTTCAATCCTCAATCCTTAATCCTCAATTCTCAATCCTCAATCCTCAGTCCTCAGTCCTCAAACCGCAATCCTCAACCCTCAGCCCTCATCCTCCATCCTCAATCCTCAATCCTCAATACTCAATCTTCAATCCTCAATTCTCAATCTTCAATCCTCGATCCTGAATCATCAATCCACAATCCTCAATCCTCAGGCATCAATACACAATCTTCAATACTCAATCCTCAATCCTCAATCCTCAATCCTCAATCCTCAATCCTTAATCCTCAACCCTCAATCCTCATTCCTCAAACCTCAATCCTCAACCCTCAGTCCACATACTCAATTCTCAATCCTCAATCCTCAATCCTCAATCCTCAATCTTCAATCCTCAATAATCAATCTCCAATTCTAGATCCTCAATCCCCAATCTTCAATCCTTAATCCTCAATCTGCAATCCCGAATCCCCAGTACTCAATCTTCAATCCTCAATGCTCAATCCTCAATCCTCAATCCTCAGTCCTCAGTCCTCAATCTTCATTCCTCAAACCTCAATCCTCAACCGCCAGTCCTCATTCTCCATCCTCAATCCTCAATCCTCAATCCTCAATCCTCAATCTTCAATCCCCAGTACTCAATCTTCAATCCTCAATCCTCAATCCTCAATCCTCAATCCTCAATCCTCAGGTATCAATACTCAATCTTCAGTACTCAATCCTCAATCCTTAATCCTCAATCATCAATCCTCAATCCTCAATCTTCAACCCTGAATCCTCAATCCTCAATACTCAATCCTCAATCTTCAATGCTCAATACTCAATCTACAATCCTCAATCCTCAATCCTCAATCCTCAATCCTCAATCCTCAATCTTCAACCCTCAACACTCAATCTTTAATCCTCAATCCTCAATCCTCAATACTCAGTCCTCAATCTTCAATCCTCAATATTCAATCCTCAATACTCAATCTTCAATCATCAGTCCTCAATCCTCAATCCTCAATCCTCAATCCTCAATCCTCAATCCTCAAACATCAATATTCAATCCTCAATACTCAATCTTCAATCACCAATCCTCAATCCTCAATTCTCAGTCGTCAATCCTAAGTCACCAATCCTCAATCTTCAATACTCAATCGTCAATCCTTAGTCCTCAATCCTCAATCCTCAATCCTCGTTCCTCAAACCTCAATCCTCAACCCTCAGACTTCATCCTCAATCCTCAAACCTCAGTCCTCAATCCTCAATATTCAATCATCAATACTCAATCTTCAATCCTCAATCCTCAATCCTCAATCCTCAATCCTCAATCCCCAATCCTCAATCCTCAATCCTCATTCTTCAATCCTCAATACCCAATCCTCAATCTTCAATCCTCAAACATCAATCCTCAATTCTCAATCCTCAATCCTCAGTCCTCAGTCGTCGAATCTCAATCCCCGACGCTTAGCACTCATCCTCAATCCTCAGTCCTCAATCCTCAATCCTCAAACCTAAATTCTCTACCGTCAGTCCTCGTCCTCAATCCTCAAACCTCAATCCTCAATCCTCAATATTCAATCATCAATACTCAATCTTCAATCCTCAATCCTCAATCCTCAATCCTCAATCCTCAATCCTCAATCCTCAATATTCAATCATCAATACTCAATCTTCAACCCTCAATCTTCAATCCTCAATACTCAATCTTCAATCCTCAATCCTCAATCCTCAATCCTCAATCCTCAATCCTCAGGCATCAATTCTCAATCTACAATATTCAATCCTCAATCCTTAATCCTCAATCCACAATCCTCAACCTTCAATACTCAATACTCAATCTTCAATCCTCAATCCTCAATCCTCAATCCTCAATCCTCAATCCTCAATCCGCAATATTCAATCCTCAATACTCAATCTTCAATCATCAATCCTCAATCCTCAATTCTCAGTCGTCAATCCTCAGTCATCAATCCTCAATCTTCAATCCGCAATCGTCAATGCTTAGTCCTCAATCCTCAATCCTCAATGCTCGTTCCTCAAACCTCAATCCTCAACCCTCAGGCTTCATCCTCAATCCTCAAACCTCAATCGTCAATCCTCAATATTCAATCATCAATACTAAATCTTCAATCCTCAATCCTCAAACCTCAATCCTCAATCCTCATTCTTCAATCCTAAATACCCAATCCTTAATCTTCAATCCTGAATCCTCAATCCTCAATTCTCAATCCTCAATCCTTAATCCTCAGACCTCAAACATCAATATTCAACCCTCAGTCCTCGTCCTCAATCCACAACCCTCAATCCTCAGTCCTCAATCTTCAATCCTCAATCCTCAATCCTCAATACTCAATCCTCAATCTTCAATCCTCAATACCCACTCCTCAATCTTCAATCCTCAATCCTCAACCCTCAATCCTAATTCCTCAATCCTCATTCTTCAATCCTCAATACCCAATCCTCAATTTCAATCCTCAATCCTTAATCCTCAATTCTCAATCCTCAATCCTCAGTCCTCAGTCCTCAAACCGCAATCCTCAACCCTCAGCCCTCATCCTCCATCCTCAATCCTCAATCCTCAATACTCAATCTTCAATCCTCAATTCTCAATCTTCAATCCCGAATCCCCAGTACTCAATCTTCAATCCTCAATGCTCAATCCTCAATCCTCAATCCTCAGTCCTCAGTCCTCAATCTTCAATCCTCAAACCTCAATCCTCAACCGCCAGTCCTCATTCTCCATCCTCAATCCTCAATCCTCAATCCTCAATCTTCAATCCCCAATACTCAATCTTCAATCCTCAATCCTCAATCCTCAATCCTCAATCCTCAATCCTCAGGTATCAATACTCAATCTTCAGTACTCAATCCTCAATCCTCTATCCTCAATCCTCAATCCTCAATTCTCAAACATCAATCCTCATTCCTCAAACCTCAATCCTCAACCGTCAGTCCTCGTCCTCAATCCTCAAACCTCAATACTCAATCCTCAATATTCAATCATCAATACTCAATCTTCAATCCTCAATCCTCAAACCTCAATCCTCAATCCTCATTCTTCAATCCTAAATACCCATTCCTCAATCTTCAATCCTCAATCCTCAATCCTCAATTCTCAATCCTCAATCCTTAATCCTCAGACCTCAAACATCAATATTCAACCCTCAGCCCTCGTCCTCAATCCACAACCCTCAATCCTCAGTCCTCAATATTCAATCATCAATATTCAATCTTCAATCCTCAATCCTCAATCCTCAATCCTCGATCCTCAATCCTCAATATTCAACCCTGAATACTCAATCCTCAATACTCAATCCTCAATCTTCAATCCTCAATACCCAATCTTCAATCCTCAATACTCAATCCTCAATCCTCAATCCTCAATCCTCAGTCTTCAATCCTCAACACTAATCTTCAATCCTCAATCCCCAATCCTCAATCCTCAATCCTCATTCTTCAATCCTCAATTCCCAATCCTCAATCTTCAATCCTCAATCCTCAATCCTCAATCCTAACTCCTCAATCCTCATTCTTCAATCCTCAATACCCAATCCTCAATTTCAATCCTCAGTCCTCAATCCTCATTTCTCAATCCTTAATCCTCAGCCCTCAGCCCTCATCCTCCATCCTCAGTACTCAATACTCTATCCTCAATCTTCAATCCTCAATACTCAATCTTCAATCCTCATTCCTCAATCCTCAATCCTCAATCCTCAATCTTCAATCCTCAATACTCAATCTGCAATCCCCAATCCTCAAACCTCAATCCTCAATCCTCATTACTCAATCCTCAATACCCAATCCTCAATCCTCAATCCTCAATCCTCAATCCTCAATATTCAATCATCAATACTCAATCTTCAATCCTCAATCTTCAATCCTCAATACTCTGCCTTCAATCCTCAATCCTCAATCCTCAATCCTCAATCCTCAGGCATCAATACTCAATCTACAATACTCAATCGTCAATCCTTAGTCCTCAATCCTCAATACTCAATCCTCGTTCCTCAAACCTCAATCCTCAATCCTCAATCCTAATTCCTTAATTCTCATTCTTCAATCCTCAATACCCAATCCTCAATTTCAATTCTCAATCCTCAATCCTCAATCCTCAATCCTCAATCCTCAATCTTCAACACTGAATCCTCAATCCTCAATCCTCAATCTTCAATCCTCAATCCTCAATCCTCAATCTTCAACACTGAATCCTCAATCCTCAATACTCGATCCTCAATCTTCAATCCTCATTACTCAATCTTCAATCCTCAATCCTAATTCCTCAATCCTCATTCTTCAATCCTCAATACCCAATCCTCAATTTCAATCCTCAACCCTTAATCCTCAATTCTCAATCCTCAATCCTCAGTCCTCAGTCCTCAAACCGCAATCCTCAACCCTCAGCCCTCATCCTCCATCCTCAATCCGCAATCCTCGATACTCAATCTTCAATCCTCAATTCTCAATCTTCAATCCTCGATCCTGAATCATCAATCCACAATCCTCAATCCTCAGGCATCAATACACAATCTTCAATACTCAATCCTCAATCCTCAATCCTCAATCCTCAATCCTCAATCCTCAATCCTCAATCCTCAACCCTCAATCTTCATTCCTCAAACCTCAATCCTCAACCCTCAGTCCTCATACTCAATTCTCAATCCTCAATCCTCAATCCTCAATCCTCAATCTTCAATCCTCAATAATCAATCTCCAATTCTAGATCCTCAATCCCCAATCTTCAATCCTTAATCCTCAATCTGCAATCCCGAATCCCCAGTACTCAATCTTCAATCCTCAATGCTCAATCCTCAATCCTCAATCCTCAGTCCTCAGTCCTCAATCTTCAATCCTCAAACCTCAATCCTCAACCGCCAGTCCTCATACTCAATTCTCAATTCTCAATCCTCAATCCTCAATCCTCAATCCTCAATCCTCAATCCTCAATCCTCAATCCTCAATCCTCAATCCACAATCCTCAACCTTCAATACTCAATAATCAACCTCCAATCCTAGATCCTCAATCCTCAATCCTCAATGCTCAATCCTCAATCCTCAATCCTCATTCTTCAATCCTCAATACCCAATCCTCAATCTTCAATCCTCAAACATCAATCCTCAATTCTCAATCCTTAATCCTCAGTCCTCAGTCGTCGCACCTCCATCCCCGACGCTTAGCACTCATCCTCAATCCTCAGTCCTCAATCCTCAATCCTCAAGCCTAAATCCTCTACCGTCAGTCCTCGTCCTCAATCCTCAAACCTCAATGCTCAATCCTCAATATTCAATCATCAATACTCAATCTTCAATCCTCAACCCTCTATCCTCAATCCTCAATCCTCAATCCTCAATCCTCAATCCTCAATATTCAATCATCAATACACAATCTTCAACCCTCAATCTTCATCCTCAATACTCAATCCTCATTCTTCAATCCTCAACACCCAATCCTCAATCTTCAATCCTCAATCCTCAACCCTCAATCCTAATTCCTCAATTCTCATTCTTCAGTCCTCAATACCCAATTCTCAATCCTCAATCCTCAATCCTCAATCCTCAATCTTCAACCCTCAACACTCAATCTTCAATCCCCAATCCTCAATCCTCAATACTCAGTCCTCAATCTTCAATCCTCAGCACTAATCTTCAATCCTCAATCCTCAATCCTCAATCCTCAATCCTCATTCTTCAATCCTCAACACCCAATCCTCAATCTTCAATCCTCAATCCTCAACCCTCAATCCTAATTCCTCAATTCTCATTCTTCAGTCCTCAATACCCAATCCTCAATTTCAATCCTCAATCCTCAATCCTCATTTCTCAATCCTTAATGCTCAACCCTCAGCCCTCATCCTCCATCCTCAATCCTCAATCCTCAATCGTCAATCTTCAATCCTCAATTCTCAATCTTCAATCCTCGATCCTCAATCGTCAATCCTCAATCCTCAATCCTCAGGCATCAATACTCAATCTTCAATGCTCAATCCTCAATCCTCAAACCTCAATCCTCATTCCCCAACACACAATCCTCATTCCTCAAACCTCAATTCTCAATCCTCAATCCTCAATCCTCAATTCACAATCCTCAACCTTCAATACTCAGTAATCAACCTCCAATCCTAGATCCTCAATCCTCCATCCTCAATCCTCAATCCTCAATCCTCATTCTTCAATCCTCAATACCCAATCCTCAATCTTCAATCCTCAAACATCAATCCTCAATTCTCAATCCTCAATCCTCAGTCCTCAATATTCAATCATCAATACTCAATCTTCAATCCTCAATCCTCAAACCTCAATCCTCAATCCTCATTCTTCAATCCTAAATACCCAATCCTCAATCTTCAATCCTCAATCCTCAATCCTCAATTCTCAATCCTCAATCCTTAATCCTCAGACCTCAAACATCAATATTCAACCCTCAGCCCTCGTCCTCAATCCACAACCCTCAATCCTCAGTCCTCAATATTCAATCATCAATATTCAATCTTCAATCCTCAATCCTCAATCCTCAATCCTCGATCCTCAATCCTCAATACTCAATCCTCAACCTTCAATCCTCAATACCCAATCTTCAATCCTCAATCCTCAATCCTCAATCCTCAAACCTCAATCTTCAATCCTCAATATTAATCTTCAATCCTCAATCCCCAATCCTCAATCCTCAATCCTCGTTCCTCAAACCTCAATCCTCAACCCTCAGACTTCATCCTCAATCCTCAAACCTCAGTCCTCAATCCTCAATATTCAATCATCAATACTCAATCTTCAATCCTCAATCCTAAAACCTCAATCCTCAATCCTCATTCTTCAATCCTAAATACCCAATCCTCAATCTTCAATCCTCAATCCTCAATACTCAATTCTCAATCCTCAATCCTTAATCCTCAGACCTCAATCGTCAATATTCAACCCTCAGTCCTCGTCCTCAATCCACAACCCTCAATCCTCAGTCCTCAATATTCAATCATCAATATTCAATCTTCAATCCTCAATCCTCAATCCTCAATCCTCAATCCTCAATCCCCAATCCTCAATCCTCAATCCTCATTCTTCAATCCTCAATACCCAATCCTCAATCTTCAATCCTCAAACATCAATCCTCAATTCTCAATCCTCAATCCTCAGTCCTCAGTCGTCGAATCTCAATCCCCGACGCTTAGCACTCATCCTCAATCCTCAGTCCTCAATCCTCAATCCTCAAACCTAAATACTCTACCGTCAGTCCTCGTCCTCAATCCTCAAACCTCAATCCTCAATCCTCAATATTCAATCATCAATACTCAATCTTCAATCCTCAATCCTCAATCCTCAATCCTCAATCCTCAATCCTCAATCCTCAATCCTCAATCCTCAATATTCAATCATCAATACTCAATCTTCAACCCTCAATCTTCAATCCTCAATACTCAATCTTCAATCCTCAATCCTCAATCCTCAATCCTCAATCCTCAATCCTCAGGCATCAATACTCAATCTACAATATTCAATCCTCAATCCTTAATCCTCAATCCACAATCCTCAACCTTCAATACTCAATACTCAATCTTCAATCCTCAATCCTCAATCCTCAATCCTCAATCCTCAATCCTCAATCCGCAATATTCAATCCTCAATACTCAATCTTCAATCATCAATCCTCAATCCACAATTCTCAGTCGTCAATCCTCAGTCATCAATCCTCAATCTTCAATCCGCAATCGTCAATGCTTAGTCCTCAATCCTCAATGCTCGTTCCTCAAACCTCAATCCTCAACCCTCAGGCTTCATCCTCAATGCTCAAACCTCAATCGTCAATCCTCAATATTCAATCATCAATACTAAATCTTCAATCCTCAATCCTCAAACCTCAATCCTCAATCCTCATTCTTCAATCCTAAATACCCAATCCTTAATCTTCAATCCTCAATCCTCAATCCTCAATTCTCAATCCTCAATCCTTAATCCTCAGACCTCAAACATCAATATTCAACCTTCAGTCCTCGTCCTCAATCCACAACCCTCAATCCTCAGTCCTCAATCTTCAATCCTCAATCCTCAATCCTCAATACTCAATCCTCAATCTTCAATCCTCAATACCCACTCCTCAATCTTCATTCCTCAATCCTCAATCCTCAATCTTCAATCCTCAATTATCAATCTCCAATTCTAGATCCTCAATCCCCAATCTTCAATCCTTAATCCTCAATCTGCAATCCCGAATCCCCAGTACTCAATCTTCAATCCTCAATGCTCAATCCTCAATCCTCAGTCCTCAGTCCTCAGTCCTCAATCTTCAATCCTCAAACCTCAATCCTCAACCGCCAGTCCTCATTCTCCATCCTCAATCCTCAATCCTCAATCCTCAATCCTCAATCTTCAATCCCCAGTACTCAATCTTCAATCCTCAATCATCAATCCTCAATCCTCAATCCTCAATCCTCAATCCTCAGGTATCAATACTCAATCTTCAGTACTCAATCCTCAATCCTTAATCCTCAATCCTCAATCCTCAATCCTCAATCTTCAACCCTGAATCCTCAATCCTCAATACTCAATCCTCAATCTTCAATGCTCAATACTCAATCTACAATCCTCAATCCTGAATCCTCAATCCTCAATCCTCAATCTTCAACACTCAACACTCAATCTTTAATCCTCAATCCTCAATCCTCAATACTCAGTCCTCAATCTTCAATCCTCAACACTAATCTTCAATCCTCAATCCTCAATCCTCAATCCTCAATCCTCAATCCTCATTCTTCAATCCTCAACACCCAATCCTCAATCTTCAATCCTCAATCCTCAATCCTCAATCCTAATTCCTTAATTCTCATTCTTCAATCCTCAATACCCAATCCTCAATTTCAATCCTCAATCCTCAATCCTCATTTCTCAATCCTCAATGCTCAACCCTCAGCCCTCATCCTCCATCCTCAATCCTCAATCCTCAATCGTCAATCTTCAATCCTCAATTCTCAATCTTCAATCCTCGATCCTCAATCATCAATCCTCAATCCTCAATCCTCAGGCATCAATACTCAATTTCAATGCTCAATCCTCAATCCTCAATCCTCAATCCTCATTCCCCAACCCTCAATCCTCATTCCTCAAACCTCAATCCTCAACCCTCAGTCCTCATACTCAATTCTCAATCCTCAATCCTCAATCCTCAATCCTCAATCCTCAATCCTCAATCCTCAATCCTCAATCCTCAGTCCACAATCCTCAACCTTCAATACTCAATAATCAACCTCCAATCCTAGATCCTCAATCCTCAATCCTCAATGCTCAATCCTCAATCCTCAATCCTCATTCTTCAATCCTCAATACCCAATCCTCAATCTTCAATCCTCAAACATCAATCCTCAATCCTCAATCCTTAATCCTCAGTCCTCAGTCGTCGAACCTCCATCCCCGACGCTTAGCACTCATCCTCAATCCTCAGTCCTCAATCCTCAATCCTCAAGCCTAAATCCTCTACCGTCAGTCCTCGTCCTCAATCCTCAAACCTCAATGCTCAATCCTCAATATTCAATCATCAATACTCAATCTTCAATCCTCAACCCTCTATCCTCAATCCTCAATCCTCAATCCTCAATCCTCAATCCTCAATGTTCAATCATCAATACACAATCTTCAACCCTCAAACTTCATCCTCAATACTCAATCCTCATTCTTCAATCCTCAACACCCAATCCTCAATCTTCAATCCTCAATCCTCAACCCTCAATCCTAATTCCTCAATTCTCATTCTTCAGTCCTCAATACCCAATACTCAATCCTCAATCCTCAATCCTCAATCCTCAATCTTCAACCCTCAACACTCAATCTTCAATCCCCAATCCTCAATCCTCAATACTCAGTCCTCAATCTTCAATCCTCAGCACTAATCTTCAATCCTCAATCCTCAATCCTCAATCCTCAATCCTCATTCTTCAATCCTCAACACCCAATCCTCAATCTTCAATCCTCAATCCTCAACCCTCAATCCTAATTCCTCAATTCTCATTCTTCAGTCCTCAATACCCAATCCTCAATTTCAATCCTCAATCCTCAATCCTCATTTCTCAATCCTTAATGCTCAACCCTCAGCCCTCATCCTCCATCCTCAATCCTCAATCCTCAATCGTCAATCTTCAATCCTCAATTCTCAATCTTCAATTCTCGATCCTCAATCGTCAATCCTCAATCCTCAATCCTCAGGCATCAATACTCAATCTTCAATGCTCAATCCTCAATCCTCAATCCTCAATCCTCATTCCCCAACACACAATCCTCATTCCTCAAACCTCAATCCTCAACCCTCAGTCCTCATACTCAATTCTCAATCCCCAATCCTCAATCCTCAATCCTCAATCCTCAATCCTCAATCCTCAATCCTCAATCCTCAATCCTCAATCCTCAATTCACAATCCTCAACCTTCAATACTCAATAATCAACCTCCAATCCTAGATCCTCAATCCTCCATCCTCAATCCTCAATCCTCAATCCTCATTCTTCAATCCTCAATACCCAATCCTCAATCTTCAATCCTCAAACATCAATCCTCAATTCTCAATCCTCAATCCTCAGTCCTCAATATTCAATCATCAATACTCAATCTTCAATCCTCAATCCTCAAACCTCAATCCTCAGTCCTCATTCTTCAATCCTAAATACCCAATCCTCAATCTTCAATCCTCAATCCTCAATCCTCAATTCTCAATCCTCAATCCTTAATCCTCAGACCTCAAACATCAATATTCAACCCTCAGCCCTCGTCCTCAATCCACAACCCTCAATCCTCAGTCCTCAATATTCAATCATCAATATTCAATCTTCAATCCTCAATCCTCAATCCTCAATCCTCGATCCTCAATCCTCAATACTCAATCCTCAACCTTCAATCCTCAATACCCAATCTTCAATCCTCAATCCTCAATCCTCAATCCTCAAACCTCAATCTTCAATCCTCAATATTAATCTTCAATCCTCAATCCCCAATCCTCAATCCTCAATCCTCATTCTTCAATCCTCAATACCCAATCCTCAATCTTCAATCCTCAATCCTCAATCCTCAATCCTAATTCCTCAATCCTCATTCTTCAATCCTCAATACCCAATCCTCAATTTCAATCCTCAATCCTCAATCCTCATTTCTCAATCCTCAATCCTCAACCCTCAGCCCTCATCCTCCATCCTCAGTACTCAATCCTCTATCCTCAATCTTCAATCCTCAATACTCAATCTTCAATCCTCATTCCTCAATCCTCAATCCTCAATCCTCAATCTTCAATCCTCAATACTCAATCTGCAATCCCCAATCCTCAAACCTCAATCCCCAATACTCATTACTCAATCCTCAATACCCAATCCTCAATCCTCAATCCTCAATCCTCTATCCTCAATATTCAATCATCAATACTCAATCTTCAATCCTCAATCTTCAATCCTCAATACTCAACCTTCAATCGTCAATCCTCAATCTTCAATCCTCAATCCTCAATCCTCAGGCATCAATACTCAATCTACAATATTCAATCCACAATCCTTAATCCTCAATCCACAATCCTCAACCTTCAATACTCAATACTCAATCTTCAATCCTCAATCCTCAATCCTCAATCCTCAATCCTCAATCCTCAATATTCAATCCTCAATACTCAATCTTCAATCATCAATCCTCAATCCTCAATCCTCAATCCTCAAACATCAATATTCAATCCTCAATACTCAATCTTCAATCACCAATCCTCAATCCTCAATTCTCAGTCGTCAATCCTCAGTCACCAATCCTCAATCTTCAATACTCAATCGTCAATCCTTAGTCCTCAATCCTCAATCCTCAATCCTCGTTCCTCAAACCTCAATCCTCAACCCTCAGACTTCATCCTCAATCCTCAAACCTCAGTCCTCAATCCTCAATATTCAATCATCAATACTCAATCTTCAATCCTCAATCCTAAAACCTCAATCCTCAATCCTCATTCTTCAATCCTAAATACCCAATCCTCAATCTTCAATCCTCAATCCTCAATACTCAATTCTCAATCCTCAATCCTTAATCCTCAGACCTCAATCGTCAATATTCAACCCTCAGTCCTCGTCCTCAATCCACAACCCTCAATCCTCAGTCCTCAATATTCAATCATCAATATTCAATCTTCAATCCTCAATCCTCAATCCTCAATCCTCAATCCTCAATACCCAATCCTCAATCCTCAATCCTCATTCTTCAATCCTCAATACCCAATCCTCAATCTTCAATCCTCAAACATCAATCCTCAATTCTCAATCCTCAATCCTCAGTCCTCAGTCGTCGAATTTCAATCCCCGACGCTTAGCACTCATCCTCAATCCTCAGTCCTCAATCCTCAATCCTCAAACCTAAATACTCTACCGTCAGTCCTCGTCCTCAATCCTCAAACCTCAATCCTCAATCCTCAATATTCAATCATCAATACTCAATCTTCAATCCTCAATCCTCAATCCTCAATCCTCAATCCTCAATCCTCAATCCTCAATATTCAATCATCAATACTCAATCTTCAACCCTCAATCTTCAATCCTCAATACTCAATCTTCAATCCTCAATCCTCAATCCTCAATCCTCAATCCTCAATCCTCAGGCATCAATACTCAATCTACAATATTCAATCCTCAATCCTTAATCCTCAATCCACAATCCTCAACCTTCAATACTCAATACTCAATCTTCAATCCTCAATCCTCAATCCTCAATCCTCAATCCTCAATCCTCAATCCGCAATATTCAATCCTCAATACTCAATCTTCAATCATCAATCCTCAATCCACAATTCTCAGTCGTCAATCCTCAGTCATCAATCCTCTATCTTCAATCCGCAATCGTCAATGCTTAGTCCTCAATCCTCAATCCTCAATGCTCGTTCCTCAAACCTCAATCCTCAACCCTCAGGCTTCATCCTCAATCCTCAAACCTCAATCGTCAATCCTCAATATTCAATCATCAATACTAAATCTTCAATCCTCAATCCTCAAACCTCAATCCTCAATCATCATTCTTCAATCCTAAATACCCAATCCTTAATCTTCAATCCTCAATCCTCAATCCTCAATTCTCAATCCTCAATCCTTAATCCTCAGACCTCAAACATCAATATTCAACCTTCAGTCCTCGTCCTCAATCCACAACCCTCAATCCTCAGTCCTCAATCTTCAATCCTCAATCCTCAATCCTCAATACTCAATCCTCAATCTTCAATCCTCAATACCCACTCCTCAATCTTCAATCCTCAATCCTCAACCCTCAATCCTAATTCCTCAATCCTCATTCTTCAATCCTCAATACCCAATCCTCAATTTCAATCCTCAATCCTTAATCCTCAATTCCCAATCCTCAATCCTCAGTCCTCAGTCCTCAAACCGCAATCCTCAACCCTCAGCCCTCATCCTCCATCCTCAATCCTCAATCCTCAATACTCAATCTTCAATCCTCAATTCTCAATCTTCAATCCTCGATCCTGAATCATCAATCCACAATCCTCAATCCACAGGCATCAATACACAATCTTCAATACTCAATCCTCAATCCTCAATCCTCAATCCTCAATCCTCAATCCTTAATCCTCAACCCTCAATCCTCATTCCTCAAACCTCAATCCTCAACCCTCAGTCCTCATACTCAATTCTCAATCCTCAATCCTCAATCCTCAATCCTCAATCTTCAATCCTCAATAATCAATCTCCAATTCTAGATCCTCAATCCCCAATCTTCAATCCTTAATCCTCAATCTGCAATCCCGAGTCCCCAGTACTCAATCTTCAATCCTCAATGCTCAATCCTCAATCCTCAATCCTCAGTCCTCAGTCCTCAATCTTCAATCCTCAAACCTCAATCCTCAATCGCCAGTCCTCATTCCCCATCCTCAATCCTCAATCCTCAATCCTCAATCTTCAATCCCCAATACTCAATCTTCAATCCTCAATCCTCAATCCTCAATCCTCAATCCTCAATCCTCAGGTATCAATACTCAATCTTCAGTACTCAATCCTCAATCCTCTATCCTCAATCCTCAATCCTCAATCCTCAACCATCAATCCTCATTCCTCAAACCTCAATCCTCAACCCTCAGTCCTCATCCTCAATTCTCAATTCTCAATCCTCAATCGTCAATCCTCAATCTTCAATCCTCAATAATCAATCTCCGATCCTAGATCCTCAATCCCTAATCTTCAATCGTTAATCCTCAATATTCAATCCTCAATCCCCAGTCATCAATCTTCAATCCTCAAACCTCAATCCTCAACCGTCAGTCCTCGTCCTCAATCCTCAAACCTCAATATTCAATCATCAATACTCAATCTTCAATCCTCAATCCTCAAACCTGAATCCTCAATCCTCATTCTTCAATCCTAAATACCCAATCCTCAATCTTCAATCCTCAATCCTCAATCCTCAATTCTCAATCCTCAATCCTTAATCCTCAGACCTCAAACATCAATATTCAACCCTCAGCCCTCGTCCTCAATCCACAACCCTCAATCCTCAGTCCTCAATATTCAATCATCAATATTCATTCTTCAATCCTCAATCCTCAATCCTCAATCCTCGATCCTCAATCCTCAATATTCAACACTGAATACTCAATCCTCAATACTCAATCCTCAATACTCAATCCTCAATCTTCAATCCTCAATACCCAATCTTCAATCCTCAATACTCAATCCTCAATCCTCAATCCTCAATCCTCAGCCTTCAATCCTTAACACTAATCTTCAATCCTCAATCCCCAATCCTCAATCCTCAATCCTCAATCCTCATTCTTCAATCCTCAATTCCCAATCCTCAATCTTCAATCCTCAATCCTCAATCCTCAATCCTAATTCCTCAATCCTCATTCTTCAATCCTCAATACCCAATCCTCAATTTCAATCCTCAATCCTCAATCCTCATTTCTCAATCCTCAATCCTCAACCCTCAGCCCTCATCCTCCATCCTCAGTACTCAATCCTCTATCCTCAATCTTCAATCCTCAATACTCAATCTTCAATCCTCATTCCTCAATCCTCAATCCTCAATCCTCAATCTTCAATCCTCAATACTCAATCTGCAATCCCCAATCCTCAAACCTCAATCCCCAATACTCATTACTCAATCCTCAATACCCAATCCTCAATCCTCAATCCTCAATCCTCTATCCTCAATATTCAATCATCAATACTCTATCTTCAATCCTCAATCTTCAATCCTCAATACTCAACCTTCAATCGTCAATCCTCAATCTTCAATCCTCAATCCTCAATCCTCAGGCATCAATACTCAATCCTCAATATTCAATCCACAATCCTTAATCCTCAGTCCACAATACTCAACCTTCAATACTCAATACTCAATCTTCAATCCTCAATCCTCAATCCTCAATCCTCAATCCTCAATCCTCAATCCTCAATATTCAATCCTCAATACTCAATCTTCAATCATCAATCCTCAATCCTCAATCCTCAATCCTCAATCCTCAATCCTCAAACATCAATATTCAATCCTCAATACTCAATCTTCAATCACCAATCCTCAATCCTCAATTCTCAGTCGTCAATCCTCAGTCACCAATCCTCAATCTTCAATACTCAATCGTCAATCCTTAGTCCTCAATCCTCAATCCTCAATCCTCGTTCCTCAAACCTCAATCCTCAACCCTCAGACTTCATCCTCAATCCTCAAACCTCAGTCCTCAATCCTCAATATTCAATCATCAATCCTCAATCCTCATTCTTCAATCCTCAATACCCAATCCTCAATCTTCAATCCTCAATCCTCAATCCTCAATCCTCAATCCTCAACCCTCAATCCTCATTCCTCAAACCTCAATCCTCAACCCTCAGTCCTCATACTCAATTCTCAATCCTCAATCCTCAATCCTCAATCCTCAATCTTCAATCCTCAATAATCAATCTCCAATTCTAGATCCTCAATCCCCAATCTTCAATCCTTAATCCTCAATCTGCAATCCCGAATCCCCAGTACTCAATCTTCAATCCTCAATGCTCAATCCTCAATCCTCAATCCTCAGTCCTCAATCCTCAGTCCTCAGTCGTCGAATCTCAATCCCCGACGCTTAGCACTCATCCTCAAACCTCAGTCCTCAATCCTCAATCCTCGAACCTAAATCCTCTACCGTCAGTCCTCGTCCTCAATCCTCAAACCTCAATCCTCAATCCTCAATATTCAATCATCCATACTCAATCTTCAATCCTCAATCCTCAATCCTCAATCCTCAATCCTCAACCTTCAATACTCAATACTCAATCTTCAATCCTCAATCCTCAATCCTCAATCCTCAATTTTCATTCATCAATATTCAACCTTCAATCCTCAATCCTCAATCCTCAATGTTCAATCCTCAATACCCAATCCTCAATCGTCAATCCTCAATTCTCAAGCGTCAATCCTCAATCCTGAATACTCAACCCTCAATCCTCAGTCCTCAAACCTCAATCCCTAATCCTCAATCCTGAATCCTCAATCTTCAGCCCTCAGTCCTCTTAAATCAATTGTCAATCCTCAGTCCTCAATAGAATATCCTCAATTCACAGTTTTCAATACTCAATCCCCATTCTTCACTCTTCAAATCTCAATCCACAAATATCAATTCTCATCACTAAACCATCAACACTCAGTCCTCAATCTTCAATCCTCAATCCTCAATCCTCAATAATGAATCTTCAACCATCAATCCTCAATCCTCAATCCTCAATCCTCAATCCTGAATATTCAATCCTCAGTCCCCAATCCTCAATCATCAATCCTCAGTCCTCAATCCTCAATCCTCAATTCTCAATACTCAGTCCTCAGTCCTCAAACCTCAACGCTCAATCCTCAATACTCTATCATCAATCCTCAATCTTCAATACTCAATACTCAATCCTCAATCCTCAATCCTCAATCCTCAATCATCAATCCTCAATCTTCAATACTCAATCCTCAACCCCAATGCTCAATACTCAACCATCAACACTCAATTCTCAATACTCAATAGAATATCCTGAATTCTCAGGATTCAACACTCAAACCTCAAACCTCAACCCTCAGCCCTCATCCTCCATCTTCAATCCTCTATCCTCAATCCTCAATTTTCAATCCTCAATACTCAATCTTCAATTCTCAATCCTCAATCCTCTATCCTCATTCTTCAATCCTCAATACCCAATCCTCAATCTTCAATCCTCAATCCTCAATCCTCAATTCTCAATCCTCAATCCTCAATCCCCAGACCTCAAACATCAATACTCAACCCTCAGTCCTCGCCCTCAATCCACAACCCTCAATCCTCAGTTCTCAATATTCAATCATCAATATTCAATCTTCAATCCTCAATCCTCAATCCTCAATCCTAAATCCTCAATCCTCAATTTTCAACCCTGAATCCTCAATCCTCAATACTCAATCCTCAAACTTCAGTCCTCAATAGTCAATCTTCAGTCCTCTATCCTCAATCCTCAATCCTCAATATTCAATCATCAATACTCAATCTTCAATCCTCAATCCTCAATCCTCAATTCTCAACCTTCAATACTCAATAATCAATCTCCAATCCTAGATCCTCAATTCTCAATCCTCAATCCTCAATCTTCAACCCTGAACCCTCAATCCTCAATACTCAATCCTCAATCTTCAATCCTCAATACTCAATCTACAATCCTCAGTCCTCAATCCTCAATCCTCAATCCTCAATCTTCAACCCTCAACACTCAATCTTCAATCCCCAATCCTCAATCCTCAATACTCAGTCCTCAATCTTCAATCCTCAACACTAATCTTCAATCCTCAATCCTCAATCCTCAATCCTCAATCCTCATTCTTCAATCCTCAACACCCAATCCTCAATCTTCATCCTCAATCCTCAAACCTCAATCCTCAACCCTCATTATTCAATCATCAATACTCAATCTTCAATCCTCACTCCTCAAACCTCAATCCTCAATCCTCATTCTTCAATCCTAAACACCCAATCCCCAATCTTCAATCCTCAATCCTCAATACTCAATTCTCAATCCTCAATCCTTAATCCTCAGACCTCAAACATCAATATTCAACCCTCAGTCCTCGTCCTCAATCCACAACCCTCAATCCTCAGTTCTCAATATTCAATCATCAATATTCAATCTTCAATCCTCAATCCTCAATCCTCAATCCTAAATCCTCAATCCTCAATTTTCAACCCTGAATCCTCAATCCTCAATACTCAATCCTCAATCTTCAATCCTCAATCCTCAATCCTCAATCCTCGATCCTCAATCCTCAATCCTCAATACTCAATCCTCATTCCTCAATCCTCAATCCACAATCCTCAACCTTCAATACTCAATAATCAATCTCCAATCCTAGATCCTCAATTCTCAATCCTCAATCCTCAATCTTCAACCCTGAATCCTCAATCCTCAATCCTCAATACTTAGTCCTCAATCTTCAATCCTCAACACTAATCTTCAATCCTCAATCCTCAATCCTCAATCCCCAATCCTCATTCTTCAATCCTCAACACCCAATCCTCAATCTTCAATCCTCAATCCTCAATCCTCAATCCTAATTCCTCAATTCTCATTCTTCAATCCTCAATACCCAATCCTCAATTTCAATCCTCAATCCTCAATCCTCATTTCTCAATCCTCAATGCTCAACCGTCAGCCCTCATCCTACATCCTCAATCCTCAATCCTCAATCGTCAATCTTCAATCCTCAATTCTCAACCTTCAATCCTCGATCCTCAATCATCAATCCTCAATCCTCAATCCTCAGGCATCAATACTCAATCTTCAATGCTCAATCCTCAATCCTCAATCCTCAATCCTCATTCCCCAACCCTCAATCCTCATTCCTCAAACCTCAATCCTCAACCCTCAGTCCTCATACTCAATTCTCAATTCTCAATCCTCAATCCTCAATCCTCAATCCTCAATCCTCAATCCTCAATCCTCAATCCTCAATCCTCAATCCTCAATCCACAATCCTCAACCTTCAATACTCAATAATCAACCTCCAATCCTAGATCCTCAATCCTCAATCCTCAATCCTCAATCCTCAATCCTCATTCTTCAATCCTCAATACCCAATCCTCAATCTTCAATCCTCAAACATCAATCCTCAATTCTCAATCCTCAATCCTCAGTCCTCAGTCGTCGAACCTCAATCCCCGACGCTTAGCACTCATCCTCAATCCGCAGTCCTCAATCCTCAATCCTCAAACCTAAATCCTCTACCGCCAGCCCTCGTCCTCAATCCTCAAACCTCAATGCTCAATCCTCAATATTCAATCATCAATACTCAATCTTCAATCCTCAATCCTCTATTCTCAATCCTCAATCCTCAATCCTCAATTCTCAATCCTCTATATTCAATCATCAATACTCAATCTTCAACCCTCAATCTTCATCCTCAATACTCAATCTTCAATCCTCAATCCTCAATCCTCAATCCTCAATCCTCAATCCTCAGGCATCAATACTCAATCTACAATATTCAATCCTCAATCCTTAATCCTCAGTCCACAATCCTCAACCTTCAACACTCAATACTCAATCTTCAATCCTCAATCCTCAATCCTCAATCCTCAATCCTCAATCCTCAATCCTCAATCCGCAATATTCAATCCTCAATACTCTATCTTCAATCAGCAATCCTCAATCCTCAATTCTCGGTCGTCAATCCTCAGTCATCAATCCTCAATCTTCAATACTCAATCGTCAATCCTTAGTCCTCAATCCTCAACCTCAATCCTCGTTCCTCAAACCTCAATCCTCAACCCTCAGTCTTCATCCTCAATCCTCAAACCTCAATCCTCAATCCTCGATATTCAATCATCAATACTCAATCTTCAATCCTCAATCCTCAAACCTCAATCCTCAATCCTCATTCTTCAATCCTAAATACCCAATCCTCAATCTTCAATCCTCGATCCTCAATCCTCAATTCTCAATCCTCAATCCTTAATCCTCAGACCTCAAACATCAATATTCAACCCTCAGTCCTCTTCCTCAATACACAACCCTCAATCATCAGTCCTCAATATTCAATCATCAATATTCAATCTTCAATCCTCAATCCTCAATCCTCAATCCTCAATCCTCAATCCTCAATCTTCAACCCTGAATCCTCAATCCTCAATACTCAATCCTCAATCTTCAATCCTCAATACCCAATCCTCAATCTTCAATCCTCAATCCTCAATCCTCAATCCTCAATCCTCAATCCTCAATCTTCAACCCTCAATATTCAATCTGCAATCCTCAATCCTCAGTCCTCAATCCTCGATCCTCATTCTTCAATCCTCAATACTCAATCTTCAATCGTCATTCCTCAATCCTCAATCCTCAATCCTCAATATTCTATCCTCAACACTCAATCTGAAATCCTCAATCCTCAAACCTCAATCCTCAATCCTCATTCCTCAATCCTCAATACCCAATCCTCAATCCTGAATCCTCAATCCTCAATCCTCAATATTCAATCATCAATACTCAATCTTCAATCCTCAATCTTCAATCCTCAATACTCAATCTTCAATCCTCAATCCTCAATCCTCAATCCTCAATCCTCAATCCTCAATCCTCAGGCATCAATACTCAATCTACAATATTCAATCCTCAATCCTGAATCCTCAACCCACAATCCTCAACCTTCAATACTCAATACTCAATCTTCAATCCTCAATCCTCGATCCTCAATCCTCAATCCTCAATCCTCAATATTCAATCATCAATACTCAATTTTCAATTCTCAATCTTCAATCCTCAATACTCAATCTTCAATCCTCAATCCTCAATCCTCAATCCTCAATCCTCAATCCTCAGGCATCAATACTCAATCTACAATATTCAATCCTCAATCCTTAATCCTCAATCCACAATCCTCAACCTTCAATTCTCAATACTCAATCTTCAATCCTCAATCCTCAATCCTCAATCCTCAATCCTCAATCCTCAATCATCAATATTCAATCCTCAATACTCAATCTTCAATCATCAATCCTCAATCCTCAATTCTCAGTCGTCAATCCTCAGTCATCAATCCTCAATCTTCAATGCGCAATCGTCAATCCTTAGGCCTCAATCCTCAATCCTCAATCCTCGTTCCTCAAACCTCAATCCTCAACCCTCAGGCTTCAACCTCAATCCTCAAACCTCAATCGTCAAACCTCAATATTCAATCATCAATACTAAATCTTCAATCCTCAATCCTCAAACCTCAATCCTCAATCCTCATTCTTCAATCCTAAATACCCACTCCTTAATCTTCAATCCTCAATCCTCAATCCTCAATTCTCAATCCTCAATCCTTAATCCTCAGACCTCAATCATCAATATTCAACCCTCAATCCTCGTCCTCAATCCACAACCCTCAATCCTCAGTCCTCAATCTTCAATCCTCAATCCTCAATCCTCAATACTCAATCCTCAATCTTCAATCCTCAGTAACCACTCCTCAATCTTCAATCCTCAATCCTCAACCCTCAATCCTAATTCCTCAATCCTCATTCTTCAATCCTCAGTACCCAATCCTCAATTTCAATCCTCAATCCTTAATCCTCAATTCTCAATCCTCAATCCTCAGTCCTCAGTCCTCAAACCGCAATCCTCAACACTCAGCCCTCATCCTCCATCCTCAATCCTCAATCCTCATAACTCAATCTTCAATCCTCAATTCTCAATCTTCAATCCTCGATCCTGAATCACCAATCCACAATCCTCAATCCTCAGGCATCAATACTCAATCTTCAATACTCAATCCTCAATCCTCAATCCTCAATCCTCAACCCTCAAGCCTCATTCCTGAAACCTCAATCCTCAACCCTCAGTCCTCATACTCAATTCTCAATTCTCAATCCTCAATCCTCAATCCTCAATCTTCAATCCTCAATAACCAATCTCCAATTCTAGATCCTCAATCCCCAATATTCAATCCTTAATCCTCAATCTGCAATCCCTAATCCCCAGTACTCAATCTTCAATCCTCAATGCTCAATCCTCAATCCTCAATCCTCAGTCCTCAGTCCTCAATCTTCAATCCTCAAACCTCAATACTCAACCGTCAGTCCTCATTCTCCATCCTCAATACTCAATCTTCAATCCTCAATCCTCAATTCTCAATCCTCAATCCTCAATCCTCAGGTAACAATACTCAATCTTCAATACTCAATCCTCAATCCTCAAACCTCAATCCTCAATCCTCAACCATCAATCCTCATTCCTCAAACCTCAATCCTCAACCCTCAGTCCTCATCCTCAATTCTCAATTCTCAATCCTCAATCGTCAATCCTCAATCTTCAATCCTCAATAATCAATCTCCGATCCTAGATCCTCAATCCCCAATCTTCAATCGTTAATCTTCAATATTCAATCCTCAATCCCCAATCCTCAATCCTCAATCCTCAATCCTCATTCTTCAATCCTCAATTCCCAATCCTCAATCTTCAATCCTCAATCTTCAATCCTCAATACTCAACCTTCAATCGCCAATCCTCAATCCTCAATCCTCAATCCTCAATCCTCAGGCATCAATACTCAATCTACAATATTCAATCCACAATCCTTAATCCTCAATCCACAATCCTCAACCTTCAATACTCAATACTCAATTTTCAATCCTCAATCCTCAATCCTCAATCCTCAATCCTCAATCCTCAATCCTCAATATTCAATCCTCAATACTCAATCTTCAATCATCAATCCTCAATCCTCAATCCTCAATCCTCAATCCTCAATCCTCAAACATCAATATTCAATCCTCAATACTCAATCTTCAATCACCAATCCTCAATCCTCAATTCTCAGTCGTCAATCCTAAGTCACCAATCCTCAATCTTCAATACTCAATCGTCAATCCTTAGTCCTCAATCCTCAATCCTCAATCCTCGTTCCTCAAACCTCAATCCTCAACCCTCAGACTTCATCCTCAATCCTCAAACCTCAGTCCTCAATCCTCAATATTCAATCATCAATACTCAATCTTCAATCCTCAATCCTCAATCCTCAGTCCTCAATCCTCAATCCTCAAACCTAAATTGTCTACCGTCAGTCCTCGTCCTCAATCCTCAAACCTCAATCCTCAATCCTCAATATTCAATCATCAATACTCAATCTTCAATCCTCAATCCTCAATCCTCAATCCTCAATCCTCAATCCTCAATCCTCAATATTCAATCATCAATACTCAATCTTCAACCCTCAATCTTCAATCCTCAATACTCAATCTTCAATCCTCAATCCTCAATCCTCAATCCTCAATCCGCAATCCTCAGGCATCAATACTCAATCTACAATATTCAATCCTCAATCCTTAATCCTCAATCCACAATCCTCAACCTTCAATACTCAATACTCAATCTTCAATCCTCAGTCCTCAATCCTCAATCCTCAATCCGCAATATTCAATCCTCAATACTCAATCTTCAATCATCAATACTCAATCCTCAATTCTCAGTCGTCAATCCTCAGTCATCAATCCTCAATCTTCAATCCGCAATCGTTAATGCTTAGTCCTCAATCCTCAATCCTCAATGCTCGTTCCTCAAACCTCAATCCTCAACCCTCAGGCTTCATCCTCAATCCTAAAACCTCAATCGTCAATCCTCAATATTCAATCATCAATACTAAATCTTTAATCCTCAATCCTCAAACCTCAATCCTCAATCCTCATTCTTCAATCCTAAATACCCAATCCTTAATCTTCAATCCTCAATCCTCAATCCTCAATTCTCAATCCTCAATCCTTAATCCTCAGACCTCAAACATCAATATTCAACCCTCAGTCCTCGTCCTCAATCCACAACCCTCAATCCTCAGTCCTCAATCTTCAATCCTCAATCCTCAATCCTCAATACTCAATCCTCAATCTTCAATCCTCAATACCCACTCCTCAATCTTCAATCCTCAATCCTCAACCCTCAATCCTAATTCCTCAATCGTCATTCTTCAATCCTCAATACCCAATCCTCAATTTCAATCCTCAATCCTTAATCCTCAATTCTCAATCCTCAATCCTCAGTCCTCAGTCCTCAAACCGCAATCCTCAACCCTCAGCCCTCATCCTCCATACTCAATCCTCAATCCTCAATACTCAATCTTCAATCCTCAATTCTCAATCTTCAATCCTCGATCCTGAATCATCAATCCACAATCCTCAATCCTCAGGCATCAATACACAATCTTCAATCCTCAATCCTCAATCCTCAATCCTCAATCCTCAATCCTCAATCCTCAACCCTCAATCCTCATTCCTCAAACCTCAATCCTCAACCCTCAGTCCTCATACTCAATTCTCAATCCTCAATCCTCAATCCTCAATCCTCAGTCTTCAATCCTCAATAATCAATCTCCAATTCTAGATCCTCAATCCCCAATCTTCAATCCTTAATCCTCAATCTGCAATCCCGAATCCCCAGTACTCAATCTTCAATCCTCAATGCTCAATCCTCAATCCTCAATCCTCAGTCCTCAATCCTCAGTCCTCAGTCGTCGAATCTCAATCCCCGACGCTTAGCACTCATCCTCAAACCTCAGTCCTCAATCCTCAATCCTCAAACCTAAATCCTCTACCGTCAGTCCTCGTCCTCAATCCTCAAACCTCAATCCTCAATCCTCAATATTCAATCATCCATACTCAATCTTCAATCCTCAATCCTCAATCCTCAATCCTCAATCCTCAACCTTCAATACTCAATACTCAATCTTCAATCCTCAATCCTCAATCCTCAATCCTCAATTTTCATTCATCAATATTCAACCTTCAATCCTCAATCCTCAATCCTCAATGTTCAATCCTCAATACCCAATCCTCAATCGTCAATCCTCAATTCTCAAGCGTCAATCCTCAATCCTGAATACTCAACCCTCAATCCTCAGTCCTCAAACCTCAATCCCTAATCCTCAATCCTGAATCCTCAATCTTCAGCCCTCAGTCCTCTTAAAACAATTGTCAATCCTCAGTCCTCAATAGAATATCCTCAATTCACAGTTTTCAATACTCAATCCCCATTCTTCACTCTTCAAATCTCAATCCACAAATATCAATTCTCATCACTAAACCATCAACACTCAGTCCTCAATCTTCAATCCTCAATCCTCAATCCTCAATAATGAATCTTCAACCATCAATCCTCAATCCTCAATCCTCAATCCTCAATCCTGAATATTCAATCCTCAGTCCCCAATCCTCAATCATCAATCCTCAGTCCTCAATCCTCAATCCTCAATTCTCAATACTCAGTCCTCAGTCCTCAAACCTCAACGCTCAATCCTCAATACTCTATCATCAATCCTCAATCTTCAATACTCAATACTCAATCCTCAATCCTCAATCCTCAATCCTCAATCATCAATCCTCAATCTTCAATACTCAATCCTCAACCCCAATGCTCAATACTCAACCATCAACACTCAATTCTCAATACTCAATAGAATATCCTGAATTCTCAGGATTCAACACTCAAGCCTCAAACCTCAACCCTCAGCCCTCATCCTCGATCTTCAATCCTCTATCCTCAATCCTCAATCTTCAATCCTCAATACTCAATCTTCAATTCTCAATCCTCAATCCTCTATCCTCATTCTTCAATCCTCAATACCCAATCCTCAATCTTCAATCCTCAATCCTCAATCCTCAATTCTCAATCCTCAATCCTCAATCCCCAGACCTCAAACATCAATACTCAACCCTCAGTCCTCGCCCTCAATCCACAACCCTCAATCCTCAGTTCTCAATATTCAATCATCAATATTCAATCTTCAATCCTCAATCCTCAATCCTCAATCCTAAATCCTCAATCCTCAATTTTCAACCCTGAATCCTCAATCCTCAATACTCAATCCTCAAACTTCAGTCCTCAATACTCAATCTTCAGTCCTCAATCCTCAATCCTCAATCCTCAATATTCAATCATCAATACTCAATCTTCAATCCTCAATCCTCAATCCTCAATTCTCAATCCTCAATCCTCAATCCTCAGTCCTCAATCCTCAATCCTCAATCCTCAATCCACAATCCTCAACCTTCAATACTCAATAATCAATCTCCAATCCTAGATCCTCAATTCTCAATCCTCAATCCTCAATCTTCAACCCTGAACCCTCAATCCTCAATACTCAATCCTCAATCTTCAATCCTCAATACTCAATCTACAATCCTCAGTCCTCAATCCTCAATCCTCAATCCTCAATCTTCAACCCTCAACACTCAATCTTCAATCCCCAATCCTCAATCCTCAATACTCAGTCCTCAATCTTCAATCCTCAACACTAATCTTCAATCCTCAATCCTCAATCCTCAATCCTCAATCCTCATTCTTCAATCCTCAACACCCAATCCTCAATCTTCATCCTCAATCCTCAAACCTCAATCCTCAACCCTCATTATTCAATCATCAATACTCAATCTTCAATCCTCAATCCTCAAACCTCAATCCTCAATCCTCATTCTTCAATCCTAAACACCCAATCCCCAATCTTCAATCCTCAATCCTCAATACTCAATTCTCAATCCTCAATCCTTAATCCTCAGACCTCAAACATCAATATTCAACCCTCAGTCCTCGTCCTCAATCCACAACCCTCAATCCTCAGTTCTCAATATTCAATCATCAATATTCAATCTTCAATCCTCAATCCTCAATCCTCAATCCTAAATCCTCAATCCTCAATTTTCAACCCTGAATCCTCAATCCTCAATACTCAATCCTCAATCTTCAATCCTCAATCCTCAATCCTCAATCCTCGATCCTCAGTCCTCAATCCTCAATACTCAATCCTCATTCCTCAATCCTCAATCCACAATCCTCAACCTTCAATACTCAATAATCAATCTCCAATCCTAGATCCTCAATTCTCAATCCTCAATCCTCAATCTTCAACCCTGAATCCTCAATCCTCAATCCTCAATACTCAGTCCTCAATCTTCAATCCTCAACACTAATCTTCAATCCTCAATCCTCAATCCTCAATCCTCAATCCTCATTCTTCAATCCTCAACACCCAATCCTCAATCTTCAATCCTCAATCCTCAATCCTCAATCCTAATTCCTCAATTCTCATTCTTCAATCCTCAATACCCAATCCTCAATTTCAATCCTCAATCCTCAATCCTCAATCCTCAGTCCTCAATCCTCAGTCCTCAGTCGTCGAATCTCAATCCCCGACGCTTAGCACTCATCCTCAAACCTCAGTCCTCAATCCTCAATCCTCAAACCTAAATCCTCTACCGTCAGTCCTCGTCCTCAATCCTCAAACCTCAATCCTCAATCCTCAATATTCAATCATCCATACTCAATCTTCAATCCTCAATCCTCAATCCTCAATCCTCAATCCTCAACCTTCAATACTCAATACTCAATCTTCAATCCTCAATCCTCAATCCTCAATCCTCAATTTTCATTCATCAATATTCAACCTTCAATCCTCAATCCTCAATCCTCAATGTTCAATCCTCAATACCCAATCCTCAATCGTCAATCCTCAATTCTCAAGCGTCAATCCTCAATCCTGAATACTCAACCCTCAATCCTCAGTCCTCAAACCTCAATCCCTAATCCTCAATCCTGAATCCTCAATCTTCAGCCCTCAGTCCTCTTAAATCAATTGTCAATCCTCAGTCCTCAATAGAATATCCTCAATTCACAGTTTTCAATACTCAATCCCCATTCTTCACTCTTCAAATCTCAATCCACAAATATCAATTCTCATCACTAAACCATCAACACTCAGTCCTCAATCTTCAATCCTCAATCCTCAATCCTCAATAATGAATCTTCAACCATCAATCCTCAATCCACAATCCTCAATCCTCAATCCTGAATATTCAATCCTCAGTCCCCAATCCTCAATCATCAATCCTCAGTCCTCAATCCTCAATCCTCAATTCTCAATACTCAGTCCTCAGTCCTCAAACCTCAACGCTCAATCCTCAATACTCTATCATCAATCCTCAATCATCAATACTCAATACTCAATCCTCAATCCTCAATCCTCAATCCTCAATCATCAATCCTCAATCTTCAATACTCAATCCTCAACCCCAATGCTCAATACTCAACCATCAACACTCAATTCTCAATACTCAATAGAATATCCTGAATTCTCAGGATTCAACACTCAAACCTCAAACCTCAACCCTCAGCCCTCGTCCTCCATCTTCAATCCTCTATCCTCAATCCACAATCCTCAACGTTCAATACTCAATAATCAATCTCCAATCCTAGATCCTCAATTCTCAATCCTCAATCCTCAATCTTCAACCCTGAACCCTCAATCCTCAATACTCAATCCTCAATCTTCAATCCTCAATACTCAATCTACAATCCTCAGTCCTCAATCCTCAATCCTCAATCCTCAATCTTCAACCCTCAACACTCAATCTTCAATCCCCAATCCTCAATCCTCAATACTCAGTCCTCAATCTTCAATCCTCAACACTAATCTTCAATCCTCAATCCTCAATCCTCAATTCTCAATCCTCATTCTTCAATCCTCAACACCCAATCCTCAATCTTCATCCTCAATCCTCAAACCTCAATCCTCAACCCTCATTATTCAATCATCAATACTCAATCTTCAATCCTCAATCCTCAAACCTCAATCCTCAATCCTCATTCTTCAATCCTAAACACCCAATCCCCAATCTTCAATCCTCAATCCTCAATACTCAATTCTCAATCCTCAATCCTTAATCCTCAGACCTCAAACATCAATATTCAACCCTCAGTCCTCGTCCTCAATCCACAACCCTCAATCCTCAGTTCTCAATATTCAATCATCAATATTCAATCTTCAATCCTCAATCCTCAATCCTCAATCCTAAATCCTCAATCCTCAATTTTCAACCCTGAATCCTCAATCCTCAATACTCAATCCTCAATCTTCAATCCTCAATCCTCAATTCTCAATCCTCGATCCTCAATCCTCAATCCTCAATACTCAATCCTCATTCCTCAATCCTCAATCCACAATCCTCAACCTTCAATACTCAATAATCAATCTCCAATCCTAGATCCTCAATTCTCAATCCTCAATCCTCAATCTTCAACCCTGAATCCTCAATCCTCAATCCTCAATACTCAGTCCTCAATCTTCAATCCTCAACACTAATCTTCAATCCTCAATCCTCAATCCTCAATCCTCAATCCTCATTCTTCAATCCTCAACACCCAATCCTCAATCTTCAATCCTCAATCCTCAATCCTCAATCCTAATTCCTCAATTCTCATTCTTCAATCCTCAATACCCAATCCTCAATTTCAATCCTCAATCCTCAATCCTCATTTCTCAATCCTCAATGCTCAACCGTCAGCCCTCATCCTACATCCTCAATCCTCAATCCTCAATCGTCAATCTTCAGTCCTCAATTCTCAACCTTCAATCCTCGATCCTCAATCATCAATCCTCAATCCTCAATCCTCAGGCATCAATACTCAATCTTCAATGCTCAATCCTCAATCCTCAATCCTCAATCCTCATTCCCCAACCCTCAATCCTCATTCCTCAAACCTCAATCCTCAACCCTCAGTCCTCATACTCAATTCTCAATTCTCAATCCTCAATCCTCAATCCTCAATCCTCAATCCTCAATCCTCAATCCTCAATCCTCAATCCTCAATCCTCAATCCACAATCCTCAAACTTCAATACCCAATAATCAACCTCCAATCCTAGATCCTCAATCCTCAATCCTCAATCCTCAATCCTCAATCCTCATTCTTCAATCCTCAATACCCAATCCTCAATCTTCAATCCTCAGACATCAATCCTCAATTCTCAATCCTCAATCCTCAGTCCTCAGTCGTCGAACCTCAATCCCCGACGCTTAGCACTCATCCTCAATCCGCAGTCCTCAATCCTCAATCCTCAAACCTAAATCCTCTACCGCCAGCCCTCGTCCTCAATCCTCAAACCTCAATGCTCAATCCTCAATATTCAATCATCAATACTCAATCTTCAATCCTCAATCCTCTATTCTCAATCCTCAATCCTCAATCCTCAATTCTCAATCCTCTATATTCAATCATCAATACTCAATCTTCAACCCTCAATCTTCATCCTCAATACTCAATCTTCAATCCTCAATCCTCAATCCTCAATCCTCAATCCTCAATCCTCAGGCATCAATACTCAATCTACAATATTCAATCCACAATCCTTAATCCTCAGTCCACAATCCTCAACCTTCAACACTCAATACTCAATCTTCAATCCTCAATCCTCAATCCTCAATCCTCAATCCTCAATCCTCAATCCTCAATCCGCAATATTCAATCCTCAATACTCTATCTTCAATCAGCAATCCTCAATCCTCAATTCTCGGTCGTCAATCCTCAGTCATCAATCCTCAATCTTCAATACTCAATCGTCAATCCTTAGTCCTCAATCCTCAACCTCAATCCTCGTTCCTCAAACCTCAATCCTCAACCCTCAGTCTTCATCCTCAATCCTCAAACCTCAATCCTCAATACTCGATATTCAATCATCAATACTCAATCTTCAATCCTCAATCCTCAAACCTCAATCCTCAATCCTCATTCTTCAATCCTAAATACCCAATCCTCAATCTTCAATCCTCGATCCTCAATCCTCAATTCTCAATCCTCAATCCTTAATCCTCAGACCTCAAACATCAATATTCAACCCTCAGTCCTCTTCCTCAATACACAACCCTCAATCATCAGTCCTCAATATTCAATCATCAATATTCAATCTTCAATCCTCAATCCTCAATCCTCAATCCTCAATCCTCAATCCTCAATCTTCAACCCTGAATCCTCAATCCTCAATACTCAATCCTCAATCTTCAATCCTCAATACCCAATCCTCAATCTTCAATCCTCAATCCTCAATCCTCAATCCTCAATCCTCAATCCTCAATCCTCAATCTTCAACCCTCAATATTCAATCTGCAATCCTCAATCCTCAGTCCTCAATCCTCGATCCTCATTCTTCAATCCTCAATACTCAATCTTCAATCGTCATTCCTCAATCCTCAATCCTCAATCCTCAATATTCTATCCTCAACACTCAATCTGAAATCCTCAATCCTCAAACCTCAATCCTCAATCCTCATTCCTCAATCCTCAATACCCAATCCTCAATCCTGAATCCTCAATCCTCAATCCTCAATATTCAATCATCAATACTCAATCTTCAATCCTCAATCTTCAATCCTCAATACTCAATCTTCAATCCTCAATCCTCAATCCTCAATCCTCAATCCTCAATCCTCAATCCTCAGGCATCAATACTCAATCTACAATATTCAATCCTCAATCCTGAATCCTCAACCCACAATCCTCAACCTTCAATACTCAATACTCAATCTTCAGTCCTCAATCCTCGATCCTCAATCCTCAATCCTCAATCCTCAATATTCAATCATCAATACTCAATTTTCAATTCTCAATCTTCAATCCTCAATACTCAATCTTCAATCCTCAATCCTCAATCCTCAATCCTCAATCCTCAATCCTCAGGCATCAATACTCAATCTACAATATTCAATCCTCAATCCTTAATCCTCAATCCACAATCCTCAACCTTCAATTCTCAATACTCAATCTTCAATCCTCAATCCTCAATCCTCAATCCTCAATCCTCAATCCTCAATCCTCAATCATCAATATTCAATCCTCAATACTCAATCTTCAATCATCAATCCTCAATCCTCAATTCTCAGTCGTCAATCCTCAGTCATCAATCCTCAATCTTCAATGCGCAATCGTCAATCCTTAGTCCTCAATCCTCAATCCTCAATCCTCGTTCCTCAAACCTCAATCCTCAACGCTCAGGCTTCAACCTCAATCCTCAAACCTCAATCGTCAAACCTCAATATTCAATCATCAATACTAAATCTTCAATCCTCAATCCTCAAACCTCAATCCTCAATCCTCATTCTTCAATCCTAAATACCCACTCCTTAATCTTCAATCCTCAATCCTCAATCCTCAATTCTCAATCCTCAATCCTTAATCCTCAGACCTCAATCATCAATATTCAACCCTCAATCCTCGTCCTCAATCCACAACCCTCAATCCTCAGTCCTCAATCTTCAATCCTCAATCCTCAATCCTCAATACTCAATCCTCAATCTTCAATCCTCAGTAACCACTCCTCAATCTTCAATCCTCAATCATCAACCCTCAATCCTAATTCCTCAATCCTCATTCTTCAATCCTCAATACCCAATCCTCAATTTCAATCCTCAATCCTTAATCCTCAATTCTCAATCCTCAATCCTCAGTCCTCAGTCCTCAAACCGCAATCCTCAACACTCAGCCCTCATCCTCGATCCTCAATCCTCAATCCTCATAACTCAATCTTCAATCCTCAATTCTCAATCTTCAATCCTCGATCCTGAATCACCAATCCACAATCCTCAATCCTCAGGCATCAATACTCAATCTTCAATACTCAATCCTCAATCCTCAATCCTCAATCCTCAACCCTCAAGCCTCATTCCTGAAACCTCAATCCTCAACCCTCAGTCCTCATACTCAATTCTCAATTCTCAATCCTCAATCCTCAATCCTCAATCTTCAATCCTCAATAACCAATCTCCAATTCTAGATCCTCAATCCCCAATATTCAATCCTTAATCCTCAATCTGCAATCCCTAATCCCCAGTACTCAATCTTCAATCCTCAATGCTCAATTCTCAATCCTCAATCCTCAGTCCTCAGTCCTCAATCTTCAATCCTCAAACCTCAATACTCAACCGTCAGTCCTCATTCTCCATCCTCAATACTCAATCTTCAATCCTCAATCCTCAATTCTCAATCCTCAATCCTCAATCCTCAGGTAACAATACTCAATCTTCAATACTCAATCCTCAATCCTCAAACCTCAATCCTCAATCCTCAACCATCAATCCTCATTCCTCAAACCTCAATCCTCAACCGTCAGTCCTCGTCCTCAATCCTCAAACCTCAATCCTCAATCCTCAATATTCAATCATCAATACTCAATCTTCAATCCTCCATCCTCAAACCTGAATCCTCAATCCTCATTCTTCAATCCTAAATACCCAATCCTCAATCTTCAATCCTCAATCCTCAATCCTCAATTCTCAATCCTCAATCCTTAATCCTCAGACCTCAAAGATCAATATTCAACCTTCAGCCCTCGTCCTCAATCCACAACCCTCAATCCTCAGTCCTCAATATTCAATCATCAATATTCAATCTTCAATCCTCAATCCTCAATCCTCAATCCTCGATCCTCAATCCTCAATACTCAATCCTCAACTTTCAATCCTCAATACCCAATCTTCAATCCTCAATCCTCAATCCTCAATCCTCAAACCTCAATCTTCAATCCTCAACACTAATCTTCAATCCTCAATCCCCAATCCTCAATCCTCAATCCTCATTCTTCAATCCTCAATACCCAATCCTCAATCTTCAATCCTCAATCCTCAATCCTCAATCCTAATTCCTCAATCCTCATTCTTCAATCCTCAATACCCAATCCTCAATTTCAATCCTCAATCCTCAATCCTCATTTCTCAATCCTCAATCCTCAACCCTCAGCCCTCATCCTCCATCCTCAGTACTCAATCCTCAACCCTCATTATTCAATCATCAATACTCAATCTTCAATCCTCAATCCTCAAACCTCAATCCTCAATCCTCATTCTTCAATCCTAAACACCCAATCCTCAATCTTCAATCCTCAATCCTCAATACTCAATTCTCAATCCTCAATCCTTAATCCTCAGACCTCAAACATCAATATTCAACCCTCAGTCCTCGCCCTCAATCCACAACCCTCAATCCTCAGTTCTCAATATTCAATCATCAATATTCAATCTTCAATCCTCAATCCTCAATCCTCAATCCTAAATCCTCAATCCTCAATTTTCAACCCTGAATCCTCAATCCTCAATACTCAATCCTCAAACTTCAGTCCTCAATACTCAATCTTCAGTCCTCAATCCTCAATCCTCAATCCTCAATATTCAATCATCAATACTCAATCTTCAATCGTCAATCCTCAATCCTCAATTCTCAATCCTCAATCCTCAATCCTCAGTCCTCAATCCTCAATCCTCAATCCTCAATCCACAATCCTCAACCTTCAATACTCAATAATCAATCTCCAATCCTAGATCCTCAATTCGCAATCCTCAATCCTCAATCTTCAACCCTGAACCCTCAATCCTCAATACTCAATCCTCAATCTTCAATCCTCAATACTCAATCTACAATCCTCAATCCTCAATCCTCAATCCTCAATCCTCAATCTTCAACCCTCAACACTCAATCTTCAATCCCCAATCCTCAATCCTCAATACTCAGTCCTCAATCTTCAATCCTCAACACTAATCTTCAATCCTCAATCCTCAATCCTCAATCCTCAATCCTGATTCTTCAATCCTCAACACCCAATCCTCAATCTTCAATCCTCAATCCTCAATCCTCAATCCTAATTCCTCAATCCTCATTCTTCAATCCTCAATACCCAATCCTCAATTTCAATCCTCAATCCTCAATCCTCATTTCTCAATCCTCAATCCTCAACCCTCAGCCCTCATCCTCCATCCTCAGTACTCAATCCTCTATCCTCAATCTTCAATCCTCAATACTCAATCTTCAATCCTCATTCCTCAATCCTCAATCCTCAATCCTCAATCTTCAATCCTGAATACTCAATCTGCAATCCCCAATCCTCAAACCTCAATCCCCAATCCTCATTACTCAATCCTCAATACCCAATCCTCAATCCTCAATCCTCAATCCTCTATCCTCAATATTCAATCATCAATACTCAATCTTCAATCCTCAATCTTCAATCCTCAATACTCAACCTTCAATCGCCAATCCTCAATCCTCAATCCTCAATCCTCAATCCTCAGGCATCAATACTCAATCTACAATATTCAATCCACAATCCTTAATCCTCAATCCACAATCCTCAACCTTCAATACTCAATACTCAATTTTCAATCCTCAATCCTCAATCCTCAATCCTCAATCCTCAATCCTCAATCCTCAATATTCAATCCTCAATACTCAATCTTCAATCATCAATCCTCAATCCTCAATCCTCAATCCTCAATCCTCAATCCTCAAACATCAATATTCAATCCTCAATACACAATCTTCAATCACCAATCCTCAATCCTCAATTCTCAGTCGTCAATCCTAAGTCACCAATCCTCAATCTTCAATACTCAATCGTCAATCCTTAGTCCTCAATCCTCAATCCTCAATCCTCGTTCCTCAAACCTCAATCCTCAACCCTCAGACTTCATCCTCAATCCTCAAACCTCAGTCCTCAATCCTCAATATTCAATCATCAATACTCAATCTTCAATCCTCAATCCTCAATCCTCAGTCCTCAATCCTCAATCCTCAAACCTAAATTGTCTACCGTCAGTCCTCGTCCTCAATCCTCAAACCTCAATCCTCAATCCTCAATATTCAATCATCAATACTCAATCTTCAATCCTCAATCCTCAATCCTCAATCCTCAATCCTCAATCCTCAATCCTCAATATTCAATCATCAATACTCAATCTTCAACCCTCAATCTTCAATCCTCAATACTCAATCTTCAATCCTCAATCCTCAATCCTCAATCCTCAATCCTCAATCCTCAGGCATCAATACTCAATCTACAATATTCAATCCTCAATCCTTAATCCTCAATCCACAATCCTCAACCTTCAATACTCAATACTCAATCTTCAATCCTCAGTCCTCAATCCTCAATCCTCAATCCGCAATATTCAATCCTCAATACTCAATCTTCAATCATCAATCCTCAATCCTCAATTCTCAGTCGTCAATCCTCAGTCATCAATCCTCAATCTTCAATCCGCAATCGTCAATGCTTAGTCCTCAATCCTCAATCCTCAATGCTCGTTCCTCAAACCTCAATCCTCAACCCTCAGGCTTCATCCTCAATCCTCAAACCTCAATCGTCAATCCTCAATATTCAATCATCTATACTAAATCTTCAATCCTCAATCCTCAAACCTCAATCCTCAATCCTCATTCTTCAATCCTAAATACCCAATCCTTAATCTTCAATCCTCAATCCTCAATCCTCAATTCTCAACCCTCAATCCTTAATCCTCAGACCTCAAACATCAATATTCAACCCTCAGTCCTCGTCCTCCATCCTCAATCCTCAATCCTCATAACTCAATCTTCAATCCTCAATTCTCAATCTTCAATCCTCGATCCTGAATCACCAATCCACAATCCTCAATCCTCAGGCATCAATACTCAATCTTCAATACTCAATCCTCAATCCTCAATCCTCAATCCTCAACCCTCAAGCCTCATTCCTGAAACCTCAATCCTCAACCCTCAGTCCTCATACTCAATTCTCAATTCTCAATCCTCAATCCTCAAACCTCAATCTACAATCCTCAATAATCAATCTCCAATTCTAGATCCTCAATCCCCAATATTCAATCCTTAATCCTCAATCTGCAATCCCTAATCCCCAGTCCTCAATCTTCAATCCTCAATGCTCAATCCTCAATCCTCAATCCTCAGTCCTCAGTCCTCAATCTTCAATCCTCAAACCTCAATACTCAACCGTCAGTCCTCATTCTCCATCCTCAATACTCAATCTTCAATCCTCAATCCTCAATTCTCAATCCTCAATCCTCAATCCTCAGGTAACAATACTCAATCTTCAATACTCAATCCTCAATCCTCAAACCTCAATCCTCAATCCTCAACCATCAATCCTCATTCCTCAAACCTCAATCCTCAACCCTCAGTCCTCATCCTCAATTCTCAATTCTCAATCCTCAATCGTCAATCCTCAACCTTCAATCCTCAATAATCAATCTCCGATCCTAGATCCTCAATCCCCAATCTTCAATCGTTAATCCTCAATATTCAATCCTCAATCCCCAGTCATCAATTTTCAATCCTCAATGCTCAATCCTCAATCCTCAATCCTCAGTCCTCAATCCCCAATCCTCAATCCACAAACCTCAATCCTCAACCGTCAGTCCTCGTCCTCAATCCTCAAACCTCAATCCTCAATCCTCAATATTCAATCATCAATACTCAATCTTCAATCCTCAATCCTCAAACCTCAATCCTCAATCCTCATTCTTCAATCCTAAATACCCAATCCTCAATCTTCAATCCTCAATCCTCAATCCTCAATTCTCAATCCTCAATCCTTAATCCTCAGACCTCAAACATCAATATTCAACCCTCAGCCCTCGTCCTCAATCCACAACCCTCAATCCTCAGTCCTCAATATTCAATCATCAATATTCAATCTTCAGTCCTCAATCCTCAATCCTCAATCCTCGATCCTCAATACTCAATACTCAATCCTCAACTTTCAATCCTCAATACCCAATCTTCAATCCTCAATCCTCAATCCTCAATCCTCAAACCTCAATCTTCAATCCTCAACACTAATCTTCAATCCTCAATCCCCAATCCTCAATCCTAATTCCTCAATCCTCATTCTTCAATCCTCAATACCCATTCCTCAATTTCAATCCTCAATCCTCAATCCTCATTTCTCAATCCTCAATCCTCAACCCTCAGCCCTCATCCTCCATCCTCAGTACTCAATCCTCAACCCTCATTATTCAATCATCAATACTCAATCTTCAATCCTCAATCCTCAAACCTCAATCCTCAATCCTCAATCTTCAATCCTAAACACCCAATCCTCAATCTTCAATCCTCAATCCTCAATACTCAATTCTCAATCCTCAATCCTTAATCCTCAGACCTCAAACATCAATATTCAACCCTCAGTCCTCGCCCTCAATCCACAACCCTCAATCCTCAGTTCTCAATATTCAATCATCAATATTCAATCTTCAATCCTCAATCCTCAATCCTCAATCCTAAATCCTCAATCCTCAATTTTCAACCCTGAATCCTCAATCCTCAATACTCAATCCTCAAACTTCAGTCCTCAATACTCAATCTTCAGGCCTCAATCCTCAATCCTCAATCCTCAATATTCAATCATCAATACTCAATCTTCAATCCTCAATCCTCAATCCTCAATTCTCAATCCTCAATCCTCAATCCTCAGTCCTCAATCCTCAATCCTCAATCCACAATCCTCAACCCTCAGGCTTCATCCTCAATCCTCAAACCTCAATCGTCAATCCTCAATATTCAATCATCAATACTAAATCTTCAATCCTCAATACTCAAACCTCAATACTCAATCCTCATTCTTCAATCCTAAATACCCAATCCTTAATCTTCAATCCTCAATCCTCAATCCTCAATTCTCAATCCTCAATCCTTAATCCTCAGACCTCAAACATCAATATTCAACCCTCAGTCCTCGCCCTCAATCCACAACCCTCAATCCTCAGTCCTCAACCTTCAATCGTCAATCCTCAATCTTCAATCCTCAATCCTCAATCCTCAGGCATCAATACTCAATCTACAATATTCAATCCACAATCCTTAATCCTCAATCCACAATCCTCAACCTTCAATACTCAATACTCAATCTTCAATCCTCAATCCTCAATCCTCAATCCTCAATCCTCAATCCTCAATCCTCAATCCTCGATCCTCAATATTCAATCCTCAATACTCAATCTTCAATCATCAATCCTCAATCCTCAATCCTCAATCCTCAATCCTCAATCCTCAAACATCAATATTCAATCCTCAATACTCAATCTTCAATCACCAATACTCAATCCTCAATTCTCAGTCGTCAATCCTCAGTCACCAATCCTCAATCTTCAATACTCAATCGTCAATCCTTAGTCCTCAATCCTCAATCCTCAATCCTCGTTCCTCAAACCTCAATCCTCAACCCTCAGACTTCATCCTCAATCCTCAAACCTCAGTCCTCAATCCTCAATATTCAATCATCAATACTCAATCTTCAATCCTCAATCCTAAAACCTCAATCCTCAATCCTCATTCTTCAATCCTAAATACCCAATCCTCAATCTTCAATCCTCAATCCTCAATACTCAATTCTCAATCCTCAATCCTTAATCCTCAGACCTCAATCGTCAATATTCAACCCTCAGTCCTCGTCCTCAATCCACAACCCTCAATCCTCAGTCCTCAATATTCAATCATCAATATTCAATCTTCAATCCTCAATCCTCAATCCTCAATCCTCAATCCTCAATCCCCAATCCTCAATCCTCAATCCTCATTCTTCAATCCTCAATACCCAATCCTCAATCTTCAATCCTCAAACATCAATCCCCAATACTCATTACTCAATCCTCAATACCCAATCCTCAATCCTCAATCCTCAATCCTCTATCCTCAATATTCAATCATCAATACTCAATCTTCAATCCTCAATCTTCAATCCTCAATACTCAACCTTCAATCGTCAATCCTCAATCTTCAATCCTCAATCCTCAATCCTCAGGCATCAATACTCAATCTACAATATTCTATCCACAATCCTTAATCCTCAATCCACAATCCTCAACCTTCAATACTCAATACTCAATCTTCAATCCTCAATCCTCAATCCTCAATCCTCAATCCTCAATCCTCAATCCTCAATCCTCAATATTCAATCCTCAATACTCAATCTTCAATCATCAATCCTCAATCCTCAATCCTCAATCCTCAATCCTCAATCCTCAAACATCAATATTCAATCCTCAATACTCAATCTTCAATCACCAATCCTCAATCCTCAATTCTCAGTCGTCAATCCTCAGTGACCAATCCTCAATCTTCAATACTCAATCGTCAATCCTTAGTCCTCAATCCTCAATCCTCAATCCTCGTTCCTCAAACCTCAATCCTCAACCCTCAGACTTCATCCTCAATCCTCAAACCTCAGTCCTCAATCCTCAATATTCAATCATCAATACTCAATCTTCAATCCTCAATCCTAAAACCTCAATCCTCAATCCTCATTCTTCAATCCTAAATACCCAATCCTCAATCTTCAATCCTCAATCCTCAATACTCAATTCTCAATCCTCAATCCTTAATCCTCAGACCACAATCGTCAATATTCAACCCTCAGTCCTCGTCCTCAATCCACAACCCTCAATCCTCAGTCCTCAATATTCAATCATCAATATTCAATCTTCAATCCTCAATCCTCAATCCTCAATCCTCAATCCTCAATCCCCAATCCTCAATCCTCAATCCACAATCCTCAACCTTCAATACTCAATAATCAACCTCTAATCCTAGATCCTCAATCCTCAATCCTCAATGCTCAATCCTCAATCCTCAATCCTCATTCTTCAATCCTCAATACCCAATCCTCAATCTTCAATCCTCAAACATCAATCCTCAATTCTCAATCCTTAATCCTCAGTCCTCAGTCGTCGAACCTCCATCCCCGACGCTTAGCACTCATCCTCAATCCTCAGTCCTCAATCCTCAATCCTCAAGCCTAAATCCTCTACCGTCAGTCCTCGTCCTCAATCCTCAAACCTCAATGCTCAATCCTCAATATTCAATCATCAATACTCAATCTTCAATCCTCAACCCTCTATCCTCAATCCTCAATCCTCAATCCTCAATCCTCAATCCTCAATATTCAATCATCAATACACAATCTTCAACCCTCAACCTTCATCCTCAATACTCAATCCTCATTCTTCAATCCTCAACACCCAATCCTCAATCTTCAATCCTCAATCCTCAACCCTCAATCCTAATTCCTCAATTCTCATTCTTCAGTCCTCAATACCCAATCCTCAATCCTCAATCCTCAATCCTCAATCCTCAATCTTCAACCCTCAACACTCAATCTTCAATCCCCAATCCTCAATCCTCAATACTCAGTCCTCAATCTTCAATCCTCAGCACTAATCTTCAATCCTCAATCCTCAATCCTCAATCCTCAATCCTCATTCTTCAATCCTCAACACCCAATCCTCAATCTTCAATCCTCAATCCTCAACCCTCAATCCTAATTCCTCAATTCTCATTCTTCAGTCCTCAATACCCAATCCTCAATTTCAATCCTCAATCCTCAATCCTCATTTCTCAATCCTTAATGCTCAACCCTCAGCCCTCATCCTCCATCCTCAATCCTCAATCCTCAATCGTCAATCTTCAATCCTCAATTCTCAATCTTCAATCCTCGATCCTCAATCGTCAATCCTCAATCCTCAATCCTCAGGCATCAATACTCAATCTTCAATGCTCAGTCCTCAATCCTCAATCCTCAATCCTCATTCCCCAACACACAATCCTCATTCCTCAAACCTCAATCCTCAACCCTCAGTCCTCATACTCAATTCTCAATCCCCAATCCTCAATCCTCAATCCTCAATCCTCAATCCTCAATCCTCAATCCTCAATCCTCAATCCTCAATCCTCAATTCGCAATCCTCAACCTTCAATACTCAATAATCAACCTCCAATCCTAGATCCTCAATCCTCCATCCTCAATCCTCAATCCTCAATCCTCATTCTTCAATCCTCAATACCCAATCCTCAATCTTCAATCCTCAAACATCAATCCTCAATTCTCAATCCTCAATCCTCAGTCCTCAATATTCAATCATCAATACTCAATCTTCAATCCTCAATCCTCAAACCTCAATCCTCAATCCTCATTCTTCAATCCTAAATACCCAATCCTCAATCTTCAATCCTCGATCCTCAATCCTCAATTCTCAATCCTCAATCCTTAATCCTCAGACCTCAAACATCAATATTCAACCCTCAGCCCTCGTCCTCAATCCACAACCCTCAATCCTCAGTCCTCAATATTCAATCATCAATATTCAATCTTCAATCCTCAATCCTCAATCCTCAATCCTCGATCCTCAATCCTCAATACTCAATCCTCAACCTTCAATCCTCAATACCCAATCTTCAATCCTCAATCCTCAATCCTCAATCCTCAAACCTCAATCTTCAATCCTCAATATTAATCTTCAATCCTCAATCCCCAATCCTCAATCCTCAATCCTCATTCTTCAATCCTCAATACCCAATCCTCAATCTTCAATCCTCAATCCTCAATCCTCAATCCTAATTCCTCAATCCTCATTCTTCAATCCTCAATACCCAATCCTCAATTTCAATCCTCAATCCTCAACCCTCATTTCTCAATCCTCAATCCTCAACCCTCAGCCCTCATCCTCCATCCTCAGTACTCAATCCTCTATCCTCAATCTTCAATCCTCAATACTCAATCTTCAATCCTCATTCCTCAATCCTCACTCCTCAATCCTCAATCTTCAATCCTCAATACTCAATCTGCAATCCCCAATCCTCTAACCTCAATCCCCAATACTCATTACTCAATCCTCAATACCCAATCCTCAATCCTCAATCCTCAATCCTCTATCCTCAATATTCAATCATCAATACTCAATCTTCAATCCTCAATCTTCAATCCTCAATACTCAACCTTCAATCGTCAATCCTCAATCTTCAATCCTCAATCCTCAATCCTCAGGCATCAATACTCAATCTACAATATTCAATCCACAATCCTTAATCCTCAATCCACAATCCTCAACCTTCAATACTCAATACTCAATCTTCAATCCTCAATCCTCAATCCTCAATCCTCAATCCTCAATCCTCAATCCTCAATCCTCAATCCTCAATATTCAATCCTCAATACTCAATCTTCAACCATCAATCCTCAATCCTCAATCCTCAATCCTCAATCCTCAATCCTCAAACATCAATATTCAATCCTCAATACTCAATCTTCAATCACCAATACTCAATCCTCAATTCTCAGTCGTCAATCCTCAGTCACCAATCCTCAATCTTCAATACTCAATCGTCAATCCTTAGTCCTCAATCCTCAATCCTCAATCCTCGTTCCTCAAACCTCAATCCTCAACCCTCAGACTTCATCCTCAATCCTCAAACCTCAGTCCTCAATCCTCAATATTCAATCATCAATACTCAATCTTCAATCCTCAATCCTAAAACCTCAATCCTCAATCCTCATTCTTCAATCCTAAATACCCAATCCTCAATCTTCAATCCTCAATCCTCAATACTCAATTCTCAATCCTCAATCCTTAATCCTCAGACCTCAATCGTCAATATTCAACCCTCAGTCCTCGTCCTCAATCCACAACCCTCAATCCTCAGTCCTCAATATTCAATCATCAATATTCAATCTTCAATCCTCAATCCTCAATCCTCAATCCTCAATCCTCAATCCCCAATCCTCAATCCTCAATCCTCATTCTTCAATCCTCAATACCCAATCCTCAATCTTCAATCCTCAAACATCAATCCTCAATTCTCAATCCTCAATCCTCAGTCCTCAGTCGTCGAATCTCAATCCCCGACGCTTAGCACTCATCCTCAATCCTCAGTCCTCAATCCTCAATCCTCAAACCTAAATACTCTACCGTCAGTCCTCGTCCTCAATCCTCAAACCTCAATCCTCAATCCTCAATATTCAATCATCAATACTCAATCTTCAATTCTCAATCCTCAATCCTCAATCCTCAATCCTCAATCCTCAATCCTCAATATTCAATCATCAATACTCAATCTTCAACCCTCAATCTTCAATCCTCAATACTCAATCTTCAATCCTCAGTCCTCAATCCTCAATCCTCAATCCTCAATCCTCAGGCATCAATACTCAATCTACAATATTCAATCCTCAATCCTTAATCCTCAATCCACAATCCTCAACCTTCAATACTCAATACTCAATCTTCAATCCTCAATCCTCAATCCTCAATCCTCAATCCTCAATCCTCAATCCGCAATATTCAATCCTCAATACTCAATTTTCAATCATCAATCCTCAATCCACAATTCTCAGTCGTCAATCCTCAGTCATCAATCCTCAATCTTCAATCCGCAATCGTCAATGCTTAGTCCTCAATCCTCAATCCTCAATGCTCGTTCCTCAAACCTCAGTCCTCAACCCTCAGGCTTCATCCTCAATCCTCAAACCTCAATCGTCAATCCTCAATATTCAATCATCAATACTAAATCTTCAATCCTCAATCCTCAAACCTCAATCCTCAATCCTCATTCTTCAATCCTAAATACCCAATCCTTAATCTTCAATCCTCAATCCTCAATCCTCAATTCTCAATCCTCAATCCTTAATCCTCAGACCTCAAACATCAATATTCAAACTTCGGTCCTCGTCCTCAATCCACAACCCTCAATCCTCAGTCCTCAATCTTCAATCCTCAATCCTCAATCCTCAATACTCAATCCTCAATCTTCAATCCTCAATACCCACTCCTCAATCTTAAATCCTCAATCCTCAACCCTCAATCCTAATTCCTCAATCCTCATTCTTCAATCCTCAATACCCAATCCTCAATTTCAATCCTCAATCCTTAATCCTCAATTCTCAATCCTCAATCCTCAGTCCTCAGTCCTCAAACCGCAATCCTCAACCCTCAGCCCTCATCCTCCATCCTCAATCCTCAATCCTCAATACTCAATCTTCAATCCTCAATTCTCAATCTTCAATCCTCGATCCTGAATCATCAATCCACAATCCTCAATCCTCAGGCATCAATACACAATCTTCAATACTCAATCCTCAATCCTCAATCCTCAATCCTCAATCCTCAATCCTCAACCCTCAATCCTCATTCCTCAAACCTCAATCCTCAACCCTCAGTCCTCATACTCAATTCTCAATCCTCAATCCTCAATCCTCAATCCTCAATCTTCAATCCTCAATAATCAATCTCCAATTCTAGATCCTCAATCCCCAATCTTCAATCCTTAATCCTCAATCTGCAATCCCGAGTCCCCAGTACTCAATCTTCAATCCTCAATGCTCAATCCTCAATCCTCAATCCTCAGTCCTCAGTCCTCAATCTTCAATCCTCAAACCTCAATCCTCAACCGCCAGTCCTCATTCTCCATCCTCAATCCTCAATCCTCAATCCTCAATCTTCAATCCCCAATACTCAATCTTCAATCCTCAATCCTCAATCCTCAATCCTCAATCCTCAATCCTCAGGTATCAATACTCAATCTTCAGTACTCAATCCTCAATCCTCTATCCTCAATCCTCAATCCTCAATCCTCAACCATCAATCCTCATTCCTCAAACCTCAATCCTCAACCCTCAGTCCTCATCCTCAATTCTCAATTCTCAATCCTCAATCGTCAATCCCCAATCTTCAATCCTCAATAATCAATCTCCGATCCTAGATCCTCAATCCCTAATCTTCAATCGTTAATCCTCAATATTCAATCCTCAATCCCCAGTCATCAATCTTCAATCCTCAAACCTCAATCCTCAACCGTCAGTCCTCGTCCTCAATCCTCAAACCTCAATATTCAATCATCAATACTCAATCTTCAATCCTCAATCCTCAAACCTCAATCCTCAACCCTCATTCTTCAATCCTAAATACCCAATCCTCAATCTTCAATCCTCAATCCTCAATCCTCAATTCTCAATCCTCAATCCTTAATCCTCAGACCTCAAACATCAATATTCAACCCTCAGCCCTCGTCCTCAATCCACAACCCTCAATCCTCAGTCCTCAATATTCAATCATCAATATTCAATCTTCAATCCTCAATCCTCAATCCTCAATCCTCGATCCTCAATCCTCAATATTCAACCCTGAATACTCAATCCTCAATACTCAATCCTCAATACTCAATCCTCAATCTTCAATCCTCAATACCCAATCTTCAATCCTCAATACTCAATCCTCAATCCTCAATCCTCAATCCTCAGTCTTCAATCCTCAACACTAATCTTCAATCCTCAATCCCCAATCCTCAATCCTCAATCCTCAATCCTCATTCTTCAATCCTCAATTCCCAATCCTCAATCTTCAATCCTCAATCCTCAATCCTCAATCCTAATTCCTCAATCCTCATTCTTCAATCCTCAATACCCAATCCTCAATTTCAATCCTCAGTCCTCAATCCTCATTTCTCAATCCTCAATCCTCAACCCTCAGCCCTCATCCTCCATCCTCAGTACTCAATCCTCTATCCTCAATCTTCAATCCTCAATACTCAATCTTCAATCCTCATTCCTCAATCCTCAATCCTCAATCCTCAATCTTCAATCCTCAATACTCAATCTGCAATCCCCAATCCTCAAACCTCAATCCCCAAGACTCATTACTCAATCCTCAATACCCAATCCTCAATCCTCAATCCTCAATCCTCAGTCCTCAATATTCAATCATCAATATTCAATTTTCAATACTCAATCCTCAATCCTCAATCCTCGATCCTCAATCCTCAATATTCAACCCTGAATACTCAATCCTCAATACTCAATCCTCAATACTCAATCCTCAATCTTCAATCCTCAATACCCAATCTTCAATCCTCAATACTCAATCCTCAATCCTCAATCCTCAATCCTCAGTCTTCAATCCTCAACACTAATCTTCAATCCTCAATCCCCAATCCTCAATCCTCAATCCTCAATCCTCATTCTTCAATCCTCAATTCCCAATCCTCAATCTTCAATCCTCAATCCTCAATCCTCAATCCTAATTCCTCAATCCTCATTCTTCAATCCTCAATACCCAATCCTCAATTTCAATCCTCAATCCTCAATCCTCATTTCTCAATCCTCAATCCTCAACCCTCAGCCCTCATCCTCCATCCTCAGTACTCAATCCTCTATCCTCAATCTTCAATCCTCAATACTCAATCTTCAATACTCATTCCTCAATCCTCAATCCTCAATCCTCAATCTTCAATCCTCAATACTCAATCTGCAATCCCCAATCCTCAAACCTCAATCCCCAAGACTCATTACTCAATCCTCAATACCCAATCCTCAATCCTCAATCCTCAATCCTCTATCCTCAATATTCAATCATCAATACTCAATCTTCAATCCTCAATCTTCAATCCTCAATACTCAACCTTCAATCGTCAATCCTCAATCTTCAATCCTCAATCCTCAATCCTCAGGCATCAATACTCAATCTACAATATTCAATCCACAATCCTTAATCCTCAATCCAGAATCCTCAACCTTCAATACTCAATACTCAATCTTCAATCCTCAATCCTCAATCCTCAATCCTCAATCCTCAATCCTAAATCCTCAATATTCAATACTCAATACTCAATCTTCAATCATCAATCCTCAATCCTCAATCCTCAATCCTCAATCCTCAATCCTCAAACATCAATATTCAATCCTCAATACTCAATCTTCAATCACCAATCCTCAATCCTCAATTCTCAGTCGTCAATCCTCAGTCACCAATCCTCAATCTTCAATACTCAATCGTCAATCCTTAGTCCTCAATCCTCAATCCTCAATCCTCGTTCCTCAAACCTCAATCCTCAACCCTCAGACTTCATCCTCAATCCTCAAACCTCAGTCCTCAATCCTCAATATTCAATCATCAATCCTCAATCCTCATTCTTCAATCCTCAATACCCAATCCTCAATCTTCAATCCTCAAACATCAATCCTCAATTCTCAATCCTCAATCCTCAGTCCTCAGTCGTCGAATCTCAATCCCCGACGCTTAGCACTCATCGTCAATCCTCAGTCCTCAATCCTCAATCCTCAAACCTAAATACTCTACCGTCAGTCCTCGTCCTCAATCCTCAAACCTCAATCCTCAATCCTCAATATTCAATCATCAATACTCAATCTTCAATCCTCAATCCTCAATCCTCAATCCTCAATCCTCAATCCTCAATCCTCAATATTCAATCATCAATACTCAATCTTCAACCCTCAATCTTCAATCCTCAATACTCAATCTTCAATCCTTAATCCTCAATCCTCAATCCTCAATCCTCAATCCTCAGGCATCAATACTCAATCTACAATATTCAATCCTCAATCCTTAATCCTCAATCCACAATTCTCAACCTTCAATACTCAATACTCAATCTTCAATCCTCAATCCTCAATCCTCAATCCTCAATCCTCAATCCTCAATCCGCAATATTCAATCCTCAATACTCAATCTTCAATCATCAATCCTCAATCCACAATTCTCAGTCGTCAATCCTCAGTCATCAATCCTCAATCTTCAATCCGCAATCGTTAATGCTTAGTCCTCAATCCTCAATCCTCAATGCTCGTTCCTCAAACCTCAATCCTCAACCCTCAGGCTTCATCCTCAATCCTCAAACCTCAATCGTCAATCCTCAATATTCAATCATCAATACTAAATCTTCAATCCTCAATCCTCAAACCTCAATCCTCAATCCTCATTCTTCAATCCTAAATACCCAATCCTTAATCTTCAATCCTCAATCCTCAATCCTCAATTCTCAATCCTCAATCCTTAATCCTCAGACCTCAAACATCAATATTCAACCCTCAGTCCTCGTCCTCAATCCACAACCCTCAATCCTCAGTCCTCAATCTTCAATCCTCAATCCTCAATCCTCAATACTCAATCCTCAATCTTCAATCCTCAATACCCACTCCTCAATCTTCAATCCTCAATCCTCAACCCTCAATCCTAATTCCTCAATCCTCATTCTTCAATCCTCAATACCCAATCCTCAATTTCAATCCTCAATCCTTAATCCTCAATTCTCAATCCTCAATCCTCAGTCCTCAGTCCTCAAACCGCAATCCTCAACCCTCAGCCCTCATCCTCCATCCTCAATCCTCAATCCTCAATACTCAATCTTCAATCCTCAATTCTCAATCTTCAATCCTCGATCCTGAATCATCAATCCACAATCCTCAATCCTCAGGCATCAATACACAATCTTCAATACTCAATCCTCAATCCTCAATCCTCAATCCTCAATCCTCAATCCTCAATCCTCAATCCTCAACCCTCAATCCTCATTCCTCAAACCTCAATCCTCAACCCTCAGTCCTCATACTCAATTCTCAATCCTCAATCCTCAATCCTCAATCCTCAATCTTCAATCCTCAATAATCAATCTCCAATTCTAGATCCTCAATCCCCAATCTTCAATCTTTAATCCTCAATCTTCAATCCCCAATCCCCAGTACTCAATCTTCAATCCTCAATGCTCAATCCTCAATCCTCAATCCTCAGTCCTCAGTCCTCAATCTTCAATCCTCAAACCTCAATCCTCAACCGTCAGTCCTCATTCTCCATCCTCAATCCTCAATCCTCAATCCTCAATCTTCAATCCCCAAAACTCAATCTTCAATCCTCAATTCTCAATCCTCAATCCTCTATCCTCATTCTTCAATCCTCAATACCCAATCCTCAATCTTCAATCCTCAATCCTCAATCCTCAATTCTCAATCCTCAATCCTCAATCCCCAGACCTCAAACATCAATACTCAACCCTCAGTCCTCGTCCTCAATCCACAACCCTCAATCCTCAATCCTCAATCTTCAATCATCAATATTCAATCTTCAGTCCTCAATCCTCAATCCTCAATCCTCAATCCTCAATCCTCAATGTTCAATCCGCAATACCCAATCCTCAATCTTCAATCCTCAATCCTCAATCCACAATCCCCAATCCTCAATCCTCAGGCATCAACACTCAATCTTCAATACTCAATCCTCGATCTTCAATCCTCAATCCTGAATCCTCAACCCTCAATCCTCATTCCTCAAACCTCAATCCTCAACCCTCAGTCCTCATACTCAATTCTCAATTCTCAATCCTCAATCCTCAATCCTCGATCTTCAATCCTCAATAATCAACCTCCAATCGTAGATCCTCAATCCCCAACCTTCAATCCTTAATCCTCAATCTTCAATCCTTAATTCTCAATCGTCAATCTTCAATCCTCAATAATCAATCTTCAATCCCCAATCCTCAATCCTCAATCCTCAATCCTTAATCCTCAATCGTCAATCTTCAATCCTCAATACTCAATCTTCAATCCTCAATCCTCAATCCTCAATCCTCTATCCTCATTCTTCAATACCCAATACCCAATCATCAATCTTCAATCCTCAATCCTCAACCCTCAATTCTCAATCCTCAATCCTCAGTCCTCTGTCCTCAAATCTCAATCCTCTACCCTCAGCCCTCATCCTCCATCCTCAATCCTCAATCATCAATCCTCAATCTTATATCCTCAATATTCAATCTTCAATCCTCAATCCTCAATCCTCAATCCTCAATCCTCAATCCTCAATCCTCAGTACTCAATCCTCAATCCTCAACCTTCAATCCTCAATACTCAATCTTCAATCCTCAATCCTCAATCCTCAATCCTCATTCTTCAATCCTCAATGCCCAATCCTCAATCTTCAATCCTCAATCCTCAATCCTCAATTCTCAACCCTCAACCCTTAATCCTCAGACCTCAAACATCAATACTCAACCCTCTGTTCTCGTCATCAGTCCACAACCCTCAATCCTCAGTCCTCAATATTCAATCATCAATATTCAATCTTCAATCCTCAATCCTCTATCCTCAATCCTCAATTCTGAATCCTCAATCTTCAATCCTCAATCCTCAATCCTCAATATTCAATCCTCAATCTTCAATACTGAATAACCACTCCTCAATCTTCAATCCTCAATCCTCAATCCTCAATCCTAATTCCTCAATCCTCATTCTTCAATCATCAATACCCAATCCTCAATTTCAATCCTCAATCCTCAATCCTCAATCCTCAATTCTCAATCCTCAATCCTCAGTCCTCTGTCCTCAGACCTCAATCCTCTACCCTCATCCCTCATCCTCCATCCTCAATCCTCAATCATCAATCCTCAATCTTATATCCTCAATATTCAATCTTCAATCCTCAATCCTCAATCCTCAATCCTCAATGCTCAATCCTCAATCCTCAATCCTCAGTCCTCAATCTTCAATCCTCAATACTCAATCTTCAATCCTCAATCCTCAATCCTCAATCCTCAATCTTCAATCCCCAATACTCAATCTTCAATCCGCAATCCTTAATTCTCATTCTTCAATCCTCAATACCCAATACTCAATCTTCAATCCTCAATCCTCAGTCCTCAATCCTCAATCCTCAATCCTCATTCTTCAATCCTCAATACCCATTCCTCAATCTTCAATCCTCAATCCTCAATCCTCAATTCTCAATCGTCAATCCTCAGTCCTCTGTCCTAAAACCTCAATCCTCCACCCTCAGCCCTCATCCTCAATCCTCAATCGTCAACCCTCAATACTCAGCCCTCAGTCCTCAAACCTCAATGCTCATTGCTCAATGCCCATTCCTCAATCCTCAATCCTCAATCCTCAATCATCAATCCTCAATCTTCAATACTCATTCCTCAATCCTCAATCCCCAATCCTCATTCCTCAATCATCATTCCTCAATCTTCAATACTCAATCCTCAATCCTCAACCCTCAATCCTCAATCCTCAGACCTCAAGTATCAATACTCAACCCTCAGTCCTCGTCCTCAATACACAACCCTATATCATCAATCCTCAATCTTTATTCATCAATATTCAACCTTCAATCCTCAATCCTCAATCCTCAGTGTTCAATCCTCAATACCCAATCCTCAATCGTCAATCCTCAATCCTCAAGCGTCAATCCTCAATCCTGAATCCTCAACCCTCAATCCTCAGTCCTCAAACCTCAATCCCTAATCCTCAGTCCTGAATCCTCAATCTTCAGCCCTCAGTCCCCTTAAATCAATTGTCAATCCTCAGTCCTCAATAGTATATCCTCAATTCACAGTTTTCAATACTCAATCCCCATTCTTCACTCTTCAGATCTCAATCCACAAATATCAATTCTCATCACTAAACCATCAACACTCAGTCCTCAATCTTCAATCTTCAATCCTCAATCCTCAATCCTCAACCTTCAATCCTCAATAATGAATCTTCAATCATCAATCCTCAATCCTCAATCCTCAATCCTCAATCCTGAATATTCAATCCTCAGTCCCCAATCCTCAATCATCAATCCTCAGTCCTCAATCCTCAATCCTCAATTCTCAATACTCAGTCCTCAGTCCTCAAACCTCAACGCTCAATCCTCAATCCTCTATCATCAATCCTCAATCTTCAATACACAATACTCAATCCTCAATCCTCAATCCTCAATCCTCAATCTTCAATCCTCAATCCTCAATCCTCAATCCTAATTCCTCAATCCTCATTCTTCAATCATCAATACCCAATCCTCAATTTCAATCCTCAATCCTCAATCCTCAATCCTCAATCCTCAATCCTCAATCCTCAGGTATCAATACTCAATCTTCAGTACTCAATCCTCAATCCTCTATCCTCAATCCTCAATCCTCAATCCTCAACCATCAATCCTCATTCCTCAAACCTCAATCCTCAACCCTCAGTCCTCATCCTCAATTCTCAATTCTCAATCCTCAATCGTCAATCCCCAATCTTCAATCCTCAATAATCAATCTCCGATCCTAGATCCTCAATCCCTAATCTTCAATCGTTAATCCTCAATATTCAATCCTCAATCCCCAGTCATCAATCTTCAATCCTCAAACCTCAATCCTCAACCGTCAGTCCTCGTCCTCAATCCTCAAACCTCAATATTCAATCATCAATACTCAATCTTCAATCCTCAATCCTCAAACCTCAATCCTCAACCCTCATTCTTCAATCCTAAATACCCAATCCTCAATCTTCAATCCTCAATCCTCAATCCTCAATTCTCAATCCTCAATCCTTAATCCTCAGACCTCAAACATCAATATTCAACCCTCAGCCCTCGTCCTCAATCCACAACCCTCAATCCTCAGTCCTCAATATTCAATCATCAATATTCAATCTTCAATCCTCAATCCTCAATCCTCAATCCTCGATCCTCAATCCTCAATATTCAACCCTGAATACTCAATCCTCAATACTCAATCCTCAATACTCAATCCTCAATCTTCAATCCTCAATACCCAATCTTCAATCCTCAATACTCAATCCTCAATCCTCAATCCTCAATCCTCAGTCTTCAATCCTCAACACTAATCTTCAATCCTCAATCCCCAATCCTCAATCCTCAATCCTCAATCCTCATTCTTCAATCCTCAATTCCCAATCCTCAATCTTCAATCCTCAATCCTCAATCCTCAATCCTAATTCCTCAATCCTCATTCTTCAATCCTCAATACCCAATCCTCAATTTCAATCCTCAATCCTCAATCCTCATTTCTCAATCCTCAATCCTCATCCCTCAGCCCTCATCCTCCATCCTCAGTACTCAATCCTCTATCCTCAATCTTCAATCCTCAATACTCAATCTTCAATACTCATTCCTCAATCCTCAATCCTCAATCCTCAATCTTCAATCCTCAATACTCAATCTGCAATCCCCAATCCTCAAACCTCAATCCCCAAGACTCATTACTCAATCCTCAATACCCAATCCTCAATCCTCAATCCTCAATCCTCTATCCTCAATATTCAATCATCAATACTCAATCTTCAATCCTCAATCTTCAATCCTCAATACTCAACCTTCAATCGTCAATCCTCAATCTTCAATCCTCAATCCTCAATCCTCAGGCATCAATACTCAATCTACAATATTCAATCCACAATCCTTAATCCTCAATCCAGAATCCTCAACCTTCAATACTCAATACTCAATCTTCAATCCTCAATCCTCAATCCTCAATCCTCAATCCTCAATCCTAAATCCTCAATATTCAATACTCAATACTCAATCTTCAATCATCAATCCTCAATCCTCAATCCTCAATCCTCAATCCTCAATCCTCAAACATCAATATTCAATCCTCAATACTCAATCTTCAATCACCAATCCTCAATCCTCAATTCTCAGTCGTCAATCCTCAGTCACCAATCCTCAATCTTCAATACTCAATCGTCAATCCTTAGTCCTCAATCCTCAATCCTCAATCCTCGTTCCTCAAACCTCAATCCTCAACCCTCAGACTTCATCCTCAATCCTCAAACCTCAGTCCTCAATCCTCAATATTCAATCATCAATCCTCAATCCTCATTCTTCAATCCTCAATACCCAATCCTCAATCTTCAATCCTCAAACATCAATCCTCAATTCTCAATCCTCAATCCTCAGTCCTCAGTCGTCGAATCTCAATCCCCGACGCTTAGCACTCATCCTCAATCCTCAGTCCTCAATCCTCAATCCTCAAACCTAAATACTCTACCGTCAGTCCTCGTCCTCAATCCTCAAACCTCAATCCTCAATCCTCAATATTCAATCATCAATACTCAATCTTCAATCCTCAATCCTCAATCCTCAATCCTCAATCCTCAATCCTCAATCCTCAATCCTCAATATTCAATCATCAATACTCAATCTTCAACCCTCAATCTTCAATCCTCAATACTCAATCTTCAATCCTTAATCCTCAATCCTCAATCCTCAATCCTCAATCCTCAGGCATCAATACTCAATCTACAATATTCAATCCTCAATCCTTAATCCTCAATCCACAATTCTCAACCTTCAATACTCAATACTCAATCTTCAATCCTCAATCCTCAATCCTCAATCCTCAATCCTCAATCCTCAATCCGCAATATTCAATCCTCAATACTCAATCTTCAATCATCAATCCTCAATCCACAATTCTCAGTCGTCAATCCTCAGTCATCAATCCTCAATCTTCAATCCGCAATCGTTAATGCTTAGTCCTCAATCCTCAATCCTCAATGCTCGTTCCTCAAACCTCAATCCTCAACCCTCAGGCTTCATCCTCAATCCTCAAACCTCAATCGTCAATCCTCAATATTCAATCATCAATACTAAATCTTCAATCCTCAATCCTCAAACCTCAATCCTCAATCCTCATTCTTCAATCCTAAATACCCAATCCTTAATCTTCAATCCTCAATCCTCAATCCTCAATTCTCAATCCTCAATCCTTAATCCTCAGACCTCAAACATCAATATTCAACCCTCAGTCCTCGTCCTCAATCCACAACCCTCAATCCTCAGTCCTCAATCTTCAATCCTCAATCCTCAATCCTCAATACTCAATCCTCAATCTTCAATCCTCAATACCCACTCCTCAATCTTCAATCCTCAATCCTCAACCCTCAATCCTAATTCCTCAATCCTCATTCTTCAATCCTCAATACCCAATCCTCAATTTCAATCCTCAATCCTTAATCCTCAATTCTCAATCCTCAATCCTCAGTCCTCAGTCCTCAAACCGCAATCCTCAACCCTCAGCCCTCATCCTCCATCCTCAATCCTCAATCCTCAATACTCAATCTTCAATCCTCAATTCTCAATCTTCAATCCTCGATCCTGAATCATCAATCCACAATCCTCAATCCTCAGGCATCAATACACAATCTTCAATACTCAATCCTCAATCCTCAATCCTCAATCCTCAATCCTCAATCCTCAATCCTCAATCCTCAACCCTCAATCCTCATTCCTCAAACCTCAATCCTCAACCCTCAGTCCTCATACTCAATTCTCAATCCTCAATCCTCAATCCTCAATCCTCAATCTTCAATCCTCAATAATCAATCTCCAATTCTAGATCCTCAATCCCCAATCTTCAATCTTTAATCCTCAATCTTCAATCCCCAATCCCCAGTACTCAATCTTCAATCCTCAATGCTCAATCCTCAATCCTCAATCCTCAGTCCTCAGTCCTCAATCTTCAATCCTCAAACCTCAATCCTCAACCGTCAGTCCTCATTCTCCATCCTCAATCCTCAATCCTCAATCCTCAATCTTCAATCCCCAAAACTCAATCTTCAATCCTCAATTCTCAATCCTCAATCCTCTATCCTCATTCTTCAATCCTCAATACCCAATCCTCAATCTTCAATCCTCAATCCTCAATCCTCAATTCTCAATCCTCAATCCTCAATCCCCAGACCTCAAACATCAATACTCAACCCTCAGTCCTCGTCCTCAATCCACAACCCTCAATCCTCAATCCTCAATCTTCAATCATCAATATTCAATCTTCAGTCCTCAATCCTCAATCCTCAATCCTCAATCCTCAATCCTCAATGTTCAATCCGCAATACCCAATCCTCAATCTTCAATCCTCAATCCTCAATCCACAATCCCCAATCCTCAATCCTCAGGCATCAACACTCAATCTTCAATACTCAATCCTCGATCTTCAATCCTCAATCCTGAATCCTCAACCCTCAATCCTCATTCCTCAAACCTCAATCCTCAACCCTCAGTCCTCATACTCAATTCTCAATTCTCAATCCTCAATCCTCAATCCTCGATCTTCAATCCTCAATAATCAACCTCCAATCGTAGATCCTCAATCCCCAACCTTCAATCCTTAATCCTCAATCTTCAATCCTTAATTCTCAATCGTCAATCTTCAATCCTCAATAATCAATCTTCAATCCCCAATCCTCAATCCTCAATCCTCAATCCTTAATCCTCAATCGTCAATCTTCAATCCTCAATACTCAATCTTCAATCCTCAATCCTCAATCCTCAATCCTCTATCCTCATTCTTCAATACCCAATACCCAATCATCAATCTTCAATCCTCAATCCTCAACCCTCAATTCTCAATCCTCAATCCTCAGTCCTCTGTCCTCAAATCTCAATCCTCTACCCTCAGCCCTCATCCTCCATCCTCAATCCTCAATCATCAATCCTCAATCTTATATCCTCAATATTCAATCTTCAATCCTCAATCCTCAATCCTCAATCCTCAATCCTCAATCCTCAATCCTCAGTACTCAATCCTCAATCCTCAACCTTCAATCCTCAATACTCAATCTTCAATCCTCAATCCTCAATCCTCAATCCTCATTCTTCAATCCTCAATGCCCAATCCTCAATCTTCAATCCTCAATCCTCAATCCTCAATTCTCAACCCTCAACCCTTAATCCTCAGACCTCAAACATCAATACTCAACCCTCTGTTCTCGTCATCAGTCCACAACCCTCAATCCTCAGTCCTCAATATTCAATCATCAATATTCAATCTTCAATCCTCAATCCTCTATCCTCAATCCTCAATTCTGAATCCTCAATCTTCAATCCTCAATCCTCAATCCTCAATATTCAATCCTCAATCTTCAATACTGAATAACCACTCCTCAATCTTCAATCCTCAATCCTCAATCCTCAATCCTAATTCCTCAATCCTCATTCTTCAATCATCAATACCCAATCCTCAATTTCAATCCTCAATCCTCAATCCTCAATCCTCAATTCTCAATCCTCAATCCTCAGTCCTCTGTCCTCAGACCTCAATCCTCTACCCTCATCCCTCATCCTCCATCCTCAATCCTCAATCATCAATCCTCAATCTTATATCCTCAATATTCAATCTTCAATCCTCAATCCTCAATCCTCAATCCTCAATGCTCAATCCTCAATCCTCAATCCTCAGTCCTCAATCTTCAATCCTCAATACTCAATCTTCAATCCTCAATCCTCAATCCTCAATCCTCAATCTTCAATCCCCAATACTCAATCTTCAATCCTCAATCCTTAATTCTCATTCTTCAGTCCTCAATACCCAATACTCAATCTTCAATCCTCAATCCTCAGTCCTCAATCCTCAATCCTCAATCCTCATTCTTCAATCCTCAATACCCATTCCTCAATCTTCAATCCTCAATCCTCAATCCTCAATTCTCAATCGTCAATCCTCAGTCCTCTGTCCTAAAACCTCAATCCTCCACCCTCAGCCCTCATCCTCAATCCTCAATCGTCAACCCTCAATACTCAGCCCTCAGTCCTCAAACCTCAATGCTCATTGCTCAATGCCCATTCCTCAATCCTCAATCCTCAATCCTCAATCATCAATCCTCAATCTTCAATACTCATTCCTCAATCCTCAATCCCCAATCCTCATTCCTCAATCATCATTCCTCAATCTTCAATACTCAATCCTCAATCCTCAACCCTCAATCCTCAATCCTCAGACCTCAAGTATCAATACTCAACCCTCAGTCCTCGTCCTCAATACACAACCCTCAATCATCAATCCTCAATCTTCATTCATCAATATTCAACCTTCAATCCTCAATCCTCAATCCTCAGTGTTCAATCCTCAATACCCAATCCTCAATCGTCAATCCTCAATCCTCAAGCGTCAATCCTCAATCCTGAATCCTCAACCCTCAATCCTCAGTCCTCAAACCTCAATCCCTAATCCTCAGTCCTGAATCCTCAATCTTCAGCCCTCAGTCCTCTTAAATCAATTGTCAATCCTCAGTCCTCAATAGAATATCCTCAATTCACAGTTTTCAATACTCAATCCCCATTCTTCACTCTTCAAATCTCAATCCACGAATATCAATTCTCATCACTAAACCATCAACACTCAGTCCTCAATCTTCAATCCTCAATCCTCAATCCTCAACCATCAATCCTCAATAATGAATCTTCAATCATCAATCCTCAATCCTCAATTCTCAATCCTCAATCCTGAATATTCAATCCTCAGTCCCCAATCCTCAATCATCAATCCTCAGTCCTCAATCCTCAATCCTCAATTCTCAATACTCAGTCCTCAGTCCTCAAACCTCAACGCTCAATCCTCAGTCCTCTATCATCAATCCTCAATCTTCAATACACAATACTCAATCCTCAATCCTCAATCCTCAATCCTCAATCATCAATCCTCAATCTTCAATACTCAATCCTCAACCCCATTGCTCAATACTCAACCATCAACCCTCAATTCTCAATACTCAATAGAATACCCTGAATTCTCAGGATTCAATACTCAAACCACAAACCTCAACCCTCAGCCCTCATCCTCCATCTTCAATCCTCTATCCTCAATCCTCAATCTTCAATCCTCAATACTCAACCTTCAATCCTCAATCCTCAATCCTCAATCCTCATTCTTCAATCCTCAATACCCAATCCTCAATCTTCAATCCTCAATCCTCAATCCTCAATTCTCAATCCTCAATCCTCAATCCCCAGACATCAAACATCAATACTCAACCCTCAGTCCTCGTCCTCAATCCACAACACTCAATCCTCAATCCTCAATCTTCAATCATCAATATTCAATCTTCAGTCCTCAATCCTCAATCCTCAATCCTCAATCCTCAATCTTCAATGTTCAATCCGCAATACCCAATCCTCAATCTTCAGTCCTCAATTCTCAGTCCTCAAACCTCAATCATGAATCCACAATCCTGAATCCCCAATCTTCAGACCTCAGTCCTCAACAATCAGTCGTCAATTCTCAGTCCTCAATAGAATATCATCAATGCACACATTTCAATACTCAATACTCAATCTGCAATCTTGAAATCTCTATCCACAAACATCAATTCTCATCACTCAACCCTCAACACTCAGTCCCCAATCCTCAATCTTCAATTCTCAATCCTCAATCCTCAATTCTCAATCCTCAATCCTCAGTCCTCAGACCTCAAACCTCAATCCTCAACTCTCAGCCCTCATCCTCAATCCTCAATCCTCAATCTTCAATCCTCAATCCTCAATCCTCAAGCCACAGCCCTCAATCCTCAATCCTCAATCCTCAGTCCTCAAACCTCAATCCTCAACACTCAATTCTCAATCCTCAATCTTCAATCCTCAACCCTCAATCTTCAATCCCCAATCCTCAATCCTCAGGCATCAATACTCAATCTTCAATACTCAATCCTCGATCCTCAATCCTCAATCCTCAATCCTCAACCCTCAATCCTCATTCCTCAAACCTCAATCCTCAACCCTCAGTCCTCATACTCAATTCTCAATTCTCAATCATCAATCCTCAATACTCAATCTTCAATCCTCAATAATCAACCTCCAATCCTAGATCCTCAATCCCCAATCTTCAATCCTTAATCCTCAATCTTCAATCTTCAATCCTCAATCCTCAATCCTCAATTCTGAATCCTCAATCCTCAGTCCTCTGTCCTCAAACCTCAATCCTCTACAATCAGCCCTCATCCTCCATCCTCAATCCTCAATCATCAATCCTCAATCTTATATCCTCAATATTCAATCTTCAATCCTCAATCCTCAATCCTCAATCCTCAATCCTCAATCCTCATTCTTCAATACTCAATACCCAATCCTCAATCTTCAATCCTCAATCCTCAATCCTCAATTCTGAATCCTCAATCCTCAGTCCTCTGTCCTCAAACCTCAATCCTCTACAATCAGCCCTCATCCTCCATCCTCAATCCTCAATCATCAATCCTCAATCTTATATCCTCAATATTCAATCTTCAATCCTCAATCCTCAATCCTCAATCCTCAATCCTCAAATCCTCAACCCTCAGTACTCAATCCTCAATCCTCAACCTTCAATCCTCAATACTCAATCTGCAATCCTCAATCCTCAAACCTCAATCCTCAATCCTCATTCTTCAATCCTCAATGCCCAATCCTCAATCTTCAATCCTCAATCTTCAATCCTCAATTCTCAACCCTCAATCCTTAATCCTCTGACCTCAAACATCAATACTCAACCCTCTGTCCTCGTCCTCAGTCCACAACCCTCAATCCTCAGTCCTCAATATTCAATCATCAATATTCAATCTTCAATCCTCAATCCTCTATCCTCAATCCTCAATTCTGAATCCTCAATCTTCAATCCTCAATCCTCAATCCTCAATATTCAATCCTCAATCTTCAATACTGAATAACCACTCCTCAATCATCAATCCTCAATCCTCAATCCTCAATCCTCAATCCTAATTCCTCAATCCTCATTCTTCAATCATCAATACCCAATCCTCAATTTCAATCCTCAATTCTCAATCCTCAATCCTCAATTCTCAATCCTCAATCCTCAGTCCTCTGTCCTCAGACCTCAATCCTCTACCCTCAGCCCTCATCCTCCATCCTCAATCCTCAATCATCAATCCTCAATCTTATATCCTCAATATTCAATCTTCAATCCTCAATCCTCAATCCTCAATCCTCAATCCTCAATGCTCAATCCTCAATCCTCAATCCTCAGTCCTCAACCTTCAATCCTCAATACTCAATCTTCAATCCTCAATCCTCAATCCTCAATCCTCAATCCTCAATCTTCAATCCTCAACCCTCAATCCTCAATCTTCAATCCTCAATCCCCAATCCTCAATCCTAATTCCTCAATCCTCATTCTCCAATCATCAATACCCAATCCACAATTTCAATCCTCAATCCTCAATCCTCAATTCTCAATCCTCAGTCCTCAGTCCTCAGTCCTCAAATCGCAATCCTCAATCCTCAGTCCTCATCCTCCATCCTCAATCCTCAATCCTCAATCCTCAATCTTCAATCCTCAATTCTCAATCTTCAATCCTCGATCCTGAATCATCAATACTCAATCCTCAACCCTCAGGCATCAATACTCAATCTTCAATACTCAATCCTCGATCCTCAATCCTCAATCCTCAATCCTCAACCCTCAATCCTCATTCCTCAAACCTCAATCCTCAACCCTCAGTCCTCATACTCAATTCTCAATTCTCAATCATCAATCCTCAATACTCAATCTTCAATCCTCAATAATCAACCTCCAATCCTAGATCCTCAATCCCCAATCTTCAATCCTTAATCCTCAATCTTCAATCTTCAATCCTCAATCCTCAATCCTCAATTCTGAATCCTCAATCCTCAGTCCTCTGTCCTCAAACCTCAATCCTCTACAATCAGCCCTCATCCTCCATCCTCAATCCTCAATCATCAATCCTCAATCTTATATCCTCAATATTCAATCTTCAATCCTCAATCCTCAATCCTCAATCCTCAATCCTCAATCCTCATTCTTCAATACTCAATACCCAATCCTCAATCTTCAATCCTCAATCCTCAATCCTCAATTCTGAATCCTCAATCCTCAGTCCTCTGTCCTCAAACCTCAATCCTCTACAATCAGCCCTCATCCTCCATCCTCAATCCTCAATCATCAATCCTCAATCTTATATCCTCAATATTCAATCTTCAATCCTCAATCCTCAATCCTCAATCCTCAATCCTCAAATCCTCAACCCTCAGTACTCAATCCTCAATCCTCAACCTTCAATCCTCAATACTCAATCTGCAATCCTCAATCCTCAAACCTCAATCCTCAATCCTCATTCTTCAATCCTCAATGCCCAATCCTCAATCTTCAATCCTCAATCTTCAATCCTCAATTCTCAACCCTCAATCCTTAATCCTCTGACCTCAAACATCAATACTCAACCCTCTGTCCTCGTCCTCAGTCCACAACCCTCAATCCTCAGTCCTCAATATTCAATCATCAATATTCAATCTTCAATCCTCAATCCTCTATCCTCAATCCTCAATTCTGAATCCTCAATCTTCAATCCTCAATCCTCAATCCTCAATATTCAATCCTCAATCTTCAATACTGAATAACCACTCCTCAATCATCAATCCTCAATCCTCAATCCTCAATCCTCAATCCTAATTCCTCAATCCTCATTCTTCAATCATCAATACCCAATCCTCAATTTCAATCCTCAATTCTCAATCCTCAATCCTCAATTCTCAATCCTCAATCCTCAGTCCTCTGTCCTCAGACCTCAATCCTCTACCCTCAGCCCTCATCCTCCATCCTCAATCCTCAATCATCAATCCTCAATCTTATATCCTCAATATTCAATCTTCAATCCTCAATCCTCAATCCTCAATCCTCAATCCTCAATGCTCAATCCTCAATCCTCAATCCTCAGTCCTCAACCTTCAATCCTCAATACTCAATCTTCAATCCTCAATCCTCAATCCTCAATCCTCAATCCTCAATCTTCAATCCTCAACCCTCAATCCTCAATCTTCAATCCTCAATCCCCAATCCTCAATCCTAATTCCTCAATCCTCATTCTCCAATCATCAATACCCAATCCACAATTTCAATCCTCAATCCTCAATCCTCAATTCTCAATCCTCAGTCCTCAGTCCTCAGTCCTCAAATCGCAATCCTCAATCCTCAGTCCTCATCCTCCATCCTCAATCCTCAATCCTCAATCCTCAATCTTCAATCCTCAATTCTCAATCTTCAATCCTCGATCCTGAATCATCAATACTCAATCCTCAACCCTCAGGCATCAATACTCAATTTTCAATACTCAATCCTCAATCCTCAATCCTCAATCCTCAATCCTCAATCCTCAACCCTCAATCCTCATTCCTCAAACCTCAATCCTCAACCCTCAGATCTCATACTCAATTCTCAATTCTCAATCCTCAATCCTCAATCCTCAATCTTCAATCCTCAATAATCAATCTGCAATTCTAGATCCTCAATCCCCAATCTTCAATCCTTAATCCTCAATCTTCAATCCCCAATCCCCAGTACTCAATCTTCCATCCTCATTGCTCAATCCTCAATCCTCAATCCTCAGTCCTCAGTCCTCAATCTTCAATCCTCAAACCTCAATCCTCAACCGTCAGTCCTCATTCTCCATCCTCAATCCTCAATCCTCAATCCTCAATCTTCAATCCCCAATACTCAATCTTCAATCCTCAATCCTTAATTCTCATTCTTCAACCCTCAATACCCAATCCTCAATCTTCAATCCTCAATCCTCAGTCCTCAATCCTCAATCCTCAATCCTCATTCTTCAATCCTCAATACCCAGTCCTCAATCTTCAATCCTCAATCCTCAATCCTCAATTCTCAATCGTCAATCCTCAGTCCTCTGTCCTAGAACCTCAATCCTCCACCCTCAGCCCTAATCCTCAATCCTCAATCGTCAACCGTCAATACTCAGCCCTCAGTCCTCAAACCTCAATGCTCATTCCTCAATCCCCATTCCTCAATCCTCAATCCTCAATCCTCAATCATCAATCCTCAATCTTCAATACTCATTCCTCAATCCTCAATCCCCAATCCTCAATCCTCAATTATCAATCCTCAACCTTCAATACTCAATCCTCAATCCTCAACCCTCAATCCTCAACCCTCAGTCCTCGTGCTCAATACACAACCCTCAATCATCAATCCTCAATCTTCATTCATCAATATTCAACCTTCAATCCTCAATCCTCAATCCTCAATGTTCAATCCTCAATACCCAATCCTCAATCGTCAATCCTCAATCCTCATGCGTCAATCCTCAATCCTGAATCCTCAACCCTCAATCCTCAGTCCTCAAACCTCAATCCCTAATCCTCAGTCCTGAATCCTCAATCTTCAGCCCTCAGTCCTCTTAAATCAATTGTCAATCCTCAGTCCTCAATAGAATATCCTCAATTCACAGTTTTCAATACTCAATCCCCATTCTTCACTCTTCAAATCTCAATCCACAAATATCAATTCTCATCACTAAACCACCAACACTCAGTCCTCAATCTTCAATCCTCAATCCTCAACCCTCAACCTTCAATCCTCAATAATGAATCTTCAATCATCAATCCTCAATCGTCAATTCTCAATCCTCAATCCTGAATATTCAATCCTCAGTCCCCAATCCTCAATCATCAATCCCCAGTCCTCAATCCTCGATCCTCAATTCTCAATACTCAGTCCTCAGTCCTCAAACCTCAACGCTCAATCCTCAGTCCTCTATCATCAATCCTCAATCTTCAATACACAATACTCAATCCTCAATCCTCAATCCTCAATCCTCAATCATCAATCCTCAATCTTCAATACTCAATCCTCAATCCCAATGCTCAATACTCAACCATCAACCCTCAATTCTCAATACTCAATAGAATACCCTGAATTCTCAGGATTCAATACTCAAACCACAAACCTCAACCCTCAGCCCTCATCCTCCGTCTTCAATCCTCTATCCTCAATCCTCAATCTTCAATCCTCAATACTCAACCTTCAATCCTCAATCCTCAATCCTCAATCCTCATTCTTCAATCCTCAATCCTCAATCTTCAATCCTCAATCCTCAATCCTCAAGCCACAGCCCTCAATCCTCAATCCTCAATCCTCAGTCCTCAAACCTCAATCTTCAACACTCAATTCTCAATCCTCAATCTTCAATCCTCAATCCTCAATCCACAATCCCCAATCCTCAATCCTCAGGCATCAATACTCAATCTTCAATACTCAATCCTCGATCCTCAATCCTCAATCCTCAATCCTCAACCCTCAATCGTCATTCCTCAAACCTCAATCCTCAACCCTCAGTCCTCGTACTCAATTCTCAATTCTCAATCCTCAATCCTCAATACTCAATCTTCAATCCTCAATAATCAACCTCCAATCCTAGATCCTCAATCCCCAATCTTCAATCCTTAATCCTCAATCTTCAATCTTCAATCCTCAATCCTCAATCCTCAATTCTGAATCCTCAATCCTCAGTCCTCTGTCCTCAAACCTCAATCCTCTACAATCAGCCCTCATCCTCCATCCTCAATCCTCAATCATCAATCCTCAATCTTATATCCTCAATATTCAATCTTCAATCCTCAATCCTCAATCCTCAATCCTCAATCCTCAATCCTCATTCTTCAATACTCAATACCCAATCCTCAATCTTCAATCCTCAATCCTCAATCCTCAATTCTGAATCCTCAATCCTCAGTCCTCTGTCCTCAAACCTCAATCCTCTACAATCAGCCCTCATCCTCCATCCTCAATCCTCAATCATCAATCCTTAATCTTATATCCTCAATATTCAATCTTCAATCCTCAATCCTCAATCCTCAATCCTCAATCCTCAAATCCTCAATCCTCAGTACTCAATCCTCAATCCTCAACCTTCAGTCCTCAATACTCAATCTGCAATCCTCAATCCTCAAACCTCAATCCTCAATCCTCATTCTTCAATCCTCAATGCCCAATCCTCAATCTTCAATCCTCAATCCTCAATCCTCGATTCTCAACCCTCAACCCTTAATCCTCAGACCTCAAACATCAATACTCAACCCTCTGTCCTCGTCATCAGTCCACAACCCTCAATCCTCAGTCCTCAATATTCAATCATCAATATTCAATCTTCAATCCTCAATCCTCTATCCTCAATCCTCAATTCTGAATCCTCAATCTTCAATCCTCAATCCTCAATCCTCAATATTCAATCCTCAATCTTCAATACTGAATAACCACTCCTCAATCTTCAATCCTCGATCCTCAATCCTCAATCCTAATTCCTCAATCCTCATTCTTCAATCATCAATACCCAATCCTCAATTTCAATCCTCAATCCTCAATCCTCAATCCTCAATTCTCAATCCTCAATCCTCAGTCCTCTGTCCTCAGACCTCAATCCTCTACCCTCTGCCCTCATCCTCCATCCTCAATCCTCAAACATCAATCCTCAATCTTATATCCTCAATATTCAATCTTCAATCCTCAATCCTCAATCCTCAATCCTCAATCCTCAATGCTCAATCCTCAATCCTCAATCCTCAGTCCTCAACCTTCAATCCTCAATACTCAATCTTCAATCCTCAATCCTCAATCCTCAATCCTCAATCTTCAATCCCCAATACTCAATCTTCAATCCTCAATCCTTAATTCTCATTCTTCAATCCTCAATACCCAGTCCTCAATCTTCAATCCTCAATCCTCAGTCCTCAATCCTCAATCCTCAATCCTCATTCTTCAATCCTCAATACCCAGTCCTCAATCTTCAATCCTCAATCCTCAATCCTCAATTCTCAATCGTCAATCCTCAGTCCTCTGTCCTAAAACCTCAATCCTCCACCCTCAGCCCTCATCCTCAATCCTCAATCGTCAACCGTCAATACTCAGCCCTCAGTCCTCAAACCTCAATGCTCATTCCTCAATCCCCATTCCTCAATCCTCAATCCTTAATCCTCAATCATCAATCCTCAATCTTCAATACTCATTCCTCAATCCTCAATCCCCAATCCTCAATCCTCAATCATCAATCCTCAATCTTCAATACTCAATCCTCAATCCTCAACCCTCAATCCTCAATCCTCAGACCTCAAGTATCAATACTCAACCCTCAGTCCTCGTCCTCAATACACAACCCTCAATCATCAATCCTCAATCTTCATTCATCAATATTCAACCTTCAATCCTCAATCCTCAATCCTCAATGTTCAATCCTCAATACCCAATCCTCAATCGTCAATCCTCAATCCTCAAGCGTCAATCCTCAATCCTGAATCCTCAACCCCCAATCCTCAGTCCTCAAACCTCAATCCCTAATCCTCAGTCCTGAATACTCAATCTTCAGCCCTCAGTCCTCTTAAATCAATTGTCAATCCTCAGTCCTCAATAGAATATCCTCAATTCACAGTTTTCAATACTCAATCCCCATTCTTCACTCTTCAAATCTCAATCCACAAATATCAATTCTCATCACTAAACCATCAACACTCAGTCCTCAATCTTCAATCCTCAATCCTCAATCCTCAACCATCAATCCTCAATAATGAATCTTCAATCATCAATCCTCAATCCTCAATTCTCAATCCTCAATCCTGAATATTCAATCCTCAGTCCCCAATCCTCAATCATCAATCCTCAGTCCTCAATCCTCAATCCTCAATTCTCAATACTCAGTCCTCAGTCCTCAAACCTCAACGCTCAATCCTCAGTCCTCTATCATCAATCCTCAATCTTCAATACACAATACTCAATCCTCAATCCTCAATCCTCAATCATCAATCCTCAATCTTCAATACTCAATCCTCAACCCCAATGCTCAATACTCAACCATCAACCCTCAATTCTCAATACTCAATAGAATACCCTGAATTCTCAGGATTCAATACTCAAACCACAAACCTCAACCCTCAGCCCTCATCCTCCATCTTCAATCCTCTATCCTCAATCCTCAATTCTCAATCCTCAATCCTCAATCCCCAGACATCAAACATCAATACTCAACCCTCAGTCCTCGTCCTCAATCCACAACACTCAATCCTCAATCCTCAATCTTCTATCATCAATATTCAATCTTCAGTCCTCTATCCTCAATCCTCAATCCTCAATCCTCAATCCTCAATGTTCAATCCGCAATACCCAATCCTCAATCTTCAGTCCTCAATTCTCAGTCCTCAAACCTCAATCATGAATCCACAATCCTGAATCCCCAATCTTCAGACCTCAGTCCTCAACAATCAGTCGTCAATTCTCAGTCCTCAATAGAATATCATCAATTCACACATTTCAATACTCAATACTCAATCTGCAATCTTGAAATCTCTATCCACAAACATCAATTCTCATCACTCAACCCTCAACACTCAGTGCCCAATCCTCAATCTTCAATCCTCAATCCTCAATCCTCAATTCTCAATCCTCAATCCTCAGTCCTCAGACCTCAAACCTCAATCCTCAACTCTCAGCCCTCATCCTCAATCCTCAATCCTCAATCTTCAATTCTCAATCCTCAATCCTCAAGCCATAGCCCTCAATCCTCAATCCTCAATCCTCAGTCCTCAAACCTCAATCCTCAACACTCAATTCTCAATCCTCAATCTTCAATCCTCAATCCTCAATCCACAATCCCCAATCCTCAATCCTCAGGCTTCAATACTCAATCTTCAATACTCAATACTCGATCCTCAATCCTCAATCCTCAATCCTCAACCCTCAATCCTCATTCCTCAAACCTCAATCCTCAACCCTCAGTCCTCATACTCAATTCTCAATTCTCAATCCTCAATCCTCAATCCTCAATCTTCAATCCTCAATAATCAACCTCCAATACTAGATCCTCAATCCCCAATCTTCAATCCTTAATCCTCAATCTTCAATCCTTAATTCTCAATCGTCAATCTTCAATCCTCAATACTCAATCTTCAATCCTCAATCCTCAATCCTCATTCCTCAATCCTTAATCCTCAATCGTCAATCTTCAGTCCTCAATACTCAATCTTCAATTCTCAATCCATTATACTCAATCCTCAATCCTCATTCTTCAATACTCAATACCCAATCCTCAATCTTCAATCCTCAATCCTCAATCCTCAATTCTGAATCCTCTATCCTCAGTCCTCTGTCCTCAAACCTCAATCCTCTACAATCAGCCCCTCATCCTCCATCCTCAATCCTCAATCATCAATCCTCAATCTTATATCCTCAATATTCAATCTTCAATCCTCAATCCTCAATCCTCAGTCCTCAATCCTCAAATCCTCAATCCTCAGTACTCAATCCTCAATCCTCAACCTTCAATCCTCAATACTCAATCTGCAATCCTCAATCCTCAAACCTCAATCCTCAATCCTCAATATTCAATCATCAATACTCAATCCTCAATCCTCAATCCTCAACCCTCAATCCTCATTCCTCAAACCTCAATCCTCAACCCTCAGTCCTCATACTCAATTCTCAATTCTCAATCCTCAATCCTCAATACTCAATCTTCAATCCTCAATAATCAACCTCCAATCCTAGATCCTCAATCCCCAATCTTCAATCCTTAATCCTCAATCTTCAATCTTCAATCCTCAATCCTCAATCCTCAATTCTGAATCCTCAATCCTCAGTCCTCTGTCCTCAAACCTCAATCCTCTACAATCAGCCCTCATCCTCCATCCTCAATCCTCAATCATCAATCCTCAATCTTATATCCTCAATATTCAATCTTCAATCCTCAATCCTCAATCCTCAATCCTCAATCCTCAATCCTCATTCTTCAATACTCAATACCCAATCCTCAATCTTCAATCCTCAATCCTCAATCCTCAATTCTGAATCCTCAATCCTCAGTCCTCTGTCCTCAAACCTCAATCATCTACAATCAGCCCTCATCCTCCATCCTCAATCCTCAATCATCAATCCTCAATCTTATATCCTCAATATTCAATCTTCAATCCTCAATCCTCAATCCTCAATCCTCAATCCTCAAATCCTCAATCCTCAGTACTCAATCCTCAATCCTCAACCTTCAGTCCTCAATACTCAATCTGCAATCCTCAATCCTCAAACCTCAATCCTCAATCCTCATTCTTCAATCCTCAATGCCCAATCCTCAATCTTCAATCCTCAATCCTCAATCCTCAATTCTCAACCCTCAACCCTTAATCCTCAGACCTCAAACATCAATATTCAACCCTCTGTCCTCGTCATCAGTCCACAACCCTCAATCCTCAGTCCTCAATATTCAATCATCAATATTCAATCTTCAATCCTCAATCCTCTATCCTCAATCCTCAATTCTGAATCCTCAATCTTCAATCCTCAATCCTCAATCCTCAATATTCAATCCTCAATCTTCAATACTGAATAACCACTCCTCAATCTTCAATCCTCGATCCTCAATCCTCAATCCTAATTCCTCAATCCTCATTCTTCAATCATCAATACCCAATCCTCAACTTCAATCCTCAATCCTCAATCCTCAATCCTCAATTCTCAATCCTCAATCCTCAGTCCTCTGTCCTCAGACCTCAATCCTCTACCCTCAGCGCTCATCCTCCATCCTCAATCCTCAATCATCAATCCTCAATCTTATATCCTCAATATTCAATCTTCAATCCTCAATCCTCAATCCTCACTCCTCAATCCTCAATGCTCAATCCTCAATCCTCAATCCTCAGTCCTCAACCTTCAATCCTCAATACTCAATCTTCAATCCTCAATCCTCAATCCTCAATCCTCAATCTTCAATCCCCAATACTCAATCTTCAATCCTCAATCCTTAATTCTCATTCTTCAATCCTCAATACCCAATCCTCAATCTTCAATCCTCAATCCTCAGTCCTCAATCCTCAATCCTCAATCCTCATTCTTCAATCCTCAATACCCAGTCCTCAATCTTCTATCCTCAATCCTCAATCCTCAATTCTCAATCGTCAATCCTCAGTCCTCTGTCCTAAAACCTCAATCCTCCACCCTCAGCCCTCATCCTCAATCCTCAATCGTCAACCGTCAATACTCAGCCCTCAGTCCTCAAACCTCAATGCTCATTCCTCAATCCCCATTCCTCAATCCTCAATCCTTAATCCTCAATCATCAATCCTCAATCTTCAATACTCATTCCTCAATCCTCAATCCCCCAACCCTCAATCCTCAATCATCAATCCTCAATCTTCAATACTCAATCCTCAATCCTCAACCCTCAATCCTCAATCCTCAGACCTCAAGTATCAATACTCAACCCTCAGTCCTCGTCCTCAATACACAACACTCAATCATCAATCCTCAATCTTCATTCATCAATATTCAACCTTCAATCCTCAATCCTCAATCCTCAATGTTCAATCCTCAATACTCAATCTTCAATCCTCAATCCTCAAACCTCAATCCTCAATCCTCAATCCTCATTCTTCAATCCTCAATACCCAATCCTCAATCTTCAATCCTCAATCCTCAATCTTCAATCCTAATTGCTCAATCCTCATTCTTCAATCCTCAATACCCAATCCTCAATTTCAATCCTCAATCCTCAATCCTCAATTCTCAATCCTCAATCCTCAGTCCTCAGTCCTCATACCGCAATCCTCAACCCTCAGCCCTCATCCTCCATCCTCAATCCTCAATCCTCAATCCTCAATCTTCAATCCTCAATTCTGAATCTTCAATCCTCGATCCTGAATCACCAATCCACAATCCTCAATCCTCAGGCATCAATACTCAATCTTCAATACTCAATCCCCAGTCATCAATCTTCAATCCTCAATGCTCAATCCTCAATCCTCAATCCTCAGTCCTCAATCCCCAATCCTCAATCCTCAAACCTCAATCCTCAACCGTCAGTCCTCGTCCTCAGTCCTCAAACCTCAATCCTCAATCCTCAATATTCAATCATTAATCTTCAATCCTCAATCCTCAATCCTCAATCCTAATTCCTCAATCCTCATTCTTCAATCCTCAATACCCAGTCCTCAATTTCAATCCTCAATCCTCAATCCTCAATTCTCAATCCTCAATCCTCAGTCCTCAGTCCTCAAACCGCAATCCTCAACCATCAGCCCTAATCCTCCATCCTCAATCCTCAATCCTCAATCCTCAAACCTCAATCCTCAATCCTCAATAATCAATCATCAATACTCAATCTTCAATCCTCAATCCTCAAACCTCAATCCTCGATCCTCAATCCTCAATCCTCAATCCCCATTCCTCAAACCTCAATCCTCAACCCTCAGTCTTCATCCTCAATTCTCAATTCTCAATCCTCAATCCTCAATCCTTAATCTTCAATCCTCAATAATCAATCTCCGATTCTAGGTCCTCAATCCCCAACCTTCAATCGTTAATCCTCAATCTTCAATCCTCAATCCCCAGTCATCAATGTTCAATCCTAAATGCTCAATCCTCAATCCTCAATCCTCAGTCCTCAATCCCCAATCCTCAATCCTCAAACCTCAATCCTCAACCGTCAGTCCTCGTCCTGAATCCTCAAACCTCAATCCTCAATCCTCAATATTCAATCATCAATACTCAATCCTCAACCGTCAGTCCTCATTCTCCATCCTCAATCCTCAATCCTCAATCCTCAACCTTCAATCCCCAATACTCAATCTTCAATCCTCAATCCTTAATTCTCATTCTTCAATCCTCAATACCCAATCCTCAATCTTCAATCCTCAATCCTCAGTCCTCAATCCTCAATCCTCAATCCTCATTCTTCAATCCTCAATACCCAGTCCTCAATCTTCAATCCTCAATCCTCAATCCTCAATTCTCAATCGTCAATCCTCAGTCCTCTGTCCTAAAACCTCAATCCTCCACCCTCAGCCCTCATCCTCAATCCTCAATCGTCAACCCTCAATACTCAGCCCTCAGTCCTCAAACCTCAATGCTCATTCCTCAATCCCCATTCCTCAATCCTCAATCCTCAATCCCCAATCCTCAATCCTAATTCCTCAATCCTCATTCTCCAATCATCAATACCCAATCCACAATTTCAATCCTCAATCCTCAATCCTCAATTCTCAACCCTCAGTCCTCAGTCCTCAGTCCTCAAATCGCAATCCTCAATCCTCAGTCCTCATCCTCCATCCTCAATCCTCAATCCTCAATCCTCAATCTTCAATCCTCAATTCTCAATCTTCAATCCTCGATCCTGAATCATCAATACTCAATCCTCAATCCTCAGGCATCAATACTCAATTTTCAATACTCAATCCTCAATCCTCAATCCTCAATCCTCAATCCTCAATCCTCAACCCTCAATCCTCATGCCTCAAACCTCAATCCTCAACCCTCAGATCTCATACTCAATTCTCAATTCTCAATCCTCAATCCTCAATCCTCAATCTTCAATCCTCAATAATCAATCTCCAATTCTAGATCCTCAATCCCCAATCTTCAATCCTTAATCCTCAATCTTCAATCCCCAATCCCCAGTACTCAATCTTCCATCCTCAATGCTCAATCCTCAATCCTCAATCCTCAGTCCTCAGTCCTCAATCTTCAATCCTCAAACCTCAATCCTCAACCGTCAGTCCTCATTCTCCATCCTCAATCCTCAATCCTCAATCCTCAACCTTCAATCCCCAATACTCAATCTTCAATCCTCAATCCTTAATTCTCATTCTTCAATCCTCAATACCCAATCCTCAATCTTCAATCCTCAATCCTCAGTCCTCAATCCTCAATCCTCAATCCTCATTCTTCAATCCTCAATACCCAGTCCTCAATCTTCAATCCTCAATCCTCAATCCTCAATTCTCAATCGTCAATCCTCAGTCCTCTGTCCTAAAACCTCAATCCTCCACCCTCAGCCCTCATCCTCAATCCTCAATCGTCAACCCTCAATACTCAGCCCTCAGTCCTCAAACCTCAATGCTCATTCCTCAATCCCCATTCCTCAATCCTCAATCCTCAATCCTCAATCATCAATCCTCAATCTTCAATACTCATTCCTCAATCCTCAATCCCCAATCCTCAATCCTCAATCATCAATCCTCAATCTTCAATACTCAATCCTCAATCCTCAACCCTCAATCCTCAATCGTCAGACCTCAAGTATCAATACTCAACCCTCAGCCCTCGTCCTCAATACACAACCCTCAATCATCAATCCTCAATCTTCATTCATCAATATTCAACCTTCAATCCTCAATCCTCAATCCTCAATGTTCAATACTCAATAGCCAATCCTCAATCGTCAATCCTCAATCCTCAAGCGTCAATCCTCAATCCTGAATCCTCAACCCTCAATCCTCAGTCCTCAAACCTCAATCCCTAATCCTCAGTCCTGAATCCTCAATCTTCAGCCCTCAGTCCTCTTAAATCAATTGTCAATCCTCAGTCCTCAATAGAATATCCTCAATTCACAGTTTTCAATACTCAATCCCCATTCTTCACTCTTCAAATCTCAATCCACAAACATCAATTCTCATCACTAAACCATCAACACTCAGTCCTCAATCTTCAATGCTCAATCCTCAATCCTCAACCTTCAATCCTCAATAATGAATCTTCAATCATCAATCCTCAATCCTCAATCCTCAATCCTCAATCCTGAATATTCAATCCTCAGTCCCCAATCCTCAATCATCAATCCTCAGTCCTCAATCCTCAATCCTCAATTCTCAATACTCAGTCCTCAGTCCTCAAACCTCAACGCTCAATCCTCAGTCCTCTATCATCAATCCTCAATCTTCAATACACAATACTCAATCCTCAATCCTCAATCCTCAATCCTCAATCATCAATCCTCAATCTTCAATACTCAATCCTCAACCCCAATGCTCAATACTCAACCATCAACCCTCAATTCTCAATACTCAATAGAATACCCTGAATTCTCAGGATTCAATACTCAAACCACAAACCTCAACCCTCAGCCCTCATCCTCCATCTTCAATCCTCTATCCTCAATCCTCAATCATCAATCCTCAATCTTCAATACTCATTCCTCAATCCTCAATCCCCAATCCTCAATCCTCAATCATCATTCCTCAATCTTCAATACTCAATCCTCAATCCTCAACCCTCAATCCTCAATCCTCAGACCTCAAGTATCAATACTCAACCCTCAGTCCTCGTCCTCAATACACAACCCTATATCATCAATCCTCAATCTTTATTCATCAATATTCAACCTTCAATCCTCAATCCTCAATCCTCAGTGTTCAATTCTCAATACCCAATCCTCAATCGTCAATCCTCAATCCTCAAGCGTCAATCCTCAATCCTGAATCCTCAACCCTCAATCCTCAGTCCTCAAACCTCAATCCCTAATCCTCAGTCCTGAATCCTCAATCTTCAGCCCTCAGTCCCCTTAAATCAATTGTCAATCCTCAGTCCTCAATAGTATATCCTCAATTCACAGTTTTCAATACTCAATCCCCATTCTTCACTCTTCAAATCTCAATCCACAAATATCAATTCTCATCACTAAACCATCAACACTCAGTCCTCAATCTTCAATCTTCAATCCTCAATCCTCAATCCTCAACCTTCAATCCTCAATAATGAATCTTCAATCATCAATCCTCAATCCTCAATCCTCAATCCTCAATCCTGAATATTCAATCCTCAGTCCCCAATCCTCAATCATCAATCCTCAGTCCTCAATCCTCAATCCTCAATTCTCAATACTCAGTCCTCAGTCCTCAAACCTCAACGCTCAATCCTCAATCCTCTATCATCAATCCTCAATCTTCAATACACAATACTCAATCCTCAATCCTCAATCCTCAATCCTCAATCGTCAATCCTCAATCTTCAATACTCAATCCTCAACCCCTATGCTCAATACTCAACCATCAACACTCAATTCTCAATACTCAATAGAATATCCTGAATTCTCAGGATTCAATACTCAAACCTCAAACCTCAACCCTCAGCCCTCATCCTCCATCTTCAATCCTCTATCCTCAATCCTCAATCTTCAATCCTCAATACTCAATCTTCAATCCTCAATCCTCAATCCTCAATCCTCATTCTTCAATCCTCAATACCCAATCCTCAATCTTCAATCCTCAATCCTCAATCCTCAATTCTCAATCCTCAATCCTCAATCCCCAGACCTCAAACATCAATACTCAACCCTCAGTCCTCGTCCTCAATCCACAACACTCAATCCTCAATCCTCAATCTTCAATCATCAATATTCAATCTTCAGTCCTCAATCCTCAATCCTCAATCCTCAATCCTCAATCCTCAATGTTCAATCCGCAATACCCAATCCTCAATCTTCAGTCCTCAATTCTCAGTCCTCAAACCTCAATCATTAATCCACAATCCTGAATCCACAATCTTCAGAACTCAGTCCTCAACAATCAGTCGTCAATTCTCAGTCCTCAATAGAATATCATCAATTCACACATTTCAATACTCAATACTCAACCTGCAATCTTGAAATCTCTATCCACAAACATCAATTCTCATCACTCAACCCTCAACACTCAGTCCCCAATCCTCAATCTTCAATCCTCAATCCTCAATCCTCAATTCTCAATCCTCAATCCTCAGTCCTCAGACCTCAAACCTCAATCCTCAACTCTCAGCACTCATCCTCAATCCTCAATCCTCAATCTTCAATCCTCAATCCTCAATCCTCAAGCCAGAGCCCTCAATCCTCAGTCCTCAATCCTCAGTCCTCAAACCTCAATCTTCAACACTCAATTCTCAATCCTCAATCTTCAATCCTCAATCCTCAATCCACAATCCCCAATCCTCAATCCTCAGGCATCAATACTCAATCTTCAATACTCAATCCTCGATCCTCAATCCTCAAACCTCAATCCTCAACCCTCAATCCTCATTCCTCAAACCTCAATCCTCAACCCTCAGTCCTCATACTCAATTCTCAATTCTCAATCCTCAATCTTCAATACTCAATCTTCAATCCTCAATAATCAACCTCCAATCCTAGATCCTCAATCCCCAATCTTCAATCCGTAATCCTCAATCTTCAATCTTCAATCCTCAATCCTCAATCCTCAATTCTGAATCCTCAATCCTCAGTCCTCTGTCCTCAAACCTCAATCTTCTACAATCAGCCCTCATCCTCCATCTTCAATCCTCAATCATCAATCCTCAATCTTATATCCTCAATATTCAATCTTCAATCCTCAATCCTCAATCCTCAATCCTCAATCCTCAAATCCTCAATCCTCAGTACCCAATCCTCAATCCTCAACCTTCAATCCTCAATACTCAATCTGCAATCCTCAATCCTCAATCCTCAATCCTCAATGCTCAATCCTCAATCCTCAATCCTCAGTCCTCAACCTTCAATCCTCAATACTCAATCTTCAATCCTCAATCCTCAATCCTCAATCCTCAATCCTCAATCTTCAATCCTCAACCCTCAATCCTCAATCTTCAATCCTCAATACTCAATCTGCAATCCTCAATCCTCAAACCTCAATCCTCAATCCTCATTCTTCAGTCCTTAATGCCCAATCCTCAATCTTCAATCCTCAATCCTGAATCCTCAATTCTCAGCCCTCAATCCTTAATCCTCAGACCTCAAACATCCATATTCAACCCTCAGTCCTCGTCGTCAATCCACAACACTCAATCCTCAGTCCTCAATATTCAATCACCAATATTCAATCTTCAATCCTCAGTCCTCAACCTTCAATCCTCAATACTCAATCTTCAATCCTCAATCCTCAATCCTCAATCCTCAATCCTCAATCTTCAATCCTCAATCCTCAATCCTCAAGCCACAGCCCTCAATCCTCAATCCTCAATCCTCAGTCCTCAAACCTCAATCTTCAACACTCAATTCTCAATCCTCAATCTTCAATCCTCAATCCTCAATCCACAATCCCCAATCCTCAATCCTCAGGCATCAATACTCAATCTTCAATACTCAATCCTCGATCCTCAATCCTCAATCCTCAATCCTCAACCCTCAATCCTCATTCCTCAAACCTCAATCCTCAACCCTCAGTCCTCATACTCAATTCTCAATTCTCAGTCCTCAATCCTCAATACTCAATCTTCAATCCTCAATAATCAACCTCCAATCCTAGATCCTCAATCCCCAATCTTCAATCCTTAATCCTCAATCTTCAATCTTCAATCCTCAATCCTCAATCCTCAATTCTGAATCCTCAATCCTCAGTCCTCTGTCCTCAAACCTCAATCCTCTACAATCAGCCCTCATCCTCCATCCTCAATCCTCAATCATCAATCCTCAATCTTATATCCTCAATATTCAATCTTCAATCCTCAATCCTCAATCCTCAATCCTCAATCCTCAATCCTCATTCTTCAATACTCAATACCCAATCCTCAATCTTCAATCCTCAATCCTCAATCCTCAATTCTGAATCCTCAATCCTCAGTCCTCTGTCCTCAAACCTCAATCCTCTACAATCAGCCCTCATCCTCCATCCTCAATCCTCAATCATCAATCCTCAATCTTATATCCTCAATATTCAATCTTCAATCCTCAATCCTCAATCCTCAATCCTCAATCCTCAAATCCTCAATCCTCAGTACTCAATACTCAATCCTCAACCTTCAGTCCTCAATACTCAATCTGCAATCCTCAATCCTCAAACCTCAATCCTCAATCCTCATTCTTCAATCCTCAATGCCCAATCCTCAATCTTCAATCCTCAATCCACAATCCTCAATTCTCAACCCTCAACCCTTAATCCTCAGACCTCAAACATCAATACTCAACCCTCTGTCCTCGTCATCAGTCCACAACCCTCAATCCTCAGTCCTCAATATTCAATCATCAATATTCAATCTTCAATCCTCAATCCTCTATCCTCAATCCTCAATTCTGAATCCTCAATCTTCAATCCTCAATCCTCAATCCTCAATATTCAATCCTCAATCTTCAATACTGAATAACCACTCCTCAATCTTCAATCCTCGATCCTCAATCCTCAATCCTAATTCCTCAATCCTCATTCTTCAATCATCAATACCCAATCCTCAATTTCAATCCTCAATCCTCAATCCTCAATCCTCAATTCTCAATCCTCAATCCTCAGTCCTCTGTCCTCAGACCTCAATCCTCTACCCTCAGCCCTCATCCTCCATCCTCAATCCTCAATCATCAATCCTCAATCTTATATCCTCAATATTCAATCTTCAATCCTCAATCCTGAATCCTCAATCCTCAATCCTCAATGCTCAATCCTCAATCCTCAATCCTCAGTCCTCAACCTTCAATCCTCAATACTCAATCTTCAATCCTCAATCCTCAATCCTCAATCCTCAATCTTCAATCCCCAATACTCAATCTTCAATACTCAATCCTTAATTCTCATTCTTCAATCCTCAATACCCAATCCTCAATCTTCAATCCTCAATCCTCAGTCCTCAATCCTCAATCCTCAATCCTCATTCTTCAATCCTCAATACCCAGTCCTCAATCTTCAATCCTCAATCCTCAATCCTCAATTCTCAATCGTCAATCCTCAGTCCTCTGTCCTAAAACCTCAATCCTCCACCCTCAGCCCTCATCCTCAATCCTCAATCGTCAACCGTCAATACTCAGCCCTCAGTCCTCAAACCTCAATGCTCATTCCTCAATCCCCATTCCTCAATCCTCAATCCTTAATCCTCAATCATCAATCCTCAATCTTCAATACTCATTCCTCAATCCTCAATCCCCAATCCTCAATCCTCAATCATCAATCCTCAATCTTCAATACTCAATCCTCAATCCTCAACCCTCAATCCTCAATCCTCAGACCTCAAGTATCAATACTCAACCCTCAGTCCTCGTCCTCAATACACAACCCTCAATCATCAATCCTCAATCTTCATTCATCAATATTCAACCTTCAATCCTCAATCCTCAATCCTCAAGCGTCAATCCTCAATCCTGAATCCTCAACCCTCAATCCTCAGTCCTCAAACCTCAATCCCTAATCCTCAGTCCTGAATACTCAATCTTCAGCCCTCAGTCCTCTTAAATCAATTGTCAATCCTCAGTCCTCAATAGAATATCCTCAATTCACAGTTTTCAATACTCAATCCCCATTCTTCACTCTTCAAATCTCAATCCACAAATATCAATTCTCATCACTAAACCATCAACACTCAGTCCTAAATCTTCAATCCTCAATCCTCAATCCTCAACCATCAATCCTCAATAATGAATCTTCAATCATCAATCCTCAATCCTCAATTCTCAATCCTCAATCCTGAATATTCAATCCTCAGTCCCCAATCCTCAATGATCAATCCTCAGTCCTCAATCCTCAATCCTCAATTCTCAATACTCAGTCCTCAGTCCTCAAACCTCAACGCTCAATCCTCAGTCCTCTATCATCAATCCTCAATCTTCAATACACAATACTCAATCCTCAATCCTCAATCCTCAATCCTCAATCATCAATCCTCAATCTTCAATACTCAATCCTCAACCCCAATGCTCAATACTCAACCATCAACCCTCAATTCTCAATACTCAATAGAATACCCTGAATTCTCAGGATTCAATACTCAAACCACAAACCTCAACCCTCAGCCCTCATCCTCCATCTTCAATCCTCTATCCTCAATCCTCAATCTTCAATCCTCAATACTCAACCTTCAATCCTCAATCCTCAATCCTCAATCCTCATTCTTCAATCCTCAATACCCAATCCTCAATCTTCAATCCTCAATCCTCAATCCTCAATTCTCAATCCTCAATCCTCAATCCCCAGACATCAAACATCAATACTCAACCCTCAGTCCTCGTCCTCAGTCCACAACACTCAATCCTCAATCCTCAATCTTCAATCATCAATATTCAATCTTCAGTCCTCAATCCTCAATCCTCAATCCTCAATCCTCAATCTTCAATGTTCAATCCGCAATACCCAATCCTCAATCTTCAGTCCTCAATTCTCAGTCCTCAAACCTCAATCATGAATCCACAATCCTGAATCCCCAATCTTCAGACCTCAGTCCTCAACAATCAGTCGTCAATTCTCAGTCCTCAGTAGAATATCATCAATTCACACATTTCAATACTCAATACTCAATCTGCAATCTTGAAATCTCTATCCACAAACATCAATTCTCATCACTCAACCCTCAACACTCAGTCCCCAATCCTCAATCTTCAATTCTCAATCCTCAATCCTCAATTCTCAATCCTCAATCCTCAGTCCTCAGACCTCAAACCTCAATCCTCAACTCTCAGCCCTCATCCTCAATCCTCAATCCTCAATCCTCAATCCTCAATCCTCAATCCTCAAGCCACAGCCCTCAATCCTCAATCCTCAATCCTCAGTCCTCAAACCTCAATCCTCAACACTCAATTCTCAATCCTCAATCTTCAATCCTCAATCCTCAATCTTCAATCCCCAATCCTCAATCCTCAGGCATCAATACTCAATCTTCAATACTCAATCCTCGATCCTCAATCCTCAATCCTCAATCCTCAACCCTCAATCCTCATTCCTCAAACCTCAATCCTCAACCCTCAGTCCTCATACTCAATTCTCAATTCTCAATCATCAATCCTCAATACTCAATCTTCAATCCTCAATAATCAACCTCCAATCCTAGATCCTCAATCCCCAATCTTCAATCCTTAATCCTCAATCTTCAATCTTCAATCCTCAATCCTCAATCCTCAATTCTGAATCCTCAATCCTCAGTCCTCTGTCCTCAAACCTCAATCCTCTACAATCAGCCCTCATCCTCCATCCTCAATCCTCAATCATCAATCCTCAATCTTATATCCTCAATATTCAATCTTCAATCCTCAATCCTCAATCCACAATCCCCAATCCTCAATCCTCAGGCATCAATACTCAATCTTCAATACTCAATACTCGATCCTCAATCCTCAATCCTCAATCCTCAACCCTCAATCCTCATTCCTCAAACCTCAATCCTCAACCCTCAGTCCTCATACTCAATTCTCAATTCTCAATCCTCAATCCTCAATCCTCAATCTTCAATCCTCAATAATCAACCTCCAATCCTAGATCCTCAATCCCCAATCTTCAATCCTTAATCCTCAATCTTCAATCCTTAATTCTCAATCGTCAATCTTCAATCCTCAATACTCAATCTTCAATCCTCAATCCTCAATCCTCAATCCTCAATCCTTAATCCTCAATCGTCAATCTTCAATCCGCAATACTCAATCTTCAATTCTCAATCCATTATACTCAATCCTCAATCCTCATTCTTCAATACTCAATACCCAATCCTCAATCTTCAATCCTCAATCCTCAATCCTCAATTCTGAATCCTCTATCCTCAGTCCTCTGTCCTCAAACCTCAATCCTCTACAATCAGCCCCTCATCCTCCATCCTCAATCCTCAATCATCAATCCTCAATCTTATATCCTCAATATTCAATCTTCAATCCTCAATCCTCAATCCTCAGTCCTCAATCCTCAAATCCTCAATCCTCAGTACTCAATCCTCAATCCTCAACCTTCAATCCTCAATACTCAATCTGCAATCCTCAATCCTCAAACCTCAATCCTCAATCCTCAATATTCAATCATCAATACTCAATCATCAATCCTCAATCCTGAATCCTCAATCCTCAATCCTCAATCCTCAGGCATCAATACTCAATCTACAATATTCAATCCTCAATCCTTAATCCTCAATCCACAATGCTTAACCTTCAATACTCAATACTCAATCTGCAATCCTCAATCCTCAATCCTCAATCCTCAAACCTCAATCCTCTACCCTCAGTCCTCATCCTCAATTCTCAATTCTCAATCCTCAATCCTGAATCCTCAATCTTCAATCCTCAATAATCAATCTCCGATCCTAGGTCCTCAATCCCCAACCCTCAATCGTTAATCCTCAATCTTCAATCCTCAATCCCCAGTCATCAATCTTCAATCCTCAATGCTCAATCCTCAATCCTCAATCCTCAGTCCTCAATCCCCAATCCTCAATCCTCAAACCTCAATCCTCAACCGTCAGTCCTCGTCCTCAATCCTCAAACCTCAATCCTCAATCCTCAATATTCAATCATCAACCTTCAATCCTCAATCCTCAATCCTCAATCCTAATTCCTCAATCCTCATTCTTCAATACTGAATACCCAATCCTCAATTTCAATCCTCAATCCTCAATCCTCAATTCTCAATCCTCAATCCTCAGTCCTCAGTCCTCAAACCGCAATCCTCAACCCTCAGCCCTCATCCTCCATCCTCAATCCTCAATCCTCAATCCTCAAACCTCAATCCTCAATCCTCAATGATCAATCATCAATACTCAATCTTCAATCCTCAATCCTCAAACATCAATCCTCAATCCTCAATCCTCAATCCTCAATCCCCATTCCTCAAACCTCAATCCTCAACCCTCAGTCTTCATCCTCAATTCTCAATTCTCAGTCTTCAATCCTCAATCCTTAATCTTCAATCCTCAATAATCAGTCTCCGATTCTAGGTCCTCAATCCCCAACCTTCAATCGTTAATCCTCAATCTTCAATCCTCAATCCCCAGTCATCAATCTTCAATCCTCAATGCTCAATCCTCAATCCTCAATCCTCAGTCCTCAATCCCCAATCCTCAATCCTCAAACCTCAATCCTCGACCGTCAGTCCTCGTCCTCAATCCTCAAACCTCAATCCTCAATCCTCAATATTCAATCATCAATACTCAATCATCAATCCTCAATCCTCAAACCTCAATCCTCAATCCTCATTCTTCAACCCTAAATACACAATCCTCAATCTTCAATCCCCAATCCTCATTCCTCAAACCTCAATCCTCAACCCTCAGTCCTCATACTCAATTCTCAATCCTCAATCCTCAATCCTCAATCTTCAATCGTCAATAATCAATCTCCAATCCTCAATCCTCAATCCTCGATCCTCAATCCTCAGGCATCAATGCTCAATCTTCAATGCTCAATCTTCAATCCTCAATCCTCAATCCTCAATCCTCAAACCTCAATCCTCAATCCTCAATATTCAATCATCAATACTCAATCTTCAATCGACAATCCTCAATCCTCAATCCTCAATCCTCAATCCTCAATCCTCAATCCTCAATCCTCAATCCTCAATCCTCAATCTTCAACCCTGAATCCTCATTCCTCAATACTCAATCCTCAATCTTCAATCCTCAATACTGAGTCTTCAATCCTCAATCCTCAATCTTCAATACTCAATCCTCAATCCTCAATCCTCAATCCTCAATCCTCAATATTCAATCCTCAATACCCACTCCTCAATCTTCAATCCTCAATCCTCAATCCTCAATCCTAATTCCTCAATGCTCATTCTTCAATCCTCAATACCCAATCCTCAATTTCAATCCTCAATCCTCAATCCTCAATTCTCAATCCTCAATCCTCAGTCCTCAGTCCTCAAACCGCAATCCTCAACCCTCAGCCCTCATCCTCCATCCTCAATCCTCAATCCTCAATCCTCAATCTTCAATCCTCAATTCTCAATCTTCAATCCTCGATCCTGAATCACCAATCCACAATCCTCAATCCTCAGGCATCAATACTCAATCTTCAATACTCAATCCCCAGTCATCAATCTTCAATCCTCAATGCTCAATCCTCAATCCTCAATCCTCAGTCCTCAATCCCCAATCCTCAATCCTCAAACCTCAATCCTCAACCGTCAGTCCTCGTCCTCAATCCTCAAACCTCAATCCTCAATCCTCAATATTCAATCATCAATCTTCAATCCTCAATCCTCAATCCTCAATCCTAATTCCTCAATCCTCATGCTTCAATCCTCAATACCCAATCCTCAATTTCAATCCTCAATCCTCAATCCTCAATGCTCAATCCTCAATCCTCAGTCCTCAGTCCTCAAACCGCAATCCTCAACCCTCAGCCCTCATCCTCCATCCTCAATCCTCAATCCTCAATCTTCAAACCTCAATCCTCAATCCTCATTAATCAATCATCAATACTCAATCTTCAATCTTCAATCCTCAAACCTCAATCCTCAATCCTCAATCCTCAATCCTCAATCCCCATTCCTCAAACCTCAATCCTCAACCCTCAGTCTTCATCCTCAATTCTCAATTCTCAATCCTCAATCCTCAATCCATAATCTTCAATCCTCAATAATCAATCTCCGATTCTAGGTCCTCAATCCCCAACCTTCAATCGTTAATCCTCAATCTTCAATCCTCATTCCCCAGTCATCAATCTTCAATCCTCAATGCTCAATCCTCAATCCTCAATCCTCAGTCCTCAATCCCCAATCCTCAATCCTCAAACCTCAATCCTCAACCGTCAGTCCTCGTACTCAATCCTCAAACCTCAATCCTCAATCCTCAATATTCAATCATCAATACTCAATCTTCAATCCTCAATCCTCAAACCTCAATCCTCAATCCTCATTCTTCAAACCTAAATACACAATCCTCAATCTTCAATCCTCAATCCTCATTCCTCAAACCTCAATCCTCAACCCTCAGTCCTCATACTCAATTCTCAATCCTCAATCCTCAATCCTCAATCTTCAATCGTCAATAATCAATCTCCAATCATCAATCCTCAATCCTCGATCCTCAATCCTCAGGCATCAATGCTCAATCTTCAATACTCAATCTTCAATCCTCAATCCTCAATCCTCAATCCTCAAACCTCAATCCTCAATACTCAATATTCAATCATCAATACTCAATCTTCAATCGTCAATCCTCAATCCTCAATCCTCAATCCTCAATCCTCAATCCTCAATCCTCAATCCTCAATCCTCAATCCTCAATCCTCAATCCTCAATCTTCAACCCTGAATCCTCATTCCTCAACACTCAATCCTCAATATTCAATCCTCAATACTGAGTCTTCAATCCTCAATCCTCAATCCTCAATCTTCAATACTCAATCCTCAGTCCTCAATCCTCAATCCTCAATCCTCAATATTCAATCCTCAATACCCACTCCTCAATCTTCAATCCTCAATCCTCAATCCTCAATCCTAATTCCTCAATGCTCATTCTTCAATCCTCAATACCCAATCCTCAATTTCAATCCTCAATCCTCAATCCTCAATTCTCAATCTTCAATCCTCAGTCCTCAGTCCTCAAACCGCAATGCTCAACCCTCAGCCCTCATCCTCCATCCTCAATCCTCAATCCTCAATCCTCAATCTTCAATCCTCAATTCTCAATCTTCAATCCTCGATCCTGAATCACCAATCCACAATCCTCAATCCTCAGGCATCAATACTCAATCTTCAATACTCAATCCTCAATCCTCAATCCTCAATCCTCAATCCTCAATCCTCAATCCTCAACCCTCAATCCTCATTCCTCAAACCTCAATCCACAACCCTCAGTCCTCTTACTCAATTCTGAATCCTCAATCCTCAATCCTCAATCCTCAATCTTCAATCCTCAATAATCAATCTCTAATTCTAGATCCTCAATCCCCAATCTTCGATCCTTAATCCTCAATCTTCAATCCCGAATCCCCTGTACTCAATCTTCAATCCTCAATGCTCAATCCTCAATCCTCAATCCTCAGTCCTCAGTCCTCAATCTTCAACCCTCAACCATCAATCCTCATTCCTCAAACCTCAATCCTCAACCCTCAGTCCTCATCCTCAATTCTCAATTCTCAATCCGCAATCCTCAATCCTCAATCCTCAATCTTCAATCCTCAATAATCAATATCCGATCCTAGATCCTCAATCACCAATCATCAATCGTCAATCCTCAATCTTCAATCCTCAATCCCCAGTCATCAATCTTCAATCCTCAATGCTCAATCCTCAATCCTCAATCCTCAGTCATCAATCCCCAATCCTCAATCCTCAAACCTCAATCCTCAACCGTCAGTCCTCGTCCTCAATCCTCAAACCTCAATCCTCAATCCTCAATATTCAATCGTCAATACTCAATCTTCAATCCTCAATCCTCAAACCTCAATCCTCAATCCTCAATCCTCAAACCCCATTCCTCAAACCTCAATCCTCAACCCTCAGTCCTCATCCTCAATTCACAATTCTCAATCCTCAATCCTCAATCCTCAATCTTCAATCCTCAATAATCAATCTCCGATTCTAGGTCCTCAATCCCCAACCTTCAGTCGTTAATCCTCAATCTTCAGTCCTCAATCCCCAGTCATCAATCTTCAATCCTCAATGCTCAATCCTCAATCCTCAATCCTCAGTCCTCAATCCCCAATCCTCAATCCTCAAACCTCATTCCTCAACCGTCAGGCCTCGTCCTCAATCCTCAAACCTCAATCCTCAATCCTCAATATTCAATCATCAATACTCAATCTTCAATCCTCAATCCTCAAACCTCAATCCTCAATCCTCATTCTTCAATCCTAAATACCCAATCCTCAATTTCAAATCCTCAATCCTCAATCCTCAATTCTCAATCCTCAATCCTTAATCCTCAGACCTCAAACATCAATATTCAACCCTCAGTCCTCGTCCTCAATCCACAACCCTCAATCCTCAGTCCTCAATATTCAATCATCAATATTCAATCTTCAATCCTCAATCCTCAATCCTCAATCCTCAATACTCAATCCTCAATCTTCAAACCTGAATCCTCAATCCTCAATACTCAGTCCTCAATCTTCAATCCTCAATACTCAATCTTCAATCCTCAATCCTCAATCCTCAATCCTCAATCCTCAATCTTCAATCCTCAACACTAATCTTCAATCCTCAATCCACAATCCTCAATCCTCAATCCTCATTCTTCAATCCTCAATACCCAATCCTCAATCTTCAATCCTCAATCCTCAATCTTCAATCCTAATTGCTCAATCCTCATTCTTCAATCCTCAATACCCACTCCTCAATCTTCAATCCTCAATCCTCATTCCTCAATCCTAATTCCTCAATCCTCATTCTTCAATCCTCAATACCCAATCCTCAATTTCAATCCTCAATCCTCAATCTTCAATCCTCAATCCTCAAACCTCAATCCTCAATCCTCAATCCTCAATCCCCATTCCTCAAACCTCAATCCTCAACCCTCAGTCCTCATCCTCAATTCTCAATTCTCAATCCTCAATCCTCAATCCTCAATCTTCAATCCTCAATAATCAATCTCCGATTCTAGGTCCTCAATCCCCAACCTTCAATCGTTAATCCTCAATCTTCAGTCCTCAATCCCCAGTCATCAATCTTCAATCCTCAATGCTCAATCCTCAATCCTCAATCCTCAGTCCTCAATCCCCAATCCTCAATCCTCAAACCTCAATCCTCAACCGTCAGTCCTCGTCCTCAATCCTCAAACCTCAATCCTCAATCCTCAATATTCAATCATCAATACTCAATCTTCAATCCTCAATCCTCAAACCTCAATCCTCAATCCTCATTCTTCAATCCTAAATACCCAATCCTCAATTTCCAATCCTCAATCATCAATCCTCAATTCTCAATCGTCAATCCTTAATCCTCAGACCTCAAACATCAATATTCAACCCTCAGTCCTCGTCCTCAATCCACAACCCTCAATCCTCAGTCCTCAAACCTCAATCCTCAATCCTCAATAATCAATCATTAATACTCAATCTTCAATCCTCAATCCTCAAACCTCAATCCTCAATCCTCAATCCTCAATCCTCAATACCCATTCCTCAAACCTCAATCCTCAATCCTCAGTCCTCAATCCTCAATCTTCAACCCTGAATCCTCATTCCTCAATACTCAATCCTCAATCTTCAATCCTCAATACTGAGTCTTCAATCCTCAATCCTCAATCTTCAATACTCAATCTTCAATCCTCAATCCTCAATCCTCAATCCTCAATATTCAATCCTCAATACCCACTCCTCAATCTTCAATCCTCAATCCTCAATCCTCAATCCTAATTCCTCAATGCTCATTCTTCAATCCTCAATACCCAATCCTCAATTTCAATCCTCAATCCTCAATCCTCAATTCTCAATCCTCAATCCTCAGTCCTCAGTCCTCATACCGCAATCCTCAACCCTCAGCCCTCATCCTCCATCCTCAATCCTCAATCCTCAATCCTCAATCTTCAATCCTCAATTCTCAATCTTCAATCCTCGATCCTGAATCACCAATCCACAATCCTCAATCCTCAGGCATCAATACTCAATCTTCAATACTCAATCCCCAGTCATCAATCCTCAATCCTCAATGCTCAATCCTCAATCCTTAATCCTCAGTCCTCAATCCCCAATCCTCAATCCTCAAACCTCAATCCTCAACCGTCAGTCCTCGTCCTCAATCCTCAAACCTCAATCCTCAATCCTCAATATTCAATCATCAATCTTCAATCCTCAATCCTCAATCCTCAATCCTAATTCCTCAATCCTCATTCTTCAATTCTCAATACCCAGTCCACAATTTCAATACTCAATCCTCAATCCTCAATTCTCAATCCTCAATCCTCAGTCCTCAGTCCTCAAACCGCAATCCTCAACCCTCAGCCCTCATCCTCCATCCTCAATCCTCAATCCTCAATCCTCAAACCTCAATCCTCAATCCTCAATAATCAATCATCAATACTCAATCTTCAATCCTCAATCCTCAAACCTCAATCCTCGATCCTCAATCCTCAATCCTCAATCCCCATTCCTCAAACCTCAATCCTCAACCCTCAGTCCTCATCCTCAATTCTCAATTCTCAATCCTCAATCCTCAATCCTCAATCTTCAATCCTCAATAATCAATCTCCGATTCTAGGTCCTCAATCCCCAACCTTCAATCGTTAATCCTCAATCTTCAGTCCTCAATCCCCAGTCATCAATCCCCAATCCTCAATCCTCAAACCTCATTCCTCAACCGTCAGGCCTCGTCCTCAATCCTCAAACCTCAATCCTCAATCCTCAATATTCAAACATCAATACTCAATCTTCAATCCTCAATCCTCAAACCTCAATCCTCAATCCTCATTCTTCAATCCTAAATACCCAATCCTCAATTTCAAATCCTCAATCCTCAATCCTCAATTCTCAATCCTCAATCCTTAATCCTCAGACCTCAAACATCAATATTCAACCCTCAGTCCTCGTCCTCAATCCACAAACCTCAATCCTCAGTCCTCAATATTCAATCATCAATATTCAATCTTCAATCCTCAATCCTCAATCCTCAATCCTCAATACTCAATCCTCAATCTTCAAACCTGAATCCTCAATCCTCAATCCTCAGTCCTCAATCTTCAATCCTCAATACTCAATCTTCAATCCTCAATCCTCAATCCTCAATCCTCAATCCTCAATCTTCAATCCTCAACACTAATCTTCAATCCTCAATCCACAATCCTCAATCCTCAATCCTCATTCTTCAATCCTCGATACCCAATCCTCAATCTTCAATCCTCAATCCTCAATCTTCAATCCTAATTGCTCAATCCTCATTCTTCAATCCTCAATACCCACTCCTCAATCTTCAATCCTCAATCCTCATTCCTCAATCCTAATTCCTCAATCCTCATTCTTCAATCCTCAATACCCAATCCTCAATTTCAATCCTCAATCCTCAATCTTGAATCCTCAATCCTCAAACCTCAATCCTCAATCCTCAATCCTCAATCCCCATTCCTCAAACCTCAATCCTCAACCCTCAGTCCTCATCCTCAATTCTCAATTCTCAATCCTCAATCCTCAATCCTCAATCTTCAATCCTCAATAATCAATCTCCGATTCTAGGTGCTCAATCCCCAACCTTCAATCGTTAATCCTCAGTCTTCAGTCCTCAATCCCCAGTCATCAATCTTCAATCCTCAATGCTCAATCCTCAATCCTCAATCCTCAGTCCTCAATCCCCAATCCTCAATCCTCAAACCTCAATCCTCAACCGTCAGTCCTCGTCCTCAATCCTCAAACCTCAATCCTCAATCCTCAATATTCAATCATCAATACTCAATCTTCAATCCTCAATCCTCAAACCTCAATCCTCAATCCTCATTCTTCAATCCTAAATACCCAATCCTCAATTTCCAATCCTCAATCCTCAATCCTCAATTCTCAATCCTCAATCCTTAATCCTCAGACCTCAAACATCAATATTCAACCCTCAGTCCTCGTCCTCAATCCACAACCCTCAATCCTCAGTCCTCAAACCTCAATCCTCAATCCTCAATAATCAATCATTAATACTCAATCTTCAATCCTCAATCCTCAAACCTCAATCCTCAATCCTCAATCCTCAATCCTCAATACCCATTCCTCAAACCTCAATCCTCAATCCTCAGTCCTCAATCCTCAATCTTCAACCCTGAATCCTCATTCCTCAATACTCAATCCTCAATCTTCAATCCTCAATACTGAGTCTTCAATCCTCAATCCTCAATCTTCAATACTCAATCCTCAATCCTCAATCCTCAATCCTCAATCCTCAATATTGAATCCTCAATACCCACTCCTCAATCTTCAATCCTCAATCCTCAATCCTCAATCCTAATTCCTCAATGCTCATTCTTCAATCCTCAATACCCAATCCTCAATTTCAATCCTCAATCCTCAATCCTCAATTCTCAATCCTCAATCCTCAGTCCTCAGTCCTCATACCGCAATCCTCAACCCTCAGCCCTCATCCTCCATCCTCAATCCTCAATCCTCAATCCTCAATCTTCAATCCTCAATTCTGAATCTTCAATCCTCGATCCTGAATCACCAATCCACAATCCTCAATCCTCAGGCATCAATACTCAACCTTCAATACTCAATCCCCAGTCATCAATCTTCAATCCTCAATGCTCAATCCTCAATCCTCAATCCTCAGTCCTCAATCCCCAATCCTCAATCCTCAAACCTCAATCCTCAACCGTCAGTCCTCGTCCTCAGTCCTCAAACCTCAATCCTCAATCCTCAATATTCAATCATCAATCTTCAATCCTCAATCCTCAATCCTCAATCCTAATTCCTCAAACCTCATTCTTCAATCCTCAATACCCAGTCCTCAATTTCAATCCTCAATCCTCAATCCTCAATTCTCAATCCTCAATGCTCAGTCCTCAGTCCTCAAACCGCAATCCTCAACCATCAGCCCTAATCCTCCATCCTCAATCCTCAATCCTCAATCCTCAAACCTCAATCCTCAATCCTCAATAATCAATCATCAATACTCAATCTTCAATCCTCAATCCTCAAACCTCAATCCTCGATCCTCAATCCTCAATCCTCAATCCCCATTCCTCAAACCTCAATCCTCAACCCTCAGTCTTCATCCTCAATCCTCAATCTTCAATCCTCAATTCTCAATCTTCAATCCTCGATCCTGAATCACCAATCCACAATCCTCAATCCTCAGGCATCAATACTCAATCTTCAATACTCAATCCTCAATCCTCAATCCTCAATCCTCAATCCTCAATCCTCAATCCTCAACCCTCAATCCTCATTCCTCAAACCTCAAACCACAACCCTCAGTCCTCTTACTCAATTCTGAATCCTCAATCCTCAATCCTCAATCCTCAATCTTCAATCCTCAATAATCAATCTCTAATTCTAGATCCTCAATCCCCAATCTTCGATCCTTAATCCTCAATCTTCAATCCCGAATCCCCTGTACTCAATCTTCAATCCTCAATGCTCAATCCTCAATCCTCAATCCTCAGTCCTCAGTCCTCAATCTTCAATCCTCAACCATCAATCCTCATTCCTCAAACCTCAATCCTCAACCCTCAGTCCTCATCCTCAATTCTCAATTCTCAATCCTCAATCCTCAATCCTCAATCCTCAATCTTCAATCCTCAATAATCAATATCCGATCCTAGATCCTCAATCACCAATCATCAATCGTCAATCCTCAATCTTCAATCCTCAATCCCCAGTCATCAATCTTCAATCCTCAATGCTCAATCCTCAATCCTCAATCCTCAGTCATCAATCCCCAATCCTCAATCCTCAAACCTCAATCCTCAACCGTCAGTCCTCGTCCTCAATCCTCAAACCTCAATCCTCAATCCTCAATATTCAATCATCAATACTCAATCTTCAGTCCTCAATCCTCAAACATCAATCCTCAATCCTCAATCCTCAAACCCCATTCCTCAAACCTCAATCCTCAACCCTCAGTCCTCATCCTCAATTCACAATTCTCAATCCTCAATCCTCAATCCTCAATCTTCAATCCTCAATAATCAATCTCCGATTCTAGGTCCTCAATCCCCAACCTTCAATCGTTAATCCTCAATCTTCAGTCCTCAATACCCAGTCATCAATCTTCAATCCTCAATGCTCAATCCTCAATCCTCAATCCTCAGTCCTCAATCCCCAATCCTCAATCCTCAAACCTCATTCCTCAACCGTCAGGCCTCGTCCTCAATCCTCAAACCTCAATCCTCAATCCTCAATATTCAATCATCAATACTCAATCTTCAATCCTCAATCCTCAAACCTCAATCCTCAATCCTCATTCTTCAATCCTAAATACCCAATCCTCAATTTCAAATCCTCAATCCTCAATCCTCAATTCTCAATCCTCAATCTTAATTCCTCAATCCTCATTCTTCAATTCTCAATACCCAGTCCACAATTTCAATACTCAATCCTCAATCCTCAATTCTCAATCCTCAATCCTCAATAATCAATCTCTAATTCTAGATCCTCAATCCCCAATCTTCGATCCTTAATCCTCAATCTTCAATCCCGAATCCCCTGTACTCAATCTTCAATCCTCAATGCACAATCCTCAATCCTCAATCCTCAGTCCTCAGTCCTCAATCTTCAACCCTCAACCATCAATCCTCATTCCTCAAACCTCAATCCTCAACCCTCAGTCCTCATCCTCAATTCTCAATTCTCAATCCTCAATCCTCAATCCTCAATCCTCAATCTTCAATCCTCAATAATCAATATCCGATCCTAGATCCTCAATCACCAATCATCAATCGTCAATCCTCAATCTTCAATCCTCAATCCTCAAACCTCAATCCTCAATCCTCATTCTTCAATCCTAAATACCCAATCCTCAATTTCAAATCCTCAATCCTCAATCCTCAATTCTCAATCCTCAATCCTTAATCCTCAGACCTCAAACATCAATATTCAACCCTCAGTCCTCGTCCTCAATCCACAACCCTCAATCCTCAGTCCTCAATATTCAATCATCAATATTCAATCTTCAATCCTCAATCCTCAATCCTCAATCCTCAATACTCAATCCTCAATCTTCAAACCTGAATCCTCAATCCTCAATACTCAGTCCTCAATCTTCAATCCTCAATACTCAATCTTCAATCCTCAATCCTCAATCCTCAATCCTCAATCCTCAATCTTCAATCCTCAACACTAATCTTCAATCCTCAATCCACAATCCTCAATCCTCAATCCTCATTCTTCAATCCTCAATACCCAATCCTCAATCTTCAATCCTCAATCCTCAATCTTCAATCCTAATTGCTCAATCCTCATTCTTCAATCCTCAATACCCACTCCTCAATCTTCAATCCTCAATCCTCATTCCTCAATCCTAATTCCTCAATCCTCATTCTTCAATCCTCAATACCCAATCCTCAATTTCAATCCTCAATCCTCAATCTTCAATCCTCAATCCTCAAACCTCAATCCTCAATCCTCAATCCTCAATCCCCATTCCTCAAACCTCAATCCTCAACCCTCAGTCCTCATCCTCAATTCTCAATTCTCAATCCTCAATCCTCAATCCTCAATCTTCAATCCTCAATAATCAATCTCCGATTCTAGGTCCTCACTCCCCAACCTTCAATCGTTAATCCTCAATCTTCAGTCCTCAATCCCCAGTCATCAATCTTCAATCCTCAATGCTCAATCCTCAATCCTCAATCCTCAGTCCTCAATCCCCAATCCTCAATCCTCAAACCTCAATCCTCAACCGTCAGTCCTCGTCCTCAATCCTCAAACCTCAATCCTCAATGCTCAATATTCAATCATCAATACTCAATCTTCAATCCTCAATCCTCAAACCTCAATCCTCAATCCTCATTCTTCAATCCTAAATACCCAATCCTCAATTTCCAATCCTCAATCATCAATCCTCAATTCTCAATCGTCAATCCTTAATCCTCAGACCTCAAACATCAATATTCAACCCTCAGTCCTCGTCCTCAATCCACAACCCTCAATCCTCAGTCCTCAAACCTCAATCCTCAATCCTCAATAATCAATCATTAATACTCAATCTTCAATCCTCAATCCTCAAACCTCAATCCTCAATCCTCAATCCTCAATCCTCAATACCCATTCCTCAAACCTCAATCCTCAATCCTCAGTCCTCAATCCTCAATCTTCAACCCTGAATCCTCATTCCTCAATACTCAATCCTCAATCTTCAATCCTCAATACTGAGTCTTCAATCCTCAATCCTCAATCTTCAATACTCAATCTTCAATCCTCAATCCTCAATCCTCAATCCTCAATATTCAATCCTCAATACCCACTCCTCAATCTTCAATCCTCAATCCTCAATCCTCAATCCTAATTCCTCAATGCTCATTCTTCAATCCTCAATACCCAATCCTCAATTTCAATCCTCAATCCTCAATCCTCAATTCTCAATCCTCAATCCTCAGTCCTCAGTCCTCATACCGCAATCCTCAACCCTCAGCCCTCATCCTCCATCCTCAATCCTCAATCCTCAATCCTCAATCTTCAATCCTCAATTCTCAATCTTCAATCCTCGATCCTGAATCACCAATCCACAATCCTCAATCCTCAGGCATCAATACTCAATCTTCAATACTCAATCCCCAGTCATCAATCCTCAATCCTCAATGCTCAATCCTCAATCCTTAATCCTCAGTCCTCAATACCCAATCCTCAATCCTCAAACCTCAATCCTCAACCGTCAGTCCTCGTCCTCAATCCTCAAACCTCAATCCTCAATCCTCAATATTCAATCATCAATCTTCAATCCTCAATCCTCAATCCTCAATCCTAATTCCTCAATCCTCATTCTTCAATTCTCAATACCCAGTCCACAATTTCAATACTCAATCCTCAATCCTCAATTCTCAATCCTCAATCCTCAGTCCTCAGTCCTCAAACCGCAATCCTCAACCCTCAGCCCTCATCCTCCATCCTCAATCCTCAATCCTCAATCCTCAAACCTCAATCCTCAATCCTCAATAATCAATCATCAATACTCAATCTTCAATCCTCAATCCTCAAACCTCAATCCTCGATCCTCAATCCTCAATCCTCAATCCCCATTCCTCAAACCTCAATCCTCAACCCTCAGTCTTCATCCTCAATCCTCAATCTTCAATCCTCAATTCTCAATCTTCAATCCTCGATCCTGAATCACCAATCCACAATCCTCAATCCTCAGGCATCAATACTCAATCTTCAATACTCAATCCTCAATCCTCAATCCTCAATCCTCAATCCTCAATCCTCAATCCTCAACCCTCAATCCTCATTCCTCAAACCTCAATCCACAACCCTCAGTCCTCTTACTCAATTCTGAATCCTCAATCCTCAATCCTCAATCCTCAATCTTCAATCCTCAATAATCAATCTCTAATTCTAGATCCTCAATCCCCAATCTTCGATCCTTAATCCTCAATCTTCAATCCCGAATCCCCTGTACTCAATCTTCAATCCTCAATGCTCAATCCTCAATCCTCAATCCTCAGTCCTCAGTCCTCAATCTTCAATCCTCAACCATCAATCCTCATTCCTCAAACCTCAATCCTCAACCCTCAGTCCTCATCCTCAATTCTCAATTCTCAATCCTCAATCCTCAATCCTCAATCCTCAATCTTCAATCCTCAATAATCAATATCCGATCCTAGATCCTCAATCACCAATCATCAATCGTCAATCCTCAATCTTCAATCCTCAATCCCCAGTCATCAATCTTCAATCCTCAATGCTCAATCCTCAATCCTCAATCCTCAGTCATCAATCCCCAATCCTCAATCCTCAAACCTCAATCCTCAACCGTCAGTCCTCGTCCTCAATCCTCAAACCTCAATCCTCAATCCTCAATATTCAATCATCAATACTCAATCTTCAATCTTCAATCCTCAATCCTCAAACATCAATCCTCAATCCTCAATCCTCAAACCCCATTCCTCAAACCTCAATCCTCAACCCTCAGTCCTCATCCTCAATTCACAATTCTCAATCCTCAATCCTCAATCCTCAATCTTCAATCCTCAATAATCAATCTCCGATTCTAGGTCCTCAATCCCCAACCTTCAATCGTTAATCCTCAATCTTCAGTCCTCAATACCCAGTCATCAATCTTCAATCCTCAATGCTCAATCCTCAATCCTCAATCCTCAGTCCTCAATCCCCAATCCTCAATCCTCAAACCTCATTCCTCAACCGTCAGGCCTCGTCCTCAATCCTCAAACCTCAATCCTCAATCCTCAATATTCAATCATCAATACTCAATCTTCAATCCTCAATCCTCAAACCTCAATCCTCAATCCTCATTCTTCAATCCTAAATACCCAATCCTCAATTTCAAATCCTCAATCCTCAATCCTCAATTCTCAATCCTCAATCCTTAATCCTCAGACCTCAAACATCAATATTCAACCCTCAGTCCTCGTCCTCAATCCACAACCCTCAATCCTCAGTCCTCAATATTCAATCATCAATATTCAATCTTCAATCCTCAATCCTCAATCCTCAATCCTCAATACTCAATCCTCAATCTTCAAACCTGAATCCTCAATCCTCAATACTCAGTCCTCAATCTTCAATCCTCAATACTCAATCTTCAATCCTCAATCCTCAATCCTCAATCCTCAATCCTCAATCTTCAATCCTCAACACTAATCTTCAATCCTCAATCCACAATCCTCAATCCTCAATCCTCATTCTTCAATCCTCAATACCCAATCCTCAATCTTCAATCCTCAATCCTCAATCTTCAATCCTAATTGCTCAATCCTCATTCTTCAATCCTCAATACCCACTCCTCAATCTTCAATCCTCAATCCTCATTCCTCAATCCTAATTCCTCAATCCTCATTCTTCAATCCTCAATACCCAATCCTCAATTTCAATCCTCAATCCTCAATCTTCAATCCTCAATCCTCAAACCTCAATCCTCAATCCTCAATCCTCAATCCTCAATCCCCATTCCTCAAACCTCAATCCTCAACCCTCAGTCCTCATCCTCAATTCTCAATTCTCAATCCTCAATCCTCAATACTCAATCTTCAATCCTCAATAATCAATCTCCGATTCTAGGTCCTCAATCCCCAACCTTCAATCGTTAATCCTCAATCTTCAGTCCTCAATCCCCAGTCATCAATCTTCAATCCTCAATGCTCAATCCTCAATCCTCAATCCTCAGTCCTCAATCCCCAATCCTCAATCCTCAAACCTCAATCCTCAACCGTCAGTCCTCGTCCTCAATCCTCAAACCTCAATCCTCAATCCTCAATATTCAATCATCAATACTCAATCTTCAATCCTCAATCCTCAAACCTCAATCCTCAATCCCAATTCTTCAATCCTAAATACCCAATCCTCAATTTCCAATCCTCAATCCTCAATCCTCAATTCTCAATCCTCAATCCTTAATCCTCAGACCTCAAACATCAATATTCAACCCTCAGTCCTCGTCCTCAATCCACAACCCTCAATCCTCAGTCCTTCAAACCTCAATCCTCAATCCTCAATAATCAATCATTAATACTCAATCTTCAATCCTCAATCCTCGAACCTCAATCCTCAATCCTCAATCCTCAATCCTCAATACCCATTCCTCAAACCTCAATCCTCAATCCTCAGTCCTCAATCCTCAATCTTCAACCCTGAATCCTCATTCCTCAATACTCAATCCTCAATCTTCAATCCTCAATACTGAGTCTTCAATCCTCAATCCTCAATCTTCAATACTCAATCCTCAATCCTCAATCCTCAATCCTCAATCCTCAATATTCAATCCTCAATACCCACTCCTCAATCTTCAATCCTCAATCCTCAATCCTCAATCCTAATTCCTCAATGCTCATTCTTCAATCCTCAATACCCAATCCTCAATTTCAATCCTCAATCCTCAATCCTCAATTCTCAATCCTCAATCCTCAGTCCTCAGTCCTCATACCGCAATCCTCAACCCTCAGCCCTCATCCTCCATCCTCAATCCTCAATCCTCAATCCTCAATCTTCAATCCTCAATTCTCAATCTTCAATCCTCGATCCTGAATCACCAATCCACAATCCTCAATCCTCAGGCATCAATACTCAATCTTCAATACTCAATCCCCAGTCATCAATCCTCAATCCTCAATGCTCAATCCTCAATCCTCAATCCTCAGTCCTCAATCCCCAATCCTCAATCCTCAAACCTCAATCCTCAACCGTCAGTCCTCGTCCTCAATCCTCAAACCTCAATCCTCAATCCTCAATATTCAATCATCAATCTTCAATCCTCAATCCTCAATCCTCAATCCTAATTCCTCAAACCTCATTCTTCAATCCTCAATACCCAGTCCTCAATTTCAATCCTCAATCCTCAATCCTCAATTCTCAATCCTCAATGCTCAGTCCTCAGTCCTCAAACCGCAATCCTCAACCATCAGCCCTAATCCTCCATCCTCAATCCTCAATCCTCAATCCTCAAACCTCAATCCTCAATCCTCAATAATCAATCATCAATACTCAATCTTCAATCCTCAATCCTCAAACCTCAATCCTCGATCCTCAATCCTCAATCCTCAATCCCCATTCCTCAAACCTCAATCCTCAACCCTCAGTCTTCATCCTCAATTCTCAATTCTCAATCCTCAATCCTCAATCCTTAATCTTCAATCCTCAATAATCAATCTCCGATTCTAGGTCCTCAATCCCCAACCTTCAATCGTTAATCCTCAATCTTCAATCCTCAATCCCCAGTCATCAATCTTCAGTCCTGAATGCTCAATCCTCAATCCTCAATCCTCAGTCCTCAATCCCCAATCCTCAATCCTCAAACCTCAATCCTCAACCGTCAGTCCTCGTCCTGAATCCTCAAACCTCAATCCTCAATCCTCAATATTCAATCATCAGTACTCAATCTTCAATCCTCAATCCTCAAACCTCAATCCTCAATCCTCATTCCTCAACCCTAAATACACAATCATCAATCTTCAATCCTCAATCCTCATTCCTCAAACCTCAATCCTCAACCCTCAGTCCTCATACTCAATTCTCAATCCTCAATCCTCAATCCTCAATCTTCAATCGTCAATAATCAATCTCCAATCCTCAATCCTCAATCCTCGATCCTCAATCCTCAGGCATCAATACTCAATATTCAATACTCAAGCTTCAATCCTCAATCCTCAATCCTCAATCCTCAAACCTCAATCCTCAATCCTCAATATTCAATCATCAATACTCAATCTTCAATCGTCAATCCTCAATCCTCAATCCTCAATCCTCAATCCTCAATCCTCAATCCTCAATCCTCAATCCTCAATCCTCAATCCTCAATCCTCAACCCTCAATTCACAATCCTCAACCTTTAATACTCAATAATCAATCTCCAATCCTAGATCCTCAATCCTCAATCCTCAATCCTCAATAATCAATCCCCATTCTTCAATCCTCAATACTCAATCCTCAATCTTCAATCCTCAAACATCAATCCTCAATTAGCAATCCTCAATCCTCAGTCCTCAGTCGTCGAACCTCAATCCCCGACCCTTAGCACTCATCCTCAATCCTCAGTCCTCAATCCTCAATCCTCAAACCTAAATCCTCTACCGTCAGTCCTCGTCCTCAATCCTCAATCCTCAATCCTCAATCCTCAATCTTCAATCCTCAACACTCAATCTTCAATCCTCAATCCTCAATCCTCAATCCTCAATCCTCATTCTTCAATCCTCAATACCCAATCCTCAATCTTCAATCCTCAATCCTCAATCCTCAATCCTAATTCCTCAATCCTCATTCTTCAATCCTCAATACCCAATCCTCAATTTCAATCCTCAATCCTCAGTCCTCGATCCTCAATCCTCAATCGTCAATCCTCAATCCTCAATCCTCAATCCTCAATCCTCAATCCTCAATCCTCAATCCCCAATCCTCAATCCACAATCCTCAGCCTTCAATACTCAATAATCAATCTCCAATCCTAGATCCTCAATCCTCAATCCTCAATCCTCAATCCTCAATCCTCATTCTTCAATCCTCAATACCTAATCCTCAATCTTCAATCCTCAAACATCAATCCTCAATTCTCAATCCTCAATCCTCAGTCCTCAGTCGTCAATCCTCAATCCCCGAGCATTAGCACTCATCCTCAATCCTCAGTCTTCAATCCTCAATCCTCAAACCTAAATCCTCTACCGTCAGTCCTCGTCCTCAATCCTCAAACCTCAATCCTCAATCCTCAATATTCAATCATCAATACTCAATCTTCAATCCTGAATCCTCAATCCTCAGTCCTCAATCCTCAATCCTCAATCATCAATATTCAATCATCAATACTCAATCTTCAATCCTCAATCTTCAATCCTCAATACTCAATCTTCAATCCTCAATCCTCAATCCTCAATCCTCAATCCTCAATCCTCAGGCATCAATACTCAATCTACAGTATTCAATCCTCAATCCTTAATCCTCAATACACAATCCACAGCCTTCAATACTCAATACTCAATCTTCAATTCTCAATCCTGAATCCTCAATCCTCAATCCTCAATCCTCAATCCTCAATATTCAATCCTCAATACTCAATCTTCAATCATCAATCCTCAACCCTCAATTCTCAGTCGTCAATCCTCAGTCATCAATCCTCAATCTTCAATCCTCAATACTCAATCCTCAATCCTCAATACTCAATCTACAATCCTCAATCCTCAATCCTCAATCCTCAATCCTCAATCCTCATCCTTCAATCCTCAATAATCAATATCCGATCCTAGATCCTCAATCCCCAATCATCAATCGTCAATCCTCAATCTTCAATCCTCAATCCCCAGTCATCAATCTTCAATCCTCAATGCTCAATCCTCAACCCTCAATCCTCAGTCATCAATGCCCAATCCTCAATCCTCAAACCTCAATCCTCAACCGTCAGTCCTCGTCCTCAATCCTCAAACCTCAATCCTCAATCCTCAATATTCAATCATCAATACTCAACCTTCAATCCTCAATCCTCAAACCTCAATCCTTAATCCTCAATCCTCAGTCCTCGATCCTCAATCCTCAATCGTCAATCCTCAATCCTCAATCCTCAATCCTCAATCCTCAATCCTCAATCCTCAATCCCCAATCCTCAATCCACAATCCTCAACCTTCAATACTCAATAATCAATCTCCAATCCTAGATCCTCAATCCTCAATCCTCAATCCTCAATCCTCAATCCTCATTCTTCAATCCTCAATACCTAATCCTCAATCTTCAATCCTCAAACATCAATCCTCAATTCCCAATCCTCAATCCTCAGTCCTCAGTCGTCAATCCTCAATCCCCGAGCCTTAGCACTCATCCTCAATCCTCAGTCTTCAATCCTCAATCCTCAAACCTAAATCCTCTACCGTCAGTCCTCGTCCTCAATCCTCAAACCTCAATCCTCAATCCTCAATATTCAATCATCAATACTCAATCTTCAATCCTGAATCCTCAATCCTCAGTCCTCAATCCTCAATCCTCAATCATCAATATTCAATCCTCAATCCTCAATCCTCAGGCATCAATACTCAATCTACAGTATTCAATCCTCAATCCTTAATCCTCAATCCACAATCCACAGCCTTCAATACTCAATACTCAATCTTCAATTCTCAATCCTGAATCCTCAATCCTCAATCCTCAATCCTCAATCCTCAATATTCAATCCTCAATACTCAATCTTCAATCATCAATCCTCAACCCTCAATTCTCAGTCGTCAATCCTCAGTCATCAATCCTCAATCTTCAATCCTCAATACTCAATCCTCAATCCTCAATACTCAATCTACAATCCTCAATCCTCAATCCTCAATCCTCAATCCTCAATCCTCATCCTTCAATCTGCAATACCCAATCCTCAATCTTCAATCCTCAATCCTCAGTCCTCAATCCTCAATCCTCAATCCTCATTCTTCAATCCTCAATACCCAGTCCTCAATCTTCAATCCTCAATCCTCAATCCTCAATTCTCAATCGTCAATCCTCAATCCCCAGACCTCAAACATCCATACTCAACCCTCAGTCCTCGTCCTCAATCCACAACCCTCAATCCTCAATCCTCAATTTTCAATCATCAATATTCAATCTTCAGTCCTCAATCCTCAATCCTCAATCCTCAATCCTCAATCCTCAATCCTCAATGTACAATCCGCAATACCCAATCCTAAATCTTCAATCCTCAATCCTCAATCCTCAATCCTCAATTCTCAATACTCAGTCCTCAATTCTCAGTCCTCAAACCTCAATCCTGAATCCACAATCCTGAATCCTCAATCTTCAGACCTCAGTCCTCAACAATCACTCGTCAATTCTCAGTCCTCAATAGAATATCATCAATTCACAAATTTCAATACTCAATACTCAATCTGCAATCTTCAAATCTCTATCCACAAACACCAATCCTCATCACTCAACCCTCAACACTCAGTCCCCAATCCTCAATCTTCAATCGTCAATCCTCAATCCTCAATTCTCAATCCTCAATCCTCAGTCCTCAGACCTGAAACCTCAATCCTCAACTCTCAGCCCTCAACCTCAATCCTCAATCCTCAATCCTCAATCTTCAATCCTCAACCCTCAATCCTCAATCTTCAATCCTCAATCCCCAATCCTCAATCCTAATTCCTCAATCCTCATTCTCCAATCATCAATACCCAATCCACAATTTCAATCCTCAATCCTCAATCCTCAATTCTCAATCCTCAGTCCTCAGTCCTCAGTCCTCAAATCGCAATCCTCAATCCTCAGTCCTCATCCTCCATCCTCAATCCTCAATCCTCAATCCTCAATCCTCATTCCTCAAACCTCAATCCACAACCCTCAGTCCACTTACTCAATTCTGAATTCTCAATCCTCAATCCTCAATCCTCAATCTTCAATCCTCAATAATCAATCTCTAATTCTAGATCCTCAAACCCCAATCTTCGATCCTTAATCCTCAATCTTCAATCCCGGATCCCCTGTACTCAATCTTCAATCCTCAATGCTCAATCCTCAATCCTCAATCCTCAATCCTCAATCCTCAGTCCTCAGTCCTCAATCCTCAATCTTCAATCGTCAATAATCAATCTCCAATCCTCAATCCTCAATCCTCGATCCTCAATCCTCAGGCATCAATACTCAATATTCAATACTCAAGCTTCAATCCTCAATCCTCAATCCTCAATCCTCAAACCTCAATCCTCAATCCTCAATATTCAATCATCAATACTCAATCTTCAATCGTCAATCCTCAATCCTCAATCCTCAATCCTCAATCCTCAATCCTCAATCCTCAATCCTCAATCCTCAATCCTCAATCCTCAATCCTCAATCCTCAACCCTCAATTCACAATCCTCAACCTTTAATACTCAATAATCAATCTCCAATCCTAGATCCTCAATCCTCAATCCTCAATCCTTAATAATCAATCCTCATACTTCAATCCTCAATACTCAATCCTCAATCTTCAATCCTCAAACATCAATCCTCAATTAGCAATCCTCAATCCTCAGTCCTCAGTCGTCGAACCTCAATCCCCGACCCTTAGCACTCATCCTCAATCCTCAGTCCTCAATCCTCAATCCTCAAACCTAAATCCTCTACCGTCAGTCCTCGTCCTCAATCCTCAATCCTCAATCCTCAATCCTCAATCTTCAATCCTCAACACTCAATCTTCAATCCTCAATCCTCAATCCTCAATCCTCAATCCTCATTCTTCAATCCTCAATACCCAATCCTCAATCTTCAATCCTCAATCCTCAATCCTCAATCCTAATTCCTCAATCCTCATTCTTCAATCCTTAATACCCAATCCTCAATTTCAATCCTCAATCCTCAGTCCTCGATCCTCAATCCTCAATCGTCAATCCTCAATCCTCAATCCTCAATCCTCAAACATCCATACTCAACCCTCAGTCCTCGTCCTCAATCCACAACCCTCAATCCTCAATCCTCAATCATCAATCATCAATATTCAATCTTCAGTCCTCAATCCTCAATCCTCAATCCTCAATCCTCAATCCTCAATCCTCAATCCTCAATGTACAATCCGCAATACCCAATCCTAAATCTTCAATCCTCAATCCTCAATCCTCAATCCTCAATTCTCAATACTCAGTCCTCAATTCTCAGTCCTCAAACCTCAATCCTGAATCCACAATCCTGAATCCTCAATCTTCAGACCTCAGTCCTCAACAATCATTCGTCAATTCTCAGTCCTCAATAGAATATCATCAATTCACAAATTTCAATACTCAATACTCAATCTGCAATCTTCAAATCTCTATCCACAAACACCAATTCTCATCACTCAACCCTCAACACTCAGTCCCCAATCCTCAATCTTCAATCGTCAATCCTCAATCCTCAATTCTCAATCCTCAATCCTCTGTCCTCAGACCTGAAACCTCAATCCTCAACTCTCAGCCCTCAACCTCAATCCTCAATCCTCAGTCCTCAATCTTCAATCCTCAACCCTCAATCCTCAATCTTCAATCCTCAATCCCCAATCCTCAATCCTAATTCCTCAATCCTCATTCTCCAATCATCAATACCCAATCCACAATCTTCAATCCTCAATCCTCAATCCTCAATCCTAATTCCTCAATCCTCATTCTTCAATCCTCAATACCCAATCCTCAATTTCAATCCTCAATCCTCAGTCCTCGATCCTCAATCCTCAATCGTCAATCCTCAATCCTCAATCCTCAATCCTCAATCCTCAATCCTCAATCCTCAATCCCCAATCCTCAATCCACAATCCTCAACCTTCAATACTCAATAATCAATCTCCAATCCTAGATCCTCAATCCTCAATCCTCAATCCTCATTCTTCAATCCTCAATACCTAATCCTCAATCTTCAATCCTCAAACATCAATCCTCAATTCTCAATCCTCAATCCTCAGTCCTCAGTCGTCAATCCTCAATCCCCGAGCCTTAGCACTCATCCTCAATCCTCAGTCTTCAATCCTCAATCCTCAAACCTAAATCCTCTACCGTCAGTCCTCGTCCTCAATCCTCAAACCTCAATCCTCAATCCTCAATATTCAATCATCAATACTCAATCTTCAATCCTGAATCCTCAATCCTCAGTCCTCAATCCTCAATCCTCAATCATCAATATTCAATCATCAATACTCAATCTTCAATCCTCAATCTTCAATCCTCAATACTCAATCTTCAATCCTCAATCCTCAATCCTCAATCCTCAATCCTCAATCCTCAGGCATCAATACTCAATCTACAGTATTCAATCCTCAATCCTTAATCCCCAATCCACAATCCACAGCCTTCAATACTCAATACTCAATCTTCAATTCTCAATCCTGAATCCTCAATCCTCAATCCTCAATCCTCAATCCTCAATATTCAATCCTCAATACTCAATCTTCAATCATCAATCCTCAACCCTCAATTCTCAGTCGTCAATCCTCAGTCATCAATCCTCAATCTTCAATCCTCAATACTCAATCCTCAATCCTCAATACTCAATCTACAATCCTCAATCCTCAATCCTCAATCCTCAATCCTCAATCCTCATCCTTCAATCTGCAATACCCAATCCTCAATCTTCAATCCTCAATCCTCAGTCCTCAATCCTCAATCCTCAATCCTCATTCTTCAATCCTCAATACCCAGTCCTCAATCTTCAATCCTCAATCCTCAATCCTCAATTCTCAATCGTCAATCCTCAATCCCCAGACCTCAAACATCCATACTCAACCCTCAGTCCTCGTCCTCAATCCACAACCCTCAATCCTCAATCCTCAATCTTCAATCATCAATATTCAATCTTCAGTCCTCAATCCTCAATCCTCAATCCTCAATCCTCAATACTCAATCCTCAATGTACAATCCGCAATACCCAATCCTAAATCTTCAATCCTCAATCCTCAATCCTCAATCCTCAATTCTCAATACTCAGTCCTCAATTCTCAGTCCTCAAACCTCAATCCTGAATCCACAATCCTGAATCCTCAATCTTCAGACCTCAGTCCTCAACAATCATTCGTCAATTCTCAGTCCTCAATAGAATATCATCAATTCACAAATTTCAATACTCAATACTCAATCTGCAATCTTCAAATCTCTATCCACAAACACCAATTCTCATCACTCAACCCTCAACACTCAGTCCCCAATCCTCAATCTTCAATCGTCAATCCTCAATCCTCAATTCTCAATCCTCAATCCTCAGTCCTCAGACCTGAAACCTCAATCCTCAACTCTCAGCCCTCAACCTCAATCCTCAATCCTCAATCCTCAATCTTCAATCCTCAACCCTCAATCCTCAATCTTCAATCCTCAATCCCCAATCCTCAATCCTAATTCCTCAATCCTCATTCTCCAATCATCAATACCCAATCCACAATTTCAATCCTCAATCCTCAATCCTCAATTCTCAATCCTCAGTCCTCAGTCCTCAGTCCTCAAATCGCAATCCTCAATCCTCAGTCCTCATCCTCCATCCTCAATCCTCAATCCTCAATCCTCAATCCTCATTCCTCAAACCTCAATCCACAACCCTCAGTCCACTTACTCAATTCTGAATTCTCAATCCTCAATCCTCAATCCTCAATCTTCAATCCTCAATAATCAATCTCTAATTCTAGATCCTCAAACCCCAATCTTCGATCCTTAATCCTCAATCTTCAATCCCGGATCCCCTGTACTCAATCTTCAATCCTCAATGCTCAATCCTCAATCCTCAATCCTCAATCCTCAATCCTCAGTCCTCAGTCCTCAATCTTCAATCCTCAACCATCAATCCTCATTCCTCAAACCTCAATCCTCAACCCTCAGTCCTCATCCTCAATTCTCAATTCTCAATTCTCAATCCTCAATCCTCAATCCTCAATCTTCAATCCTCAATAATCAATCTCCGATTCTAGGTCCTCAATCCCCAACCTTCAATCGTTAATCCTCAATCTTCAGTCCTCAATCCCCAGTCATCAATCTTCAAACCTCAACCCTCAATCCTCATTCTTCAACCCTAAATACCCAATCCTCAATCTTCTTTCCTCAATCCTCATTCCTCAAACCTCAATCCTCAACCCTCAGTCCTCATACTCAATTCTCAATCCTCAATCCTCAATCCTCAATCTTCAATCGTCAATAATCAATCTCCAATCCTCAATCCTCAATCCTCGATCCTCAATCCTCAGGCATCAATACTCAATATTCAATACTCAAGCTTCAATCCTCAATCCTCAATCCTCAATCCTCAATCCTCAATCCTCATTCTTCAATCCTCAATACCCAATCCTCAATCTTCAATCCTCAATCCTCAATCCTCAATCCTCAATCCTCAATCCTCAACCCTCAATTCACAATCCTCAACCTTTAATACTCAATAATCAATCTCCAATCCTAGATCCTCAATCCTCAATCCTCAATCCTTAATAATCAATCCTCATACTTCAATCCTCAATACTCAATCCTCAATCTTCAATCCTCAAACATCAATCCTCAATTAGCAATCCTCAATCCTCAGTCCTCAGTCGTCGAACCTCAATCCCCGACCCTTAGCACTCATCCTCAATCCTCAGTCCTCAATCCTCAATCCTCAAACCTAAATCCTCTACCGTCAGTCCTCGTCCTCAATCCTCAATCCTCAATCCTCAATCCTCAATCTTCAATCCTCAACACTCAATCTTCAATCCTCAATCCTCAATCCTCAATCCTCAATCCTCATTCTTCAATCCTCAATACCCAATCCTCAATCTTCAATCCTCAATCCTCAATCCTCAATCCTAATTCCTCAATCCTCATTCTTCAATCCTCAATACCCAATCCTCAATTTCAATCCTCAATCCTCAGTCCTCGATCCTCAATCCTCAATCGTCAATCCTCAATCCTCAATCCTCAATCCTCAATCCTCAATCCTCAATCCTCAATCCCCAATCCTCAATCCACAATCCTCAACCTTCAATACTCAATAATCAATCTCCAATCCTAGATCCTCAATCCTCAATCCTCAATCCTCAATCCTCAATCCTCATTCTTCAATCCTCAATACCTAATCCTCAATCTTCAATCCTCAAACATCAATCCTCAATTCTCAATCCTCAATCCTCAGTCCTCAGTCGTCAATCCTCAATCCCCGAACCTTAGCACTCATCCTCAATCCTCAGTCTTCAATCCTCAATCCTCAAACCTAAATCCTCTACCGTCAGTCCTCGTCCTCAATCCTCAAACCTCAATCCTCAATCCTCAATATTCAATCATCAATACTCAATCTTCAATCCTGAATCCTCAATCCTCAATCCTCAATCCTCAATCCTCAATCATCAATATTCAATCATCAATACTCAATCTTCAATCCTCAATCTTCAATCCTCAATACTCAATCTTCAATCCTCAATCCTCAATCCTCAATCCTCAATCCTCAATCCTCAGGCATCAATACTCAATCTACAGTATTCAATCCTCAATCCTTAATCCTCAATCCACAATCCACAGCCTTCAATACTCAATACTCAATCTTCAATTCTCAATCCTGAATCCTCAATCCTCAATCCTCAATCCTCAATCCTCAATATTCAATCCTCAATACTCAATCTTCAATCATCAATCCTCAACCCTCAATTCTCAGTCGTCAATCCTCAGTCATCAATCCTCAATCTTCAATCCTCAATACTCAATCCTCAATCCTCAATACTCAATCTACAATCCTCAATCCTCAATCCTCAATCCTCAATCCTCAATCCTCATCCTTCAATCTGCAATACCCAATCCTCAATCTTCAATCCTCAATCCTCAGTCCTCAATCCTCAATCCTCAATCCTCATTCTTCAATCCTCAATACCCAGTCCTCAATCTTCAATCCTCAATCCTCAATCCTCAATTCTCAATCGTCAATCCTCAATCCCCAGACCTCAAACATCCATACTCAACCTTCAGTCCTCGTCCTCAATCCACAACCCTCAATCCTCAATCCTCAATCATCAATCATCAATATTCAATCTTCAGTCCTCAATCCTCAATCCTCAATCCTCAATCCTCAATCCTCAATCCTCAATGTACAATCCGCAATACCCAATCCTAAATCTTCAATCCTCAATCCTCAATCCTCAATCCTCAATTCTCAATACTCAGTCCTCAATTCTCAGTCCTCAAACCTCAATCCTGAATCCAATCCTGAATCCTCAATCTTCAGACCTCAGTCCTCAACAATCATTCGTCAATTCTCAGTCCTCAATAGAATATCATCAATTCACAAATTTCAATACTCAATACTCAATCTGCAATCTTCAAATCTCTATCCACAAACACCAATTCTCATCACTCAACCCTCAACACTCAGTCCCCAATCCTCAATCTTCAATCGTCAATCCTCAATCCTCAATTCTCAATCCTCAATCCTCTGTCCTCAGACCTGAAACCTCATCCTCAACTCTCAGCCTCAACCTCAATCCTCAATCCTCAATCCTGAATCTTCAATCCTCAACCCTCAATCCTCAATCTTCAATCCTCAATCCCCAATCCTCAATCCTAATTCCTCAATCCTCATTCTCCAATCATCAATACCCAATCCACAATTTCAATCCTCAATCCTCAATCCTCAATTCTCAATCCTCAGTCCTCAGTCCTCAGTCCTCAAATCGCAATCCTCAATCCTCAGTCCTCATCCTCCATCCTCAATCCTCAATCCTCAATCCTCAATCCTCATTCCTCAAACCTCAATCCACAACCCTCAGTCCACTTACTCAATTCTGAATTCTCATTCCTCAATCCTCAATCCTCAATCTCAATCCTCAATAATCAATCTCTAATTCTAGATCCTCAAACCCCAATCTTCGATCCTTAATCCTCAATCTTCAATCCGGATCCCCTGTACTCAATCTTCAATCCTCAATGCTCAATCCTCAATCCTCAATCCTCAATCCTCAATCCTCAGTCCTCAGTCCTCAATCCTCAATCTTCAATCGTCAATAATCAATCTCCAATCCTCAATCCTCAATCCTCGATCCTCAATCCTCAGGCATCAATACTCAATATTCAATACTCAAGCTTCAATCCTCAATCCTCAATCCTCAATCCTCAAACCTCAATCCTCAATCCTCAATATTCAATCATCAATACTCAATCTTCAATCGTCAATCCTCAATCCTCAATCCTCAATCCTCAATCCTCAATCCTCAATCCTCAATCCTCAATCCTCAATCCTCAATCCTCAATCCTCAATCCTCAACCCTCAATTCACATCCTCAACCTTTAATACTCAATAATCAATCTCCCAATCCTAGATCCTCAATCCTCAATCCTCAATCCTTAATAATCAATCCTCATACTTCAATCCTCAATACTCAATCCTCATTCTTCAATCCTCAAACCATCAATCCTCAATTAGCAATCCTCAATCCTCAGTCCTCAGTCGTCGAACCTCAATCCCCGACCCTTAGCACTCATCCTCAATCCTCAGTCCTCAATCCTCAATCTCAAACCTAAATCCTCTACCGTCAGTCCTCGTCCTCAATCCTCAATCCTCAATCCTCAATCCTCAATCTTCAATCCTCAACACTCAATCTTCAATCCTCAATCCTCAATCCTCAATCCTCAATCCTCATTCTTCAATCCTCAATACCCAATCCTCAATCTTCAATCCTCAATCCTCAATCCTCAATCCTAATTCCTCAATCCTCATTCTTCAATCCTCAATACCCAATCCTCAATTTCAATCCTCAATCCTCAGTCCTCGATCCTCAATCCTCAATCGTCAATCCTCAATCCTCAATCCTCAATCCTCAAACATCCATACTCAACCCTCAGTCCTCGTCCTCATCCACAACGCTCAATCCTCAATCCTCAATCATCAATCATCAATATTCAATCTTCAGTCCTCAATCCTCAATCCTCAATCCTCAATCCTCAATCCTCAATCCTCAATCCTCAATGTACAATCCGCAATACCCAATCCTAAATCTTCAATCCTCAATCCTCAATCCTCAATCCTCAATTCTCAATACTCAGTCCTCAATTCTCAAGTCCTCAAACCTCAATCCTGAATCCACAATCCTGAATCCTCAATCTTCAGACCTCAGTCCTCAACAATCATTCGTCAATTCTCAGTCCTCAATAGAATATCATCAATCACAAATTTCAATACTCAATACTCAATCTGCAATCTTCAAATCTCTATCACAAACACCAATTCTCATCACTCAACCCTCAACCACTCAGTCCCCAATCCTCAATCTTCAATCGTCAATCCTCAATCCTCAATTCTCAATCCTCAATCCTCTGTCCTCAGACCTGAAACCTCAATCCTCAACTCTCAGCCCTCAACCTCAATCCTCAATCCTCAGTCCTCAATCTTCAATCCTCAACCCTCAATCCTCAATCTTCAATCCTCAATCCCCAATCCTCAATCCTATTTCCTCAATCCTCATTCTCCAATCATCAATACCCAATCCACAATCTTCAATCCTCAATCCTCAATCCTCAATCCTAATTCCTCAATCCTCATTCTTCAATCCTCAATACCCAATCCTCAATTTCAATCCTCAATCCTCAGTCTCGATCCTCAATCCTCAATCGTCAATCCTCAATCCTCAATCCTCAATCCTCAATCCTCAATCCTCAATCCTCAATCCCCAATCCTCAATCCACAATCCTCAACCTTCAATACTCAATAATCAATCTCCAATCCTAGATCCTCAATCCTCAATCCTCAATCCTCATTCTTCAATCCTCAATACCCTAATCCCCTCAATCTTCAATCCTCAAACATCAATCCTCAATTCTCAATCCTCAATCCAGTCCTCAGTCGTCAATCCTCAATCCCCGAGCCTTAGCACTCATCCTCAATCCTCAGTCTTCAATCCTCAATCCTCAAACCTAAATCCTCTACCGTCAGTCCTCGTCCTCAATCCTCAAACCTCAATCCTCAATCCTCAATATTCAATCATCAATACTCAATCTTCAATCCTGAATCCTCAATCCTCAGTCCTCAATCCTCAATCCTCAATCATCAATATTCAATCATCAATACTCAATCTTCAATCCTCAATCTTCAATCCTCAATACTCAATCTTCAATCCTCAATCCTCAATCCTCAATCCTCAATCCTCAATCCTCAGGCATCAATACTCAATCTACAGTATTCAATCCTCAATCCTTAATCCCCAATCCACAATCCACAGCCTTCAATACTCAATACTCAATCTTCAATTCTCAATCCTGAATCCTCAATCCTCAATCCTCAATCCTCAATCCTCAATATTCAATCCTCAATACTCAATCTTCAATCATCAATCCTCAACCCTCAATTCTCAGTCGTCAATCCTCAGTCATCAATCCTCAATCTTCAATCCTCAATACTCAATCCTCAATCCTCAATACTCAATCTACAATCCTCAATCCTCAATCCTCAATCCTCAATCCTCAATCCTCATCCTTCAATCTGCAATACCCAATCCTCAATCTTCAATCCTCAATCCTCAGTCCTCAATCCTCAATCCTCAATCCTCATTCTTCAATCCTCAATACCCAGTCCTCAATCTTCAATCCTCAATCCTCAATCCTCAATTCTCAATCGTCAATCCTCAATCCCCAGACCTCAAACATCCATACTCAACCCTCAGTCCTCGTCCTCAATCCACAACCCTCAATCCTCAATCCTCAATCTTCAATCATCAATATTCAATCTTCAGTCCTCAATCCTCAATCCTCAATCCTCAATCCTCAATACTCAATCCTCAATGTACAATCCGCAATACCCAATCCTAAATCTTCAATCCTCAATCCTCAATCCTCAATCCTCAATTCTCAATACTCAGTCCTCAATTCTCAGTCCTCAAACCTCAATCCTGAATCCACAATCCTGAATCCTCAATCTTCAGACCTCAGTCCTCAACAATCATTCGTCAATTCTCAGTCCTCAATAGAATATCATCAATTCACAAATTTCAATACTCAATACTCAATCTGCAATCTTCAAATCTCTATCCACAAACACCAATTCTCATCACTCAACCCTCAACACTCAGTCCCCAATCCTCAATCTTCAATCGTCAATCCTCAATCCTCAATTCTCAATCCTCAATCCTCAGTCCTCAGACCTGAAACCTCAATCCTCAACTCTCAGCCCTCAACCTCAATCCTCAATCCTCAATCCTCAATCTTCAATCCTCAACCCTCAATCCTCAATCTTCAATCCTCAATCCCCAATCCTCAATCCTAATTCCTCAATCCTCATTCTCCAATCATCAATACCCAATCCACAATTTCAATCCTCAATCCTCAATCCTCAATTCTCAATCCTCAGTCCTCAGTCCTCAGTCCTCAAATCGCAATCCTCAATCCTCAGTCCTCATCCTCCATCCTCAATCCTCAATCCTCAATCCTCAATCCTCATTCCTCAAACCTCAATCCACAACCCTCAGTCCACTTACTCAATTCTGAATTCTCAATCCTCAATCCTCAATCCTCAATCTTCAATCCTCAATAATCAATCTCTAATTCTAGATCCTCAAACCCCAATCTTCGATCCTTAATCCTCAATCTTCAATCCCGGATCCCCTGTACTCAATCTTCAATCCTCAATGCTCAATCCTCAATCCTCAATCCTCAATCCTCAATCCTCAGTCCTCAGTCCTCAATCTTCAATCCTCAACCATCAATCCTCATTCCTCAAACCTCAATCCTCAACCCTCAGTCCTCATCCTCAATTCTCAATTCTCAATTCTCAATCCTCAATCCTCAATCCTCAATCTTCAATCCTCAATAATCAATCTCCGATTCTAGGTCCTCAATCCCCAACCTTCAATCGTTAATCCTCAATCTTCAGTCCTCAATCCCCAGTCATCAATCTTCAAACCTCAACCCTCAATCCTCATTCTTCAACCCTAAATACCCAATCCTCAATCTTCTTTCCTCAATCCTCATTCCTCAAACCTCAATCCTCAACCCTCAGTCCTCATACTCAATTCTCAATCCTCAATCCTCAATCCTCAATCTTCAATCGTCAATAATCAATCTCCAATCCTCAATCCTCAATCCTCGATCCTCAATCCTCAGGCATCAATACTCAATATTCAATACTCAAGCTTCAATCCTCAATCCTCAATCCTCAATCCTCAATCCTCAATCCTCATTCTTCAATCCTCAATACCCAATCCTCAATCTTCAATCCTCAATCCTCAATCCTCAATCCTCAATCCTCAATCCTCAACCCTCAATTCACAATCCTCAACCTTTAATACTCAATAATCAATCTCCAATCCTAGATCCTCAATCCTCAATCCTCAATCCTTAATAATCAATCCTCATACTTCAATCCTCAATACTCAATCCTCAATCTTCAATCCTCAAACATCAATCCTCAATTAGCAATCCTCAATCCTCAGTCCTCAGTCGTCGAACCTCAATCCCCGACCCTTAGCACTCATCCTCAATCCTCAGTCCTCAATCCTCAATCCTCAAACCTAAATCCTCTACCGTCAGTCCTCGTCCTCAATCCTCAATCCTCAATCCTCAATCCTCAATCTTCAATCCTCAACACTCAATCTTCAATCCTCAATCCTCAATCCTCAATCCTCAATCCTCATTCTTCAATCCTCAATACCCAATCCTCAATCTTCAATCCTCAATCCTCAATCCTCAATCCTAATTCCTCAATCCTCATTCTTCAATCCTCAATACCCAATCCTCAATTTCAATCCTCAATCCTCAGTCCTCGATCCTCAATCCTCAATCGTCAATCCTCAATCCTCAATCCTCAATCCTCAATCCTCAATCCTCAATCCTCAATCCCCAATCCTCAATCCACAATCCTCAACCTTCAATACTCAATAATCAATCTCCAATCCTAGATCCTCAATCCTCAATCCTCAATCCTCAATCCTCAATCCTCATTCTTCAATCCTCAATACCTAATCCTCAATCTTCAATCCTCAAACATCAATCCTCAATTCTCAATCCTCAATCCTCAGTCCTCAGTCGTCAATCCTCAATCCCCGAACCTTAGCACTCATCCTCAATCCTCAGTCTTCAATCCTCAATCCTCAAACCTAAATCCTCTACCGTCAGTCCTCGTCCTCAATCCTCAAACCTCAATCCTCAATCCTCAATATTCAATCATCAATACTCAATCTTCAATCCTGAATCCTCAATCCTCAATCCTCAATCCTCAATCCTCAATCATCAATATTCAATCATCAATACTCAATCTTCAATCCTCAATCTTCAATCCTCAATACTCAATCTTCAATCCTCAATCCTCAATCCTCAATCCTCAATCCTCAATCCTCAGGCATCAATACTCAATCTACAGTATTCAATCCTCAATCCTTAATCCTCAATCCACAATCCACAGCCTTCAATACTCAATACTCAATCTTCAATTCTCAATCCTGAATCCTCAATCCTCAATCCTCAATCCTCAATCCTCAATATTCAATCCTCAATACTCAATCTTCAATCATCAATCCTCAACCCTCAATTCTCAGTCGTCAATCCTCAGTCATCAATCCTCAATCTTCAATCCTCAATACTCAATCCTCAATCCTCAATACTCAATCTACAATCCTCAATCCTCAATCCTCAATCCTCAATCCTCAATCCTCATCCTTCAATCTGCAATACCCAATCCTCAATCTTCAATCCTCAATCCTCAGTCCTCAATCCTCAATCCTCAATCCTCATTCTTCAATCCTCAATACCCAGTCCTCAATCTTCAATCCTCAATCCTCAATCCTCAATTCTCAATCGTCAATCCTCAATCCCCAGACCTCAAACATCCATACTCAACCTTCAGTCCTCGTCCTCAATCCACAACCCTCAATCCTCAATCCTCAATCATCAATCATCAATATTCAATCTTCAGTCCTCAATCCTCAATCCTCAATCCTCAATCCTCAATCCTCAATCCTCAATGTACAATCCGCAATACCCAATCCTAAATCTTCAATCCTCAATCCTCAATCCTCAATCCTCAATTCTCAATACTCAGTCCTCAATTCTCAGTCCTCAAACCTCAATCCTGAATCCACAATCCTGAATCCTCAATCTTCAGACCTCAGTCCTCAACAATCATTCGTCAATTCTCAGTCCTCAATAGAATATCATCAATTCACAAATTTCAATACTCAATACTCAATCTGCAATCTTCAAATCTCTATCCACAAACACCAATTCTCATCACTCAACCCTCAACACTCAGTCCCCAATCCTCAATCTTCAATCGTCAATCCTCAATCCTCAATTCTCAATCCTCAATCCTCTGTCCTCAGACCTGAAACCTCAATCCTCAACTCTCAGCCCTCAACCTCAATCCTCAATCCTCAATCCTCAATCTTCAATCCTCAACCCTCAATCCTCAATCTTCAATCCTCAATCCCCAATCCTCAATCCTAATTCCTCAATCCTCATTCTCCAATCATCAATACCCAATCCACAATCTTCAATCCTCAATCCTCAATCCTCAATCCTAATTCCTCAATCCTCATTCTTCAATCCTCAATACCCAATCCTCAATTTCAATCCTCAATCCTCAGTCCTCGATCCTCAATCCTCAATCGTCAATCCTCAATCCTCAATCCTCAATCCTCAATCCTCAATCCTCAATCCTCAATCCCCAATCCTCAATCCACAATCCTCAACCTTCAATACTCAATAATCAATCTCCAATCCTAGATCCTCAATCCTCAATCCTCAATCCTCAATCCTCAATCCTCATTCTTCAATCCTCAATACCTAATCCTCAATCTTCAATCCTCAAACATCAATCCTCAATTCTCAATCCTCAATCCTCAGTCCTCAGTCGTCAATCCTCAATCCCCGAACCTTAGCACTCATCCTCAATCCTCAGTCTTCAATCCTCAATCCTCAAACCTAAATCCTCTACCGTCAGTCCTCGTCCTCAATCCTCAAACCTCAATCCTCAATCCTCAATATTCAATCATCAATACTCAATCTTCAATCCTGAATCCTCAATCCTCAATCCTCAATCCTCAATCCTCAATCATCAATATTCAATCATCAATACTCAATCTTCAATCCTCAATCTTCAATCCTCAATACTCAATCTTCAATCCTCAATCCTCAATCCTCAATCCTCAATCCTCAATCCTCAGGCATCAATACTCAATCTACAGTATTCAATCCTCAATCCTTAATCCTCAATCCACAATCCACAGCCTTCAATACTCAATACTCAATCTTCAATTCTCAATCCTGAATCCTCAATCCTCAATCCTCAATCCTCAATCCTCAATATTCAATCCTCAATACTCAATCTTCAATCATCAATCCACAACCCTCAATTCTCAGTCGTCAATCCTCAGTCATCAATCCTCAATCTTCAATCCTCAATACTCAATCCTCAATTCTCAATACTCAATCTACAATCCTCAATCCTCAATCCTCAATCCTCAATCCTCAATCCTCATCCTTCAATCTGCAATACCCAATCCTCAATCTTCAATCCTCAATCCTCAGTCCTCAATCCTCAATCCTCATTCCTCATTCTTCAATCCTCAATACCCAGTCCTCAATCTTCAATCCTCAATCCTCAATCCTCAATTCTCAATCGTCAATCCTCAATCCCCAGACCTCAAACATCCATACTCAACCCTCAGTCCTCGTCCTCAATCCACAACCCTCAATCCTCAATCCTCAATCTTCAATCATCAATATTCAATCTTCAGTCCTCAATCCTCAATCCTCAATCCTCAATCCTCAATCCTCAATCCTCAATGTACAATCCGCAATACCCAATCCTAAATCTTCAATCCTCAATCCTCAATCCTCAATCCTCAATTCTCAATACTCAGTCCTCAATTCTCAGTCCTCAAACCTCAATCCTGAATCCACAATCCTGAATCCTCAATCTTCAGACCTCAGTCCTCAACAATCATTCGTCAATTCTCAGTCCTCAATAGAATATCCTCAATTCACAGTTTTCAATACTCAATCCCCATTCTTCACTCTTCAAATCTCAATCCACAAATATCAATTCTCATCACTAAACCATCAACACTCAGTCCTCAATCTTCAATCCTCAATCCTCAATCCTCAACCTTCAATCCTCAATAATGAATCTTCAATCATCAATCCTCAATCCTCAATTCTCAATCCTCAATCCTGAATATTCAATCCTCAGTCCCCAATCCTCAATCCTCAATCTTCAATCGTCAATAATCAATCTCCAATCCTCAATCCTCAATCCTCAAACCTCAATCCTCAATCCTCAATATTCAATCATCAATACTCAATCTTCAATCGTCAATCCTCAATCCTCAATCCTCAATCCTCAGTCCTCAATCCCCAATCCTCAATCCTCAAACCTCATTCCTCAACCGTCAGGCCTCGTCCTCAATCCTCAAACCTCAATCCTCAATCCTCAATATTCAATCATCAATACTCAATCTTCAATCCTCAATCCTCAAACCTCAATCCTCAATCCTCATTCTTCAATCCTAAATACCCAATCCTCAATTTCCAATCCTCAATCCTCAATCCTCAATTCTCAATCCTCAATCCTTAATCCTCAGACCTCAAACATCAATATTCTACCCTCAGTCCTCGTCCTCAATCCACAACCCTCAATCCTCAGTCCTCAATATTCAATCATCAATATTCAATCTTCAATCCTCAATCCTCAATCCTCAATCCTCAATACTCAATCCTCAAACTTCAAACCTGAATCCTCAATCCTCAATACTCAGTCCTCAATCTTCAATCCTCAATACTCAATCTTCAATCCTCAATCCTCAATCCTCAATCCTCAATCCTCAATCTTCAATCCTCAACACTAATCTTCAATCCTCAATCCACAATCCTCAATCCTCAATCCTCATTCTTCAATCCTCAATACCCAATCCTCAATCTTCAATCCTCAATCCTCAATCTTCTATCCTAATTGCTCAATCCTCATTCTTCAATCCTCAATACCCACTCCTCAATCTTCAATCCTCAATCCTCATTCCTCAATCCTAATTCCTCAATCCTCATTCTTCAATCCTCGATACCCAATCCTCAATTTCAATCCTCAATCCTCAATCTTCAATCCTCAATCCTCAAACCTCAATCCTCAATCCTCAATCCTCAATCCCCATACCTCAAACCTCAATCCTCAACCCTCAGTCCTCATCCTCAATTCTCAATTCTCAATCCTCGATCCTCAATCCTCAATCTTCAATCCTCAATAATCAATCTCCGATTCTAGGTCCTCAATCCCCAACCTTCAATCGTTAATCCTCAATCTTCAGTCCTCAATCCCCAGTCATCAATCTTCAATCCTCAATGCTCAATCCTCAATCCTCAATCCTCAGTCCTCAATCCTCAATCCTCAATCCTCAATATTCAATCCTCAATACCCACTCCTCAATCTTCAATCCTCTATCCTCAATCCTCAATCCTAATTCCTCAATGCTCATTCTTCAATCCTCAATACCCAATCCTCAATTTCAATCCTCAATCCTCAATCCTCAATTCTCAATCCTCAATCCTCAGTCCTCAGTCCTCAAACCGCAATCCTCAACCCTCAGCCCTCATCCTCCATCCTCAATCCTCAATCCTCAATCCTCAATCTTCAATCCTCAATTCTCAATCTTCAACCCTCGATCCTGAATCACCAATCCACAATCCTCAATCCTCAGGCATCAATACTCAATCTTCAATACTCAATACTCAATCCTCAATCCTCAATCCTCAATCCTCAATCCTCAATACTCAACCCTCAATCCTCATTCCTCAAACCTCAATCCACAACCCTCAGTCCTCTTACTCAATTCTGAATTCTCAATCCTCAATCCTCAATCCTCAATCTTCAATCCTCAATAATCAATCTCTAATTCTAGATCCTCAATCCCCAATCTTCGATCCTTAATCCTCAATCTTCAATCCCGAATCCCCTGTACTCAATCTTCAATCCTCAATGCTCAATCCTCAATCCTCAATCCTCAGTCCTCAGTCCTCAATCTTCAAACCTCAACCATCAATCCTCATTCCTCAAACCTCAATCCTCAACCCTCAGTCCTCATCCTCAATTCTCAATTCTCAATCCTCAATCCTCAATTTTCAATCCTCAATAATCAATATCCGATCCTAGATCCTCAATCCCCAATCATCAATCGTCAATCCTCAATCTTCAATCCTCAATCCCCAGTCATCAATCTTCAATCCTCAATGCTCTATCCTCAATCCTCAATCCTCAGTCATCAATCCCCAATCCCCAATCCTCAAACCTCAATCCTCAACCGTCAGTCCTCGTCCTCAATCCTCAAACCTCAATCCTCAATCCTCAATATTCAAGCATCAATACTCAATCTTCAATCCTCAATCCTCAATCCTCATTCTTCAATCCTAAATACCCAATCCTCAATTTCCAATCCTCAATCCTCAATCCTCAATTCTCAATCCCCAATCCTTAATCCTCAGACCTCAAGCATCAATATTCAACCCTCAGTCCTCGTCCTCAATCCACAACCCTCAATCCTCAGTCCTCAATATTCAATCATCAATATTCAATCTTCAATCCTCAATCCTCAATCCTCAATCCTCAATACTCAATCCTCAATCTTCAAACCTGAATCCTCAATCCTCAATACTCAGTCCTCAATCTTCAATCCTCAATACTCAATCTTCAATCCTCAATCCTCAATCCTCAATCCTCAATCCTCAATCTTCAATCCTCAACACTAATCTTCAATCCTCAATCCACAATCCTCAATCCTCAATCCTCATTCTTCAATCCTCAATACCCAATCCTCAATCTTCAATCCTCAATCCTCTATCTTCAATCCTAATTGCTCAATCCCCATTCTTCAATCCTCAATACCCACTCCTCAATCTTCAATCCTCAATCCTCAATATTCAATCATCAATACTCAATCTTCAATCCTCAATCCTCAAACCTCAATCCTCAATCCTCATTCTTCAACCCTAAATACACAATCCTCAATCTTCAATCCTCAATCCTCAATATTCAATCATCAATACTCAATCTTCAATCGTCAATCCTCAATCCTCAATCCTCAATCCTCAATCCTCAATACCCACTCCTCAATCTTCAATCCTCAATCCTCAATCCTCAATCCTAATTCCTCAATGCTCATTCTTCAACCCTCAATACCCAATCCTCAATTTCAATCCTCAATCCTCAATCCTCAATTCTCAATCCTCAATCCTCAGTCCTCAGTCCTCAAACCGCAATCCTCAACCCTCAGCCCTCATCCTCCATCCTCAGTCCTCAATCCTCAATCCACAATCTTCAATCCTCAATTCTCAATCTTCAACCCTCGATCCTGAATCACCAATCCACAATCCTCAATCCTCAGGCATCAATACTCAATCTTCAATACTCAATCCTCAATCCTCAATCCACAATCCTCAATCCTCAATCCTCAATACTCAACCCTCAATCCTCATTCCTCAAACCTCAATCCACAACCCTCAGTCCTCTTACTCAATTCTGAATTCTCAATACTCAATCCTCAATCCTCAATCTTCAATCCTCAATAATCAATCTCTAATTCTAGATCCTCAATGCCCAATCTTCGATCCTTAATCCTCAATCTTCAATCCCGAATCCCCTGTACTCAATCTTCAATCCTCAATGCTCAATCCTCAATCCTCAATCCTCAGTCCTCAGTCCTCAATCTTCAATCCTCAACCATCAATCCTCACTCCTCAAACCTCAATCCTCAACCCTCAGTCCTCATCCTCAATTCTCAATTCTCAATCCTCAATCCTCAATCCTCAATCTTCAATCCTCAATAATCAATATCCGATCCTAGATCCTCAATCCCCAATCATCAATCGTCAATCCTCAATCTTCAATCCTCAATCCCCAGTCATCAATCTTCAATCCTCAATGCTCAATCCTCAATCCTCAATCCTCAGTCATCAATCCCCAATCCTCAATCCTCAAACCTCAATCCTCAACCGTCAGTCCTCGTCCTCAATCCTCAAACCTCAATCCTCAATCCTCAATATTCAATCATCAATACTCAATCTTCAATCCTCAATCCTCAAACCTCAATCCTCAATCCTCAATCCTCAATCCCCATTCCTCAAACCTCAATCCTCAACCCTCAGTCCTCATCCTCAATTCTCAATTCTCAATCCTCAATCCTCAATCCTCAATCCTCAATCCTCAATCCTCAATAATCAATCTCCGATTCTAGGTCCTCAATCCCCAACCTTCAATCGTTAATCCTCAATCTTCAGTCCTCAATCCCCAGTCATCAATCTTCAATCCTCAATGCTCAATCCTCAATCCTCAATCCTCAGTCCTCAATCCCCAATCCTCAATCCTCAAACCTCAATCCTCAACCGTCAGGCCTCGTCCTCAATCCTCAAACCTCAATCCTCAATCCTCAATATTCAATCATCAATACTCAATCTTCAATCCTCAATCCTCAAACCTCAATCCTCAATCCTCATTCTTCAATCCTAAATACCCAATCCTCAATTTCCAATCCCCAATCCTCAATCCTCAATTCTCAATCCTCAATCCTTAATCCTCAGACCTCAAACATCAATATTCAACCCTCAGTCCTCGTCCTCAATCCACAACCCTCAATCCTCAGTCCTCAATATTCAATCATCAATATTCAATCTTCAATCCTCAATCCTCAATCCTCAATCCTCAATACTCAATCCTCAATCTTCAAACCTGAATCCTCAATCCTCAATACTCAGTCCTCAATCTTCAATCCTCAATACTCAATCTTCAATCCTCAATCCTCAATCCTCAATCCTCAATCCTCAATCCTCAATCTTCAATCCTCAACACTAATCTTCAATCCTCAATCCACAATCCTCAATCCTCAATCCTCATTCTTCAATCCTCAATACCCAATCCTCAATCTTCAATCCTCAATACCCAATCCTAAATCTTCAATCCTCAATCCTCAATCTTCAATCCTAATTGCTCAATCCTCATTCTTCAATCCTCAATACCCACTCCTCAATCTTCAATCCTCAATCCTCAATATTCAATCATCAATACTCAATCTTCAATCCTCAATTCTCAAACCTCAATCCTCAATCCTCATTCTTCAATCCTAAATACCCAATCCTCAATTTCCAATCCTCAATCCTCAATCCTCAATTCTCAATCCTCAATCCTTAATCCTCAGACCTCAAACATCAATATTCAACCCTCAGTCCTCGACCTCAATCCACAACCCTCAATCCTCAGTCCTCAATATTCAATCATCAATATTCAATCTTCAATCCTCAATCCTCAATCCTCAATCCTCAATCCTCAATACTCAATCTTCAATCCTCATTCCTCAATCCTCAATCCTCAATCCTCAATCTTCAATCCTCAACACTAATCTTCAAACCTCAATCCACAATCCTCAATCCTCAATCCTCATTCTTCAATCCTCAATACCCAATTCTCAATCCTCAGTCTTCAATCCTCAATCCTCAATCCTCAATACTCAATCCTCAATCCTCAATCTTCAATCCTCAATACCCACTCCTCAATCTTCAATCCTCAGTCCTCAAAACTCAATCCTAGTTCCTCAATGCTCATTCTTCAATCCTCAATACCCAATCCTCAATTTCAATCCTCAATCCTCAATCCTCAATTCTCAATCCTCAATCCTCAGTCCTCAGTCCTCAAACCGCAATACTCAACCCTCAGCCCTCATCCTCCATTCTCAATCCTCAATCCTCAATCCTCAATCTTCAATCCTCAATTCTCAATCTTCAATCCTCGATCCTGAATCACCAATCCACAATCCTCAATCCTCAGGCATCAATACTCAATCTTCAATACTCAATCCTCAATCCTCAATCCTCAATCCTCAATCCTCAATCCTCAATCCTCAACCCTCAATCCTCATTCCTCAAACCTCAATCCACAACCCTCAGTCCACTTACTCAATTCTGAATTCTCAATCCTCAATCCTCAATCCTCAATCTTCAATCCTCAATAATCAATCTCTAATTCTAGATCCTCAAACACCAATCTTCGATCCTTAATCCTCAATCTTCAATCCCGAATCCCCTGTACTCAATCTTCAATCCTCAATGCTCAATCCTCAATCCTCAATCCTCAATCCTCAGTCCTCAGTCCTCAATCTTCAATCCTCAACCATCAATACTCATTCCTCAAACCTCAATCCTCAACCCTCAGTCCTCATCCTCAATTCTCAATTCTCAATTCTCAATCCTCAATCCTCAATCCTCAATCTTCAATCCTCAATAATCAATCTCCGATTCTAGGTCCTCAATCCCCAACCTTCAATCGTTAATCCTCAATCTTCAGTCCTCAATCCCCAGTCATCAATCTTCAATCCTCAATCCTCAATCCTCAATCCCGAATCCCCTGTACTCAATCTTCAATCCTCAATGCGCAATCCTCAATCCTCAATCCTCAGTCCTCAGTCCTCAAACTTCAATACTCAAACCTCAATCCTCAACCGTCAGTCCTCATTCTCCATCCTCAATCCTGAATCCTCAATCCTCAATCTTCAATCCCCAATACTCAATCTTCAATCCTCAATCCTCAATCCTCAATCCTCAATCCTCAATCCTCAGGCATCAATACTCAATCTTCAATACTCAATCCTCAATCCTCAATCCTCAATCCTCAATCCTCAACCATCAATCCTCATTCCTCAAACCTCAAACCTCAACCCTCAGTCCTCATCCTCAATTCTCAATTCTCAATCCTCAATCCTCAATCCTCAATCTTCAATCCTCAATAATCAATCTCCGATCCTAGATCCTCAATCCCCAATCTTCAATCGTTAATCCTCAATATTCAATGCTCTATCCCCAGTCAACAATCTTCAATCCTCAATGCTCAGTCCTTAATCCTCAATCCTCAGTCCTCAATCCCCAATCCTCAATCCTCAAACCTCAATCCTCAACTGTCAGTCCTCGTCCTCAATCCTCAAACCTCAATCCTTAATCCTCAATATTCAATCATCAATACTCAATCTTCAATCCTCAATCCTCAAACCTCAACCCTCAATCCTCATTCTTCAACCCTAAATACCCAATCCTCAATCTTCTTTCCTCAATCCTCATTCCTCAAACCTCAATCCTCAACCCTCAGTCCTCATACTCAATTCTCAATCCTCAATCCTCAATCCTCAATCTTCAATCGTCAATAATCAATCTCCTATCCCCAATCCTCAATCCTCGATCCTCAATCCTCAGGCAGCAGTACTCAATCTTCAATACTCAATCCTCAATCCTCAATCCTCAATCCTCAATCCTCAACCATCAATCCTCATTCCTCAAACCTCAATCCTCATCCCTCAGTCCTCATCCTCAATTCTCAATTCTCAATCCTCAATCCTCAATCCTCAATCTTCAATCCTCAATAATCAATATCCGATCCTAGATCCTCAATCACCAATCATCAATCGTCAATCCTCAATCTTCAATCCTCAATCCCCAGTCATCAATCTTCAATCCTCAATGCTCAATCCTCAACCCTCAATCCTCAGTCATCAATCCCCAATCCTCAATCCTCAAACCTCAATCCTCAACCGTCAGTCCTCGTCCTCAATCCTCAAACCTCAATCCTCAATCCTCAATATTCAATCATCAATACTCAATCTTCAATCCTCAATCCTCAAACCTCAATCCTCAATCCTCAATCCTCAGTCCTCATTCCCCAATCCTCAATTTCCAATCCTCTATCCTCAATCCTCAATTCTCAATCCTCAATCCTTAATCCTCAGACCTCAAACATCAATATTCAACCCTCAGTCCTCGTCCTCAATCCACAACCCTCAACCCTCAGTCCTCAATATTCAATCATCAATATTCAATCTTCAATCCTCAATCCTCAATCCTCAATCCTCAATCCTCAATACTCAATCTTCAATCCTCAATCCTCAATCCTCAGTCCTCAATCCTCAATCTTCAATCCTCAACACTAATCTTCAATCCTCAATCCACAATCCTCAATCCTCAATCCTCATTCTTCAATCCTCAATACCCAATTCTCAATCCTCAGTCTTCAATCCTCAATCCTCAATCCTCAATACTCAATCCTCAATCTTCAATCCTCAATACCCACTCCTCAATCTTCAGTCCTCAATCCTCAAAACTCAATCCTAATTCCTCAATGCTCATTCTTCAATCCTCAATACCCAATCCTCAATTTCAATCCTCAATCCTCAATCCTCAATTCTCAATCCTCAATCCTCAGTCCTCAGTCCTCAAACCGCAATACTCAACCCTCAGCCCTCATCCTCAATTCTCAATTCTCAATCCTCAATCCTCAATCCTCAATCTTCAATCCTCAATAATCAATCTCCGATCCTAGATCCTCAATCCCCAATCTTCAATCGTTAATCCTCAATATTCAATGCTCTATCCCCAGTCAACAATCTTCAATCCTCAATGCTCAGTCCTTAATCCTCAATCCTCAGTCCTCAATCCCCAATCCTCAATCCTCAAACCTCAATCCTCAACCGTCAGTCCTCGTCCTCAATCCTCAAACCTCAATCCTTAATCCTCAATATTCAATCATCAATACTCAATCTTCAATCCTCAATCCTCAAACCTCAACCCTCAATCCTCATTCTTCAACCCTAAATACCCAATCCTCAATCTTCTTTCCTCAATCCTCATTCCTCAAACCTCAATCCTCAACCCTCAGTCCTCATACTCAATTCTCAATCCTCAATCCTCAATCCTCAATCTTCAATCGTCAATAATCAATCTCCTATCCCCAATCCTCAATCCTCGATCCTCAATCCTCAGGCAGCAGTACTCAATCTTCAATACTCAATCCTCAATCCTCAATCCTCAATCCTCAATCCTCAACCATCAATCCTCATTCCTCAAACCTCAATCCTCATCCCTCAGTCCTCATCCTCAATTCTCAATTCTCAATCCTCAATCCTCAATCCTCAATCTTCAATCCTCAATAATCAATATCCGATCCTAGATCCTCAATCACCAATCATCAATCGTCAATCCTCAATCTTCAATCCTCAATCCCCAGTCATCAATCTTCAATCCTCAATGCTCAATCCTCAACCCTCAATCCTCAGTCATCAATCCCCAATCCTCAATCCTCAAACCTCAATCCTCAACCGTCAGTCCTCGTCCTCAATCCTCAAACCTCAATCCTCAATCCTCAATATTCAATCATCAATAATCAATCTTCAATCCTCAATCCTCAAACCTCAATCCTCAATCCTCAATCCTCAGTCCTCAATCCCCAATCCTCAATTTCCAATCCTCTATCCTCAATCCTCAATTCTCAATCCTCAATCCTTAATCCTCAGACCTCAAACATCAATATTCAACCCTCAGTCCTCGTCCTCAATCCACAACCCTCAACCCTCAGTCCTCAATATTCAATCATCAATATTCAATCTTCAATCCTCAATCCTCAATCCTTAATCCTCAATCCTCAATACTCAATCTTCAATCCTCAATCCTCAATCCTCAGTCCTCAATCCTCAATCTTCAATCCTCAACACTAATCTTCAATCCTCAATCCACAATCCTCAATCCTCAATCCTCATTCTTCAATCCTCAATACCCAATTCTCAATCCTCAGTCTTCAATCCTCAATCCTCAATCCTCAATACTCAATCCTCAATCTTCAATCCTCAATACCCACTCCTCAATCTTCAATCCTCAATCCTCAAAACTCAATCCTAATTCCTCAATGCTCATTCTTCAATCCTCAATACCCAATCCTCAATTTCAATCCTCAATCCTCAATCCTCAATTCTCAATCCTCAATCCTCAGTCCTCAGTCCTCAAACCGCAATACTCAACCCTCAGCCCTCATCCTCAATTCTCAATTCTCAATCCTCAATCCTCAATCCTCAATCTTCAATCCTCAATAATCAATCTCCGATCCTAGATCCTCAATCCCCAATCTTCAATCGTTAATCCTCAATATTCAATGCTCTATCCCCAGTCAACAATCTTCAATCCTCAATGCTCAGTCCTTAATCCTCAATCCTCAGTCCTCAATCCCCAATCCTCAATCCTCAAACCTCAATCCTCAACCGTCAGTCCTCGTCCTCAATCCTCAAACCTCAATCCTTAATCCTCAATATTCAATCATCAATACTCAATCTTCAATCCTCAATCCTCAAACCTCAACCCTCAATCCTCATTCTTCAACCCTAAATACCCAATCCTCAATCTTCTTTCCTCAATCCTCATTCCTCAAACCTCAATCCTCAACCCTCAGTCCTCATACTCAATTCTCAATCCTCAATCCTCAATCCTCAATCTTCAATCGTCAATAATCAATCTCCTATCCCCAATCCTCAATCCTCGATCCTCAATCCTCAGGCAGCAGTACTCAATCTTCAATACTCAATCCTCAATCCTCAATCCTCAATCCTCAATCCTCAACCATCAATCCTCATTCCTCAAACCTCAATCCTCATCCCTCAGTCCTCATCCTCAATTCTCAATTCTCAATCCTCAATCCTCAATCCTCAATCTTCAATCCTCAATAATCAATATCCGATCCTAGATCCTCAATCACCAATCATCAATCGTCAATCCTCAATCTTCAATCCTCAATCCCCAGTCATCAATCTTCAATCCTCAATGCTCAATCCTCAACCCTCAATCCTCAGTCATCAATCCCCAATCCTCAATCCTCAAACCTCAATCCTCAACCGTCAGTCCTCGTCCTCAATCCTCAAACCTCAATCCTCAATCCTCAATATTCAATCATCAATACTCAATCTTCAATCCTCAATCCTCAAACCTCAATCCTCAATCCTCAATCCTCAGTCCTCAATCCCCAATCCTCAATTTCCAATCCTCTATCCTCAATCCTCAATTCTCAATCCTCAATCCTTAATCCTCAGACCTCAAACATCAATATTCAACCCTCAGTCCTCGTCCTCAATCCACAACCCTCAACCCTCAGTCCTCAATATTCAATCATCAATATTCAATCTTCAATCCTCAATCCTCAATCCTCAATCCTCAATCCTCAATCCTCAATACTCAATCTTCAATCCTCAATCCTCAATCCTCAGTCCTCAATCCTCAATCTTCAATCCTCAACACTAATCTTCAATCCTCAATCCACAATCCTCAATCCTCAATCCTCATTCTTCAATCCTCAATACCCAATTCTCAATCCTCAGTCTTCAATCCTCAATCCTCAATCCTCAATACTCAATCCTCAATCTTCAATCCTCAATACCCACTCCTCAATCTTCAATCCTCAATCCTCAAAACTCAATCCTAATTCCTCAATGCTCATTCTTCAATCCTCAATACCCAATCCTGAATTTCAATCCTCAATCCTCAATCCTCAATTCTCAATCCTCAATCCTCAGTCCTCAGTCCTCAAACCGCAATACTCAACCCTCAGCCCTCATCCTCCATCCTCAATCCTCAATCCTCAATCCTCAATCTTCAATCCTCAATTCTCAATCTTCAATCCTCGATCCTGAATCACCAATCCACAATCCTCAATCCTCAGGCATCAATACTCAATCTTCAATACTCAATCCTCAATCCTCAATCCTCAATCCTCAATCCTCAATCCTCAATCCTCAACCCTCAATCCTCATTCCTCAAACCTCAATCCACAACACTCAGTCCACTTACTCAATTCTGAATTCTCAATCCTCAATCCTCAATCCTCAATCTTCAATCCTCAATAATCAATCTCTAATTCTAGATCCTCAAACCCCAATCTTCGATCCTTAATCCTCAATCTTCAATCCCGAATCCCCTGTACTCAATCTTCAATCCTCAATCCTCAATCCTCAATCCTCAATCCTCAATCCTCAGTCCTCAGTCCTCAATCTTCAATCCTCAACCATCAATCCTCATTCCTCAAACCTCAATCCTCAACCCTCAGTCCTCATCCTCAATTCTCAATTCTCAATTCTCAATCCTCAATCCTCAATCCTCAATCTTCAATCCTCAATAATCAATCTCCGATTCTAGGTCCTCAATCCCCAACCTTCAATCGTTAATCCTCAATCTTCAGTCCTCAATCCCCAGTCATCAATCTTCAATCCTCAATCCTCAATCCTCAATCCCGAATCCCCTGTACTCAATCTTCAATCCTCAATGCGCAATCCTCAATCCTCAATCCTCAGTCCTCAGTCCTCAACCTTCAATACTCAAACCTCAATCCTCAACCGTCAGTCCTCATTCTCCATCCTCAATCCTCAATCCTCAATCCTCAATCCTCAATCTTCAATCCTCAACACTAATCTTCAATCCTCAATCCACAATCCTCAATCCTCAATCCTCATTCTTCAATCCTCAATACCCAATTCTCAATCCTCAGTTTTCAATCCTCAATCCTCAATCCTCAATACTCAATCCTCAATCTTCAATCCTCAATACCCACTCCTCAATCTTCAATCCTCAATTCTCAAAACTCAATCCTAATTCCTCAATGCTCATTCTTCAATCCTCAATACCCAATCCTCAATTTCAATCCTCAATCCTCAATCCTCAATTCTCAATCCTCAATCCTCTGTCCTCAGTCCTCAAACCGCAATACTCAACCCTCAGCCCTCATCCTCCATCCTCAATCCTCAATCCCCAATCCTCAATCTTCAATCCTCAATTCTCAATCTTCAATCCTCGATCCTGAATCACCAATCCACAATCCTCAATCCTCAGGCATCAATACTCAATCTTCAATACTCAATCCTCAATCCTCAATCCTCAATCCTCAATCTTCAATCCTCAATAATCAATCTCTAATTCTAGATCCTCAAACCCCAATCTTCGATCCTTAATCCTCAATCTTCAATCCCGAATCCCCTGTACTCAATCTTCAATCCTCAATGCTCAATCCTCAATCCTCAATCCTCAATCCTCAGTCCTCAGTCCTCAATCTTCAATCCTCAACCATCAATCCTCATTCCTCAAACCTCAATCCTCAACCCTCAGTCCTCATCCTCAATTCTCAATTCTCAATTCTCAATCCTCAATCCTCAATCCTCAATCTTCAATCCTGAATAATCAATCTCCGATTCTAGGTCCTCAATCCCCAACCTTCAATCGTTAATCCTCAATCTTCAGTCCTCAATCCCCAGTCATCAATCTTCAATCCTCAATCCTCAATCCTCAATCCCGAATCCACTGTACTCAATCTTCAATCCTCAATGCGCAACCCTCAATCCTCAATCCTCAGTCCTCAGTCCTCAACCTTCAATACTCAAACCTCAATCCTCAACCGTCAGTCCTCATTCTCCATCCTCAATCCTGAATCCTCAATCCTCAATCTTGAATCCCCAATACTCAATCTTCAATCCTCAATCCTCAATCCTCAATCCTCAATCCTCAATCCTCAGGCATCAATACTCAATCTTCAATACTCAATCCTCAATCCTCAATCCTCAATCCTCAATCCTCAACCATCAATCCTCATTCCTCAAACCTCAAACCTCAACCCTCAGTCCTCATCCTCAATTCTCAATTCTCAATCCTCAATCCTCAATCCTCAATCTTCAATCCTCAATAATCAATCTCCGATCCTAGATCCTCAATCCCCAATCTTCAATCGTTAATCCTCAATATTCAATGCTCTATCCCCAGTCAACAATCTCCAATCCTCAATGCTCAGTCCTTAATCCTCAATCCTCAGTCCTCAATCCCCAATCCTCAATCCTCAAACCTCAATCCTCAACCGTCAGTCCTCGTCCTCAATCCTCAAACCTCAATCCTTAATCCTCAATATTCAATCATCAATACTCAATCTACAATCCTCAATCCTCAATCCTCAATCCTCAATCCTCATCCTTCAATCTGCAATACCCAATCCTCAATCTTCAATCCTCAATCCTCAGTCCTCAATCCTCAATCCTCAATCCTCATTCTTCAATCCTCAATACCCAGTCCTCAATCTTCAATCCTCAATCCTCAATCCTCAATTCTCAATCGTCAATCCTCAATCCCCAGACCTCAAACATCCATACTCAACCCTCAGTCCTCGTCCTCAATCCACAACCCTCAATCCTCAATCCTCAATCTTCAATCATCAATATTCAATCTTCAGTCCTCAATCCTCAATCCTCAATCCTCAATCCTCAATCCTCAATCCTCAATGTACAATCCGCAATACCCAATCCTAAATCTTCAATCCTCAATCCTCAATCCTCAATCCTCAATTCTCAATACTCAGTCCTCAATTCTCAGTCCTCAAACCTCAATCCTGAATTCACAATCCTGAATCCTCAATCTTCAGACCTCAGTCCTCAACAATCATTCGTCAATTCTCAGTCCTCAATAGAATATCATCAATTCACAAATTTCAATACTCAATACTCAATCTGCAATCTTCAAATCTCTATCCACAAACATCAATTGTCATCACTCAACCCTCAACACTCAGTCCCCAATCCTCAATCTTCAATCGTCAATCCTCAATCCTCAATTCTCAATCCTCAATCCTCAGTCCTCAGACCTGAAACCTCAATCCTCAACTCTCAGCCCTCAACCTCAATCCTCAATCCTCAATCCTCAATCCTCAATCCTCAATGTTCAAACCTCAATACCCAATCCTCAATCGTCAATCCTCAATCCGCAAGCGTCAATCCTCAATCCTGAATCCTCAACCCTCAATCCTCAGTCCTCAAACCTCAATCCCTAATCCTCAATCCTGAATCCTCAATCTTCAGCCCTCAGTCCTCTTAAATCAATTGTCAATCCTCAGTCCTCAATAGAAAATCCTCAATTCACAGATTTCAATACTCAATCCCCATTCTTCACTCTTCAAATCTCAATCCACAAATATCAATTCTCATCACTAAACCATCATCACTCAGTCCTCAATCTTCAATCCTCAATCCTCAATCCTCAACCTTCAATCCTCAATAATGAATCTTCAATCATCAATCCTCAATCCTCAATCCTCAATCCTCAATCCTGAATATTCAATCCTCAGTACCCAATCCTCAATCTTCAATCCTCAGTCCTCAATCCTCAATCCTCAATTCTCAATACTCAGTCCTCAGTCCTCAAACCTCAGCGCTCAATCCTCAATCCTCTATCATCAATCCTCAATCTTCAATGCTCAATACTCAAACCTCAATCCTCAATCCTCAATCCACAATCATCAATCCTCAATCTTCAATATTCAATCCTCAACCCCAATGCTCAATACTCAACCATCAACCTTCAATTCTCAGTACTCAATAGAATACCCTGAATTCTCAGGATTCAATACTCAAACCTCAAACCTCAACCCTCAGCCCTCATCCTCCATCTTCAATCCTCTATCCTCAATCCTCAATCTTCAATCCTCAATACTCAATCTTCAATCCTCAATCCTCAATCCTCAATCCTCATTCTTCAATCCTCAATAACCAATCCTCAATCTTCAATCCTCAATCCTCAATCCTCAGTCCTCAATTCTCAATACTCAGTCCTCAAACCTCAATCCTGAATCCACAATCCTGAATCCTCAATCCCCAGACCTCAAACATCAATACTCAGCCCTCAGTCCTCGTCCTCAATCCACAACCCTCAATCCTCAATCCTCAATCTTCAATCATCAATATTCAATCTTCAGTCCTCAATCTTCAATCCTCAATCCTCAATCCTCATTCCTCAATGTTCAATTCGCAATACCCAATCCTCAATCTTCAATCCTCAATCCTCAATCCTCAGTCCTCAATTCTCAATACTCAGTCCTCAATTCTCAGTCCTCAAACCTCAATCCTGAATCCACAATCCTGAATCCTCAACCTTCAGACCTCAGTCCTCAACAATCAGTCGCCAATTCTCAGTCCTCAATAGAATATCATCAATTCACACATTTCAATACTCAATACTCAATCTGCAATCTTCAAATCTCTATCCACAAACATCAATTCTCATCACTCAACCCTCAACACTCAGTCCCCAATCCTCAATCTTCAATCCTCTATCCTCAATCCTCAATTCTCAATCCTCAATCCTCAGTCCTCAGACCTCAAACCTCAATCCTCAACTCTCAGCCCTCATCCTCAATCCTCAATCCTCAATCTTCAATCCTCAATCCTCAATCCTCAAGCCTCAATCCTCAATCCTCAATCCTCAGTCCTCAAACCTCAATCCTCAACACTCAATTCTCAATCCTCAATCTTCAATCCTCAATCCTCAATCTTCAATCCTCAATAATCAATCTCTAATTCTAGATCCTCAATCCCCAATCTTCGATCCATAATCCTCAATCTTCAATCCCGAATCCCCTGTACTCAATCTTCAATCCTCAATGCTCAATCCTCAATCCTCAATCCTCAGTCCTCAGTCCTCAATCTTCAATCCTCAACCATCAATCCTCATTCCTCAAACCTCAATCCTCCGCCCTCAGTCCTCATCCTCAATTCTCAATTCTCAATCCTCAATCCTCAATCCTCAATCCTCAATCTTCAATCCTCAATAATCAATATCCGATCCTAGATCCTCAATCCCCAATCATCAATCGTCAATCCTCAATCTTCAATCCTCAATCCCCAGTCATCAATCTTCAATCCTCAATGCTCAATCCTCAACCCTCAATCCTCAGTCATCAATCCCCAATCCTCAATCCTCAAACCTCAATCCTCAGCCGTCAGTCCTCGTCCTCAATCCTCAAACCTCAATAATCAATCCTCATTCTTCAATCCTCAATACTCAATCCTCAATCTTCAATCCTCAAACATCAATCCTCAATTATCAATCCTCAATCCTCAGTCCTCAGTCGTCGAACCTCAATCCCCGACCCTTAGCACTCATCCTCAATCCTCAGTCCTCAATCCTCAATCCTCAAACCTAAATCCTCTACCGTCAGTCCTCGTCCTCAATCCTCAATCCTCAATCCTCAATCCTCAATCTTCAATCCTCAACACTCAATCTTCAATCCTCAATACTCAATCCTCAATCCTCAATCCTGAATATTCAATCCTCAGTCCCCAATCCTCAATCATCAATCCTCAGTCCTCAATCCTCAATCCTCAATTCTCAATACTCAGTCCTCAGTCCTCAAACCTCAACGCTCAATCCTCAATCCTCTATCATCAATCCTCAATCTTCAATACACAATACTCAATCCTCAATCCTCAATCCTCAATCCTCAATCATCAATCCTCAATCTTCAATACTCAATCCTCAACCCCAATGCTCAATACTCAACCATCAACACTCAATTCTCAATACTCAATAGATGATCCTGAATTCTCAGGATTCAATACTCAAACCTCAAACCTCAACCCTCAGCCCTCATCCTCCATCTTCAATCCTCTATCCTCAATCCTCAATCTTCAATCCTCAATACTCAATCTTCAATCCTCAATCCTCAATCCTCAATCCTCATTCTTCAATCCTCAATACCCAATCCTCAATCTTCAATCCTCAATCCTCAATCCTCAATTCTCAATCCTCAATCCTCAATCCCCAGACCTCAAACATCAATACTCAACCCTCAGTCCTCGTCCTCAATCCACAACACTCAATCCTCAATCCTCAATCTTCAATCATCAATATTCAATCTTCAGTCCTCAATCCTCAATCCTCAATCCTCAATCCTCAATGTTCAATCCGCAATACCCAATCCTCAATCTTCAGTCCTCAATTCTCAGTCCTCAAACCTCAATCATGAATCCACAATCCTGAATCTCCAATCTTCAGAACTCAGTCCTCAACAATCAGTCGTCAATTCTCAGTCCTCAATAGAATATCATCAATTCACACATTTCAATACTCAATACTCAATCTGCAATCTTGAAATCTCTATCCACAAACATCAATTCTCATCACTCAACCCTCAACACTCAGTCCCCAATCCTCAATCTTCAATCCTCAATCCTCAATCCTCAATTCTCAATCCTCAATCCTCAGTCCTCGGACCTCAAACCTCAATCCTCAACCCTCAATCCTCATTCCTCAAACCTCAACCCTCAACCCTCAGTCCTCATACTCAATTCTCAATTCTCAATCCTCAATCCTCAATCCTAAATCTTCAATCCTCAATAATCAATCTCCAATTCTAGATCCTCAATCCCCAATCTTCAATCCTTAATCCTCAATCTTCAATCCCGAATCCCCTGTACTCAATCTTCAATCCTCAATGCTCAATCCTGAATCCTCAATCCTCAGTCCTCAGTCCTCAATCTTCAATACTCAAACCTCAATCCTCAACCGTCAGTCCTCATTCTCCATCCTCAATCCTCAATCCTCAATCCTCAATCTTCAATCCCGAATACTCAATCTTCAATCCTCAATCCTCAATCCTCAATCCTCAATCCTCAATCCTCAGGCATCAATACTCAATCTTCAATGCTCAATTCTCAATCCTCAATCCTCAATCCTCAATCCTCAACCATCAATCCTCATTCCTCAAACCTCAATCCTCAACCCTCAGTCCTCATACTCAATTCTCAATCCTCAATCCTCAATCCTCAATCTTCAGTCGTCAATAATCAATCTCCAATCCTCAATCCTCAATCCTCGATCCTCAATCCTCAGGCATCAATCCTCAATCCTCAATCCTCAATCCTCAATCCTCAATCCTCAATCCTCAATCCTCAACCCTCAATTCACAATCCTCAACCTTTAATACTCAATAATCAATCTCCAATCCTAGATCCTCAATCCTCAATCCTCAATACTCAATAATCAATCCTCATTCTTCAATCCTCAATACTCAATCCTCAATCTTCAATCCTCAAACATCAATCCTCAATTATCAATCCTCAATCCTCAGTCCTCAGTCGTCGAACCTCATTCCCCGAACCTTAGCACTCATCCTCAATCCTCAGTCCTCAATCCTCAATCCTCAAACCTAAATCCTCTACCGTCAGTCCTCGTCCTCAATCCTCAATCCTCAATCCTCAATCCTCAATCTTCAATCCTCAACACTCAATCTTCAATCCTCAATACTCAATCCTCAATCCTCAATCCTGAATATTCAATCCTCAGTCCCCAATCCTCAATCATCAATCCTCAGTCCTCAATCCTCAATCCTCAATTCTCAATACTCAGTCCTCAGTCCTCAAACCTCAACGCTCAATCCTCAATCCTCTATCATCAATCCTCAATTTTCAATACAAATACTCAATCCTCAATCCTCAATCCTCAATCCTCAATCATCAATCCTCAATCTTCAATACTCAATCCTCAACCCCAATGCTCAATATTCAACCATCAACACTCAATTCTCAATACTCAATAGATGACCCTGAATTCTCAGGATTCAATACTCAAACCTCAAACCTCAACCCTCAGCCCTCATCCTCCATCTTCAATCCTCTATCCTCAATCCTCAATCTTCAATCCTCAATACTCAATCTTCAATCCTCAATCCTCAATCCTCAATCCTCATTCTTCAATTCTCAATACCCAATCCTCAATCTTCAATCCTCAATCCTCAATCCTCAATCCTCATACCTCAAACCTCAATCCTCAACCCTCAGTCCTCATACTCAATTCTCAATTCTCAATCCTCAATCCTCAATACTCAATCTTCAATCCTCAATAATCAACCTCCAATCCTAGATCCTCAATCCCCAATCTTCAATCCTTAATCCTCAATCTTCAATCTTCAATCCTCAATACTCAATCCTCAATTCTGAATCCTCAATCCTCAGTCCTCTGTCCTCAAACCTCAATCCTCTACAATCAGCCCTCATCCTCCATCCTCAATCCTCAATCATCAATCCTCAATCTTATATCCTCAATATTCAATCTTCAATCCTCAATCCTCAATCCTCAATCCTCAATCCTCAAATCCTCAATCCTCAGTACTCAATCCTCAATCCACAACCTTCAATCCTCAATACTCAATCTGCAATCCTCATTCCTCAAGCCTCAATCCTCAATCCTCATTCTTCAATCCTCAGTGCCCAATCCTCAATCTTCAATCCTCAATCCTCAATCCTCAATCCTCAATTCTCAACCCTCAATCCTTAATCCTCAGACCTCAAACATCAATACTCAACCCTCTGTCCTCGTCGTCAATCCACAACCCTCAATCCTCAGTCCTCAATATTCAATCATCAATATTCAATCTTCAATCCTCAATCCTCAATCCTCAATCCTCAATCCTCAATCCTTAATCTTCAACCCTGAATCCTCATTCCTCAATACTCAATCCTCAATCTTCAATCCTCAATACTCAGTCTTCAATCCTCAATCCTCAATCCTCAGTCCTCAATCCTCAATCTTCAATCCTCAACACTCAACCTTCAATCCTCAATCCTCAATCCTCGATCCTCAATCCTCATTCTTCAATCCTCAATTCCCAATCCTCAATCTTCAATCCTCAATCCTCAATCCTCAATCCTAATTCCTCAATCCTCTTTCTTCAATCCTCAATAACCAATCCTCAATTTCAATCCTCAATCCTCAATCCTCAATTCTCAATCCTCAATCCTCAACCCTCGGCCCTCATCCTCCATCCTCAGTACTCAATCCTCTATCCTCAATCTTCAATCCTCAGTCCTCAGTCCTCAATCCTCAATCCTCAACCCTCAATCCTCAATCCTCAATCTTCAACCCTGAATCCTCATTCCTCAATACTCAATCCTCAATCTTCAATCCTCAATACTGAGTCTTCAATCCTCAATCCTCAATCTTCAATACTCAATCCTCAATCCTCAATCCTCAATCCTCAATCCTCAATATTCAATCCTCAATACCCACTCCTCAATCTTCAATCCTCAATCCTCAATCTTCAATACTCAATCCTCAGTCCTCAGTCCTCAATCCTCAATCCTGAATATTCAATCCTCAATACCCACTCCTCAATCTTCAATCCTCAATCCTCAATCCTCAATCCTAATTCCTCAATGCTCATTCTTCAATCCTCAATACCCAATCCTCAATTTCAATCCTCAATCCTCAATCCTCAATTCTCAATCCTCAATCCTCAGTCCTCAGTCCTCAAACCGCAATGCTCAACCCTCAGCCCTCATCCTCCATCCTCAATCCTCAATCCTCAATCCCCAATCTTCAATCCTCAATTCTCAATCTTCAATCCTCGATCCTGAATCACCAATCCACAATCCTCAATCCTCAATCCTCAATCCTCAATCCTCAATCCCCAATCCTCAATCCTCAACCCTCAATCCTCATTCCTCAAACCTCAATCCACAATCCTCAGTCCTCTTACTCAATTCTGAATCCTCAATCCTCAATCCTCAATCCTCAATCCTCAATCTTCAATCCTCAATAATCAATCTCTAGTTCTAGATCCTCAATCCCCAATCTTCGATCTTTAATCCTCAATCTTCAATCCCGAATCCCCTGTACTCAATCTTCAATCCTCAATGCTCAATCCTCAATCCTCAATCCTCAGTCCTCAGTCCTCAATCTTCAATCCTCAACCATCAATCCTCATTCCTCAAACCTCAATCCTCAACCGTCAGTCCTCATCCTCAATTCTCAATTCTCAATCCTCAATCATCAATCCTCAATCCTCAATCTTCATACCTGAATCCTGAATCCTCAATACTCAGTCCTCAATCTTCAATCCTCAATACTCAATCTTCAATCCTCAATCCTCAATCCTCAATCCTCAATCCTGAATCTTCAATCCTCAATTCTCAATCTTCAATCCACGATACTGAATCATCAATCCACAATCCTCAATCCTCAGACATCAATACTCAATCTTCAATACTCAATCCTCAATCATCAATCCTCAATCCTCAATCCTCAATCCTCAACCCTCAATCCTCATTCCTCAAACCTCAACCCTCAACCCTCAGTCCTCATACTCAATTCTCAATTCTCAATCCTCAATCCTCCATCCTAAATCTTCAATCCTCAATAATCAATCTCCAATTCTAGATCCTCAATCCCCAATCTTCAATCCTTAATCCTCAATCTTCAATCCCGAATCCCCTGTACTCAATCTTCAATCCTCAATGCTCAATCCTGAATCCTCAATCCTCAGTCCTCAGTCCTCAATCTTCAATACTCAAACCTCAATCCTCAACCGTCAGTCCTCATTCTCCATCCTCAATCCTCAATCCTCAATCCTCAATCTTCAATCCCGAATACTCAATCTTCAATCCTCAATCCTCAATCCTCAATCCTCAATCCTCAATCCTCAGGCATCAATACTCAATCTTCAATGCTCAATTCTCAATCCTCAATCCTCAATCCTCAATCCTCAACCATCAATCCTCATTCCTCAAACCTCAATCCTCAACCCTTAGTCCTCATACTCAATTCTCAATCCTCAATCCTCAATCCTCAATCTTCAGTCGTCAATAATCAATCTCCAATCCTCAATCCTCAATCCTCGATCCTCAATCCTCAGGCATCAATACTCAATCTTCAATACTCAAATTTCAATCCTCAATCCTCAATCCTCAATCCTCAAACCTCAATCCTCAATCCTCAATATTCAATCATCAATACTCAATCTTCAATCGTCAATCCTCAATCCTCAATCCTCAATCCTCAATCCTCAATCCTCAATCCTCAATCCTCAATCCTCAATCCTCAATCCTCAATCCTCAATCCTCAACCCTCAATTCACAATCCTCAACCTCTAATACTCAATAATCAATCTCCAATCCTAGATCCTCAATCCTCAATCCTCAATACTCAATAATCAATCCTCATTCTTCAATCCTCAATACTCAATCCTCAATCTTCAATACTCAAACATCAATCCTCAATTATCAATCCTCAATCCTCAGTCCTCAGTCGTCGAACCTCAATCCCCGACCCTTAGCACTCATCCTCAATCCTCAGTCCTCAATCCTCAATCCTCAAACCTAAATCCTCTACCGTCAGTCCTCGTCCTCAATCCTCAATCCTCAATCCTCAATCCTCAATCTTCAATCCTCAACACTCAATCTTCAATCCTCAATACTCAATCCTCAATCCTCAATCCTGAATATTCAATCCTCAGTCCCCAATCCTCAATCATCAATCCTCAGTCCTCAATCCTCAATCCTCAATTCTCAATACTCAGTCCTCAGTCCTCAAACCTCAACGCTCAATCCTCAATCCTCTATCATCAATCCTCAATCTTCAATACAAATACTCAATCCTCAATCCTCAATCCTCAATCCTCAATTCACAATCCTCAACCTTTAATACTCAATAATCAATCTCCAATCCTAGATCCTCAATCCTCAATCCTCAATCCTCAATAATCAATCCTCATTCTTCAATCCTCAATCCTCAATCTTCAATCCTCATTCTTCAATCCTCAATACCCAATCCTCAATCTTCAATCCTCAATCCTCAATCCTCAACTCTCAATCCTCAATCCTCAATCCCCAGACCTCAAACATCAATACTCAACCCTCAGTCCTCGTCCTCAATCCACAACACTCAATCCTCAATCCTCAATCTTCAATCATCAATATTCAATCTTCAGTCCTCAATCCTCAATCCTCAATCCTCAATACTCAATGTTCAATCCGCAATACCCAATCCTCAATCTTCAGTCCTCAATTCTCAGTCCACAATCCCCAATCCTCAATCCTCAGGCATCAATACTCAATCTCCAATACTCAATCCTCGATCCTCAATCCTCAATCCTCAATCCTCAACCCTCAATCCTCATTCCTCAAACCTCAATCCTCAACCCTCAGTCCTCATACTCAATTCTCAATTCTCAATCCTCAATCCTCAATACTCAATCTTCAATCCTCAATAATCAACCTCCAATCCTAGATCCTCAATCCCCAATCTTCAATCCTTAATCCTCAATCTTCAATCTTCAATCCTCAATCCTCAATCCTCAATTCTGAATCCTCAATCCTCAGTCCTCTGACCTCAAACCTCAATCCTCAACAATCAGCCCTCATCCTCCATCCTCAATCCTCAATCATCAATCCTCAATCTTATATCCTCAATATTCAATCTTCAATCCTCAATCCTCAATCCTCAATCCTCAATCCTCAATCCTCAATCCTAATTCCTCAATCCTCTTTCTTCAATCCTCAATACCCAATCCTCAATTTCAATCCTCAATCCTCAATCCTCATTTCTCAATCCTCAATCCTCAACCCTCGGCCCTCATCCTCCATCCTCAGTACTCAATCCTCTATCCTCAATCTTCAATCCTCAGTCCTCAGTCCTCAATCCTCAATCCTCAACCCTCAATCCTCTATCCTCAATCTTCAACCCTGAATCCTCATTCCTCAATACTCAATCCTCAATGTTCAATCCTCAATACTGAGTCTTCAAACCTCAATCCTCAATCTTCAATACTCAATCCTCAATCCTCAATCCTCAATCCTCAATCCTCATTCTTCAATCCTCAATACCCAATCCTCAATCTTCAATCCTCAATCCTCAATCTTCAATCCTAATTGCTCAATCCTCATTCTTCAATCCTCAATACCCACTCCTCAATCTTCAATCCTCAATCCTCAATCCTCAATCCTAATTCCTCAATCCTCATTCTTCAATCCTCAATACCCAATCCTCAATTTCAATCCTCAATCCTCAATCTTCAATCCTCAATCCTCAAACCTCAATCCTCAATCCTCAATCCTCAATCCCCATTCCTCAAACCTCAATCCTCAACCCTCAGTCCTCATCCTCAATTCTCAATTCTCAATCCTCAATCCTCAATCCTCAATCTTCAATCCTCAATAATCAATCTCCGATTCTAGGTCCTCAATCCCCAACCTTCAATCGTTAATCCTCAATCTTCAGTCCTCAATCTCCAGACATCAATCTTCAATCCTCAATGCTCAATCCTCAATCCTCAATCCTCAGTCCTCAATCCCCAATCCTCAATCCTCAAACCTCAATCCTCAACCGTCAGTCCTCGTCCTCAATCCTCAAACCTCAATCCTCAATCCTCAATATTCAATCATCAATACTCAATCTTCAATCCTCAATCCTCAAACCTCAATCCTCAATCCTCATTCTTCAATCCTAAATACCCAATCCTCAATTTCCAATCCTCAATCCTCAATCCTCAATTCTCAATCCTCAATCCTTAATCCTCAGACCTCAAACATCAATATTCAACCCTCAGTCCTCGTCCTCAATCCACAACCCTCAATCCTCAGTCCTCAAACCTCAATCCTCAATCCTCAATAATCAATCATCAATACTCAATCTTCAATCCTCAATCCTCAAACCTCAATCCTCAATCCTCAATCCTCAATCCTCAATCCCCATTCCTCAAACCTCAATCCTCAATCCTCAATCCTCAATCCTCAATCTTCAACCCTGAATCCTCATTCCTCAATACTCAATCCTCAATCTTCAATCCTCAATACTGAGTCTTCAATCCTCAATCCTCAATCTTCAATACTCAATCCTCAGTCCTCAATCCTCAATCCTCAATCCTCAATATTCAATCCTCAATACCCACTCCTCAATCTTCAATCCTCAATCCTCAATCCTCAATCCTAATTCCTCAATGCTCATTCTTCAATCCTCAATACCCAATCCTCAATTTCAATCCTCAATCCTCAATCCTCAATTCTCAAACCTCAATCCTCAGTCCTCAGTCCTCAAACCGCAATCCTCAACCCTCAGCCCTCATCCTCCATCCTCAATCCTCAATCCTCAATCCTCAATCTTCAATCCTCAATTCTCAATCTTCAACCCTCCATCCTGAATCACCAATCCACAATCCTCAATCCTCAGGCATCAATACTCAATCTTCAATACTCAATCCTCAATCCTCAATCCTCAATCCTCAATCCTCAATCCTGAATCCTCAACCCTCAATCCTCATTCCTCAAACCCCAATCCACAACCCTCAGTCCTCTTACTCAATTCTGAGTTCTCAATCCTCAATCCTCAATCCTCAATCTTCAATCCTCAATAATCAATCTCTAATTCTAGATCCTCAATCCCCAATCTTCGATCCTTAATCCTCAATCTTCAATCCCGAATCCCCTGTACTCAATCTTCAATCCTCAATGCTCAATCCTCAATCCTCAATCCTCAGTCCTCAGTCCTCAATCTTCAATCCTCAACCATCAATCCTCATTCCTCAAACCTCAATCCTCAACCCTCAGTCCTCATCCTCAATTCTCAATTCTCAATCCTCAATCCTCAATCCTCAATCCTCAATCTTCAATCCTCAATAATCAATATCCGATCCTAGATCCTCAATCCCCAATCATCAATCGTCAATCCTCAATCTTCAATCCTCAATCCCCAGTCATCAATCTTCAATCCTCAATGCTCAATCCTCAATCCTCAATCCTCATTCATCAATCCCCAATCCTCAATCCTCAAACCTCAATCCTCAACCGTCAGTCCTCGTCCTCAATCCTCAAACCTCAATCCTCAATCCTCAATATTCAATCATCAATACCCAATCTTCAATCCTCAATCCTCAAACCTCAATCCTCAATCCTCAATCCTCAATCCCCATTCCTCAAACCTCAATCCTCAACCCTCAGTCCTCATCCTCAATTCTCAATTCTCAATCCTCAATCCTCAATCCTCAATCTTCAATCCTCAATAATCAATCTCCGATTCTAGGTCCTTAATCCCCAACCTTCAATCGTTAATCCTCAACCTTCAGTCCTCAATCCCCAGTCATCAATCTTCAATCCTCAATGCTCAATCCTCAATCCTCAATCCTCAGTCCTCAGTCCCCAACCCTCAATCCTCAAACCTCAATCCTCAACCGTCAGGCCTCGTCCTCAATCCTCAAACCTCAATCCTCAATCCTCAATTTTCAATCATCAATACTCAATCTTCAATCCTCAATCCTCAAACCTCAATCCTCAATCGTCATTCTTCAATCCTAAGTACCCAATCCTCAATTTCCAATCCTCAATCCTCAATCCTCAATTCTCAATCCTCAATCCTTAATCCTCAGACCTCAAACATCAATATTCAACCCTCAGTCCTCGTCCTCAATCCACAACCCTCAATCCTCAGTCCTCAATATTCAATCATCTATATTCAATCTTCAATCCTCAATCCTCAATCCTCAATCCTCAATACTCAATCCTCAATCTTCAAACCTGAATCGTCAATCCTCAATACTCAGTCCTCAATCTTCAATCCTCAATACTCAATCTTCAATCCTCAATCCTCAATCCTCAATCCTCAATCCTCAATCTTCAATCCTCAACACTAATCTTCAATCCTCAATCCACAATCCTCAATCCTCAATCCTCATTCTTCAATCCTCAATACCCAATCCTCAATCTTCAATCCTCAATCCTCAATCTTCAATCCTAATTGCTCAATCCTCATTCTTCAATCCTAATTGCTCAATCCTCATTCTTCAATCCTCAATACCCACTCCTCAATCTTCAATCCTGAATCCTCAGTCCTCAGTCCTCAAACCGCAATCCTCAACCCTCAGCCCTCATCCTCCATCCTCAATCCTCAATCCTCCATCCTCAATCCTCAATCCTCAATCCTCAATCTTCAATCCTCAATGCTCAATCTTCAATCCTCGATCCTGAATCACCAATCCACAATCCTCAATCCTCAGGCATCAATACTCAATCTTCTACACTCAATCCCCAGTCATCAATCTTCAATCCTCAATGCTCAATCCTCAATCCTCAATCCTCAGTCCTCAATCCCCAATCCTCAATCCTCAAACCTCAATCCTCAACCGTCAGTCCTCGTCCTCAATCCTCAAACCTCAATCCTCAATCCTCAATATTCAATCATCAATCTTCAATCCTCAATTCTCAATCCTCAATCCTAATTCCTCAATCCTCATTCTTCAATCCTCAATACCCCATCCTCAATTTCAATCCTCAATCCTCAATCCTCAATTCTCAATCCTCAATCCTCAGTCCTCAGTCCTCAAACCGCAATCCTCAACCCTCAGCCCTCATCCTCCATCCTCAATCCTCAATCCTCAATCCTCAAACCTCAATCCTCAATCCTCAATAATCAATCATCAATACTCAATCTTCAATCCTTAATCCTCAAACCTCAATCCTCAATCCTCAATCCTCAATCCTCAATCCCCATTCCTCAAACCTCAATCCTCAAACCTCAGTCTTCATCCTCAATTCTCAATTCTCAATCCTCAATCCTCAATCCTTAATCTTCAATCCTCAATAATCAATCGCCGATTCTAGGTCCTCAATCCCCAGCCTTCAATCGTTAATCCTCAATCTTCAATCCTCAATCCCCAGTCATCAATCTTCAATCCTCAATGCTGAATCCTCAATCCTCAATCCTCAGTCCTCAATCCCCAATCCTCAATCCTCAAACATCAATCCTCAACCGTCAGTCCTCGTCCTCAATCCTCAAACCTCAATCCTCAATCCTCAATATTCAATCATCAATACTCAATCTTCAATCCTCAATCCTCAAACCTCAATCCTCAATCCTCATCCTTCAACCCTAAATACACAATCCTCAATCTTCAATCCTCAATCCTCATTCCTCAAACCTCAATCCTCAACCCTCAGTCCTCATACTCAATTCTCAATCCTCAATCCTCAATCCTCAATCTTCAATCGTCAATAATCAATCTCCAATCCTCAATCCTCAATCCTCGATCCTCAATCCTCAGGCATCAATGCTCAATCTTCAATACTCAATCTTCAATCCTCAATCCTCAATCCTCAATCCTCAAACCTCAATCCTCAATCCTCAATATTCAATCATCAATACTCAATCTTCAATCGTCAATCCTCAATCCTCAATCCTCAATCCTCAATCCTCAATCCTCAATCCTCAATCCTCAATCCTCTATCCTCAATCTTCAACCCTGAATCCTCATTCCTCAACACTCAATCCTCAATCTTCAATCCTCAGTACTGAGTCTTCAATCCTCAATCCTCAATCTTCAATACTCAATCCTCAGTCCTCAATCCTCAATCCTCAATCCTCAATATTCAATCCTCAATACCCACTCCTCAATCTTCAATCCTCAATCCTCAATCCTCAATCCTAATTCCTCAATGCTCATTCTTCAATCCTCAATACCCAATCCTCAATTTCAATCCTCAATCCTCAATCCTCAATTCTCAATCCTCAATCCTCAGTCCTCAGTCCTCAAACCGCAATGATCAACCCTCAGCCCTCATCCTCCATCCTCAATCCTCATACCTCAATCCTCAATCTTCAATCCTCAATTCTCAATCTTCAATCCTCGATCCTGAATCACCAATCCACAATCCTCAATCCTCAGGCATCAATACTCAATCTTCAATACTCAATCCTCAATCCTAAATCCTCAATCCTCAATCCTCAATCCTCAATCCTCAACCCTCAATCCTCATTCCTCAAACCTCAATCCACAATCCTCAGTCCTCTTACTCAATTCTGAATCATCAATCCTCAATCCTCAATCCTCAATCTTCAATCCTCAATAATCAATCTCTAATTCTAGATCCTCAATCCCCAATCTTCGATCCTTAATCCTCAATCTTCAATCCCGAATCCCCTGTACTCAATCTTCTGTCCTCAATGCTCAATCCTCAATCCTCAATCCTCAGTCCTCAGTCCTCAATCTTCAATCCTCAACCATCAATCCTCATTCCTCAAACCTCAATCCTCAACCGTCAGTCCTCATCCTCAATTCTCAATTCTCAGTCCTCAATCCTCAATCCTCAATCTTCAATCCTCAATAATCAATATCCGATCCTAGATCGTCAATCCCCAATCATCAATCGTCAATCCTCAATCTTCAATCCTCAATCCCCAGTCATCAATCTTCAATCCTCAATACTCAATCCTCAATCCTCAATCCTCAATCCTCAATCCTCAATCCTCAATCCTCAACCCTCAATCCTCATTCCTCAAACCTCAATCCACAACCCTCAGTCCTCTTACTCAATTCTGAATTCTCAATCCTCAATCCTCAATCCTCAATCTTCAATCCTCAATAATCAATCTCTAATTCTAGATCCTCAATCCCCAATCTTCGATCCTTAATCCTCAATCTTCAATCCCGAATCCCCTGTACTCAATCTTCAATCCTCAATGCTAAATCCTCAATCCTCAATCCTCAGTCCTCAGTCCTCAATCTTCAATCCTCAACCATCAATCCTCATTCCTCAAACCTCAATCCTCAACCCTCAGTCCTCATCCTCAATCCTCAATCCTCAATCCTCAGTCCTCAACCTTCAATCCTCAATACTCAATCTTCAATCCTCAATCCTCAATCCTCAATCCTCAATCCGCAATCTTCAATCCTCAACCCACAATCCTCAATCTTCAATCCTCAATCCTCAATCCTCAATCCTCAATCCTCAATCTTCAATCCTCAACACTAATCTTCATTCCTCAATCCACAATCCTCAATCCTCAATCCTCATTCTTCAATCCTCAATACCCAATCCTCAATCTTCAATCCTCAATCCTCAATCTTCAATCCTAATTGCTCAATCCTCATTCTTCAATCCTCAATACCCACTCCTCAATCTTCAATCCTCAATCCTCAATCCTCAATCCTAATTCCTCAATCCTCATTCTTCAATCCTCAATACCCAATCCTCAATTTCAATCCTCAATCCTCAATCTTCAACCCTCAATCCTCAAACCTCAATCCTCAGTCCTCAGTCCTCAAACCGCAATCCTCAACCCTCAGCCCTCATCCTCCATCCTCAATCCTCAATCCTCAATCCTCAATCTTCAATCCTCAATTCTCAATCTTCAACCCTCGATCCTGAATCACCAATCCACAATCCTCAATCCTCAGGCATCAATACTCAATCTTCAATACTCAATCCTCAATCCTCAATCCTCAATCCTCAATCCTCAGTCCTCAATCCTCAATCCTGAATTCTCAATACTCAGTCCTCAGTCCTCAAACCTCAACGCTCAATCCTCAATCCTCTATCATCAATCCTCAATCTTCAATACACAATACTCAATCCTCAATCCTCAATCCTCAATCCTCAATCATCAATCCTCAATCTTCAATACTCAATCCTCAACCCCAGTGCTCAATACTCAACCATCAACACTCAATTCTCAATACTCAATAGAATATCCTGAATTCTCAGGATTCAATACTCAAACCTCAAACCTCAACCCTCAGCCCTCATCCTCCATCTTCAATCCTCTATCCTCAATTCTCAATCCTCAATCCTCAGTCCTCAGTCCTCAAACCGCAATCCTCAACCCTCAGCCCTCATCCTCCATCCTCAATCCTCAATCCTCAACCCTCAATCCTCATTCCTCAAACCTCAATCCACAACCCTCAGTCCTCTTACTCAATTCTGAATTCTCAATCCTCAATCCTCAATCCTCAAACCTCAATCCTCAATCCTCAATATTCAATCATCAATACTCAATCTTCAATCGTCAATCCTCAATCCTCAATCCTCAATCCTCAATTCTCAATCCTCAATCCTCAATCCTCAATCCTCAATCCTCAATCCTCAATCCTCAAACCTCAATTCACAATCCTCAACCTTTAATACTCAATAATCAATCTCCAATCCTAGATCCTCAATCCTCAATCCTCAATCCTCAATAATCAATCCTCATTCTTCAATCCTCAATACTCAATCCTCAATCTTCAATCCTCAAACATCAATCCTCAATTATCAATCCTCAATCCTCAGTCCTCAGTCGTCGAACCTCAATCCCCGACCCTTAGCACTCATCCTCAATCCTCAGTCCTCAATCCTCAATCCTCAAACCTAAATCCTCTACCGTCAGTCCTCGTCCTCAATCCTCAATCCTCAATCCTCAATCCTCAATCTTCAATCCTCAACACTCAATCTTCAATCCTCAATCCTCAATCCTCAATCCTCAATCCTGAATATTCAATCCTCAGTCCCCAATCCTCAATCATCAATCCTCAGTCCTCAATCCTCAATCCTGAATTCTCAATACTCAGTCCTCAGTCCTCAAACCTCAACGCTCAATCCTCAATCCTCTATCATCAATCCTCAATCTTCAATACACAATACTCAATCCTCAATCCTCAATCCTCAATCCTCAATCATCAATCCTCAATCTTCAATACTCAATCCTCAACCCCAGTGCTCAATACTCAACCATCAACACTCAATTCTCAATACTCAATAGAATATCCTGAATTCTCAGGATTCAATACTCAAACCTCAAACCTCAACCCTCAGCCCTCATCCTCCATCTTCAATCCTCTATCCTCAATCCTGAATCTTCAATCCTCAATCCTCAATCCTCAATCCACAATCCCCAATCCTCAATCCTCAGGCATCAATACTCAATCTTCAATACTCAATCCTCGATCCTCAATCCTCAATCCTCAATCCTCAACCCTCAATCCTCATTCCTCAAACCTCAATCCTCAACCCTCAGTCCTCATACTCAATTCTCAATTCTCAATCCTCAATCCTCAATACTCAATCTTCAATCCCCAATAATCAACCTCCAATCCTAGATCCTCAATCCCCAATCTTCAATCCTTAATCCTCAATCTTCAATCTTCAATCCTCAATCCTCAATCCTCAATTCTGAATCCTCAATCCTCAGTCCTCTGTCCTCAAACCTCAATCCTCTACAATCAGCCCTCATCCTCCATCCTCAATCCTCAATCATCAATCCTCAATCTTATATCCTCAATATTCAATCTTCAATCCTCAATCCTCAATCCTCAATCCTCAATCCTCAATCCTCATTCTTCAATACTCAATACCCAATCCTCAATCTTCAATCCTCAATCCTCAATCCTCAATTCTGAATCCTCAATCCTCAGTCCTCTGTCCTCAAACGTCAATCCTCTACAATCAGCCCTCATCCTCCATCCTCAATCCTCAATCATCAATCCTCAATCTTATATCCTCAATATTCAATCTTCAATCCTCAATCCTCAATCCTCAATCCTCAATCCTCAAATCCTCAATCCTCAGTACTCAATCCTCAATCCTCAACCTTCAATCCTCAATACTCAATCTGCAATCCTCAATCCTCAAACCTCAATCCTCAATCCTCATTCTTCAATCCTCAATGCCCAATCCTCAATCTTCAATCCTCAATCCTCAATCCTCAATTCTCAACCATCAATCCTTAATCCTCAGACCTCAAACATCAATACTCAACCCTCTGTCCTCGTCCTCAGTCCACAACCCTCAATCCTCAGTCCTCAATATTCAATCATCAATATTCAATCTTCAATCTTCAATCCTCAATCCTCTATCTTCAATCCTCAATTCTGAATCCTCAATCTTCAATCCTCAATCCTCAATCCTCAATATTCAATCCTCAATCTTCAGTACTGAATAACCACTCCTCAATCTTCAATCCTCAATCCTCAATCCTCAATCCTAATTCCTCAATCCTCATTCTTCAATCATCAATACCCAATCCTCAATTTCAATCCTCAATCCTCAATCCTCAATCCTCAATTCTCAATCCTCAATCCTCAGTCCTCTGTCCTCAGACCTCAATCCTCAATCCTCAATCCTCAATCCTCAATCCTCAATCTTCAATCCTCAACACTAATCTTCATTCCTCAATCCACAATCCTCAATCCTCAATCCTCATTCTTCAATCCTCAATACCCAATCCTCAATCTTCAATCCTCAATCCTCAATCTTCAATCCTAATTGCTCAATCCTCATTCTTCAATCCTCAATACCCACTCCTCAATCTTCAATCCTCAATCCTCAATCCTCAATCCTAATTCCTCAATCCTCATTCTTCAATCCTCAATACCCAATCCTCAATTTCAATCCTCAATCCTCAATCTTCAACCCTCAATCCTCAAACCTCAATCCTCAGTCCTCAGTCCTCAAACCGCAATCCTCAACCCTCAGCCCTCATCCTCCATCCTCAATCCTCAATCCTCAATCCTCAATCTTCAATCCTCAATTCTCAATCTTCAACCCTCGATCCTGAATCACCAATCCACAATCCTCAATCCTCAGGCATCAATACTCAATCTTCAATACTCAATCCTCAATCCTCAATCCTCAATCCTCAATCCTCAGTCCTCAATCCTCAATCCTGAATTCTCAATACTCAGTCCTCAGTCCTCAAACCTCAACGCTCAATCCTCAATCCTCTATCATCAATCCTCAATCTTCAATACACAATACTCAATCCTCAATCCTCAATCCTCAATCCTCAATCATCAATCCTCAATCTTCAATACTCAATCCTCAACCCCAGTGCTCAATACTCAACCATCAACACTCAATTCTCAATACTCAATAGAATATCCTGAATTCTCAGGATTCAATACTCAAACCTCAAACCTCAACCCTCAGCCCTCATCCTCCATCTTCAATCCTCTATCCTCAATTCTCAATCCTCAATCCTCAGTCCTCAGTCCTCAAACCGCAATCCTCAACCCTCAGCCCTCATCCTCCATCCTCAATCCTCAATCCTCAACCCTCAATCCTCATTCCTCAAACCTCAATCCACAACCCTCAGTCCTCTTACTCAATTCTGAATTCTCAATCCTCAATCCTCAATCCTCAAACCTCAATCCTCAATCCTCAATATTCAATCATCAATACTCAATCTTCAATCGTCAATCCTCAATCCTCAATCCTCAATCCTCAATTCTCAATCCTCAATCCTCAATCCTCAATCCTCAATCCTCAATCCTCAATCCTCAAACCTCAATTCACAATCCTCAACCTTTAATACTCAATAATCAATCTCCAATCCTAGATCCTCAATCCTCAATCCTCAATCCTCAATAATCAATCCTCATTCTTCAATCCTCAATACTCAATCCTCAATCTTCAATCCTCAAACATCAATCCTCAATTATCAATCCTCAATCCTCAGTCCTCAGTCGTCGAACCTCAATCCCCGACCCTTAGCACTCATCCTCAATCCTCAGTCCTCAATCCTCAATCCTCAAACCTAAATCCTCTACCGTCAGTCCTCGTCCTCAATCCTCAATCCTCAATCCTCAATCCTCAATCTTCAATCCTCAACACTCAATCTTCAATCCTCAATCCTCAATCCTCAATCCTCAATCCTGAATATTCAATCCTCAGTCCCCAATCCTCAATCATCAATCCTCAGTCCTCAATCCTCAATCCTGAATTCTCAATACTCAGTCCTCAGTCCTCAAACCTCAACGCTCAATCCTCAATCCTGTATCATCAATCCTCAATCTTCAATACACAATACTCAATCCTCAATCCTCAATCCTCAATCCTCAATCATCAATCCTCAATCTTCAATACTCAATCCTCAACCCCAGTGCTCAATACTCAACCATCAACACTCAATTCTCAATACTCAATAGAATATCCTGAATTCTCAGGATTCAATACTCAAACCTCAAACCTCAACCCTCAGCCCTCATCCTCCATCTTCAATCCTCTATCCTCAATCCTGAATCTTCAATCCTCAATCCTCAATCCTCAATCCACAATCCCCAATCCTCAATCCTCAGGCATCAATACTCAATCTTCAATACTCAATCCTCGACCCTCAATCCTCAATCCTCAATCCTCAACCCTCAATCCTCATTCCTCAAACCTCAATCCTCAACCCTCAGTCCTCATACTCAATTCTCAATTCTCAATCCTCAATCCTCAATACTCAATCTTCAATCCCCAATAATCAACCTCCAATCCTAGATCCTCAATCCCCAATCTTCAATCCTTAATCCTCAATCTTCAATCTTCAATCCTCAATCCTCAATCCTCAATTCTGAATCCTCAATCCTCAGTCCTCTGTCCTCAAACCTCAATCCTCTACAATCAGCCCTCATCCTCCATCCTCAATTCTCAATCATCAATCCTCAATCTTATATCCTCAATATTCAATCTTCAATCCTCAATCCTCAATCCTCAATCCTCAATCCTCAATCCTCATTCTTCAATACTCAATACCCAATCCTCAATCTTCAATCCTCAATCCTCAATCCTCAATTCTGAATCCTCAATCCTCAGTCCTCTGTCCTCAAACGTCAATCCTCTACAATCAGCCCTCATCCTCCATCCTCAATCCTCAATCATCAATCCTCAATCTTATATCCTCAATATTCAATCTTCAATCCTCAATCCTCAATCCTCAATCCTCAATCCTCAAATCCTCAATCCTCAGTACTCAATCCTCAATCCTCAACCTTCAATCCTCAATACTCAATCTGCAATCCTCAATCCTCAAACCTCAATCCTCAATCCTCATTCTTCAATCCTCAATGCCCAATCCTCAATCTTCAATCCTCAATCCTCAATCCTCAATTCTCAACCATCAATCCTTAATCCTCAGACCTCAAACATCAATACTCAACCCTCTGTCCTCGTCCTCAGTCCACAACCCTCAATCCTCAGTCCTCAATATTCAATCATCAATATTCAATCTTCAATCCTCAATCCTCTATCTTCAATCCTCAATTCTGAATCCTCAATCTTCAATCCTCAATCCTCAATCCTCAATATTCAATCCTCAATCTTCAGTACTGAATAACCACTCCTCAATCTTCAATCCTCAATCCTCAATCCTCAATCCTAATTCCTCAATCCTCATTCTTCAATCATCAATACCCAATCCTCAATTTCAATCCTCAATCCTCAATCCTCAATCCTCAATTCTCAATCCTCAATCCTCAGTCCTCTGTCCTCAGACCTCAATCCTCTACCCTCAGCCCTCATCCTCCATCCTCAATCCTCAATCATCAATCCTCAATCTTATATCCTCAATATTCAATCTTCAATCCTCAATCCTCAATCCTCAATCCTGAATCCTCAATGCTCAATCCTCAATCCTCAATCCTCAGTCCTCAACCTTCAATCCTCAATACTCAATCTTCAATCCTCAATCCTCAATCCTCAATCCTCAAGCCGCAATCTTCAATCCTCAACCCTCAATCCTCAATCTTCAATCCTCAATACTCAATCCTCAATCTTCAATCCTCAATCCTCATTCTTCAACCATCAATACCCAATCCACAATTTCAATCCTCAATCCTCAATCCTCAATTCTCAATCCTCAGTCCTCAGTCCTCAGTCCTCAAACCGCAATCCTCAATCCTCAGTCCTCATCCTCCATCCTCAATCCTCAATCCTCAATCCTCATTCTTCAATCCTCAATGCCCAATCCTCAATTTCAATCCTCAATCCTCAACCCTCAATTCTCAATCCTCAATCCTCAGTCCTCAGTCCTCAAGCTGCAATCCTCAACCCTCAGCCCTCATCCTCCATCCTCAATCCTCAATCCTCAATACTCAAACCTCAATCCTCAATCCTCGATAATCAATCATCAACACTCAATCTTCAATCCTCAATCCTCAAACCTCAATCCTCGATCCTCAATCCTCAATCCTCAATCCCCATTCCTCAAACCTCAATCCTCAACCCTCAGTCTTCATCCTCAATTCTCAATTCTCAATCCTCAATCCTCAATCCTTAATCTTCAATCCTCAATAATCAATCTCCGATTCTTGGACCTCAATCCCCAACCTTCAATCGTTAATCTTCAATCTTCAATCCTCAATCCTCAAACCTCAATCCTCAATCCTCATTCTTCAACCCTAAATACACAATCCTCAATCTTCAATCCTCAATCCTCATTCCTCAAACCTCAATCCTCAACCCTCAGTCCTCATACTCAATTCTCAATCCTCAATCCTCAATCCTCAATCTTCAATCGTCAATAATCAATCTCCAATCCTCAATCCTCAATCCTCGATCCTCAATCCTCAGGCATCAATGCTCAATCTTGAATACTCAATCTTCAATCCTCAATCCTCAATCCTCAATCCTCAAACCTCAATCCTCAATCCTCAATATTCAATCATCAATACTCAATCTTCAATCGTCAATCCTCAATCCTCAATCCTCAATCCTCAATCCTCAATCCTCAATCCTCAATCCTCAATCCTCAATCCTCAATCCCCAATCTTCAACCCTGAATCCTCATTCCTCAACCCTCAATCCTCAATCTTCAATCCTCCATACTGAGTCTTCAATCCTCAATCCTCAATCTTCAATACTCAATCCTCAGTCCTCAATCCTCAATCCTCAATCCTCAATATTCAATCCTCAATACCCACTCCTCAATCTTCAATCCTCAATCCTCAATCCTCAATCCTAATTCCTCAATGCTCATTCTTCAATCCTCAATACCCAATCCTCAATTTCAATCCTCAATCCTCAATCCTCAATTCTCAATCCTCAATCCTCAGTCCTCAGTCCTCAAACCGCAATCCTCAACCCTCAGCCCTCATCCTCCATCCTCAATCCTCAATCCTCAATCCTCAATCTTCAATCCTCAATTCTCAATCTTCAACCCTCGATCCTGAATCACCAATCCACAATCCTCAATCCTCAGGCATCAATACTCAATCTTCAATACTCAATCCTCAATCCTCAATCCTCAATCCTCAATCCTCAATCCTCAATCCTCAACCCTCAATCCTCATTCCTCAAACCTCAATCCACAACCCTCAGTCCTCTTACTCAATTCTGAATTCTCAATCCTCAATCCTCAATCCTCAATCTTCAGTCCTCAATAATCAATCTCTAATTCTAGATCCTCAATCCCCAATCTTCGATCCTTAATCCTCAATCTTCAATCCCGAATCCCCTGTACTCAATCTTCAATCCTCAATGCTCAATCCTCAATCCTCAATCCTCAGTCCTCAGTCCTCAATCTTCAATCCTCAACCATCAATCCTCATTCCTCAAACCTCAATCCTCAACCCTCAGTCCTCATCCTCAATTCTCAATTCTCAATCCTCAATCCTCAATCCTCAATCCTCAATCTTCAATCCTCAATAATCAATATCCGATCCTAGATCGTCAATCCCCAATCATCAATCGTCAATCCTCAATCTTCAATCCGCAATCCCCAGTCATCAATCTTCAATCCTCAATGCTCAATCCTCAATCCTCAATCCTCAGTCATCAATCCCCAGTCCTCAATCCTCAAACCTCAATCCTCAACCGTCAGTCCTCGTCCTCAATCCTCAAACCTCAATCCTCAATCCTCAGTATTCAATCATCAATACTCAATCTTCAATCCTCAATCCTCAAACCTCAATCCTGAATCCTCAATCCTCAATCCCCATTCCTCAAACCTCAATCCTCAACCCTCAGTCCTCATCCTCAATTCTCAATTCTCAATCCTCAACCCTCAGTCCTCATACTCAATTCTCAATTCTCAATCCTCAATCCTCAATACTCAATCTTCAATCCCCAATAATCAACCTCCAATCCTAGATCCTCAATCCCCAATCTTCAATCCTTAATCCTCAATCTTCAATCTTCAATCCTCAATCCTCAATCCTCAATCCCCATTCCTCAAACCTCAATCCTCAACCCTCAGTCTTCATCCTCAATTCTCAATTCTCAATCCTCAATCCTCAATCCTTAATCTTCAATCCTCAATAATCAATCTCCGATTCTTGGACCTCAATCCCCAACCTTCAATCGTTAATCTTCAATCTTCAATCCTCAATCCTCAAACCTCAATCCTCAATCCTCATTCTTCAACCCTAAATACACAATCCTCAATCTTCAATCCTCAATCCTCATTCCTCAAACCTCAATCCTCAACCCTCAGTCCTCATACTCAATTCTCAATCCTCAATCCTCAATCCTCAATTTCAATCCTCAATCCTCAATCCCCAATCCTCAATCATCAATCCTCAGTCCTCAATCCTCAATCCTGAATTCTCAATACTCAGTCCTCAGTCCTCAAACCTCAACGCTCAATCCTCAATCCTCTATCATCAATACTCAATCTTCAATACACAATACTCAATCCTCAATCCTCAATCCTCAATCCTCAATCATCAATCCTCAATCTTCAATACTCAATCCTCAACCCCAGTGCTCAATACTCAACCATCAACACTCAATTCTCAATTCTCAATAGAATATCCTGAATTCTCAGGATTCAATACTCAAACCTCAAACCTCAACCCTCAGCCCTCATCCTCCATCTTCAATCCTCTATCCTCAATCCTGAATCTTCAATCCTCAATACTCAATCTTCAATCCTCAATCCTCAATCCTCAATCCTCATTCTTCAATCCTCAATACCCAATCGTCAATCTTCACTCCTCAATCCTCAATCCTCAATCCTCAATCCACAATCCTCAATCCTCATTCTTCAATCCTCAATACCCAATCCTCAATCTTCAATCCTCAATCCTCAATCTTCAATCCTAATTGCTCAATCCTCATTCTTCAATCCTCAATACCCACTCCTCAATCTTCAATCCTCAATCCTCAATCCTCAATCCTAATTCCTCAATCCTCATTCTTCAATCCTCAATACCCAATCCTCAATTTCAATCCTCAATCCTCAATCTTCAACCCTCAATCCTCAAACCTCAATCCTCAATCCTCAATCCTCAATCCCCATTCCTCAAACCTCAATCCTCAACCCTCAGTCCTCATCCTCAATTCTCAATTCTCAATCCTCAATCCTCAATCCTCAATCTTCAATCCTCAATAATCAATCTCCGATTCTAGGTTCTCAATCCCCAACCTTCAATCGTTAATCCTCAATCTTCAGTCCTCAATCCCCAGTCATCAATCTTCAATCCTCAATGCTCAATCCTCAATCCTCAATCCTCAGTCCTCAATCCCCAATCCTCAATCCTCAAACCTCAATCCTCAACCGTCAGTCCTCGTCCTCAATCCTCAAACCTCAATCCTCAATCCTCAATATTCAATCATCAATACTCAATCTTCAATCCTCAATCCTCAAACCTCAATCCTCAATCCTCAATATTCAATCCTCAATACCAACTCCTCAATCTTCAATCCTCAATCCTCAATCCTCAATCCTAATTCCTCAATGCTCATTCTTCAATCCTCAATACCCAATCTTCAATTTCAATCCTCAATCCTCAATCCTCAATTCTCAATCCTCAATCCTCAGTCCTCAGTCCTCAAACCGCAATCCTCAACCCTCAGCCCTCATCCTCCATCCTCAATCCTCAATCCTCAATCCTCAATCTTCAATCCTCAATTCTCAATCTTCAACCCTCGATCCTGAATCACCAATCCACAATCCTCAATCCTCAGGCATCAATACTCAATCTTCAATACTCAATCCTCAATCCTCAATCCTCAATCCTCAATCCTCAAACCTCAATCCTCAACCCTCAATCCTCATTCCTCAAACCTCAATCCACAACCCTCAGTCCTCTTACTCAATTCTGAATTCTCAATCCTCAATCCTCAATCCTCAAACCTCAATCCTCAATCCTCAATATTCAATCATCAATACTCAATCTTCAATCGTCAATCCTCAATCCTCAATCCTCAATCCTCAATCCTCAATCCTCAATCCTCAATCCTCAATCCTCAATCCTCAATGCTCAATCCTCAACCCTCAATTCACAATCCTCAACCTTTAAAACTCAATAATCAATCTCCAATCCTAGATCCTCAATCCTCAATCCTCAATCCTCAATAATCAATCCTCATTCTTCAATCCTCAATACTCAATCCTCAATCTTCAATCCTCAAACATCAATCCTCAATTATCAATCCTCAATCCTCAGACCTCAGTCGTCGAACCTCAATCCCCGACCCTTAGCACTCATCCTCAATCCTCAGTCCTCAATCCTCAATCCTCAAACCTAAATCCTCTACCGTCAGTCCTCGTCCTCAATCCTCAATCCTCAATCCTCAATCCTCAATCTTCAATCCTCAACACTCAATCTTCAATCCTCAATCCTCAAACCTCAATCCTCAATCCTGAATATTCAATCCTCAGTCCCCAATCCTCAATCATCAATCCTCAGTCCTCAATCCTCAATCCTCAATTCTCAATACTCAGTCCTCAGTCCTCAAACCTCAACGCTCAATCCTCAATTCTCTATCATCAATCCTCAATCTTCAATACACAATACTCAATCCTCAATCCTCAATCCTCAATCCTCAATCATCAATCCTCAATCTTCAATACTCAATCCTCAACCCCAATGCTCAATACTCAACCATCAACACTCAATTCTCAATACTCAATAGAATATCCTGAATTCTCAGGATTCAATACTCAAACCTCAAACCTCAACCCTCAGCCCTCATCCTCCATCTTCAATCCTCTATCCTCAATCCTTAATCTCCAATCCTCAATACTCAATCTTCAATCCTCATTCTTCAATCCTCAATACCCAATCGTCAATCTTCACTCCTCAATCCTCAATCCTCAATCCTCAATCCACAATCCCCAATCCTCAATCCTCAGGCATCAATACTCAATCTTCAATACTCAATCCTCGATCCTCAATCCTCAATCCTCAATCCTCAACCCTCAATCCTCATTCCTCAAACCTCAATCCTCAACCCTCAGTTCTCATACTCAATTCTCAATTCTCAATCCTCAATCCTCAATACTCAATCTTCAATCCCCAATAATCAACCTCCAATCCTAGATCCTCAATCCCCAATCTTCAATCCTTAATCCTCAATCTTCAATCTTCAATCCTCAATCCTCAATCCTCAATTCTGAATCCTCAATCCCCAGTCCTCTGTCCTCAAACCTCAATCCTCTACAATCAGCCCTCATCCTCCATCCTCAATCCTCAATCATCAATCCTCAATCTTATATCCTCAATATTCAATCTTCAATCCTCAATCCTCAATCCTCAATCCTCAATCCTCAAATCCTCAATCCTCAGTACTCAATCCTCAATCCTCAACCTTCAATCCTCAATACTCAATCTGCAATCCTCAATCCTCAAACCTCAATCCTCAATCCTCATTCTTCAATCCTCAATGCCCAATCCTCAATCTTCAATCCTCAATCCTCAATCCTCAATTCTCAACCCTCAATCCTTAATCCTCAGACCTCAAACATCAATACTCAACCCTCTGTCCTCGTCCTCAGTCCACAACCCTCAATCCTCAGTCCTCAATATTCAATCATCAATATTCAATCTTCAATCCTCAATCCTCTATCTTCAATCCTCAATTCTGAATCCTCAATCTTCAATCCTCAATCCTCAATCCTCAATATTCAATCCTCAATCTTCAGTACTGAATAACCACTCCTCAATCTTCAATCCTCAATCCTCAATCCTCAATCCTAATTCCTCAATCCTCATTCTTCAATCATCAATACCCAATCTTCAATTTCAATCCTCAATCGTCAATCCTCAATCCTCAATCCTCAATTCTCAATCCTCAATCCTCAGTCCTCTGTCCTCAGACCTCAATCCTCTACCCTCAGCCCTCATCCTCCATCCTCAATCCTCAATCATCAATCCTCAATCTTATATCCTCAATATTCAATCTTCAATCCTCAATCCTCAATCCTCAATCCTGAATCCTCAATGCTCAATCCTCAATCCTCAATCCTCAGTCCTCAACCTTCAATCCTCAATACTCAATCTTCAATCCTCAATCCTCAATCCTCAATCCTCAATCCGCAATCTTCAATCCTCAACCCTCAATCCTCAATCTTCATTCCTCAATCCTCAATCCTCAATCCTCAATCCTCAATCTTCAATCCTCAACACTAATCTTCATTCCTCAATCCACAATCCTCAATCCTCAATCCTCATTCTTCAATCCTCAATACCCAATCCTCAATCTTCAATCCTCAATCCTCAATCTTCAATCCTAATTGCTCAATCCTCATTCTTCAATCCTCAATACCCACTCCTCAATCTTCAATCCTCAATCCTCAATCCTCAATCCTAATTCCTCAATCCTCATTCTTCAATCCTCAATACCCAATCCTCAATTTCAATCCTCAATCCTCAATCTTCAACCCTCAATCCTCAAACCTCAATCCTCAATCCTCAATCCTCAATCCCCATTCCTCAAACCTCAATCCTCAACCCTCAGTCCTCATCCTCAATTCTCAATTCTCAATCCTCAATCCTCAATCCTCAATCTTCAATCCTCAATAATCAATCTCCGATTCTAGGTTCTCAATCCCCAACCTTCAATCGTTAATCCTCAATCTTCAGTCCTCAATCCCCAGTCATCAATCTTCAATCCTCAATGCTCAATCCTCAATCCTCAATCCTCAGTCCTCAATCCCCAATCCTCAATCCTCAAACCTCAATCCTCAACCGTCAGTCCTCGTCCTCAATCCTCAAACCTCAATCCTCAATCCTCAATATTCAATCATCAATACTCAATCTTCAATCCTCAATCCTCAAACCTCAATCCTCAATCCTCAATATTCAATCCTCAATACCAACTCCTCAATCTTCAATCCTCAATCCTCAATCCTCAATCCTAATTCCTCAATGCTCATTCTTCAATCCTCAATACCCAATCCTCAATTTCAATCCTCAATCCTCAATCCTCAATTCTCAATCCTCAATCGTCAGTCCTCAGTCCTCAAACCGCAATCCTCAACCCTCAGCCCTCATCCTCCATCCTCAATCCTCAATCCTCAATCCTCGATCCTCAATCCTCAATCCTCAATCCTCAACCCTCAATCCTCATTCCTCAAACCTCAATCCTCAACCCTCAGTCCTCATACTCAATTCTCAATTCTCAATCCTCAATCCTCAATACTCAATCTTCAATCCCCAATAATCAACCTCCAATCCTAGATCCTCAATCCCCAATCTTCAATCCTTAATCCTCAATCTTCAATCTTCAATCCTCAATCCTCAATCCTCAATTCTGAATCCTCAATCCTCAGTCCTCTGTCCTCAAACCTCAATCCTCTACAATCAGCCCTCATCCTCCATCCTCAATCCTCAATCATCAATCCTCAATCTTATATCCTCAATATTCAATCTTCAATCCTCAATCCTCAATCCTCAATCCTCAATCCTCAATCCTCATTCTTCAATACTCAATACCCAATCCTCAATCTTCAATCCTCAATCCTCAATCCTCAATTCTGAATCCTCAATCCTCAGTCCTCTGTCCTCAAACGTCAATCCTCTACAATCAGCCCTCATCCTCCATCCTCAATCCTCAATCATCAATCCTCAATCTTATATCCTCAATATTCAATCTTCAATCCTCAATCCTCAATCCTCAATCCTCAATCCTCAAATCCTCAATCCTCAGTACTCAATCCTCAATCCTCAACCTTCAATCCTCAATACTCAATCTGCAATCCTCAATCCTCAAACCTCAATCCTCAATCCTCATTCTTCAATCCTCAATGCCCAATCCTCAATCTTCAATCCTCAATCCTCAATCCTCAATTCTCAACCCTCAATCCTTAATCCTCAGACCTCAAACATCAATACTCAACCCTCTGTCCTCGTCCTCAGTCCACAACCCTCAATCCTCAGTCCTCAATATTCAATCATCAATATTCAATCTTCAATCCTCAATCCTCTATCTTCAATCCTCAATTCTGAATCCTCAATCTTCAATCCTCAATCCTCAATCCTCAATATTCAATCCTCAATCTTCAGTACTGAATAACCACTCCTCAATCTTCAATCCTCAATCCTCAATCCTCAATCCTAATTCCTCAATCCTCATTCTTCAATCCTCAGTCCTCTGTCCTCAGACCTCAATACTCTACCCTCAGCCCTCATCCTCCATCCTCAATCCTCAATCATCAATCCTCAATCTTATATCCTCAATATTCAATCTTCAATCCTCAATCCTCAATCCTCAATCCTGAATCCTCAATGCTCAATCCTCAATCCTCAATCCTCAGTCCTCAACCTTCAATCCTCAAGACTCAATCTTCAATCCTCAATCCTCAATCCTCAATCCTCAATCCGCAATCTTCAATCCTCAACCCTCAATCCTCAATCTTCAATCCTCAATACTCAATCCTCAATCTTCAATCCTCAATCCTCATTCTTCAATCATCAATACCCAATCCACAATTTCAATCCTCAATCCTCAATCCTCAATTCTCAATCCTCAGTCCTCAGTCCTCAGTCCTCAAACCGCAATCCTCAATCCTCAGTCCTCATCCTCCATCCTCAATCCTCAATCCTCAATCCTCATTCTTCAATCCTCAATGCCCAATCCTCAATTTCAATCCTCAATCCTCAATCCTCAATTCTCAATCCTCAATCCTCAGTCCTCAGTCCTCAAGCTGCAATCCTCAACCCTCAGCCCTCATCCTCCATCCTCAATCCTCAATCCTCAATACTCAAACCTCAATCCTCAATCCTCAATAATCAATCATCAACACTCAATCTTCAATCCTCAATCCTCAAACCTCAATCCTCGATCCTCAATCCTCAATCCTCAATCCCCATTCCTCAAACCTCAATCCTCAACCCTCAGTCTTCATCCTCAATTCTCAATTCTCAATCCTCAATCCTCAATCCTTAATCTTCAATCCTCAATAATCAATCTCCGATTCTAGGACCTCAATCCCCAACCTTCAATCGTTAATCTTCAATCTTCAATCCTCAATCCTCAAACCTCAATCCTCAATCCTCATTCTTCAACCCTAAATACACAATCCTCAATCTTCAATCCTCAATCCTCATTCCTCAAACCTCAATCCTCAACCCTCAGTCCTCATACTCAATTCTCAATCCTCAATCCTCAATCCTCAATCTTCAATCGTCAATAATCAATCTCCAATCCTCAATCCTCAATCCTCGATCCTCAATCCTCAGGCATCAATGCTCAATCTTCAATACTCAATCTTCAATCCTCAATCCTCAATCCTCAATCCTCAAACCTCAATCCTCAATCCTCAATATTCAATCATCAATACTCAATCTTCAATCGTCAATCCTCAATCCTCAATCCTCAATCCTCAATCCTCAATCCTCAATCCTCAATCCTCAATCCTCAATCCCCAATCTTCAACCCTGAATCCTCATTCCTCAACACTCAATCCTCAATCTTCAATCCTCAATACTGAGTCTTCAATCCTCAATCCTCAATCTTCAATACTCAATCCTCAGTCCTCAATCCTCAATCCACAATCCTCAAAATTCAATCCTCAATACCCACTCCTCAATCTTCAATCCTCAATCCTCAATCCTCAATCCTAATTCCTCAATGCTCATTCTTCAATCCTCAATACCCAATCCTCAATTTCAATCCTCAATCCTCAATCCTCAATTCTCAATCCTCAATCCTCAGTCCTCAGCCCTCAAACCGCAATCCTCAACCCTCAGCCCTCATCCTCCATCCTCAATCCTCAATCCTCAATCCTCAATCTTCAATCCTCAATTCTCAATCTTCAACCCTCGATCCTGAATCACCAATCCACAATCCTCAATCCTCAGGCATCAATACTCAATCTTCAATACTCAATCCTCAATCCTCAATCCTCAATCCTCAATCCTCAATCCTCAATCCTCAACCCTCAATCCTCATTCCTCAAACCTCAATCCACAACCCTCAGTCCTCTTACTCAATTCTGAATTCTCAATCCTCAATCCTCAATCCTCAATCTTCAGTCCTCAATAATCAATCTCTAATTCTAGATCCTCAATCCCCAATCTTCGATCCTTAATCCTCAATCTTCAATCCCGAATCCCCTGTACTCAATCTTCAATCCTCAATGCTCAATCCTCAATCCTCAATCCTCAGTCCTCAGTCCTCAATCTTCAATCCTCAACCATCAATCCTCATTCCTCAAACCTCAATCCTCAACCCTCAGTCCTCATCCTCAATTCTCAATTCTCAATCCTCAATCCTCAATCCTCAATCCTCAATCTTCAATCCTCAATAATCAATATCCGATCCTAGATCGTCAATCCCCAATCATCAATCGTCAATCCTCAATCTTCAATCCTCAATCCCCAGTCATCAATCTTCAATCCTCAATGCTCAATCCTCAATCCTCAATCCTCAGTCATCAATCCCCAGTCCTCAATCCTCAAACCTCAATCCTCAACCGTCAGTCCTCGTCCTCAATCCTCAAACCTCAATCCTCAATCCTCAGTATTCAATCATCAATACTCAATCTTCAATCCTCAATCCTCAAACCTCAATCCTGAATCCTCAATCCTCAATCCCCATTCCTCAAACCTCAATCCTCAACCCTCAGTCCTCATCCTCAATTCTCAATTCTCAATCCTCAATCCTCAATCCTCAATCTTCAATCCTCAATAATCAATCTCCGATTCTAGGTCCTCAATCCCCAACCTTCAATCGTTAATCCTCAATCTTCAGTCCTCAATCCCCAGTCATCAATCTTCAATCCTCAATGCTCAATCCTCAATCCTCAATCCTCAGTCCTCAATCCCCAATCCTCAATCCTCAAACCTCAATCCTCAACCGTCAGGCCTCGTCCTCAATCCTCAAACCTCAATCCTCAATCCTCAATTTTCAATCATTAATACTCAGTCTTCAATCCTCAATCCTCAAAACTCAATCCTCAATCGTCATTCTTCAATCCTAAATACCCAATCCTCAATTTCCAATCCTCAATCCTCAATTCTCAATTCTCAATCCTCAATCCTTAATCCTCAGACCTCAAACATCAATATTCAACCCTCAGTCCTTGTCCTCAGTCCACAACCCTCAATCCTCAGTCCTCAATATTCAATCATCAATATTCAATCTTCAATCCTCAATCCTCAATCCTCAATCCTCAATACTCAATCCTCAATCTTCAAACCGGAATCCTCAATCCTCAATACTCAGTCCTCAATCTTCAATCCTCAATACTCAATCTTCAATCCTCAATCCTCAATCCTCAATCCTCAATCCTCAATCTTCAATCCTCAACACTAATCTTCATTCCTCAATCCACAATCCTCAATCCTCAATCCTCATTCTTCAATCCTCAATACCCAATCCTCAATCTTCAATCCTCAATCCTCAATCTTCAATCCTAATTGCTCAATCCTCATTCTTCAATCCTCAATACCCACTCCTCAATCTTCAATCCTCAATCCTCAATCCTCAATCCTAATTCCTCAATCCTCATTCTTCAATCCTCAATACCCAATCCTCAATTTGAATCCTCAATCCTCAATCTTCAACCCTCAATCCTCAAACCTCAATCCTCAATCCTCAATCCTCAATCCCCATTCCTCAAACCTCAATCCTCAACCCTCAGTCCTCATCCTCAATTCTCAATTCTCAATCCTCAATCCTCAATCCTCAATCTTCAATCCTCAATAATCAATCTCCGATTCTAGGTTCTCAATCCCAAACCTTCAATCGTTAATCCTCAATCTTCAGTCCTCAATCCCCAGTCATCAATCTTCAATCCTCAATGCTCAATCCTCAATCCTCAATCCTCAGTCCTCAATCCCCAATCCTCAATCCTCAAACCTCAGTCCTCAACCGTCAGTCCTCGTCCTCAATCCTCAAACCTCAATCCTCAATCCTCAATATTCAATCATCAATACTCAATCTTCAATCCTCAATCCTCAAACCTCAATCCTCAATCCTCAATATTCAATCCTCAATACCAACTCCTCAATCTTCAATCCTCAATCCTCAATCCTCAATCCTAATTCCTCAATGCTCATTCTTCAATCCTCAATACCCAATCCTCAATTTCAATCCTCAATCCTCAATCCTCAATTCTCAATCCTCAATCCTCAGTCCTCAGTCCTCAAACCGCAATCCTCAACCCTCAGCCCTCATCCTCCATCCTCAATCCTCAATCCTCAATCCTCAATCTTCAATCCTCAATTCTCAATCTTCAACCCTCGATCCTGAATCACCAATCCACAATCCTCAATCCTCAGGCATCAATACTCAATATTCAATACTCAATCCTCAATCCCCAATCCTCAATCCTCAATCCTCAAACCTCAATCCTCAACCCTCAATCCTCATTCCTCAAACCTCAATCCACAACCCTCAGTCCTCTTACTCAATTCTGAATTCTCAATCCTCAATCCTCAATCCTCAAACCTCAATCCTCAATCCTCAATATTCAATCATCAATACTCAATCTTCAATCGTCAATCCTCAATCCTCAATCCTCAATCCTCAATCCTCAATCCTCAATCCTCAATGCTCAATCCTCAATCCTCAATGCTCAATCCTCAACCCTCAATTCACAATCCTCAACCTTTAATACTCAATAATCAATCTCCAATCCTAGATCCTCAATCCTCAATCCTCAATCCTCAATAATCAATCCTCATTCTTCAATCCTCAATACTCAATCCTCAATCTTCAATGCTCAAACATCAATCCTCAATTATCAATCCTCAATCCTCAGTCCTCAGTCGTCGAACCTCAATCCCCGACCCTTAGCACTCATCCTCAATCCTCAGTCCTCAATCCTCAATCCTCAAACCTAAATCCTCTACCGTCAGTCCTCGTCCTCAATCCTCAATCCTCAATCCTCAATCCTCAATCTTCAATCCTCAATTATCAATCTTCAACCCTCGATCCTGAATCACCAATCCACAATCCTCAATCCTCAGGCATCAATACTCAATCTTCAATACTCAATCCTCAATCCTCAATCCTCAATCCTCAATCCTCAATCCTCAATCCTCAATCCTCAACCCTCAATCCTCATTCCTCAATCCTGAATATTCAATCCTCAGTCCCCAATTCTCAATCATCAATCCTCAGTCCTCAATCCTCAATCCTGAATTCTCAATACTCAGTCCTCAGTCCTCAAACCTCAACGCTCAATCCTCAATCCTCTATCATCAATCCTCAATCTTCAATACACAATACTCAATCCTCAATCCTCAATCCTCAATCCTCAATCATCAATCCTCAATCTTCAATACTCAATCCTCAACCCCAGTGCTCAATACTCAACCATCAACACTCAATTCTCAATACTCAATAGAATATCCTGAATTCTCAGGATTCAATACTCAAACCTCAAACCTCAACCCTCAGCCCTCATCCTCCATCTTCAATCCTCTATCCTCAATCCTGAATCTTCAATCCTCAATCCTCAATCCTCAATCCACAATCCCCAATCCTCAATCCTCAGGCATCAATACTCAATCTTCAATACTCAATCCTCGATCCTCAATCCTCAATCCTCAATCCTCAACCCTCAATCCTCATTCCTCAAACCTCAATCCTCAACCCTCAGTCCTCATACTCAATTCTCAATTCTCAATCCTCAATCCTCAATACTCAATCTTCAATCCCCAATAATCAACCTCCAATCCTAGATCCTCAATCCCCAATCTTCAATCCTTAATCCTCAATCTTCAATCTTCAATCCTCAATCCTCAATCCTCAATTCTGAATCCTCAATCCTCAGTCCTCTGTCCTCAAACCTCAATCCTCTACAATCAGCCCTCATCCTCCATCCTCAATTCTCAATCATCAATCCTCAATCTTATATCCTCAATATTCAATCTTCAATCCTCAATCCTCAATCCTCAATCCTCAATCCTCAATCCTCATTCTTCAATACTCAATACCCAATCCTCAATCTTCAATCCTCAATCCTCAATCCTCAATTCTGAATCCTCAATCCTCAGTCCTCTGTCCTCAAACGTCAATCCTCTACAATCAGCCCTCATCCTCCATCCTCAATCCTCAATCATCAATCCTCAATCTTATATCCTCAATATTCAATCTTCAATCCTCAATCCTCAATCCTCAATCCTCAATCCTCAAATCCTCAATCCTCAGTACTCAATCCTCAATCCTCAACCTTCAATCCTCAATACTCAATCTGCAATCCTCAATCCTCAAACCTCAATCCTCAATCCTCATTCTTCAATCCTCAATGCCCAATCCTCAATCTTCAATCCTCAATCCTCAATCCTCAATTCTCAACCATCAATCCTTAATCCTCAGACCTCAAACATCAATACTCAACCCTCTGTCCTCGTCCTCAGTCCACAACCCTCAATCCTCAGTCCTCAATATTCAATCATCAATATTCAATCTTCAATCCTCAATCCTCTATCTTCAATCCTCAATTCTGAATCCTCAATCTTCAATCCTCAATCCTCAATCCTCAATATTCAATCCTCAATCTTCAGTACTGAATAACCACTCCTCAATCTTCAATCCTCAATCCTCAATCCTCAATCCTAATTCCTCAATCCTCATTCTTCAATCATCAATACCCAATCCTCAATTTCAATCCTCAATCCTCAATCCTCAATCCTCAATTCTCAATCCTCAATCCTCAGTCCTCTGTCCTCAGACCTCAATCCTCTACCCTCAGCCCTCATCCTCCATCCTCAATCCTCAATCATCAATCCTCAATCTTATATCCTCAATATTCAATCTTCAATCCTCAATCCTCAATCCTCAATCCTGAATCCTCAATGCTCAATCCTCAATCCTCAATCCTCAGTCCTCAACCTTCAATCCTCAATACTCAATCTTCAATCCTCAATCCTCAATCCTCAATCCTCAAGCCGCAATCTTCAATCCTCAACCCTCAATCCTCAATCTTCAATCCTCAATACTCAATCCTCAATCTTCAATCCTCAATCCTCATTCTTCAACCATCAATACCCAATCCACAATTTCAATCCTCAATCCTCAATCCTCAATTCTCAATCCTCAGTCCTCAGTCCTCAGTCCTCAAACCGCAATCCTCAATCCTCAGTCCTCATCCTCCATCCTCAATCCTCAATCCTCAATCCTCATTCTTCAATCCTCAATGCCCAATCCTCAATTTCAATCCTCAATCCTCAACCCTCAATTCTCAATCCTCAATCCTCAGTCCTCAGTCCTCAAGCTGCAATCCTCAACCCTCAGCCCTCATCCTCCATCCTCAATCCTCAATCCTCAATACTCAAACCTCAATCCTCAATCCTCGATAATCAATCATCAACACTCAATCTTCAATCCTCAATCCTCAAACCTCAATCCTCGATCCTCAATCCTCAATCCTCAATCCCCATTCCTCAAACCTCAATCCTCAACCCTCAGTCTTCATCCTCAATTCTCAATTCTCAATCCTCAATCCTCAATCCTTAATCTTCAATCCTCAATAATCAATCTCCGATTCTTGGACCTCAATCCCCAACCTTCAATCGTTAATCTTCAATCTTCAATCCTCAATCCTCAAACCTCAATCCTCAATCCTCATTCTTCAACCCTAAATACACAATCCTCAATCTTCAATCCTCAATCCTCATTCCTCAAACCTCAATCCTCAACCCTCAGTCCTCATACTCAATTCTCAATCCTCAATCCTCAATCCTCAATCTTCAATCGTCAATAATCAATCTCCAATCCTCAATCCTCAATCCTCGATCCTCAATCCTCAGGCATCAATGCTCAATCTTCAATACTCAATCTTCAATCCTCAATCCTCAATCCTCAATCCTCAAACCTCAATCCTCAATCCTCAATATTCAATCATCAATACTCAATCTTCAATCGTCAATCCTCAATCCTCAATCCTCAATCCTCAATCCTCAATCCTCAATCCTCAATCCTCAATCCTCAATCCTCAATCCCCAATCTTCAACCCTGAATCCTCATTCCTCAACCCTCAATCCTCAATCTTCAATCCTCAATACTGAGTCTTCAATCCTCAATCCTCAATCTTCAATACTCAATCCTCAGTCCTCAATCCTCAATCCTCAATCCTCAATATTCAATCCTCAATACCCACTCCTCAATCTTCAATCCTCAATCCTCAATCCTCAATCCTAATTCCTCAATGCTCATTCTTCAATCCTCAATACCCAATCCTCAATTTCAATCCTCAATCCTCAATCCTCAATTCTCAATCCTCAATCCTCAGTCCTCAGTCCTCAAACCGCAATCCTCAACCCTCAGCCCTCATCCTCCATCCTCAATCCTCAATCCTCAATCCTCAATCTTCAATCCTCAATTCTCAATCTTCAACCCTCGATCCTGAATCACCAATCCACAATCCTCAATCCTCAGGCATCAATACTCAATCTTCAATACTCAATCCTCAATCCTCAATCCTCAATCCTCAATCCTCAATCCTCAATCCTCAACCCTCAATCCTCATTCCTCAAACCTCAATCCACAACCCTCAGTCCTCTTACTCAATTCTGAATTCTCAATCCTCAATCCTCAATCCTCAATCTTCAGTCCTCAATAATCAATCTCTAATTCTAGATCCTCAATCCCCAATCTTCGATCCTTAATCCTCAATCTTCAATCCCGAATCCCCTGTACTCAATCTTCAATCCTCAATGCTCAATCCTCAATCCTCAATCCTCAGTCCTCAGTCCTCAATCTTCAATCCTCAACCATCAATCCTCATTCCTCAAACCTCAATCCTCAACCCTCAGTCCTCATCCTCAATTCTCAATTCTCAATCCTCAATCCTCAATCCTCAATCCTCAATCTTCAATCCTCAATAATCAATATCCGATCCTAGATCGTCAATCCCCAATCATCAATCGTCAATCCTCAATCTTCAATCCGCAATCCCCAGTCATCAATCTTCAATCCTCAATGCTCAATCCTCAATCCTCAATCCTCAGTCATCAATCCCCAGTCCTCAATCCTCAAACCTCAATCCTCAACCGTCAGTCCTCGTCCTCAATCCTCAAACCTCAATCCTCAATCCTCAGTATTCAATCATCAATACTCAATCTTCAATCCTCAATCCTCAAACCTCAATCCTGAATCCTCAATCCTCAATCCCCATTCCTCAAACCTCAATCCTCAACCCTCAGTCCTCATCCTCAATTCTCAATTCTCAATCCTCAACCCTCAGTCCTCATACTCAATTCTCAATTCTCAATCCTCAATCCTCAATACTCAATCTTCAATCCCCAATAATCAACCTCCAATCCTAGATCCTCAATCCCCAATCTTCAATCCTTAATCCTCAATCTTCAATCTTCAATCCTCAATCCTCAATCCTCAATCCCCATTCCTCAAACCTCAATCCTCAACCCTCAGTCTTCATCCTCAATTCTCAATTCTCAATCCTCAATCCTCAATCCTTAATCTTCAATCCTCAATAATCAATCTCCGATTCTTGGACCTCAATCCCCAACCTTCAATCGTTAATCTTCAATCTTCAATCCTCAATCCTCAAACCTCAATCCTCAATCCTCATTCTTCAACCCTAAATACACAATCCTCAATCTTCAATCCTCAATCCTCATTCCTCAAACCTCAATCCTCAACCCTCAGTCCTCATACTCAATTCTCAATCCTCAATCCTCAATCCTCAATTTCAATCCTCAATCCTCAATCCCCAATCCTCAATCATCAATCCTCAGTCCTCAATCCTCAATCCTGAATTCTCAATACTCAGTCCTCAGTCCTCAAACCTCAACGCTCAATCCTCAATCCTCTATCATCAATACTCAATCTTCAATACACAATACTCAATCCTCAATCCTCAATCCTCAATCCTCAATCATCAATCCTCAATCTTCAATACTCAATCCTCAACCCCAGTGCTCAATACTCAACCATCAACACTCAATTCTCAATTCTCAATAGAATATCCTGAATTCTCAGGATTCAATACTCAAACCTCAAACCTCAACCCTCAGCCCTCATCCTCCATCTTCAATCCTCTATCCTCAATCCTGAATCTTCAATCCTCAATACTCAATCTTCAATCCTCAATCCTCAATCCTCAATCCTCATTCTTCAATCCTCAATACCCAATCGTCAATCTTCACTCCTCAATCCTCAATCCTCAATCCTCAATCCACAATCCTCAATCCTCATTCTTCAATCCTCAATACCCAATCCTCAATCTTCAATCCTCAATCCTCAATCTTCAATCCTAATTGCTCAATCCTCATTCTTCAATCCTCAATACCCACTCCTCAATCTTCAATCCTCAATCCTCAATCCTCAATCCTAATTCCTCAATCCTCATTCTTCAATCCTCAATACCCAATCCTCAATTTCAATCCTCAATCCTCAATCTTCAACCCTCAATCCTCAAACCTCAATCCTCAATCCTCAATCCTCAATCCCCATTCCTCAAACCTCAATCCTCAACCCTCAGTCCTCATCCTCAATTCTCAATTCTCAATCCTCAATCCTCAATCCTCAATCTTCAATCCTCAATAATCAATCTCCGATTCTAGGTTCTCAATCCCCAACCTTCAATCGTTAATCCTCAATCTTCAGTCCTCAATCCCCAGTCATCAATCTTCAATCCTCAATGCTCAATCCTCAATCCTCAATCCTCAGTCCTCAATCCCCAATCCTCAATCCTCAAACCTCAATCCTCAACCGTCAGTCCTCGTCCTCAATCCTCAAACCTCAATCCTCAATCCTCAATATTCAATCATCAATACTCAATCTTCAATCCTCAATCCTCAAACCTCAATCCTCAATCCTCAATATTCAATCCTCAATACCAACTCCTCAATCTTCAATCCTCAATCCTCAATCCTCAATCCTAATTCCTCAATGCTCATTCTTCAATCCTCAATACCCAATCTTCAATTTCAATCCTCAATCCTCAATCCTCAATTCTCAATCCTCAATCCTCAGTCCTCAGTCCTCAAACCGCAATCCTCAACCCTCAGCCCTCATCCTCCATCCTCAATCCTCAATCCTCAATCCTCAATCTTCAATCCTCAATTCTCAATCTTCAACCCTCGATCCTGAATCACCAATCCACAATCCTCAATCCTCAGGCATCAATACTCAATCTTCAATACTCAATCCTCAATCCTCAATCCTCAATCCTCAATCCTCAAACCTCAATCCTCAACCCTCAATCCTCATTCCTCAAACCTCAATCCACAACCCTCAGTCCTCTTACTCAATTCTGAATTCTCAATCCTCAATCCTCAATCCTCAAACCTCAATCCTCAATCCTCAATATTCAATCATCAATACTCAATCTTCAATCGTCAATCCTCAATCCTCAATCCTCAATCCTCAATCCTCAATCCTCAATCCTCAATCCTCAATCCTCAATCCTCAATGCTCAATCCTCAACCCTCAATTCACAATCCTCAACCTTTAATACTCAATAATCAATCTCCAATCCTAGATCCTCAATCCTCAATCCTCAATCCTCAATAATCAATCCTCATTCTTCAATCCTCAATACTCAATCCTCAATCTTCAATCCTCAAACATCAATCCTCAATTATCAATCCTCAATCCTCAGACCTCAGTCGTCGAACCTCAATCCCCGACCCTTAGCACTCATCCTCAATCCTCAGTCCTCAATCCTCAATCCTCAAACCTAAATCCTCTACCGTCAGTCCTCGTCCTCAATCCTCAATCCTCAATCCTCAATCCTCAATCTTCAATCCTCAACACTCAATCTTCAATCCTCAATCCTCAAACCTCAATCCTCAATCCTGAATATTCAATCCTCAGTCCCCAATCCTCAATCATCAATCCTCAGTCCTCAATCCTCAATCCTCAATTCTCAATACTCAGTCCTCAGTCCTCAAACCTCAACGCTCAATCCTCAATTCTCTATCATCAATCCTCAATCTTCAATACACAATACTCAATCCTCAATCCTCAATCCTCAATCCTCAATCATCAATCCTCAATCTTCAATACTCAATCCTCAACCCCAATGCTCAATACTCAACCATCAACACTCAATTCTCAATACTCAATAGAATATCCTGAATTCTCAGGATTCAATACTCAAACCTCAAACCTCAACCCTCAGCCCTCATCCTCCATCTTCAATCCTCTATCCTCAATCCTTAATCTCCAATCCTCAATACTCAATCTTCAATCCTCAATCCTCAATCCTCAATCCTCATTCTTCAATCCTCAATACCCAATCGTCAATCTTCACTCCTCAATCCTCAATCCTCAATCCTCAATCCACAATCCCCAATCCTCAATCCTCAGGCATCAATACTCAATCTTCAATACTCAATCCTCGATCCTCAATCCTCAATCCTCAATCCTCAACCCTCAATCCTCATTCCTCAAACCTCAATCCTCAACCCTCAGTTCTCATACTCAATTCTCAATTCTCAATCCTCAATCCTCAATACTCAATCTTCAATCCCCAATAATCAACCTCCAATCCTAGATCCTCAATCCCCAATCTTCAATCCTTAATCCTCAATCTTCAATCTTCAATCCTCAATCCTCAATCCTCAATTCTGAATCCTCAATCCCCAGTCCTCTGTCCTCAAACCTCAATCCTCTACAATCAGCCCTCATCCTCCATCCTCAATCCTCAATCATCAATCCTCAATCTTATATCCTCAATATTCAATCTTCAATCCTCAATCCTCAATCCTCAATCCTCAATCCTCAAATCCTCAATCCTCAGTACTCAATCCTCAATCCTCAACCTTCAATCCTCAATACTCAATCTGCAATCCTCAATCCTCAAACCTCAATCCTCAATCCTCATTCTTCAATCCTCAATGCCCAATCCTCAATCTTCAATCCTCAATCCTCAATCCTCAATTCTCAACCCTCAATCCTTAATCCTCAGACCTCAAACATCAATACTCAACCCTCTGTCCTCGTCCTCAGTCCACAACCCTCAATCCTCAGTCCTCAATATTCAATCATCAATATTCAATCTTCAATCCTCAATCCTCTATCTTCAATCCTCAATTCTGAATCCTCAATCTTCAATCCTCAATCCTCAATCCTCAATATTCAATCCTCAATCTTCAGTACTGAATAACCACTCCTCAATCTTCAATCCTCAATCCTCAATCCTCAATCCTAATTCCTCAATCCTCATTCTTCAATCATCAATACCCAATCCTCAATTTCAATCCTCAATCGTCAATCCTCAATCCTCAATCCTCAATTCTCAATCCTCAATCCTCAGTCCTCTGTCCTCAGACCTCAATCCTCTACCCTCAGCCCTCATCCTCCATCCTCAATCCTCAATCATCAATCCTCAATCTTATATCCTCAATATTCAATCTTCAATCCTCAATCCTCAATCCTCAATCCTGAATCCTCAATGCTCAATCCTCAATCCTCAATCCTCAGTCCTCAACCTTCAATCCTCAATACTCAATCTTCAATCCTCAATCCTCAATCCTCAATCCTCAATCCGCAATCTTCAATCCTCAACCCTCAATCCTCAATCTTCATTCCTCAATCCTCAATCCTGAATCCTCAATCCTCAATCTTCAATCCTCAACACTAATCTTCATTCCTCAATCCACAATCCTCAATCCTCAATCCTCATTCTTCAATCCTCAATACCCAATCCTCAATCTTCAATCCTCAATCCTCAATCTTCAATCCTAATTGCTCAATCCTCATTCTTCAATCCTCAATACCCACTCCTCAATCTTCAATCCTCAATCCTCAATCCTCAATCCTAATTCCTCAATCCTCATTCTTCAATCCTCAATACCCAATCCTCAATTTCAATCCTCAATCCTCAATCTTCAACCCTCAATCCTCAAACCTCAATCCTCAATCCTCAATCCTCAATCCCCATTCCTCAAACCTCAATCCTCAACCCTCAGTCCTCATCCTCAATTCTCAATTCTCAATCCTCAATCCTCAATCCTCAATCTTCAATCCTCAATAATCAATCTCCGATTCTAGGTTCTCAATCCCCAACCTTCAATCGTTAATCCTCAATCTTCAGTCCTCAATCCCCAGTCATCAATCTTCAATCCTCAATGCTCAATCCTCAATCCTCAATCCTCAGTCCTCAATCCCCAATCCTCAATCCTCAAACCTCAATCCTCAACCGTCAGTCCTCGTCCTCAATCCTCAAACCTCAATCCTCAATCCTCAATATTCAATCATCAATACTCAATCTTCAATCCTCAATCCTCAAACCTCAATCCTCAATCCTCAATATTCAATCCTCAATACCAACTCCTCAATCTTCAATCCTCAATCCTCAATCCTCAATCCTAATTCCTCAATGCTCATTCTTCAATCCTCAATACCCAATCCTCAATTTCAACCCTCAATCCTCAATCCTCAATTCTCAATCCTCAATCGTCAGTCCTCAGTCCTCAAACCGCAATCCTCAACCCTCAGCCCTCATCCTCCATCCTCAATCCTCAATCCTCAATCCTCGATCCTCAATCCTCAATCCTCAATCCTCAACCCTCAATCCTCATTCCTCAAACCTCAATCCTCAACCCTCAGTCCTCATACTCAATTCTCAATTCTCAATCCTCAATCCTCAATACTCAATCTTCAATCCCCAATAATCAACCTCCAATCCTAGATCCTCAATCCCCAATCTTCAATCCTTAATCCTCAATCTTCAATCTTCAATCCTCAATCCTCAATCCTCAATTCTGAATCCTCAATCCTCAGTCCTCTGTCCTCAAACCTCAATCCTCTACAATCAGCCCTCATCCTCCATCCTCAATCCTCAATCATCAATCCTCAATCTTATATCCTCAATATTCAATCTTCAATCCTCAATCCTCAATCCTCAATCCTCAATCCTCAATCCTCATTCTTCAATACTCAATACCCAATCCTCAATCTTCAATCCTCAATCCTCAATCCTCAATTCTGAATCCTCAATCCTCAGTCCTCTGTCCTCAAACGTCAATCCTCTACAATCAGCCCTCATCCTCCATCCTCAATCCTCAATCATCAATCCTCAATCTTATATCCTCAATATTCAATCTTCAATCCTCAATCCTCAATCCTCAATCCTCAATCCTCAAATCCTCAATCCTCAGTACTCAATCCTCAATCCTCAACCTTCAATCCTCAATACTCAATCTGCAATCCTCAATCCTCAAACCTCAATCCTCAATCCTCATTCTTCAATCCTCAATGCCCAATCCTCAATCTTCAATCCTCAATCCTCAATCCTCAATTCTCAACCCTCAATCCTTAATCCTCAGACCTCAAACATCAATACTCAACCCTCTGTCCTCGTCCTCAGTCCACAACCCTCAATCCTCAGTCCTCAATATTCAATCATCAATATTCAATCTTCAATCCTCAATCCTCTATCTTCAATCCTCAATTCTGAATCCTCAATCTTCAATCCTCAATCCTCAATCCTCAATATTCAATCCTCAATCTTCAGTACTGAATAACCACTCCTCAATCTTCAATCCTCAATCCTCAATCCTCAATCCTAATTCCTCAATCCTCATTCTTCAATCCTCAGTCCTCTGTCCTCAGACCTCAATACTCTACCCTCAGCCCTCATCCTCCATCCTCAATCCTCAATCATCAATCCTCAATCTTATATCCTCAATATTCAATCTTCAATCCTCAATCCTCAATCCTCAATCCTGAATCCTCAATGCTCAATCCTCAATCCTCAATCCTCAGTCCTCAACCTTCAATCCTCAAGACTCAATCTTCAATCCTCAATCCTCAATCCTCAATCCTCAATCCGCAATCTTCAATCCTCAACCCTCAATCCTCAATCTTCAATCCTCAATACTCAATCCTCAATCTTCAATCCTCAATCCTCATTCTTCAATCATCAATACCCAATCCACAATTTCAATCCTCAATCCTCAATCCTCAATTCTCAATCCTCAGTCCTCAGTCCTCAGTCCTCAAACCGCAATCCTCAATCCTCAGTCCTCATCCTCCATCCTCAATCCTCAATCCTCAATCCTCATTCTTCAATCCTCAATGCCCAATCCTCAATTTCAATCCTCAATCCTCAATCCTCAATTCTCAATCCTCAATCCTCAGTCCTCAGTCCTCAAGCTGCAATCCTCAACCCTCAGCCCTCATCCTCCATCCTCAATCCTCAATCCTCAATACTCAAACCTCAATCCTCAATCCTCAATAATCAATCATCAACACTCAATCTTCAATCCTCAATCCTCAAACCTCAATCCTCGATCCTCAATCCTCAATCCTCAATCCCCATTCCTCAAACCTCAATCCTCAACCCTCAGTCTTCATCCTCAATTCTCAATTCTCAATCCTCAATCCTCAATCCTTAATCTTCAATCCTCAATAATCAATCTCCGATTCTAGGACCTCAATCCCCAACCTTCAATCGTTAATCTTCAATCTTCAATCCTCAATCCTCAAACCTCAATCCTCAATCCTCATTCTTCAACCCTAAATACACAATCCTCAATCTTCAATCCTCAATCCTCATTCCTCAAACCTCAATCCTCAACCCTCAGTCCTCATACTCAATTCTCAATCCTCAATCCTCAATCCTCAATCTTCAATCGTCAATAATCAATCTCCAATCCTCAATCCTCAATCCTCGATCCTCAATCCTCAGGCATCAATGCTCAATCTTCAATACTCAATCTTCAATCCTCAATCCTCAATCCTCAATCCTCAAACCTCAATCCTCAATCCTCAATATTCAATCATCAATACTCAATCTTCAATCGTCAATCCTCAATCCTCAATCCTCAATCCTCAATCCTCAATCCTCAATCCTCAATCCTCAATCCTCAATCCCCAATCTTCAACCCTGAATCCTCATTCCTCAACACTCAATCCTCAATCTTCAATCCTCAATACTGAGTCTTCAATCCTCAATCCTCAATCTTCAATACTCAATCCTCAGTCCTCAATCCTCAATCCACAATCCTCAAAATTCAATCCTCAATACCCACTCCTCAATCTTCAATCCTCAATCCTCAATCCTCAATCCTAATTCCTCAATGCTCATTCTTCAATCCTCAATACCCAATCCTCAATTTCAATCCTCAATCCTCAATCCTCAATTCTCAATCCTCAATCCTCAGGCCTCAGCCCTCAAACCGCAATCCTCAACCCTCAGCCCTCATCCTCCATCCTCAATCCTCAATCCTCAATCCTCAATCTTCAATCCTCAATTCTCAATCTTCAACCCTCGATCCTGAATCACCAATCCACAATCCTCAATCCTCAGGCATCAATACTCAATCTTCAATACTCAATCCTCAATCCTCAATCCTCAATCCTCAATCCTCAATCCTCAATCCTCAACCCTCAATCCTCATTCCTCAAACCTCAATCCACAACCCTCAGTCCTCTTACTCAATTCTGAATTCTCAATCCTCAATCCTCAATCCTCAATCTTCAGTCCTCAATAATCAATCTCTAATTCTAGATCCTCAATCCCCAATCTTCGATCCTTAATCCTCAATCTTCAATCCCGAATCCCCTGTACTCAATCTTCAATCCTCAATGCTCAATCCTCAATCCTCAATCCTCAGTCCTCAGTCCTCAATCTTCAATCCTCAACCATCAATCCTCATTCCTCAAACCTCAATCCTCAACCCTCAGTCCTCATCCTCAATTCTCAATTCTCAATCCTCAATCCTCAATCCTCAATCCTCAATCTTCAATCCTCAATAATCAATATCCGATCCTAGATCGTCAATCCCCAATCATCAATCGTCGATCCTCAATCTTCAATCCTCAATCCCCAGTCATCAATCTTCAATCCTCAATGCTCAATCCTCAATCCTCAATCCTCAGTCATCAATCCCCAGTCCTCAATCCTCAAACCTCAATCCTCAACCGTCAGTCCTCGTCCTCAATCCTCAAACCTCAATCCTCAATCCTCAGTATTCAATCATCAATACTCAATCTTCAATCCTCAATCCTCAAACCTCAATCCTGAATCCTCAATCCTCAATCCCCATTCCTCAAACCTCAATCCTCAACCCTCAGTCCTCATCCTCAATTCTCAATTCTCAATCCTCAATCCTCAATCCTCAATCTTCAATCCTCAATAATCAATCTCCGATTCTAGGTCCTCAATCCCCAACCTTCAATCGTTAATCCTCAATCTTCAGTCCTCAATCCCCAGTCATCAATCTTCAATCCTCAATGCTCAATCCTCAATCCTCAATCCTCAGTCCTCAATCCCCAATCCTCAATCCTCAAACCTCAATCCTCAACCGTCAGGCCTCGTCCTCAATCCTCAAACCTCAATCCTCAATCCTCAATTTTCAATCATTAATACTCAGTCTTCAATCCTCAATCCTCAAAACTCAATCCTCAATCGTCATTCTTCAATCCTAAATACCCAATCCTCAATTTCCAATCCTCAATCCTCAATTCTCAATTCTCAATCCTCAATCCTTAATCCTCAGACCTCAAACATCAATATTCAACCCTCAGTCCTTGTCCTCAGTCCACAACCCTCAATCCTCAGTCCTCAATATTCAATCATCAATATTCAATCTTCAATCCTCAATCCTCAATCCTCAATCCTCAATACTCAATCCTCAATCTTCAAACCGGAATCCTCAATCCTCAATACTCAGTCCTCAATCTTCAATCCTCAATACTCAATCTTCAATCCTCAATCCTCAATCCTCAATCCTCAATCCTCAATCTTCAATCCTCAACACTAATCTTCATTCCTCAATCCACAATCCTCAATCCTCAATCCTCATTCTTCAATCCTCAATACCCAATCCTCAATCTTCAATCCTCAATCCTCAATCTTCAATCCTAATTGCTCAATCCTCATTCTTCAATCCTCAATACCCACTCCTCAATCTTCAATCCTCAATCCTCAATCCTCAATCCTAATTCCTCAATCCTCATTCTTCAATCCTCAATACCCAATCCTCAATTTGAATCCTCAATCCTCAATCTTCAACCCTCAATCCTCAAACCTCAATCCTCAATCCTCAATCCTCAATCCCCATTCCTCAAACCTCAATCCTCAACCCTCAGTCCTCATCCTCAATTCCCAATTCTCAATCCTCAATCCTCAATCCTCAATCTTCAATCCTCAATAATCAATCTCCGATTCTAGGTTCTCAATCCCCAACCTTCAATCGTTAATCCTCAATCTTCAGTCCTCAATCCCCAGTCATCAATCTTCAATCCTCAATGCTCAATCCTCAATCCTCAATCCTCAGTCCTCAATCCCCAATCCTCAATCCTCAAACCTCAATCCTCAACCGTCAGTCCTCGTCCTCAATCCTCAAACCTCAATCCTCAATCCTCAATATTCAATCATCAATACTCAATCTTCAATCCTCAATCCTCAAACCTCAATCCTCAATCCTCAATATTCAATCCTCAATACCAACTCCTCAATCTTCAATCCTCAATCCTCAATCCTCAATCCTAATTCCTCAATGCTCATTCTTCAATCCTCAATACCCAATCCTCAATTTCAATCCTCAATCCTCAATCCTCAATTCTCAATCCTCAATCCTCAGTCCTCAGTCCTCAAACCGCAATCCTCAACCCTCAGCCCTCATCCTCCATCCTCAATCCTCAATCCTCAATCCTCAATCTTCAATCCTCAATTCTCAATCTTCAACCCTCGATCCTGAATCACCAATCCACAATCCTCAATCCTCAGGCATCAATACTCAATATTCAATACTCAATCCTCAATCCCCAATCCTCAATCCTCAATCCTCAAACCTCAATCCTCAACCCTCAATCCTCATTCCTTAAACCTCAATCCACAACCCTCAGTCCTCTTACTCAATTCTGAATTCTCAATCCTCAATCCTCAATCCTCAAACCTCAATCCTCAATCCTCAATATTCAATCATCAATACTCAATCTTCAATCGTCAATCCTCAATCCTCAATCCTCAATCCTCAATCCTCAATCCTCAATCCTCAATGCTCAATCCTCAATCCTCAATGCTCAATCCTCAACCCTCAATTCACAATCCTCAACCTTTAATACTCAATAATCAATCTCCAATCCTAGATCCTCAATCCTCAATCCTCAATCCTCAATAATCAATCCTCATTCTTCAATCCTCAATACTCAATCCTCAATCTTCAATGCTCAAACATCAATCCTCAATTATCAATCCTCAATCCTCAGTCCTCAGTCGTCGAACCTCAATCCCCGACCCTTAGCACTCATCCTCAATCCTCAGTCCTCAATCCTCAATCCTCAAACCTAAATCCTCTACCGTCAGTCCTCGTCCTCAATCCTCAATCCTCAATCCTCAATCCTCAATCTTCAATCCTCAATTATCAATCTTCAACCCTCGATCCTGAATCACCAATCCACAATCCTCAATCCTCAGGCATCAATACTCAATCTTCAATACTCAATCCTCAATCCTCAATCCTCAATCCTCAATCCTCAATCCTCAATCCTCAATCCTCAACCCTCAATCCTCATTCCTCAAACCTCAATCCACAACCCTCAGTCCTCTTACTCAATTCTGAATTCTCAATCCTCAATCCTCAATCCTCAATCTTCAATCCTCAATAATCAATCTCTAATTCTAGATCCTCAATCCCCAATCTTCGATCCTTAATCCTCAATCTTCAATCCCGAATCCCCTGTACTCAATCTTCAATCCTCAATGCTCAATCCTCAATCCTCAATCCTCAGTCCTCAGTCCTCAATCTTCAATCCTCAACCATCAATCCTCATTCCTCAAACCTCAATCCTCAACCCTCAGTCCTCATCCTCAATTCTCAATTCTCAATCCTCAATCCTCAATCCTCAATCCTCAATCTTCAATCCTCAATAATCAATATCCGATCCTAGATCGTCAATCCCCAATCATCAATCGTCAATCCTCAATCTTCAATCCTCAATCCCCAGTCATCAATCTTCAATCCTCAATGCTCAATCCTCAATCCTCAATCCTCAGTCATCAATCCCCAGTCCTCAATCCTCAAACCTCAATCCTCAACCGTCAGTCCTCGTCCTCAATCCTCAAACCTCAATCCTCAATCCTCAGTATTCAATCATCAATACTCAATCTTCAATCCTCAATCCTCAAACCTCAATCCTGAATCCTCAATCCTCAATCCCCATTCCTCAAACCTCAATCCTCAACCCTCAGTCCTCATCCTCAATTCTCAATTCTCAATCCTCAATCCTCAATCCTCAATCTTCAATCCTCAATAATCAATCTCCGATTCTAGGTCCTCAATCCCCAACCTTCAATCGTTAATCCTCAATCTTCAGTCCTCAATCCCCAGTCATCAATCTTCAATCCTCAATGCTCAGTCCTCAATCCTCAATCCTCAGTCCTCAATCCCCAATCCTCAATCCTCAAACCTCAATCCTCAACCGTCAGGCCTCGTCCTCAATCCTCAAACCTCAATCCTCAATCCTCAATTTTCAATCATCAATACTCAGTCTTCAATCCTCAATCCTCAAACCTCAATCCTCAATCGTCATTCTTCAATCCTAAATACCCAATCCTCAATTTCCAATCCTCAATCCTCAATTCTCAATTCTCAATCCTCAATCCTTAATCCTCAGACCTCAAACATCAATATTCAACCCTCAGTCCTTGTCCTCAGTCCACAACCCTCAATCCTCAGTCCTCAATATTCAATCATCAATATTCAATCTTCAATCCTCAATCCTCAATCCTCAATCCTCAATACTCAATCCTCAATCTTCAAACCTGAATCCTCAATCCTCAATACTCAGTCCTCAATCTTCAATCCACAATACTCAATCTTCAATCCTCAATCCTCAATCCTCAATCCTCAATCCTCAATCTTCAATCCTCAACACTAATCTTCATTCCTCAATCCACAATCCTCAATCCTCAATCCTCATTCTTCAATCCTCAATACCCAATCCTCAATCTTCAATCCTCAATCCTCAATCTTCAATCCTAATTGCTCAATCCTCATTCTTCAATCCTCAATACCCACTCCTCAATCTTCAATCCTCAATCCTCAATCCTCAATCCTCAATCCTCAATATTCAATCCTCAATACCAACTCCTCAATCTTCAATCCTCAATCCTCAATCCTCAATCCTAATTCCTCAATGCTCATTCTTCAATCCTCAATACCCAATCCTCAATTTCAATCCTCAATCCTCAATCCTCAATTCTCAATCCTCAATCCTCAGTCCTCAGTCCTCAAACCGCAATCCTCAACCCTCAGCCCTCATCCTCCATCCTCAATCCTCAATCCTCAATCCTCAATCTTCAATCCTCAATTCTCAATCTTCAACCCTCGATCCTGAATCACCAATCCACAATCCTCAGTCCTCAGGCATCAATACTCAATCTTCAATACTCAATCCTCAATCCTCAATCCTCAATCCTCAATCCTCAATCCTCAAACCTCAATCCTCAACCCTCAATCCTCATTCCTCAAACCTCAATCCACAACCCTCAGTCCTCTTACTCAATTCTGAATTCTCAATCCTCAATCCTCAATCCTCAAACCTCAATCCTCAATCCTCAATATTCAATCATCAATACTCAATCTTCAATCGTCAATCCTCAATCCTCAATCCTCAATCCTCAATCCTCAATCCTCAATCCTCAATCCTCAATCCTCAATCCTCAATCCTCAATCCTCAATCCTCAATCCTCAATCCTCAACCCTCAATTCACAATCCTCAACCTTTAATACTCAATAATCAATCTCCAATCCTAGATCCTCAATCCTCAATCCTCAATCCTCAATAATCAATCCTCATTCTTCAATCCTCAATACTCAATCCTCAATCTTCAATCCTCAAACATCAATCCTCAATTATCAATCCTCAATCCTCAGTCCTCAGTCGTCGAACCTCAATCCCCGACCCTTAGCACTCATCCTCAATCCTCAGTCCTCAATCCTCAATCCTCAAACCTAAATCCTCTACCGTCAGTCCTCGTCCTCAATCCTCAATCCTCAATCCTCAATCCTCAATCTTCAATCCTCAACACTCAATCTTCAATCCTCAATCCTCAATCCTCAATCCTCAATCCTGAATATTCAATCCTCAGTCCCCAATCCTCAATCATCAATCCTCAGTCCTCAATCCTCAATCCTGAATTCTCAATACTCAGTCCTCAGTCCTCAAACCTCAACGCTCAATCCTCAATCCTCTATCATCAATCCTCAATCTTCAATACACAATACTCAATCCTTAATCCTCAATCCTCAATCCTCAATCATCAATCCTCAATCTTCAATACTCAATCCTCAACCCCAGTGCTCAATACTCAACCATCAACACTCAATTCTCAATACTCAATAGAATATCCTGAATTCTCAGGATTCAATACTCAAACCTCAAACCTCAACCCTCAGCCCTCATCCTCCATCTTCAACCCTCTATCCTCAATCCTGAATCTTCAATCCTCAATACTCAATCTTCAATCCTCAATCCTCAATCCTCAATCCTCATTCTTCAATCCTCAATACCCAATCGTCAATCTTCACTCCTCAATCCTCAATCCTCAATCCTCAATCCACAATCCCCAATCCTCAATCCTCAGGCATCAATACTCAATCTTCAATACTCAATCCTCGATCCTCAATCCTCAATCCTCAATCCTCAACCCTCAATCCTCATTCCTCAAACCTCAATCCTCAACCCTCAGTCCTCATACTCAATTCTCAATTCTCAATCCTCAATCCTCAATACTCAATCTTCAATCCCCAATAATCAACCTCCAATCCTAGATCCTCAATCCCCAATCTTCAATCCTTAATCCTCAATCTTCAATCTTCAATCCTCAATCCTCAATCCTCAATTCTGAATCCTCAATCCTCAGTCCTCTGTCCTCAAACCTCAATCCTCTACAATCAGCCCTCATCCTCCATCCTCAATCCTCAATCATCAATCCTCAATCCTCAATCTTCAATCCTCAATAATCAATCTCCGATTCTAGGTCCTCAATCCCCAACCTTCAATCGTTAATCCTCAATCTTCAGTCCTCAATCCCCAGTCATCAATCTTCAATCCTCAATGCTCAATCCTCAATCCTCAATCCTCAGTCCTCAATCCCCAATCCTCAATCCTCAAACCTCAATCCTCAACCGTCAGGCCTCGTCCTCAATCCTCAAACCTCAATCCTCAATCCTCAATTTTCAATCATCAATACTCAGTCTTCAATCCTCAATCCTCAAACCTCAATCCTCAATCGTCATTCTTCAATCCTAAATACCCAATCCTCAATTTCCAATCCTCAATCCTCAATTCTCAATTCGCAATCCTCAATCCTTAATCCTCAGACCTCAAACATCAATATTCAACCCTCAGTCCTTGTCCTCAGTCCACAACCCTCAATCCTCAGTCCTCAATATTCAATCATCAATATTCAATCTTCAATCCTCAATCCTCAATCCTCAATCCTCAATACTCAATCCTCAATCTTCAAACCTGAATCCTCAATCCTCAATACTCAGACCTCAATCTTCAATCCTCAATACTCAATCTTCAATCCTCAATCCTCAATCCTCAATCCTCAATCCTCAATCTTCAATCCTCAACACTAATCTTCATTCCTCAATCCACAATCCTCAATCCTCAATCCTCATTCTTCAATCCTCAATACCCAATCCTCAATCTTCAATCCTCAATCCTCAATCTTCAATCCTAATTGCTCAATCCTCATTCTTGAATCCTCAATACCCACTCCTCAATCTTCAATCCTCAATCCACAATCCTCAATCCTAATTCCTCAATCCTCATTCTTCAATCCTCAATACCCAATCCTCAATTTCAATCCTCAATCCTCAATCTTCAACCCTCAATCCTCAAACCTCAATCCTCAATCCTCAATCCTCAATCCCCATTCCTCAAACCTCAATCCTCAACCCTCAGTCCTCATCCTCAATTCTCAATTCTCAATCCTCAATCCTCAATCCTCAATCTTCAATCCTCAATAATCAATCTCCGATTCTAGGTTCTCAATCCCCAACCTTCAATCGTTAATCCTCAATCTTCAGTCCTCAATCCCCAGTCATCAATCTTCAATCCTCAATGCTCAATCCTCAATCCTCAATCCTCAGTCCTCAATCCCCAATCCTCAATCCTCAAACCTCAATCCTCAACCGTCAGTCCTCGTCCTCAATCCTCAAACCTCAATCCTCAATCCTCAATATTCAATCATCAATACTCAATCCTCAATCCTCAATCCTCAAACCTCAATCCTCAATCCTCAATATTCAATCCTCAATACCAACTCCTCAATCTTCAATCCTCAATCGTCAATCCTCAATCCTAATTCCTCAATGCTCATTCTTCAATCCTCAATACCCAATCCTCAATTTCAATCCTCAATCCTCAATCCTCAATTCTCAATCCTCAATCCTCAGTCCTCAGTCCTCAAACCGCAATCCTCAACCCTCAGCCCTCATCCTCCATCCTCAATCCTCAATCCTCAATCCTCAATCTTCAATCCTCAATTCTCAATCTTCAACCCTCGATCCTCAATCACCAATCCACAATCCTCAATCCTCAGGCATCAATACTCAATCTTCAATACTCAATCCTCAATCCTCAATCCTCAATCCTCAATCCTCAAACCTCAATCCTCAACCCTCAATCCTCATTCCTCAAACCTCAATCCACAACCCTCAGTCCTCTTACTCAATTCTGAATTCTCAATCCTCAATCCTCAATCCTCAAACCTCAATCCTCAATCCTCAATATTCAATCATCAATACTCAATCTTCAATCGTCAATCCTCAATCCTCAATCCTCAATCCTCAATCCTCAATCCTCAATCCTCAATCCTCAATCCTCAATCCTCAATCCTCAATCCTCAATCCTCAACCCTCAATTCACAATCCTCAACCTTTAATACTCAATAATCAATCTCCAATCCTAGATCCTCAATCCTCAATCCTCAATCCTCAATAATCAATCCTCATTCTTCAATCCTCAATACTCAATCCTCAATCTTCAATCCTCAAACATCAATCCTCAATTATCAATCCTCAATCCTCAGTCCTCAGTCGTCGAACCTCAATCCCCGACCCTTAGCACTCATCCTCAATCCTCAGTCCTCAATCCTCAATCCTCAAACCTAAATCCTCTACCGTCAGTCCTCGTCCTCAATCCTCAATCCTCAATCCTCAATCCTCAATCTTCAATCCTCAACACTCAATCTTCAATCCTCAATCCTCAATCCTCAATCCTCAATCCTGAATATTCAATCCTCAGTCCCCAATCCTCAATCATCAATCCTCAGTCCTCAATCCTCAATCCTGAATTCTCAATACTCAGTCCTCAGTCCTCAAACCTCAACGCTCAATCCTCAATCCTCTATCATCAATCCTCAATCTTCAATACACAATACTCAATCCTCAATCCTCAATCCTCAATCCTCAATCATCAATCCTCAATCTTCAATACTCAATCCTCAACCCCAATGCTCAATACTCAACCATCAACACTCAATTCTCAATACTCAATAGAATATCCTGAATTCTCAGGATTCAATACTCAAACCTCAAACCTCAACCCTCAGCCCTCATCCTCCATCTTCAATCCTCTATCCTCAATCCTGAATCTTCAATCCTCAATACTCAATCTTCAATCCTCAATCCTCAATCCTCAATTCTGAATCCTCAATCCTCAGTCCTCTGTCCTCAAACCTCAATCCTCTACAATCAGCCCTCATCCTCCATCCTCAATCCTCAATCATCAATCCTCAATCTTATATCCTCAATATTCAATCTTCAATCCTCAATCCTCAATCCTCAATCCTCAATCCTCAATCCTCATTCTTCAATACTCAATACCCAATCCTCAATCTTCAATCCTCAATCCTCAATCCTCAATTCTGAATCCTCAATCCTCAGTCCTCTGTCCTCAAACGTCAATCCTCTACAATCAGCCCTCATCCTCCATCCTCAATCCTCAATCATCAATCCTCAATCTTATATCCTCAATATTCAATCTTCAATACTCAATCCTCAATCCTCAATCCTCAATCCTCAAATCCTCAATCCTCAGTACTCAATCCTCAATCCTCAACCTTCAATCCTCAATACTCAATCTGCAATCCTCAATCCTCAAACCTCAATCCTCAATCCTCATTCTTCAATCCTCAATGCCCAATCCTCAATCTTCAATCCTCAATCCTCAATCCTCAATTCTCAACCCTCAATCCTTAATCCTCAGACCTCAAACATCAATACTCAACCCTCTGTCCTCGTCCTCAGTCCACAACCCTCAATCCTCAGTCCTCAATATTCAATCATCAATATTCAATCTTCAATCCTCAATCCTCTATCTTCAATCCTCAATTCTGAATCCTCAATCTTCAATCCTCAATCCTCAATCCTCAATATTCAATCCTCAATCTTCAGTACTGAATAACCACTCCTCAATCTTCAATCCTCAATCCTCAATCCTCAATCCTAATTCCTCAATCCTCATTCTTCAATCATCAATACCCAATCCTCAATTTCAATCCTCAATCCTCAATCCTCAATCCTCAATTCTCAATCCTCAATCCTCAGTCCTCTGTCTTCAGACCTCAATCCTCTACCCTCAGCCCTCATCCTCCATCCTCAATCCTCAATCATCAATCCTCAATCTTATATCCTCAATATTCAATCTTCAATCCTCAATCCTCAATCCTCAATCCTGAGTCCTCAATGCTCAATCCTCAATCCTCAATCCTCAGTCCTCAACCTTCAATCCTCAATACTCAATCTTCAATCCTCAATCCTCAATCCACAATCCTCAATGCGCAATCTTCAACCCTCAACCCTCAATCCTCAATCTTCAATCCTCAATACTCAATCCTCAATCTTCAATCCTCAATCCTCATTCTTCAATCATCAATACCCAATCCACAATTTCAATCCTCAATCCTCAATCCTCAATTCTCAATCCTCAGTCCTCAGTCCTCAGTCCTCAAACCGCAATCCTCAATCCTCAGTCCTCATCCTCCATCCTCAATCCTCAATCCTCAATCCTCAATCTTCAATCCTCAATTCTCAATTTTCAATCCTCGATCCTGAATCATCAATACTCAATCCTCAATCCTCAGGCATCAATACTCAATTTTCAATACTCAATCCTCAATCCTCAATCCTCAGTCCTCAATCCTCAATCCTCAACCCGCAATCCTCATTCCTCAAACCTCAATCCTCAACCCTCAGATCTCATACTCAATTCTCAATTCTCAATCCTCAATCCTCAATCCTCAATCTTCAATCCTCAATAATCAATCTCCGATTCTAGGTCCTCAATCCCCAACCTTCAATCGTTAATCCTCAATCTTCAGTCCTCAATCCCCAGTCATCAATCTTCAATCCTCAATGCTCAATCCTCAATCCTCAATCCTCAGTCCTCAATCCCCAATCCTCAATCCTCAAACCTCAATCCTCAACCGTCAGTCCTCGTCCTCAATCCTCAAACCTCAATCCTCAATCCTCAATATTCAATCATCAATACTCAATCTTCAATCCTCAATCCTCAAACCTCAATCCTCAATCCTCATTCTTCAATCCTAAATACCCAATCCTCAATTTCCAATCCTCAATCCTCAATCCTCAATTCTCAATCATCAATCCTTAATCCTCAGACCTCAAACATCAATATTCAACCCTCAGTCCTCGTCCTCAATCCACAACCCTCAATCCTCAGTCCTCAAACCTCAATCCTCAATCCTCAATAATCAATCATCAATACTCAATCTTCAATCCTCAATCCTCAAACCTCAATCCTCAATCCTCAATCCTCAATCCTCAATCCCCATTCCTCAAACCTCAATCCTCAATCCTCAATCCTCAATCCTCAATCTTCAACCCTGAATCCTCATTCCTCAATACTCAATCCTCAATCTTCAATCCTCAATACTGAGTCTTCAATCCTCAATCCTCAATCTTCAATACTCAATCCTCAGTCCTCAATCCTCAATCCTCAATCCTCAATATTCAATCCTCAATACCAACTCCTCAATCTTCAATCCTCAATCCTCAATCCTCAATCCTAATTCCTCAATGCTCATTCTTCAATCCTCAATACCCAATCCTCAATTTCAATCCTCAATCCTCAATCCTCAATTCTCAATCCTCAATCCTCAGTCCTCAGTCCTCAAACCGCAATCCTCAACCCTCAGCCCTCATCCTCCATCCTCAATCCTCAATCCTCAATCCTCAATCTTCAATCCTCAATTCTCAATCTTCAACCCTCGATCCTGAATCACCAATCCACAATCCTCAATCCTCAGGCATCAATACTCAATCTTCAATACTCAATCCTCAATCCTCAATCCTCAATCCTCAATCCTCAATCCTCAATCCTCAACCCTCAATCCTCATTCCTCAAACCTCAATCCACAACCCTCAGTCCTCTTACTCAATTCTGAATTCTCAATCCTCAATCCTCAATCCTCAATCTTCAATCCTCAATAATCAATCTCTAATTCTAGATCCTCAATCCCCAATCTTCGATCCTTAATCCTCAATCTTCAATCCCGAATCCCCTGTACTCAATCTTCAATCCTCAATGCTCAATCCTCAATCCTCAATCCTCAGTCCTCAGTCCTCAATCTTCAATCCTCAACCATCAATCCTCATTCCTCAAACCTCAATCCTCAACCCTCAGTCCTCCTCCTCAATTCTCAATTCTCAATCCTCAATACTCAATCCTCAATCCTCAATCTTCAATCCTCAATAATCAATATCCGATCCTAGATCGTCAATCCCCAATCATCAATCGTCAATCTTCAATCTTCAATCCTCAATCCCCAGTCACCAATCTTCAATCCTCAATGCTCAATCCTCAATCCTCAATCCTCAGTCATCAATCCCCAGTCTTCAATCCTCAAACCTCAATCCTCAACCGTCAGTCCTCGTCCTCAATCCTCAAACCTCAATCCTCAATATTCAATCATCAATACTCAATCTTCAATCCTCAATCCTCAAACCTCAATCCTCAATCCTCAATCCTCAATCCTCAATCCTCAATCCTCAATCCTCAATCCTCAATCCTCAATCCTCAATCCTCAATCCTCAATCTTGAACCCTGAATCCTCATTCCTCAACACTCAATCCTCAATCTTCAATCCTCAATACTGAGTCTTCAATCCTCAATCCTCAACCTTCAATACTCAATCCTCAGTCCTCAATCCTCAATCCTCAATCCTCAATATTCAATCCTCAATACCCACTCCTCAATCTTCAATCCTCAATCCTCAATCCTCAATTCTAATTCCTCAATGCTCATTCTTCAATCCTCAACACCCAATCCTCAATTTCAATCCTCAATCCTCAATCCTCAATTCTCAGTCCTCAATCCTCAGTCCTCAGTCCTCAAACCGCAATGCTCAACCCTCAGCCCTCATCCTCCATCCTCAATCCTCAATCCTCAATCCTCAATCTTCAATCCTCAATTCTCAAATCTTCAATCCTCGATCCTGAATCACCAATCCACAATCCTCAATCCTCAGGCATCAATACTCAATCTTCAATACTCAATCCTCAATCCTCAATCCTCAATCCTAAATCCTCAATCCTCAATCCTCAACCCTCAATCCTCATTCCTCAAACCTCAATCCACAATCCTCAGTCCTCTTACTCAATTCTGAATCATCAATCCTCAATCCTCAATCATCAATCTTCAATCCTCAATAATCAATCTCTAATTCTAGATCCTCAATCCCCAATCTTCGATCCTTAATCCTCAATCTTTAATCCCGAATCCCCTGTACTCAATCTTCAATCCTCAATGCTCAATCCTCAATCCTCAATCCTCAGTCCTCAGTCCTCAATCTTCAATCCTCAACCATCAATCCTCATTCCTCAAACCTCAATCCTCAACCGTCAGTCCTCATCCTCAATTCTCAATTCTCAATCCTCAATCCTCAATCCTCAATCTTCAATCCTCAATAATCAATCTCCGATTCTAGGTCCTCAATCCCCAACCTTCAATCGTTAATCCTCAATCTTCAGTCCTCAATCCCCAGTCATCAATCTTCAATCCTCAATGCTCAATCCTCAATCCTCAATCCTCAGTCCTCAATCCCCAATCCTCAATCCTCAAACCTCAATCCTCAACCGTCAGTCCTCGTCCTCAATCCTCAAACCTCAATCCTCAATCCTCAATATTCAATCATCAATACTCAATCTTCAATCCTCAATCATCAAACCTCAATCCTCAATCCTCATTCTTCAATCCTAAATACCCAATCCTCAATTTCCAATCCTCAATCCTCAATCCTCAATCCTCAATTCTCAATCCTCAATCCTTAATCCTCAGACCTCAAACATCAATATTCAACCCTCAGTCCTCGTACTCAATCCACAACCCTCAATCCTCAGTCCTCAATATTCAATCATCAATATTCAATCTTCAATCCTCAATCCTCAATCCTCAATCCTCAATACTCAATCCTCAATCTTCAAACCTGAATCCTCAATCCTCAATACTCAGTCCTCAATCTTCAATCCTCAATACTCAATCTTCAATCCTCAATCCTCAATCCTCAATCCTCAATCCTCAATCTTCAATCCTCAACACTAATCTTCAATCCTCAATCCACAATCCTCAATCCTCAATCCTCATTCTTCAATCCTCAATACCCAATCCTCAATCTTCAATCCTCAATCCTCAATCTTCAACCCTAATTGCTCAATCCTCATTCTTCAATCCTCAATACCCACTCCTCAATCTTCAATCCTCAATCCTCAATCCTCAATCCTCAATCCTAATTCCTCAATGCTCATTCTTCAATCCTCAATGCCCAATCCTCAATTTCAATCCTCAATCCTGAATCCTCAATTCTCAATCCTCAATCCTCAGTCCTCAGTCCTCAAACCGCAATCCTCAACCCTCAGCCCTCATCCTCCATCCTCAATCCTCAATCCTCAATCCTCAATCCTCAATCTTCAATCCTCAATTCTCAATCTTCAACCCTCGATCCTGAATCACCAATCCACAATCCTCAATCCTCAGGCATCAATACTCAATCTTCAATACTCAATCCTCAATCCTCAATCCTCAATCCTCAATCCTCAATCCTCAATCCTCAACCCTCAATCCTCATTCCTCAAACCTCAATCCACAACCCTCAGTCCTCTTACTCAATTCTGAATTCTCAATCCTCAATCCTCAATCCTCAATCTTCAATCCTCAATAATCAATCTCTAATTCTAGATCCTCAATCCCCAATCTTCGATCCTTAATCCTCAATCTTCAATCCCGAATCCCCTGTACTCAATCTTCAATCCTCAATGCTCAATCCTCAATCCTCAATCCTCAGTCCTCAGTCCTCAATCTTCAATCCTCAACCATCAATCCTCATTCCTCAAACCTCAATCCTCAACCCTCAGTCCTCATCCTCAATTCGCAATTCTCAATCCTCAATCCTCAATCCTCAATCCTCAATCTTCAATCCTCAATAATCAATATCCGATCCTAGATCGTCAATCCCCAATCATCAATCGTCAATCCTCAATCTTCAATCCTCAATCCCCAGTCATCAATCTTCAATCCTCAATGCTCAATCCTTAATCCTCAATCCTCAGTCATCAATCCCCAGTCCTCAATCCTCAAACCTCAATCCTCAACAGTCAGTCCTCGTCCTCAATCCTCAAACCTCAATCCTCAATCCTCAATATTCAATCATCAATACTCAATCTTCAATCCTCAATCCTCAAACCTCAATCCTCAATCCTCAATCCTCAATCCCCATCCCTCAAACCTCAATCCTCAACCCTCAGTCCTCATCCTCAATTCTCAATTCTCAATCCTCAATCGTTAATCCTCAATCTTCAGTCCTCAATCCCCAGTCATCAATCTTCAATCCTCAATGCTCAATCCTCAATCCTCAATCCTCAGTCCTCAATCCCCAATCCTCAATCCTCAAACCTCAATCCTCAACCGTCAGGCCTCGTCCTCAATCCTCAAACCTCAATCCTCAATCCTCAATTTTCAATCATCAATACTCAATCTTCAATCCTCAATCCTCAAACCTCAATCCTCAATTGTCATTCTTCAATCCTAAATACCCAATCCTCAATTTCCAATCCTCAATCCTCAATCCTCAATTCTCAATCCTCAATCCTTAATCCTCAGACCTCAAACATCAATATTCAACCCTCAGTCCTCGTCCTCAGTCCACAACCCTCAATCCTCAGTCCTCAATATTCAATCACCAATATTCAATCTTCAATCCTCAATCCTCAATCCTCAATCCTCAATACTCAATCCTCAATCTTCAGACCTGAATCCTCAATCCTCAATACTCAGTCCTCAATCTTCAATCCTCAATACTCAATCTTCAATCCTCAATCCTCAATCCACAATCCTCAATCCTCAATCTTCAATACTCAACACTAATCTTCATTCCTCAATCCACAATCCTCAATCCTCAATCCTCATTCTACAATCCTCAATACCCAATCCTCAATCTTCAATCCTCAATCCTCAATCTTCAATCCTAATTGCTCAATCCTCATTCTTCAATCCTCAATACCCACTCCTCAATCTTCAATCCTCAATCCTCAATCCTCATTCCTAATTCCTCAATCCTCATTCTTCAATCCTCAATACCCAATCCTCATTTTCAAACCTCAATCCTCAATCTTCAACCCTCAATCCTCAAACCTCAATCCTCAATCCTCAATCCTCAATCCCCATTCCTCAAACCTCAATCCTCAACCCTCAGTCCTCATCCTCAATTCTCAATTCTCAATCCTCAATCCTCAATCCTTAATCTTCAATCCTCAATAATCAATCTCCGATTCTAGGTCCTCAATCCCCAACCTTCAATCGTTAATCCTCAATCTTCAATCCTAATTCCTCAATCCTCATTCTTCAATCATCAATACCCAATCCTCAATTTCAATCCTCAATCCTCCATCCTCAATCCTCAATTCTCAATCCTCAATCCTCAGTCCTCTGTCCTCAGAACTCAATCCTCTACCCTCAGCCCTCATCCTCCATCCTCAATCCTCAATCATCAATCCTCAATCTTATATCCTCAATATTCAATCTTCAATCCTCAATCCTCAATCCTCAATCCTGAATCCTCAATGCTCAATCCTCAATCCTCAATCCTCAGTCCTCAACCTTCAATCCTCAATACTCAATCTTCAATCCTCAATCCTCAATCTTCAATCCTCAATCCGCAATCTTCAATCCTCAACCCTCAATCCTCAATCTTCAATCCTCAATACTCAATCCTCAATCTTCAATCCTCAATCCTCATTCTTCAATCATCAATACCCAATCCACAATTTCAATCCTCAATCCTCAATCCTCAATTCTCAATCCTCAGTCCTCAGTCCTCAGTCCTCAAACCGCAATCCTCAATCCTCAATCCTCAGTCCTCATCCTCCATCCTCAATCCTCAATCCTCAATCCTCAATCTTCAATCCTCAATTCTCAATCTTCAATCCTCGATCCTGAATCATCAATACTCAATCCTCAATCCTCAGGCATCAATACTCAATTTTCAATACTCAATCCTCAATCCTCAATCCTCAATCCTCAATCCTCAATCCTCAACCCTCAATCCTCATTCCTCAAACCTCAATCCTCAACCCTCAGATCTCATACTCAATTCTCAATTCTCAATCCTCAATCCTCAATCCTCAATCTTCAATCCTCAATAATCAATCTCCGATTCTAGGTCCTCAATCCCCAACCTTCAATCGTTAATCCTCAATCTTCAGTCCTCAATCCCCAGTCATCAATCTTCAATCCTCAATGCTCAATCCTCAATCCTCAATCCTCAGTCCTCAATCCCCAATCCTCAATCCTCAAACCTCAATCCTCAACCGTCAGTCCTCGTCCTCAATCCTCAAACCTCAATCCTCAATCCTCAATATTCAATCATCAATACTCAATCTTCAATCCTCAATCCTCAAACCTCAATCCTCAATCCTCATTCTTCAATCCTAAATACCCAAACCTCAATTTCCAATCCTCAATCCTCAATCCTCAATTCTCAATCCTCAATCCTTAATCCTCAGACCTCAAACATCAATATTCAACCCTCAGTCCTCGTCCTCAATCCACAACCCTCAATCCTCAGTCCTCAAACCTCAATCCTCAATCCTCAATAATCAATCATCAATACTCAATCTTCAATCCTCAATCCTCAAACCTCAATCCTCAATCCTCAATCCTCAATCCTCAATCCCCATTCCTCAAACCTCAATCCTCAATCCTCAATCCTCAATCCTCAATCTTCAACCCTGAATCCTCATTCCTCAATACTCAATCCTCAATCTTCAATCCTCAATACTGAGTCTTCAATCCTCAATCCTCAATCTTCAATACTCAATCCTCAGTCCTCAATCCTCAATCCTCAATCCTCAATATTCAATCCACAATACCAACTCCTCAATCTTCAATCCTCAATCCTCAATCCTCAATCCTAATTCCTCAATGCTCATTCTTCAATCCTCAATACCCAATCCTCAATTTCAATCCTCAATCCTCAATCCTCAATTCTCAATCCTCAATCCTCAGTCCTCAGTCCTCAAACCGCAATCCTCAACCCTCAGCCCTCATCCTCCATCCTCAATCCTCAATCCTCAATCCTCAATCTTCAATCCTCAATTCTCAATCTTCAACCCTCGATCCTGAATCACCAATCCACAATCCTCAATCCTCAGGCATCAATACTCAATCTTCAATACTCAATCCTCAATCCTCAATCCTCAATCCTCAATCCTCAATCCTCAATCCTCAACCCTCAATCCTCATTCCTCAAACCTCAATCCACAACCCTCAGTCCTCTTACTCAATTCTGAATTCTCAATCCTCAATCCTCAATCCTCAATCTTCAATCCTCAATAATCAATCTCTAATTCTAGATCCTCAATCCCCAATCTTCGATCCTTAATCCTCAATCTTCAATCCCGAATCCCCTGTACTCAATCTTCAATCCTCAATGCTCAATCCTCAATCCTCAATCCTCAGTCCTCAATACTCAATCTTCAATCCTCAATCCTCAATCCTCAATCCTCAATCCTCAATCTTCAATCCTCAACACTAATCTTCAATCCTCAATCCACAATCCTCAATCCTCAATCCTCACTCTTCAATCCTCAATACCAAATCCTCAATCTTCAATCCTCAATCCTCAATCTTCAATCCTAATTGCTCAATCCTCATTCTTCAATCCTCAATACCCACTCCTCATTCTTCAATCCTCAGTCCTCAGTCCTCAAACCGCAATCCTCAACCCTCAGCCCTCATCCTCCATCCTCAATCCTCAATCCTCCATCCTCAATCCTCAATCCTCAATCCTCAATCTACAATCCTCAATTCTCAATCTTCAATCCTCGATCCTGAATCACCAATCCACAATCCTCAATCCTCAGGCATCAATACTCAGTCTTCAATACTCAATCCCCAGTCATCAATCTTCAATCCTCAATGCTCAATCCTCAGTCCTCAATCCTCAGTCCTCAATCCCCAATCCTCAATCCTCAAACCTCAATCCTCAACCGTCAGTCCTCGTCCTCAATCCTCAAACCTCAATCCTCAATCCTCAATATTCAATCATCAATACCCAATCCTCAATTTCAATCCTCAATCCTCAATCCTCAATTCTCAATCCTCAATCCTCAGTCCTCAGTCCTCAAACCGCAATCCTCAACCCTCAGCCCTCATCCTCCATCCTCAATCCTCAATCCTCAATCCTCAAACCTCAATCCTCAATCCTCAATAATCAATCATCAATACTCAATCTTCAATCCTCAATCCTCAAACCTCAATCCTCAATCCTCAATCCTCAATCCTCAATCCCCATTCCTCAAACCTCAATCCTCAACCCTCAGTCTTCATCCTCAATTCTCAATTCTCAATCCTCAATCCTCAATCCTTAATCTTCAATCCTCAATAATCAATCTCCGATTCTAGGTCCTCTATCCCCAACCTTCAATCGTTAATCCTCAATCTTCAATCCTCAATCCCCAGTCATCAATCTTCAATCCTCAATGCTCAATCCTCAATCCTCAATCCTCAGTCCTCAATCCCCAATCCTCAATCCTCAAACATCAATCCTCAACCGTCAGTCCTCGTCCTCAATCCTCAAACCTCAATCCTCAATCCTCAATATTCAATCATCAATACTCAATCTTCAATCCTCAATCCTCAAACCTCAATCCTCAATCCTCATTCTTCAACCCTAAATACACAATCCTCAATCTTCAATCCTCAATCCTCATTCCTCAAACCTCAATCCTCAACCCTCAGTCCTCATACTCAATTCTCAATCCTCAATCCTCAATCCTCAATCCTCAATCCTCAATCTTCAATCGTCAATAATCAATCTCCAATCCTCAATCCTCAATCCTCGATCCTCAATCCTCAGGCATCAATGCTCAATCTTCAATACTCAATCTTCAATCCTCAATCCTCAATCCTCAATCCTCAAACCTCAATCCTCAATCCTCATTATTCAATCATCAATACTCAATCTTCAATCGTCAATCCTCAATCCTCAATCCTCAATCCTCAATCCTCAATCCTCAGTCCTCAATCCTCAATCCTCAATCCTCAATTTTCAACCCTGAATCCTCATTCCTCAACACTCAATCCTCAATCTTCAATCCTCAATACTGTGTCTTCAATCCTCAATCCTCAACCTTCAATACTCAATCGTCAGTCCTCAATCCTCAATCCTCAATCCTCAATATTCAATCCTCAATACCCACTCCTCAATCTTCAATCCTCAATCCTCAATCCTCAATCCTAATTCCTCAATGCTCATTCTTCAATCCTCAATACCCAATCCTCAATTTCAATCCTCAATCCTCAATCCTCAATTCTCAATCCTCAATCCTCAGTCCTCAGTCCTCAAACCGCAATCCTCAACCCTCAGCCCTCATCCTCCATCCTCAATCCTCAATCCTCAATCCTCAATCTTCAATCCTCAATTCTCAATCTTCAACCCTCGATCCTGAATCACCAATCCACAATCCTCAATCCTCAGGCATCAATACTCAATCTTCAATACTCAATCCTCAATCCTCAATCCTCAATCCTCAATCCTCAATCCTCAATCCTCAACCCTCAATCCTCATTCCTCAAACCTCAATCCACAACCCTCAGTCCTCTTACTCAATTCTGAATTCTCAATCCTCAATCCTCAATCCTCAATCTTCCATCCTCAATAATCAATCTCTAATTCTAGATCCTCAGTCCCCAATCTTCGATCCTTAATCCTCAATCTTCAATCCCGAATCCCCTGTACTCAATCTTCAATCCTCAATGCTCAATCCTCAATCCTCAATCCTCAGTCCTCAGTCCTCAATCTTCAATCCTCAACCATCAATCCTCATTCCTCAAACCTCAATCCTCAACCCTCAGTCCTCATCCTCAATTCTCAATTCTCAATTCTCAATCCTCAATCCTCAATCCTCAATCCTCAATCTTCAATCCTCAATAACCAATATCCGATCCTAGATCGTCAATCCCCAATCATCAATCGTCAATCCTCAATCTTCAATCCTCAATCCCCAGTCATCAATCTTCAATCCTCAATGCTCAATCCTCAATCCTCAATCCTCAGTCATCAATCCCCAGTCCTCAATCCTCAAACCTCAATCCTCAACCGTCAGTCCTCGTCCTCAATCCTCAAACCTCAATCCTCAATCCTCAATATTCAATCATCAATACTCAATCTTCAATCCTCAATCCTCAAACCTCAATCCTCAATCCTCAATCCTCAATCCTCAATCCTCAATCCTCAATCCTCAATCCTCAATCCTCAATCCTCAATCCTCAATCTTCAACCCTGAATCCTCATTCCTCAACACTCAATCCTCAATCTTCAATCCTCAATACTGAGTCTTCAATCCTGAATCCTCAACCTTCAATACTCAATCCTCAGTCCTCAATCCTCAATCCTTAATTTTCAATATTCAATCCTCAATACCCACTCCTCAATCTTCAATCCTCAATCCTCAATCCTCAATCCTAATTCCTCAATGCTCATTCTTCAATCCTCAATACCCAATCCTCAATTTCAATCCTCAATCCTCAATCCTCAATTCTCAATCCTCAATCCTCAGTCCTCAGTCCTCAAACCGCAATGCTCAACCCTCAGCCCTCATCCTCCATCCTCAATCCTCAATCCTCAATCCTCAATCTTCAATCCTCAATTCTCAATCTTCAATCCTCGATCCTGAATCACCAATCCACAATCCTCAATCCTCAGGCATCAATACTCAATCTTCAATACTCAATCCTCAATCCTCAATCCTCAATCCTCAATCCTCAATCCTCAATCCTCAACCCTCAATCCTCATTCCTCAAACCTCAATCCACAATCCTCAGTCCTCTTACTCAATTCTGAATCATCAATCCTCAATCCTCAATCCTCAATCTTCAATCCTCAATAATCAATCTCTAATTCTAGATCCTCAATCCCCAATCTTCGATCCTTAATCCTCAATCTTCAATCCCGAATCCCCTGTACTCAATCTTCAATCCTCAATGCTCAATCCTCAATCCTCAATCCTCAGTCCTCAGTCCTCAATCTTCAATCCTCAACCATCAATCCTCATTCCTCAAACCTCAATCCTCAACCGTCAGTCCTCATCCTCAATTCTCAATTCTCAATCCTCAATCCTCAATCCTGAATCTTCAATCCTCAATAATCAATCTCCGATTCTAGGTCCTCAATCCCCAACCTTCAATCGTTAATCCTCAATCTTCAGTCCTCAATCCCCAGTCATCAATCTTCAATCCTCAATGCTCAATCCTCAATCCTCAATCCTCAGTCCTCAATCCCCAATCCTCAATCCTCAAACCTCAATCCTCAACCGTCAGTCCTCGTCCTCAATCCTCAAACCTCAATCCTCAATCCTCAATATTCAATCATCAATACTCAATCTTCAATCCTCAATCCTCAAACCTCAATCCTCAATCCTCATTCTTCAATCCTAAATACCCAATCCTCAATTTCCAATCCTCAATCCTCAATCCTCAATTCTCAATCCTCAATCCTTAATCCTCAGACCTCAAACATCAATATTCAACCCTCAGTCCTCGTACTCAATCCACAACCCTCAATCCTCAGTCCTCAATATTCAATCATCAATATTCAATCTTCAATCCTCAATCCTCAATCCTCAATCCTCAATACTCAATCCTCAATCTTCAAACCTGAATCCTCAATCCTCAATACTCAGTCCTCAATCTTCAATCCTCAATACTCAATCTTCAATCCTCAATCCTCAATCCTCAATCCTCAATCCTCAATCTTCAATCCTCAACACTAATCTTCAATCCTCAATCCACAATCCTCAATCCTCAATCCTCATTCTTCAATCCTCAATACCCAGTCCTCAATCTTCAATCCTCAATCCTCAATCTTCAACCCTAATTGCTCAATCCTCATTCTTCAATCCTCAATACCCACTCCTCAATCTTCAATCCTCAATCCTCAATCCTCAATCCTAATTCCTCAATGCTCATTCTTCAATCCTCAATACCCAATCCTCAATTTCAATCCTCAATCCTCAATCCTCAATTCTCAATCCTCAATCCTCAGTCCTCAGTCCTCAAACCGCAATCCTCAACCCTCAGCCCTCATCCTCCATCCTCAATCCTCAATCCTCAATCCTCAATCTTCAATCCTCAATTCTCAATCTTCAACCCTCGATCCTGAATCACCAATCCACAATCCTCAATCCTCAGGCATCAATACTCAATCTTCAATACTCAATCCTCAATCCTCAATCCTCAATCCTCAATCCTCAATCCTCAATCCTCAACCCTCAATCCTCATTCCTCAAACCTCAATCCACAACCCTCAGTCCTCTTACTCAATTCTGAATTCTCAATCCTCAATCCTCAATCATCAATCTTCAATCCTCAATAATCAATCTCTAATTCTAGATCCTCAATCCCCAATCTTCGATCCTTAATCCTCAATCTTCAATCCCGAATCCCCTGTACTCAATCTTCAATCCTCAATGCTCAATCCTCAATCCTCAATCCTCAGTCCTCAGTCCTCAATCTTCAATCCTCAACCATCAATCCTCATTCCTCAAACCTCAATCCTCAACCCTCAGTCCTCATCCTGAATTCTCAATTCTCAATCCTCAATCCTCAATCCTCAATCCTCAATCTTCAATCCTCAATAATCAATATCCGATCCTAGATCGTCAATCCCCAATCATCAATCGTCAATCCTCAATCTTCAATCCTCAATCCCCAGTCATCAATCTTCAATCCTCAATGCTCAATCCTCAATCCTCAATCCTCAGTCATCAATCCCCAGTCCTCAATCCTCAAACCTCAATCCTCAACCGTCAGTCCTCGTCCTCAATCCTCAAACCTCAATCCTCAATCCTCAATATTCAATCATCAATACTCAATCTTCAATCCTCAATCCTCAAACCTCAATCCTCAATCCTCAATCCTCAATCCCCATCCCTCAAACCTCAATCCTCAACCCTCAGTCCTCATCCTCAATTCTCAATTCTCAATCCTCAATCGTTAATCCTCAATCTTCAGTCCTCAATCCCCAGTCATCAATCTTCAATCCTCAATGCTCAATCCTCAATCCTCAATCCTCAGTCCTCAATCCCCAATCCTCAATCCTCAAACCTCAATCCTCAACCGTCAGGCCTCGTCCTCAATCCTCAAACCTCAATCCTCAATCCTCAATTTTCAATCATCAATACTCAATCTTCAATCCTCAATCCTCAAACCTCAATCCTCAATCGTCATTCTTCAATCCTAAATACCCAATCCTCAATTTCCAATCCTCAATCCTCAATCCTCAATTCTCAATCCTCAATCCTTAATCCTCAGACCTCAAACATCAATATTCAACCCTCAGTCCTCGTCCTCAGTCCACAACCCTCAATCCTCAGTCCTCAATATTCAATCATCAATATTCAATCTTCAATCCTCAATCCTCAATCCTCAATCCTCAATACTCAATCCTCAATCTTCAAACCTGAATCCTCAATCCTCAATACTCAGTCCTCAATCTTCAATCCTCAATACTCAATCTTCAATCCTCAATCCTCAATCCTCAATCCTCAATCCTCAATCTTCAATCCTCAACACTAATCTTCATTCCTCAATCCACAATCCTCAATCCTCAATCCTCATTCTTCAATCCTCAATACCCAATCCTCAATCTTCAATCCTCAATCCTCAATCTTCAATCCTCAATAATCAATCTCCGATTCTAGGTCCTCAATCCCCAACCTTCAATCGTTAATCCTCAATCTTCAGTCCTCAATCCCCAGTCATCAATCTTCAATCCTCAATGCTCAATCCTCAATCCTCAATCCTCAGTCCTCAATCCCCAATCCTCAATCCTCAAACCTCAATCCTCAACCGTCAGTCCTCGTCCTCAATCCTCAAACCTCAATCCTCAATCCTCAATCTTCAATCCTCAATAATCAATATCCGATCCTAGATCCTCAATCCCCAATCATCAATCGTCAATCCTCAATCTTCAATCCTCAATCCCCAGTCATCAATCTTCAATCCTCAATGCTCAATCCTCAACCCTCAATCCTCAGTCATCAATCCCCAATCCTCAATCCTCAAACCTCAATCCTCAACCGTCAGTCCTCGTCCTCAATCCTCAAACCGCAATCCTCAATTCTCAATATTCAATCATCAATACTCAATCTTCGATCCTCAATCCTCAAACCTCAATCCTCAATCCTCAATCCTCAGTCCTCAATCCCCAATCCTCAATTTCCAATCCTCAATCCTCAATCCTCAATTCTCAATCCTCAATCCTTAATCCTCAGACCTCAAACATCAATATTCAACCCTCAGTCCTCGTCCTCAATCCACAACCTTCAACCCTCAGTCCTCAATATTGAATTATCAATATTCAATCTTCAATCCTCAATCCTCAATCCTCAATCCTCAATCCTCAATCCTCAATCCTCAATCCTCAATTCTCAATCCTCAATCTTCATACCTGAATCCTGAATCCTCAATACTCAGTCCTCAATCTTCAATCCTCAATACTCAATCTTCAATCCTCAATCCTCAATCCTCAATCCTCAATCCACAATCTTCAATCCTCAATTCTCAATCTTCAATCCTCGATCCTGAATCATCAATCCACAATCCTCAATCCTCAGACATCAATACTCAATCTTCAATACTCAATCCTCAATCATCAATCCTCAATCCTCAATCCTCAATCCTCAACCCTCAATCCTCATTCCTCAAACCTCAACCCTCAACCCTCAGTCCTCATACTCAATTCTCAATTCTCAATCCTCAATCCTCAATCCTCAATCTTCAATCCTCAATAATCAATCTCCAATTCTAGATCCTCAATCCCCAATCTTCAATCCTTAATCCTCAATCTTCAATCCCGAATCCCCTGTACTCAATCTTCAATCCTCAATGCTCAATCCTGAATCCTCAATCCTCAGTCCTCAGTCCTCAATCTTCAATACTCAAACCTCAATCCTCAACCGTCAGTCCTCATTCTCCATCCTCAATCCTCAATCCTCAATCCTCAATCTTCAATCCCGAATACTCAATCTTCAATCCTCAATCCTCAATCCTCAATCCTCAATCCTCAATCCTCAGGCATCAATACTCAATCTTCAATGCTCAATCCTCAATCCTCAATCCTCAATCCTCAATCCTCAACCATCAATCCTCATTCCTCAAACCTCAATCCTCAACCCTCAGCCCTCATACTCAATTCTCAATCCTCAATCCTCGATCCTCAATCCTCAGGCATCAATACTCAATCTTCAATACTCAATCTTCAATCCTCAATCCTCAATCCTCAATCCTCAATCCTCAAACCTCAATCCTCAATCCTCAATATTCAATCATCAATACTCAATCTTCAATCGTCAATCCTCATTCCTCAATCCTCAATCCTCAATCCTCAATCCTCAATCCTCAATCCTCAATCCTCAATCCTCAATCCTCAATCCTCAACCCTCAATTCACAATCCTCAACCTTTAATACTCAATAATCAATCTCCAATCCTAGATCCTCAATCCTCAATCCTCAATCCTCAATAATCAATCCTCAATCTTCAATCCTCAATACTCAATCCTCAATCTTCAATACTCAAACATCAATCCTCAATTATCAATCCTCAATCCTCAGTCCTCAGTCGTCGAACCTCAATCCCCGACCCTTAGCACTCATCCTCAATCCTCAGTCCTCAATCCTCAATCCTCAAACCTAAATCCTCTACCGTCAGTCCTCGTCCTCAATCCTCAATCCTCAATCCTCAATCCTCAATCCTCAATCTTCAATCCTCAACACTCAATCTTCAATCCTCAATCCTCAATCCTCAATCCTCAATCCTGAATATTCAATCCTCAGTCCCCAATGCTCAATCTTCAATCCTCAATACTCAATCTTCAATCCTCAATCCTCAATCCTCAATCCTCATTCTTCAATCCTCAATACCCAATCCTCAATCTTCAATCCTCAATCCTCAATCCTCAATCCTCAATCCACAATCCCCAATCCTCAATCCTCAGGCATCAATACTCAATCTTCAATACTCAATCCTCGATCCTCAATCCTCAATACTCAATCCTCAACCCTCAATCCTCATTCCTCAAACCTCAATCCTCAACCCTCAGTCCTCATACTCAATTCTCAATTCTCAATCCTCAATCCTCAATACTCAATATTCAATCCCCAATAATCAACCTCCAATCCTAGATCCTCAATCCCCAATCTTCAATCCTTAATCCTCAATCTTCAATCTTCAATCCCCAATCCTCAATCCTCAATTCTGAATCCTCAATCCTCAGTCCTCTGTCCTCAAACCTCAATCCTCTACAATCAGCCCTCATCCTCCATCCTCAATCCTCAATCATCAATCCTCAATCTTATATCCTCAATATTCAATCTTCAATCCTCAATCCTCAATCCTCAATCCTCAATCCTCAATCCTCATTCTTCAATACTCAATACTCAATCCTCAATCTTCAATCCTCAATCCTCAATCCTCAATTCTGAATCCTCAATCCTCGATCCTCAATCCGCAGGCATCAATACTCAATCTTCAATACTCAATCATCAATCCTCAATCCTCAATCCTCAATCCTCAAACCTCAATCCTCAATCCTCAATATTCAATCATCAATACTCAATCTTCAATCCTCAATCCTCTATCCTCAATCCTCAATACTCAATCCTCAATCTTCAAACCTGAATCCTCAATCCTCAATCCTCAATCCTCAATCTTCAACCCTCAACACTAATCTTCAATCCTCAATCCACAATCCTCAATCCTCAATCCTCATTCTTCAATCCTCAATACCCAATCCTCAATCTTCAATCCTCAATCCTCAGTCCTCAGTCCTCAAACCGCAATCCTCAACCCTCAGCCCTCATCCTCCATCCTCAATCCTCAATCCTCCATCCTCAATCCTCAATCCTCAATCCTCAATCTTCAATCCTCAATTCTCAATCTTCAATCCTCGATCCTGAATCACCAATCCATAATCCTCAATCCTCAGGCATCAATACTCAATCTTCAATACTCAATCCCCAGTCATCAATCTTCAATCCTCAAGGCTCAATCCTCAGTCCTCAATCCTCAGTCCTCAATCCCCAATCCTCAATCCTCAAACCTCAATCCTCAACCGTCAGTCCTCGTCCTCAATCCTCAAACCTCAATCCTCAATCCTCAATATTCAATCATCAATACCCAATCCTCAATTTCAATCCTCAATCCTCAATCCTCAATTCTCAATCCTCAATCCTCAGTCCTCAGTCCTCAAACCGCAATCCTCAACCCTCAGCCCTCATCCTCCATCCTCAATCCTCAATCCTCAATCCTCAAACCTCAATCCTCAATCCTCAATAATCAATCATCAATACTCAATCTTCAATCCTCAATCCTCAAACCTCAATCCTCAATCCTCAATTCTCAATCCTCAATCCCCATTCCTCAAATCTCTATCCTCAACCCTCAGTCTTCATCCTCAATTCTCAATTCTCAATCCTCAATCCTCAATCCTCAATCCTTAATCTTCAATCCTCAATAATCAATCTCCGATTCTAGGTCCTCAATCCCCAACCTTCAATCGTTAATCCTCAATCTTCAATCCTCAATCCCCAGTCATCAATCTTCAATCCTCAATGCTCAATCCTCAATCCTCAATCCTCAGTCCTCAATCCCCAATCCTCAATCCTCAAACCTCAATCCTCAACCGTCAGTCCTCGTCCTCAATCCTCAAACCTCAATCCTCAATCCTCAATATTCAATCATCAATACTCAATCTTCAATCCTCAATCCTCAAACCTCAATCCTCAATCCTCATTCTTCAATCCTAAATACCCAATCCTCAATTTCCAATCCTCAATCCTCAATCCTCAATTCTCAATCCTCAATCCTTAATCCTCAGACCTCAAACATCAATATTCAACCCTCAGTCCTCGTACTCAATCCACAACCCTCAATCCTCAGTCCTCAATATTCAATCATCAATATTCAATCTTCAATCCTCAATCCTCAATCCTCAATCCTCAATACTCAATCCTCAATCTTCAAACCTGAATCCTCAATCCTCAATACTCAGTCCTCAATCTTCAATCCTCAATACTCAATCTTCAATCCTCAATCCTCAATCCTCAATCCTCAATCCTCAATCTTCAATCCTCAACACTAATCTTCAATCCTCAATCCACAATCCTCAATCCTCAATCCTCATTCTTCAATCCTCAATACCCAATCCTCAATCTTCAATCCTCAATCCTCAATCTTCAACCCTAATTGCTCAATCCTCATTCTTCAATCCTCAATACCCACTCCTCAATCTTCAATCCTCAATCCTCAATCCTCAATCCTAATTCCTCAATGCTCATTCTTCAATCCTCAATACCCAATCCTCAATTTCAATCCTCAATCCTCAATCCTCAATTCTCAATCCTCAATCCTCAGTCCTCAGTCCTCAAACCGCAATCCTCAACCCTCAGCCCTCATCCTCCATCCTCAATCCTCAATCCTCAATCCTCAATCTTCAATCCTCAATTCTCAATCTTCAACCCTCGATCCTGAATCACCAATCCACAATCCTCAATCCTCAGGCATCAATACTCAATCTTCAATACTCAATCCTCAATCCTCAATCCTCAATCCTCAATCCTCAATCCTCAATCCTCAACCCTCAATCCTCATTCCTCAAACCTCAATCCACAACCCTCAGTCCTCTTACTCAATTCTGAATTCTCAATCCTCAATCCTCAATCCTCAATCTTCAATCCTCAATAATCAATCTCTAATTCTAGATCCTCAATCCCCAATCTTCGATCCTTAATCCTCAATCTTCAATCCCGAATCCCCTGTACTCAATCTTCAATCCTCAATGCTCAATCCTCAATCCTCAATCCTCAGTCCTCAGTCCTCAATCTTCAATCCTCAACCATCAATCCTCATTCCTCAAACCTCAATCCTCAACCCTCAGTCCTCATCCTGAATTCTCAATTCTCAATCCTCAATCCTCAATCCTCAATCCTCAATCTTCAATCCTCAATAATCAATATCCGATCCTAGATCGTCAATCCCCAATCATCAATCGTCAATCCTCAATCTTCAATCCTCAATCCCCAGTCATCAATCTTCAATCCTCAATGCTCAATCCTCAATCCTCAATCCTCAGTCATCAATCCCCAGTCCTCAATCCTCAAACCTCAATCCTCAACCGTCAGTCCTCGTCCTCAATCCTCAAACCTCAATCCTCAATCCTCAATATTCAATCATCAATACTCAATCTTCAATCCTCAATCCTCAAACCTCAATCCTCAATCCTCAATCCTCAATCCCCATCCCTCAAACCTCAATCCTCAACCCTCAGTCCTCATCCTCAATTCTCAATTCTCAATCCTCAATCGTTAATCCTCAATCTTCAGTCCTCAATCCCCAGTCATCAATCTTCAATCCTCAATGCTCAATCCTCAATCCTCAATCCTCAGTCCTCAATCCCCAATCCTCAATCCTCAAACCTCAATCCTCAACCGTCAGGCCTCGTCCTCAATCCTCAAACCTCAATCCTCAATCCTCAATTTTCAATCATCAATACTCAATCTTCAATCCTCAATCCTCAAACCTCAATCCTCAATCGTCATTCTTCAATCCTAAATACCCAATCCTCAATTTCCAATCCTCAATCCTCAATCCTCAATTCTCAATCCTCAATCCTTAATCCTCAGACCTCAAACATCAATATTCAACCCTCAGTCCTCGTCCTCAGTCCACAACCCTCAATCCTCAGTCCTCAATATTCAATCATCAATATTCAATCTTCAATCCTCAATCCTCAATCCTCAATCCTCAATACTCAATCCTCAATCTTCAAACCTGAATCCTCAATCCTCAATACTCAGTCCTCAATCTTCAATCCTCAATACTCAATCTTCAATCCTCAATCCTCAATCCTCAATCCTCAATCCTCAATCTTCAATCCTCAACACTAATCTTCATTCCTCAATCCACAATCCTCAATCCTCAATCCTCATTCTTCAATCCTCAATACCCAATCCTCAATCCTCAATCCTCAATCCTCAATAATCAATCTCCGATTCTAGGTCCTCAATCCCCAACCTTCAATCGTTAATCCTCAATCTTCAGTCCTCAATCCCCAGTCATCAATCTTCAATCCTCAATGCTCAATCCTCAATCCTCAATCCTCAGTCCTCAATCCCCAATCCTCAATCCTCAAACCTCAATCCTCAACCGTCAGTCCTCGTCCTCAATCCTCAAACCTCAATCCTCAATCCTCAATCTTCAATCCTCAATAATCAATATCCGATCCTAGATCCTCAATCCCCAATCATCAATCGTCAATCCTCAATCTTCAATCCTCAATCCCCAGTCATCAATCTTCAATCCTCAATGCTCAATCCTCAACCCTCAATCCTCAGTCATCAATCCCCAATCCTCAATCCTCAAACCTCAATCCTCAACCGTCAGTCCTCGTCCTCAATCCTCAGACCGCAATCCTCAATTCTCAATATTCAATCATCAATACTCAATCTTCGATCCTCAATCCTCAAACCTCAATCCTCAATCCTCAATCCTCAGTCCTCAATCCCCAATCCTCAATTTCCAATCCTCAATCCTCAATCCTCAATTCTCAATCCTCAATCCTTAATCCTCAGACCTCAAACATCAATATTCAACCCTCAGTCCTCGTCCTCAATCCACAACCTTCAACCCTCAGTCCTCAATATTGAATTATCAATATTCAATCTTCAATCCTCAATCCTCAATCGTCAATCCTCAATCCTCAATCCTCAATCCTCAATCCTCAATTCTCAATCCTCAATCTTCATACCTGAATCCTGAATCCTCAATACTCAGTCCTCAATCTTCAATCCTCAATACTCAATCTTCAATCCTCAATCCTCAATCCTCAATCCTCAATCCTCAATCTTCAATCCTCAATTCTCAATCTTCAATCCTCGATCCTGAATCATCAATCCACAATCCTCAATCCTCAGACATCAATACTCAATCTTCAATACTCAATCCTCAATCATCAATCCTCAATCCTCAATCCTCAATCCTCAACCCTCAATCCTCATTCCTCAAACCTCAACCCTCAACCCTCAGTCCTCATACTCAATTCTCAATTCTCAATCCTCAATCCTCAATCCTCAATCTTCAATCCTCAATAATCAATCTCCAATTCTAGATCCTCAATCCCCAATCTTCAATCCTTAATCCTCAATCTTCAATCCCGAATCCCCTGTACTCAATCTTCAATCCTCAATGCTCAATCCTGAATCCTCAATCCTCAGTCCTCAGTCCTCAATCTTCAATACTCAAACCTCAATCCTCAACCGTCAGTCCTCATTCTCCATCCTCAATCCTCAATCCTCAATCCTCAATCTTCAATCCCGAATACTCAATCTTCAATCCTCAATCCTCAATCCTCAATCCTCAATCCTCAATCCTCAGGCATCAATACTCAATCTTCAATGCTCAATCCTCAATCCTCAATCCTCAATCCTCAATCCTCAACCATCAATCCTCATTCCTCAAACCTCAATCCTCAACCCTCAGCCCTCATACTCAATTCTCAATCCTCAATCCTCGATCCTCAATCCTCAGGCATCAATACTCAATCTTCAATACTCAATCTTCAATCCTCAATCCTCAATCCTCAATCCTCAATCCTCAAACCTCAATCCTCAATCCTCAATATTCAATCATCAATACTCAATCTTCAATCGTCAATCCTCATTCCTCAATCCTCAATCCTCAATCCTCAATCCTCAATCCTCAATCCTCAATCCTCAATCCTCAATCCTCAATCCTCAACCCTCAATTCACAATCCTCAACCTTTAATACTCAATAATCAATCTCCAATCCTAGATCCTCAATCCTCAATCCTCAATCCTCAATAATCAATCCTCAATCTTCAATCCTCAATACTCAATCCTCAATCTTCAATACTCAAACATCAATCCTCAATTATCAATCCTCAATCCTCAGTCCTCAGTCGTCGAACCTCAATCCCCGACCCTTAGCACTCATCCTCAATCCTCAGTCCTCAATCCTCAATCCTCAAACCTAAATCCTCTACCGTCAGTCCTCGTCCTCAATCCTCAATCCTCATTCCTCAATCCTCAATCCTCAATCTTCAATCCTCAACACTCAATCTTCAATCCTCAATCCTCAATCCTCAATCCTCAATCCTGAATATTCAATCCTCAGTCCCCAATGCTCAATCTTCAATCCTCAATACTCAATCTTCAATACTCAATCCTCAATCCTCAATCCTCATTCTTCAATCCTCAATACCCAATCCTCAATCTTCAATCCTCAATCCTCAATCCTCAATCCTCATACTCAATTCTCAATTCTCAATCCTCAATCCTCAATACTCAATATTCAATCCCCAATAATCAACCTCCAATCCTAGATCCTCAATCCCCAATCTTCAATCCTTAATCCTCAATCTTCAATCTTCAATCCCCAATCCTCAATCCTCAATTCTGAATCCTCAATCCTCAGTCCTCTGTCCTCAAACCTCAATCCTCTACAATCAGCCCTCATCCTCCATCCTCAATCCTCAATCATCAATCCTCAATCTTATATCCTCAATACCCACTCCTCAATCTTCAATCCTCAATCCTCAATCCTCAATCCTAATTCCTCAATGCTCATTCTTCAATCCTCAATACCCAATCCTCAATTTCAATCCTCAATCCTCAATCCTCAATTCTCAATCCTCAATCCTCAGTCCTCAGTCCTCAAACCGCAATGCTCAACCCTCAGCCCTCATCCTCCATCCTCAATCCTCAATCCTCAATCCTCAATCTTCAATCCTCAATTCTCAATCTTCAATCCTCGATCCTGAATCACCAATCCACAATCCTCAATCCTCAGGCATCAATACTCAATCTTCAATACTCAATCCTCAATCCTCAATCCTCAATCCTCAATCCTCAATCCTCAATCCTCAACCCTCAATCCTCATTCCTCAAACCTCAATCCACAATCCTCAGTCCTCTTACTCAATTCTGAATCATCAATCCTCAATCCTCAATCCTCAATCTTCAATCCTCAATAATCAATCTCTAATTCTAGATCCTCAATCCCAATCTTCGATCCTTAATCCTCAATCTTCAATCCCGAATCCCCTGTACTCAATCTTCAATCCTCAATGCTCAATCCTCAATCCTCAATCCTCAGTCCTCAGTCCTCAATCTTCAATCCTCAACCATCAATCCTCATTCCTCAAACCTCAATCCTCAACCGTCAGTCCTCATCCTCAATTCTCAATCCTCAATCCTCAATCCTCAATCCTCAATCTTCAATCCTCAATAATCAATATCCGGTCCTAGATCGTCAATCCCCAATCATCAATCGTCAATCCTCAATCTTCAATCCTCAATCCCCAGTCATCAATCTTCAATCCTCAATGCTCAATCCTCAATCCTCAATCCTCAGTCATCAATCCCCAGTCCTCAATCCTCAAACCTCAATCCTCAACCGTCAGTCCTCGTCCTCAATCCTCAAACCTCAATCCTCAATCCTCAATATTCAATCATCAATACTCAATCTTCAATCCTCAATCCTCAAACCTCAATCCTCAATCCTCAATCCTCAATCCCCATCCCTCAAACCTCAATCCTCAACCCTCAGTCCTCATCCTCAATTCTCAATTCTCAATCCTCAATCCCCAATCCTCAATCTTCAATCCTCAATAATCAATCTCCGATTCTAGGTCCTCAATCCCCAACCTTCAATCGTTAATCCTCAATCTTCAGTCCTCAGTCCCCAGTCATCAATCTTCAATCCTCAATGCTCAATCCTCAATCCTCAATCCTCAGTCCTCAATCCCCTATCCTCAATCCTCAAACCTCAATCCTCAACCGTCAGGCCTCGTCCTCAATCCTCAAACCTCAATCCTCAATCCTCAATTTTCAATCATCAATACTCAATCTTCAATCCTCAATCCTCAAACCTCAATCCTCAATCGTCATTCTTCAATCCTAAATACCCAATCCTCAATTTCCAATCCTCAATCCTCAATCCTCAATTCTCAATCCTCAATCCTTAATCCTCAGACCTCAAACATCAATATTCAACCCTCAGTCCTCGTCCTCAGTCCACAACCCTCAATCCTCAGTCCTCAATATTCAATCATCAATATTCAATCTTCAATCCTCAATCCTCAATCCTCAATCCTCAATACTCAATCCTCAATCTTCAAACCTGAATCCTCAATCCTCAATACTCAGTCCTCAATCTTCAATCCTCAATACTCAATCTTCAATCCTCAATCCTCAATCCTCAATCCTCAATCCTCAATCTTCAATCCTCAACACTAATCTTCATTCCTCAATCCACAATCCTCAATCCTCAATCCTCATTCTTCAATCCTCAATACCCAATCCTCAATCTTCAATCCTCAATCCTCAATCTTCAATCCTAATTGCTCAATCCTCATTCTTCAATCCTCAATACCCACTCCTCAATCTTCAATCCTCAATCCTCAATCCTCAATCCTAATTCCTCAATCCTCATTCTTCAATCCTCAATACCCAATCCTCAATTTCAATCCTCAATCCTCAATCTTCAACCCTCAATCCTCAAACCTCAATCCTCAATCCTCAATCCTCAATCCCCATTCCTCAAACCTCAATCCTCAACCCTCAGTCCTCATCCTCAATTCTCAATTCTCAATCCTCAATCCTCAATCCTTAATCTTCAATCCTCAATAATCAATCTCCGATTCTAGGTCCTCAATCCCCAACCTTCAATCGTTAATCCTCAATCTTCAATCCTCAATCCCCAGTCATCAATCTTCAATCCTCAATGCTCAATCCTCAATCCTCAATCCTCAGTCCTCAATCCCCAATGCTCAATCCTCAAACATCAATCCTCAACCGTCAGTCCTCGTCCTCAATCCTCAAACCTCAATCCTCAATCCTCAATATTCAATCATCAATACTCAATCTTCAATCCTCAATCCTCAAACCTCAATCATCAATCCTCATTCTTCAACCCTAAATACACAATCCTCAATCTTCAATCCTCAATCCTCATTCCTCAAACCTCAATCCTCAACCCTCAGTCCTCATACTCAATTCTCAATCCTCAATCCTCAATCCTCAATCTTCAATCGTCAATAATCAATCTCCAATCCTCAATCCTCAATCCTCGATCCTCAATCCTCAGGCATCAATGCTCAATCTTCAATACTCAATCTTCAATCCTCAATCCTCAATCCTCAATACTCAATCCTCAAACCTCAATCCTCAATCCTCATTATTCAATCATCAATACCCACTCCTCAATCTTCAATCCTCAATCCTCAATCCTCAATCCTAATTCCTCAATGCTCATTCTTCAATCCTCAACACCCAATCCTCAATTTCAATCCTCAATCCTCAATCCTCAATTCTCAATCCTCAATCCTCAGTCCTCAGTCCTCAAACCTCAATCCACAACCCTCAATCCTCATTCCTCAAACCTCAATCCACAATCCTCAGTCCTCTTACTCAATTCTGAATCATCAATCCTCAATCCTCAATCCTCAATCTTCAATCATCAATACTCAATCTTCAATCCTCAATCCTCAAACCTCAATCCTCAATCCTCATTCTTCAATCCTAAATACCCAATCCTCAATTTCCAATCCTCAATCCTCAATCCTCAATTCTCAATCCTCAATCCTTAATCCTCAGACCTCAAACATCAATATTCAACCCTCAGTCCTCGTCCTCAATCCACAACCCTCAATCCTCAGTCCTCAATATTCAATCATCAATATTCAATCCTCAATCTTCAATCCTCAACACTAATCTTCAATCCTCAATCCACAATCCTCAATCCTCAATCCTCATTCTTCAATCCTCAATACCCAATCCTCAATCTTCAATCCTCAATCCTCAATCTTCAACACTAATTGCTCAATCCTCATTCTTCAATCCTCAATACCCACTCCTCAATCTTCAATCCTCAATCCTCAATCCTCAATCCTAATTCCTCAATGCTCATTCTTCAATCCTCAATACCCAATCCTCAATTTCAATCCTCAATCCTCAATCCTCAATTCTCAATCCTCAATCCTCAGTCCTCAGTCCTCAAACCGCAATCCTCAACCCTCAGCCCTCATCCTCCATCCTCAATCCTCAATCCTCAATCCTCAATCTTCAATCCTCAATTCTCAATCTTCAACCCTCGATCGTGAATCACCAATCCACAATCCTCAATCCTCAGGCATCAATACTCAATCTTCAATACTCAATCCTCAATCCTCAATCCTCAATCCTCAATCCTCAATCCTCAATCCTCAACCCTCAATCCTCATTCCTCAAACCTCAATCCACAACCCTCAGTCCTCTTACTCAATTCTGAATTCTCAATCCTCAATCCTCAATCCTCAATCTTCAATCCTCAATAATCAATCTCTAATTCTAGATCCTGAATCCCCAATCTTCGATCCTTAATCCTCAATCTTCAATCCCGAATCCCCTGTACTCAATCTTCAATCCTCAATGCTCAATCCTCAATCCTCAATCCTCAGTCCTCAGTCCTCAATCTTCAATCCTCAACCATCAATTCTCATTCCTCAAACCTCAATCCTCAACCCTCAGTCCTCATCCTCAATTCTCAATTCTCAATCCTCAATCCTCAATCCTCAATCCTCAATCTTCAATCCTCAATAATCAATATCCGATCCTAGATCGTCAATCCCCAATCATCAATCGTCAATCCTCAATCTTCAATCCTCAATCCCCAGTCATCAATCTTCAATCCTCAATGCTCAATCCTCAATCCTCAATCCTCAGTCATCAATCCCCAGTCCTCAATCCTCAAACCTCAATCCTCAACCGTCAGTCCTCGTCCTCAATCCTCAAACCTCAATCCTCAATCCTCAATATTCAATCATCAATACTCAATCTTCAATGCTCAATCCTCAAACCTCAAACCTCAATCCTCAATCCTCAATCCTCAATCCCCATCCCTCAAACCTCAATCCTCAACCCTCAGTCCTCATCCTCAATTCTCAATTCTCAATCCTCAATCCTCAATCCTCAATCTTCAATCCTCAATAATCAATCTCCGATTCTAGGTCCTCAATCCCCAACCTTCAATCGTTAATCCTCAATCTTCAGTCCTCAATCCCCAGTCATCAATCTTCAATCCTCAATGCTCAATCCTCAATCCTCAATCCTCAGTCATCAATCCCCAGTCCTCAATCCTCAAACCTCAATCCTCAACCGTCAGTCCTCGTCCTCAATCCTCAAACCTCAATCCTCAATCCTCAATCCTCAATCCTCAATCCTCAATCCTCAATCCTCAACCCTCAATCCTCATTGCTCAAACCTCAATCCTCAACCCTCAGTCCTCTTACTCAATTCTGAATCCTCAATCCTCAATCCTCAATCCTCAATCTTCAATCCTCAATAATCAATCTCTAATTCTAGATCCTCAATCCCTAATCTTCGATCCATAATCCTCAATCTTCAATCCCGGATCCCCTGTACTCAATCTTCAATCCTCAATGCTCAATCCTCAATCCTCAATCCTCAGTCCTCAGTCCTCAATCTTCAATCCTCAACCATCAATCCTCATTCCTCAAACCTCAATCCTCAGCCCTCAGTCCTCAACCTCAATTCTCAATTCTCAATCCTCAATCCTCAATCCTCAATCCTCAATCTTCAATCCTCAATAATCAATATCCGATCCTAGATCCTCAATCCCCCATCATCAATCGTCAATCCTCAATCTTCAATCCTCAATCCCAAGTCATCAATCTTCAATCCTCAATGCTCAATCCTCAACCCTCAATCCTCAGTCATCAATCCCCAATCCTCAATCCTCAAACCTCAATCCTCAACCGTCAGTCCTCGTCCTCAATCCTCAAACCTCAATCCTCAATTCTCAATATTCAATCATCAATACTCAATCTTCGATCCTCAATCCTCAAACCTCAATCCTCAATCCTCAATACTCAGTCCTCAATCCCCAATCCTCAATTTCCAATCCTCAATCCTCAATCCTCAATTCTCAATCCTCAATCCTTAATCCTCAGACCTCAAACATCAATATTCAACCCTCAGTCCTCGTCCTCAATCCACAACCCTCAACCCTCAGTCCTCAATATTGAATTATCAATATTCAATCTTCAATCCTCAATCCTCAATCCTCAATCCTCAATCCTCAATCCTCAATCCTCAATCCTCAATCCTCAATCCTCATTCTTCAATCTTCAATACCCAATCCTCAATCTTCAATCCTCAATCCTCAATCCTCAATCCTCAATCCACAATCCCCAATCCTCAATCCTCAGGCATCAATACTCAATCTTCAATACTCAATCCTCGATCCTCAATCCTCAATCCTCAATCCTCAACCCTCAATCCTCATTCCTCAATCCTCAATCCTCAACCCTCAATCCTCATTCCTCAAACCTCAATCCTCAACCCTCAGTCCTCATACTCAATTCTCAATTCTCAATCCTCAATCCTCAATACTCAATCTTCAATCCCCAATAATCAACCTCCAATCCTAGATCCTCAATCCCCAATCTTCAATCCTTAATCCTCAATCTTCAATCTTCAATCCTCAATCCTCAATCCTCAATTGTGAATCCTCAATCCTCAGTCCTCTGTCCTCAAACCTCAATCCTCTACAATCAGCCCTCATCCTCCATCCTCAATCCTCAATCCTCAATCCTCAATCCCCATCCCTCAAACCTCAATCCTCAACCCTCAGTCCTCATCCTCAATTCTCAATTCTCAATCCTCAATCCCCAATCCTCAATCTTCAATCCTCAATAATCAATCTCCGATTCTAGGTCCTCAATCCCCAACCTTCAATCGTTAATCCTCAATCTTCAGTCCTCAGTCCCCAGTCATCAATCTTCAATCCTCAATGCTCAATCCTCAATCCTCAATCCTCAGTCCTCAATCCCCTATCCTCAATCCTCAAACCTCAATCCTCAACCGTCAGGCCTCGTCCTCAATCCTCAAACCTCAATCCTCAATCCTCAATTTTCAATCATCAATACTCAATCTTCAATCCTCAATCCTCAAACCTCAATCCTCAATCGTCATTCTTCAATCCTAAATACCCAATCCTCAATTTCCAATCCTCAATCCTCAATCCTCAATTCTCAATCCTCAATCCTTAATCCTCAGACCTCAAACATCAATATTCAACCCTCAGTCCTCGTCCTCAGTCCACAACCCTCAATCCTCAGTCCTCAATATTCAATCATCAATATTCAATCTTCAATCCTCAATCCTCAATCCTCAATCCTCAATACTCAATCCTCAATCTTCAAACCTGAATCCTCAATCCTCAATACTCAGTCCTCAATCTTCAATCCTCAATACTCAATCTTCAATCCTCAATCCTCAATCCTCAATCCTCAATCCTCAATCTTCAATCCTCAACACTAATCTTCATTCCTCAATCCACAATCCTCAATCCTCAATCCTCATTCTTCAATCCTCAATACCCAATCCTCAATCTTCAATCCTCAATCCTCAATCTTCAATCCTAATTGCTCAATCCTCATTCTTCAATCCTCAATACCCACTCCTCAATCTTCAATCCTCAATCCTCAATCCTCAATCCTAATTCCTCAATCCTCATTCTTCAATCCTCAATACCCAATCCTCAATTTCAATCCTCAATCCTCAATCTTCAACCCTCAATCCTCAAACCTCAATCCTCAATCCTCAATCCTCAATCCCCATTCCTCAAACCTCAATCCTCAACCCTCAGTCCTCATCCTCAATTCTCAATTCTCAATCCTCAATCCTCAATCCTTAATCTTCAATCCTCAATAATCAATCTCCGATTCTAGGTCCTCAATCCCCAACCTTCAATCGTTAATCCTCAATCTTCAATCCTCAATCCCCAGTCATCAATCTTCAATCCTCAATGCTCAATCCTCAATCCTCAATCCTCAGTCCTCAATCCCCAATGCTCAATCCTCAAACATCAATCCTCAACCGTCAGTCCTCGTCCTCAATCCTCAAACCTCAATCCTCAATCCTCAATATTCAATCATCAATACTCAATCTTCAATCCTCAATCCTCACACCTCAATCATCAATCCTCATTCTTCAACCCTAAATACACAATCCTCAATCTTCAATCCTCAATCCTCATTCCTCAAACCTCAATCCTCAACCCTCAGTCCTCATACTCAATTCTCAATCCTCAATCCTCAATCCTCAATCTTCAATCGTCAATAATCAATCTCCAATCCTCAATCCTCAATCCTCGATCCTCAATCCTCAGGCATCAATGCTCAATCTTCAATACTCAATCTTCAATCCTCAATCCTCAATCCTCAATCCTCAATCCTCAAACCTCAATCCTCAATCCTCATTATTCAATCATCAATACCCACTCCTCAATCTTCAATCCTCAATCCTCAATCCTCAATCCTAATTCCTCAATGCTCATTCTTCAATCCTCAATACCCAATCCTCAATTTCAATCCTCAATCCTCAATCCTCAATTCTGAATCCTCAATCCTCAGTCCTCAGTCCTCAAACCTCAATCCACAACCCTCAATCCTCATTCCTCAAACCTCAATCCACAATCCTCAGTCCTCTTACTCAATTCTGAATCATCAATCCTCAATCCTCAATCCTCAATCTTCAATCATCAATACTCAATCTTCAATCCTCAATCCTCAAACCTCAATCCTCAATCCTCATTCTTCAATCCTAAATACCCAATCCTCAATTTCCAATCCTCAATCCTCAATCCTCAATTCTCAATCCTCAATCCTTAATCCTCAGACCTCAAACATCAATATTCAACCCTCAGTCCTCGTCCTCAATCCACAACCCTCAATCCTCAGTCCTCAATATTCAATCATCAATATTCAATCCTCAATCTTCAATCCTCAACACTAATCTTCAATCCTCAATCCACAATCCTCAATCCTCAATCCTCATTCTTCAATCCTCAATACCCAATCCTCAATCTTCAATCCTCAATCCTCAATCTTCAACACTAATTGCTCAATCCTCATTCTTCAATCCTCAATACCCACTCGTCAATCTTCAATCCTCAATCCTCAATCCTCAATCCTAATTCCTCAATGCTCATTCTTCAATCCTCAATACCCAATCCTCAATTTCAATCCTCAATCCTCAATCCTCAATTCTCAATCCTCAATCCTCAGTCCTCAGTCCTCAAACCGCAATCCTCAACCCTCAGCCCTCATCCTCCATCCTCAATCCTCAATCCTCAATCCTCAATCTTCAATCCTCAATTCTCAATCTTCAACCCTCGATCGTGAATCACCAATCCACAATCCTCAATCCTCAGGCATCAATACTCAATCTTCAATACTCAATCCTCAATCCTCAATCCTCAATCCTCAATCCTCAATCCTCAATCCTCAACCCTCAATCCTCATTCCTCAAACCTCAATCCACAACCCTCAGTCCTCTTACTCAATTCTGAATTCTCAATCCTCAATCCTCAATCCTCAATCTTCAATCCTCAATAATCAATCCCTAATTCTAGATCCTGAATCCCCAATCTTCGATCCTTAATCCTCAATCTTCAATCCCGAATCCCCTGTACTCAATCTTCAATCCTCAATGCTCAATCCTCAATCCTCAATCCTCAGTCCTCAGTCCTCAATCTTCAATCCTCAACCATCAATCCTCATTCCTCAAACCTCAATCCTCAACCCTCAGTCCTCATCCTCAATTCTCAATTCTCAATCCTCAATCCTCAATCCTCAATCCTCAATCTTCAATCCTCAATAATCAATATCCGATCCTAGATCGTCAATCCCCAATCATCAATCGTCAATCCTCAATCTTCAATCCTCAATCCCCAGTCATCAATCTTCAATCCTCAATGCTCAATCCTCAATCCTCAATCCTCAGTCATCAATCCCCAGTCCTCAATCCTCAAACCTCAATCCTCAACCGTCAGTCCTCGTCCTCAATCCTCAAACCTCAATCCTCAATTCTCAATATTCAATCATCAATACTCAATCTTCGATCCTCAATCCTCAAACCTCAATCCTCAATCCTCAATCCTCAGTCCTCAATCCCCAATCCTCAATTTCCAATCCTCAATCCTCAATCCTCAATTCTGAATCCTCTATCCTCAGTCCTCTGTCCTCAAACCTCAATCCTCTAGAATCAGCCCTCATCCTCCATCCTCAATCCTCAATCATCAATCCTCAATCTTATATCCTCAATATTCAATCTTCAACCCTCAATCCTCAATCCTCAGTCCTCAATCCTCAAATCCTCAATCCTCAGTACTCAATCCTCAATCCTCAACCTTCAATCCTCAATACTCAATCTGCAATCCTCAATCCTCAAACCTCAATCCTCAATCCTCAATATTCAATCATCAATACTCAATCATCAATCCTCAATCCTCAATCCTCAATCCTCAATCCTCAATCCTCAGGCATCAATACTCAATCTACAATATTCAATCCTCAATCCTTAATCCTCAATCCACAATGCTTAACCTTCAATACTCAATACTCAATCTGCAATCCTCAATCCTCAATCCTCAATCCTCAAACCTCAATCCTCTACCCTCAGTCCTCATCCTCAATTCTCAATTCTCAATCCTCAATCCTCAATCCTCAATCTTCAATCCTCAATAATCAATCTCCGATCCTAGGTCCTCAATCCCCAACCTTCAATCGTTAATCCTCAATCTTCAATCCTCAATCCCCAGTCATCAATCTTCAATCCTCAATGCTCAATCCTCAATCCTCAATCCTCAATCCTCAATCCTCAATCCCCATTCCTCAAACCTCAATCCTCAACCCTCAGTCTTCATCCTCAATTCTCAATTCTCAATCCTCAATCCTCAATCCTTAATCTTCAATCCTCAATAATCAATCTCCGATTCTAGGTCCTCAATCCCCAACCTTCAATCGTTGATCCTCAATCTTCAATCCTCAATCCCCAGTCATCAATCTTCAATCCTCAATGCTCAATCCTCAATCCTCAATCCACAGTCCTCAATCCCCAATCCTCAATCCTCAAACCTCAATCCTCAACCGTCAGTCCTCGTCCTCAATCCTCAAACCTCAATCCTCAATCCTCAATATTCAATCATCAATACTCAATCTTCAATCCTCAATCCTCAAACCTCAATCCTCAATCCTCATTCTTCAACGCTAAATACACAATCCTCAATCTTCAATCCTCAATCCTCATTCCTCAAACCTCAATCCTCAACCCTCAGTCCTCATACTCAATTCTCAATTCTCAATCCTCAATCCTCAATCCTCAATCTTCAATCGTCAATAATCAATCTCCAATCCTCAATCCTCAATCCTCGATCCTCAATCCTCAGGCATCAATGCTCAATCTTCAATACTCAATCTTCAATCCTCAATCCTCAATCCTCAATCTTCAATCCTCAATCCTCATTCCTCAAACCTCAATCCTCAACCCTCAGTCCTCATACTCAATCCTCAATCCTCAATCCTTAATCTTCAATCCTCAATAATCAATCTCCGATTCTAGGTCCTCAATCCCCAACCTTCAATCGTTGATCCTCAATCTTCAATCCTCAATCCCCAGTCATCAATCTTCAATCCTCAATGCTCAATCCTCAATCCTCAATCCTCAGTCCTCAATCCCCAATCCTCAATCCTCAAACCTCAATCCTCAACCGTCAGTCCTCGTCCTCAATCCTCAAACCTCAATCCTCAATCCTCAATATTCAATCATCAATACTCAATCTTCAATCCTCAATCCTCAAACCTCAATCCTCAATCCTCATTCTTCAACGCTAAATACACAATCCTCAATCTTCAATCCTCAATCCTCATTCCTCAATCCTCAATCCTCAATCCTCAGTCCTCAATCCCCAATCCTCAATCCTCAAACCTCAATCCTCAACCGTCAGTCCTCGTCCTCAATCCTCAAACCTCAATCCTCAATCCTCAATATTCAATCACCAATATTCAATCTTCAATCCTCAGTCCTCAACCTTCAATCCTCAATACTCAATCTTCAATCCTCAATCCTCAATCCTCAATCCTCAATCCTCAATCTTCAATCCTCAACCCTCAATCCTCAATCTTCAATCCTCAATCCTAAATCCTCAATCCTAATTCCTCAATCCTCATTCTCCAATCATCAATACCCAATCCACAATTTCAATCCTCAATCCTCAATCCTCAATTCTCAATCCTCAGTCCTCAGTCCTCAGTCCTCAAACCGCAATCCTCAATCCTCAGTCCTCATCCTCCATCCTCAATCCTCAATCCTCAATCCTCAATCTTCAATCCTCAATTCTCAATCTTCAATCCTCGATCCTGAATCATCAATACTCAATCCTCAATCCTCAGGCATCAATACTCAATTTTCAATACTCAATCCTCAATCCTCAATCCTCAATCCTCAATCCTCAATCCTCAACCCTCAATCCTCATTCCTCAAACCTCAATCCTCAACCCTCAGATCTCATACTCAATTCTCAATTCTCAATCCTCAATCCTCAATCCTCAATCTTCAATCCTCAATAATCAATCTCCAATTCTAGATCCTCAATCCCCAATCTTCAATCCTTAATCCTCAATCTTCAATCCCCAATCCCCAGTACTCAATCTTCCATCCTCAATGCTCAATCCTCAATCCTCAATCCTCAGTCTTCAGTCCTCAATCTTCAATCCTCAAACCTCAATCCTCAACCGTCAGTCCTCATTCTCCATCCTCAATCCTCAATCCTCAATCCTCAATCTTCAATCCCCAATACTCAATCTTCAATCCTCAATCCTTAATTCTCATTCTTCAATCCTCAATACCCAATCCTCAGTCTTCAATCCTCAATCCTCAGTCCTCAATCCTCAATCCTCAATCCTCATTCTTCAATCCTCAATACCCAGTCCTCAATCTTCAATCCTCAATCCTCAATCCTCAATTCTCAATCGTCAATCCTCAGTCCTCTGTCCTAAAATCTCAATCCTCCACCCTCAGCCCTCATCCTCAATCCTCAATCGTCAACCGTCAATACTCAGCCCTCAGTCCTCAAACCTCAATGCTCATTCCTCAATCCCCATTCCTCAATCCTCAATCCTCAATCCTCAATCATCAATCCTCAATCTTCAATACTCATTCCTCAATCCTCAATCCCCAATCCTCAATCCTCAATCATCAATCCTCAATCTTCAATCCTCAATAATCAACCTCCAATCCTAGATCCTCAATCCCCAATCTTCAATCCTTAATCCTCAATCTTCAATCCTTAATTCTCAATCGTCAATCTTCAATCCTCAATACTCAATCTTCAATCCTCAATCCTCAATCCTCAATCCTCAATCCTTAATCCTCAATCGTCAATCTTCAATCCTCAATACTCAATCTTCAATTCTCAATCCTCAATCCTCAATCCTCAATCCTCATTCTTCAATACTCAATACCCAATCCTCAATCTTCAATCCTCAATCCTCAATCCTCAATTCTGAATCCTCTATCCTCAGTCCTCTGTCCTCAAACCTCAATCCTCTACAATCAGCCCTCATCCTCCATCCTCAATCCTCAATCATCAATCCTCAATCTTATATCCTCAATATTCAATCATCAACCCTCAATCCTCAATCCTCAGTCCTCAATCCTCAAATCCTCAATCCTCAGTACTCAATCCTCAATCCTCAACCTTGAATCCTCAATACTCAATCTGCAATCCTCAATCCTCAAACCTCAATCCTCAATCCTCAATATTCAATCATCAATACTCAATCATCAATCCTCAATCCTCAATCCTCAATCCTCAATCCTCAATCCTCAGGCATCAATACTCAATCTACAATATCCAATCCTCAATCCTTAATCCTCAATCCACAATGCTTAACCTTCAATACTCAATACTCAATCTGCAATCCTCAATCCCCAATCCTCAATCCTCAAACCTCAATCCTCTACCCTCAGTCCTCATCCTCAATTCTCAATTCTCAATCCTCAATCCTCAATCCTCAATCTTCAATCCTCAATAATCAATCTCCGATCCTAGGTCCTCAATCCCCAACCTTCAATCGTTAATCCTCAATCTTCAATCCTCAATCCCCAGTCATCAATCTTCAATCCTCAATGCTCAATCCTCAATCCTCAATCCTCAATCCTCAATCCTCAATCCCCATTCCTCAAACCTCAATCCTCAACCCTCAGTCTTCATCCTCAATTCTCAATTCTCAATCCTCAATCCTCAATCCTTAATCTTCAATCCTCAATAATCAATCTCCGATTCTAGGTCCTCAATCCCCAACCTTCAATCGTTGATCCTCAATCTTCAATCCTCAATCCCCAGTCATCAATCTTCAATCCTCAATGCTCAATCCTCAATACTCAATCCTCAGTCCTCAATCCCCAATCCTCAATCCTCAAACCTCAATCCTCAACCGTCAGTCCTCGTCCTCAATCCTCAAACCTCAATCCTCAATCCTCAATATTCAGTCCTCAATACCCACTCCTCAATCTTCAATCCTCAATCCTCAATCCTCAATCCTAATTCCTCAATGCTCATTCTTCAATCCTCAATACCCAATCCTCAATTTCAATCCTCAATCCTCAATCCTCAATTCTCAATCCTCAATCCTCAGTCCTCAGTCCTCAAACCGCAATCCTCAACCCTCAGCCCTCATCCTCCATCCTCAATCCTCAATCCTCAATCCTCAATCTTCAATCGTCAATAATCAATCTCCAATCCTCAATCCTCAATCCTCGATCCTCAATCCTCAATCCTCATTCCTCGACACTCAATCCTCAATCTTCAACCCTCAATACTGAGTCTTCAATCCTCAATCCTCAATCTTCAATACTCAATCCTCAGTCCTCAATCCTCAATCCTCAATCCTCAATATTCAATCCTCAATACCCACTCCTCAATCTTCAATCCTCAATCCTCAATCCTCAATCCTAATTCCTCAATGCTCATTCTTCAATCCTCAATACCCAATCCTCAATTTCAATCCTCAATCCTCAATCCTCAGTCCTCAATTCTCAATCCTCAATCCTCAGTCCTCTGTCCTCAAACCGCAATCCTCAACCCTCAGCCCTTATCCTCCATCCTCAATCCTCAATCCTCAATCCTCAATCTTCAATCCTCAATTCTCAATCTTCAACCCTCGATCCTGAATCACCAATCCACAATCCTCAATCCTCAGGCATCAATACTCAATCTTCAATACTCAATCCTCAATCCTCAATCCTCAATCCTCAATCCTCAATCCTCAATCCTCAACCCTCAATCCTCATTCCTCAAACCTCAATCCACAACCCTCAGTCCTCTTACTCAATTCTGAATTCTCAATCCTCAATCCTCAATCCTCAATCTTCAATCCTCAATAATCAATCTCTAATTCTAGATCCTCAATCCCCAATCTTCGATCCTTAATCCTCAATCTTCAATCCCGAATCCCCTGTACTGAATCTTCAATCCTCAATGCTCAATCCTCAATCCTCAATCCTCAGTCCTCAGTCCTCAATCTTCAATCCTCAACCATCAATCCTCATTCCTCAAACCTCAATCCTCAACCCTCAGTCCTCATCCTCAATTCTCAATTCTCAATCCTCAATCCTCAATCCTCAATCCTCAATCTTCAATCCTCAATAATCAATATCCGATCCTAGATCCTCAATCCCCAATCATCAATCGTCAATCCTCAATCTTCAATCCTCAATCCCCAGTCATCAATCTTCAATCCTCAATGCTCAATCCTCAATCCTCAGTCCTCAGACCTGAAACCTCAATCCTCAACTCTCAGCCCTCAACCTCAATCCTCAATCCTCAATCCTCAATCCTCAGTCCTCAATGATCAAACCTCAATACCCAATCCTCAATCGTCAATCCTTAATCCGCAAGCGTCAATCCTCAATCCTAAATCCTCAACCCTCAATCCTCAGTCCTCAAACCTCAATCCCTAATCCTCAATCCTGAATCCTCAATCTTCAGCCCTCAGTCCTCTTAAATCAATTGTCAATCCTCAGTCCTCAATAGAATATCCTCAATTCACAGATTTCAATACTCAATCCCCATTCTTCACTCTTCAAATCTCAATCCACAAATATCAATTCTCATCACTAAACCATCATCACTCAGTCCTCAATCTTCAATCCTCAATCCTAAATCCTCAACCTTCAATCCTCAATAATGAATCTTCAATCATCAATCCTCAATCCTCAATCCTCAATCCTCAATCCTGAATATTCAATCCTCAGTCCCCAATCCTCAATCTTCAATCCTCAGTCCTCAATCCTCAATCCTCAATTCTCAATACTCAGTCCTCAGTCCTCAAACCTCAGCGCTCAATCCTCAATCCTCTATCATCAATCCTCAATCTTCAATACTCAATACTCAATCCTCAATCCTCAATCCTTAAACCTAAATCCTCTACCGTCAGTCCTCGTCCTCAATCCTCAAACCTCAATCCTCAATCCTCAATATTCAATCATCAATACTCAATCTTCAATCCTGAATCCTTAATCCTCAATCCTCAATCCTCAATCCTCAATCCTCAATATTCAATCATCAATACTCAATCTTCAATCCTCAATCTTCAATCCTCAATACTCAATCTTCAATCCTCAATCCTCAATCCTCAATCCTCAATCCTCAATCCTCAGGCATCAATACTCAATCTACAGTATTCAATCCTCAATCCTTAATCCTCAATCCACAATACACAACCTTCAATACTCAATACTCAATCTTCAATTCTCAATCCTGAATCCTCAATCCTCAATCCTCAATCCTCAATCCTCAATATTCAATCATCAATACTCAATCTTCAATCCTCAATCTTCAATCCTCAATACTCAATCTTCAATCCTCAATCCTCAACCCTCGATCCTCAGTCCTCAATTCCCAGGCATCAATACTCAATCTACAATATTCAATCCTCAATCCTTAATCCTCAATCCACAATCCTCAACCTTCAATACTCAATACTCAATCTTCAATCCTCAATCCTCAATCCTCAATCCTCAATCCTCAATCCTCAATCCTCAATATTCAATCCTCAATACTCAATCTTCAATCATCATACTCAATCCTCAATTCTCAGTCGTCAATCCTCAGTCATCAATCCTCAATCTTCAATACTTAATCGTCAATCCTTGGTCCTCAATCCTCAATCCTCAATCCTCAATCCTCGTTCCTCAAACCTCAATCCTCAACCCTCAGTCTTCATCCTCAATCCTCAAACCTCAATCCTCAATCCTCAACATTCAATCATCACTACTCAATCTTCAATCCTCAATCCTCAAACCTCAATCCTCAATCCTCATTCTTCAATCCTAAATACCCAATCCTCAATCTTCAATCCTCAATCCTCAATCCTCAATTCTCAATCCTCAATCCTTAATCCTCACACATCAAACATCAATATTCAATCCTCAGTCCTCGTCCTCAATCCACAACCCTCAATCCTCAGTCCTCAGTATTCAATCATCAATATTCAATCTTCAATCCTCAATCCTCAATCCTCAATCCTCAACCCTCAATCCTCAATCTTCAACTCTGAATCCTCAATCCTCAATACTCAATCCTCAATCTTCAATCCTCAATACTCAATCTTCAATCCTCAATCCTCAATCCTCAATCCTCAATCCTCAATCTTCAATCCTCAATCCTCAATCCTCAAACCTCAATCCTCAATCCTCAATCCTCAATCCTCAACCCTCAATCCTCAATCCTCAATCTTCAACCCTGAATCCTCATTCCTCAATACTCAATCCTCAATCTTGAATCCTCAATACTGAGTCTTCAATGCTCAATCCTCAATCTTCAATACTCAATCCTCAATCCTCAATCCTCAATCCTCAATCCTCAATATTCAATCCTCAATACCCACTCTTCAATCTTCAATCCTCAATCCTCAATCCTCAATCCTAATTCCTCAATGCTCATTCTTCAATCCTCAATACCCAATCCTCAATTTCAATCCTCAATCCTCAATCCTCAATTCTCAATCCTCAATCCTCAGTCCTCAGTCCTCAAACCGCAATCCTCACCCCTCAGCCCTCATCCTCCATTCTCAATCCTCAATCCTCAATCCTCAATCTTCAATCCTCAGTTCTCAATCTTCAATCCTCGATCCTGAGTCACCAATCCACAATCCTCAATCCTCAGGCATCAATACTCAATCTTCAATACTCAATCCCCAGTCATCAATCCTCAATCCTCAATGCTCAATCCTCAATCCTCAATCCTCAGTCCTCAATCCCCAATCCTCAATCCTCAAACCTCAATCCTCAACCGTCAGTCCTCGTCCTCAATCCTCAAACCTCAATCCTCAATCCTCAATATTCAATCATCAATCTTCAATCCTCAATCCTCAATCCTCAATCCTAATTCCTCAATCCTCATTCTTCAATCCTCAATACCCAATCCTCAATTTCAATCCTCAATCCTCAATCCTCAATTCTCAATCCTCAATCCTCAGTCCTCAGTCCTCAAACCGCAATCCTCAACCCTCAGCCCTCATCCTTCATCCTCAATCCTCAATCCTCAATCCTCAAACCTCAATCCTCAATCCTCAATAATCAATCATCAATACTCAATCTTCAATCCTCAATCCTCAAACCTCAATCCTCGATCCTCAATCCTCAATCCTCAATCCCCATTCCTCAAACCTCAATCCTCAACCCTCAGTCTTCAATCCTCAATAATCAATCTCCGATTCTAGGTCCTCAATCCCCAACATTCAATCGTTAATCCTCAATCTTCAATCCTCAATCCCCAGTCATCAATCTTCAATCCTCAATGCTCAATCCTCAATCCTCAATCCTCAGTCCTCAATCCCCAATCCTCAATCCTCAAACCTCAATCCTCAACCGTCAGTCCTCGTCCTGAATCCTCAAACCTCAATCCTCAATCCTCAATATTCAATCATCAATACTCAATCTTCAATCCTCAATCCTCAAACCTCAATCCTCAATCCTCATTCTTCAATCCTAAATACCCAATCCTCAATTTCCAATCCTCAATCCTCAATCCTCAATTCTCAATCCTCAATCCTTAATCCTCAGACCTCAAACATCAATATTCAACCCTCAGTCCTCGTCCTCAATCCACAACCCTCAATCCTCAGTCCTCAATATTCAATCATCAATATTCAATCTTCAATCCTCAATCCTCAATCCTCAATCCTCAATACTCAATCCTCAATCCTCAAACCTGAATCCTCAATCCTCAATACTCAGTCCTCAATCTTCAATCCTCAATACTCAATCTTCAATCCTCAATCCTCAATCCTCAATCCTCAATCCTCAATCTTCAATCCTCAACACTAATCTTCAATCCTCAATCCACAATCCTCAATCCTCAATCCTCATTCTTCAATCCTCAATACCCAATCCTCAATCTTCAATCCTCAATCCTCAATCTTCAATCCTAATTGCTCAATCCTCATTCTTCAATCCTCAATACCCACTCCTCAATCTTCAATCCTCAATCCTCAATATTCAATCATCAATACTCAATCTTCAATACTCAATCCTGAAGCCTCAATCCTCAATCCTCATTCTTCAATTCTAAATACCCAATCCTCAATTTCCAATCCTCAATCCTCAATTCTCAATCCTCAATCCTTAATCCTCAGACCTCAAACATCAATATTCAACCCTCAGTCCTCGTCCTCAATCCACAACCCTCAATCCTCAGTCCTCAATATTCAATCATCAATATTCAATCTTCAATCCTCAATCCTCAATCCTCAATCCTCAATCCTCAATACTCAATCTTCAATCCTCAATCCTCAATCCTCAATCCTCAATCCTCAATCTTCAATCCCCAACACTAATCTTCAATCCTCAATCCACAATCCTCAATCCTCAATCCTCATTCTTCAATCCTCAATACCCAATTCTCAATCCTCAGTCTTCAATCCTCAATCCTCAATCCTCAATACTCAATCCTCAATCTCCAATCCTCAATACCCACTCCTCAATCTTCAATCCTCAATCCTCAAAACTCAATCCTAATTCCTCAATGCTCATTCTTCAATCCTCAATACCCAATCCTCAATTTCAATCCTCAATCCTCAATCCTCAATTCTCAATCCTCAATCCTCAGTCCTCAGTCCTCAAACCGCAATCCTCAACCCTCAGCCCTCATCCTCAATCCTCAATCCTCAATCTTCAATCCTCAATTCTCAATCTTCAATCCTCGATCCTGAATCACCAATCCACAATCCTCAATCCTCAGGCATCAATACTCAATCTTCAATACTCAATCCTCAATCCTCAATCCTCAATCCTCAATCCTCAATCCTCAATCCTCAACCCTCAATCCTCATTCCTCAAACCTCAATCCACAACCCTCAGTCCTCTTACTCAATTCTGAATTCTCAATCCTCAATCCTCAAACCCCAATCTTCGATCCTTAATCCTCAATCTTCAATCCCGAATCCCCTGTACTCAATCTTCAATCCTCAATGCTCAATCCTCAATCCTCAATCCTCAATCCTCAGTCCTCAGTCCTCAATCTTCAATCCTCAACCATCAATCCTCATTCCTCAAACCTCAATCCTCAACCCTCAGTCCTCATCCTCAATTCTCAATTCTCAATTCTCAATCCTCAATCCTTAATCCTCAATCTTCAATCGTCAATAATCAATCTCCAATCCTCAATCCTCAATCCTCGATCCTCAATCCTCAGGCATCAATGCTCAATCTTCAATACTCAATCTTCAATCCTCAATCCTCAATCCTCAATCCTCAAACCTCAATCCTCAATCCTCAATATTCAATCATCAATACTCAAACTTCAATCGTCAATCCTCAATCATCAATCCTCAATCCTCAATCCTCAATCCTCAATCCTCAACCGTCAGGCCTCGTCCTCAATCCTCAAACCTCAATCCTCAATCCTCAATATTCAATCATCAATACTCAATCTTCAATCCTCAATCCTCAAACCTCAATCCTCAATCCTCATTCTTCAATCCTAAATACCCAATCCTCAATTTCCAGTCCTCAATCCTCAATCCTCAATTCTCAATCCTCAATCCTTAATCCTCAGACCTCAAACATCAATATTCAACCCTCAGTCCTCGTCCTCAATCCACAACCCTCAATCCTCAGTCCTCAATATTCAATCATCAATATTCAATCTTCAAACCTCAATCCTCAATCCTCAATCCTCAATACTCAATCCTCAATCTTCAAACCTGAATCCTCAATCCTCAATACTCAGTCCTCAATCTTCAATCCTCAATACTCAATCTTCAATCCTCAATCCTCAATCCTCAATCCTCAATCCTCAATCTTCAATCCTCAACACTAATCTTCAATCCTCAATCCACAATCCTCAATCCTCAATCCTCATTCTTCAATCCTCAATACCCAATCCTCAATCTACAATCCTCAATCCTCAATCTTCAATCCTAATTGCTCAATCCTCATTCTTCAATCCTCATTCTTCAATCCTCATTACCCACTCCTCAATCTTCAATCCTCAATCCTCAATATTCAATCATCAATACTCAATCTTCAATACTCAATCCTGAAACCTCAATCCTCAATCCTCATTCTTCAATCCTAAATACCCAATCCTCAATTTCCAATCCTCAATCCTCAATCCTCAATTCTCAATCCTCAATCCTTAATCCTCAGACCTCAAACATCAATATTCAACCCTCAGTCCTCGTCCTCAATCCACAACCCTCAATCCTCAGTCCTCAATATTCAATCATCAATATTCAATCTTCAATCCTCAACCCTCAATCCTCAATCCTCAATCCTCAATACTCAATCTCCAATCCTCAATCCTCAATCCTCAATCCTCAATCCTCAATCTTCAATCCCCAACACTAATCTTCAATCCTCAATCCACAATCCTCAATCCTCAATCCTCATTCTTCAATCCTCAATACCCAATTCTCAATCCTCAGTCTTCAATCCTCAATCCTCAATCCTCAATACTCAATCCTCAATCTCCAATCCTCAATACCCACTCCTCAATCTTCAATCCTCAATCCTCAAAACTCAATCCTAATTCCTCAATGCTCATTCTTCAATCCTCAATACCCAATCCTCAATTTCAATCCTCAATCCTCAATCCTCAATTCTCAATCCTCAATCCTCAGTCCTCAGTCCTCAAACCGCAATCCTCAACCCTCAGCCCTCATCCTCAATCCTCAATCCTCAATCTTCAATCCTCAATTCTCAATCTTCAATCCTCGATCCTGAATCACCAATCCACAATCCTCAATCCTCAGGCATCAATACTCAATCTTCAATACTCAATCCTCAATCCTCAATCCTCAATCCTCAATCCTCAATCCTCAATCCTCAACCCTCAATCCTCATCCTCAATTCTCAATTCTCAATTCTCAATCCTCAATCCTCAATCCTCAATCTTCAATCCTCAATAATCAATCTCCGATTCTAGGTCCTCAATCCCCAACCTTCAATCGTTAATCCTCAATCTTCAGTCCTCAATCCCCAGTCATCAATCTTCAATCCTCAATGCTCAATCCTCAATCCTCAATCCTCAATCCTCAATCCTCAATCCTCAACCCTCAATCCTCATTCCTCAAACCTCAATCCTGAACCCTCAGTCCTCATACTCAATTCTCAATTCTCAATCCTCAATAATCAATCCTCAACCTTCAATCCTCAATAATCAATCTCCAATTCTAGATCCTCAATCCCCAATCTTCAATCCTCAATCCTCAATCCTCAATCCCGAATCCCCTGTACTCAATCTTCAATCCTCAATGCGCAATCCTCAATCCTCAATCCTCAGTCCTCAGTCCTCAATCTTCAATACTCAAACCTCAATCCTCAACCGTCAGTCCTCATTCTCCATCCTCAATCCTCAATCCTCAATCCTCAATCTTCAATCCCCAATACTCAATCTTCAATCCTCAATCCTCAATCCTCAATCCTCAATCCTCAATGCTCAGGCATCAATACTCAATCTTCAATACTCAATCCTCAATCCTCAATCCTCAATCCTCAATCCTCAACCATCAATCCTCATTCCTCAAACTTCAAACCTCAACCCTCAGTCCTCATCCTCAATTCTCAATTCTCAATCCTCAATCCTCAATCCTCAATCCTCAACATTCAATCATCAATACTCAATCTTCAATCCTCAATCCTCAAACCTCAATCCTCAATCCTCATTCTTCAATCCTAAATACCCAATCCTCAATCTTCAATCCTCAATCCTCAATCCTCAATTCTCAATCCTCAATCCTTAATCCTCAGACATCAAACATCAATATTCAATCCTCAGTCCTCGTCCTCAATCCACAACCCTCAATCCTCAGTCCTCAATATTCAATCATCAATATTCAATCTTCAATCCTCAATCCTCAATCCTCAATCCTCAACCCTCAATCCTCAATCTTCAACCCTGAATCCTCAATCCTCAATCCTCAATCCTCAATCCTCAATCCTCAATCATCAATCCTCAATCCACAATCCTCAACCTTCAATAATCAATAATCAATCTCCAATCCTAGATCCTCAATCCTCAATCCTCAATCCTCAATCCTCAATCCTCATTCTTCAATCCTCAATACCTAATCCTCAATCTTCAATCCTCAAACATCAATCCTCAATTCCCAGTCCTCAATCCTCAGTCCTCAGTCGCCAATCCTCAATCCCCGAGCCTTAGCACTCATCCTCAATCCTCAGTCTTCAATCCTCAATCCTCAAATCTAAATCCTCTACCGTCAGTCCTCGTCCTCAATCCTCAAACCTCAATCCTCAATCCTCAATATTCAATCATCAATACTCAATCTTCAATCCTGAATCCTCAATCCTCAATCCTCAATCCTCATTCCTCAATCCTCAATATTCAATCATCAATACTCAATCTTCAATCCTCAATCTTCAATCCTCAATACTCAATCTTCAATCCTCAATCCTCAAACCTCAATCCTCAATCCTCAATCCTCAATCCTCAATCCTCAATCCTCAATCCTCAATCTTCAACCCTGAATCCTCATTCCTCAATACTCAATCCTCAATCTTCAATCCTCAATACTGAGTCTTCAATCCTCAATCCTCAATCTTCAATACTCAATCCTCAATCCTCAATCCTCAATCCTCAATCCTCAATATTCAATCCTCAATACCCACTCTTCAATCTTCAATCCTCAATCCTCAATTCTCAATCCTAATTCCTCAATGCTCATTCTTCAATCCTCAATACCCAATCCTCAATTTCAATCCTCAATCCTCAATCCTCAATTCTCAATCCTCAATCCTCAGTCCTCAGTCCTCAAACCGCAATCCTCAACCCGCAGCCCTCATCCTCCATCCTCAATCCTCAATCCTCAATCCTCAATCTTCAATCCTCAATTCTCAATCTTCAATCCTCGATCCTGAATCACCAATCCACAATCCTCAATCCTCAGGCATCAATACTCAATCTTCAATACTCAATCCCCAGTCATCAACCTTCAATCCTCAATGCTCAATCCTCAATCCTCAATCCTCAATCCTCAGTCCTCAATCCCCAATCCTCAATCCTCAAACCTCAATCCTCAACCGTCAGTCCTCGTCCTCAATCCTGAAACCTCAATCCTCAATCATCAATATTCAATCATCAATCTTCAATCCTCAATCCTCAATCCTCAATCCTAATTCCTCAATCCTCATTCTTCAATCCTCAATACCCAATCCTCAATTTCAATCCTCAATCCTCAATCCTCAATTCTCAATCCTCAATCCTCAGTCCTCAGTCCTCAAACCGCAATCCTCAACCCTCAGCCCTCATCCTCCATCCTCAATCCTCATTCCTCAAACCTCAATCCACAACCCTCAGTCCTCTTACTCAATTCTGAATTCTCAATCCTCAATCCTCAATCCTCAATCTTCAATCCTCAATAATCAATCTCTAATTCTAGATCCTCAATCCCCAATCTTCGATCCTTAATCCTCAATCTTCAATCCCGAATCCCCTGTACTCAATCTACAATCCTCAATGCTCAATCCTCAATCCTCAATCCTCAGTCCTCAGTCCTCAATCTTCAATCCTCAACCATCAATCCTCATTCCTCAAACCTCAATCCTCAACCCTCAGTCCTCATCCTCAATTCTCAATTCTCAATCCTCAATCCTCAATCCTCAATCCTCAATCTTCAATCCTCAATAATCAATATCCGATCCTAGATCCTCAATCCCCAATCATCAATCGTCAATCCTCAATCTTCAATCCTCAATCCCCAGTCATCAATCTTCAATCCTCAATGCTCAATCCTCAATCCTCAATCCTCAGTCCTCAATCCCCAATCCTCAATCCTCAAACCTCAATCCTCAACCGTCAGGCCTCGTCCTCAATCCTCAAACCTCAATCCTCAATCCTCAATATTCAATCATCAATACTCAATCTTCAATCCTCAATCCTCAAACCTCAATCCTCAATCCTCATTCTTCAATCCTAAATACCCAATCCTCAATTTCCAATCCTCAATCCTCAATCCTCAATTCTCAATCCTCAATCCTTAATCCTCAGACCTCAAACATCAATATTCAACCCTCAGTCCTCGTCCTCAATCCACAACCCTCAATCCTCAGTCCTCAATATTCAATCATCAATATTCAATCTTCAATCCTCAATCCTCAATCCTCAATCCTCAATACTCAATCCTCAATCTTCAAACCTGAATCCTCAATCCTCAATACTCAGTCCTCAATCTTCAATCCTCAATACTCAATCTTCAATCCTCAATCCTCAATCCTCAATCCTCAATCCTCAATCTTCAATCCACAACACTAATCTTCAATCCTCAATCCACAATCCTCAATCCTCAATCCTCATTCTTCAATCCTCAATACCCAATCCTCAATCTTCAATCCTCAATCCTCAATCTTCAATCCTAATTGCTCAATCCTCATTCTTCAATCCTCAATACCCAATCCTCAATTTCAATCCTCAATCCTCAATCCTCAATTCTCAATCCTCAATCCTCAGTCCTCAGTCCTCAAACCGCAATCCTCAACCCTCAGCCCTCATCCTCAATCCTCAATCCTCAATCTTCAATCCTCAATTCTCAATCTTCAATCCTCGATCCTGAATCACCAATCCACAATCCTCAATCCTCAGGCATCAATACTCAATCTTCAATACTCAATCCTCAATCCTCAATCCTCAATCCTCAATCCTCAATCCTCAATCCTCAACCCTCAATCCTCATTCCTCAAACCTCAATCCACAACCCTCAGTCCTCTTACTCAATTCTGAATACTCAATCCTCAATCCTCAAACCCCAATCTTCGATCCTTAATCCTCAATCTTCAATCCCGAATCCCCTGTACTCAATCTTCAATCCTCAATGCTCAATCCTCAATCCTCAATCCTCAATCCTCAGTCCTCAGTCCTCAATATTCAATCATCAATACTCAATCTTCAATCCTGAATCCTTAATCCTCAATCCTCAATCCTCAATCCTCAATCCTCAATATTCAATCATCAATACTCAATCTTCAATCCTCAATCTTCAATCCTCAATACTCAATCTTCAATCCTCAATCCTCAATCCTCAATCCTCAATCCTCAATCCTCAGGCATCAATACTCAATCTACAGTATTCAATCCTCAATCCTTAATCCTCAATCCACAATACACAACCTTCAATACTCAATACTCAATCTTCAATTCTCAATCCTGAATCCTCAATCCTCAATCCTCAATCCTCAATCCTCAATATTCAATCATCAATACTCAATCTTCAATCCTCAATCTTCAATCCTCAATACTCAATCTTCAATCCTCAATCCTCAACCCTCGATCCTCAGTCCTCAATTCCCAGGCATCAATACTCAATCTACAATATTCAATCCTCAATCCTTAATCCTCAATCCACAATCCTCAACCTTCAATACTCAATACTCAATCTTCAATCCTCAATCCTCAATCCTCAATCCTCAATCCTCAATCCTCAATCCTCAATATTCAATCCTCAATACTCAATCTTCAATCATCATACTCAATCCTCAATTCTCAGTCGTCAATCCTCAGTCATCAATCCTCAATCTTCAATACTTAATCGTCAATCCTTGGTCCTCAATCCTCAATCCTCAATCCTCAATCCTCGTTCCTCAAACCTCAATCCTCAACCCTCAGTCTTCATCCTCAATCCTCAAACCTCAATCCTCAATCCTCAACATTCAATCATCACTACTCAATCTTCAATCCTCAATCCTCAAACCTCAATCCTCAATCCTCATTCTTCAATCCTAAATACCCAATCCTCAATCTTCAATCCTCAATCCTCAATCCTCAATTCTCAATCCTCAATCCTTAATCCTCACACATCAAACATCAATATTCAATCCTCAGTCCTCGTCCTCAATCCACAACCCTCAATCCTCAGTCCTCAGTATTCAATCATCAATATTCAATCTTCAATCCTCAATCCTCAATCCTCAATCCTCAACCCTCAATCCTCAATCTTCAACTCTGAATCCTCAATCCTCAATACTCAATCCTCAATCTTCAATCCTCAATACTCAATCTTCAATCCTCAATCCTCAATCCTCAATCCTCAATCCTCAATCTTCAATCCTCAATCCTCAATCCTCAAACCTCAATCCTCAATCCTCAATCCTCAATCCTCAATCCTCAATCCTCAATCCTCAATCTTCAACCCTGAATCCTCATTCCTCAATACTCAATCCTCAATCTTGAATCCTCAATACTGAGTCTTCAATCCTCAATCCTCAATCTTCAATACTCAATCCTCAATCCTCAATCCTCAATCCTCAATCCTCAATATTCAATCCTCAATACCCACTCTTCAATCTTCAATCCTCAATCCTCAATCCTCAATCCTAATTCCTCAATGCTCATTCTTCAATCCTCAATACCCAATCCTCAATTTCAATCCTCAATCCTCAATCCTCAATTCTCAATCCTCAATCCTCAGTCCTCAGTCCTCAAACCGCAATCCTCACCCCTCAGCCCTCATCCTCCATTCTCAATCCTCAATCCTCAATCCTCAATCTTCAATCCTCAGTTCTCAATCTTCAATCCTCGATCCTGAGTCACCAATCCACAATCCTCAATCCTCAGGCATCAATACTCAATCTTCAATACTCAATCCCCAGTCATCAATCCTCAATCCTCAATGCTCAATCCTCAATCCTCAATCCTCAGTCCTCAATCCCCAATCCTCAATCCTCAAACCTCAATCCTCAACCGTCAGTCCTCGTCCTCAATCCTCAAACCTCAATCCTCAATCCTCAATATTCAATCATCAATCTTCAATCCTCAATCCTCAATCCTCAATCCTAATTCCTCAATCCTCATTCTTCAATCCTCAATACCCAATCCTCAATTTCAATCCTCAATCCTCAATCCTCAATTCTCAATCCTCAATCCTCAGTCCTCAGTCCTCAAACCGCAATCCTCAACCCTCAGCCCTCATCCTTCATCCTCAATCCTCAATCCTCAATCCTCAAACCTCAATCCTCAATCCTCAATAATCAATCATCAATACTCAATCTTCAATCCTCAATCCTCAAACCTCAATCCTCGATCCTCAATCCTCAATCCTCAATCCCCATTCCTCAAACCTCAATCCTCAACCCTCAGTCTTCAATCCTCAATAATCAATCTCCGATTCTAGGTCCTCAATCCCCAACATTCAATCGTTAATCCTCAATCTTCAATCCTCAATCCCCAGTCATCAATCTTCAATCCTCAATGCTCAATCCTCAATCCTCAATCCTCAGTCCTCAATCCCCAATCCTCAATCCTCAAACCTCAATCCTCAACCGTCAGTCCTCGTCCTGAATCCTCAAACCTCAATCCTCAATCCTCAATATTCAATCATCAATACTCAATCTTCAATCCTCAATCCTCAAACCTCAATCCTCAATCCTCATTCTTCAACCCTAAATACACAATCCTCAATCTTCAATCCTCAATCCTCATTCCTCAAACCTCAATCCTCAACCCTCAGTCCTCATACTCAATTCTCAATCCTCAATCCTTAATCCTCAATCTTCAATCGTCAATAATCAATCTCCAATCCTCAATCCTCAATCCTCGATCCTCAATCCTCAGGCATCAATGCTCAATCTTCAATACTCAATCTTCAATCCTCAATCCTCAATCCTCAATCCTCAAACCTCAATCCTCAATCCTCAATATTCAATCATCAATACTCAAACTTCAATCGTCAATCCTCAATCATCAATCCTCAATCCTCAATCCTCAATCCTCAATCCTCAATCCTCAATCCTCAATCCTCAATCTTCAACCCTGAATCCTCATTCCTCAACACTCAATCCTCAATCTTCAATCCTCAATACTGAGTCTTCAATCCTCAATCCTCAATCTTCAATACTCAATCCTCAGTCCTCAATCCTCAATCCTCAATCCTCAATATTCAATCCTCAATACCCACTCCTCAATCTTCAATCCTCAATCCTCAATCCTCAATCCTAATTCCTCAATGCTCATTCTTCAATCCTCAATACCCAATCCTCAATTTCAATCCTCAATCCTCAATCCTCAATTCTCAATCCTCAATCCTCAGTCCTCAGTCCTCAAACCGCAATCCTGAACCCTCAGCCCTCATCCTCCATCCCCAATCCTCAATCCTCAATCCTCAATCTTCAATCCTCAATTCTCGATCTTCAACCCTCGATCCTGAATCACCAATCCACAATCCTCAATCCTCAGGCATCAGTACTCAATCTTCAATACTCAATCCTCAATCCTCAATCCTCAATCCTCAATCCTCAATCCTCAATACTCAACCCTCAATCCTCATTCCTCAAACCTCAATCCACAACCCTCAGTCCTCTTACTCAATTCTGAATTCTCAATCCTCAATCCTCAATCCTCAATCTTCAATCCTCACTAATCAATCTCTAATTCTAGATCCTCAATCCCCAATCGTCGATCCTTAATCCTCAATCTTCAATACCGAATCCCCTGTACTCAATCTTCAATCCTCAATGCTCAATCCTGAATCCTCAATCCTCAGTCCTCAGTCCTCAATCTTCAATCCTCAACCATCAATCCCCATTCCTCAAACCTCAATCCTCAACCCTCAGTCCTCATCCTCAATTCTCAATTCTCAATCCTCAATCCTCAATCCTCAATCCTCAATCTTCAATCCTTAATAATCAATATCCGATCCTAGATCCTCAATCCCCAATCATCAATCGTCAATCCTCAATCTTCAATCCTCATTCCCCAGTCATCAATCTTCAATCCTCAATGCTCAATCCTCAATCCTCAATCCTCAGTCATCAATCCCCAATCCTCAATCCTCAAACCTCAATCCTCAACCGTCAGTCCTCGTCCTCAATCCTCAAACCTCAATCCTCAATCCTCAATTTTCAATCATCAATACTCAATCTTCAATCCTCAATCCTCAAACCTCAATCCTCAATCCTCAATCCTCAATCCCCATTCCTCAAACCTCAATCCTCAACCCTCAGTCCTCATCCTCAATTCTCAATTCTCAATCCTCAATCCTCAATCCTCAATCTTCAATCCTCAATAATCAATCTCCGATTCTAGGTCCTCAATCCCCAACCTTCAATCGTTAATCCTCAATCTTCAGTCCTCAATCCCCAGTCATCAATCTTCAATCCTCAATGCTCAATCCTCAATCCTCAATCCTCAATCCTCAATCCTCATTCTTCAATCCTCAATACCCAATCCTCAATCTTCAATCCTCAATCCTCAATCTTCAATCCTAATTGCTCAATCCTCATTCTTCAATCCTCAATACCCACTCCTCAATCTTCAATCCTCAATCCTCAATATTCAATCATCAATACTCAATCTTCAATACTCAATCCTGAAGCCTCAATCCTCAATCCTCATTCTTCAATTCTAAATACCCAATCCTCAATTTCCAATCCTCAATCCTCAATCCTCAATTCTCAATCCTCAATCCTTAATCCTCAGACCTCAAACATCAATATTCAACCCTCAGTCCTCGTCCTCAATCCACAACCCTCAATCCTCAGTCCTCAATATTCAATCATCAATATTCAATCTTCAATCCTCAATCCTCAATCCTCAATCCTCAATCCTCAATACTCAATCTTCAATCCTCAATCCTCAATCCTCAATCCTCAATCCTCAATCTTCAATCCCCAACACTAATCTTCAATCCTCAATCCACAATCCTCAATCCTCAATCCTCATTCTTCAATCCTCAATACCCAATTCTCAATCCTCAGTCTTCAATCCTCAATCCTCAATCCTCAATACTCAATCCTCAATCTCCAATCCTCAATACCCACTCCTCAATCTTCAATCCTCAATCCTCAAAACTCAATCCTAATTCCTCAATGCTCATTCTTCAATCCTCAATACCCAATCCTCAATTTCAATCCTCAATCCTCAATCCTCAATTCTCAATCCTCAATCCTCAGTCCTCAGTCCTCAAACCGCAATCCTCAACCCTCAGCCCTCATCCTCAATCCTCAATCCTCAATCTTCAATCCTCAATTCTCAATCTTCAATCCTCGATCCTGAATCACCAATCCACAATCCTCAATCCTCAGGCATCAATACTCAATCTTCAATACTCAATCCTCAATCCTCAATCCTCAATCCTCAATCCTCAATCCTCAATCCTCAACCCTCAATCCTCATTCCTAAAACCTCAATCCACAACCCTCAGTCCTCTTACTCAATTCTGAATTCTCAATCCTCAATCCTCAAACCCCAATCTTCGATCCTTAATCCTCAATCTTCAATCCCGAATCCCCTGTACTCAATCTTCAATCCTCAATGCTCAATCCTCAATCCTCAATCCTCAATCCTCAGTCCTCAGTCCTCAATCTTCAATCCTCAACCATCAATCCTCATTCCTCAAACCTCAATCCTCAACCCTCAGTCCTCATCCTCAATTCTCAATTCTCAATTCTCAATCCTCAATCCTTAATCCTCAATCTTCAATCGTCAATAATCAATCTCCAATCCTCAATCCTCAATCCTCGATCCTCAATCCTCAGGCATCAATGCTCAATCTTCAATACTCAATCTTCAATCCTCAATCCTCAATCCTCAATCCTCAAACCTCAATCCTCAATCCTCAATATTCAATCATCAATACTCAAACTTCAATCGTCAATCCTCAATCATCAATCCTCAATCCTCAATCCTCAATCCTCAATCCTCAATCCTCAATCCTCAATCCTCAATCCTCAATCTTCAACCCTGAATCCTCATTCCTCAACACTCAATCCTCAATCTTCAATCCTCAATACTGAGTCTTCAATCCTCAATCCTCAATCTTCAATACTCAATCCTCAGTCCTCAATCCTCAATCCTCAATCCTCAATATTCAATCCTCAATACCCACTCCTCAATCTTCAATCCTCAATCCTCAATCCTCAATCCTAATTCCTCAATGCTCATTCTTCAATCCTCAATACCCAATCCTCAATTTCAATCCTCAATCCTCAATCCTCAATTCTCAATCCTCAATCCTCAGTCCTCAGTCCTCAAACCGCAATCCTGAACCCTCAGCCCTCATCCTCCATCCCCAATCCTCAATCCTCAATCCTCAATCTTCAATCCTCAATTCTCGATCTTCAACCCTCGATCCTGAATCACCAATCCACAATCCTCAATCCTCAGGCATCAGTACTCAATCTTCAATACTCAATCCTCAATCCTCAATCCTCAATCCTCAATCCTCAATCCTCAATACTCAACCCTCAATCCTCATTCCTCAAACCTCAATCCACAACCCTCAGTCCTCTTACTCAATTCTGAATTCTCAATCCTCAATCCTCAATCCTCAATCTTCAATCCTCACTAATCAATCTCTAATTCTAGATCCTCAATCCCCAATCGTCGATCCTTAATCCTCAATCTTCAATACCGAATCCCCTGTACTCAATCTTCAATCCTCAATGCTCAATCCTCAATCCTCAATCCTCAGTCCTCAGTCCTCAATCTTCAATCCTCAACCATCAATCCTCATTCCTCAAACCTCAATCCTCAACCCTTAGTCCTCATCCTCAATTCTCAATTCTCAATCCTCAATCCTCAATCCTCAATCCTCAATCTTCAATCCTTAATAATCAATATCCGATCCTAGATCCTCAATCCCCAATCATCAATCGTCAATCCTCAATCTTCAATCCTCATTCCCCAGTCATCAATCTTCAATCCTCAATACTCAATCCTCAATCCTCAATCCTCAGTCCTCAATCCCCAATCCTCAATCCTCAAACCTCAATACTCAACCGTCAGGCCTCGTCCTCAATCCTCAAACCTCAATCCTCAATCCTCAATATTCAATCATCAATACTCAATCTTCAATCCTCAATCCTCAAACCTCAATCCTCAATCCTCATTCTTCAATCCTAAATACCCAATCCTCAATTTCCAATCCTCAATCCTCAATCCTCAATTCTCAATCCTCAATCCTTAATCCTCAGACCTCAAACATCAATATTCAACCCTCAGTCCTCGTCCTCAATCCACAACCCTCAATCCTCAGTCCTCAATATTCAATCATCAATATTCAATCTTCAATCCTCAATCCTCAATCCTCAATCCTCAATACTCAATCCTCAATCTTCAAACCTGAATCCTCAATCCTCAATACTCAGTCCTCAATCTTCAATCCTCAATACTCAATCTTCAATCCTCAATCCTCAATCCTCAATCCTCAATCCTCAATCTTCAATCCACAACACTAATCTTCAATCCTCAATCCACAATCCTCAATCCTCAATCCTCATTCTTCAATCCTCAATACCCAATCCTCAATCTTCAATCCTCAATCCTCAATCTTCAATCCTAATTGCTCAATCCTCATTCTTCAATCCTCAATACCCACTCCTCAATCTTCAATCCTCAATCCTCAATATTCAATCATCAATACTCAATCTTCAATACTCAATCCTGAAGCCTCAATCCTCAATCCTCATTCTTCAATCCTAAATACCCAATCCTCAATTTCCAATCCTCAATCCTCAATCCTCAATTCTCAATCCTCAATCCTTAATCCTCAGACCTCAAACATCAATATTCAACCCTCAGTCCTCGTCCTCAATCCACAACCCTCAATCCTCAGTCCACAATATTCAATCATCAATATTCAATCTTCAATCCTCAATCCTCAATCCTCAATCCTCAATCCTCAATACTCAATCTTCAATCCTCAACCCTCAATCCTCAATCCTCAATCCTCAATCTTCAATCCCCAACACTAATCTTCAATCCTCAATCCACAATCCTCAATCCTCAATCCTCATTCTTCAATCCTCAATACCCAATTCTCAATCCTCAGTCTTCAATCCTCAATCCTCAATCCTCAATACTCAATCCTCAATCTCCAATCCTCAATACCCACTCCTCAATCTTCAATCCTCAATCCTCAAAACTCAATCCTAATTCCTCAATGCTCATTCTTCAATCCTCAATACCCAATCCTCAATTTCAATCCTCAATCCTCAATCCTCAATTCTCAATCCTCAATCCTCAGTCCTCAGTCCTCAAACCGCAATCCTCAACCCTCAGCCCTCATCCTCAATCCTCAATCCTCAATCTTCAATCCTCAATTCTCAATCTTCAATCCTCGATCCTGAATCACCAATCCACAATCCTCAATCCTCAGGCATCAATACTCAATCTTCAATACTCAATCCTCAATCCTCAATCCTCAATCCTCAATCCTCAATCCTCAATCCTCAACCCTCAATCCTCATTCCTCAAACCTCAATCCACAACCCTCAGTCCTCTTACTCAATTCTGAATTCTCAATCCTCAATCCTCAAACCCCAATCTTCGATCCTTAATCCTCAATCTTCAATCCCGAATCCCCTGTACTCAATCTTCAATCCTCAATGCTCAATCCTCAATCCTCAATCCTCAATCCTCAGTCCTCAGTCCTCAATCTTCAATCCTCAACCATCAATCCTCATTCCACAAACCTCAATCCTCAACCCTCAGTCCTCATCCTCAATTCTCAATTCTCAATTCTCAATCCTCAATCCTTAATCCTCAATCTTCAATCGTCAATAATCAATCTCCAATCCTCAATCCTCAATCCTCGATCCTCAATCCTCAGGCATCAATGCTCAATCTTCAATACTCAATCTTCAATCCTCAATCCTCAATCCTCAATCCTCAAACCTCAATCCTCAATCCTCAATATTCAATCATCAATACTCAAACTTCAATCGTCAATCCTCAATCATCAATCCTCAATCCTCAATCCTCAATCCTCAATCCTCAATCCTCAATCCTCAATCCTCAATCCTCAATCTTCAACCCTGAATCCTCATTCCTCAACACTCAATCCTCAATCTTCAATCCTCAATACTGAGTCTTCAATCCTCAATCCTCAATCTTCAATACTCAATCCTCAGTCCTCAATCCTCAATCCTCAATCCTCAATATTCAATCCTCAATACCCACTCCTCAATCTTCAATCCTCAATCCTCAATCCTCAATCCTAATTCCTCAATGCTCATTCTTCAATCCTCAATACCCAATCCTCAATTTCAATCCTCAATCCTCAATCCTCAATTCTCAATCCTCAATCCTCAGTCCTCAGTCCTCAAACCGCAATCCTGAACCCTCAGCCCTCATCCTCCATCCCCAATCCTCAATCCTCAATCCTCAATATTCAATCCTCAATTCTCGATCTTCAACCCTCGATCCTGAATCACCAATCCACAATCCTCAATCCTCAGGCATCAGTACTCAATCTTCAATACTCAATCCTCAATCCTCAATCCTCAATCCTCAATCCTCAATCCTCAATACTCAACCCTCAATCCTCATTCCTCAAACCTCAATCCACAACCCTCAGTCCACTTACTCAATTCTGAATTCTCAATCCTCAATCCTCAATCCTCAATCTTCAATCCTCACTAATCAATCTCTAATTCTAGATCCTCAATCCCCAATCGTCGATCCTTAATCCTCAATCTTCAATCCCGAATCCCCTGTACTCAATCTTCAATCCTCAATGCTCAATCCTCAATCCTCAATCCTCAGTCCTCAGTCCTCAATCTTCAATCCTCAACCATCAATCCTCATTCCTCAAACCTCAATCCTCAACCCTCAGTCCTCATCCTCAATTCTCAATTCTCAATCCTCAATCCTCAATCCTCAATCCTCAATCTTCAATCCTTAATAATCAATATCCGATCCTAGATCCTCAATCCCCAATCATCAATCGTCAATCCTCAATCTTCAATCCTCATTCCCCAGTCATCAATCTTCAATCCTCAATGCTCAATCCTCAATCCTCAATCCTCAGTCATCAATCCCCAATCCTCAATCCTCAAACCTCAATCCTCAACCGTCAGTCCTCGTCCTCAATCCTCAAACCTCAATCCTCAATCCTCAATATTCAATCATCAATACTCAATCTTCAATCCTCAATCCTCAAACCTCAATCCTCAATCCTCAATCCTCAATCCCCATTCCTCAAACCTCAATCCTCAACCCTCAGTCCTCATCCTCAATTCTCAATTCTCAATCCTCAATCCTCAATCCTCAATCTTCAATCCTCAATAATCAATCTCCGATTCTAGGTCCTCAATCCCCAACCTTCAATCGTTAATCCTCAATCTTCAGTCCTCAATCCCCAGTCATCAATCTTCAATCCTCAATGCTCAATCCTCAATCCTCAATCCTCAGTCCTCAATCCCCAATCCTCAATCCTCAAACCTCAATCCTCAACCGTCAGGCCTCGTCCTCAATCCTCAAACCTCAATCCTCAATCCTCAATATTCAATCATCAATACTCAATCTTCAATCCTCAATCCTCAAACCTCAATCCTCAATCCTCATTCTTCAGTCCTAAATACCCAATCCTCAATTTCCAGTCCTCAATCCTCAATCCTCAATTCTCAATCCTCAATCCTTAATCCTCAGACCTCAAACATCAATATTCAACCCTCAGTCCTCGTCCTCAATCCACAACCCTCAATCCTCAGTCCTCAATATTCAATCATCAATATTCAATCTTCAAACCTCAATCCTCAATCCTCAATCCTCAATACTCAATCCTCAATCTTCAAACCTGAATCCTCAATCCTCAATACTCAGTCCTCAATCTTCAATCCTCAATACTCAATCTTCAATCCTCAATCCTCAATCCTCAATCCTCAATCCTCAATCTTCAATCCTCAACACTAATCTTCAATCCTCAATCCACAATCCTCAATCCTCAATCCTCATTCTTCAATCCTCAATACCCAATCCTCAATCTACAATCCTCAATCCTCAATCTTCAATCCTAATTGCTCAATCCTCATTCTTCAATCCTCATTCTTCAATCCTCAATACCCACTCCTCAATCTTCAATCCTCAATCCTCAATATTCAATCATCAATACTCAATCTTCAATACTCAATCCTGAAACCTCAATCCTCAATCCTCATTCTTCAATCCTAAATACCCAATCCTCAATTTCCAATCCTCAATCCTCAATCCTCAATTCTCAATCCTCAATCCTTAATCCTCAGACCTCAAACATCAATATTCAACCCTCAGTCCTCGTCCTCAATCCACAACCCTCAATCCTCAGTCCTCAATATTCAATCATCAATATTCAATCTTCAATCCTCAACCCTCAATCCTCAATCCTCAATCCTCAATACTCAATCTCCAATCCTCAATCCTCAATCCTCAATCCTCAATCCTCAATCTTCAATCCCCAACACTAATCTTCAATCCTCAATCCACAATCCTCAATCCTCAATCCTCATTCTTCAATCCTCAATACCCAATTCTCAATCCTCAGTCTTCAATCCTCAATCCTCAATCCTCAATACTCAATCCTCAATCTCCAATCCTCAATACCCACTCCTCAATCTTCAATCCTCAATCCTCAAAACTCAATCCTAATTCCTCAATGCTCATTCTTCAATCCTCAATACCCAATCCTCAATTTCAATCCTCAATCCTCAATCCTCAATTCTCAATCCTCAATCCTCAGTTCTCAGTCCTCAAACCGCAATCCTCAACCCTCAGCCCTCATCCTCAATCCTCAATCCTCAATCTTCAATCCTCAATTCTCAATCTTCAATCCTCGATCCTGAATCACCAATCCACAATCCTCAATCCTCAGGCATCAATACTCAATCTTCAATACTCAATCCTCAATCCTCAATCCTCAATCCTCAATCCTCAATCCTCAATCCTCAACCCTCAATCCTCATCCTCAATTCTCAATTCTCAATTCTCAATCCTCAATCCTCAATCCTCAATCTTCAATCCTCAATAATCAATCTCCGATTCTAGGTCCTCAATCCCCAACCTTCAATCGTTAATCCTCAATCTTCAGTCCTCAATCCCCAGTCATCAATCTTCAATCCTCAATGCTCAATCCTCAATCCTCAATCCTCAATCCTCAATCCTCAATCCTCAACCCTCAATCCTCATTCCTCAAACCTCAATCCTGAACCCTCAGTCCTCATACTCAATTCTCAATTCTCAATCCTCAATAATCAATCCTCAACCTTCAATCCTCAATAATCAATCTCCAATTCTAGATCCTCAATCCCCAATCTTCAATCCTCAATCCTCAATCCTCAATCCCGAATCCCCTGTACTCAATCTTCAATCCTCAATGCGCAATCCTCAATCCTCAATCCTCAGTCCTCAGTCCTCAATCTTCAATACTCAAACCTCAATCCTCAACCGTCAGTCCTCATTCTCCATCCTCAATCCTCAATCCTCAATCCTCAATCTTCAATCCCCAATACTCAATCTTCAATCCTCAATCCTCAATCCTCAATCCTCAATCCTCAATGCTCAGGCATCAATACTCAATCTTCAATACTCAATCCTCAATCCTCAATCCTCAATCCTCAATCCTCAACCATCAATCCTCATTCCTCAAACTTCAAACCTCAACCCTCAGTCCTCATCCTCAATTCTCAATTCTCAATCCTCAATCCTCAATCCTCAATCCTCAACATTCAATCATCAATACTCAATCTTCAATCCTCAATCCTCAAACCTCAATCCTCAATCCTCATTCTTCAATCCTAAATACCCAATCCTCAATCTTCAATCCTCAATCCTCAATCCTCAATTCTCAATCCTCAATCCTTAATCCTCAGACATCAAACATCAATATTCAATCCTCAGTCCTCGTCCTCAATCCACAACCCTCAATCCTCAGTCCTCAATATTCAATCATCAATATTCAATCTTCAATCCTCAATCCTCAATCCTCAATCCTCAACCCTCAATCCTCAATCTTCAACCCTGAATCCTCAATCCTCAATCCTCAATCCTCAATCCTCAATCCTCAATCATCAATCCTCAATCCACAATCCTCAACCTTCAATAATCAATAATCAATCTCCAATCCTAGATCCTCAATCCTCAATCCTCAATCCTCAATCCTCAATCCTCATTCTTCAATCCTCAATACCTAATCCTCAATCTTCAATCCTCAAACATCAATCCTCAATTCCCAGTCCTCAATCCTCAGTCCTCAGTCGCCAATCCTCAATCCCCGAGCCTTAGCACTCATCCTCAATCCTCAGTCTTCAATCCTCAATCCTCAAACCTAAATCCTCTACCGTCAGTCCTCGTCCTCAATCCTCAAACCTCAATCCTCAATCCTCAATATTCAATCATCAATACTCAATCTTCAATCCTGAATCCTCAATCCTCAATCCTCAATCCTCATTCCTCAATCCTCAATATTCAATCATCAATACTCAATCTTCAATCCTCAATCTTCAATCCTCAATACTCAATCTTCAATCCTCAATCCTCAAACCTCAATCCTCAATCCTCAATCCTCAATCCTCAATCCTCAATCCTCAATCCTCAATCTTCAACCCTGAATCCTCATTCCTCAATACTCAATCCTCAATCTTCAATCCTCAATACTGAGTCTTCAATCCTCAATCCTCAATCTTCAATACTCAATCCTCAATCCTCAATCCTCAATCCTCAATCCTCAATATTCAATCCTCAATACCCACTCTTCAATCTTCAATCCTCAATCCTCAATTCTCAATCCTAATTCCTCAATGCTCATTCTTCAATCCTCAATACCCAATCCTCAATTTCAATCCTCAATCCTCAATCCTCAATTCTCAATCCTCAATCCTCAGTCCTCAGTCCTCAAACCGCAATCCTCAACCCTCAGCCCTCATCCTCCATCCTCAATCCTCAATCCTCAATCCTCAATCTTCAATCCTCAATTCTCAATCTTCAATCCTCGATCCTGAATCACCAATCCACAATCCTCAATCCTCAGGCATCAATACTCAATCTTCAATACTCAATCCCCAGTCATCAACCTTCAATCCTCAATGCTCAATCCTCAATCCTCAATCCTCAATCCTCAGTCCTCAATCCCCAATCCTCAATCCTCAAACCTCAATCCTCAACCGTCAGTCCTCGTCCTCAATCCTCAAACCTCAATCCTCAATCATCAATATTCAATCATCAATCTTCAATCCTCAATCCTCAATCCTCAATCCTAATTCCTCAATCCTCATTCTTCAATCCTCAATACCCAATCCTCAATTTCAATCCTCAATCCTCAATCCTCAATTCTCAATCCTCAATCCTCAGTCCTCAGTCCTCAAACCGCAATCCTCAACCCTCAGCCCTCATCCTCCATCCTCAATCCTCATTCCTCAAACCTCAATCCACAACCCTCAGTCCTCTTACTCAATTCTGAATTCTCAATCCTCAATCCTCAATCCTCAATCTTCAATCCTCAATAATCAATCTCTAATTCTAGATCCTCAATCCCCAATCTTCGATCCTTAATCCTCAATCTTCAATCCCGAATCCCCTGTACTCAATCTACAATCCTCAATGCTCAATCCTCAATCCTCAATCCTCAGTCCTCAGTCCTCAATCTTCAATCCTCAACCATCAATCCTTATTCCTCAAACCTCAATCCTCAACCCTCAGTCCTCATCCTCAATTCTCAATTCTCAATCCTCAATCCTCAATCCTCAATCCTCAATCTTCAATCCTCAATAATCAATATCCGATCCTAGATCCTCAATCCCCAATCATCAATCGTCAATCCTCAATCTTCAATCCTCAATCCCCAGTCATCAATCTTCAATCCTCAATGCTCAATCCTCAATCCTCAATCCTCAGTCCTCAATCCCCAATCCTCAATCCTCAAACCTCAATCCTCAACCGTCAGGCCTCGTCCTCAATCCTCAAACCTCAATCCTCAATCCTCAATATTCAATCATCAATACTCAATCTTCAATCCTCAATCCTCAAACCTCAATCCTCAATCCTCATTCTTCAATCCTAAATACCCAATCCTCAATTTCCAATCCTCAATCCTCAATCCTCAATTCTCAATCCTCAATCCTTAATCCTCAGACCTCAAACATCAATATTCAACCCTCAGTCCTCGTCCTCAATCCACAACCCTCAATCCTCAGTCCTCAATATTCAATCATCAATATTCAATCTTCAATCCTCAATCCTCAATCCTCAATCCTCAATACTCAATCCTCAATCTTCAAACCTGAATCCTCAATCCTCAATACTCAGTCCTCAATCTTCAATCCTCAATACTCAATCTTCAATCCTCAATCCTCAATCCTCAATCCTCAATCCTCAATCTTCAATCCACAACACTAATCTTCAATCCTCAATCCACAATCCTCAATCCTCAATCCTCATTCTTCAATCCTCAATACCCAATCCTCAATCTTCAATCCTCAATCCTCAATCTTCAATCCTAATTGCTCAATCATCATTCTTCAATCCTCAATACCCAATCCTCAATTTCAATCCTCAATCCTCAATCCTCAATTCTCAATCCTCAATCCTCAGTCCTCAGTCCTCAAACCGCAATCCTCAACCCTCAGCCCTCATCCTCAATCCTCAATCCTCAATCTTCAATCCTCAATTCTCAATCTTCAATCCTCGATCCTGAATCACCAATCCACAATCCTCAATCCTCAGGCATCAATACTCAATCCTCAATCCTCAATCCTCAATCCTCAACCCTCAATCCTCATTCCTCAAACCTCAATCCACAACCCTCAGTCCTCTTACTCAATTCTGAATTCTCAATCCTCAATCCTCAAACCCCAATCTTCGATCCTTAATCCTCAATCTTCAATCCCGAATCCCCTGTACTCAATCTTCAATCCTCAATGCTCAATCCTCAATCCTCAATCCTCAATCCTCAGTCCTCAGTCCTCAATCTTCAATCCTCAACCATCAATCCTCATTCCACAAACCTCAATCCTCAACCCTCAGTCCTCATCCTCAATTCTCAATTCTCAATTCTCAATCCTCAATCCTTAATCCTCAATCTTCAATCGTCAATAATCAATCTCCAATCCTCAATCCTCAATCCTCGATCCTCAATCCTCAGGCATCAATGCTCAATCTTCAATACTCAATCTTCAATCCTCAATCCTCAATCCTCAATCCTCAAACCTCAATCCTCAATCCTCAATATTCAATCATCAATACTCAAACTTCAATCGTCAATCCTCAATCATCAATCCTCAATCCTCAATCCTCAATCCTCAATCCTCAATCCTCAATCCTCAATCCTCAATCCTCAATCTTCAACCCTGAATCCTCATTCCTCAACACTCAATCCTCAATCTTCAATCCTCAATACTGAGTCTTCAATCCTCAATCCTCAATCTTCAATACTTAATCCTCAGTCCTCAATCCTCAATCCTCAATCCTCAATATTCAATCCTCAATACCCACTCCTCAATCTTCAATCCTCAATCCTCAATCCTCAATCCTAATTCCTCAATGCTCATTCTTCAATCCTTAATACCCAATCCTCAATTTCAATCCTCAATCCTCAATCCTCAATTCTCAATCCTCAATCCTCAGTCCTCAGTCCTCAAACCGCAATCCTGAACCCTCAGCCCTCATCCTCCATCCCCAATCCTCAATCCTCAATCCTCAATATTCAATCCTCAATTCTCGATCTTCAACCCTCGATCCTGAATCACCAATCCACAATCCTCAATCCTCAGGCATCAGTACTCAATCTTCAATACTCAATCCTCAATCCTCAATCCTCAATCTTCAATCCTCAATCCTCAATCCTCAATTCTCAATCCTCAATCCTTAATCCTCACACATCAAACATCAATATTCAATCCTCAGTCCTCGTCCTCAATCCACAACCCTCAATCCTCAGTCCTCAATATTCAATCATCAATATTCAATCTTCAATCCTCAATCCTCAATCCTCAATCCTCAACCCTCAATCCTCAATCTTCAACCCTGAATCCTCAATCCTCAACACTCAATCCTCAATCTTCAATCCTCAATACTCAATCTTCAATCCTCAATCCTCAATCCTCAATCCTCAATCCTCAATCTTCAATCCTCAACACTCAATCTTCAATCCTCAACCCTCAATCCTCAATCCTCAATCCTCATTCTTCAATCCTCAATACCCAATCCTCAATCCTCAATCCTCAATCCTCAATCCTCAATCCTCAATCCTCAATCCTCAATCCTCAGTCCTCAATCCTCAATCCTCAATCCTCAATCATCAATCCTCAATCCACAATCCTCAACCTTCAATAATCAATAATCAATCTCCAATCCTAGATCCTCAATCCTCAATCCTCAATCCTCAATCCTCAATCCTCTTTCTTCAATCCTCAATACCTAATCCTCAATCTTCAATCCTCAAACATCAATCCTCAATTCCCAATCCTCAATCCTCAGTCCTCAGTCGTCAATCCTCAATCCCCGAGCCTTAGCACTCATCCTCAATCCTCAGTCTTCAATCCTCAATCCTCAAACCTAAATCCTCTACCGTCAGTCCTCGTCCTCAATCCTCAAACCTCAATCCTCAATCCTCAATATTCAATCATCAATACTCAATCTTCAATCCTGAATCCTCAATCCTCAATCCTCAATCCTCAATCCTCAATCCTCAATCCTCAATCCTAATTCCTCAATGCTCATTCTTCAATCCTCAATACCCAATCCTCAATTTCAATCCTCAATCCTCAATCCTCAATTCTCAATCCTCAATCCTCAGTCCTCAGTCCTCAAACCGCAATCCTCAACCCTCAGCCCTCATCCTCCATCCTCAACCCTCAATCCTCAATCCTCAATCTTCAATCCTCAATTCTCAATCTTCAATCCTCGATCCTGAATCACCAATCCACAATCCTCAATCCTCAGGCATCAATACTCAATCTTCAATACTCAATCCCCAGTCATCAATCTTCAATCCTCAATGCTCAATCCTCAATCCTCAATCCTCAGTCCTCAATCCCCAATCCTCAATCCTCAAACCTGAATCCTCAACCGTCAGTCCTCGTCCTCAATCCTCAAACCTCAATCCTCAATCATCAATATTCAATCATCAATACTCAATCTTCAATCCTCAATCCTCAAACCTCAATCCTCAATCCTCATTCTTCAATCCTAAATACCCAATCCTCAATTTCAATCCTCAATCCTCAATCCTCAATTCTCAATCCTCAATCCTTAATCCTCAGACCTCAAACATCAATATTCAACCCTCAGTCCTCGTCCTCAATCCACAACCCTCAATCCTCAGTCCTCAATATTCATTCATCAATATTCAATCTTCAATCCTCAATCCTCAATCCTCAATCCTCAATACTCAATCCTCAATCTTCAAACCTGAATCCTCAATCCTCAATACTCTGTCCTCAATCTTCAATCCTCAATACTCAATCTTCAATCCTCAATCCTCAATCCTCAATCCTCAATCCTCAATCTTCAATCCTCAACACTAATCTTCAATCCTCAATCCACAATCCTCAATCCTCAATCCTCATTCTTCAATCCTCAATACCCAATTCTCAATCCTCAGTCTTCAATCCTCAATCCTCAATCCTCAATACTCAATCCTCAATCTTCAATCCTCAATACCCACTCCTCAATCTTCAATCCTCAATCCTCAAAACTCAATCCTAATTCCTCAATGCTCATTCTTCAATCCTCAATACCCAATCCCCAATTTCAATCCTCAATCCTCAATCCTCAATTCACAATCCTCAATCCTCAGTCCTCAGTCCTCAAACCGTAATCCTCAACCCTCAGCCCTCATCCTCCATCCTCAATCCTCAATCCTCAAACCTCAATCTTCAATCCTCAATTCTCAATCTTCAATCCTCGATCCTGAATCACCAATCCACAATCCTCAATCCTCAGGCATCGATACTCAATCTTCAATACTCAATCCTCAATCCTCAATCCTCAATCCTCAATCCTCAATCCTCAATCCTCAACCCTCAATCCTCATTCCTCAAACCTCAATCCACAACCCTCAGTCCTCTTACTCAATTCTGAATTCTCAATCCTCAATCCTCAATCCTCAATCTTCAATCCTCAATAATCAATCTCTAATTCTAGATCCTCAAACCCCAATCTTCGATCCTTAATCCTCAATCTTCAGTCCCGAATCCCCTGTACTCAATCTTCAATCCTCAATGCTCAATCCTCAATCCTCAATCCTCAGTCCTCAGTCCACAATCTTCAATCCTCAACCATCAATCCTCATTCCTCAAACCTCAATCCTCAACCCTCAGTCTTCATCCTCTATTCTCAATTCTCAATCCTCAATCCTCAATCCTCAATCCTCAATCTTCAATCCTCAATAATCAATATCCGATCCTAGATCCTCAATCCCCAATCATGAATCGTCAATCCTCAATCTTCAATCCTCAATCCCCAGTCATCAATCTTCAATCCTCAATGCTCAATCCTCAATCCTCAATCCTCAGGCATCAATCCCCAATCCTCAATCCTCAAACCTCAATCCTCAACCGTCAGTCCTCGTCCTCAATCCTCAAACCTAAATCCTCAATCCTCAATATTCAATCATCAATACTCAATCTACAATCCTCAATCCTCAAACCTCAATCCTCAATCCTCAATCCTCAATCCCCATTCCTCAAACCTCAATCCGCAACCCTCAGTCCTCATCCTCAATTCTCAATTCTCAATCCTCAATCCTCAATCCTCAATCTTCAATCCTCAATAATCAATCTCCGATTCTAGGTCCTCAATCCCCAACCTTCAATCGTTAATCCTCAATCTTCAGTCCTCAATCCCCAGTCATCAATCTTCAATCCTCAATGCCCAATCCTCAATCCTCAATCCTCAGTCCTCAATCCCCAATCCTCAATCCTCAAACCTCAATCCTCAACCGTCAGTCCTCGTCCTCAATCCTCAAACCTCAATCCTCAATCCTCAATATTCAATCATCAATACTCAATCTTCAATCCTCAATCCTCAAACCTCAATCCTCAATCCTCAAACCTCAATCCTCAATCCTCATTCTTCAATCCTAAATACCCAATCCTCAATTTCCAATCCTCAATCCTCAATCCTCAATTCTCAATCCTCAATCCTTAATCCTCAGACCTCAAACATCAATATTCAACCCTCAGTCCTCGTCCTCAATCCACAACCCTCAATCCTCAGTCCTCAATATTCAATCATCAATATTCAATCTTCAATCCTCAATCCTCAATCCTCAATCCTCAATCCTCAATACTCAATCCTCAATCTTCAAACCTGAATCCTCAATCCTCAATACTCAGTCCTCAATCTTCAATCCTCAATACTCAATCTTCAATCCTCAATCCTCAATCCTCAATCCTCAATCCTCAATCTTCAATCCTCAACACTAATCTTCAACCCTCAATCCACAATCCTCAATCCTCAATCCTCATTCTTCAATCCTCAATACCCAATTCTCAATCCTCAGTCTTCAATCCTCAATCCTCAAACCTCAATCCTCAATCCTCAATCTTCAATCCTCAATACCCACTCCTCAACCTTCAATCCTCAATCCTCAAAACTCAATCCTAATTCCTCAATGCTCATTCTTCAATCCTCAATACCCAATCCTCAATTTCAATCCTCAATCCTCAATCCTCAATTCTCAATCCTCAATCCTCAGTCCTCTGTCCTCAAACCGCAATCCTCAACCCTCAGCCCTCATCCTCCATCCTCAATCCTCAATCCTCAATCCTCAATCTTCAATCCTCAATTCTCAATCTTCAATCCTCGATCCTGAATCACCAATCCACAATCCTCAATCCTCAGGCATCAATACTCAATCTTCAATACTCAATCCTCGATCCTCAATCCTCAATCCTCAATCCTCAATCCTCAATCCTCAACCCTCAATCCTCATTCCTCAAACCTCAATCCACAACCCTCAGTCCTCTTACTCAATTCTGAATTCTCAATCCTCAATCCTCAATCCTCAATCTTCAATCCTCAATAATCAATCTCTAATTATAGATCCTCAAACCCCAATCTTCGATCCTTAATCCTCAATCTTCAATCCCGAATCCCCTGTACTCAATCTTCAATCCTCAATGCTCAATCCTCAATCCTCAATCCTCAGTCCTCTGTCCTCAATCTTCAATCCTCAACCATCAATCCTCATTCCTCAAACCTCAATCCTCAACCCTCAGTCTTCATCCTCAATTCTCAATTCTCAATCCTCAATCCTCAATCCTCAATCCTCAATCTTCAATCCTCAATAATCAATATCCGATCCTAGATCCTCAATCCCCAATCATCAATCGTCAATCCTCAATCTTCAATCCTCAATCCCCAGTCATCAATCTTCAATCCTCAATGCTCAATCCTCAACCCTCAATCCTCAGTCATCAATCCCCAATCCTCAATCCTCAAACCTCAATCCTCAACCGTCAGTCCTCGTCCTCAATCCTCAAACCTTAATCCTCAATCCTCAATATTCAATCATCAATATTCAATCTTCAATCCTCAATCCTCAAACCTCAATCCTCAATCCTCAATCCTCAGTCCTCAATCCCCAATACTCAATACCCAATCCTCAATCTTCAATCCTCAATCCTCAATCCTCAATTCTCAATCCTCAATCCTCAGTCCTCTGTCCTCAAACCTCAATCCTATACCCTCAGCCCTCATCCTCCATCCTCAATCCTCAATCTTCAATGCTCAATCTTATATCCTCAATATTCAATCTTCAATCCTCAATCCTCAATCCTCAATCCTCAATCCTCAGTCCTCAGTGATCAATACTCAATCTTCAATACCCAATCCTCAATCTTCAATCCTCAATCCTCAATACTCAATTCTCAATCCTCAATCCTTAATCCTCAAACCTCAAACATCAATATTCAACCCCCAGTCCTCGTCGTCAATCCACAACCCTCAATCCTCAGTCCTCAATATTCAATCATCAATATTCAATCTTCAATCCTCAATCCTCAATCCTCAATCCTCAATCCTCAATCCTCAATCCTCAATCTTCAACCCTGAATCCTCATTCCTCAATACTCAATCCTCAATCTTCAATCCTCAATACTCAGTCTTCAGTCCTCAATCCTCAATCCTCAATCCTCAATCCTCAATCTTCAATCCTCAATACCCAATCCTCAATCTTCAAATCTCAATCCTCAATCCTCAATCCTAATTCCTCAATCCTCATTCTTCAATCCTCAATACCCAATCCTCAATTTCAATCCTCAATCCTCAATCCTCAATTCTCAATCCTCAATCCTCAGTCCACAGTCCTCAAACCGCAATCCTCAACACACAGCCCTCATCCTCCATCCTCAATCCTCAATCCTCAATCCTCAATTTTCAATCCTCAATTCTCAATCTTCAATCCTCGATCCTGAATCATCGATCCACAATCCTCAATCCTCAGGCATCAATACTCAATCTTCAATACTAAATCCTCAATCCTCAATCCTCAATCCTCAATCCTCAATCCTCAACCCTCAATCCTCATTCCTCAAACCTCAATCCTGAACCCTCAGTCCTCATACTCAATTCTCAATCCTCAATCCTCAATCCTCAACCCTCAATCTTCAATCCTCAATAATCAATCTCCAATTCTAGATCCTCAATCCCCAATCTTCAATCCTTAATCCTCAATCTTCAATCCCGAATCCCCTGTACTCAATCTTCAATCCTCAATGCTCAATCCTCAATCCTCAATCCTCAGTCCTCAATACTCAATCTTCAATACTCAAACCTCAATCCTCAACCGACAGTCCTCATTCTCCATCCCCAATCCTCAATCCTCAATCCTCAATCTTCAATCCCAAATACTCAATCTTCAATCCTCAATCCTCAATCCTCAATACCCACTCCTCAACCTTCAATCCTCAATCCTCAAAACTCAATCCTAATTCCTCAATGCTCATTCTTCAATCCTCAATACCCAATCCTCAATTTCAATCCTCAATCCTCAATCCTCAATTCTCAATCCTCAATCCTCAGTCCTCTGTCCTCAAACCGCAATCCTCAACCCTCAGCCCTCATCCTCCATCCTCAATCCTCAATCCTCAATCCTCAATCTTCAATCCTCAATTCTCAATCTTCAATCCTCGATCCTGAATCACCAATCCACAATCCTCAATCCTCAGGCATCAATACTCAATCTTCAATACTCAATCCTCGATCCTCAATCCTCAATCCTCAATCCTCAATCCTCAATCCTCAACCCTCAATCCTCATTCCTCAAACCTCAATCCACAACCCTCAGTCCTCTTACTCAATTCTGAATTCTCAATCCTCAATCCTCAATCCTCAATCTTCAATCCTCAATAATCAATCTCTAATTATAGATCCTCAAACCCCAATCTTCGATCCTTAATCCTCAATCTTCAATCCCGAATCCCCTGTACTCAATCTTCAATCCTCAATGCTCAATCCTCAATCCTCAATCCTCAGTCCTCAGTCCTCAATCTTCAATCCTCAACCATCAATCCTCATTCCTCAAACCTCAATCCTCAACCCTCAGTCTTCATCCTCAATTCTCAATTCTCAATCCTCAATCCTCAATCCTCAATCCTCAATCTTCAATCCTCAATAATCAATATCCGATCCTAGATCCTCAATCCCCAATCATCAATCGTCAATCCTCAATCTTCAATCCTCAATCCCCAGTCATCAATCTTCAATCCTCAATGCTCAATCCTCAACCCTCAATCCTCAGTCATCAATCCCCAATCCTCAATCCTCAAACCTCAATCCTCAACCGTCAGTCCTCGTCCTCAATCCTCAAACCTTAATCCTCAATCCTCAATATTCAATCATCAATATTCAATCTTCAATCCTCAATCCTCAAACCTCAATCCTCAATCCTCAATCCTCAGTCCTCAATCCCCAATACTCAATACCCAATCCTCAATCTTCAATCCTCAATCCTCAATCCTCAATTCTCAATCCTCAATCCTCAGTCCTCTGTCCTCAAACCTCAGTCCTATACCCTCAGCCCTCATCCTCCATCCTCAATCCTCAATCTTCAATGCTCAATCTTATATCCTCAATATTCAATCTTCAATCCTCAATCCTCAATCCTCAATCCTCAATCCTCAGTCCTCAGTGATCAATACTCAATCTTCAATACCCAATCCTCAATCTTCAATCCTCAATCCTCAATACTCAATTCTCAATCCTCAATCCTTAATCCTCAAACCTCAAACATCAATATTCAACCCCCAGTCCTCGTCGTCAATCCACAACCCTCAATCCTCAGTCCTCAATATTCAATCATCAATATTCAATCTTCAATCCTCAATCCTCAATCCTCAATCCTCAATCCTCAATCCTCAATCCTCAATCTTCAACCCTGAATCCTCATTCCTCAATACTCAATCCTCAATCTTCAATCCTCAATACTCAGTCTTCAGTCCTCAATCCTCAATCCTCAATCCTCAATCCTCAATCTTCAATCCTCAATACCCAATCCTCAATCTTCAAATCTCAATCCTCAATCCTCAATCCTAATTCCTCAATCCTCATTCTTCAATCCTCAATACCCAATCCTCAATTTCAATCCTCAATCCTCAATCCTCAATTCTCAATCCTCAATCCTCAGTCCACAGTCCTCAAACCGCAATCCTCAACACACAGCCCTCATCCTCCATCCTCAATCCTCAATCCTCAATCCTCAATTTTCAATCCTCAATTCTCAATCTTCAATCCTCGATCCTGAATCATCGATCCACAATCCTCAATCCTCAGGCATCAATACTCAATCTTCAATACTAAATCCTCAATCCTCAATCCTCAATCCTCAATCCTCAATCCTCAACCCTCAATCCTCATTCCTCAAACCTCAATCCTGAACCCTCAGTCCTCATACTCAATTCTCAATCCTCAATCCTCAATCCTCAACCCTCAATCTTCAATCCTCAATAATCAATCTCCAATTCTAGATCCTCAATCCCCAATCTTCAATCCTTAATCCTCAATCTTCAATCCCGAATCCCCTGTACTCAATCTTCAATCCTCAATGCTCAATCCTCAATCCTCAATCCTCAGTCCTCAATACTCAATCTTCAATACTCAAACCTCAATCCTCAACCGACAGTCCTCATTCTCCATCCCCAATCCTCAATCCTCAATCCTCAATCTTCAATCCCAAATACTCAATCTTCAATCCTCAATCCTCAATCCTCAATACCCACTCCTCAACCTTCAATCCTCAATCCTCAAAACTCAATCCTAATTCCTCAATGCTCATTCTTCAATCCTCAATACCCAATCCTCAATTTCAATCCTCAATCCTCAATCCTCAATTCTCAATCCTCAATCCTCAGTCCTCTGTCCTCAAACCGCAATCCTCAACCCTCAGCCCTCATCCTCCATCCTCAATCCTCAATCCTCAATCCTCAATCTTCAATCCTCAATTCTCAATCTTCAATCCTCGATCCTGAATCACCAATCCACAATCCTCAATCCTCAGGCATCAATACTCAATCTTCAATACTCAATCCTCGATCCTCAATCCTCAATCCTCAATCCTCAATCCTCAATCCTCAACCCTCAATCCTCATTCCTCAAACCTCAATCCACAACCCTCAGTCCTCTTACTCAATTCTGAATTCTCAATCCTCAATCCTCAATCCTCAATCTTCAATCCTCAATAATCAATCTCTAATTATAGATCCTCAAACCCCAATCTTCGATCCTTAATCCTCAATCTTCAATCCCGAATCCCCTGTACTCAATCTTCAATCCTCAATGCTCAATCCTCAATCCTCAATCCTCAGTCCTCAGTCCTCAATCTTCAATCCTCAACCATCAATCCTCATTCCTCAAACCTCAATCCTCAACCCTCAGTCTTCATCCTCAATTCTCAATTCTCAATCCTCAATCCTCAATCCTCAATCCTCAATCTTCAATCCTCAATAATCAATATCCGATCCTAGATCCTCAATCCCCAATCATCAATCGTCAATCCTCAATCTTCAATCCTCAATCCCCAGTCATCAATCTTCAATCCTCAATGCTCAATCCTCAACCCTCAATCCTCAGTCATCAATCCCCAATCCTCAATCCTCAAACCTCAATCCTCAACCGTCAGTCCTCGTCCTCAATCCTCAAACCTTAATCCTCAATCCTCAATATTCAATCATCAATATTCAATCTTCAATCCTCAATCCTCAAACCTCAATCCTCAATCCTCAATCCTCAGTCCTCAATCCCCAATACTCAATACCCAATCCTCAATCTTCAATCCTCAATCCTCAATCCTCAATTCTCAATCCTCAATCCTCAGTCCTCTGTCCTCAAACCTCAGTCCTATACCCTCAGCCCTCATCCTCCATCCTCAATCCTCAATCTTCAATGCTCAATCTTATATCCTCAATATTCAATCTTCAATCCTCAATCCTCAATCCTCAATCCTCAATCCTCAGTCCTCAGTGTTCAATACTCAATCTTCAATACCCAATCCTCAATCTTCAATCCTCAATCCTCAATACTCAATTCTCAATCCTCAATCCTTAATCCTCAAACCTCAAACATCAATATTCAACCCCCAGTCCTCGTCGTCAATCCACAACCCTCAATCCTCAGTCCTCAATATTCAATCATCAATATTCAATCTTCAATCCTCAATCCTCAATCCTCAATCCTCAATCCTCAATCCTCAATCCTCAATCTTCAACCCTGAATCCTCATTCCTCAATACTCAATCCTCAATCTTCAATCCTCAATACTCAGTCTTCAGTCCTCAATCCTCAATCCTCAATCCTCAATCCTCAATCTTCAATCCTCAATACCCAATCCTCAATCTTCAAATCTCAATCCTCAATCCTCAATCCTAATTCCTCAATCCTCATTCTTCAATCCTCAATACCCAATCCTCAATTTCAATCCTCAATCCTCAATCCTCAATTCTCAATCCTCAATCCTCAGTCCACAGTCCTCAAACCGCAATCCTCAACACACAGCCCTCATCCTCCATCCTCAATCCTCAATCCTCAATCCTCAATTTTCAATCCTCAATTCTCAATCTTCAATCCTCGATCCTGAATCATCGATCCACAATCCTCAATCCTCAGGCATCAATACTCAATCTTCAATACTAAATCCTCAATCCTCAATCCTCAATCCTCAATCCTCAATCCTCAACCCTCAATCCTCATTCCTCAAACCTCAATCCTGAACCCTCAGTCCTCATACTCAATTCTCAATCCTCAATCCTCAATCCTCAACCCTCAATCTTCAATCCTCAATAATCAATCTCCAATTCTAGATCCTCAATCCCCAATCTTCAATCCTTAATCCTCAATCTTCAATCCCGAATCCCCTGTACTCAATCTTCAATCCTCAATGCTCAATCCTCAATCCTCAATCCTCAGTCCTCAATACTCAATCTTCAATACTCAAACCTCAATCCTCAACCGACAGTCCTCATTCTCCATCCCCAATCCTCAATCCTCAATCCTCAATCTTCAATCCCAAATACTCAATCTTCAATCCTCAATCCTCAATCCTCAATCCTCAATCCTCAATCCTCAGGCATCAATACTCAATCTTCAATACTCAATCCTCAATCCTCAATCCTCAATCCTCAATCCTCAACCATCAATCCTCATTCCTCAAACCTCAATCCTCAACCCTCAGTCCTCATCCTCAATTCTCAATTCTCAATCCTCAATCCTCAATCCTCAATCTTCAATCCTCAATAATCAATCTCCGATCCTAGATCCTCAATCCACAATCTTCAATCGTTAATGCTCAATATTCAATGCTCAATCCCCAGTCATCAATCTTCAATCCTCAATGCTCAATCCTTAATCCTCAATCCTCAGTCCTCAATCCCCAATCCTCAATCCTCAAACCTCAATCCTCAACCGTCAGTCCTCATACTCAATCCTCAATCCTCATTCTTCAAACCTCAATACCCAATCCTCAATCTTCAATCCTCAATCCTCAATCCTCAATTCTCAATCCTCAACCCTCAATCCTTAATCCTCAGACCTCAAACATCAATATTCAACCCTCAGTCCTCGTCCTCAATCCACAACCCTCAATCCTCAGTTCTCAATATTCAATCATCAATATTCAATCTTCAATCCTCAATCCTCAATCCTCAATCCTCAATTCTGAATCCTCAATCTTCAATCCTCAATCCTCAATCCTCAATCTTCAACCCTCAATCTTCAATCCTCAATACTCAATCTTGAATCCTCAATCCTCAATCGTCAATCCTCAATCCTCAATCCTCAATCCTCAGCCATCAATACTCAATCTACAATATTCAATCCTCAATCCTTAATCCTCAATCCACAATCCTCAATCTTCAATACTCAATACACAATCTTCAATCCTCAATCCTCAATCCTCAATACTCAATCCTCAATCCTCAATCCGCAATATTCAATCCTCAATACTCAATCTTCAATCATCAATCCTCAATCCTCAATTCTCAGTCGTCAATCCTCAGTCATCAATCCTCAATCTTCAATACTCAATCGTCAATCCTTAGCCATCAATCCTCAATCCTCAATCCTCGTTCCTCAAACCTCAATCCTCAACACTCAGTCTTCATCCTCAATCCTCAAACCTCAATCCTCAATACTCAATATTCAGTCATCAATACTCAATCTTCAATCCTCAATCCTCAAACCTCAATCCTCAATCCTCATTCTTCAAACCTAAATACCCAATCCTCAATCTTCAATCCTCAATCCTCAATCCTCAATTCTCAATCCTCAATCCTTAATCCTCAGACCTCAAACATGAATATTCAACCCTCAGCCCTCATCCTCCATCCTCAGTACACAATCCTCTATCCTCAATCTTCAATCCTCAATACTCAATCTTCAATCCTTATTCCTCAATCCTCAATCCTCAATCCTAATTCCTCAATCCTCATTCTTCAATCCTCAATACCCAATCCTCATTCCTCAATCCTCAATACCCAATCCTCAATCCTCAATCCTCAATCCTCAATACTCAATCCTCAATATTCAATCATTAACACTCAATCTTCAATCCTCAATCTTCAATCCTCGATGCTCAATCTTCAATCCTCAATCCTCAATCCTCAATCCTAATTCCTCAATCCTCAATCCTCAATCCTCAATCTTCAATCCTCAACACTCAATCTGCAATCCTCAATCCTCAAACCTCAATCCTCAATCCTCATTCCTCAATCCTCAATACCCAATCCTCAATCTTCAAATCTCAATCCTCAATCCTCAATCCTAATTCCTCAATCCTCATTCTTCAATCCTCAATACCCAATCCTCAATTTCAATCCTCAATCCTCAATCCTCAATTCTCAATCCTCAATCCTCAGTCCACAGTCCTCAAACCGCAATCCTCAACACACAGCCCTCATCCTCCATCCTCAATCCTCAATTTTCAATCCTCAATTCTCAATCTTCAATCCTCGATCCTGAATCATCAATCCACAATCCTCAATCCTCAGGCATCAATACTCAATCTTCAATACTCAATCCTCAATCCTCAATCCTCAATCCTCAATCCTCAATCCTCAACCCTCAATCCTCATTCCTCAAACCTCAATCCTGAACCCTCAGTCCTCATACTCAATTCTCAATCCTCAATCCTCAATCCTCAACCCTCAATCTTCAATCCTCAATAATCAATCTCCAATTCTAGATCCTCAATCCCCAATCTTCAATCCTTAATCCTCAATCTTCAATCCCGAATCCCCTGTACTCAATCTTCAATCCTCAATGCTCAATCCTCAATCCTCAATCCTCAGTCCTCAATACTCAATCTTCAATACTCAAACCTCAATCCTCAACCGACAGTCCTCATTCTCCATCCCCAATCCTCAATCCTCAATCCTCAATCTTCAATCCCAAATACTCAATCTTCAATCCTCAATCCTCAATCCTCAATACCCACTCCTCAACCTTCAATCCTCAATCCTCAAAACTCAATCCTAATTCCTCAATGCTCATTCTTCAATCCTCAATACCCAATCCTCAATTTCAATCCTCAATCCTCAATCCTCAATTCTCAATCCTCAATACTCAGTCCTCTGTCCTCAAACCGCAATCCTCAACCCTCAGCCCTCATCCTCCATCCTCAATCCTCAATCCTCAATCCTCAATCTTCAATCCTCAATTCTCAATCTTCAATCCTCGATCCTGAATCACCAATCCACAATCCTCAATCCTCAGGCATCAATACTCAATCTTCAATACTCAATCCTCGATCCTCAATCCTCAATCCTCAATCCTCAATCCTCAATCCTCAACCCTCAATCCTCATTCCTCAAACCTCAATCCACAACCCTCAGTCCTCTTACTCAATTCTGAATTCTCAATCCTCAATCCTCAATCCTCAATCTTCAATCCTCAATAATCAATCTCTAATTATAGATCCTCAAACCCCAATCTTCGATCCTTAATCCTCAATCTTCAATCCCGAATCCCCTGTACTCAATCTTCAATCCTCAATGCTCAATCCTCAATCCTCAATCCTCAGTCCTCAGTCCTCAATCTTCAATCCTCAACCATCAATCCTCATTCCTCAAACCTCAATCCTCAACCCTCAGTCTTCATCCTCAATTCTCAATTCTCAATCCTCAATCCTCAATCCTCAATCCTCAATCTTCAATCCTCAATAATCAATATCCGATCCTAGATCCTCAATCCCCAATCATCAATCGTCAATCCTCAATCTTCAATCCTCAATCCCCAGTCATCAATCTTCAATCCTCAATGCTCAATCCTCAACCCTCAATCCTCAGTCATCAATCCCCAATCCTCAATCCTCAAACCTCAATCCTCAACCGTCAGTCCTCGTCCTCAATCCTCAAACCTTAATCCTCAATCCTCAATATTCAATCATCAATATTCAATCTTCAATCCTCAATCCTCAAACCTCAATCCTCAATCCTCAATCCTCAGTCCTCAATCCCCAATACTCAATACCCAATCCTCAATCTTCAATCCTCAATCCTCAATCCTCAATTCTCAATCCTCAATCCTCAGTCCTCTGTCCTCAAACCTCAATCCTATACCCTCAGCCCTCATCCTCCATCCTCAATCCTCAATCTTCAATGCTCAATCTTATATCCTCAATATTCAATCTTCAATCCTCAATCCTCAATCCTCAATCCTCAATCCTCAGTCCTCAGTGATCAATACTCAATCTTCAATACCCAATCCTCAATCTTCAATCCTCAATCCTCAATACTCAATTCTCAATCCTCAATCCTTAATCCTCAAACCTCAAACATCAATATTCAACCCCCAGTCCTCGTCGTCAATCCACAACCCTCAATCCTCAGTCCTCAATATTCAATCATCAATATTCAATCTTCAATCCTCAATCCTCAATCCTCAATCCTCAATCCTCAATCCTCAATCCTCAATCTTCAACCCTGAATCCTCATTCCTCAATACTCAATCCTCAATCTTCAATCCTCAATACTCAGTCTTCAGTCCTCAATCCTCAATCCTCAATCCTCAATCCTCAATCTTCAATCCTCAATACCCAATCCTCAATCTTCAAATCTCAATCCTCAATCCTCAATCCTAATTCCTCAATCCTCATTCTTCAATCCTCAATACCCAATCCTCAATTTCAATCCTCAATCCTCAATCCTCAATTCTCAATCCTCAATCCTCAGTCCACAGTCCTCAAACCGCAATCCTCAACACACAGCCCTCATCCTCCATCCTCAATCCTCAATCCTCAATCCTCAATTTTCAATCCTCAATTCTCAATCTTCAATCCTCGATCCTGAATCATCGATCCACAATCCTCAATCCTCAGGCATCAATACTCAATCTTCAATACTAAATCCTCAATCCTCAATCCTCAATCCTCAATCCTCAATCCTCAACCCTCAATCCTCATTCCTCAAACCTCAATCCTGAACCCTCAGTCCTCATACTCAATTCTCAATCCTCAATCCTCAATCCTCAACCCTCAATCTTCAATCCTCAATAATCAATCTCCGATCCTAGATCCTCAATCCACAATCTTCAATCGTTAATGCTCAATATTCAATGCTCAATCCCCAGTCATCAATCTTCAATCCTCAATGCTCAATCCTTAATCCTCAATCCTCAGTCCTCAATCCCCAATCCTCAATCCTCAAACCTCAATCCTCAACCGTCAGTCCTCATACTCAATCCTCAATCCTCATTCTTCAAACCTCAATACCCAATCCTCAATCTTCAATCCTCAATCCTCAATCCTCAATTCTCAATCCTCAACCCTCAATCCTTAATCCTCAGACCTCAAACATCAATATTCAACCCTCAGTCCTCGTCCTCAATCCACAACCCTCAATCCTCAGTTCTCAATATTCAATCATCAATATTCAATCTTCAATCCTCAATCCTCAATCCTCAATCCTCAATTCTGAATCCTCAATCTTCAATCCTCAATCCTCAATCCTCAATCTTCAACCCTCAATCTTCAATCCTCAATACTCAATCTTGAATCCTCAATCCTCAATCGTCAATCCTCAATCCTCAATCCTCAATCCTCAGCCATCAATACTCAATCTACAATATTCAATCCTCAATCCTTAATCCTCAATCCACAATCCTCAATCTTCAATACTCAATACACAATCTTCAATCCTCAATCCTCAATCCTCAATACTCAATCCTCAATCCTCAATCCGCAATATTCAATCCTCAATACTCAATCTTCAATCATCAATCCTCAATCCTCAATTCTCAGTCGTCAATCCTCAGTCATCAATCCTCAATCTTCAATACTCAATCGTCAATCCTTAGCCCTCAATCCTCAATCCTCAATCCTCGTTCCTCAAACCTCAATCCTCAACACTCAGTCTTCATCCTCAATCCTCAAACCTCAATCCTCAATACTCAATATTCAGTCATCAATACTCAATCTTCAATCCTCAATCCTCAAACCTCAATCCTCAATCCTCATTCTTCAAACCTAAATACCCAATCCTCAATCTTCAATCCTCAATCCTCAATCCTCAATTCTCAATCCTCAATCCTTAATCCTCAGACCTCAAACATCAATATTCAACCCTCAGCCCTCATCCTCCATCCTCAGTACACAATCCTCTATCCTCAATCTTCAATCCTCAATACTCAATCTTCAATCCTTATTCCTCAATCCTCAATCCTCAATCCTAATTCCTCAATCCTCATTCTTCAATCCTCAATACCCAATCCTCATTCCTCAATCCTCAATACCCAATCCTCAATCCTCAATCCTCAATCCTCAATACTCAATCCTCAATATTCAATCATTAACACTCAATCTTCAATCCTCAATCTTCAATCCTCGATGCTCAATCTTCAATCCTCAATCCTCAATCCTCAATCCCCAATCCTCAATCCTCAAACCTCAATCCTCAACCGTCAGTCCTCGTCCTCAATCCTCAAACCTCAATCCTCAATCCTCAATATTCAATCATCAATACTCAATCTTCAATCCTCAATCCTCAAACCTCAATCCTCAATCCTCATTCTTCAATCCTAAATACCCAATCCTCAATTTCCAATCCTCAATCCTCAATCCTCAATTCTCAATGCTCAATCATTAATCCTCAGACCTCAAACATCAATAGTCAACACTAAGTCCTCGTCCTCAATCCACAACCCTCAATCCTCAGTCCTCCATATTCAATCATCAATATTCAATCTTCAATCCTCAATCCTCAATCCTCAACCCTCAATCCTCAATCCTCAATCTTCAACCCAGAATACTCAATCCTCAATACCCAGTCCTCAATCTTCAATCCTCAATACTCAATCTTCAATCCTCAATCCTCAACCCTCAATCCTCAATCCTCAATCTTCAATCCTCAACACTAATCTTCAATCCTCAATCCTCAATCCTCAATCCTCAATCCTCATTCTTCAATCCTCAATACCCAATCCTCAATCTTCAATCCTCAATCCTCAATCCTCAATCCTAATTCCTCAATCCTCATTCTTCAATCCTCAATGCCCAATCCTCAGTTTCAATCCTCAATACTCAATCTTCAATTATCAATACTCAACCTGCAATCCTCAATACCCAAACCTCAATCCTCAATCCTCATTCTTCAATCCTCAATACCCAATCCTCATTCTTCAATCCTCAGTCCTCAATCCTCAATTCTCAACCCTCAATCCTTAATCCTCAGACCTCAAACATCAATATTCAACCCTCAGTCCTCGCCCTCAATCCACAACCCTCAATCCTCAGTCCTCAATATTCAATCATCAATATTCAATCTTCAATCCTCAATCCTCAATCCTCAATCCTCAATTCTCAATCCTCAATCTTCAATCCTCAATCCTCAATCCTCAACACTCAATCCTCAATCCTCAATTCTCTGTACTCAATCCTCAGTCCTCAGTCCTCAAACCGCAATCCTCAGTCTTCAGTCGTCGAACCTCAATCCCCGACGCTTAGCACTCATCCTCAATCCTCAGTCCTCAATCCTCAATATTCAATCATCATTACTCAATCTTCAATCCTCAATCCTCAATCCTCAATCCTCAATCCTCAATCCTCATTATTCAATCATCAATACTCAATGTTCAACCCTCAATCTTCAATCCTCAATAGTCAATCTTCAATCCTCAATCCTCAATCCTCAATCCTCAATCCTCAATCCTCAATCCTCAATCCTCAGGCATCAATACTCAATCTACAATATTCAATCCTCAATCCTTAATCCTCAATCCACAATCCTCAACCTTCAATACTCAATACTCAATCTTCAATCCTCAATCCTCAATCCTCAATCCTCAATCCTCTATCCTCAATCCGCAATATTCAATCCTCAATACTCAATCTTCAATCATCAATCCTCAATCCTCAATTCTCAGTCGTCAATTCTCAGTCATCAATCCTCAATCTTCAATACTCAATCGTCAATCCTTAGTCCTCAATCCTCAATCCTCAATCCTCGTTCCTCAAACCTCAATCCTCAACCCTCAGTCTTCATCCTCAATCCTCAAACCTCAATCCTCAATACTCAATATTCAGTCACCAATACTCAATCTTCAATCCTCAATCCTCAATCCTCAAACCTCAATCCTCAATCCTCATTCTTCAATCCCAAATACCCAATCCTCAATCCTCAATCCTCAATCCTCAATCCTCAATTCTCAATCCTCAATCCTTAATCCTCAATCCTCAATCTTCAATCCTCAACACTCAATCTTCAATCCTCAATCCTCAGTCCTCAATCCTCAATCCTCAATCGTCAATCCTCAATCCTCAATCCTCAATCCTCAGGCATCAATACTCAATCTACAATATTCAATCCTCAATCCTTAATCCTCAATCCACAATCCTCAATCTTCAATACTCAATGCTCAATCTTCAATCCTCAATCCTCAATCCTCAATACTCAATCCTCAATCCTCAATCCTCAATCCTCAATCCTCAATCCTCAATCCTCAACCCTCAATCCTCATTCCTCAAACCTCAATCCTGAACCCTCAGTCCTCATACTCAATTCTCAATCCTCAATCCTCAATCCTCAACCCTCAATCTTCAATCCTCAATAATCAATCTCCAATTCTAGATCCTCAATCCCCAATCTTCAATCCTTAATCCTCAATCTTCAATCCCGAATCCCCTGTACTCAATCTTCAATCCTCAATGCTCAATCCTCAATCCTCAATCCTCAGTCCTCAATACTCAATCTTCAGTACTCAAACCTCAATCCTCAACCATCAGTCCTCATTCTCCATCCCCAATCCTCAATCCTCAATCCTCAATCTTCAATCCCCAATACTCAATCTTCAATCCTCAATCCTCAATCCTCAATCCTCAATCCTCAATCCTCAGGCATCAATACTCAATCTTCAATACTCAATCCTCAATCCTCAATCCTCAATCCTCAATCCTCAACCATCAATCCTCATTCCTCAAACCTCAATCCTCAACCCTCAGTCCTCATCCTCAATTCTCAATTCTCAATCCTCAATCCTCAATCCTCAATCTTCAATCCTCAATAATCAATCTCCGATCCTAGATCCTCAATCCCCAATCTTCAATCGTTAATCCTCAATATTCAATGCTCAATCCCCAGTCATCAATCTTCAATCCTCAATGCTCACTCCTCAATCCTCAATCCTCAGTCCTCAATCCCCAATCCTCAATCCTGAAACCTCAATCCTCAACCGTCAGTCCTCGTCCTCAATCCTCAAACCTCAATCCTCAATCCTCAATATTCAATCATCAATACTCAATCTTCAATCCTCAATCCTCAAACCTCAATCCTCAATCCTCGTTCTTCAATCCTAAATACCCAATCCTCAATTTCCAATCCTCAATCCTCAATCCTCAATTCTCAATCCTCAATCCTTAATCCTCAGAACTCAAACATCAATATTCAACGCTCAGTCCTCGTCCTCAATCCACAACCCTCAATCCTCAGTCCTCAATATTCAATCATCAATATTCAATCTTCAATCCTCAATCCTCAATCCTCAATCCTCAATCCTCAATCCTCAATCTTCAACCCTGAATTCTCAATCCTCAATACTCAGTCCTCAATCTTCAATCATCAATACTCAATCTTCAATCCCCAATCCTCAATCCTCAATCCTCAATCCTCAATCTTCAATCCTCAACACTAATCTTCAATCCTCAATCCTCAATCCTCATTCTTCAATCCTCAATACCCAATCCTCAATCTTCAATCCTCAATCCTCTATCCTCAATCCTAATTCCTCAATCCTCATTCTTCAATCCTCAATACCCAATCCTCAATTTCAATCCTCAATCCTCAGTCTTCAATTATCAATACTCAATCTGCAATCCTCAATACTCAAACCTCAATCCTCAATCCTCATTCTGCAATCCTCAATACCCAATCCTCAATCTTCAATCCTCAATCATCAATCCTCAATCCTCAATCCTCAATTCTCAATCCTCAATCTTCAATCCTCAATCCTCAATCCCCAATACTCAATCCTCAATCTTCAATCCTCAATACCCACTCCTCAATCTTCAATCCTCAATCCTCAATCCTCAATCCTAATTCCTCAATCCTCATTCTTCAATCCTCAATACCCAATCTTCAATTTCAATCCTCAATCCTCAATCCTCAATCCTCAATAATCAATCCTCATTCTTCAATCCTCAATACCCAATCCTCTATCTTCAATCCTCAAACATTAGTCCTCAACTCTCAATCCTCAATCCTCAGTCTTCAGTCGTCGAACCTCAATCCCCGACCCTTGGCACTCATCCTCAATCCTCAGTCCTCAATCCTCAATCCTCAAACCTAAATCCTCTACCGTCAGTCCTCGTCCTCAATCCTCAAACCTCAATCCTCAGTCCTCAATATTCAATCATCAATACTCAATCTTCAATCCTCAATCCTCAATCCTCAATCCTCAATCCTCAATCCTCAATCCTCAGGCATCAATACTCAATCTACAATATTCAATCCTCAATCCTTAATCCTCAATCCACAATCCTCAACAATCAATCCTCAATACTCAATCTTCAATCCTCAATCCTCAATCCTCAATCCTCAATCCTCAATCTTCAATCCTCAATCCTCAATCCCCAATACTCAATCCTCAATCTTCAATCCTCAATACCCACTCCTCAATCTTCAATCCTCAATCCTCAATCCTCAATCCTAATTCCTCAATCCTCATTCTTCAATCCTCAATACCCAATCTTCAATTTCAATCCTCAATCCTCAATCCTCAATCCTCAATAATCAATCCTCATTCTTCAATCCTCAATACCCAATCCTCTATCTTCAATCCTCAAACATTAGTCCTCAACTCTCAATCCTCAATCCTCAGTCCTCAGTCGTCGAACCTCAATCCCCGACCCTTGGCACTCATCCTCAATCCTCAGTCCTCAATCCTCAATCTTCAAACCTAAATCCTCTACCGTCAGTCCTCGTCCTCAATCCTCAAACCTCAATCCTCAGTCCTCAATATTCAATCATCAATACTCAATCTTCAATCCTCAATCCTCAATCCTCAATCCTCAATCCTCAATCCTCAATCCTCAGGCATCAATACTCAATCTACAATATTCAATCCTCAATCCTTAATCCTCAATCCACAATCCTCAACCTTCAATACTCAATAATCAATCTACAATCCTCAATCCTCAATCCTCAATCCTCAATCCTCAATCCTCAATCCTCAATATTCAATCCTCAATACTCAATCTTCAATCATCAATCCTCAATACTCAATTCTCAGTCGTCAATCCTCAGTCATCAATCCTCGATCTTCAATACTCAATCGTCAAACCTTAATCCTCAATCCTCAATCCTCAATCCTCGTTCCTCAAACCTCAAACCTCAACCCTCAGTCGTCATCCTCAATCCTCAAACCTCAATCCTCAATCCTCAATATTCAATCATCAATCCTCAATCCTCAATCCTCAGGCATGAATACTCAATCTTAAATGCTCAATCCTCAATCCTCAATCCTCAATCCTCAATCCTCAACCCACAGCCCTCATCCTCAATTCTCAATTCTCAATCCTCAATCATCAGTCCCCAATCTTCAATCCTCAATCCTCAATCCTCAATCCTCAGTACTCAATCCTCAATCCTCAACAATCAATCCTCAATACTCAATCTTCAATCCTCAATCCTCAATCCTCAATCCTCAATACTCAATCTTCAATCCACAATCCTCAATCCTCAATCTTCAATCCTCAATACTCAATCTGCAATCCTCAATCCTCAAACCTCAATCCTCAATCCTCATTCTTCAATCCTCAATACCCAATCCTCAATCTTCAATCCTCAATCCTCAATTCTCAATCCTCAACCCTCAATCCTTAATCCTCAGACCTCAAACATCAATATTCAACGCTCAGTCCTCGTCCTCAATCCACAACCCTCAATCCTCAGTCCTCAATATTCAATCATCAATATTCAATCTTCAATCCTCAATCCTCAATCCTCAACCCTCAATCCTCAATCCTCAATCTTCAACCCTGAATTCTCAATCCTCAATACTCAGTCCTCAATCTTCAATCATCAATACTCAATCTTCAATCCCCAATCCTCAATCCTCAATCCTCAATCCTCAATCTTCAATCCTCAACACTAATCTTCAATCCTCAATCCTCAATCCTCAATCCTCAATCCTCATTCTTCAATCCTCAATACCCAATCCTCAATCTTCAATCCTCAATCCTCAATCCTCAATCCTAATTCCTCAATCCTCATTCTTCAATCCTCAATACCCAATCCTCAATTTCAATCCTCAATCCTCAATCTTCAATTATCAATACTCAATCTGCAATCCTCAATACTCAAACCTCAATACTCAATCCTCATTCTGCAATCCTCAATTCTCAATCCTCAATCTTCAATCCTCAATCCTCAATCCCCAATACTCAATCCTCAATCTTCAATCCTCAATCCTCAATCCTCAATCCTCAATACTCAATCTTCAATCCTCAATCCTCAATCCTCAATCTTCAATCCTCAATACTCAACCTGCAATCCTCAATCCTCAAACCTCAATCCTCAATCCTCATTCTTCAATCCTCAATGCCCAATCCTCAATCTTCAATCCTCAATCCTCAATTCTCAATTCTCAACCCTCAATCCTTAATCCTCAGACCTCAAACATCAATATTCAACCCTCAGTCCTCGTCCTCAATCCACAACCCTCAATCCTCAATTCTCAATATTCAATCATCAATATTCAATCTTCAATCCTCAATCCTCAATCCTCCATCCTCAATTCTGAATCCTCAATCTTCAATCCTCAATCCTCAATCCTCAATCTTCAACCCTCAATCTTCAATCCTCAATACTCAATCTTCAATCCTCAATCCTCAATCGTCAATCCTCAATGCTCAATCCTCAATCCTCAGGCATCAATACTCAATCTACAATATTCAATCCTCAATCCTTAATCCTCAATCCACAATCCTCAATCTTCAATACTCAATACTCAATCTTCAATCCTCAACCCTCAATCCTCAATACTCAATCCTCAATCCTCAATCCGCAATATTCAATCCTCAATACTCAATCTTCAATCATCAATCCTCAATCCTCAATTCTGAGTTGTCAATCCTCAGCCATCAATCCTCAATCTTCAATACTCAATCGTCAATCCTTAGGCCTCAATCCTCAATCCTCAATCCTCGTTCCTCAAACCTCAATCCTCAACACTCAGTCTTCATCCTCAATCCTCAAACCTCAATCCTCAATACTCAATATTCAGTCATCAATACTCAATCTTCAACTCATAATCCTCAATCCTCAATCTTCAATCCTCAATAATCAATCTCCAATTCTAGATCCTCAATCCTCAATCCTCAATCCTCATTCTTCAATACTCAATACCCAATCCTCAATCTTCAATCCTCAATCCTCAATCCTCAATTCTCAATCCTCAATCCTCAGTCCTCTGTCCTCAAACCTCAATCCTCTACCCTCAGCCCTCATCATCCATCCTCAATCCTCAATCATCAATCCTCAATCTTATATCCTCAATATTCAATCTTCAATCCTCAATCCTCAATCCTCAATTCTCAATCCTCAATCCTCAGTGAACAATACTCAATCTTCAATCCTCAATTCTCAAACCTCAATCCTCAATCCTTAATCCTCAATCGTCAATCTTCAATCCTCAATACTCAATCTTCAATCCTCAATCCTCAATCCTCAATCCTCAATCCTCATTCTTCAATACTCAATACCCAATCCTCAATCTTCAATCCTCAATCCTCAATCCTCAATTCTCAATCCTCAATCCTCAGTCCTCTGTCCTCAAACCTCAATCCTCTACCCTCAGCCCTCATCCTCCATCCTCAATCCTCAATCATCAATCCTCAATCTTATATCCTCAATATTCAATCTTCAATCCTCAATCCTCAATCCTCAATTCTCAATCCTCAATCCTCAGTGAACAATACTCAATCTTCAATACTCAATCCTCAATCCTCAATCCTCAATCCTCAATCCTCAATACTCAATCCTCAATCCCCATTTCGCAAACCTCAATCCTCAACCCTCAACCCTCATCCTCAGTTCTCAATTCTCAATCCTCAATCATCAATCCTCAATCTTCAATCCTCAATCCTCAATCCTCAATCCTCAGTACTCAATCCTCAATCCTCAACCTTCAATACTCAATACTCAATCTTCAATCCTCAATCCTCAATCCTCAATCCTCAATCCTCAATCCTCAATCTTCAATCCTCAATAATCAATTTCCAATTCTAGATCCTCAATCCCCAATCTTCAATCCTTAATTCTCAATATTCAATCCCAAATCCCCAGTACTCAATCTTCAACCCTCAATGCTCAATCCTCAATCCTCAATCCTCAGTCCTCAGTCCTCAATCCTCAATCCTCAACCATCAATCCTCATTCCTCAAACCTCAATCCTCAACCCTCAGTCCTCATCCTCAATTCTCAATTCTCAATCCTCAATCCTCAATCCTCAATCTTCAATCCTCAATAATCAATATCCGATCCTAGATCCTCAATCCCCAATCTTCAATCGTTAATACTCAATCTTCAATCCTCAATCCCCAGTCATCAATCTTCAATCCTCAATGCTCAATCCTCAATCCTCAATCCTCAGTCCTCAATCCCCAATCCTCAATCCTCAAACCTCAATCCTCAACCGTCAGTCCTCGTCCTCAATCCTCAAACCTCAATCCTCAATCCTCAATATTCAATCATCAATACTCAATCTTCAATCCTCAATCCTCAAACCTCAATCCTCAATCCTCAATCCTCAATCCTCAATCCTCAATCCCCAGGCCTCAAACCTCAATCCTCAACCCTCAGTCCTCATACTCAATTCTCAATTCTCAATTCACAATCATCAATCCTCAATCTTCAATCCTCAATAATCAATCTCCGATCCTAGGTCCTCAATCCCCAACCTTCAATCGTTAATCCTCAATCTTCAATCCTCAATCCCCAGTCATCTATCTTCAATCCTCACTGCTCAATCCTCAATCCTCAATCCTCAATCCTCAGTCCTCAATCCCCAATCCTCAATCCTCAAACCTCAATCCTCAACCGTCAGTCCTCGTCCTCAATCCTCAAACCTCAATCCTCAATCCTCAATATTCAATCATCAATACTCAATCTTCAATCCTCAATCCTCAAACCTCAATCCTCAATCCTCATTCTTCAATCCTAAATACCCAATCCTCAATTTCCAATCCTCAATCCTCAATCCTCAATTCTCAATCCTCAATCATTAATCCTCGGACCTCAAACATCAATAGTCAACACTCAGTCCTCGTCCTCAATCCACAACCCTCAATCCTCAGTCCTCCATATTCAATCATCAATATTCAATCTTCAATCCTCAATCCTCAATCCTCAATCCTCAATTCTCAATCCTCAATCTTCAATCCTCAATCCTCAATTCTCAACACTCAATCCTCAATCTTCAATCCTCAATACCCACTCCTCAATCTTCAATCCTCAATCCTCAATCCTCAATCCTAATTCCTCAATCCTCATTCTTCAATCCTCAATACCCAATCCTCAATTTCAATCCTCAATCCTCATTCCTCAATTCTCAATACTCAATCCTCAGTCCTCAGTCCTCAAACCGCAATCCTCAGTCCTCAGTCGTCGAACCTCAATCCCCGACGCTTAGCACTCATCCTCAATCCTCAGTCCTCAATCCTCAATATTCAATCATCAATACTCAATTTTCAATCCTCAATCCTCAATCCTCAATCCTCAATCCTCAATCCTCAATATTCAATCATCAATACTCAATCTTCAACCCTCAATCTTCAATCCTCAATAGTCAACCTTCAATCCTCAATCCTCAATCCTCAATCCTCAATCCTCAATCCTCAATCCTCAATCCTCAGGCATCAATACTCAATCTACAATATTCAATCCTCAATCCTTAATCCTCAATCCACAATCCTCAACCTTCAATACTCAATACTCAATCTTCAATCCTCAATCCTCAATCCTCAATCCTCAATCCTCAATCCTCTATCCTCAATCCGCAATATTCAATCCTCAATACTCAATCTTCAATCATCAATCCTCAATCCTCAATTCTCAGTCGTCAATTCTCAGTCATCAATCCTCAATCTTCAATACTCAATCGTCAATCCTTAGTCCTCAATCCTCAATCCTCAATCCTCGTTCCTCAAACCTCAATCCTCAACCCTCAGTCTTCATCCTCAATCCTCAAACCTCAATCCTCAATACTCAATATTCAGTCATCAATACTCAATCTTCAATCCTCAATCCTCAAACCTCAATCCTCAATCCTCATTCTTCAATCCCAAATACCCAATCCTCAATCTTCAATCCTAAATCCTCAATCCTCAATTCTCAATCCTCAATCATCAGTCCCCAATCTTCAATCCTCAATCCTCAATCCTCAATCCTCAGTACTCAATCCTCAATCCTCAACCATCAATCCTCAATACTCAATCTTCAATCCTCAATCCTCAATCCTCAATCCTCAATCCTCAATCCTCAAACCTCAATCCTCAATCCTCATTCTTCAATCCTCAATACCCAATCCTCAATCTTCAATCCTCAATCCTCAATCCTCAATTCTCAATCCTCAACCCTCAATCCTTAATCCTCAGACCTCAAACATCAATATTCAACCCTCAGTCCTCGTCCTCAATCCACAACACTCAATCCTCAGTTCTCAATATTCAATCATCAATATTCAATCTTCAATCCTCAATCCTCAATCCTCAATCCTCAATTCTGAATCCTCAATCTTCAATCCTCAATCCTCAATCCTCAATCTTCAACCCTCAATCTTCAATCCCCAATACTCAATCTTCAATCCTCAATCCTCAATCGTCAATCCTCAATCCTCAATCCTCAATCCTCAGGCATCAATACTCAATCTACAATATTCAATCCTCAATCCTTAATCCTCAATCCACAATCCTCAATCTTCAATACTCAATACTCAATCTTCAATCCTCAATCCTCAATCCTCAATACTCAATCCTCAATCCTCAATCCGCAATATTCAATCCTCAATACTCAATCTTCAATCATCAATCCTCAATCCTCAATTCTCAGTCGTCAATCCTCAGTCATCAATCCTCAATCTTCAATACTCAATCGTCAATCCTTAGTCCTCAATCCTCAATCCTCAATCCTCGTTCCTCAATCCTCAATTCTCAACACTCAGTCTTCATCCTCAATCGTCAAACCTCAATCCTCAATACTCAATATTCAGTCATCAATACTCAATCTTCAATCCTCAATCCTCAAACCTCAATCCTCAATCCTCATTCTTCAAACCTAAATACCCAATCCTCAATCTTCAATCCTCAATCCTCAATCCTCAATTCTCAATCCTCAATCCTTAATCCTCAGACCTCAAGCATCAATATTCAACCCTCAGCCCTCATCCTCCATCCTCAGTACACAATCCTCTATCCTCAATCTTCAATCCTCAATACTCAATCTTCAATCCTTATTCCTCAATCCTCAATCCTCAATCCTAATTCCTCAATCCTCATTCTTCAATCCTCAATACCCAATCCTCATTCCTCAATCCTCAATACCCAATCCTCAATCCTCAATCCTCAATCCGCAATCCTCAATCCTCAATATTCAATCATTAACACTCAATCTTCAATCCTCAATCTTCAATCCTCGATGCTCAATCTTCAATCCTCAATCCTCAATCCTCAATCCTAATTCCTCAATCCTCAATCCTCAATCCTCAATCTTCAATCCTCAACACTCAATCTGCAATCCTCAATCCTCAAACCTCAATCCTCAATCCTCATTCCTCAATCCTCAATACCCAATCCTCAATCTTCAAATCTCAATCCTCAATCCTCAATCCTAATTCCTCAATCCTCATTCTTCAATCCTCAATACCCAATCCTCAATTTCAATCCTCAATCCTCAATCCTCAATTCTCAATCCTCAATCCTCAGTCCACAGTCCTCAAACCGCAATCCTCAACACACAGCCCTCATCCTCCATCCTCAATCCTCAATCCTCAATCCTCAATTTTCAATCCTCAATTCTCAATCTTCAATCCTCGATCCTGAATCATCAATCCTCAATCCTCAATCCTCAGGCATCAATACTCAATCTTCAATACTCAGTCCTCAATCCTCAATCCTCAATCCTCAATCCTCAATCCTCAACCCTCAATCCTCATTCCTCAAACCTCAATCCTGAACCCTCAGTCCTCATACTCAATTCTCAATCCTCAATCCTCAATCCTCAACCCTCAATCTTCAATCCTCAATAATCAATCTCCAATTCTAGATCCTCAATCCCCAATCTTCAATCCTTAATCCTCAATCTTCAATCCCGAATCCCCTGTACTCAATCTTCAATCCTCAATGCTCAATCCTCAATCCTCAATCCTCAGTCCTCAATACTCAATCTTCAATACTCAAACCTCAATCCTCAACCGACAGTCCTCATTCTCCATCCCCAATCCTCAATCCTCAATCCTCAATCTTCAATCCCAAATACTCAATCTTCAATCCTCAATCCTCAATCCTCAATCCTCAATCCTCAATCCTCAGGCATCAATACTCAATCTTCAATACTCAATCCTCAATCCTCAATCCTCAATCCTCAATCCTCAACCATCAATCCTCATTCCTCAAACCTCAATCCTCAACCCTCAGTCCTCATCCTCAATTCTCAATTCTCAATCCTCAATCCTCAATCCTCAATCTTCAATCCTCAATAATCAATCTCCGATCCTAGATCCTCAATCCCCAATCTTCAATCGTTAATGCTCAATATTCAATGCTCAATCCCCAGTCATCAATCTTCAATCCTCAATGCTCAATCCTTAATCCTCAATCCTCAGTCCTCAATCCCCAATCCTCAATCCTCAAACCTCAATCCTCAACCGTCAGTCCTCATACTCAATCCTCAATCCTCATTCTTCAATCCTCAATACCCAATCCTCAATCTTCAATCCTCAATCCTCAATCCTCAATTCTCAATCCTCAACCCTCAATCCTTAATCCTCAGACCTCAAACATCAATATTCAACCCTCAGTCCTCGTCCTCAATCCACAACCCTCAATCCTCAGTTCTCAATATTCAATCATCAATATTCAATCTTCAATCCTCAATCCTCAATCCTCAATCCTCAATTCTGGATCCTCAATCTTCAATCCTCAATCCTCAATCCTCAATCTTCAACCCTCAATCTTCAATCCTCAATACTCAATCTTCAATCCTCAATCCTCAATCGTCAATCCTCAATCCTCAATCCTCAATCCTCAGGCATCAATACTCAATCTACAATATTCAATCCTCAATCCTTAATCCTCAATCCACAATCCTCAATCTTCAATACTCAATACTCAATCTTCAATCCTCAATCCTCAATCCTCAATACTCAATCCTCAATCCTCAATCCGCAATATTCAATCCTCAATACTCAATCTTCAATCATCAATCCTCAATCCTCAATTCTCAGTCGTCAATCCTCAGTCATCAATCCTCAATCTACAATACTCAATCGTCAATCCTTAGTCCTCAATCCTCAATCCTCAATCCTCGTTCCTCAAACCTCAATCCTCAACACTCAGTCTTCATCCTCAATCCTCAAACCTCAATCCTCAATACTCAATATTCAGTCATCAATACTCAATCTTCAATCCTCAATCCTCAAACCTCAATCCTCAATCCTCATTCTTCAAACCTAAATACCCAATCCTCAATCTTCAATCCTCAATCCTAAATCCTCAATTCTCAATCCTCAATCCTTAATCCTCAGACCTCAAACATCAATATTCAACCCTCAGCCCCCATCCTCCATCCTCAGTACACAATCCTCTATCCTCAATCTTCAATCCTCAATACTCAATCTTCAATCCTTATTCCTCAATCCTCAATCCTCAATCCTAATTCCTCAATCCTCATTCTTCAATCCTCAATACCCAATCCTCATTCCTCAATCCTCAATACCCAATCCTCAATCCTCAATCCTCAATCCTCAATCCTCAATCCTCAATATTCAATCATTAACACTCAATCTTCAATCCTCAATCTTCAATCCTCGATGCTCAATCTTCAATCCTCAATCCTCAATCCTCAATCCTAATTCCTCAATCCTCAATCCTCAATCCTCAATCTTCAATCCTCAACACTCAATCTGCAATCCTCAATCCTCAAACCTCAATCCTCAATCCTCATTCCTCAATCCTCAATACCCAATCCTCAATCTTCAAATCTCAATCCTCAATCCTCAATCCTAATTCCTCAATCCTCATTCTTCAATCCTCAATACCCAATCCTCAATTTCAATCCTCAATCCTCAATCCTCAATTCTCAATCCTCAATCCTCAATCCACAGTCCTCAAACCGCAATCCTCAACACACAGCCCTCATCCTCCATCCTCAATCCTCAATCCTCAATCCTCAATTTTCAATCCTCAATTCTCAATCTTCAATCCTCGATCCTGAATCATCAATCCACAATCCTCAATCCTCAGGCATCAATACTCAATCTTCAATACTCAATCCTCAATCCTCAATCCTCAATCCTCAATCCTCAATCCTCAACCCTCAATCCTCATTCCTCAAACCTCAATCCTGAACCCTCAGTCCTCATACTCAATTCTCAATCCTCAATCCTCAATCCTCAACCCTCAATCTTCAATCCTCAATAATCAATCTCCAATTCTAGATCCTCAATCCCCAATCTTCAATCCTTAATCCTCAATCTTCAATCCCGAATCCCCTGTACTCAATCTTCAATCCTCAATGCTCAATCCTCAATCCTCAATCCTCAGTCCTCAATACTCAATCTTCAATACTCAAACCTCAATCCTCAACCGACAGTCCTCATTCTCCATCCCCAATCCTCAATCCTCAATCCTCAATCTTCAATCCCAAATACTCAATCTTCAATCCTCAATCCTCAATCCTCAATGCTCAATCCTCAATCCTCAGGCATCAATACTCAATCTTCAATACTCAATCCTCAATCCTCAATCCTCAATCCTCAATCCTCAACCATCAATCCTCATTCCTCAAACCTCAATCCTCAACCCTCAGTCCTCATCCTCAATTCTCAATTCTCAATCCTCAATCCTCAATCCTCAATCTTCAATCCTCAATAATCAATCTCCGATCCTAGATCCTCAATCCCCAATCTTCAATCGTTAATCCTCAATATTCAATGCTCAATCCCCAGTCATCTATCTTCAATCCTCAATGCTCAATCCTTAATCCTCAATCCTCAGTCCTCAATCCCCAATCCTCAATCCACAAACCTCAATCCTCAACCGTCAGTCCTCATACTCAATTCTCAATCCTCAATCCTCAATCCTCAATCTTCAATCGTCAATAATCAATCTCCAATCCTCAATCCTCAAACCTCAATCCTCAATCCTCAATCCTCAATCCTCAATCCTCAATCCTCAATCCTCAATCCTCAATCCCCAGTCCTCAAACCTCAATCCTCAACCCTCAGTCCTCATACTCAATTCTCAATTCTCAATCCTCAATCCTCAATCCTCAATCTTCAATCCTCAATAATCAATCTCCGATCCTAGGTCCTCAATCCCCAACCTTCAATCGTTAATCCTCAATCTTCAATCCTCAATCCCCAGTCATCAATCTTCAATCCTCACTGCTCAATCCTCAATCCTCAATCCTCAATCCTCAGTCCTCAATCCCCAATCCTCAATCCTCAAACCTCAATCCTCAACCGTCAGTCCTCGTCCTCAATCCTCAAACCTCAATCCTCAATCCTCAATATTCAATCATCAATACTCAATCTTCAATCCTCAATCCTCAAACCTCAATCCTCAATCCTCATTCTTCAATCCTAAATACCCAATCCTCAATTTCCAATCCTCAATCCTCAATCCTCAATTCTCAATCCTCAATCATTAATCATCAGACCTCAAACATCAATAGTCAACACTCAGTCCTCGTCCTCAATCCACAACCCTCAATCCTCAGTCCTCCATATTCAATCATCAATATTCAATCTTCAATCCTCAATCCTCAATCCTCAACCCTCAATCCTCAATCCTCAATCTTCAACCCTGAATACTCAATCCTCAATACCCAGTCCTCAATCTTCAATCCTCAATACTCAATCTTCAATCCTCAATCCTCAATCCTCAATCCTCAATCCTCAATCCTCAACCCTCAATCCTCATTCCTCAAACCTCAATCCTGAACCCTCAGTCCTCATACTCAATTCTCAATCCTCAATCCTCAATCCTCAACCCTCAATCTTCAATCCTCAATAATCAATCTCCAATTCTAGATCCTCAATCCCCAATCTTCAATCCTTAATCCTCAATCTTCAATCCCGAATCCCCTGTACTCAATCTTCAATCCTCAATGCTCAATCCTCAATCCTCAATCCTCAGTCCTCAATACTCAATCTTCAATACTCAAACCTCAATCCTCAACCGTCAGTCCTCATTCTCCATCCCCAATCCTCAATCCTCAATCCTCAATCCTCAATCCTCAGTCCTCAGTCCTCAATCCTCAATCCTCAACCATCAATCCTCATTCCTCAAACCTCAATCCTCAACCCTCAGTCCTCATCCTCAATTCTCAATTATCAATCCTCAATCCTCAATCCTCAATCTTCAATCCTCAATAATCAATATCCGATCCTAGATCCTCAATCCCCAATCTTCAATCGTTAATACTCAATCTTCTATCCTCAATCCCCAGTCATCAATCTTCAATCCTCAATGCTCAATCCTCAATCCTCAATCCTCAGTCCTCAATCCCCAATCCTCAATCCTCAAACCTCAATCCTCAACCGTCAGTCCTCGTCCTCAGTCCTCAAACCTCAATCCTCAATCCTCAATATTCAATCATCAATACTCAATCTTCAATCCTCAATCCTCAAACCTCAATCCTCAATCCTCAATCCTCAATCCTCAATCCTCAATCCCCAGTCCTCAAACCTCAATCCTCAACCCTCTGTCCTCATACTCAATTCTCAATTCTCAATCCTCAATCCTCAATCCTCAATCTTCAATCCTCAATAATCAATCTCCGATCCTAGGTCCTCAGTCCCCAGCCTTCAATCGTTAATCCTCAATCTTCAATCCTCAATCCCCAGTCATCAATCTTCAATCCTCACTGCTCAATCCTCAATCCTCAATCCTCAATCCTCAGTCCTCAATCCCCAATCCTCAATCCTCAAACCTCAATCCTCAACCGTCAGTCCTCGTCCTCAATCCTCAAACCTCAATCCTCAATCCTCAATATTCAATCATCAATACTCAATCTTCAATCCTCAATCCTCAAACCTCAATCCTCAATCCTCATTCTTCAATCCTAAATACCCAATCCTCAATTTCCAATCCTCAATCCTCAATCCTCAATTCTCAATCCTCAATCATTAATCCTCAGACCTCAAACATCAATAGTCAACACTCAGTCCTCGTCCTCAATCCACAACCCTCAATCCTCAGTCCTCCATATTCAATCATCAATATTCAATCTTCAATCCTCAATCCTCAATCCTCAACCCTCAATCCTCAATCCTCAATCTTCAACCCAGAATACTCAATCCTCAATACCCAGTCCTCAATCTTCAATCCTCAATACTCAATCTTCAATCCTCAATCCTCAATCCTCAACCCTCAATCCTCATTCCTCAAACCTCAATCCTGAACCCTCAGTCCTCATACTCAATTCTCAATCCTCAATCCTCAATCCTCAACCCTCAATCTTCAATCCTCAATAATCAATCTCCAATTCTAGATCCTCAATCCCCAATCTTCAATCCTTAATCCTCAATCTTCAATCCCGAATCCCCTGTACTCAATCTTCAATCCTCAATGCTCAATCCTCAATCCTCAATCCTCAGTCCTCAATACTCAATCTTCAATACTCAAACCTCAATCCTCAACCGACAGTCCTCATTCTCCATCCCCAATCCTCAATCCTCAATCCTCAATCTTCAATCCCAAATACTCAATCTTCAATCCTCAATCCTCAATCCTCAATCCTCAATCCTCAATCCTCAGGCATCAATACTCAATCTTCAATACTCAATCCTCAATCCTCAATCCTCAATCCTCAATCCTCAACCATCAATCCTCATTCCTCAAACCTCAATCCTCAACCCTCAGTCCTCATCCTCAATTCTCAATTCTCAATCCTCAATCCTCAATCCTCAATCTTCAATCCTCAATAATCAATCTCCGATCCTAGATCCTCAATCCCCAATCTTCAATCGTTAATGCTCAATATTCAATGCTCAATCCCCAGTCATCAATCTTCAATCCTCAATGCTCAATCCTTAATCCTCAATCCTCAGTCCTCAATCCCCAATCCTCAATCCTCAAACCTCAATCCTCAACCGTCAGTCCTCATACTCAATCCTCAATCCTCATTCTTCAATCCTCAATACCCAATCCTCAATCTTCAATCCTCAATCCTCAATCCTCAATTCTCAATCCTCAACCCTCAATCCTTAATCCTCAGACCTCAAACATCAATATTCAACCCTCAGTCCTCGTCCTCAATCCACAACCCTCAATCCTCAGTTCTCAATATTCAATCATCAATATTCAATCTTCAATCCTCAATCCTCAATCCTCAATCCTCAATTCTGGATCCTCAATCTTCAATCCTCAATCCTCAATCCTCAATCTTCAACCCTCAATCTTCAATCCTCAATACTCAATCTTCAATCCTCAATCCTCAATCGTCAATCCTCAATCCTCAATCCTCAATCCTCAGGCATCAATACTCAATCTACAATATTCAATCCTCAATCCTTAATCCTCAATCCACAATCCTCAATCTTCAATACTCAATACTCAATCTTCAATCCTCAATCCTCAATCCTCAATACTCAATCCTCAATCCTCAATCCGCAATATTCAATCCTCAATACTCAATCTTCAATCATCAATCCTCAATCCTCAATTCTCAGTCGTCAATCCTCAGTCATCAATCCTCAATCTTCAATACTCAATCGTCAATCCTTAGTCCTCAATCCTCAATCCTCAATCCTCGTTCCTCAAACCTCAATCCTCAACACTCAGTCTTCATCCTCAATCCTCAAACCTCAATCCTCAATACTCAATATTCAGTCATCAATACTCAATCTTCAATCCTCAATCCTCAAACCTCAATCCTCAATCCTCATTCTTCAAACCTAAATACCCAATCCTCAATCTTCAATCCTCAATCCTCAATCCTCAATTCTCAATCCTCAATCCTTAATCCTCAGACCTCAAACATCAATATTCAACCCTCAGCCCCCATCCTCCATCCTCAGTACACAATCCTCTATCCTCAATCTTCAATCCTCAATACTCAATCTTCAATCCTTATTCCTCAATCCTCAATCCTCAATCCTAATTCCTCAATCCTCATTCTTCAATCCTCAATACCCAATCCTCATTCCTCAATCCTCAATACCCAATCCTCAATCCTCAATCCTCAATCCTCAATCCTCAATCCTCAATATTCAATCATTAACACTCAATCTTCAATCCTCAATCTTCAATCCTCGATGCTCAATCTTCAATCCTCAATCCTCAATCCTCAATCCTAATTCCTCAATCCTCAATCCTCAATCCTCAATCTTCAATCCTCAACACTCAATCTGCAATCCTCAATCCTCAAACCTCAATCCTCAATCCTCATTCCTCAATCCTCAATACCCAATCCTCAATCTTCAAATCTCAATCCTCAATCCTCAATCCTAATTCCTCAATCCTCATTCTTCAATCCTCAATACCCAATCCTCAATTTCAATCCTCAATCCTCAATCCTCAATTCTCAATCCTCAATCCTCAGTCCACAGTCCTCAAACCGCAATCCTCAACACACAGCCCTCATCCTCCATCCTCAATCCTCAATCCTCAATCCTCAATTTTCAATCCTCAATTCTCAATCTTCAATCCTCGATCCTGAATCATCAATCCACAATCCTCAATCCTCAGGCATCAATACTCAATCTTCAATACTCAATCCTCAATCCTCAATCCTCAATCCTCAATCCTCAATCCTCAACCCTCAATCCTCATTCCTCAAACCTCAATCCTGAACCCTCAGTCCTCATACTCAATTCTCAATCCTCAATCCTCAATCCTCAACCCTCAATCTTCAATCCTCAATAATCAATCTCCAATTCTAGATCCTCAATCCCCAATCTTCAATCCTTAATCCTCAATCTTCAATCCCGAATCCCCTGTACTCAATCTTCAATCCTCAATGCTCAATCCTCAATCCTCAATCCTCAGTCCTCAATACTCAATCTTCAATACTCAAACCTCAATCCTCAACCGACAGTCCTCATTCTCCATCCCCAATCCTCAATCCTCAATCCTCAATCTTCAATCCCAAATACTCAATCTTCAATCCTCAATCCTCAATCCTCAATGCTCAATCCTCAATCCTCAGGCATCAATACTCAATCTTCAATACTCAATCCTCAATCCTCAATCCTCAATCCTCAATCCTCAACCATCAATCCTCATTCCTCAAACCTCAATCCTCAACCCTCAGTCCTCATCCTCAATTCTCAATTCTCAATCCTCAATCCTCAATCCTCAATCTTCAATCCTCAATAATCAATCTCCGATCCTAGATCCTCAATCCCCAATCTTCAATCGTTAATCCTCAATATTCAATGCTCAATCCCCAGTCATCTATCTTCAATCCTCAATGCTCAATCCTTAATCCTCAATCCTCAGTCCTCAATCCCCAATCCTCAATCCACAAACCTCAATCCTCAACCGTCAGTCCTCATACTCAATTCTCAATCCTCAATCCTCAATCCTCAATCTTCAATCGTCAATAATCAATCTCCAATCCTCAATCCTCAAACCTCAATCCTCAATCCTCAATCCTCAATCCTCAATCCTCAATCCTCAATCCTCAATCCTCAATCCCCAGTCCTCAAACCTCAATCCTCAACCCTCAGTCCTCATACTCAATTCTCAATTCTCAATCCTCAATCCTCAATCCTCAATCTTCAATCCTCAATAATCAATCTCCGATCCTAGGTCCTCAATCCCCAACCTTCAATCGTTAATCCTCAATCTTCAATCCTCAATCCCCAGTCATCAATCTTCAATCCTCACTGCTCAATCCTCAATCCTCAATCCTCAATCCTCAGTCCTCAATCCCCAATCCTCAATCCTCAAACCTCAATCCTCAACCGTCAGTCCTCGTCCTCAATCCTCAAACCTCAATCCTCAATCCTCAATATTCAATCATCAATACTCAATCTTCAATCCTCAATCCTCAAACCTCAATCCTCAATCCTCATTCTTCAATCCTAAATACCCAATCCTCAATTTCCAATCCTCAATCCTCAATCCTCAATTCTCAATCCTCAATCATTAATCATCAGACCTCAAACATCAATAGTCAACACTCAGTCCTCGTCCTCAATCCACAACCCTCAATCCTCAGTCCTCCATATTCAATCATCAATATTCAATCTTCAATCCTCAATCCTCAATCCTCAACCCTCAATCCTCAATCCTCAATCTTCAACCCTGAATACTCAATCCTCAATACCCAGTCCTCAATCTTCAATCCTCAATACTCAATCTTCAATCCTCAATCCTCAATCCTCAATCCTCAATCCTCAATCCTCAACCCTCAATCCTCATTCCTCAAACCTCAATCCTGAACCCTCAGTCCTCATACTCAATTCTCAATCCTCAATCCTCAATCCTCAACCCTCAATCTTCAATCCTCAATAATCAATCTCCAATTCTAGATCCTCAATCCCCAATCTTCAATCCTTAATCCTCAATCTTCAATCCCGAATCCCCTGTACTCAATCTTCAATCCTCAATGCTCAATCCTCAATCCTCAATCCTCAGTCCTCAATACTCAATCTTCAATACTCAAACCTCAATCCTCAACCGTCAGTCCTCATTCTCCATCCCCAATCCTCAATCCTCAATCCTCAATCCTCAATCCTCAGTCCTCAGTCCTCAATCCTCAATCCTCAGCCATCAATCCTCATTCCTCAAACCTCAATCCTCAACCCTCAGTCCTCATCCTCAATTCTCAATTATCAATCCTCAATCCTCAATCCTCAATCTTCAATCCTCAATAATCAATATCCGATCCTAGATCCTCAATCCCCAATCTTCAATCGTTAATACTCAATCTTCTATCCTCAATCCCCAGTCATCAATCTTCAATCCTCAATGCTCAATCCTCAATCCTCAATCCTCAGTCCTCAATCCCCAATCCTCAATCCTCAAACCTCAATCCTCAACCGTCAGTCCTCGTCCTCAGTCCTCAAACCTCAATCCTCAATCCTCAATATTCAATCATCAATACTCAATCTTCAATCCTCAATCCTCAAACCTCAATCCTCAATCCTCAATCCTCAATCCTCAATCCTCAATCCCCAGTCCTCAAACCTCAATCCTCAACCCTCTGTCCTCATACTCAATTCTCAATTCTCAATCCTCAATCCTCAATCCTCAATCTTCAATCCTCAATAATCAATCTCCGATCCTAGGTCCTCAGTCCCCAGCCTTCAATCGTTAATCCTCAATCTTCAATCCTCAATCCCCAGTCATCAATCTTCAATCCTCACTGCTCAATCCTCAATCCTCAATCCTCAATCCTCAGTCCTCAATCCCCAATCCTCAATCCTCAAACCTCAATCCTCAACCGTCAGTCCTCGTCCTCAATCCTCAAACCTCAATCCTCAATCCTCAATATTCAATCATCAATACTCAATCTTCAATCCTCAATCCTCAAACCTCAATCCTCAATCCTCATTCTTCAATCCTAAATACCCAATCCTCAATTTCCAATCCTCAATCCTCAATCCTCAATTCTCAATCCTCAATCATTAATCCTCAGACCTCAAACATCAATAGTCAACACTCAGTCCTCGTCCTCAATCCACAACCCTCAATCCTCAGTCCTCCATATTCAATCATCAATATTCAATCTTCAATCCTCAATCCTCAATCCTCAACCCTCAATCCTCAATCCTCAATCTTCAACCCAGAATACTCAATCCTCAATACCCAGTCCTCAATCTTCAATCCTCAATACTCAATCTTCAATCCTCAATCCTCAATCCTCAACCCTCAATCCTCATTCCTCAAACCTCAATCCTGAACCCTCAGTCCTCATACTCAATTCTCAATCCTCAATCCTCAATCCTCAACCCTCAATCTTCAATCCTCAATAATCAATCTCCAATTCTAGATCCTCAATCCCCAATCTTCAATCCTTAATCCTCAATCTTCAATCCCGAATCCCCTGTACTCAATCTTCAATCCTCAATGCTCAATCCTCAATCCTCAATCCTCAGTCCTCAATACTCAATCTTCAATACTCAAACCTCAATCCTCAACCGACAGCCCTCATTCTCCATCCCCAATCCTCAATCCTCAATCCTCAATCTTCAATCCCAAATACTCAATCTTCAATCCTCAATCCTCAATCCTCAATCCTCAATCCTCAATCCTCAGGCATCAATACTCAATCTTCAATACTCAATCCTCAATCCTCAATCCTCAATCCTCAATCCTCAACCATCAATCCTCATTCCTCAAACCTCAATCCTCAACCCTCAGTCCTCATCCTCAATTCTCAATTCTCAATCCTCAATCCTCAATCCTCAATCTTCAATCCTCAATAATCAATCTCCGATCCTAGATCCTCAATCCCCAATCTTCAATCGTTAATGCTCAATATTCAATGCTCAATCCCCAGTCATCAATCTTCAATCCTCAATGCTCAATCCTTAATCCTCAATCCTCAGTCCTCAATCCCCAATCCTCAATCCTCAAACCTCAATCCTCAACCGTCAGTCCTCATACTCAATCCTCAATCCTCATTCTTCAATCCTCAATACCCAATCCTCAATCTTCAATCCTCAATCCTCAATCCTCAATTCTCAATCCTCAACCCTCAATCCTTAATCCTCAGACCTCAAACATCAATATTCAACCCTCAGTCCTCGTCCTCAATCCACAACCCTCAATCCTCAGTTCTCAATATTCAATCATCAATATTCAATCTTCAATCCTCAATCCTCAATCCTCAATCCTCAATTCTGGATCCTCAATCTTCAATCCTCAATCCTCAATCCTCAATCTTCAACCCTCAATCTTCAATCCTCAATACTCAATCTTCAATCCTCAATCCTCAATCGTCAATCCTCAATCCTCAATCCTCAATCCTCAGGCATCAATACTCAATCTACAATATTCAATCCTCAATCCTTAATCCTCAATCCACAATCCTCAATCTTCAATACTCAATACTCAATCTTCAATCCTCAATCCTCAATCCTCAATACTCAATCCTCAATCCTCAATCCGCAATATTCAATCCTCAATACTCAATCTTCAATCATCAATCCTCAATCCTCAATTCTCAGTCGTCAATCCTCAGTCATCAATCCTCAATCTTCAATACTCAATCGTCAATCCTTAGTCCTCAATCCTCAATCCTCAATCCTCGTTCCTCAAACCTCAATCCTCAACACTCAGTCTTCATCCTCAATCCTCAAACCTCAATCCTCAATACTCAATATTCAGTCATCAATACTCAATCTTCAATCCTCAATCCTCAAACCTCAATCCTCAATCCTCATTCTTCAAACCTAAATACCCAATCCTCAATCTTCAATCCTCAATCCTCAATCCTCAATTCTCAATCCTCAATCCTTAATCCTCAGACCTCAAACATCAATATTCAACCCTCAGCCCCCATCCTCCATCCTCAGTACACAATCCTCTATCCTCAATCTTCAATCCTCAATACTCAGTCTTCAATCCTTATTCCTCAATCCTCAATCCTCAATCCTAATTCCTCAATCCTCATTCTTCAATCCTCAATACCCAATCCTCATTCCTCAATCCTCAATACCCAATCCTCAATCCTCAATCCTCAATCCTCAATCCTCAATCCTCAATATTCAATCATTAACACTCAATCTTCAATCCTCAATCTTCAATCCTCGATGCTCAATCTTCAATCCTCAATCCTCAATCCTCAATCCTAATTCCTCAATCCTCAATCCTCAATCCTCAATCTTCAATCCTCAACACTCAATCTGCAATCCTCAATCCTCAAACCTCAATCCTCAATCCTCATTCCTCAATCCTCAATACCCAATCCTCAATCTTCAAATCTCAATCCTCAATCCTCAATCCTAATTCCTCAATCCTCATTCTTCAATCCTCAATACCCAATCCTCAATTTCAATCCTCAATCCTCAATCCTCAATTCTCAATCCTCAATCCTCAGTCCACAGTCCTCAAACCGCAATCCTCAACACACAGCCCTCATCCTCCATCCTCAATCCTCAATCCTCAATCCTCAATTTTCAATCCTCAATTCTCAATCTTCAATCCTCGATCCTGAATCATCAATCCACAATCCTCAATCCTCAGGCATCAATACTCAATCTTCAATACTCAATCCTCAATCCTCAATCCTCAATCCTCAATCCTCAATCCTCAACCCTCAATCCTCATTCCTCAAACCTCAATCCTGAACCCTCAGTCCTCATACTCAATTCTCAATCCTCAATCCTCAATCCTCAACCCTCAATCTTCAATCCTCAATAATCAATCTCCAATTCTAGATCCTCAATCCCCAATCTTCAATCCTTAATCCTCAATCTTCAATCCCGAATCCCCTGTACTCAATCTTCAATCCTCAATGCTCAATCCTCAATCCTCAATCCTCAGTCCTCAATACTCAATCTTCAATACTCAAACCTCAATCCTCAACCGACAGTCCTCATTCTCCATCCCCAATCCTCAATCCTCAATCCTCAATCTTCAATCCCAAATACTCAATCTTCAATCCTCAATCCTCAATCCTCAATGCTCAATCCTCAATCCTCAGGCATCAATACTCAATCTTCAATACTCAATCCTCAATCCTCAATCCTCAATCCTCAATCCTCAACCATCAATCCTCATTCCTCAAACCTCAATCCTCAACCCTCAGTCCTCATCCTCAATTCTCAATTCTCAATCCTCAATCCTCAATCCTCAATCTTCAATCCTCAATAATCAATCTCCGATCCTAGATCCTCAATCCCCAATCTTCAATCGTTAATCCTCAATATTCAATGCTCAATCCCCAGTCATCTATCTTCAATCCTCAATGCTCAATCCTTAATCCTCAATCCTCAGTCCTCAATCCCCAATCCTCAATCCACAAACCTCAATCCTCAACCGTCAGTCCTCATACTCAATTCTCAATCCTCAATCCTCAATCCTCAATCTTCAATCGTCAATAATCAATCTCCAATCCTCAATCCTCAAACCTCAATCCTCAATCCTCAATCCTCAATCCTCAATCCTCAATCCTCAATCCTCAATCCTCAATCCCCAGTCCTCAAACCTCAATCCTCAACCCTCAGTCCTCATACTCAATTCTCAATTCTCAATCCTCAATCCTCAATCCTCAATCTTCAATCCTCAATAATCAATCTCCGATCCTAGGTCCTCAATCCCCAACCTTCAATCGTTAATCCTCAATCTTCAATCCTCAATCCCCAGTCATCAATCTTCAATCCTCACTGCTCAATCCTCAATCCTCAATCCTCAATCCTCAGTCCTCAATCCCCAATCCTCAATCCTCAAACCTCAATCCTCAACCGTCAGTCCTCGTCCTCAATCCTCAAACCTCAATCCTCAATCCTCAATATTCAATCATCAATACTCAATCTTCAATCCTCAATCCTCAAACCTCAATCCTCAATCCTCATTCTTCAATCCTAAATACCCAATCCTCAATTTCCAATCCTCAATCCTCAATCCTCAATTCTCAATCCTCAATCATTAATCATCAGACCTCAAACATCAATAGTCAACACTCAGTCCTCGTCCTCAATCCACAACCCTCAATCCTCAGTCCTCCATATTCAATCATCAATATTCAATCTTCAATCCTCAATCCTCAATCCTCAACCCTCAATCCTCAATCCTCAATCTTCAACCCTGAATACTCAATCCTCAATACCCAGTCCTCAATCTTCAATCCTCAATACTCAATCTTCAATCCTCAATCCTCAATCCTCAATCCTCAATCCTCAATCCTCAACCCTCAATCCTCATTCCTCAAACCTCAATCCTGAACCCTCAGTCCTCATACTCAATTCTCAATCCTCAATCCTCAATCCTCAACCCTCAATCTTCAATCCTCAATAATCAATCTCCAATTCTAGATCCTCAATCCCCAATCTTCAATCCTTAATCCTCAATCTTCAATCCCGAATCCCCTGTACTCAATCTTCAATCCTCAATGCTCAATCCTCAATCCTCAATCCTCAGTCCTCAATACTCAATCTTCAATACTCAAACCTCAATCCTCAACCGTCAGTCCTCATTCTCCATCCCCAATCCTCAATCCTCAATCCTCAATCCTCAATCCTCAGTCCTCAGTCCTCAATCCTCAATCCTCAACCATCAATCCTCATTCCTCAAACCTCAATCCTCAACCCTCAGTCCTCATCCTCAATTCTCAATTATCAATCCTCAATCCTCAATCCTCAATCTTCAATCCTCAATAATCAATATCCGATCCTAGATCCTCAATCCCCAATCTTCAATCGTTAATACTCAATCTTCTATCCTCAATCCCCAGTCATCAATCTTCAATCCTCAATGCTCAATCCTCAATCCTCAATCCTCAGTCCTCAATCCCCAATCCTCAATCCTCAAACCTCAATCCTCAACCGTCAGTCCTCGTCCTCAGTCCTCAAACCTCAATCCTCAATCCTCAATATTCAATCATCAATACTCAATCTTCAATCCTCAATCCTCAAACCTCAATCCTCAATCCTCAATCCTCAATCCTCAATCCTCAATCCCCAGTCCTCAAACCTCAATCCTCAACCCTCTGTCCTCATACTCAATTCTCAATTCTCAATCCTCAATCCTCAATCCTCAATCTTCAATCCTCAATAATCAATCTCCGATCCTAGGTCCTCAGTCCCCAGCCTTCAATCGTTAATCCTCAATCTTCAATCCTCAATCCCCAGTCATCAATCTTCAATCCTCACTGCTCAATCCTCAATCCTCAATCCTCAATCCTCAGTCCTCAATCCCCAATCCTCAATCCTCAAACCTCAATCCTCAACCGTCAGTCCTCGTCCTCAATCCTCAAACCTCAATCCTCAATCCTCAATATTCAATCATCAATACTCAATCTTCAATCCTCAATCCTCAAACCTCAATCCTCAATCCTCATTCTTCAATCCTAAATACCCAATCCTCAATTTCCAATCCTCAATCCTCAATCCTCAATTCTCAATCCTCAATCATTAATCCTCAGACCTCAAACATCAATAGTCAACACTCAGTCCTCGTCCTCAATCCACAACCCTCAATCCTCAGTCCTCCATATTCAATCATCAATATTCAATCTTCAATCCTCAATCCTCAATCCTCAACCCTCAATCCTCAATCCTCAATCTTCAACCCAGAATACTCAATCCTCAATACCCAGTCCTCAATCTTCAATCCTCAATCCTCAAACCTCAATCCTCAATCCTCATTCTTCAAACCTAAATACCCAATCCTCAATCTTCAATCCTCAATCCTCAATCCTCAATTCTCAATCCTCAATCCTTAATCCTCAGACCTCAAACATCAATATTCAACCCTCAGCCCCCATCCTCCATCCTCAGTACACAATCCTCTATCCTCAATCTTCAATCCTCAATACTCAATCTTCAATCCTTATTCCTCAATCCTCAATCCTCAATCCTAATTCCTCAATCCTCATTCTTCAATCCTCAATACCCAATCCTCATTCCTCAATCCTCAATACCCAATCCTCAATCCTCAATCCTCAATCCTCAATCCTCAATCCTCAATATTCAATCATTAACACTCAATCTTCAATCCTCAATCTTCAATCCTCGATGCTCAATCTTCAATCCTCAATCCTCAATCCTCAATCCTAATTCCTCAATCCTCAATCCTCAATCCTCAATCTTCAATCCTCAACACTCAATCTGCAATCCTCAATCCTCAAACCTCAATCCTCAATCCTCATTCCTCAATCCTCAATACCCAATCCTCAATCTTCAAATCTCAATCCTCAATCCTCAATCCTAATTCCTCAATCCTCATTCTTCAATCCTCAATACCCAATCCTCAATTTCAATCCTCAATCCTCAATCCTCAATTCTCAATCCTCAATCCTCAGTCCACAGTCCTCAAACCGCAATCCTCAACACACAGCCCTCATCCTCCATCCTCAATCCTCAATCCTCAATCCTCAATTTTCAATCCTCAATTCTCAATCTTCAATCCTCGATCCTGAATCATCAATCCACAATCCTCAATCCTCAGGCATCAATACTCAATCTTCAATACTCAATCCTCAATCCTCAATCCTCAATCCTCAATCCTCAATCCTCAACCCTCAATCCTCATTCCTCAAACCTCAATCCTGAACCCTCAGTCCTCATACTCAATTCTCAATCCTCAATCCTCAATCCTCAACCCTCAATCTTCAATCCTCAATAATCAATCTCCAATTCTAGATCCTCAATCCCCAATCTTCAATCCTTAATCCTCAATCTTCAATCCCGAATCCCCTGTACTCAATCTTCAATCCTCAATGCTCAATCCTCAATCCTCAATCCTCAGTCCTCAATACTCAATCTTCAATACTCAAACCTCAATCCTCAACCGACAGTCCTCATTCTCCATCCCCAATCCTCAATCCTCAATCCTCAATCTTCAATCCCAAATACTCAATCTTCAATCCTCAATCCTCAATCCTCAATGCTCAATCCTCAATCCTCAGGCATCAATACTCAATCTTCAATACTCAATCCTCAATCCTCAATCCTCAATCCTCAATCCTCAACCATCAATCCTCATTCCTCAAACCTCAATCCTCAACCCTCAGTCCTCATCCTCAATTCTCAATTCTCAATCCTCAATCCTCAATCCTCAATCTTCAATCCTCAATAATCAATCTCCGATCCTAGATCCTCAATACCCAATCTTCAATCGTTAATCCTCAATATTCAATGCTCAATCCCCAGTCATCTATCTTCAATCCTCAATGCTCAATCCTTAATCCTCAATCCTCAGTCCTCAATCCCCAATCCTCAATCCACAAACCTCAATCCTCAACCGTCAGTCCTCATACTCAATTCTCAATCCTCAATCCTCAATCCTCAATCTTCAATCGTCAATAATCAATCTCCAATCCTCAATCCTCAAACCTCAATCCTCAATCCTCAATCCTCAATCCTCAATCCTCAATCCTCAATCCTCAATCCTCAATCCCCAGTCCTCAAACCTCAATCCTCAACCCTCAGTCCTCATACTCAATTCTCAATTCTCAATCCTCAATCCTCAATCCTCAATCTTCAATCCTCAATAATCAATCTCCGATCCTAGGTCCTCAATCCCCAACCTTCAATCGTTAATCCTCAATCTTCAATCCTCAATCCCCAGTCATCAATCTTCAATCCTCACTGCTCAATCCTCAATCCTCAATCCTCAATCCTCAGTCCTCAATCCCCAATCCTCAATCCTCAAACCTCAATCCTCAACCGTCAGTCCTCGTCCTCAATCCTCAAACCTCAATCCTCAATCCTCAATATTCAATCATCAATACTCAATCTTCAATCCTCAATCCTCAAACCTCAATCCTCAATCCTCATTCTTCAATCCTTAATACCCAATCCTCAATTTCCAATCCTCAATCCTCAATCCTCAATTCTCAATCCTCAATCATTAATCATCAGACCTCAAACATCAATAGTCAACACTCAGTCCTCGTCCTCAATCCACAACCCTCAATCCTCAGTCCTCCATATTCAATCATCAATATTCAATCTTCAATCCTCAATCCTCAATCCTCAACCCTCAATCCTCAAGCCTCAATCTTCAACCCTGAATACTCAATCCTCAATACCCAGTCCTCAATCTTCAATCCTCAATACTCAATCTTCAATCCTCAATCCTCAATCCTCAATCCTCAATCCTCAATCCTCAACCCTCAATCCTCATTCCTCAAACCTCAATCCTGAACCCTCAGTCCTCATACTCAATTCTCAATCCTCAATCGTCAATCCTCAACCCTCAATCTTCAATCCTCAATAATCAATCTCCAATTCTAGATCCTCAATCCCCAATCTTCAATCCTTAATCCTCAATCTTCAATCCCGAATCCCCTGTACTCAATCTTCAATCCTCAATGCTCAATCCTCAATCCTCAATCCTCAGTCCTCAATACTCAATCTTCAATACTCAAACCTCAATCCTCAACCGTCAGTCCTCATTCTCCATCCCCAATCCTCAATCCTCAATCCTCAATCCTCAATCCTCAGTCCTCAGTCCTCAATCCTCAATCCTCAACCATCAATCCTCATTCCTCAAACCTCAATCCTCAACCCTCAGTCCTCATCCTCAATTCTCAATTATCAATCCTCAATCCTCAATCCTCAATCTTCAATCCTCAATAATCAATATCCGATCCTAGATCCTCAATCCCCAATCTTCAATCGTTAATACTCAATCTTCTATCCTCAATCCCCAGTCATCAATCTTCAATCCTCAATGCTCAATCCTCAATCCTCAATCCTCAGTCCTCAATCCCCAATCCTCAATCCTCAAACCTCAATCCTCAACCGTCAGTCCTCGTCCTCAGTCCTCAAACCTCAATCCTCAATCCTCAATATTCAATCATCAATACTCAATCTTCAATCCTCAATCCTCAAACCTCAATCCTCAATCCTCAATCCTCAATCCTCAATCCTCAATCCCCAGTCCTCAAACCTCAATCCTCAACCCTCTGTCCTCATACTCAATTCTCAATTCTCAATCCTCAATCCTCAATCCTCAATCTTCAATCCTCAATAATCAATCTCCGATCCTAGGTCCTCAGTCCCCAGCCTTCAATCGTTAATCCTCAATCTTCAATCCTCAATCCCCAGTCATCAATCTTCAATCCTCACTGCTCAATCCTCAATCCTCAATCCTCAATCCTCAGTCCTCAATCCCCAATCCTCAATCCTCAAACCTCAATCCTCAACCGTCAGTCCTCGTCCTCAATCCTCAAACCTCACTCCTCAATCCTCAATATTCAATCATCAATACTCAATCTTCAATCCTCAATCCTCAAACCTCAATCCTCAATCCTCATTCTTCAATCCTAAATACCCAATCCTCAATTTCCAATCCTCAATCCTCAATCCTCAATTCTCAATCCTCAATCATTAATCCTCAGACCTCAAACATCAATAGTCAACACTCAGTCCTCGTCCTCAATCCACAACCCTCAATCCTCAGTCCTCCATATTCAATCATCAATATTCAATCTTCAATCCTCAATCCTCAATCCTCAACCCTCAATCCTCAATCCTCAATCTTCAACCCAGAATACTCAATCCTCAATACCCAGTCCTCAATCTTCAATCCTCAATACTCAATCTTCAATCCTCAATCCTCAATCTTCAATCCTCAACACTAATCTTCAATCCTCAATCCTCAATCCTCAATCCTCAATCCTCATTCTTCAATCCTCAATACCCAATCCTCAATCTTCAATCCTCAATCCTCAATCCTCAATCCTAATTCCTCAATCCTCATTCTTCAATCCTCAATGCCCAATCCTCAGTTTCAATCCTCAATCCTCAATCTTCAATTATCAATACTCAACCTGCAATCCTCAATACCCAAACCTCAATCCTCAATCCTCATTCTTCAATCCTCAATACCCAATCCTCATTCTTCAATCCTCAGTCCTCAATCCTCAATTCTCAACCCTCAATCCTTAATCCTCAGATCTCAAACATCAATATTCAACCCTCAGTCCTCGCCCTCAATCCACAACCCTCAATCCTCAGTCCTCAATATTCAATCATCAATATTCAATCTTCAATCCTCAATCCTCAATCCTCAATCCTCAATTCTCAATCCTCAATCTTCAATCCTCAATCCTCAATCCTCAACACTCAATCCTCAATCCTCAATTCTCAGTACTCAATCCTCAGTCCTCAGTCCTCAAACCGCAATCCTCAGTCCTCAGTCGTCGAACCTCAATCCCCGACGCTTAGCACTCATCCTCAATCCTCAGTCCTCAATCCTCAATATTCAATCATCATTACTCAATCTTCAACCCTCAATCCTCAATCCTCAATTCTCAATCCTCAATCCTCATTATTCAATCATCAATACTCAATCTTCAACCCTCAATCTTCAATCCTCAATAGTCAATCTTCAATCCTCAATCCTCAATCCTCAATCCTCAATCCTCAATCCTCAATCCTCAATCCTCAGGCATCAATACTCAATCTACAATATTCAATCCTCAATCCTTAATCCTCAATCCACAATGTTCAACCTTCAATACTCAATACTCAATCTTCAATCCTCAATCCTCAATCCTCAATCCTCAATCCTCTATCCTCAATCCGCAATATTCAATCCTCAATACTCAATCTTCAATCATCAATCCTCAATCCTCAATTCTCAGTCGTCAATTCTCAGTCATCAATCCTCAATCTTCAATACTCAATCGTCAATCCTTAGTCCTCAATCCTCAATCCTCAATCCTCGTTCCTCAAACCTCAATCCTCAACCCTCAGTCTTCATCCTCAATCCTCAAACCTCAATCCTCAATACTCAATATTCAGTCACCAATACTCAATCTTCAATCCTCAATCCTCAAACCTCAATCCTCAATCCTCATTCTTCAATCCCAAATATCCAATCCTCAATCCTCAATCCTCAATCCTCAATCCTCAATTCTCAATCCTCAATCCTTAATCCTCAATCCTCAATCTTCAATCCTCAACACTCAATCTTCAATCCTCAATCCTCAGTCCTCAATCCTCAGTCCTCAATCGTCAATCCTCAATCCTCAATCCTCAATCCTCAGGCATCAATACTCAATCTACAATATTCAATCCTCAATCCTTAATCCTCAATCCTCAATCCACAATCCTCAATCTTCAATACTCAATGCTCAATCTTCAATCCTCAATCCTCAATCCTCAATACTCAATCCTCAATCCTCAATCCGCAATATTCAATCCTCAATACTCAATCTTCAATCATCAATCCTCAATCCTCAATTCTCAGTCGTCAATCCTCAGTCATCAATCCTCAATCTTCAATACTCAATCGTCAATCCTTAGCCCTCAATCCTCAATCCTCAATCCTCGTTCCTCAAACCTCAATCCTCAACACTCAGTCTTCATCCTCAATCCTCAAACCTCAATCCTCAATACTCAATATTCAGTCATCAATACTCAATCTTCAATCCTCAATCCTCAAACCTCAATCCTCAATCCTCATTCTTCAAACCTAAATACCCAATCCTCAATCTTCAATCCTCAATCCTCAAACCTCAATTCTCAATCCTCAGACCTCAAACATCAATATTCAACCCTCAGCCCTCATCCTCCATCCTCAGTACACAATCCTCTATCCTCAATCTTCAATCCCCAATACTCAATCTTCAATCCTCAATACCCAATCCTCAATCTTCAATCCTCAATCCTCAATCCTCAATCCTAATTCCTCAATCCTCATTCTTCAATCCTCAATACCCAATCCTCAATTTCAATCCTCAATCCTCAATCCTCAATTCTCAATCCTCAATCCTCAGTCCACAGTCCTCAAACCGCAATCCTCAACACACAGCCCTCATCCTCCATCCTCAATCCTCAATCCTCAATCCTCAATCTTCAATCCTCAATTCTCAATCTTCAATCCTCGATCCTGAATCATCAATCCACAATCCTCAATCCTCAGGCATCAATACTCAATCTTCAATACTCAATCCTCAATCCTCAATCCTCAATCCTCAATCCCCAATCCTCAACCCTCAATCCTCATTCCTCAAACCTCAATCCTGAACCCTCAGTCCTCATACTCAATTCTCAATCCTCAATCCTCAATCCTCAACCCTCAATCTTCAATCATCAATAATCAATCTCCAATTCTAGATCCTCAATCCCCAATCTTCAATCCTTAATCCTCAATCTTCAATCCCGAATCCCCTGTACTCAATCTTCAATCCTCAATGCTCAATCCTCAATCCTCAATCCTCAGTCCTCAATACTCAATCTTCAATACTCAAACCTCAATCCTCAACCATCAGTCCTCATTCTCCATCCCCAATCCTCAATCCTCAATCCTCAATCTTCAATCCCCAATACTCAATCTTCAATCCTCAATCCTCAATCCTCAATCCTCAATCCTCAATCCTCAGGCATCAATACTCAATCTTCAATACACAATCCTCAATCCTCAATCCTCAATCCTCAATCCTCAACCATCAATCCTCATTCCTCAAACCTCAATCCTCTACCCTCAGTCCTCATCCTCAATTCTCAATTCTCAATCCTCAATCCTCAATCCTCAATCTTCAATCCTCAATAATCAATCTCCGATCCTAGGTCCTCAATCCCCAACCTTCAATCGTTAATCCTCAATCTTCAATCCTCAATCCCCAGTCATCAATCTTCAATCCTCAATGCTCACTCCTCAATCCTCAATCCTCAGTCCTCAATCCCCAATCCTCAATCCTGAAACCTCAATCCTCAACCGTCAGTCCTCGTCCTCAATCCTCAAACCTCAATCCTCAATCCTCAATATTCAATCATCAATACTCAATCTTCAATCCTCAATCCTCAAACCTCAATCCTCAATCCTCATTCTTCAATCCTAAATACCCAATCCTCAATTTCCAATCCTCAATCCTCAATCCTCAATTCTCAATCCTCAATCCTTAATCCTCAGAACTCAAACATCAATATTCAACGCTCAGTCCTCGTCCTCAATCCACAACCCTCAATCCTCTGTCCTCAATATTCAATCATCAATATTCAATCTTCAATCCTCAATCCTCAATCCTCAATCCTCAATCCTCAATCCTCAATCTTCAACCCTGAATTCTCAATCCTCAATAGTCAGTCCTCAATCATCAATCATCAATACTCAATCTTCAATCCCCAATCCTCAATCCTCAATCCTCAATCCTCAATCTTCAATCCTCAACACTAATCTTCAATCCTCAATCCTCAATCCTCAATCCTCAATCCTCATTCTTCAATCCTCAATACCCAATCCTCAATCTTCAATCCTCAATCCTCAATCCTCAATCCTAATTCCTCAATCCTCATTCTTCAATCCTCAATACCCAATCCTCAATTTCAATCCTCAATCCTCAATCTTCAATTATCAATACTCAATCTGCAATCCTCAATACTCAAACCTCAATCCTCAATCCTCATTCTGCAATCCTCAATACCCAATCCTCAATCTTCAATACTCAATCATCAATCCTCAATCCTCAATCCTCAATTCTCAATCCTCAATCTTCAATCCTCAATCCTCAATCCCCAATACTCAATCCTCAACCTTCAATCCTCAATACCCACTCCTCAATCTTCAATCCTCAATCCTCAATCCTCAATCCTAATTCCTCAATCCTCATTCTTCAATCCTCAATACCCAATCTTCAATTTCAATCCTCAATCCTCAATCCTCAATCCTCAATAATCAATCCTCATTCTTCAATCCTCAATACCCAATCCTCTATCTTCAATCCTCAAACATCAGTCCTCAGCTCTCAATCCTCAATCCTCAGTCCTCAGTCGTCGAACCTCAATCCCCGACCCTTGGCACTCATCCTCAATCCTCAGTCCTCAATCCTCAATCCTCAAACCTAAATCCTCCTCCGTCAGTCCTCGTCCTCAATCCTCAAACCTCAATCCTCAGTCCTCAATATTCAATCATCAATACTCAATCTTCAATCCTCAATCCTCAATCCTCAATCCTCAACCCTCAATCCTCAATCCTCAGGCATCAATACTCAATCTACAATATTCAATCCTCAATCCTTAATCCTCAATCCACAATCCTCAACCGTCAATACTCAATAATCAATCTACAATCCTCAATCCTCAATCCTCAATCCTCAATCCTCAATCCTCAATCCTCAATCCTCAATATTCAATCCTCAATACTCAATCTTCAATCATCAATCCTCAATACTCAATTCTCAGTCGTCAATCCTCAGTCATCAATCCTCGATCTTCAATACTCAATCGTCAAACCTTAATCCTCAATCCTCAATCCTCAATCCTCGTTCCTCAAACCTCAAACCTCAACCCTCAGTCGTCATCCTCAATCCTCAAACCTCAATCCTCAATCCTCAATATTCAATCATCAATCCTCAATCCTCAATCCTCAGGCATGAATACTCAATCTTCAATGCTCAATCCTCAATCCTCAATCCTCAATCCTCAACCCACAGCCCTCATCCTCAATTCTCAATTCTCAATCCTCAATCATCAGTCCCCTATCTTCAATCCTCAATCCTCAATCCTCAATCCTCAGTACTCAATCCTCAATCCTCAACAATCAATCCTCAATACTCAATCTTCAATCCTCAATCCTCAATCCTCAATCCTCAATACTCAATCTTCAATCCTCAATCCTCAATCCTCAATCTTCATTCCTCAATACTCAATACTCAATCTACAATCCTCAAACCTCAATCCTCAATCCTCAAACCTCAATCCTCTACCCTCAGTCCTCATCCTCAATTCTCAATTCTCAATCCTCAATCCTCAATCCTCAATCTTCAATCCTCAATAATCAATCTCCGATCCTAGGTCCTCAATCCCCAACCTTCAATCGTTAATCCTCAATCTTCAATCCTCAATCCCCAGTCATCAATCTTCAATCCTCAATGCTCACTCCTCAATCCTCAATCCTCAGTCCTCAATCCCCAATCCTCAATCCTGAAACCTCAATCCTCAACCGTCAGTCCTCGTCCTCAATCCTCAAACCTCAATCCTCAATCCTCAATATTCAATCATCAATACTCAATCTTCAATCCTCAATCCTCAAACCTCAATCCTCAATCCTCATTCTTCAATCCTAAATACCCAATCCTCAATTTCCAATCCTCAATCCTCAATCCTCAATTCTCAATCCTCAATCCTTAATCCTCAGAACTCAAACATCAATATTCAACGCTCAGTCCTCGTCCTCAATCCACAACCCTCAATCCTCAGTCCTCAATATTCAATCATCAATATTCAATCTTCAATCCTCAATCCTCAATCCTCAATCCTCAATCCTCAATCCTCAATCTTCAACCCTGAATTCTCAATCCTCAATACTCAGTCCTCAATCATCAATCATCAATACTCAATCTTCAATCCCCAATCCTCAATCCTCAATCCTCAATCCTCAATCTTCAATCCTCAACACTAATCTTCAATCCTCAATCCTCAATCCTCAATCCTCAATCCTCATTCTTCAATCCTCAATACCCAATCCTCAATCTTCAATCCTCAATCCTCAATCCTCAATCCTAATTCCTCAATCCTCATTCTTCAATCCTCAATACCCAATCCTCAATTTCAATCCTCAATCCTCAATCTTCAATTATCAATACTCAATCTGCAATCCTCAATACTCAAACCTCAATCCTCAATCCTCATTCTGCAATCCTCAATACCCAATCCTCAATCTTCAATCCTCAATCATCAATCCTCAATCCTCAATCCTCAATTCTCAATCCTCAATCTTCAATCCTCAATCCTCAATCCCCAATACTCAATCCTCAATCTTCAATCCTCAATACCCACTCCTCAATCTTCAATCCTCAATCCTCAATCCTCAATCCTAATTCCTCAATCCTCATTCTTCAATCCTCAATACCCAATCTTCAATTTCAATCCTCAATCCTCAATCCTCAATCCTCAATAATCAATCCTCATTCTTCAATCCTCAATACCCAATCCTCTATCTTCAATCCTCAAACATCAGTCCTCAGCTCTCAAACCTCAATCCTCAGTCCTCAGTCGTCGAACCTCAATCCCCGACCCTTGGCACTCATCCTCAATCCTCAGTCCTCAATCCTCAATCCTCAAACCTAAATCCTCCACCGTCAGTCCTCGTCCTCAATCCTCAAACCTCAATCCTCAGTCCTCAATATTCAATCATCAATACTCAATCTTCAATCCTCAATCCTCAATCCTCAATCCTCAATCCTCAATCCTCAATCCTCAGGCATCAATACTCAATCTACAATATTCAATCCTCAATCCTTAATCCTCAATCCACAATCCTCAACCGTCAATACTCAATAATCAATCTACAATCCTCAATCCTCAATCCTCAATCCTCAATCCTCAATCCTCAATCCTCAATCCTCAATATTCAATCCTCAATACTCAATCTTCAATCATCAATCCTCAATACTCAATTCTCAGTCGTCAATCCTCAGTCATCAATCCTCGATCTTCAATACTCAATCGTCAAACCTTAATCCTCAATCCTCAATCCTCAATCCTCGTTCCTCAAACCTCAAACCTCAACCCTCAGTCGTCATCCTCAATCCTCAAACCTCAATCCTCAATCCTCAATATTCAATCATCAATCCTCAATCCTCAATCCTCAGGCATGAATACTCAATCTTCAATGCTCAATCCTCAATCCTCAATCCTCAATCCTCAATCCTCAACCCACAGCCCTCATCCTCAATTCTCAATTCTCAATCCTCAATCATCAGTCCCCAATCTTCAATCCTCAATCCTCAATCCTCAATCCTCAGTACTCAATCCTCAATCCTCAACAATCAATCCTCAATACTCAATCTTCAATCCTCAATCCTCAATCCTCAATCCTCAATACTCAATCTTCAATCCTCAATCCTCAATCCTCAATCTTCATTCCTCAATACTCAATACTCAATCTACAATCCTCAAACCTCAATCCTCAATCCTCAAACCTCAATCCTCTACCCTCGGTCCTCATCCTCAATTCTCAATTCTCAATCCTCAATCCTCAATCCTCAATCTTCAATCCTCAATAATCAATCTCCGATCCTAGGTCCTCAATCCCCAACCTTCAATCGTTAATCCTCAATCTTCAATCCTCAATTCCCAGTCATCAATCTTCAATCCTCAATGCTCACTCCTCAATCCTCAATCCTCAGTCCTCAATCCCCAATCCTCAATCCTGAAACCTCAATCCTCAACCGTCAGTCCTCGTCCTCAATCCTCAAACCTCAATCCTCAATCCTCAATATTCAATCATCAATACTCAATCTTCAATCCTCAATCCTCAAACCTCAATCCTCAATCCTCATTCTTCAATCCTAAATACCCAATCCTCAATTTCCAATCCTCAATCCTCAATCCTCAATTCTCAATCCTCAATCCTTAATCCTCAGAACTCAGACATCAATATTCAACGCTCAGTCCTCGTCCTCAATCCACAACCCTCAATCCTCAGTCCTCAATATTCAATCATCAATACTCAATCTTCAATCCTCAATCCTCAATCCTCAATCCTCAATCCTCAATCCTCAATCCTCAGGCATCAATACTCAATCTACAATATTCAATCCTCAATCCTTAATCCTCAATCCACAATCCTCAACCGTCAATACTCAATAATCAATCTACAATCCTCAATCCTCAATCCTCAATCCTCAATCCTCAATCCTCAATCCTCAATATTCAATCCTCAATACTCAATCTTCAATCATCAATCCTCAATACTCAATTCTCAGTCGTCAATCCTCAGTCATCAATCCTCGATCTTCAATACTCAATCGTCAAACCTTAATCCTCAATCCTCAATCCTCAATCCTCGTTCCTCAAACCTCAAACCTCAACCCTCAGTCGTCATCCTCAATCCTCAAACCTCAATCCTCAATCCTCAATATTCAATCATCAATCCTCAATCCTCAATCCTCAGGCATGAATACTCAATCTTCAATGCTCAATCCTCAATCCTCAATCCTCAATCCTCAACCCACAGCCCTCATCCTCAATTCTCAATTCTCAATCCTCAATCATCAGTCCCCTATCTTCAATCCTCAATCCTCAATCCTCAATCCTCAGTACTCAATCCTCAATCCTCAACAATCAATCCTCAATACTCAATCTTCAATCCTCAATCCTCAATCCTCAATCCTCAATACTCAATCTTCAATCCTCAATCCTCAATCCTCAATCTTCATTCCTCAATACTCAATACTCAATCTACAATCCTCAAACCTCAATCCTCAATCCTCAAACCTCAATCCTCTACCCTCAGTCCTCATCCTCAATTCTCAATTCTCAATCCTCAATCCTCAATCCTCAATCTTCAATCCTCAATAATCAATCTCCGATCCTAGGTCCTCAATCCCCAACCTTCAATCGTTAATCCTCAATCTTCAATCCTCAATCCCCAGTCATCAATCTTCAATCCTCAATGCTCACTCCTCAATCCTCAATCCTCAGTCCTCAATCCCCAATCCTCAATCCTGAAACCTCAATCCTCAACCGTCAGTCCTCGTCCTCAATCCTCAAACCTCAATCCTCAATCCTCAATATTCAATCATCAATACTCAATCTTCAATCCTCAATCCTCAAACCTCAATCCTCAATCCTCATTCTTCAATCCTAAATACCCAATCCTCAATTTCCAATCCTCAATCCTCAATCCTCAATTCTCAATCCTCAATCCTTAATCCTCAGAACTCAAACATCAATATTCAACGCTCAGTCCTCGTCCTCAATCCACAACCCTCAATCCTCAGTCCTCAATATTCAATCATCAATATTCAATCTTCAATCCTCAATCCTCAATCCTCAATCCTCAATCCTCAATCCTCAATCTTCAACCCTGAATTCTCAATCCTCAATACTCAGTCCTCAATCATCAATCATCAATCCTCATTCTTCAATCCTCAATACCCAATCTTCAATTTCAATCCTCAATCCTCAATCCTCAATCCTCAATAATCAATCCTCATTCTTCAATCCTCAATACCCAATCCTCTATCTTCAATCCTCAAACATCAGTCCTCAGCTCTCAATCCTCAATCCTCAGTCCTCAGTCGTCGAACCTCAATCCCCGACCCTTGGCACTCATCCTCAATCCTCAGTCCTCAATCCTCAATCCTCAAACCTAAATCCTCCACCGTCAGTCCTCGTCCTCAATCCTCAAACCTCAATCCTCAGTCCTCAATATTCAATCATCAATACTCAATCTTCAATCCTCAATCCTCAATCCTCAATCCTCAATCCTCAATCCTCAATCCTCAGGCATCAATACTCAATCTACAATATTCAATCCTCAATCCTTAATCCTCAATCCACAATCCTCAACCGTCAATACTCAATAATCAATCTACAATCCTCAATCCTCAATCCTCAATCCTCAATCCTCAATCCTCAATCCTCAATATTCAATCCTCAATACTCAATCTTCAATCATCAATCCTCAATACTCAATTCTCAGTCGTCACTCCTCAGTCATCAATCCTCGATCTTCAATACTCAATCGTCAAACCTTAATCCTCAATCCTCAATCCTCAATCCTCGTTCCTCAAACCTCAAACCTCAACCCTCAGTCGTCATCCTCAATCCTCAAACCTCAATCCTCAATCCTCAATATTCAATCATCAATCCTCAATCCTCAATCCTCAGGCATGAATACTCAATCTTCAATGCTCAATCCTCAATCCTCAATCCTCAATCCTCAATCCTCAACCCACAGCCCTCATCCTCAATTCTCAATTCTCAATCCTCAATCATCAGTCCCCAATCTTCAATCCTCAATCCTCAATCCTCAATCCTCAGTACTCAATCCTCAATCCTCAACAATCAATCCTCAATACTCAATCTTCAATCCTCAATCCTCAATCCTCAATCCTCAATACTCAATCTTCAATCCTCAATCCTCAATCCTCAATCTTCATTCCTCAATACTCAATACTCAATCTACAATCCTCAAACCTCAATCCTCAATCCTCAAACCTCAATCCTCTACCCTCAGTCCTCATTCTCAATTCTCAATTCTCAATCCTCAATCCTCAATCCTCAATCTTCAATCCTCAATAATCAATCTCCGATCCTAGGTCCTCAATCCCCAACCTTCAATCGTTAATCCTCAATCTTCAATCCTCAATCCCCAGTCATCAATCTTCAATCCTCAATGCTCACTCCTCAACCCTCAATCCTCAGTCCTCAATCCCCAATCCTCAATCCTGAAACCTCAATCCTCAACCGTCAGTCCTCGTCCTCAATCCTCAAACCTCATTCCTCAATCCTCAATATTCAATCATCAATACTCAATCTTCAATCCTCAATCCTCAAACCTCAATCCTCAATCCTCAAACCTCAATCCTCAATCCTCATTCTTCAATCCTAAATACCCAATCCTCAATTTCCAATCCTCAATCCTCAATCCTCAATTCTCAATCCTCAATCCTTAATCCTCAGAACTCAAACATCAATATTCAACGCTCAGTCCTCGTCCTCAATCCACAACCCTCAATCCTCAGTCCTCAATATTCAATCATCAATATTCAATCTTCAATCCTCAATCCTCAATCCTCAATCCTCAATCCTCAATCCTCAATCTTCAACCCTGAATTCTCAATCCTCAATACTCAGTCCTCAATCATCAATCATCAATACTCAATCTTCAATCCCCAATCCTCAATCCTCAATCCTCAATCCTCAATCTTCAATCCTCAACACTAATCTTCAATCCTCAATCCTCAATCCTCAATCCTCAATCCTCATTCTTCAATCCTCCATACCCAATCCTCAATCTTCAATCCTCAATCCTCAATCCTCAATCCTAATTCCTCAATCCTCATTCTTCAATCCTCAATACCCAATCCTCAATTTCAATCCTCAATCCTCAATCTTCAATTATCAATACTCAATCTGCAATCCTCAATACTCAAACCTCAATCCTCAATCCTCATTCTGCAATCCTCAATACCCAATCCTCAATCTTCAATCCTCAATCATCAATCCTCAATCCTCAATCCTCAATTCTCAATCCTCAATCTTCAATCCTCAATCCTCAATCCCCAATACTCAATCCTCAATCTTCAATCCTCAATACCCACTCCTCAATCTTCAATCCTCAATCCTCAATCCTCAATCCTAATTCCTCAATCCTCATTCTTCAATCCTCAATACCCAATCTTCAATTTCAATCCTCAATCCTCAATCCTCAATCCTCAATAATCAATCCTCATTCTTCAATCCTCAATACCCAATCCTCTATCTTCAATCCTCAAACATCAGTCCTCAACTCTCAATCCTCAATCCTCAGTCCTCAGTCGTCGAACCTCAATCCCCGACCCTTGGCACTCATCCTCAATCCTCAGTCCTCAATCCTCAAACCTCAAACCTAAATCCTCCACCGTCAGTCCTCGTCCTCAATCCTCAAACCTCAATCCTCAGTCCTCAATATTCAATCATCAATACTCAATCTTCAATCCTCAATCCTCAATCCTCAATCCTCAATCCTCAATCCTCAATCCTCAGGCATCAATACTCAATCTACAATATTCAATCCTCAATCCTTAATCCTCAATCCACAATCCTCAACCGTCAATACTCAATAATCAATCTACAATCCTCAATCCTCAATCCTCAATCCTCAATCCTCAATCCTCAATCCTCAATATTCAATCCTCAATACTCAATCTTCAGTCATCAATCCTCAATACTCAATTCTCAGTCGTCAATCCTCAGTCATCAATCCTCGATCTTCAATACTCAATCGTCAAACCTTAATCCTCAATCCTCAATCCTCAATCCTCGTTCCTCAAACCTCAAACCTCAACCCTCAGTCGTCATCCTCAATCCTCAAACCTCAATCCTCAATCCTCAATATTCAATCATCAATCCTCAATCCTCAATCCTCAGGCATGAATACTCAATCTTCAATGCTCAATCCTCAATCCTCAATCCTCAATCCTCAATCCTCAACCCACAGCCCTCATCCTCAATTCTCAATTCTCAATCCTCAATCATCAGTCCCCAATCTTCAATCCTCAATCCTCAATCCTCAATCCTCAGTACTCAATCCTCAATCCTCAACAATCAATCCTCAATACTCAATCTTCAATCCTCAATCCTCAATCCTCAATCCTCAATACTCAATCTTCAATCCTCAATCCTCAATCCTCAATCTTCATTCCTCAATACTCAATCTGCAATCCTCAATCCTCAAACCTCAATCCTCAATCCTCATTCTTCAATCCTCAATACCCAATCCTCAATCTTCAATCCTCAATCCTCAATCCTCAATCCTCAATCCTCAATCCTCAGGCATCAATACTCAATCTTCAATACTCAATCCTCAATCCTCAATCCTCAATCCTCAATCCTCAACCATCAATCCTCATTCCTCAAACCTCAATCCTCAACCCTCAGTCCTCATCCTCAATTCTCAATTCTCAATCCTCAATCCTCAATCCTCAATCTTCAATCCTCAATAATCAATCTCCGATCCTAGATCCTCAATCCCCAGTCTTCAATCGTTAATCCTCAATATTCAATGCTCAATCCCCAGTCATCAATCTTCAATCCTCAATGCTCAATCCTTAATCCTCAATCCTCAGTCCTCAATCCCCAATCCTCAATCGTCAAACCTCAATCCTCAACCGTCAGTCCTCGTCCTCAATCCTCAAACCTCAATCCTTAATCCTCAATATTCGATCATCAATACTCAATCTTCAATCCTCAATCCTCAAACCTCAATCCTCAATCCTCATTCTTCATTCCTAAATACCCAATCCTCAATCTTCAATCCTCAATCCTCGTTCCTCAAACCTCAATCCTCAACCCTCAGTCCTCATACTCAATTCTCAATCCTCAATCCTCAATCCTCAATCCTCAATCCTCAATCCTCATTCTTCAATCCTCAATACCCAATCCTCAATCTTCAATCCTCAAACATCAATCCTCAATTCTCAATACTCAATCCTCAGTCCTCAGTCGTCGAACCTCAATCCCCGATCCTTAGCACTCATACTCAATCCTCAGTCCTCAATCCTCAATCCTCAAACCAATATCCTCTACCGTCAGTCCTCGTCCTCAATCCTCAAACCTCAATCCTCAATCCTCAATATTCAATCATCAATACTCAATCATCAATCCTCAATCCTCAATCCTCAATCCTCAATCCTCAATCCTCAGGCATCAATACTCAATCTACAATATTCAATCCTCAATCCTTAATCCTCAATCCACAATGTTCAACCTTCAATACTCAATACTCAATCTACAATCCTCAAACCTCAGTCCTCAATCCTCAAACCTCAATCCTCTACCCTCAGTCCTCATCCTCAATTCTCAATTCTCAATTCTCAATCCTCAATCCTCAATCCTCAATCTTCAATCCTCAATAATCAATCTCCGATCCTAGGTCCTCAATCCCCAACCTTCAATCGTTAATCCTCAATCTCCAATCCTCAATCCCCAGTCATCAATCTTCAATCCTCAATGCTCACTCCTCAATCCTCAATCCTCAGTCCTCAATCCCCAATCCTCAATCCTGAAACCTCAATCCTCAACCGTCAGTCCTCGTCCTCAATCCTCAAACCTCAATCCTCAATCCTCAATATTCAATCATCAATACTCAATCTTCAATCCTCAATCCTCAAACCTCAATCCTCAAACCTCATTCTTCAATCCTAAATACCCAATCCTCAATTTCCAATCCTCAATCCTCAATCCTCAATTCTCAATCCTCAATCCTTAATCCTCAGAACTCAAACATCAATATTCAACGCTCAGTCCTCGTCCTCAATCCACAACCCTCAATCCTCAGTCCTCAATATTCAATCATCAATATTCAATCTTCAATCCTCAATCCTCAATCCTCAATCCTCAATCCTCAATCCTCAATCTTCAACCCTGAATTCTCAATCCTCAATACTCAGTCCTCAATCTTCAATCATCAATACTCAATCTTCAATCCCCAATCCTCAATCCTCAATCCTCAATCCTCAATCTTCAATCCTCAACACTAATCTTCAATCCTCAATCCTCAATCCTCAATCCTCAATCCTCATTCTTCAATCCTCAATACCCAATCCTCAATCTTCAATCCTCAATCCTCAATCCTCAATCCTAATTCCTCAATCCTCATTCTTCAATCCTCAATACCCAATCCTCAATTTCAATCCTCAATCCTCAATCTTCAATTATCAATACTCAATCTGCAATCCTCAATACTCAAACCTCAATCCTCAATACTCATTCTGCAATCCTCAATACCCAATCCTCAATCTTCAATCCTCAATCATCAATCCTCAATCCTCAATCCTCAATTCTCAATCCTCAATCTTCAATCCTCAATCCTCAATCCCCAATACTCAATCCTCAATCTTCAATCCTCAATACCCACTCCTCAATCTTCAATCCTCAATCCTCAATCCTCAATCCTAATTCCTCAATCCTCATTCTTCAATCCTCAATACCCAATCTTCAATTTCAATCCTCAATCCTCAATCCTCAATCCTCAATAATCAATCCTCATTCTTCAATCCTCAATACCCAATCCTCTATCTTCAATCCTCAAACATCAGTCCTCAACTCTCAATCCTCAATCCTCAGTCCTCAGTCGTCGAACCTCAATCCCCGACCCTTGGCACTCATCCTCAATCCTCAGTCCTCAATCCTCAATCCTCAAACCTAAATCCTCTACCGTCAGTCCTCGTCCTCAATCCTCAAACCTCAATCCTCAGTCCTCAATATTCAATCATCAATACTCAATCTTCAATCCTCAATCCTCAATCCTCAATCCTCAATCCTCAATCCTCAATCCTCAGGCATCAATACTCAATCTACAATATTCAATCCTCAATCCTTAATCCTCAATCCACAATCCTCAACCTTCAATACTCAATAATCAATCTACAATCCTCAATCCTCAATCCTCAATCCTCAATCCTCAATCCTCAATATTCAATCCTCAATACTCAATCTTCAATCATCAATCCTCAATACTCAATTCTCAGTCGTCAATCCTCAGTCATCAATCCTCGATCTTCAATACTCAATCGTCAAACCTTAATCCTCAATCCTCAATCCTCAATCCTCGTTCCTCAAACCTCAAACCTCAACCCTCAGTCGTCATCCTCAATCCTCAAACCTCAATCCTCAATCCTCAATATTCAATCATCAATCCTCAATCCTCAATCCTCAGGCATGAATACTCAATCTTCAATGCTCAATCCTCAATCCTCAATCCTCAATCCTCAATCCTCAACCCACAGCCCTCATCCTCAATTCTCAATTCTCAATCCTCAATCATCAGTCCCCAATCTTCAATCCTCAATCCTCAATCCTCAATCCTCAGTACTCAATCCTCAATCCTCAACAATCAATCCTCAATACTCAATCTTCAATCCTCAATCCTCAATCCTCAATCCTCAATACTCAATCTTCAATCCTCAATCCTCAATCCTCAATCTTCAATCCACAATACTCAATCTGCAATCCTCAATCCTCAATCCTCAATCCTCAATCCTCAACCCACAGCCCTCATCCTCAATTCTCAATTCTCAATCCTCAATCATCAGTCCCCAATCTTCAATCCTCAATCCTCAATCCTCAATCCTCAGTACTCAATCCTCAATCCTCAACAATCAATCCTCAATACTCAATCTTCAATCCTCAATCCTCAATCCTCAATCCTCAATACTCAATCTTCAATCCTCAATCCTCAATCCTCAATCTTCAATCCTCAATACTCAATCTGCAATCCTCAATCCTCAAACCTCAATCCTCAATCCTCATTCTTCAATCCTCAATACCCAATCCTCAATCTTCAATCCTCAATCCTCAATCCTCAATCCTCAATCCTCAATCCTCAGGCATCAATACTCAATCTTCAATACTCAATCCTCAATCCTCAATCCTCAATCCTCAATCCTCAACCATCAATCCTCATTCCTCAAACCTCAATCCTCAACCCTCAGTCCTCATCCTCAATTCTCAATTCTCAATCCTCAATCCTCAATCCTCAATCTTCAATCCTCAATAATCGATCTCCGATCCTAGATCCTCAATCCCCAGTCTTCAATCGTTAATCCTCAATATTCAATGCTCAATCCCCAGTCATCAATCTTCAATCCTCAATGCTCAATCCTTAATCCTCAATCCTCAGTCCTCAATCCCCAATCCTCAATCGTCAAACCTCAACCCTCAACCGTCAGTCCTCGTCCTCAATCCTCAAACCTCAATCCTTAATCCTCAATATTCGATCATCAATACTCAATCTTCAATCCTCAATCCTCAAACCTCAATCCTCAATCCTCATTCTTCATCCCTAAATACCCAATCCTCAATCTTCAATCCTCAATCCTCGTTCCTCAAACCTCAATCCTCAACCCTCAGTCCTCATACTCAATTCTCAATCCTCAGTCCTCAATCCTCAATCCTCAATCCTCATTCTTCAATCATCAATACCCAATCCTCAATCTTCAATCCTCAAACATCAATCCTCAATTCTCAATACTCAATCCTCAGTTCTCAGTCGTCGAACCTCAATCCCCGACCATTAGCACTCATACTCAATCCTCAGTCCTCAATCCTCAACCCTCAAACCTAAATCCTCTACCGTCAGTCCTCGTCCTCAATCCTCAAACCTCAATCCTCAATCCTCAATATTCAATCATCAATACTCAATCATCAATCCTCAATCCTCAATCCTCAATCCTCAATCCTCAATCCTCAGGCATCAATACTCAATCTACAATATTAAATCCTCAATCCTTAATCCTCAATCCACAATGTTCAACCTTCAATACTCAATACTCAATCTACAATCCTCAAACCTCAATCCTCAATCCTCAAACCTCAATCCTCTACCCTCAGTCCTCATCCTCAATTCTCAATTCTCAATCCTCAATCCTCAATCCTCAATCTTCAATCCTCAATAATCAATCTCCGATCCTAGGTCCTCAATCCCCAACCTTCAATCGTTAATCCTCAATCTCCAATCCTCAATCCCCAGTCATCAATCTTCAATCCTCAATGCTCACTCCTCAATCCTCAATCCTCAGTCCTCAATCCCCAATCCTCAATCCTGAAACCTCAATCCTCAACCGTCAGTCCTCGTCCTCAATCCTCAAACCTCAATCCTCAATCCTCAATATTCAATCATCAATACTCAATCTTCAATCCTCAATCCTCAAACCTCAATCCTCAATCCTCATTCTTCAATCCTAAATACCCAATCCTCAATTTCCAATCCTCAATCCTCAATCCTCAATTCTCAATCCTCAATCCTTAATCCTCAGAACTCAAACATCAATATTCAACGCTCAGTCCTCGTCCTCAATCCACAACCCTCAATCCTCAGTCCTCAATATTCAATCATCAATATTCAATCTTCAATCCTCAATCCTCAATCACCCAATCCTCAATCCTCAATCCTCAATCTTCAACCCTGAATTCTCAATCCTCAATACTCAGTCCTCAATCTTCAATCATCAATACTCAATCTTCAATCCCCAATCCTCAATCCTCAATCCTCAATCCTCAATCTTCAATCCTCAACACTAATCTTCAATCCTCAATCCTCAATCCTCAATCCTCAATCCTCATTCTTCAATCCTCAATACCCAATCCTCAATCTTCAATCCTCAATCCTCAATCCTCAATCCTAATTCCTCAATCCTCATTCTTCAATCCTCAATACCCAATCCTCAATCTTCAATCCTCAATCCTCAACCCTCAATCCTAATTCCTCAATCCTCATTCTTCAATCCTCAATACCCAATCCTCAATTTCAATCCTCAATCCTCAATCTTCAATTATCAATACTCAATCTGCAATCCTCAATACTCAAACCTCAATCCTCAATCCTCATTCTGCAATCCTCAATACCCAATCCTCAATCTTCAATCCTCAATCATCAATCCTCAATCCTCAATCCTCAATTCTCAATCCTCAATCTTCAATCCTCAATCCTCAATCCCCAATACTCAATCCTCAATCTTCAATCCTCAATACCCACTCCTCAATCTTCAATCCTCAATCCTCAATCCTCAATCCTAATTCCTCAATCCTCATTCTTCAATCCTCAATACCCAATCTTCAATTTCAATCCTCAATCCTCAATCCTCAATCCTCAATAATCAATCCTCATTCTTCAATCCTCAATACCCAATCCTCTATCTTCAATCCTCAAACATCAGTCCTCAACTCTCAATCCTCAATCCTCAGTCCTCAGTCGTCGAACCTCAATCCCCGACCCTTGGCACTCATCCTCAATCCTCAGTCCTCAATCCTCAATCCTCAAACCTAAATCCTCTACCGTCAGTCCTCGTCCTCAATCCTCAAACCTCAATCCTCAGTCCTCAATATTCAATCATCAATACTCAATCTTCAATCCTCAATCCTCAATCCTCAATCCTCAATCCTCAATCCTCAATCCTCAGGCATCAATACTCAATCTACAATATTCAATCCTCAATCCTTAATCCTCAATCCACAATCCTCAACCTTCAATACTCAATAATCAATCTACAATCTTCAATCCTCAATCCTCAATCCTCAATCCTCAATCCTCAATCCTCAATATTCAATCCTCAATACTCAATCTTCAATCATCAACCCTCAATACTCAATTCTCAGTCGTCAATCCTCAGTCATCAATCCTCGATCTTCAAAACTCAATCGTCAAACCTTAATCCTCAATTCTCAACCTCAATCCTCGTTCCTCAAACCTCAAACCTCAACCCTCAGTCGTCATCCTCAATCCTCAAACCTCAATCCTCAATCCTCAATATTCAATCATCAATCCTCAATCCTCAATCCTCAGGCATGAATACTCAATCTTCAATGCTCAATCCTCAATCCTCAATCCTCAATCCTCAATCCTCAACCCACAGCCCTCATCCTCAATTCTCAATTCTCAATCCTCAATCATCAGTCCCCAATCTTCAATCCACAATCCTCAATCCTCAATCCTCAGTACTCAATCCTCAATCCTCAACAATCAATCCTCAATACTCAATCTTCAATCCTCAATCCTCAATCCTCAATCCTCAATACTCAATCTTCAATCCTCAATCCTCAATCCTCAATCTTCAATCCTCAATACTCAATCTGCAATCCTCAATCCTCAAACCTCAATCCTCAATCCTCATTCTTCAATCCTCAATACCCAATCCTCAATCTTCAATCCTCAATCCTCAATTCTCAATCCTCAACCCTCAATCCTTAATCCTCAGACCTCAAACATCAATATTCAACGCTCAGTCCTCGTCCTCAATCCACAACCCTCAATCCTCAGTCCTCAATATTCAATCATCAATATTCAATCTTCAATCCTCAATCCTCAATCCTCAATCCTCAATCCTCAATCCTCAATCTTCAACCCTGAATTCTCAATCCTCAATACTCAGTCCTCAATCTTCAATCATCAATACTCAATCTTCAATCCCCAATCCTCAATCCTCAATCCTGAATCTTCAATCTTCAATCCTCAACACTAATCTTCAATCCTCAATCCTCAATCCTCAATCCTCAATCCTCATTCTTCAATCCTCAATACCCAATCCTCAATCTTCAATCCTCAATCCTCAATCCTCAATCCTAATTCCTCAATCCTCATTCTTCAATCCTCAATACCCAATCCTCAATTTCAATCCTCAATCCTCAATCTTCAATTATCAATACTCAATCTGCAATCCTCAATACTCAAACCTCAATCCTCAATCCTCATTCTGCAATCCTCAATACCCAATCCTCAATCTTCAATCCTCAATCATCAATCCTCAATCCTCAATCCTCAATTCTCAATCCTCAATCTTCAATCCTCAATCCTCAATTCCCAATACTCAATCCTCAATCTTCAATCCTCAATACCCACTCCTCAATCTTCAATCCTCAATCCTCAATCCTCAATCCTAATTCCTCAATCCTCATTCTTCAATCCTCAATACCCAATCTTCAATTTCAATCCTCAATCCTCAATCCTCAATCCTCAATAATCAATCCTCAGGCATCAATACTCAATCTACAATATTCAATCCTCAATCCTTAATCCTCAATCCACAATGCTCAACCTTCAATACTCAATACTCAATCTACAATCCTCAAACCTCAATCCTCAATCCTCAAACCTCAATCCTCTACCCTCGGTCCTCATCCTCAATTCTCAATTCTCAATCCTCAATCCTCAATCCTCAATCTTCAATCCTCAATAATCAATCTCCGATCCTAGGTCCTCAATCCCCAACCTTCAATCGTTAATCCTCAATCTTCAATCCTCAATCCCCAGTCATCAATCTTCAATCCTCAATGCTCACTCCTCAATCCTCAATCCTCAGTCCTCAATCCCCAATCCTCAATCCTGAAACCTCAATCCTCAACCGTCAGTCCTCGTCCTCAATCCTCAAACCTCAATCCTCAATCCTCAATATTCAATCAGCAATACTCAATCTTCAATCCTCAATCCTCAAACCTCAATCCTCAATCCTCATTCTTCAATCCTAAATACCCAATCCTCAATTTCCAATCCTCAATCCTCAATCCTCAATTCTCAATCCTCAATCCTTAATCCTCAGAACTCAAACATCAATATTCAACGCTCAGTCCTCGTCCTCAATCCACAACCCTCAATCCTCAGTCCTCAATATTCAATCATCAATATTCAATCTTCAATCCTCAATCCTCAATCCTCAATCCTCAATCCTCAATCCTCAATCTTCAACCCTGAATTCTCAATCCTCAATCCTCAATCTTCAATTACCAATACTCAATCTGCAATCCTCAATACTCAAACCTCAATCCTCAATCCTCATTCTGCAATCCTCAATACCCAATCCTCAATCTTCAATCCTCAATCATCAATCCTCAATTCTCAATCCTCAATTCTCAATCCTCAATCTTCAATCCTCAATCCTCAATCTTCAATCCTCAATAATCAATCTCCGATCCTAGGTCCTCAATCCCCAACCTTCGATCGTTAATCCTCAATCTCCAATCCTCAATCCCCAGTCATCAATCTTCAATCCTCAATGCTCACTCCTCAATCCTCAATCCTCAGTCCTCAATCCCCAATCCTCAATCCTGAAACGTCAATCCTCAACCGTCAGTCCTCGTCCTCAATCCTCAAACCTCAATCCTCAATCCTCAATATTCAATCATCAATACTCAATCTTCAATCCTCAATCCTCAAACCTCAATCCTCAATCCTCATTCTTCAATCCTAAATACCCAATCCTCAATTTCCAATCCTCAATCCTCAATCCTCAATTCTCAATCCTCAATCCTTAATCCTCAGAACTCAAACATCAATATTCAACGCTCAGTCCTCGTCCTCAATCCACAACCCTCAATCCTCAGTCCTCAATATTCAATCATCAATATTCAATCTTCAATCCTCAATCCTCAATCCTCAATCCTCAATCCTCAATCTTCAACCCTGAATTCTCAATCCTCAATACTCAGTCCTCAATCTTCAATCATCAATACTCAATCTTCAATCCCCAATCCTCAATCCTCAATCCTCAATCCTCAATCTTCAATCCTCAACACTAATCTTCAATCCTCAATCCTCAATCCTCAATACTCAATCCTCATTCTTCAATCCTCAATACCCAATCCTCAATCTTCAATCCTCAATCCTCAATCCTCAATCCTAATTCCTCAATCCTCATTCTTCAATCCTCAATACCCAATCCTCAATTTCAATCCTCAATCCTCAATCTTCAATTATCAATACTCAATCTGCAATCCTCAATACTCAAACCTCAATCCTCAATCCTCATTCTGCAATCCTCAATACCCAATCCTCAATCTTCAATCCTCAATCATCAATCCTCAATCCTCAATCCTCAATTCTCAATCCTCAATCTTCAATCCTCAATCCTCAATCCCCAATACTCAATCCTCAATCTTCAATCCTCAATACCCACTCCTCAATCTTCAATCCTCAATCCTCAATCCTCAATCCTAATTCCTCAATCCTCATTCTTCAATCCTCAATACCCAATCTTCAATTTGAATCCTCAATCCTCAATCCTCAATCCTCAATAATCAATCCTCAGGCATCAATACTCAATCTACAATATTCAATCCTCAATCCTTAATCCTCAATCCACAATGCTCAACCTTCAATACTCAATACTCAATCTACAATCCTCAAACCTCAATCCTCGATCCTCAAACCTCAATCCTCTACCCTCAGTCCTCATCCTCAATTCTCAATTCTCAATCCTCAATCCTCAATCCTCAATCTTCAATCCTCAATAATCAATCTCCGATCCTAGGTCCTCAATCCCCAACCTTCAATCGTTAATCCTCAATCTTCAATCCTCAATCCCCAGTCATCAATCTTCAATCCTCAATGCTCACTCCTCAATCCTCAATCCTCAGTCCTCAATCCCCAATCCTCAATCCTGAAACCTCAATCCTCAACCGTCAGTCCTCGTCCTCAATCCTCAAACCTCAATCCTCAATCCTCAATATTCAATCATCAATACTCAATCTTCAATCCTCAATCCTCAAACCTCAATCCTCAATCCTCATTCTTCAATCCTAAATACCCAATCCTCAATTTCCAATCCTCAATCCTCAATCCTCAATTCTCAATCCTCAATCCTTAATCCTCAGAACTCAAACATCAATATTCAACGCTCAGTCCTCGTCCTCAATCCACAACCCTCAATCCTCAGTCCTCAATATTCAATCATCAATATTCAATCTTCAATCCTCAATCCTCAATCCTCAATCCTCAATCCTCAATCCTCAATCTTCAACCCTGAATTCTCAATCCTCAATACTCAGTCCTCAATCTTCAATCATCAATACTCAATCTTCAATCCCCAATCCTCAATCCTCAATCCTCAATCCTCAATCTTCAATCCTCAACACTAATCTTCAATCCTCAATCCTCAATCCTCAATCCTCAATCCTCATTCTTCAATCCGCAATACCCAATCCTCAATCTTCAATCCTCAATCCTCAATCCTCAATCCTAATTCCTCAATCCTCATTCTTCAATCCTCAATACCCAATCCTCAAGTTCAATCCTCAATCCTCAATCTTCAATTATCAATACTCAATCTGCAATCCTCAATACTCAAACCTCAATCCTCAATCCTCATTCTGCAATCCTCAATACCCAATCCTCAATCTTCAATCCTCAATCATCAATCCTCAATCCTCAATCCTCAATTCTCAATCCTCAATCTTCAATCCTCAATCCTCAATCCCCAATACTCAATCCTCAATCTTCAATCCTCAATACCCACTCCTTAATCTTCAATCCTCAATCCTCAATCCTCAATCCTAATTCCTCAATCCTCATTCTTCAATCCTCAATACCCAATCTTCAATTTCAATCCTCAATCCTCAATCCTCAATCCTCAATAATCAATCCTCATTCTTCAATCCTCAATACCCAATCCTCTATCTTCAATCCTCAAACATCAGTCCTCAACTCTCAATCCTCAATCCTCAGTCCTCAGTCGTCGAACCTCAATCCCCGACCCTTGGCACTCATCCTCAATCCTCAGTCCTCAATCCTCAATCCTCAAACCTAAATCCTCTACCGTCAGTCCTCGTCCTCAATCCTCAAACCTCAATCCTCAGTCCTCAATCTTCAATCCTCAATCCTCAATCCTCAATCCTCAATACTCAATCTTCAATCCTCAATCCTCAATCCTCAATCTTCAATCCTCAATACTCAATCTGCAATCCTCAATCCTCAAACCTCAATCCTCAATCCTCATTCTTCAATCCTCAATACCCAATCCTCAATCTTCAATCCTCAATCCTCAATTCTCAATCCTCAACCCTCAATCCTTAATCCTCAGACCTCAAACATCAATATTCAACGCTCAGTCCTCGTCCTCAATCCACAACCCTCAATCCTCAGTCCTCAATATTCAATCATCAATATTCAATCTTCAATCCTCAATCCTCAATCCTCAATCCTCAATCCTCAATCCTCAATCTTCAACCCTGAATTCTCAATCCTCAATACTCAGTCCTCAATCTTCAATCATCAATACTCAATCTTCAATCCCCAATCCTCAATCCTCAATCCTGAATCTTCAATCTTCAATCCTCAACACTAATCTTCAATCCTCAATCCTCAATCCTCAATCCTCAATCCTCATTCTTCAATCCTCAATACCCAATCCTCAATCTTCAATCCTCAATCCTCAATCCTCAATCCTAATTCCTCAATCCTCATTCTTCAATCCTCAATACCCAATCCTCAATTTCAATCCTCAATCCTCAATCTTCAATTATCAATACTCAATCTGCAATCCTCAATACTCAAACCTCAATCCTCAATCCTCATTCTGCAATCCTCAATACCCAATCCTCAATCTTCAATCCTCAATCCTCAATCCTCAATCCTCAATCCTCAATCCTCAGGCATCAATACTCAATCTACAATATTCAATCCTCAATCCTTAATCCTCAATCCACAATCCTCAACCTTCAATACTCAATAATCAATCTACAATCCTCAATCCTCAATCCTCAATCCTCAATCCTCAATCCTCAATCCTCAATATTCAATCCTCAATACTCAATCTTCAATCATCAATCCTCAATACTCAATTCTCAGTCGTCATTCCTCAGTCATCAATCCTCGATCTTCAATACTCAATCCTCAAACCTTAATCCTCAATCCTCAATCCTCAATCCTCGTTCCTCAAACCTCAAACCTCAACCCTCAGTCGTCATCCTCAATCCTCAAACCTCAATCCTCAATCCTCAATATTCAGTCATCAATCCTCAATCCTCAATCCTCAGGCATGAATACTCAATCTTCAATGCTCAATCCTCAATCCTCAATCCTCAATCCTCAATCCTCAACCCACAGCCCTCATCCTCAATTCTCAATTCTCAATCCTCAATCATCAGTCCCCAATCTTCAATCCTCAATCCTCAATCCTCAATCCTCAGTACTCAATCCTCAATCCTCAACAATCAATCCTCAATACTCAATCTTCAATCCTCAATCCTCAATCCTCAATCCTCAATACTCAATCTTCAATCCTCAATACTCAAACCTCAATCCTCAATCCTCATTCTGCAATCCTAAATACCCAATCCACAATTTCCAACCCTCAATCCTCAATCCTCAATTCTCAATCCTCAATCCTTAATCCTCAGAACTCAAACATCAATATTCAACGCTCAGTCCTCGTCCTCAATCCACAACCCTCAATCCTCAGTCCTCAATATTCAATCATCAATATTCAATCTTCAATCCTCAATCCTCAATCCTCAATCCTCAATCCTCAATCCTCAATCTTCAACCCTGAATTCTCAATCCTCAATACTCAGTCCTCAATCTTCAATCATCAATACTCAATCTTCAATCCCCAATCCTCAATCCTCAATCCTCAATCCTCAATCTTCAATCCTCAACACTAATCTTCAATCCTCAATCCTCAATCCTCAATCCTCAATCCTCATTCTTCAATCCTCAATACCCAATCCTCAATCTTCAATCCTCAATCCTCAATCCTCAATCCTAATTCCTCAATCCTCATTCTTCAATCCTCAATACCCAATCCTCAATTTCAATCCTCAATCCTCAATCTTCAATTATCAATACTCAATCTGCAATCCTCAATACTCAAACCTCAATCCTCAATCCTCATTCTGCAATCCTCAATACCCAATCCTCAATCTTCAATCCTCAATCATCAATCCTCAATCCTCAATCCTCAATTCTCAATCCTCAATCTTCAATCCTCAATCCTCAATCCCCAATACTCAATCCTCAATCTTCAATCCTCAATACCCACTCCTCAATCTTCAATCCTCAATCCTCAATCCTCAATCCTAATTCCTCAATCCTCATTCTTCAATCCTCAATACACAACCTTCAATTTCAATCCTCAATCCTCAATCCTCAATCCTCAATAATCAATCTTCATTCTTCAATCCTCAATACCCAATCCTCTATCTTCAATCCTCAAACATCAATCCTCAACTCTCAATCCTCAATCCTCAGTCCTCAGTCGTCGAACCTCAATCCCCGACCCTTGGCACTCATCCTCAATCCTCAGTCCTCAATCCTCAATCCTCAAACCTAAATCATCTACCGTCAGTCCTCGTCCTCAATCCTCAAACCTTAATCCTCAGTCCTCAATATTCAATCATCAATACTCAATCTTCAATCCTCAATCCTCAATCCTCAATCCTCAATCCTCAATCCTCAATCCTCAGGCATCAATACTCAATCTACAATATTCAATCCTCAATCCTTAATCCTCAATCCACAATCCTCAACCTTCAATACTCAATACTCAATCTACAATCCTCAATCCTCAATCCTCAATCCTCAATCCTCAATCCTCAATCCTCAATATTCAATCCTCAATACTCAATCTTCAATCATCAATCCTCAATAATCAATTCTCAGTCGTCAATCCTCAGTCATCAATCTTCAATCCTCAATACTCAATCTTCAATCCTCAATCCTCAATCCTCAATCCTCAATCCTCAATCCTCAACCCTCAATCCTCATTCCTCAAACCTCAATCCTGAACCCTCAGTCCTCATACTCAATTCTCAATCCTCAATCCTCAATCCTCAACCCTCAATCTTCAATCCTCAATAATAAATCTCCAATTCTAGATCCTCAATACCCAATCTTCAATCCTTAATCCTCAATCGTCAATCCCGAATCCCCTGTACTCAATCTTCAATCCTCAATGCTCAATCCTCAATCCTCAATCCTCAGTCCTCAATACTCAATCTTCAATACTCAAACCTCAATCCTCAACCGTCAGTCCTCATTCTCCATCCCCAATCCTCAATCCTCAATCCTCAATCCTCAATCCTCAGTCCTCAGTCCTCAATCCTCAATCCTCAACCATCAATCCTCATTCCTCAAACCTCAATCCTCAACCCTCAGTCCTCATCCTCAATTCCCAATTATCAATCCTCAATCCTCAATCCTCAATCTTCAATCCTCAATAATCAATATCCGATCCTAGATCCTCAATCCCCAATCTTCAATCGTTAATACTCAATCTTCTATCCTCAATCCCCAGTCATCAATCTTCAATCCTCAATGCTCAATCCTCAATCCTCAATCCTCAGTCCTCAATCCCCAATCCTCAATCCTCAAACCTCAATCCTCAACCGTCAGTCCTCGTCCTCAATCCTCAAACCTCAATCCTCAATCCTCAATATTCAATCATCAATACTCAATCTTCAATCCTCAATCCTCAAACCTCAATCCTCAATCCTCAATCCTCAATCCTCAATCCTCAAACCCCAGTCCTCAAACCTCAATCCTCAACCCTCAGTCCTCATACTCAATTCTCAATTCTCAATCCTCAATCCTCAATCCTCAATCTTCAATCCTCAATAATCAATCTCCGATCCTAGGTCCTCAATCCCCAGCCTTCAATCGTTAATCCTCAATCTTCAATCCTCAATCCCCAGTCATCAATCTTCAATCCTCACTGCTCAATCCTCAATCCTCAATCCTCAATCCTCAGTCCTCAATCCCCAATCCTCAATCCTCAAACCTCAATCCTCAACCGTCAGTCCTCGTCCTCAATCCTCAAACCTCAATCCTCAATCCTCAATATTCAATCATTAATACTCAATCATCAATCCTCAATCCTCAATCCTCAATCCTCAATCCTCAATCCTCAGGCATCAATACTCAATCTACAATATTCAATCCTCAATCCTTAATCCTCAATCCACAATGCTCAACCTTCAATACTCAATACTCAATCTACAATCCTCAAACCTCAATCCTCAATTCTCAAACCTCAATCCTCTACCCTCAGTCCTCATCCTCAATTCTCAATTCTCAATCCTCAATCCTCAATCCTCAATCTTCAATCCTCAATAATCAATCTCCGATCCTAGGTCCTCAATCCCCAACCTTCAATCGTTAATCCTCAATCTTCAATCCTCAATCCCCAGTCATCAATCTTCAATCCTCAATGCTCACTCCTCAATCCTCAATCCTCAGTCCTCAATCCCCAATCCTCAATCCTGAAACCTCAATCCTCAACCGTCAGTCCTCGTCCTCAATCCTCAAACCTCAATCCTCAATCCTCAATATTCAATCATCAATACTCAATCTTCAATCCTCAATACTCAAACCTCAATCCTCAATCCTCAATCTTCAACCCTGAATTCTCAATCCTCAATACTCAGTCCTCAATCTTCAATCATCAATACTCAATCTTCAATCCCCAATCCTCAATCCTCAATCCTCAATCCTCAATCTTCAATCCTCAACACTAATCTTCAATCCTCAATCCTCAATCCTCAATCCTCAATCCTCATTCTTCAATCCTCAATACCCAATCCTCAATCTTCAATCCTCAATCCTCAATCCTCAATCCTAATTCCTCAATCCTCATTCTTCAATCCTCAATACCCAATCCTCAATTTCAATCCTCAATCCTCAATCTTCAATTATCAATACTCAATCTGCAATCCTCAATACTCAAACCTCAATCCTCAATCCTCATTCTGCAATCCTCAATACACAATCCTCAATCTTCAATCCTCAATCATCAATCCTCAATCCTCAATCCTCAATTCTCAATCCTCAATCTTCAATCCTCAATCCTCAATCCCCAATACTCAATCCTCAATCTTCAATCCTCAATACCCACTCCTCAATCTTCAATCCTCAATCCTCAATCCTCAATCCTAATTCCTCAATCCTCATTCTTCAATCCTCAATACCCAACCTTCAATTTCAATCCTCAATCCTCAATTCTCAATCCTCAATAATCAATCTTCATTCTTCAATCCTCAATACCCAATCCTCTATCTTCAATCCTCAAACATCAATCCTCAACTCTCAATCCTCAATCCTCAGTCCTCAGTCGTCGAACCTCAATCCCCGACCCTTGGCACTCATCCTCAATCCTCAGTCCTCAATCCTCAATCCTCAAACCTAAATCATCTACCGTCAGTCCTCGTCCTCAATCCTCAAACCTTAATCCTCAGTCCTCAATATTCAATCATCAATACTCAATCTTCAATCCTCAATCCTCAATCCTCAATCCTCAATCCTCAATCCTCAATCCTCAGGCATCAATACTCAATCTACAATATTCAATCCTCAATCCTTAATCCTCAATCCACAATCCTCAACCTTCAATACTCAATACTCAATCTACAATCCTCAATCCTCAATCCTCAATCCTCAATCCTCAATCCTCAATCCTCAATATTCAATCCTCAATACTCAATCTTCAATCATCAATCCTCAATACTCAATTCTCAGTCGTCAATCCTCAGTCATCAATCTTCAATCCTCAATACTCAATCTTCAATCCTCAATCCTCAATCCTCAATCCTCAATCCTCAATCCTCAACCCTCAATCCTCATTCCTCAAACCTCAATCCTGAACCCTCAGTCCTCATACTCAATTCTCAATCCTCAATCCTCAATCCTCAACCCTCAATCTTCAATCCTCAATAATCAATCTCCAATTCTAGATCCTCAATCCCCAATCTTCAATCCTTAATCCTCAATCTTCAATCCCGAATCCCCTGTACTCAATCTTCAATCCTCAATGCTCAATCCTCAATCCTCAATCCTCAGTCCTCAATCCTCAATCTTCAATACTCAAACCTCAATCCTCAACCATCAGTCCTCATTCTCCATCCCCAATCCTCAATCCTCAATCCTCAATCTTCAAACCCCAATACTCAATCTTCAATCCTCAATCCTCAATCCTCAATCCTCAATCCTCAATCCTCAGGCATCAATACTCAATCTTCAATACTCAATCCTCAATCCTCAATCCTCAATCCTCAATCCTCAACCATCAATCCTCATTCCTCAAACCTCAATCCTCAAACCTCAATCCCCAATCCTCATTCTTCATTCCTAAATACCCAATCCTCAATCTTCAATCCTCAATCCTCGTTCCTCAAACCTCAATCCTCAATCCTCAATCCTCAATATTCAATCATCAATACTCAATCTTGAATCGTCAGTCCTCAATCCTCAACCCTCAATCCTCAATCCTCAATCCTCAATCCTCAATCCTCAATCCTCAATCCTCAATCCTCAATCCTCAGTCCTCAATCCACAATCCTCAACCTTCAATACTCAACAATCAATCTCCAATCCTAGATCCTCAATCCTCAATCCTCAATCCTCAATCCTCAATCCTCATTCTTCAATCCTCAATACCCAATCCTCAATCTTCAATCCTCAAACATCAATCCTCAATTCTCAATACTCAATCCTCAGTCCTCAGTCGTCGAACCTCAATCCCCGACCCTCAGCACTCATACTCAATCCTCAGTCCTCAATCCTCAATCCTCAAACCTAAATCCTCTACCGTCAGCCCTCGTCCTCAATCCTCAAACCTCAATCCTCAATCCTCAATATTCAATCATTAATACTCAATCATCAATCCTCAATCCTCAATCCTCAATCCTCAATCCTCAATCCTCAGGCATCAATACTCAATCTACAATATTCAATCCTCAATCCTTAATCCTCAATCCACAATGCTCAACCTTCAATACTCAATACTCAATCTACAATCCTCAAACCTCAATCCTCAATCCTCAAACCTCAATCCTCTACCCTCAGTCCTCATCCTCAATTCTCAATTCTCAATCCTCAATCCTCAATCCTCAATCTTCAATCCTCAATAATCAATCTCCGATCCTAGGTCCTCAATCCCCAACCTTCAATCGTTAATCCTCAATCTTCAATCCTCAATCCCCAGTCATCAATCTTCAATCCTCAATGCTCACTCCTCAATCCTCAATCCTCAGTCCTCAATCCCCAATCCTCAATCCTGAAACCTCAATCCTCAACCGTCAGTCCTCGTCCTCAATCCTCAAACCTCAATCCTCAATCCTCAATATTCAATCATCAATACTCAATCTTCAATCCTCAATCCTCAAACCTCAATCCTCAATCCTCATTCTTCAATCCTAAATACCCAATCCTCAATTTCCAATCCTCAATCCTCAATCCTCAATTCTCAATCCTCAGTCCTTAATCCTCAGAACTCAAACATCAATATTCAACGCTCAGTCCTCGTCCTCAATCCACAACCCTCAATCCGCAGTCCACAATATTCAATCATCAATATTCAATCTTCAATCCTCAATCCTCAATCCTCAATCCTCAATCCTCAATCCTCAATCTTCAACCCTGAATTCTCAATCCTCAATACTCAGTCCTCAATCTTCAATCATCAATACTCAATCTTCAATCCCCAATCCTCAATCATCAATCCTCAATCCTCAATCTTCAATCCTCAACACTAATCTTCAATCCTCAATCCTCAATCCTCAATCCTCAATCCTCATTCTTCAATCCTCAATACCCAATCCTCAATCTTCAATCCTCAATCCTCAATCCTCAATCCTAATTCCTCAATCCTCATTCTTCAATCCTCAATACCCAATCCTCAATTTCAATCCTCAATCCTCAATCTTCAATTATCAATACTCAATCTGCAATCCTCAATACTCAAACCTCAATCCTCAATCCTCATTCTGCAATCCTCAATACCCAATCCTCAATCTTCAATCCTCAATCATCAATCCTCAATCCTCAATCCTCAATTCTCAATCCTCAATCTTCAATCCTCAATCCTCAATCCCCAATACTCAATCCTCAATCTTCAATCCTCAATACCCACTCCTCAATCTTCAATCCTCAATCCTCAATCCTCAATCCTAATTCCTCAATCCTCATTCTTCAATCCTCAATACCCAACCTTCAATTTCAATCCTCAATCCTCAATCCTCAATCCTCAATAATCAATCCTCATTCTTCAATCCTCAATACCCAATCCTCTATCTTCAATCCTCAAACATCAATCCTCAACTCTCAATCCTCAATCCTCAGTCCTCAGTCGTCGAACCTCAATCCCCGACCCTTGGCACTCATCCTCAATCCTCAGTCCTCAATCCTCAATCCTCAAACCTAAATCCTCTACCGTCAGTCCTCGTCCTCAATCCTCAAACCTTAATCCTCAGTCCTCAATATTCAATCATCAATACTCAATCTTCAATCCTCAATCCTCAATCCTCAATCCTCAATCCTCAATCCTCAATCCTCAGGCATCAATACTCAATCTACAATATTCAATCCTCAATCCTTAATCCTCAATCCACAATCCTCAACCTTCAATACTCAATACTCAATCTACAATCCTCAATCCTCAATCCTCAATCCTCAATCCTCAATCCTCAATCCTCAATATTCAATCCTCAATACTCAATCTTCAATCATCAATCCTCAATACTCAATTCTCAGTCGTCAATCCTCAGTCATCAATCCTCGATCTTCAATACTCAATCGTCAAACCTTAATCCTCAGTCCTCGTCCTCAATCCACAAACCTCAATCCTCAGCCCTGAATCTTCAATCATCAATATTCAATCTTCAATACTCAATACTCAATCCTCAATCCTCAATCCTCAATCCTCAATCTTCAATCCCCAATACTCAATCTTCAATCCTCAATCCTCAATACTCAATCCTCAATCCTCATTCTTCAATCCCCAATACCCAATCCTCAATCTTCAATCCACAATCCCCAATCCTCAGTTCGCAATACTCAATCCTCAATACTCAGACCTCAGGCATCAATACTCTACCCTCAGTCCTCGTCCTCAATCCACAACCCTCAATCCTCAATCCTCAATATTCAATCATCAATACTCAATCATCAATCCTCAATCCTCAATCCTCAATCCTCAATCCTCAATCCTCAGGCATCAATACTCAATCTACAATATTCAATCCTCAATCCTTAATCCTCAATCCACAATGCTCAACCTGCAATACTCAATACTCAGTCTACAATCCTCAAACCTCAATCCTCAATCCTCAAACCTCAATCCTCTACCCTCAGTCCTCATCCTCAATTCTCAATTCTCAATCCTCAATCCTCAATCCTCAATCTTCAATCCTCAATAATCAATCTCCGATCCTAGGTCCTCAATCCCCAACCTTCAATCGTTAATCCTCAATCTCCAATCCTCAATCCCCAGTCATCAATCTTCAATCCTCAATGCTCACTCCTCAATCCTCAATCCTCAGTCCTCAATCCCCAATCCTCAATCCTGAAACCTCAATCCTCAACCGTCAGTCCTCGTCCTCAATCCTCAAACCTCAATCCTCAATCCTCAATATTCAATCATCAATACTCAATCTTCAATCCTCAATCCTCAAACCTCAATCCTCAATCCTCATTCTTCAATCCTAAATACCCAATCCTCAATTTCCAATCCTCAATCCTCAATCCTCAATTCTCAATCCTCAATCCTTAATCCTCAGAACTCAAAGATCAATATTCAACGCTCAGTCCTCGTCCTCAATCCACAACCCTCAATCCTCAGTCCTCAATATTCAATCATCAATATTCAATCTTCAATCCTCAATCCTCAATCCTCAATCCTCAATCCTCAATCATCAATCTTCAACCCTGAATTCTCAATCCTCAATACTCAGTCCTCAATCTTCAATCATCAATACTCAATCTTCAATCCCCAAACCTCAATCCTCAATCCTCAATCCTCAATCTTCAATCCTCAACACTAATCTTCAATCCTCAATCCTCAATCCTCAATCCTCAATCCTCATTCTTCAATCCTCAATACCCAATCCTCAATCTTCAATCCTCAATCCTCAATCCTCAATCCTAATTCCTCAATCCTCATTCTTCAATCCTCAATACCCAATCCTCAATTTCAATCCTCAATCCTCAATCTTCAATTATCAATACTCAATCTGCAATCCTCAATACTCAAACCTCAATCCTCAATCCTCATTCTGCAATCCTCAATACCCAATCCTCAATCTTCAATCCTCAATCATCAATCCTCAATCCTCAATCCTCAATTCTCAATCCTCAATCTTCAATCCTCAATCCTCAATCCCCAATACTCAATCCTCAATCTTCAATCCTCAATACCCACTCCTCAATCTTCAATCCTCAATCCTCAATCCTCAATCCTAATTCCTCAATCCTCATTCTTCAATCCTCAATACCCAATCTTCAATTTCAATCCTCAATCCTCAATCCTCAATCCTCAATAATCAATCCTCAGGCATCAATACTCAATCTACAATATTCAATCCTCAATCCTTAATCCTCAATCCACAATGCTCAACCTTCAATACTCAATACTCAATCTACAATCCTCAAACCTCAATCCTCAATCCTCAAACCTCAATCCTCTACCCTCAGTCCTCATCCTCAATTCTCAATTCTCAATCCTCAATCCTCAATCCTCAATCTTCAATCCTCAATAATCAATCTCCGATCCTAGGTCCTCAATCCCCAACCTTCAATCGTTAATCCTCAATCTTCAATCCTCAATCCCCAGTCATCAATCTTCAATCCTCAATGCTCACTCCTCAATCCTCAATCCTCAGTCCTCAATCCCCAATCCTCAATCCTGAAACCTCAATCCTCAACCGTCAGTCCTCGTCCTCAATCCTCAAACCTCAATCCTCAATCCTCAATATTCAATCATGAATACTCAATCTTCAATCCTCAATCCTCAAACCTCAATCCTCAATCCTCATTCTTCAATCCTAAATACCCAATCCTCAATTTCCAATCCTCAATCCTCAATCCTCAATTCTCAATCCTCAATCCTTAATCCTCAGAACTCAAACATCAATATTCAACGCTCAGTCCTCGTCCTCAATCCACAACCCTCAATCCTCAGTCCTCAATATTCAATCATCAATATTCAATCTTCAATCCTCAATCCTCAATCCCCAATCCTCAATCCTCAATCCTCAATCTTCAACCCTGAATTCTCAATCCTCAATACTCAGTCCTCAATCTTCAATCATCAATACTCAATCTTCAATCCCCAATCCTCAATCCTCAATCCTCAATCCTCAATCTTCAATCCTCAACACTAATCTTCGATCCTCAATCCTCAATCCTCAATCCTCAATCCTCATTCTTCAATCCTCAATACCCAATCCTCAATCTTCAATCCTCAATCCTCAATCCTCAATCCTAATTCCTCAATCCTCATTCTTCAATCCTCAATACCCAATCCTCAATTTCAATCCTCAATCCTCAATCTTCAATTATCAGTACTCAATCTGCAATCCTCAATACTCAAACCTCAATCCTCAATCCTCATTCTGCAATCCTCAATACCCAATCCTCAATCTTCAATCCTCAATCATCAATCCTCAATCCTCAATCCTCAATTCTCAATCCTCAATCTTCAATCCTCAATCCTCAATCCCCAATACTCAATCCTCAATCTTCAATCCTCAATACCCACTCCTCAATCTTCAATCCTCAATCCTCAATCCTCAATCCTAATTCCTCAATCCTCATTCTTCAATCCTCAATACCCAATCTTCAATTTCAATCCTCAATCCTCAATCCTCAATCCTCAATAATCAATCCTCAGGCATCAATACTCAATCTACAATATTCAATCCTCAATCCTTAATCCTCAATCCACAATGCTCAACCTTCAATACTCAATACTCAATCTACAATCCTCAAACCTCAATCCTCAATCCTCAAACCTCAATCCTCTACCCTCAGTCCTCATCCTCAATTCTCAATTCTCAATCCTCAATCCTCAATCCTCAATCTTCAATCCTCAATAATCAATCTCCGATCCTAGGTCCTCAATCCCCAACCTTCAATCGTTAATCCTCAATCTTCAATCCTCAATCCCCAGTCATCAATCTTCAATCCTCAATGCTCACTCCTCAATCCTCAATCCTCAGTCCTCAATCCCCAATCCTCAATCCTGAAACCTCAATCCTCAACCGTCAGTCCTCGTCCTCAATCCTCAAACCTCAATCCTCAATCCTCAATATTCTATCATCAATACTCAATCTTCAATCCTCAATCCTCAAACCTCAATCCTCAATCCTCATTCTTCAATCCTAAATACCCAATCCTCAATTTCCAATCCTCAATCCTCAATCCTCAATTCTCAATCCTCAATCCTTAATCCTCAGAACTCAAACATCAATATTCAACGCTCAGTCCTCGTCCTCAATCCACAACCCTCAATCCTCAGTCCTCAATATTCAATCATCAATATTCAATCTTCAATCCTCAATCCTCAATCCTCAATCCTCAATCCTCAATCCTCAATCCTCAATCTTCAACCCTGAATTCTCAATCCTCAATACTCAGTCCTCAATCTTCAATCATCAATACTCAATCTTCAATCCCCAATCCTCAATCCTCAATCCTCAATCCTCAATCTTCAATCCTCAACACTAATCTTCAATCCTCAATCCTCAATCCTCAATCCTCAATCCTCATTCTTCAATCCTCAATACCCAATCCTCAATCTTCAATCCTCAATCCTCAATCCTCAATCCTAATTCCTCAATCCTCATTCTTCAATCCTCAATACCCAATCCTCAATTACAATCCTCAATCCTCAATCTTCAATTATCAATACTCAATCTGCAATCCTCAATACTCAAACCTCAATCCTCAATCCTCATTCTGCAATCCTCAATACCCAATCCTCAATCTTCAATCCTCAATCATCAATCCTCAATCCTCAATCCTCAATTCTCAATCCTCAATCTTCAATCCTCAATCCTCAATCCCCAATACTCAATCCTCAATCTTCAATCCTCAATACCCACTTCTCAATCTTCAATCCTCAATCCTCAATCCTCAATCCTAATTCCTCAATCCTCATTCTTCAATCCTCAATACCCAATCTTCAATTTCAATCCTCAATCCTCAATCCTCAATCCTCAATAATCAATCCTCAGGCATCAATACTCGATCTACAATATTCAATCCTCAATCCTTAATCCTCAATCCACAATGCTCAACCTTCAATACTCAATACTCAATCTACAATCCTCAAACCTCAATCCTCAATCCTCAAACCTCAATCCTCTACCCTCAGTCCTCATCCTCAATTCTCAATTCTCAATCCTCAATCCTCAATCCTCAATCTTCAATCCTCAATAATCAATCTCCGATCCTAGGTCCTCAATCCCCAACCTTCAATCGTTAATCCTCAATCTTCAATCCTCAATCCCCAGTCATCAATCTTCAATCCTCAATGCTCACTCCTCAATCCTCAATCCTCAGTCCTCAATCCCCAATCCTCAATCCTGAAACCTGAATCCTCAACCGTCAGTCCTCGTCCTCAATCCTCAAACCTCAATCCTCAATCCTCAATATTCAATCATCAATACTCAATCTTCAATCCTCAATCCTCAAACCTCAATCCTCAATCCTCATTCTTCAATCCTAAATACCCAATCCTCAATTTCCAATCCTCAATCCTCAATCCTCAATTCTCAATCCTCAATCCTTAATCCTCAGAACTCAAACATCAATATTCAACGCTCAGTCCTCGTCCTCAATCCACAACCCTCAATCCTCAGTCCTCAATATTGAATCATCAATATTCAATCTTCAATCCTCAATCCTCAATCCTCAATCCTCAATCCTCAATCCTCAATCTTCAACCCTGAATTCTCAATCCTCAATACTCAGTCCTCAATCATCAATCATCAATACTCAATCTTCAATCCCCAATCCTCAATCCTCAATCCTCAATCCTCAATCTTCAATCCTCAACACTAATCTTCAATCCTCAATCCTCAATCCTCAATCCTCAATCCTCATTCTTCAATCCTCAATACCCAATCCTCAATCTTCAATCCTCAATCCTCAATCCTCAATCCTAATTCCTCAATCCTCATTCTTCAATCCTCAATACCCAATCCTCAATTTCAATCCTCAATCCTCAATCTTCAATTATCAATACTCAATCTGCAATCCTCAATACTCAAACCTCAATCCTCAATCCTCATTCTGCAATCCTCAATACCCAATCCTCAATCTTCAATCCTCAATCATCAATCCTCAATCCTCAATCCTCAATTCTCAATCCTCAATCTTCAATCCTCAATCCTCAATCCCCAATACTCAATTCTCAATCTTCAATCCTCAATACCCACTCCTCAATCTTCAATCCTCAATCCTCAATCCTCAATCCTAATTCCTCAATCCTCATTCTTCAATCCTCAATACCCAATCTTCAATTTCAATCCTCAATCCTCAATCCTCAATCCTCAATAATCAATCCTCATTCTTCAATCCTCAATACCCAATCCTCTATCTTCAATCCTCAAACATCAGTCCTCAACTCTCAATCCTCAATCCTCAGTCCTCAGTCGTCGAACCTCAATCCCCGACCCTTGGCACTCATCCTCAATCCTCAGTCCTCAATCCTCAATCCTCAAACCTAAATCCTCCACCGTCAGTCCTCGTCCTCAATCCTCAAACCTCAATCCTCAGTCCTCAATATTCAATCATCAATACTCAATCTTCAATCCTCAATCCTCAATCCTCAATCCTCAATCCTCAATCCTCAATCCTCAGGCATCAATACTCAATCTACAATATTCAATCCTCAATCCTTAAACCTCAATCCACAATCCTCAACCGTCAATACTCAATAATCAATCTACAATCCTCAATCCTCAATCCTCAATCCTCAATCCTCAATCCTCAATCCTCAATATTCAATCCTCAATACTCAATCTTCAATCATCAATCCTCAATACTCAATTCTCAGTCGTCAATCCTCAGTCATCAATCCTCGATCTTCAATACTCAATCGTCAAACCTTAATCCTCAATCCTCAATCCTCAATCCTCGTTCCTCAAACCTCAAACCTCAACCCTCAGTCGTCATCCTCAATCCTCAAACCTCAATCCTCAATCCTCAATATTCAATCATCAATCCTCAATCCTCAATCCTCAGGCATGAATACTCAATCTTCAATGCTCAATCCTCAATCCTCAATCCTCAATCCTCAATCCTCAACCCACAGCCCTCATCCTCAATTCTCAATTCTCAATCCTCAATCATCAGTCCCCAATCTTCAATCCTCAATCCTCAATCCTCAATCCTCAGTACTCAATCCTCAATCCTCAACAATCAATCCTCAATACTCAATCTTCAATCCTCAATCCTCAATCCTCAATCCTCAATACTCAATCTTCAATCCTCAATCCTCAATCCTCAATCTTCAATCCTCAATACTCAATCTGCAATCCTCAATCCTCAATCCTCAATCCTCAATCCTCAACCCACAGCCCTCATCCTCAATTCTCAATTCTCAATCCTCAATCATCAGTCCCCAATCTTCAATCCTCAATCCTCAATCCTCAATCCTCAGTACTCAATCCTCAATCCTCAACAATCAATCCTCAATACTCAATCTTCAATCCTCAATCCTCAATCCTCAATCCTCAATACTCAATCTTCAATCCTCAATCCTCAATCCTCAATCTTCATTCCTCAATACTCAATCTGCAATCCTCAATCCTCAAACCTCAATCCTCAATCCTCATTCTTCAATCCTCAATACCCAATCCTCAATCTTCAATCCTCAATCCTCAATCCTCAATCCTCAATCCTCAATCCTCAGGCACCAATACTCAATCTTCAATACTCAATCCTCAATCCTCAATCCTCAATCCTCAATCCTCAACCATCAATCCTCATTCCTCAAACCTCAATCCTCAACCCTCAGTCCTCATCCTCAATTCTCAATTCTCAATCCTCAATCCTCAATCCTCAATCTTCAATCCTCAATAATCAATCTCCGATCCTAGATCCTCAATCCCCAGTCTTCAATCGTTAATCCTCAATATTCAATGCTCAATCCCCAGTCATCAATCTTCAATCCTCAATGCTCAATCCTTAATCCTCAATCCTCAGTCCTCAATCCCCAATCCTCAATCGTCAAACCTCAATCCTCAACCGTCAGTCCTCGTCCTCAATCCTCAAACCTCAATCCTTAATCCTCAATATTCGATCATCAATACTCAATCTTCAATCCTCAATCCTCAAACCTCAATCCTCAATCCTCATTCTTCATTCCTAAATACCCAATCCTCAATCTTCAATCCTCAATCCTCGTTCCTCAAACCTCAATCCTCAACCCTCAGTCCTCATACTCAATTCTCAATCCTCAATCCTCAATCCTCAATCCTCAATCCTCATTCTTCAATCCTCAATACCCAATCCTCAATCTTCAATCCTCAAACATCAATCCTCAATTCTCAATACTCAATCCTCAGTCCTCAGTCGTCGAACCTCAATCCCCGACCCTTAGCACTCATACTCAATCCTCAGTCCTCAATCCTCAATCCTCAAACCAATATCCTCTACCGTCAGTCCTCGTCCTCAATCCTCAAACCTCAATCCTCAATCCTCAATATTCAATCATCAATACTCAATCATCAATCCTCAATCCTCAATCCTCAATCCTCATTCCTCAATCCTCAGGCATCAATACTCAATCTACAATATTCAATCCTCAATCCTTAATCCTCAATCCACAATGTTCAACCTTCAATACTCAATACTCAATCTACAATCCTCAAACCTCAGTCCTCAATCCTCAAACCTCAATCCTCTACCCTCAGTCCTCATCCTCAATTCTCAATTCTCAATCCTCAATCCTCAATCCTCAATCTTCAATCCTCAATAATCAATCTCCGATCCTAGGTCCTCAATCCCCAACCTTCAATCGTTAATCCTCAATCTCCAATCCTCAATCCCCAGTCATAAATCTTCAATCCTCAATGCTCACTCCTCAATCCTCAATCCTCAGTCCTCAATCGCCAATCCTCAATCCTGAAACCTCAATCCTCAACCGTCAGTCCTCGTCCTCAATCCTCAAACCTCAATCCTCAATCCTCAATATTCAATCATCAATACTCAATCTTCAATCCTCAATCCTCAAACCTCAATCCTCAATCCTCATTCTTCAATCCTAAATACCCAATCCTCAATTTCCAATCCTCAATCCTCAATCCTCAATTCTCAATCCTCAATCCTTAATCCTCAGAACTCAAACATCAATATTCAACGCTCAGTCCTCGTCCTCAATCCACAACCCTCAATCCTCAGTCCTCAATATTCAATCATCAATATTCAATCTTCAATCCTCAATCCTCAATCCTCAATCCTCAATCCTCAATCCTCAATCCTCAATCTTCAACCCTGAATTCTCAATCCTCAATACTCAGTCCTCAATCTTCAATCATCAATACTCAATCTTCAATCCCCAATCCTCAATCCTCAATCCTCAATCCTCAATCTTCAATCCTCAACACTAATCTTCAATCCTCAATCCTCAATCCTCAATCCTCAATCCTCATTCTTCAATCCTCAATACCCAATCCTCAATCTTCAATCCTCAATCCTCAATCCTCAATCCTAATTCCTCAATCCTCATTCTTCAATCCTCAATACCCAATCCTCAATTACAATCCTCAATCCTCAATCTTCAATTATCAATACTCAATCTGCAATCCTCAATACTCAAACCTCAATCCTCAATCCTCATTCTGCAATCCTCAATACCCAATCCTCAATCTTCAATCCTCAATCATCAATCCTCAATCCTCAATCCTCAATTCTCAATCCTCAATCTTCAATCCTCAATCCTCAATCCCCAATACTCAATCCTCAATCTTCAATCCTCAATACCCACTTCTCAATCTTCAATCCTCAATCCTCAATCCTCAATCCTAATTCCTCAATCCTCATTCTTCAATCCTCAATACCCAATCTTCAATTTCAATCCTCAATCCTCAATCCTCAATCCTCAATAATCAATCCTCAGGCATCAATACTCGATCTACAATATTCAATCCTCAATCCTTAATCCTCAATCCACAATGCTCAACCTTCAATACTCAATACTCAATCTACAATCCTCAAACCTCAATCCTCAATCCTCAAACCTCAATCCTCTACCCTCAGTCCTCATCCTCAATTCTCAATTCTCAATCCTCAATCCTCAATCCTCAATCTTCAATCCTCAATAATCAATCTCCGATCCTAGGTCCTCAATCCCCAACCTTCAATCGTTAATCCTCAATCTTCAATCCTCAATCCCCAGTCATCAATCTTCAATCCTCAATGCTCACTCCTCAATCCTCAATCCTCAGTCCTCAATCCCCAATCCTCAATCCTGAAACCTCAATCCTCAACCGTCAGTCCTCGTCCTCAATCCTCAAACCTCAATCCTCAATCCTCAATATTCAATCATCAATACTCAATCTTCAATCCTCAATCCTCAAACCTCAATCCTCAATCCTCATTCTTCAATCCTAAATACCCAATCCTCAATTTCCAATCCTCAATCCTCAATCCTCAATTCTCAATCGTCAATCCTTAATCCTCAGAACTCAAACATCAATATTCAACGCTCAGTCCTCGTCCTCAATCCACAACCCTCAATCCTCAGTCCTCAATATTGAATCATCAATATTCAATCTTCAATCCTCAATCCTCAATCCTCAATCCTCAATCCTCAATCCTCAATCTTCAACCCTGAATTCTCAATCCTCAATACTCAGTCCTCAATCATCAATCATCAATACTCAATCTTCAATCCCCAATCCTCAATCCTCAATCCTCAATCCTCAATCTTCAATCCTCAACACTAATCTTCAATCCTCAATCCTCAATCCTCAATCCTCAATCCTCATTCTTCAATCCTCAATACCCAATCCTCAATCTTCAATCCTCAATCCTCAATCCTCAATCCTAATTCCTCAATCCTCATTCTTCAATCCTCAATACCCAATCCTCAATTTCAATCCTCAATCCTCAATCTTCAATTATCAATACTCAATCTGCAATCCTCAATACTCAAACCTCAATCCTCAATCCTCATTCTGCAATCCTCAATACCCAATCCTCAATCTTCAATCCTCAATCATCAATCCTCAATCCTCAATCCTCAATTCTCAATCCTCAATCTTCAATCCTCAATCCTCAATCCCCAATACTCAATTCTCAATCTTCAATCCTCAATACCCACTCCTCAATCTTCAATCCTCAATCCTCAATCCTCAATCCTAATTCCTCAATCCTCATTCTTCAATCCTCAATACCCAATCTTCAATTTCAATCCTCAATCCTCAATCCTCAATCCTCAATAATCAATCCTCATTCTTCAATCCTCAATACCCAATCCTCTATCTTCAATCCTCAAACATCAGTCCTCAACTCTCAATCCTCAATCCTCAGTCCTCAGTCGTCGAACCTCAATCCCCGACCCTTGGCACTCATCCTCAATCCTCAGTCCTCAATCCTCAATCCTCAAACCTAAATCCTCCACCGTCAGTCCTCGTCCTCAATCCTCAAACCTCAATCCTCAGTCCTCAATATTCAATCATCAATACTCAATCTTCAATCCTCAATCCTCAATCCTCAATCCTCAATCCTCAATCCTCAATCCTCAGGCATCAATACTCAATCTACAATATTCAATCCTCAATCCTTAAACCTCAATCCACAATCCTCAACCGTCAATACTCAATAATCAATCTACAATCCTCAATCCTCAATCCTCAATCCTCAATCCTCAATCCTCAATCCTCAATATTCAATCCTCAATACTCAATCTTCAATCATCAATCCTCAATACTCAATTCTCAGTCGTCAATCCTCAGTCATCAATCCTCGATCTTCAATACTCAATCGTCAAACCTTAATCCTCAATCCTCAATCCTCAATCCTCGTTCCTCAAACCTCAAACCTCAACCCTCAGTCGTCATCCTCAATCCTCAAACCTCAATCCTCAATCCTCAATATTCAATCATCAATCCTCAATCCTCAATCCTCAGGCATGAATACTCAATCTTCAATGCTCAATCCTCAATCCTCAATCCTCAATCCTCAATCCTCAACCCACAGCCCTCATCCTCAATTCTCAATTCTCAATCCTCAATCATCAGTCCCCAATCTTCAATCCTCAATCCTCAATCCTCAATCCTCAGTACTCAATCCTCAATCCTCAACAATCAATCCTCAATACTCAATCTTCAATCCTCAATCCTCAATCCTCAATCCTCAATACTCAATCTTCAATCCTCAATCCTCAATCCTCAATCTTCAATCCTCAATACTCAATCTGCAATCCTCAATCCTCAATCCTCAATCCTCAATCCTCAACCCACAGCCCTCATCCTCAATTCTCAATTCTCAATCCTCAATCATCAGTCCCCAATCTTCAATCCTCAATCCTCAATCCTCAGTACTCAATCCTCAATCCTCAACAATCAATCCTCAATACTCAATCTTCAATCCTCAATCCTCAATCCTCAATCCTCAATACTCAATCTTCAATCCTCAATCCTCAATCCTCAATCTTCATTCCTCAATACTCAATCTGCAATCCTCAATCCTCAAACCTCAATCCTCAATCCTCATTCTTCAATCCTCAATACCCAATCCTCAATCTTCAATCCTCAATCCTCAATCCTCAATCCTCAATCCTCAATCCTCAGGCACCAATACTCAATCTTCAATACTCAATCCTCAATCCTCAATCCTCAATCCTCAATCCTCAACCATCAATCCTCATTCCTCAAACCTCAATCCTCAACCCTCAGTCCTCATCCTCAATTCTCAATTCTCAATCCTCAATCCTCAATCCTCAATCTTCAATCCTCAATAATCAATCTCCGATCCTAGATCCTCAATCCCCAGTCTTCAATCGTTAATCCTCAATATTCAATGCTCAATCCCCAGTCATCAATCTTCAATCCTCAATGCTCAATCCTTAATCCTCAATCCTCAGTCCTCAATCCCCAATCCTCAATCGTCAAACCTCAATCCTCAACCGTCAGTCCTCGTCCTCAATCCTCAAACCTCAATCCTTAATCCTCAATATTCGATCATCAATACTCAATCTTCAATCCTCAATCCTCAAACCTCAATCCTCAATCCTCATTCTTCATTCCTAAATACCCAATCCTCAATCTTCAATCCTCAATCCTCGTTCCTCAAACCTCAATCCTCAACCCTCAGTCCTCATACTCAATTCTCAATCCTCAATCCTCAATCCTCAATCCTCAATCCTCATTCTTCAATCCTCAATACCCAATCCTCAATCTTCAATCCTCAAACATCAATCCTCAATTCTCAATACTCAATCCTCAGTCCTCAGTCGTCGAACCTCAATCCCCGACCCTTAGCACTCATACTCAATCCTCAGTCCTCAATCCTCAATCCTCAAACCAATATCCTCTACCGTCAGTCCTCGTCCTCAATCCTCAAACCTCAATCCTCAATCCTCAATATTCAATCATCAATACTCAATCATCAATCCTCAATCCTCAATCCTCAATCCTCATTCCTCAATCCTCAGGCATCAATACTCAATCTACAATATTCAATCCTCAATCCTTAATCCTCAATCCACAATGTTCAACCTTCAATACTCAATACTCAATCTACAATCCTCAAACCTCAGTCCTCAATCCTCAAACCTCAATCCTCTACCCTCAGTCCTCATCCTCAATTCTCAATTCTCAATCCTCAATCCTCAATCCTCAATCTTCAATCCTCAATAATCAATCTCCGATCCTAGGTCCTCAATCCCCAACCTTCAATCGTTAATCCTCAATCTCCAATCCTCAATCCCCAGTCATAAATCTTCAATCCTCAATGCTCACTCCTCAATCCTCAATCCTCAGTCCTCAATCGCCAATCCTCAATCCTGAAACCTCAATCCTCAACCGTCAGTCCTCGTCCTCAATCCTCAAACCTCAATCCTCAATCCTCAATATTCAATCATCAATACTCAATCTTCAATCCTCAATCCTCAAACCTCAATCCTCAATCCTCATTCTTCAATCCTAAATACCCAATCCTCAATTTCCAATCCTCAATCCTCAATCCTCAATTCTCAATCCTCAATCCTTAATCCTCAGAACTCAAACATCAATATTCAACGCTCAGTCCTCGTCCTCAATCCACAACCCTCAATCCTCAGTCCTCAATATTCAATCATCAATATTCAATCTTCAATCCTCAATCCTCAATCCTCAATCCTCAATCCTCATTCTTCAATCCTCAATACCCAATCCTCAATCTTCAATCCTCAATCCTCAATCCTCAATCCTAATTCCTCAATCCTCATTCTTCAATCCTCAATACCCAATCCTCAATTTCAATCCTCAATCCTCAATCTTCAATTATCAATACTCAATCTGCAATCCTCAATACTCAAACCTCAATCCTCAATCCTCATTCTGCAATCCTCAATACCCAATCCTCAATCTTCAATCCTCAATCCTCAATCCTCAATTCTCAATCCTCAATCTTCAATCCTCAATCCTCAATCCCCAATACTCAATCCTCAATCTTCAATCCTCAATACCCACTCCTCAATCTTCAATCCTCAATCCTCAATCCTCAATCCTAATTCCTCAATCCTCATTCTTCAATCCTCAATACCCAATCTTCAATTTCAATCCTCAATCCTCAATCCTCAATCCTCAATAATCAATCCTCATTCTTCAATCCTCAATACCCAATCCTCTATCTTCAATCCTCAAACATCAGTCCTCAACTCTCAATCCTCAATCCTCAGTCCTCAGTCGTCGAACCTCAATCCCCGACCCTTGGCACTCATCCTCAATCCTCAGTCCTCAATCCTCAATCCTCAAACCTAAATCCTCTACCGTCAGTCCTCGTCCTCAATCCTCAAACCTCAATCCTCAGTCCTCAATATTCAATCATCAATACTCAATCTTCAATCCTCAATCCTCAATCCTCAATCCTCAATCCTCAATCCTCAATCCTCAGGCATCAATACTCAATCTACAATATTCAATCCTCAATCCTTAATCCTCAATCCACAATCCTCAACCTTCAATACTCAATAATCAATCTACAATCCTCAATCCTCAATCCTCAATCCTCAATCCTCAATCCTCAATCCTCAATATTCAATCCTCAATACTCAATCTTCAATCATCAATCCTCAATACTCAATTCTCAGTCGTCAATCCTCAGTCATCAATCCTCGATCTTCAATACTCAATCGTCAAACCTTAATCCTCAATCCTCAATCCTCAATCCTCGTTCCTCAAACCTCAAACCTCAACCCTCAGTCGTCATCCTCAATCCTCAAACCTCAATCCTCAATCCTCAATATTCAATCATCAATCCTCAATCCTCAATCCTCAGGCATGAATACTCAATCTTCAATGCTCAATCCTCAATCCTCAATCCTCAATCCTCAATCCTCAACCCACAGCCCTCATCCTCAATTCTCAATTCTCAATCCTCAATCATCAGTCCCCAATCTTCAATCCTCAATCCTCAATCCTCAATCCTCAGTACTCAATCCTCAATCCTCAACAATCAATCCTCAATACTCAATCTTCAATCCTCAATCCTCAATCCTCAATCCTCAATACTCAATCTTCAATCCTCAATCCTCAATCCTCAATCTTCAATCCTCAATACTCAATCTGCAATCCTCAATCCTTAATCCTCAATCCTCAATCCTCAACCCACAGCCCTCATCCTCAATTCTCAATTCTCAATCCTCAATCATCAGTCCCCAATCTTCAATCCTCAATCCTCAATCCTCAATCCTCAGTACTCAATCCTCAATCCTCAACAATCAATCCTCAATACTCAATCTTCAATCCTCAATCCTCAATCCTCAATCCTCAGTACTCAATCTTCAATCCTCAATCCTCAATCCTCAATCTTCAATCCTCAATACTCAATCTGCAATCCTCAATCCTCAAACCTCAATCCTCAATCCTCATTCTTCAATGCTCAATACCCAATCCTCAATCTTCAATCCTCAATCCTCAATCCTCAATCCTCAATCCTCAATCCTCAGGCATCAATACTCAATCTTCAATACTCAATCCTCAATCCTCAATCCTCAATCCTCAATCCTCAATCCTCAACCATCAATCCTCATTCCTCAAACCTCAATCCTCAACCCTCAGTCCTCATCCTCAATTCTCAATTCTCAATCCTCAATCCTCAATCCTCAATCTTCAATCCTCAATAATCAATCTCCGATCCTAGATCCTCAATCCCCAGTCTTCAATCGTTAATCCTCAATATTCAATGCTCAATCCCCAGTCATCAATCTTCAATCCTCAATGCTCAATCCTTAATCCTCAATCCTCAGTCCTCAATCCCCAATCCTCAATCGTCAAACCTCAATCCTCAACCGTCAGTCCTCGTCCTCAATCCTCAAACCTCAATCCTTAATCCTCAATATTCGATCATCAATACTCAATCTTCAATCCTCAATCCTCAAACCTCAATCCTCAATCCTCAATCCTCGTTCCTCAAACCTCAAACCTCAACCCTCAGTCGTCATCCTCAATCCTCAAACCTCAATCCTCAATCCTCAATATTCAATCATCAATCCTCAATCCTCAATCCTCAGGCATGAATACTCAATCTTCAATGCTCAATCCTCAATCCTCAATCCTCAATCCTCAATCCTCAACCCACAGCCCTCATCCTCAATTCTCAATTCTCAATCCTCAATCATCAGTCCCCAATCTTCAATCCTCAATCCTCAATCCTCAATCCTCAGTACTCAATCCTCAATCCTCAACAATCAATCCTCAATACTCAATCTTCAATCCTCAATCCTCAATCCTCAATCCTCAATACTCAATCTTCAATCCTCAATCCTCAATCCTCAATCTTCAATCCTCAATACTCAATCTGCAATCCTCAATCCTCAATCCTCAATCCTCAATCCTCAACCCAAAGCCCTCATCCTCAATTCTCAATTCTCAATCGTCAATCATCAGTCCCCAATCTTCAATCCTCAATCCTCAATCCTCAATCCTCAGTACTCAATCCTCAATCCTCAACAATCAATCCTCAATACTCAATCTTCAATCCTCAATCCTCAATCCTCAATCCTCAATACTCAATCTTCAATCCTCAATCCTCAATCCTCAATCTTCATTCCTCAATACTCAATCTGCAATCCTCAATCCTCAAACCTCAATCCTCAATCCTCATTCTTCAATCCTCAATACCCAATCCTCAATCTTCAATCCTAAATCCTCAATCCTCAATCCTCAATCCTCAATCCTCAGGCACCAATACTCAATCTTCAATACTCAATCCTCAATCCTCAATCCTCAATCCTCAATCCTCAACCATCAATCCTCATTCCTCAAACCTCAATCCTCAACCCTCAGTCCTCATCCTCAATTCTCAATTCTCAATCCTCAATCCTCAATCCTCAATCTTCAATCCTCAATAATCAATCTCCGATCCTAGATCCTCAATCCCCAGTCTTCAATCGTTAATCCTCAATATTCAATGCTCAATCCCCAGTCATCAATCTTCAATCCTCAATGCTCAATCCTTAATCCTCAATCCTCAGTCCTCAATCCCCAATCCTCAATCGTCAAACCTCAATCCTCAACCGTCAGTCCTCGTCCTCAATCCTCAAACCTCAATCCTTAATCCTCAATATTCGATCATCAATACTCAATCTTCAATCCTCAATCCTCAAACCTCAATCCTCAATCCTCATTCTTCATTCCTAAATACCCAATCCTCAATCTTCAATCCTCAATCCTCGTTCCTCAAACCTCAATCCTCAACCCTCAGTCCTCATACTCAATTCTCAATCCTCAATCCTCAATCCTCAATCCTCAATCCTCATTCTTCAATCCTCAATACCCAATCCTCAATCTTCAATCCTCAAACATCAATCCTCAATTCTCAATACTCAATCCTCAGTCCTCAGTCGTCGAACCTCAATCCCCGACCCTTAGCACTCATACTCAATCCTCAGTCCTCAATCCTCAATCCTCAAACCAATATCCTCTACCGTCAGTCCTCGTCCTCAATCCTCAAACCTCAATCCTCAATCCTCAATATTCAATCATCAATACTCAATCATCAATCCTCAATCCTCAATCCTCAATCCTCATTCCTCAATCCTCAGGCATCAATACTCAATCTACAATATTCAATCCTCAATCCTTAATCCTCAATCCACAATGTTCAACCTTCAATACTCAATACTCAATCTACAATCCTCAAACCTCAGTCCTCAATCCTCAAACCTCAATCCTCTACCCTCAGTCCTCATCCTCAATTCTCAATTCTCAATCCTCAATCCTCAATCCTCAATCTTCAATCCTCAATAATCAATCTCCGATCCTAGGTCCTCAATCCCCAACCTTCAATCGTTAATCCTCAATCTCCAATCCTCAATCCCCAGTCATCAATCTTCAATCCTCAATGCTCACTCCTCAATCCTCAATCCTCAGTCCTCAATCGCCAATCCTCAATCCTGAAACCTCAATCCTCAACCGTCAGTCCTCGTCCTCAATCCTCAAACCTCAATCCTCAATCCTCAATATTCAATCATCAATACTCAATCTTCAATCCTCAATCCTCAAACCTCAATCCTCAATCCTCATTCTTCAATCCTAAATACCCAATCCTCAATTTCCAATCCTCAATCCTCAATCCTCAATTCTCAATCCTCAATCCTTAATCCTCAGAACTCAAACATCAATATTCAACGCTCAGTCCTCGTCCTCAATCCACAACCCTCAATCCTCAGTCCTCAATATTCAATCATCAATATTCAATCTTCAATCCTCAATCCTCAATCCTCAATCCTCAATCCTCATTCTTCAATCCTCAATACCCAATCCTCAATCTTCAATCCTCAATCCTCAATCCTCAATCCTAATTCCTCAATCCTCATTCTTCAATCCTCAATACCCAATCCTCAATTTCAATCCTCAATCCTCAATCTTCAATTATCAATACTCAATCTGCAATCCTCAATACTCAAACCTCAATCCTCAATCCTCATTCTGCAATCCTCAATACCCAATCCTCAATCTTCAATCCTCAATCCTCAATCCTCAATTCTCAATCCTCAATCTTCAATCCTCAATCCTCAATCCCCAATACTCAATCCTCAATCTTCAATCCTCAATACCCACTCCTCAATCTTCAATCCTCAATCCTCAATCCTCAATCCTAATTCCTCAATCCTCATTCTTCAATCCTCAATACCCAATCTTCAATTTCAATCCTCAATCCTCAATCCTCAATCCTCAATAATCAATCCTCATTCTTCAATCCTCAATACCCAATCCTCTATCTTCAATCCTCAAACATCAGTCCTCAACTCTCAATCCTCAATCCTCAGTCCTCAGTCGTCGAACCTCAATCCCCGACCCTTGGCACTCATCCTCAATCCTCAGTCCTCAATCCTCAATCCTCAAACCTAAATCCTCTACCGTCAGTCCTCGTCCTCAATCCTCAAACCTCAATCCTCAGTCCTCAATATTCAATCATCAATACTCAATCTTCAATCCTCAATCCTCAATCCTCAATCCTCAATCCTCAATCCTCAATCCTCAGGCATCAATACTCAATCTACAATATTCAATCCTCAATCCTTAATCCTCAATCCACAATCCTCAACCTTCAATACTCAATAATCAATCTACAATCCTCAATCCTCAATCCTCAATCCTCAATCCTCAATCCTCAATCCTCAATCCTCAATATTCAATCCTCAATACTCAATCTTCAATCATCAATCCTCAATACTCAATTCTCAGTCGTCAATCCTCAGTCATCAATCCTCGATCTTCAATACTCAATCGTCAAACCTTAATCCTCAATCCTCAATCCTCAATCCTCGTTCCTCAAACCTCAAACCTCAACCCTCAGTCGTCATCCTCAATCCTCAAACCTCAATCCTCAATCCTCAATATTCAATCATCAATCCTCAATCCTCAATCCTCAGGCATGAATACTCAATCTTCAATGCTCAATCCTCAATCCTCAATCCTCAATCCTCAATCCTCAACCCACAGCCCTCATCCTCAATTCTCAATTCTCAATCCTCAATCATCAGTCCCCAATCTTCAATCCTCAATCCTCAATCCTCAATCCTCAGTACTCAATCCTCAATCCTCAACAATCAATCCTCAATACTCAATCTTCAATCCTCAATCCTCAATCCTCAATCCTCAATACTCAATCTTCAATCCTCAATCCTCAATCCTCAATCTTCAATCCTCAATACTCAATCTGCAATCCTCAATCCTCAATCCTCAATCCTCAATCCTCAACCCACAGCCCTCATCCTCAATTCTCAATTCTCAATCCTCAATCATCAGTCCCCAATCTTCAATCCTCAATCCTCAATCCTCAATCCTCAGTACTCAATCCTCAATCCTCAACAATCAATCCTCAATACTCAATCTTCAATCCTCAATCCTCAATCCTCAATCCTCAGTACTCAATCTTCAATCCTCAATCCTCTATCCTCAATCTTCAATCCTCAATACTCAATCTGCAATCCTCAATCCTCAAACCTCAATCCTCAATCCTCATTCTTCAATGCTCAATACCCAATCCTCAATCTTCAATCCTCAATCCTCAATCCTCAATCCTCAATCCTCAATCCTCAACCATCAATCCTCATTCCTCAAACCTCAATCCTCAACCCTCAGTCCTCATCCTCAATTCTCAATTCTCAATCCTCAATCCTCAATCCTCAATCTTCAATCCTCAATAATCAATCTCCGATCCTAGATCCTCAATCCCCAGTCTTCAATCGTTAATCCTCAATATTCAATGCTCAATCCCCAGTCATCAATCTTCAATCCTCAATGCTCAATCCTTAATCCTCAATCCTCAGTCCTCAATCCCCAATCCTCAATCGTCAAACCTCAATCCTCAACCGTCAGTCCTCGTCCTCAATCCTCAAACCTCAATCCTTAATCCTCAATATTCGATCATCAATACTCAATCTTCAATCCTCAATCCTCAAACCTCAATCCTCAATCCTCATTCTTCATTCCTAAATACCCAATCCTCAATCTTCAATCCTCAATCCTCGTTCCTCAAACCTCAATCCTCAACCCTCAGTCCTCATACTCAATTCTCAATCCTCAATCCTCAATCCTCAATCCTCAATCCTCATTCTTCAATCCTCAATACCCAATCCTCAATCTTCAATCCTCAAACATCAATCCTCAATTCTCAATACTCAATCCTCAGTCCTCAGTCGTCGAACCTCAATCCCCGACCATTAGCACTCATACTCAATCCTCAGTCCTCAATCCTCAACCCTCAAACCTAAATGCTCTACCGTCAGTCCTCGTCCTCAATCCTCAAACCTCAATCCTCAATCCTCAATATTCAATCATCAATACTCAATCATCAATCCTCAATCCTCAATCCTCAATCCTCAATCCTCAATCCTCAGGCATCAATACTCAATCTACAATATTCAATCCTCAATCCTTAATCCTCAATCCACAATGTTCAACCTTCAATACTCAATACTCAATCTACAATCCTCAAACCTCAATCCTCAATCCTCAAACCTCAATCCTCTACCCTCAGTCCTCATCCTCAATTCTCAATTCTCAATCCTCAATCCTCAATCCTCAATCTTCAATCCTCAATAATCAATCTCCGATCCTAGGTCCTCAATCCCCAACCTTCAATCGTTAATCCTCAATCTCCAATCCTCAATCCCCAGTCATCAATCTCCAATCCTCAATGCTCACTCCTCAATCCTCAATCCTCAGTCCTCAATCCCCAATCCTCAATCCTGAAACCTCAATCCTCAACCGTCAGTCCTCGTCCTCAATCCTCAAACCTCAATCCTCAATCCTCAATATTCAATCATCAATACTCAATCTTCAATCCTCAATCCTCAATCCTCAAACCTCAATCCTCAATCCTCATTCTTCAATCCTAAATACCCAATCCTCAATTTCCAATCCTCAATCATCAATCCTCAATTCTCAATCCTCAATCCTTAATCCTCAGAACTCAAACATCAATATTCAACGCTCAGTCCTCGTCCTCAATCCACAACCCTCAATCCTCAGTCCTCAATATTCAATCATCAATATTCAATCTTCAATCCTCAATCCTCAATCCTCAATCCTCAATCCTCATTCTTCAATCCTCAATACCCAATCCTCAATCTTCAATCCCCAATCCTCAATCCTCAATCCTAATTCCTCAATCCTCATTCTTCAATCCTCAATACCCAATCCTCAATTTCAATCCTCAATCCTCAATCTTCAATTATCAATACTCAATCTGCAATCCTCAATACTCAAACCTCAATCCTCAATCCTCATTCTGCAATCCTCAATACCCAATCCTCAATCTTCAATCCTCAATCATCAATCCTCAATCCTCAATCCTCAATTCTCAATCCTCAATCTTCAATCCTCAATCCTCAATCCCCAATACTCAATCCTCAATCTTCAATCCTCAATACCCACTCCTCAATCTTCAATCCTCAATCCTCAATCCTCAATCCTAATTCCTCAATCCTCATTCTTCAATCCTCAATACCCAATCTTCAATTTCAATCCTCAATCCTCAATCCTCAATAATCAATCCTCATTCTTCAATCCTCAATACCCAATCCTCTATCTTCAATCCTCAAACATCAGTCCTCAACTCTCAATCCTCAATCCTCAGTCCTCAGTCGTCGAACCTCAATCCCCGACCCTTGGCACTCATCCTCAATCCTCAGTCCTCAATCCTCAATCCTCAAACCTAAATCCTCTACCGTCAGTCCTCGTCCTCAATACTCAAACCTCAATCCTCAGTCCTCAATATTCAATCATCAATACTCAATCTTCAATCCTCAATCCTCAATCCTCAATCCTCAATCCTCAATCCTCAATCCTCAGGCATCAATACTCAATCTACAATATTCAATCCTCAATCCTTAATCCTCAATCCACAATCCTCAACCTTCAATACTCAATAATCAATCTACAATCCTCAATCCTCAATCCTCAATCCTCAATCCTCAATCCTCAATATTCAATCCTCAATACTCAATCTTCAATCATCAATCCTCAATACTCAATTCTCAGTCGTCAATCCTCAGTCATCAATCCTCGATCTTCAATACTCAATCGTCAAACCTTAATCCTCAATCCTCAATCCTCAATCCTCGTTCCTCAAACCTCAAACCTCAACCCTCAGTCGTCATCCTCAATCCTCAAACCTCAATCCTCAATCCTCAATATTCAATCATCAATCCTCAATCCTCAATCCTCAGGCATGAATACTCAATCTTCAATGCTCAATCCTCAATCCTCAATCCTCAATCCTCAATCCTCAACCCACAGCCCTCATCCTCAATTCTCAATTCTCAATCCTCAATCATCAGTCCCCAATCTTCAATCCTCAATCCTCAATCCTCAATCCTCAGTACTCAATCCTCAATCCTCAACAATCAATCCTCAATACTCAATCTTCAATCCTCAATCCTCAATCCTCAATCCTCAATACTCAATCTTCAATCCTCAATCCTCAATCCTCAATCTTCAATCCTCAGTACTCAATCTGCAATCCTCAATCCTCAATCCTCAATCCTCAATCCTCAACCCACAGCCCTCATCCTCAATTCTCAATTCTCAATCCTCAATCATCAGTCCCCAATCTTCAATCCTCAATCCTCAATCCTCAATCCTCAGTACTCAATCCTCAATCCTCAACAATCAATCCTCAATACTCAATCTTCAATCCTCAATCCTCAATCCTCAATCCTCAGTACTCAATCTTCAATCCTCAATACCCAATCCTCAATCTTCAATCCTCAATCCTCAATCCTCAAACCTCAATCCTCAATCCTCAGGCATCAATACTCAATCTTCAATACTCAATCCTCAATCCTCAATCCTCAATCCTCAATCCTCAATCCTCAATCCTCAACCATCAATCCTCATTCCTCAAACCTCAATCCTCAACCCTCAGTCCTCATCCTCAATTCTCAATTCTCAATCCTCAATCCTCAATCCTCAATCTTCAATCCTCAATAATCAATCTCCGATCCTAGATCCTCAATCCCCAGTCTTCAATCGTTAATCCTCAATATTCAATGCTCAATCCCCAGTCATCAATCTTCAATCCTCAATGCTCAATCCTTAATCCTCAATCCTCAGTCCTCAATCCCCAATTCTCAATCGTCAAACCTCAATCCTCAACCGTCAGTCCTCGTCCTCAATCCTCAAACCTCAATCCTTAATCCTCAATATTCGATCATCAATACTCAATCTTCAATCCTCAATCCTCAAACCTCAATCCTCAATCCTCATTCTTCATTCCTAAATACCCAATCCTCAATCTTCAATCCTCAATCCTCGTTCCTCAAACCTCAATCCTCAACCCTCAGTCCTCATACTCAATTCTCAATCCTCAATCCTCAATCCTAATTCCTCAATCCTCATTCTTCAATCCTCAATACCCAATCCTCAATTTCAATCCTCAATCCTCAATCTTCAATTATCAATACTCAATCTGCAATCCTCAATACTCAAACCTCAATCCTCAATCCTCATTCTGCAATCCTCAATACCCAATCCTCAATCTTCAATCCTCAATCCTCAATCCTCAATTCTCAATCCTCAATCTTCAATCCTCAATCCTCAATCCCCAATACTCAATCCTCAATCTTCAATCCTCAATACCCACTCCTCAATCTTCAATCCTCAATCCTCAATCCTCAATCCTAATTCCTCAATCCTCATTCTTCAATCCTCAATACCCAATCTTCAATTTCAATCCTCAATCCTCAATCCTCAATCCTCAATAATCAATCCTCATTCTTCAATCCTCAATACCCAATCCTCTATCTTCAATCCTCAAACATCAGTCCTCAACTCTCAATCCTCAATCCTCAGTCCTCAGTCGTCGAACCTCAATCCCCGACCCTTGGCACTCATCCTCAATCCTCAGTCCTCAATCCTCAATCCTCAAACCTAAATCCTCTACCGTCAGTCCTCGTCCTCAATCCTCAAACCTCAATCCTCAGTCCTCAATATTCAATCATCAATACTCAATCTTCAATCCTCAATCCTCAATCCTCAATCCTCAATCCTCAATCCTCAATCCTCAGGCATCAATACTCAATCTACAATATTCAATCCTCAATCCTTAATCCTCAATCCACAATCCTCAACCTTCAATACTCAATAATCAATCTACAATCCTCAATCCTCAATCCTCAATCCTCAATCCTCAATCCTCAATATTCAATCCTCAATACTCAATCTTCAATCATCAATCCTCAATACTCAATTCTCAGTCGTCAATCCTCAGTCATCAATCCTCGATCTTCAATACTCAATCGTCAAACCTTAATCCTCAATCCTCAATCCTCAATCCTCGTTCCTCAAACCTCAAACCTCAACCCTCAGTCGTCATCCTCAATCCTCAAACCTCAATCCTCAATCCTCAATATTCAATCATCAATCCTCAATCCTCAATCCTCAGGCATGAATACTCAATCTTCAATGCTCAATCCTCAATCCTCAATCCTCAATCCTCAATCCTCAACCCACAGCCCTCATCCTCAATTCTCAATTCTCAATCCTCAATCATCAGTCCCCAATCTTCAATCCTCAATCCTCAATCCTCAATCCTCAGTACTCAATCCTCAATCCTCAACAATCAATCCTCTATACTCAATCTTCAATCCTCAATCCTCAATCCTCAATCCTCAATACTCAATCTTCAATCCTCAATCCTCAATCCTCAATCTTCAATCCTCAATACTCAATCTGCAATCCTCAATCCTCAATCCTCAATCCTCAATCCTCAACCCACAGCCCTCATCCTCAATTCTCAATTCTCAATCCTCAATCATCAGTCCCCAGTCTTCAATCCTCAATCCTCAATCCTCAATCCTCAGTACTCAATCCTCAATCCTCAACAATCAATCCTCAATACTCAATCTTCAATCCTCAATCCTCAATCCTCAATCCTCAATACTCAATCTTCAATCCTCAATCCTCAATCCTCAATCTTCATTCCTCAATACTCAATCTGCAATCCTCAATCCTCAAACCTCAATCCTCAATCCTCATTCTTCAATCCTCAATACCCAATCCTCAATCTTCAATCCTCAATCCTCAATCCTCAATCCTCAATCCTCAATCCTCAGGCACCAATACTCAATCTTCAATACTCAATCCTCAATCCTCAACCATCAATCCTCATTCCTCAAACCTCAATCCTCAACCCTCAGTCCTCATCCTCAATTCTCAATTCTCAATCCTCAATCCTCAATCCTCAATCTTCAATCCTCAATAATCAATCTCCGATCCTAGATCCTCAATCCCCAGTCTTCAATCGTTAATCCTCAATATTCAATGCTCAATCCCCAGTCATCAATCTTCAATCCTCAATGCTCAATCCTTAATCCTCAATCCTCAGTCCTCAATCCCCAATCCTCAATCGTCAAACCTCAATCCTCAACCGTCAGTCCTCGTCCTCAATCCTCAAACCTCAATCCTTAATCCTCAATATTCGATCATCAATACTCAATCTTCAATCCTCAATCCTCAAACCTCAATCCTCAATCCTCATTCTTCATTCCTAAATACCCAATCCTCAATCTTCAATCCTCAATCCTCGTTCCTCAAACCTCAATCCTCAACCCTCAGTCCTCATACTCAATTCTCAATCCTCAATCCTCAATCCTCAATCCTCAATCCTCATTCTTCAATCCTCAATACCCAATCCTCAATCTTCAATCCTCAAACATCAATCCTCAATTCTCAATACTCAATCCTCAGTCCTCAGTCGTCGAACCTCAATCCCCGACCCTTAGCACTCATACTCAATCCTCAGTCCTCAATCCTCAATCCTCAAACCTAAATCCTCTACCGTCAGTCCTCGTCCTCAATCCTCAAACCTCAATCCTCAGTCCTCAATATTCAATCATCAATACTCAATCTTCAATCCTCAATCCTCAATCCTCAATCCTCAATCCTCAATCCTCAATCCTCAGGCATCAATACTCAATCTACAATATTCAATCCTCAATCCTTAATCCTCAATCCACAATCCTCAACCTTCAATACTCAATAATCAATCTACAATCCTCAATCCTCAATCCTCAATCCTCAATCCTCAATCCTCAATATTCAATCCTCAATACTCAATCTTCAATCATCAATCCTCAATACTCAATTCTCAGTCGTCAATCCTCAGTCATCAATCCTCGATCTTCAATACTCAATCGTCAAACCTTAATCCTCAATCCTCAATCCTCAATCCTCGTTCCTCAAACCTCAAACCTCAACCCTCAGTCGTCATCCTCAATCCTCAAACCTCAATCCTCAATCCTCAATATTCAATCATCAATCCTCAATCCTCAATCCTCAGGCATGAATACTCAATCTTCAATGCTCAATCCTCAATCCTCAATCCTCAATCCTCAATCCTCAACCCACAGCCCTCATCCTCAATTCTCAATTCTCAATCCTCAATCATCAGTCCCCAATCTTCAATCCTCAATCCTCAATCCTCAATCCTCAGTACTCAATCCTCAATCCTCAACAATCAATCCTCTATACTCAATCTTCAATCCTCAATCCTCAATCCTCAATCCTCAATACTCAATCTTCAATCCTCAATCCTCAATCCTCAATCTTCAATCCTCAATACTCAATCTGCAATCCTCAATCCTCAATCCTCAATCCTCAATCCTCAACCCACAGCCCTCATCCTCAATTCTCAATTCTCAATCCTCAATCATCAGTCCCCAATCTTCAATCCTCAATCCTCAATCCTCAATCCTCAGTACTCAATCCTCAATCCTCAACAATCAATCCTCAATACTCAATCTTCAATCCTCAATCCTCAATCCTCAATCCTCAATACTCAATCTTCAATCCTCAATCCTCAATCCTCAATCTTCATTCCTCAATACTCAATCTGCAATCCTCAATCCTCAAACCTCAATCCTCAATCCTCATTCTTCAATCCTCAATACCCAATCCTCAATCTTCAATCCTCAATCCTCAATCCTCAATCCTCAATCCTCAATCCTCAGGCACCAATACTCAATCTTCAATACTCAATCCTCAATCCTCAACCATCAATCCTCATTCCTCAAACCTCAATCCTCAACCCTCAGTCCTCATCCTCAATTCTCAATTCTCAATCCTCGATCCTCAATCCTCAATCTTCAATCCTCAATAATCAATCTCCGATCCTAGATCCTCAATCCCCAGTCTTCAATCGTTAATCCTCAATATTCAATGCTCAATCCCCAGTCATCAATCTTCAATCCTCAATGCTCAATCCTTAATCCTCAATCCTCAGTCCTCAATCCCCAATCCTCAATCGTCAAACCTCAATCCTCAACCGTCAGTCCTCGTCCTCAATCCTCAAACCTCAATCCTTAATCCTCAATATTCGATCATCAATACTCAATCTTCAATCCTCAATCCTCAAACCTCAATCCTCAATCCTCATTCTTCATTCCTAAATACCCAATCCTCAATCTTCAATCCTCAATCCTCGTTCCTCAAACCTCAATCCTCAACCCTCAGTCCTCATACTCAATTCTCAATCCTCAATCCTCAATCCTCAATCCTCAATCCTCATTCTTCAATCCTCAATACCCAATCCTCAATCTTCAATCCTCAAACATCAATCCTCAATTCTCAATACTCAATCCTCAGTCCTCAGTCGTCGAACCTCAATCCCCGACCCTTAGCACTCATACTCAATCCTCAGTCCTCAATCCTCAATCCTCAAACCAATATCCTCTACCGTCAGTCCTCGTCCTCAATCCTCAAACCTCAATCCTCAATCCTCAATATTCAATCATCAATACTCAATCATCAATCCTCAATCCTCAATCCTCAATCCTCATTCCTCAATCCTCAGGCATCAATACTCAATCTACAATATTCAATCCTCAATCCTTAATCCTCAATCCACAATGTTCAACCTTCAATACTCAATACTCAATCTACAATCCTCAAACCTCAGTCCTCAATCCTCAAACCTCAATCCTCTACCCTCAGTCCTCATCCTCAATTCTCAATTCTCAATCCTCAATCCTCAATCCTCAATCTTCAATCCTCAATAATCAATCTCCGATCCTAGGTCCTCAATCCCCAACCTTCAATCGTTAATCCTCAATCTCCAATCCTCAATCCCCAGTCATCAATCTTCAATCCTCAATGCTCACTCCTCAATCCTCAATCCTCAGTCCTCAATCGCCAATCCTCAATCCTGAAACCTCAATCCTCAACCGTCAGTCCTCGTCCTCAATCCTCAAACCTCAATCCTCAATCCTCAATATTCAATCATCAATACTCAATCTTCAATCCTCAATCCTCAAACCTCAATCCTCAATCCTCATTCTTCAATCCTAAATACCCAATCCTCAATTTCCAATCCTCAATCCTCAATCCTCAATTCTCAATCCTCAATCCTTAATCCTCAGAACTCAAACATCAATATTCAACGCTCAGTCCTCGTCCTCAATCTACAACCCTCAATCCTCAGTCCTCAATATTCAATCATCAATATTCAATCTTCAATCCTCAATCCTCAATCCTCAATCCTCAATCCTCATTCTTCAATCCTCAATACCCAATCCTCAATCTTCAATCCTCAATCCTCAATCCTCAATCCTAATTCCTCAATCCTCATTCTTCAATCCTCAATACCCAATCCTCAATTTCAATCCTCAATCCTCAATCTTCAATTATCAATACTCAATCTGCAATCCTCAATACTCAAACCTCAATCCTCAATCCTCATTCTGCAATCCTCAATACCCAATCCTCAATCTTCAATCCTCAATCCTCAATCCTCAATTCTCAATCCTCAATCTTCAATCCTCAATCCTCAATCCCCAATACTCAATCCTCAATCTTCAATCCTCAATACCCACTCCTCAATCTTCAATCCTCAATCCTCAATCCTCAATCCTAATTCCTCAATCCTCATTCTTCAATCCTCAATACCCAATCTTCAATTTCAATCCTCAATCCTCAATCCTCAATCCTCAATAATCAATCCTCATTCTTCAATCCTCAATACCCAATCCTCTATCTTCAATCCTCAAACATCAGTCCTCAACTCTCAATCCTCAATCCTCAGTCCTCAGTCGTCGAACCTCAATCCCCGACCCTTGGCACTCATCCTCAATCCTCAGTCCTCAATCCTCAATCCTCAAACCTAAATCCTCTACCGTCAGTCCTCGTCCTCAATCCTCAAACCTCAATCCTCAGTCCTCAATATTCAATCATCAATACTCAATCTTCAATCCTCAATCCTCAATCCTCAATCCTCAATCCTCAATCCTCAATCCTCAGGCATCAATACTCAATCTACAATATTCAATCCTCAATCCTTAATCCTCAATCCACAATCCTCAACCTTCAATACTCAATAATCAATCTACAATCCTCAATCCTCAATCCTCAATCCTCAATCCTCAATCCTCAATATTCAATCCTCAATACTCAATCTTCAATCATCAATCCTCAATACTCAATTCTCAGTCGTCAATCCTCAGTCATCAATCCTCGATCTTCAATACTCAATCGTCAAACCTTAATCCTCAATCCTCAATCCTCAATCCTCGTTCCTCAAACCTCAAACCTCAACCCTCAGTCGTCATCCTCAATCCTCAAACCTCAATCCTCAATCCTCAATATTCAATCATCAATCCTCAATCCTCAATCCTCAGGCATGAATACTCAATCTTCAATGCTCAATCCTCAATCCTCAATCCTCAATCCTCAATCCTCAACCCACAGCCCTCATCCTCAATTCTCAATTCTCAATCCTCAATCATCAGTCCCCAATCTTCAATCCTCAATCCTCAATCCTCAATCCTCAGTACTCAATCCTCAATCCTCAACAATCAATCCTCAATACTCAATCTTCAATCCTCAATCCTCAATCCTCAATCCTCAATACTCAATCTTCAATCCTCAATCCTCAATCCTCAATCTTCAATCCTCAATACTCAATCTGCAATCCTCAATCCTCAATCCTCAATCCTCAATCCTCAACCCACAGCCCTCATCCTCAATTCTCAATTCTCAATCCTCAATCATCAGTCCCCAATCTTCAATCCTCAATCCTCAATCCTCAATCCTCAGTACTCAATCCTCAATCCTCAACAATCAATCCTCAATACTCAATCTTCAATCCTCAATCCTCAATCCTCAATCCTCAGTACTCAATCTTCAATCCTCAATCCTCAATCCTCAATCTTCAATCCTCAATACTCAATCTGCAATCCTCAATCCTCAAACCTCAATCCTCAATCCTCATTCTTCAATGCTCAATACCGAATCCTCAATCTTGAATCCTCAATCCTCAATCCTCAATCCTCAATCCTCAATCCTCAGGCATCAATACTCAATCTTCAATACTCAATCCTCAATCCTCAATCCTCAATCCTCAATCCTCAATCCTCAACCATCAATCCTCATTCCTCAAACCTCAATCCTCAACCCTCAGTCCTCATCCTCAATTCTCAATTCTCAATCCTCAATCCTCAATCCTCAATCTTCAATCCTCAATAATCAATCTCCGATCCTAGATCCTCAATCCCCAGTCTTCAATCGTTAATCCTCAATATTCAATGCTCAATCCCCAGTCATCAATCTTCAATCCTCAATGCTCAATCCTTAATCCTCAATCCTCAGTCCTCAATCCCCAATCCTCAATCGTCAAACCTCAATCCTCAACCGTCAGTCCTCGTCCTCAATCCTCAAACCTCAATCCTTAATCCTCAATATTCGATCATCAATACTCAATCTTCAATCCTCAATCCTCAAACCTCAATCCTCAATCCTCATTCTTCATTCCTAAATACCCAATCCTCAATCTTCAATCCTCAATCCTCGTTCCTCAAACCTCAATCCTCAACCCTCAGTCCTCATACTCAATTCTCAATCCTCAATCCTCAATCCTGAATCCTCAATCCTCATTCTTCAATCCTCAATACCCAATCCTCAATCTTCAATCCTCAAACATCAATCCTCAATTCTCAATACTCAATCCTCAGTCCTCAGTCGTCGAACCTCAATCCCCGACCATTAGCACTCATACTCAATCCTCAGTCCTCAATCCTCAACCCTCAAACCTAAATCCTCTACCGTCAGTCCTCGTCCTCAATCCTCAAACCTCAATCCTCAATCCTCAATATTCAATCATCAATATTCAATCATCAATCCTCAATCCTCAATCCTCAATCCTCAATCCTCAATCCTCAGGCATCAATACTCAATCTACAATATTCAATCCTCAATCCTTAATCCTCAATCCACAATGTTCAACCTTCAATACTCAATACTCAATCTACAATCCTCAAACCTCAATCCTCAATCCTCAAACCTCAATCCTCTACCCTCAGTCCTCATCCTCAATTCTCAATTCTCAATCCTCAATCCTCAATCCTCAATCTTCAATCCTCAATAATCAATCTCCGATCCTAGGTCCTCAATCCCCAACCTTCAATCGTTAATCCTCAATCTCCAATCCTCAATCCCCAGTCATCAATCTTCAATCCTCAATGCTCACTCCTCAATCCTCAATCCTCAGTCCTCAATCCCCAATCCTCAATCCTGAAACCTCAATCCTCAACCGTCAGTCCTCGTCCTCAATCCTCAAACCTCAATCCTCAATCCTCAATATTCAATCATCAATACTCAATCTTCAATCCTCAATCCTCAAACCTCAATCCTCAATCCTCATTCTTCAATCCTAAATACCCAATCCTCAATTTCCAATCCTCAATCCTCAATCCTCAATTCTCAATCCTCAATCCTTAATCCTCAGAACTCAAACATCAATATTCAACGCTCAGTCCTCGTCCTCAATCCACAACCCTCAATCCTCAGTCCTCAATATTCAATCATCAATATTCAATCTTCAATCCTCAATCCTCAATCCTCAATCCTCAATCCTCAATCCTCAATCTTCAACCCTGAATTCTCAATCCTCAATACTCAGTCCTCAATCTTCAATCATCAATACTCAATCTTCAATCCCCAATCCTCAATCCTCAATCCTCAATCCTCAATCTTCAATCCTCAACACTAATCTTCAATCCTCAATCCTCAATCCTCAATCCTCAATCCTCATTCTTCAATCCTCAATACCCAATCCTCAATCTTCAATCCTCAATCCTCAATCCTCAATCCTAATTCCTCAATCCTCATTCTTCAATCCTCAATACCCAATCCTCAATTTCAATCCTCAATCCTCAATCTTCAATTATCAATACTCAATCTGCAATCCTCAATACTCAAACCTCAATCCTCAATCCTCATTCTGCAATCCTCAATACCCAATCCTCAATCTTCAATCCTCAATCATCAATCCTCAATCCTCAATCCTCAATTCTCAATCCTCAATCTTCAATCCTCAATCCTCAATCCCCAATACTCAATCCTCAATCCTCAATCCTCAATCCCCAATACTCAATCCTCAATCTTCAATCCTCAATACCCACTCCTCAATCTTCAATCCTCAATCCTCAATCCTCAATCCTAATTCCTCAATCCTCATTCTTCAATCCTCAATACCCAATCTTCAATTTCAATCCTCAATCCTCAATCCTCAATCCTCAATAATCAATCCTCAGGCATCAATACTCAATCTACAATATTCAATCCTCAATCCTTAATCCTCAATCCACAATGCTCAACCTTCAATACTCAATACTCAATCTACAATCCTCAAACCTCAATGCTCTATCCTCAAACCTCAATCCTCTACCCTCAGTCCTCATCCTCAATTCTCAATTCTCAATCCTCAATCCTCAATCCTCAATCTTCAATCCTCAATAATCAATCTCCGATCCTAGGTCCTCAATCCCCAACCTTCAATCGTTAATCCTCAATCTTCAATCCTCAATCCTCAATCCTCAATATTCAATCATCAATACTCAATCTTCAATCCTCAATCCTCAAACCTCAATCCTCAATCCTCATTCTTCAATCCTAAATACCCAATCCTCAATTTCCAATCCTCAATCCTCAATCCTCAATTCTCAATCCTCAATCCTTAATCCTCAGAACTCAAACATCAATATTCAACGCTCAGTCCTCGTCCTCAATCCACAACCCTCAATCCTCAGTCCTCAATATTCAATCATCAATATTCAATCTTCAGTCCTCAATCCTCAATCCTCAATCCTCAATCCTCAATCCTCAATCTTCAACCCTGAATTCTCAATCCTCAATACTCAGTCCTCAATCTTCAATCATCAATACTCAATCTTCAATCCCCAATCCTCAATCCTCAATCCTCAATCCTCAATCTTCAATCCTCAACACTAATCTTCAATCCTCAATCCTCAATCCTCAATCCTAATTCCTCAGTCCTCATTCTTCAATCCTCAATACCCAATCTTCAATTTCAATCCTCAATCCTCAATCCTCAATCCTCAATAATCAATCCTCAGGCATCAATACTCAATCTACAATATTCAATCCTCAATCCTTAATCCTCAATCCACAATGCTCAACCTTCAATACTCAATACTCAATCTACAATCCTCAAACCTCAATCCTCAATCCTCAAACCTCAATCCTCTACCCTCAGTCCTCATCCTCAATTCTCAATTCTCAATCCTCAATCCTCAATCCTCAATCTTCAATCCTCAATAATCAATCTCCGATCCTAGGTCCTCAATCCCCAACCTTCAATCGTTAATCCTCAATCTTCAATCCTCAATCCCCAGTCATCAATCTTCAATCCTCAATGCTCACTCCTCAATCCTCAATCCTCAGTCCTCAATCCCCAATCCTCAGTCCTGAAACCTCAATCCTCAACCGTCAGTCCTCGTCCTCAATCCTCAAACCTCAATCCTCAATCCTCAATATTCAATCATCAATACTCAATCTTCAATCCTCAATCCTCAAACCTCAATCCTCAATCCTCATTCTTCAATCCTAAATACCCAATCCTCAATTTCCAATCCTCAATCCTCAATCCTCAATTCTCAATCCTCAATCCTTAACCCTCAGAACTCAAACATCAATATTCAACGCACAGTCCTCGTCCTCAATCCACAACCCTCAATCCTCAGTCCTCAATATTCAATCATCAATATTCAATCTTCAATCCTCAATCCTCAATCCTCAATCCTCAATCTTCAACCCTGAATTCTCAATCCTCAATACTCAGTCCTCAATCTTCAATCATCAATACTCAATCTTCAATCCCCAATCCTCAATCCTCAATCCTCAATCCTCAATCTTCAATCCTCAACACTAATCTTCAATCCTCAATCCTCAATCCTCAATCCTCAATCCTCATTCTTCAATCCTCAATACCCAATCCTCAATCTTCAATCCTCAATCCTCAATCCTCAATCCTAATTCCTCAATCCTCATTCTTCAATCCTCAATACCCAATCCTCAATTTCAATCCTCAATCCTCAATCTTCAATTATCAATACTCAATCTGCAATCCTCAATACTCAAACCTCAATCCTCAATCCTCATTCTGCAATCCTCAATACCCAATCCTCAATCTTCAATCCTCAATCATCAATCCTCAATCCTCAATCCTCAATTCTCAATCCTCAATCTTCAATCCTCAATCCTCAATCCCCAATACTCAATCCTCAATCTTCAATCCTCAATACCCACTCCTCAATCTTCAATCCTCAATCCTCAATCCTCAATCCTAATTCCTCAATCCTCATTCTTCAATCCTCAATACCCAATCTTCAATTTCAATCCTCAATCCTCAATCCTCAATCCTCAATAATCAATCCTCATTCTTCAATCCTCAATACCCAATCCTCTATCTTCAATCCTCAAACATCAGTCCTCAACTCTCAATCCTCAATCCTCAGTCCTCAGTCGTCGAACCTCAATCCCCGACCCTTGGCACACATCCTCAATCCTCAGTCCTCAATCCTCAATCCTCAAACCTAAATCCTCTACCGTCAGTCCTCGTCCTCAATCCTCAAACCTCAATCCTCAGTCCTCAATATTCAATCATCAATACTCAATCTTCAGTCCTCAATCCTCAATCCTCAATCCTCAATCCTCAATCCTCAATCCTCAGGCATCAATACTCAATCTACAATATTCAATCCTCAATCCTTAATCCTCAATCCACAATCCTCAACCTTCAATACTCAATAATCAATCTACAATCTTCAATCCTCAATCCTCAATCCTCAATCCTCAATCCTCAATCCTCAATATTCAATCCTCAATACTCAATCTTCAATCATCAATCCTCAATACTCAATTCTCAGTCGTCAATCCTCAGTCATCAATCCTCGATCTTCAATACTCAATCGTCAAACCTTAATCCTCAATGCTCAATCCTCAATCCTCGTTCCTCAAACCTCAAACCTCAACCCTCAGTCGTCATCCTCAATCCTCAAACCTCAATCCTCAATCCTCAATATTCAATCATCAATCCTCAATCCTCAATCCTCAGGCATGAATACTCAATCTTCAATGCTCAATCCTCAATCCTCAATCCTCAATCCTCAATCCTCAACCCACAGCCCTCATCCTCAATTCTCAATTCTCAATCCTCAATCATCAGTCCCCAATCTTCAATCCTCAATCCTCAATCCTCAATCCTCAGTACTCAATCCTCAATCCTCAACAATCAATCCTCAATACTCAATCTTCAATCCTCAATCCTCAATCCTCAATCCTCAATACTCAATCTTCAATCCTCAATCCTCAATCCTCAATCTTCAATCCTCAATACTCAATCTGCAATCCTCAATCCTCAAACCTCAATCCTCAATCCTCATTCTTCAATCCTCAATACCCAATCCTCAATCTTCAATCCTCAATCCTCAATTCTCAATCCTCAACCCTCAATCCTTAATCCTCAGACCTCAAACATCAATATTCAACGCTCAGTCCTCGTCCTCAATCCACAACCCTCAATCCTCAGTCCTCAATATTCAATCATCAATATTCAATCTTCAATCCTCAATCCTCAATCCTCAATCCTCAATCCTCAATCCTCAATCTTCAACCCTGAATTCTCAATCCTCAATACTCAGTCCTCAATCTTCAATCATCAATACTCAATCTTCAATCCCCAATCCTCAATCCTCAATCCTCAATCCTCAATCTTCAATCCTCAACACTAATCTTCAATCCTCAATCCTCAATCCTCAATCCTCAATCCTCATTCTTCAATCCTCAATACCCAATCCTCAATCTTCAATCCTCAATCCTCAATCCTCAATCCTAATACCTCAATCCTCATTCTTCAATCCTCAATACCCAATCCTCAATTTCAATCCTCAATCCTCAATCTTCAATTATCAATACTCAATCTGCAATCCTCAATACTCAAACCTCAATACTCAATCCTCATTCTGCAATCCTCAATTCTCAATCCTCAATCTTCAATCCTCAATCCTCAATCCCCAATACTCAATCCTCAATCTTCTATCCTCAATACCCACTCCTCAATCTTCATTCCTCAATCCTCAATCCTCAATCCTAATTCCTCAATCCTCATTCTTCAATCCTCAATACCCAATCTTCAATTTCAATCCTCAATCCTCAATCCTCAATCCTCAATAATCAATCCTCATTCTTCAATCCTCAATACCCAATCCTCTATCTTCAATCCTCAAACATCAGTCCTCAACTCTCAATCCTCAATCCTCAGTCCTCAGTCGTCGAACCTCAATCCCCGACCCTTGGCACTCATCCTCAATCCTCAGTCCTCAATCCTCAATCCTCAAACCTAAATCCTCTACCGTCAGTCCTCGTCCTCAATCCTCAAACCTCAATCCTCAGTCCTCAATATTCAATCATCAATACTCAATCTTCAATCCTCAATCCTCAATCCACAATCCTCAATCCTCAATCCTCAATCCTCAGGCATCAATACTCAATCTACAATATTCAATCCTCAATCCTTAATCCTCAATCCACAATCCTCAACCTTCAATACTCAATAATCAATCTACAATCCTCAATCCTCAATCCTCAATCCTCAATCCTCAATCCTCAATCCTCAATATTCAATCCTCAATACTCAATCTTCAATCATCAATCCTCAGTACTCAATTCTCAGTCGTCAATCCTCAGTCATCAATCCTCGATCTTCAATACTCAATCGTCAAACCTTAATCCTCAATCCTCAATCCTCAATCCTCGTTCCTCAAACCTCAAACCTCAACCCTCAGTCGTCATCCGCAATCCTGAACCCTCAGTGCTCATACTCAATTCTCAATCCTCAATCCTCAATCCTCAACCCTCAATCTTCAATCCTCAATAATCAATCTCCAATTCTAGATCCTCAATCCCCAATCTTCAATCCTTAATCCTCAATCTTCAATCCCGAATCCCCTGTACTCAATCTTCAATCCTCAATGCTCAATCCACAATCCTCAATCCTCAGTCCTCAATCCTCAATCTTCAATACTCAAACCTCAATCCTCAACCGTCAGTCCTCATTCTCCATCCCCAATCCTCAATCCTCAATCCTCAATCTTCAATCCCCAATACTCAATCTTCAATCCTCAATCCTCAATCCTCAATCCTCAATCCTCAATCCTCAGGCATCAATACTCAATCTTCAATACTCAATCCTCAATCCTCAATCCTCAATCCTCAATCCTCAACCATCAATCCTCATTCCTCAAACCTCAATCCTCAAACCTCAATCCTCAATCCTCTACCCTCAGTACTCATCCTCAATTCTCAATTCTCAATCCTCAATCCTCAATCCTCAATCTTCAATCCTCAATAATCAATCTCCGATCCTAGGTCCTCAATCCCCAACCTTCAATCTTTAATCCTCAATCTTCAATCCTCAATCCCCAGTCATCAATCTTCAATCCTCAATGCTCACTCCTCAATCCTCAATCCTCAGTCCTCAATCCCCAATCCTCAATCCTGAAACCTCAATCCTCAACCGTCAGTCCTCGTCCTCAATCCTCAAACCTCAATCCTCAATCCTCAATATTCAATCATCAATACTCAATCTTCAATCCTCAATCCTCAAACCTCAATCCTCAATACTCATTCTTCAATCCTAAATACCCAATCCTCAATTTCCAATCCTCAATCCTCAATCCTCAACTCTCAATCCTCAATCCTTAATCCTCAGAACTCAAACATCAATATTCAACGCTCAGTCCTCGTCCTCAATCCACAACCCTCAATCCTCAGTCCTCAACATTCAATCATCAATATTCAATCTTCAATCCTCAATCCTCAATCCTCAATCCTCAATCCTCAATCCTCAATCTTCAACCCTGAATTCTCAATCCTCAATACTCAGTCCTCAATCTTCAATCATCAATACTCAATCTTCAATCCCCAATCCTCAATCCTCAATCCTCAATCCTCAATCTTCAATCCTCAACACTAATCTTCAATCCTCAATCCTCAATCCTCAATCCTCAATCCTCAATCTTCAATTATCAATACTCAATCTGCAATCCTCAATACTCAAACCTCAATCCTCAATCCTCATTCTGCAATCCTCAATACCCAATCCTCAATCTTCAATCCTCAATCATCAATCCTCAATCCTCAATCCTCAATTATCAATCCTCAATCTTCAATCCTCAATCCTCAATCCCCAATACTCAATCCTCAATCTTCAATCCTCAATACCCACTCCTCAATCTTCAATCCTCAATCCTCAATCCTCAATCCTAATTCCTCAATCCTCATTCTTCAATCCTCAATACCCAACCTTCAATTTCAATCCTCAATCCTCAATCCTCAATCCTCAATAATCAATCCTCATTCTTCAATCCTCAATACCCAATCCTCTATCTTCAATCCTCAAACATCAATCCTCAACTCTCAATCCTCAATCCTCAGTCCTCAGTCGTCGAACCTCAATCCCCGACCCTTGGCACTCATCCTCAATCCTCAGTCCTCAATCCTCAATCCTCAAACCTAAATCCTCTACCGTCAGTCCTCGTCCTCAATCCTCAAACCTTAATCCTCAGTCCTCAATATTCAATCATCAATACTCAACCTTCAATCCTCAATCCTCAATCCTCAATCCTCAATCCTCAATCCTCAATCCTCAGGCATCAATACTCAATCTACAATATTCAATCCTCAATCCTTAATCCTCAATCCACAATCCTCAACCTTCAATACTCAATACTCAATCTACAATCCTCAATCCTCAATCCTCAATCCTCAATCCTCAATCCTCAATCCTCAATATTCAATCCTCAATACTCAATCTTCAATCATCAATCCTCAATACTCAATTCTCAGTCGTCAATCCTCAGTCATCAATCCTCGATCTTCAATACTCAATCGTCAAACCTTAATCCTCAGTCCTCGTCCTCAATCCACAAACCTCAATCCTCAACCCTGAATCTTCAATCATCAATATTCAATCTTCAATACTCAATACTCAATCCTCAATCCTCAATCCTCAATCCTCAATCTTCAATCCCCAATACTCAATCTTCAATCCTCAATCCTCAATACTCAATCCTCAATCCTCATTCTTCAATCCCCAATACCCAATCCTCAATCTTCAATCCACAATCCCCAATCCTCAGTTCGCAATACTCAATCCTCAATACTCAGACCTCAGGCATCAATACTCTACCCTCAGTCCTCGTCCTCAATCCACAACCCTCAATCCTCAATCCTCAATATTCAATCATCAATACTCAATCATCAATCCTCAATCCTCAATCCTCAATCCTCAATCCTCAATCCTCAGGCATCAATACTCAATCTACAATATTCAATCCTCAATCCTTAATCCTCAATCCACAATGCTCAACCTTCAATACTCAATACTCAATCTACAATCCTCAAACCTCAATCCTCAATCCTCAAACCTCAATCCTCTACCCTCAGTCCTCATCCTCAATTCTCAATTCTCAATCCTCAATCCTCAATCCTCAATCTTCAATCCTCAATAATCAATCTCCGATCCTAGGTCCTCAATCCCCAACCTTCAATCGTTAATCCTCAATCTCCAATCCTCAATCCCCAGTCATCAATCTTCAATCCTCAATGCTCACTCCTCAAACCTCAATCCTCAATCCTCAATATTCAATCATCAATACTCAATCTTCAATCCTCAATCCTCAAACCTCAATCCTCAATCCTCATTCTTCAATCCTAAATACCCAATCCTCAATTTCCAATCCTCAATCCTCAATCCTCAATTCTCAATCCTCAATCCTTAATCCTCAGAACTCAAACATCAATATTCAACGCTCAGTCCTCGTCCTCAATCCACAACCCTCAATCCTCAGTCCTCAATATTCAATCATCAATATTCAATCTTCAATCCTCAATCCTCAATCCTCAATCCTCAATCCTCAATCCTCAATCTTCAACCCTGAATTCTCAATCCTCAATACTCAGTCCTCAATCTTCAATCCTCAATCCTCAATCCTCAATCCTAATTCCTCAATCCTCATTCTTCAATCCTCAATACCCAATCCTCAATTTCAATCCTCAATCCTCAATCTTCAATTATCAATACTCAATCTGCAATCCTCAATACTCAAACCTCAATCCTCAATCCTCATTCTGCAATCCTCAATACCCAATCCTCAATCTTCAATCCTCAATCATCAATCCTCAATCCTCAATCCTCAATTCTCAATCCTCAATCTTCAATCCTCAATCCTCAATCCCCAATACTCAATCCTCAATCTTCAATCCTCAATACCCACTCCTCAATCTTCAATCCTCAATCCTCAATCCTCAATCCTAATTCCTCAATCCTCATTCTTCAATCCTCAATACCCAATCTTCAATTTCAATCCTCAATCCTCAATCCTCAATCCTCAATAATCAATCCTCATTCTTCAATCCTCAATACCCAATCCTCTATCTTCAATCCTCAAACATCAGTCCTCAACTCTCAATCCTCAATCCTCAGTCCTCAGTCGTCGAACCTCAATCCCCGACCCTTGGCACTCATCCTCAATCCTCAGTCCTCAATCCTCAATCCTCAAACCTAAATCCTCTACCGTCAGTCCTCGTCCTCAATCCTCAAACCTCAATCCTCAGTCCTCAATATTCAATCATCAATACTCAATCATCAATCCTCAATCCTCAATCCTCAATCCTCAATCCTCAATCCTCAATCCTCAATCCTCAGGCATCAATACTCAATCTACAATATTCAATCCTCAATCCTTAATCCTCAATCCACAATCCTCAACCTTCAATACTCAATAATCAATCTACAATCTTCAATCCTCAATCCTCAATCCTCAATCCTCAATCCTCAATCCTCAATATTCAATCCTCAATACTCAATCTTCAATCATCAATCGTCAATACTCAATTCTCAGTCGTCAATCCTCAGTCATCAATCCTCGATCTTCAATACTCAATCGTCAAACCTTAATCCTCAATGCTCAATCCTCAATCCTCGTTCCTCAAACCTCAAACCTCAACCCTCAGTCGTCATCCTCAATCCTCAAACCTCAATCCTCAATCCTCAATATTCAATCATCAATCCTCAATCCTCAATCCTCAGGCATGAATACTCAATCTTCAATGCTCAATCCTCAATCCTCAATCCTCAATCCTCAATCCTCAACCCACAGCCCTCATCCTCAATTCTCAATTCTCAATCCTCAATCATCAGTCCCCAATCTTCAATCCTCAATCCTCAATCCTCAATCCTCAGTACTCAATCCTCAATCCTCAACAATCAATCCTCAATACTCAATCTTCAATCCTCAATCCTCAATCCTCAATCCTCAATACTCAATCTCCAATCCTCAATCCTCAATCCTCAATCTTCAATCCTCAATACTCAATCTGCAATCCTCAATCCTCAAACCTCAATCCTCAATCCTCATTCTTCAATCCTCAATACCCAATCCTCAATCTTCAATCCTCAATCCTCAATTCTCAATCCTCAACCCTCAATCCTTAATCCTCAGACCTCAAACATCAATATTCAACGCTCAGTCCTCGTCCTCAATCCACAACCCTCAATCCTCAGTCCTCAATATTCAATCATCAATATTCAATCTTCAATCCTCAATCCTCAATCCTCAATCCTCAATCCTCAATCCTCAATCTTCAACCCTGAATTCTCAATCCTCAATACTCAGTCCTCAATCTTCAATCATCAATACTCAATCTTCAATCCCCAATCCTCAATCCTCAATCCTCAATCCTCAATCTTCAATCCTCAACACTAATCTTCAATCCTCAATCCTCAATCCTCAATCCTCAATCCTCATTCTTCAATCCTCAATACCCAATCCTCAATCTTCAATCCTCAATCCTCAATCCTCAATCCTAATACCTCAATCCTCATTCTTCAATCCTCAATACCCAATCCTCAATTTCAATCCTCAATCCTCAATCTTCAATTATCAATACTCAATCTGCAATCCTCAATACTCAAACCTCAATACTCAATCCTCATTCTGCAATCCTCAATTCTCAATCCTCAATCTTCAATCCTCAATCCTCAATCCCCAATACTCAATCCTCAATCTTCTATCCTCAATACCCACTCCTCAATCTTCAATCCTCAATCCTCAATCCTCAATCCTAATTCCTCAATCCTCATTCTTCAATCCTCAATACCCAATCTTCAATTTCAATCCTCAATCCTCAATCCTCAATCCTCAATAATCATTCCTCATTCTTCAATCCTCAATACCCAATCCTCTATCTTCAATCCTCAAACATCAGTCCTCAACTCTCAATCCTCAATCCTCAGTCCTCAGTCGTCGAACCTCAATCCCCGACCCTTGGCACTCATCCTCAATCCTCAGTCCTCAATCCTCAATCCTCAAACCTAAATCCTCAACCGTCAGTCCTCGTCCTCAATCCTCAAACCTCAATCCTCAGTCCTCAATATTCAATCATCAATACTCAATCTTCAATCCTCAATCCTCAATCCTCAATCCTCAATCCTCAATCCTCAATCCTCAGGCATCAATACTCAATCTACAATATTCAATCCTCAATCCTTAATCCTCAATCCACAATCCTCAACCTTCAATACTCAATAATCAATCTACAATCCTCAATCCTCAATCCTCAATCCTCAATCCTCAATCCTCAATCCTCAATATTCAATCCTCAATACTCAATCTTCAATCATCAATCCTCAGTACTCAATTCTCAGTCGTCAATCCTCAGTCATCAATCCTCGATCTTCAATACTCAATCTTCAAACCTTAAGCCTCAATCCTCAATCCTCAATCCTCGTTCCTCAAACCTCAAACCTCAACCCTCAGTCGTCATCCTCAATCCTGAACCCTCAGTCCTCATACTCAATTCTCAATCCTCAATCCTCAATCCTCAACCCTCAATCTTCAATCCTCAATAATCAATCTCCAATTCTAGATCCTCAATCCCCAATCTTCAATCCTTAATCCTCAATCTTCAATCCCGAATCCCCTGTACTCAATCTTCAATCCTCAATCCTCAATTCTCAATCCTCAATCCTTAATCCTCAGAACTCAAACATCAATATTCAACGCTCAGTCCTCGTCCTCAATCCACAACCCTCAATCCTCAGTCCTCAATATTCAATCATCAATATTCAATCTTCAATCCTCAATCCTCAATCCTCAATCCTCAATCCTCAATCCTCAATCTTCAACCCTGAATTCTCAATCCTCAATACTCAGTCCTCAATCTTCAATCATCAATACTCAATCTTCAATCCCCAATCCTCAATCCTCAATCCTCAATCCTCAATCTTCAATCCTCAACACTAATCTTCAATCCTCAATCCTCAATCCTCAATCCTCAATCCTCATTCTTCAATCCTCAATACCCAATCCTCAATCTTCAATCCTCAATCCTCAATCCTCAATCCTAATTCCTCAATCCTCATTCTTCAATCCTCAATACCCAATCCTCAATTTCAATCCTCAATCCTCAATCTTCAATTATCAATACTCAATCTGCAATCCTCAATACTCAAACCTCAATCCTCAATCCTCATTCTGCAATCCTCAATACCCAATCCTCAATCTTCAATCCTCAATCATCAATCCTCAATCCTCAATCCTCAATTCTCAATCCTCAATCTTCAATCCTCAATCCTCAATACCCAATACTCAATCCTCAATCTTCAATCCTCAATACCCACTCCTCAATCTTCAATCCTCAATCCTCAATCCTCAATCCTAATTCCTCAATCCTCATTCTTCAATCCTCAATACCCAATCTTCAATTTCAATCCTCAATCCTCAATCCTCAATCCTCAATAATCAATCCTCAGGCATCAATACTCAATCTACAATATTCAATCCTCAATCCTTAATCCTCAATCCACAATGCTCAACCTTCAATACTCAATACTCAATCTACAATCCTCAAACCTCAATCCTCGATCCTCAAACCTCAATCCTCTACCCTCAGTCCTCATCCTCAATTCTCAATTCTCAATCCTCAATCCTCAATCCTCAATCTTCAATCCTCAATAATCAATCTCCGATCCTAGGTCCTCAATCCGCAACCTTCAATCGTTAATCCTCAATCTTCAATCCTCAATCCCCAGTCATCAATCTTCAATCCTCAATACTCACTCCTCAATCCTCAATCCTCAGTCCTCAATCCCCAATCCTCAATCCTGAAACCTCAATCCTCAACCGTCAGTCCTCGTCCTCAATCCTCAAACCTCAATCCTCAATCCTCAATATTCAATCATCAATACTCAATCTTCAATCCTCAATCCTCAAACCTCAATCCTCAATCCTTATTCTTCAATCCTAAATACCCAATCCTCAATTTCCAATCCTCAATCCTCAATCCTCAATTCTCAATCCTCAATCCTTAATCCTCAGAACTCAAACATCAATATTCAACGCTCAGTCCTCGTCCTCAATCCACAACCCTCAATCCTCAGTCCTCAATATTCGATCATCAATATTCAATCTTCAATCCTCAATCCTCAATCCTCAATCCTCAATCCTCAATCCTCAATCTTCAACCCTGAATTCTCAATCCTCAATACTCAGTCCTCAATCTTCAATCATCAATACTCAATCTTCAATCCCCAATCCTCAATCCTCAATCCTCAATCCTCAATCTTCAATCCTCAACACTAATCTTCAATCCCCAATCCTCAATCCTCAATCCTCAATCCTCATTCTTCAATCCTCAATACCAAATCCTCAATCTTCAATCCTCAATCCTCAATCCTCAATCCTAATTCCTCAATCCTCATTCTTCAATCCTCAATACCCAATCCTCAATTTCAATCCTCAATCCTCAATCTTCAATTATCAGTACTCAATCTGCAATCCTCAATACTCAAACCTCAATCCTCAATCCTCATTCTGCAATCCTCAATACCCAATCCTCAATCTTCAATCCTCAATCATCAATCCTCAATCCTCAATCCTCAATTCTCAATCCTCAATCTTCAATCCTCAATCCTCAATCCCCAATACTCAATCCTCAATCTTCAATCCTTAATACCCACTCCTCAATCTTCAATCCTCAATCCTCAATCCTCAATCCTAATTCCTCAATCCTCATTCTTCAATCCTCAATACCCAATCTTCAATTTCAATCCTCAATCCTCAATCCTCAATCCTCAATAATCAATCCTCAGGCATCAATACTCAATCTACAATATTCAATCCTCAATCCTTAATCCTCAATCCACAATGCTCAACCTTCAATACTCAATACTCAATCTACAATCCTCAAACCTCAATCCTCAATCCTCAAACCTCAATCCTCTACCCTCGGTCCTCATCCTCAATTCTCAATTCTCAATCCTCAATCCTCAATCCTCAATCTTCAATCCTCAATAATCAATCTCCGATCCTAGGTCCTCAATCCCCAACCTTCAATCGTTAATCCTCAATCTTCAATCCTCAATCCCCAGTCATCGATCTTCAATCCTCAATGCTCACTCCTCAATCCTCAATCCTCAGTCCTCAATCCCCAATCCTCAATCCTGAAACCTCAATCCTCAACCGTCAGTCCTCGTCCTCAATCCTCAAACCTCAATCCTCAATCCTCAATATTCAATCATCAATACTCAATCTTCAATCCTCAATCCTCAAACCTCAATCCTCAATCCTCATTCTTCAATCCTAAATACCCAATCCTCAATTTCCAATCCTCAATCCTCAATCCTCAATTCTCAATCCTCAATCCTTAATCCTCAGAACTCAAACATCAATATTCAACGCTCAGTCCTCGTCCTCAATCCACAACCCTCAATCCTCAGTCCTCAATATTCAATCATCAATATTCAATCTTCAATCCTCAATCATCAATCCTCAATCCTCAATCCTCAATCCTCAATCTTCAACCCTGAATTCTCAATCCTCAATACTCAGTCCTCAATCTTCAATCATCAATACTCAATCTTCAATCCCCAATCCTCAATCCTCAATCCTCAATCCTCAATCTTCAATCCTCAACACTAATCTTCAATCCTCAATCCTCAATCCTCAATCCTCAATCCTCATTCTTCAATCCTCAATACCCAATCCTCAATCCTCAATCCTCAATCCTCAATAATCAATCCTCATTCTTCAATCCTCAATACCCAATCCTCTATCTTCAATCCTCAAACATCAGTCCTCAACTCTCAATCCTCAATCCTCAGTCCTCAGTCGTCGAACCTCAATCCCCGACCCTTGGCACTCATCCTCAATCCTCAGTCCTCAATCCTCAATCCTCAAACCTAAATCCTCTACCGTCAGTCCTCGTCCTCAATCCTCAAACCTCAATCCTCAGTCCTCAATATTCAATCATCAATACTCAATCTTCAATCCTCAATCCTCAATCCTCAATCCTCAATCCTCAATCCTCAATCCTCAATCCTCAGGCATCAATACTCAATCTACAATATTCAATCCTCAATCCTTAATCCTCAATCCACAATCCTCAACCTTCAATACTCAATAATCAATCTACAATCTTCAATCCTCAATCCTCAATCCTCAATCCTCAATCCTCAATCCTCAATATTCAATCCTCAATACTCAATCTTCAATCATCAATCGTCAATACTCAATTCTCAGTCGTCAATCCTCAGTCATCAATCCTCGATCTTCAATACTCAATCGTCAAACCTTAATCCTCAATGCTCAATCCTCAATCCTCGTTCCTCAAACCTCAAACCTCAACCCTCAGTCGTCATCCTCAATCCTCAAACCTCAATCCTCAATCCTCAATATTCAATCATCAATCCTCAATCCTCAATCCTCAGGCATGAATACTCAATCTTCAATGCTCAATCCTCAATCCTCAATCCTCAATCCTCAATCCTCAACCCACAGCCCTCATCCTCAATTCTCAATTCTCAATCCTCAATCATCAGTCCCCAATCTTCAATCCTCAATCCTCAATCCTCAATCCTCAGTACTCAATCCTCAATCCTCAACAATCAATCCTCAATACTCAATCTTCAATCCTCAATCCTCAATCCTCAATCCTCAATACTCAATCTCCAATCCTCAATCCTCAATCCTCAATCTTCAATCCTCAATACTCAATCTGCAATCCTCAATCCTCAAACCTCAATCCTCAATCCTCATTCTTCAATCCTCAATACCCAATCCTCAATCTTCAATCCTCAATCCTCAATTCTCAATCCTCAACCCTCAATCCTTAATCCTCAGACCTCAAACATCAATATTCAACGCTCAGTCCTCGTCCTCAATCCACAACCCTCAATCCTCAGTCCTCAATATTCAATCATCAATATTCAATCTTCAATCCTCAATCCTCAATCCTCAATCCTCAATCCTCAATCCTCAATCTTCAACCCTGAATTCTCAATCCTCAATACTCAGTCCTCAATCTTCAATCATCAATACTCAATCTTCAATCCCCAATCCTCAATCCTCAATCCTCAATCCTCAATCTTCAATCCTCAACACTAATCTTCAATCCTCAATCCTCAATCCTCAATCCTCAATCCTCATTCTTCAATCCTCAATACCCAATCCTCAATCTTCAATCCTCAATCCTCAATCCTCAATCCTAATACCTCAATCCTCATTCTTCAATCCTCAATACCCAATCCTCAATTTCAATCCTCAATCCTCAATCTTCAATTATCAATACTCAATCTGCAATCCTCAATACTCAAACCTCAATACTCAATCCTCATTCTGCAATCCTCAATTCTCAATCCTCAATCTTCAATCCTCAATCCTCAATCCCCAATACTCAATCCTCAATCTTCTATCCTCAATACCCACTCCTCAATCTTCAATCCTCAATCCTCAATCCTCAATCCTAATTCCTCAATCCTCATTCTTCAATCCTCAATACCCAATCTTCAATTTCAATCCTCAATCCTCAATCCTCAATCCTCAATAATCATTCCTCATTCTTCAATCCTCAATACCCAATCCTCTATCTTCAATCCTCAAACATCAGTCCTCAACTCTCAATCCTCAATCCTCAGTCCTCAGTCGTCGAACCTCAATCCCCGACCCTTGGCACTCATCCTCAATCCTCAGTCCTCAATCCTCAATCCTCAAACCTAAATCCTCAACCGTCAGTCCTCGTCCTCAATCATCAAACCTCAATCCTCAGTCCTCAATATTCAATCATCAATACTCAATCTTCAATCCTCAATCCTCAATCCTCAATCCTCAATCCTCAATCCTCAATCCTCAGGCATCAATACTCAATCTACAATATTCAATCCTCAATCCTTAATCCTCAATCCACAATCCTCAACCTTCAATACTCAATAATCAATCTACAATCCTCAATCCTCAATCCTCAATCCTCAATCCTCAATCCTCAATCCTCAATATTCAATCCTCAATACTCAATCTTCAATCATCAATCCTCAGTACTCAATTCTCAGTCGTCAATCCTCAGTCATCAATCCTCGATCTTCAATACTCAATCGTCAAACCTTAAGCCTCAATCCTCAATCCTCAATCCTCGTTCCTCAAACCTCAAACCTCAACCCTCAGTCGTCATCCTCAATCCTGAACCCTCAGTCCTCATACTCAATTCTCAATCCTCAATCCTCAATCCTCAACCCTCAATCTTCAATCCTCAATAATCAATCTCCAATTCTAGATCCTCAATCCCCAATCTTCAATCCTTCATCCTCAATCTTCAATCCCGAATCCCCTGTACTCAATCTTCAATCCTCAATCCTCAATTCTCAATCCTCAATCCTTAATCCTCAGAACTCAAACATCAATATTCAACGCTCAGTCCTCGTCCTCAATCCACAACCCTCAATCCTCAGTCCTCAATATTCAATCATCAATATTCAATCTTCAATCCTCAATCCTCAATCCTCAATCCTCAATCCTCAATCCTCAATCTTCAACCCTGAATTCTCAATCCTCAATACTCAGTCCTCAATCTTCAATCATCAATACTCAATCTTCAATCCCCAATCCTCAATCCTCAATCCTCAATCCTCAATCTTCAATCCTCAACACTAATCTTCAATCCCCAATCCTCAATCCTCAATCCTCAATCCTCATTCTTCAATCCTCAATACCAAATCCTCAATCTTCAATCCTCAATCCTCAATCCTCAATCCTAATTCCTCAATCCTCATTCTTCAATCCTCAATACCCAATCCTCAATTTCAATCCTCAATCCTCAATCTTCAATTATCAGTACTCAATCTGCAATCCTCAATACTCAAACCTCAATCCTCAATCCTCATTCTGCAATCCTCAATACCCAATCCTCAATCTTCAATCCTCAATCATCAATCCTCAATCCTCAATCCTCAATTCTCAATCCTCAATCTTCAATCCTCAATCCTCAATCCCCAATACTCAATCCTCAATCTTCAATCCTTAATACCCACTCCTCAATCTTCAATCCTCAATCCTCAATCCTCAATCCTAATTCCTCAATCCTCATTCTTCAATCCTCAATACCCAATCTTCAATTTCAATCCTCAATCCTCAATCCTCAATCCTCAATAATCAATCCTCAGGCATCAATACTCAATCTACAATATTCAATCCTCAATCCTTAATCCTCAATCCACAATGCTCAACCTTCAATACTCAATACTCAATCTACAATCCTCAAACCTCAATCCTCAATCCTCAAACCTCAATCCTCTACCCTCGGTCCTCATCCTCAATTCTCAATTCTCAATCCTCAATCCTCAATCCTCAATCTTCAATCCTCAATAATCAATCTCCGATCCTAGGTCCTCAATCCCCAACCTTCAATCGTTAATCCTCAATCTTCAATCCTCAATCCCCAGTCATCGATCTTCAATCCTCAATGCTCACTCCTCAATCCTCAATCCTCAGTCCTCAATCCCCAATCCTCAATCCTGAAACCTCAATCCTCAACCGTCAGTCCTCGTCCTCAATCCTCAAACCTCAATCCTCAATCCTCAATATTCAATCATCAATACTCAATCTTCAATCCTCAATCCTCAAACCTCAATCCTCAATCCTCATTCTTCAATCCTAAATACCCAATCCTCAATTTCCAATCCTCAATCCTCAATCCTCAATTCTCAATCCTCAATCCTTAATCCTCAGAACTCAAACATCAATATTCAACGCTCAGTCCTCGTCCTCAATCCACAACCCTCAATCCTCAGTCCTCAATATTCAATCATCAATATTCAATCTTCAATCCTCAATCATCAATCCTCAATCCTCAATCCTCAATCCTCAATCTTCAACCCTGAATTCTCAATCCTCAATACTCAGTCCTCAATCTTCAATCATCAATACTCAATCTTCAATCCCCAATCCTCAATCCTCAATCCTCAATCCTCAATCTTCAATCCTCAACACTAATCTTCAATCCTCAATCCTCAATCCTCAATCCTCAATCCTCATTCTTCAATCCTCAATACCCAATCCTCAATCCTCAATCCTAATTCCTCAATCCTCATTCTTCAATCCTCAATACCCAATCCTCAATTTCAATCCTCAATCCTCAATCTTCAATTATCAATACTCAATCTGCAATCCTCAATACTCAAACCTCAATCCTCAATCCTCATTCTGCAATCCTCAATACCCAATCCTCAATCTTCAATCCTCAATCATCAATCCTCAATCCTCAATCCTCAATTATCAATCCTCAATCTTCAATCCTCAATCCTCAATCCCCAATACTCAATCCTCAATCTTCTATCCTCAATACCCACTCCTCAATCTTCAATCCTCAATCCTCAATCCTCAATCCTAATTCCTCAATCCTCATTCTTCAATCCTCAATACCCAACCTTCAATTTCAATCCTCAATCCTCAATCCTCAATCCTCAATAATCAATCCTCATTCTTCAATCCTCAATACCCAATCCTCTATCTTCAATCCTCAAACATCAATCCTCAACTCTCAATCCTCAATCCTCAGTCCTCAGTCGTCGAACCTCAATCCCCGACCCTTGGCACTCATCCTCAATCCTCAATCCTCAATCCTCAGGCATCAATACTCAATCTACAATATTCAATCCTCAATCCTTAATCCTCAATCCACAATCCTCAACCTTCAATACTCAATACTCAATCTACAATCCTCAATCCTCAATCCTCAATCCTCAATCCTCAATCCTCAATCCTCAATATTCAATCCTCAATACTCAATCTTCAATCATCAATCCTCAATACTCAATTCTCAGTCATCAATCCTCAGTCATCAATCCTCGATCTTCAATACTCAATCGTCAAACCTTAATCCTCAGTCCTCGTCCTCAATCCACAAACCTCAATCCTCAACCCTGAATCTTCAATCATCAATATTCAATCTTCAATACTCAATACTCAATCCTCAATCCTCAATCCTCAATCCTCAATCTTCAATCCCCAATACTCAATCTTCAATCCTCAATCCTCAATACTCAATCCTCAATCCTCATTCTTCAATCCCCAATACCCAATCCTCAATCTTCAATCCACAATCCTCAATCCTCAATTCTCAATCCTCAATCCTTAATCCTCAGAACTCAAACATCAATATTCAACGCTCAGTCCTCGTCCTCAATCCACAACCCTCAATCCTCAGTCCTCAATATTCAATCATCAATATTCAATCTTCAATCCTCAATCCTCAATCCTCAATCCTCAATCCTCAATCCTCAATCTTCAACCCTGAATTCTCAATCCTCAATACTCAGTCCTCAATCTTCAATCCTCAATCCTCAATCCTCAATCCTAATTCCTCAATCCTCATTCTTCAATCCTCAATACCCAATCCTCAATTTCAATCCTCAATCCTCAATCTTCAATTATCAATACTCAATCTGCAATCCTCAATACTCAAACCTCAATCCTCAATCCTCATTCTGCAATCCTCAATACCCAATCCTCAATCTTCAATCCTCAATCATCAATCCTCAATCCTCAATCCTCAATTCTCAATCCTCAATCTTCAATCCTCAATCCTCAATCCCCAATACTCAATCCTCAATATTCAATCCTCAATACCCACTCCTCAATCTTCAATCCTCAATCCTCAATCCTCAATCCTAATTCCTCAATCCTCATTCTTCAATCCTCAATACCCAATCTTCAATTTCAATCCTCAATCCTCAATCCTCAATAATCAATCCTCATTCTTCAATCCTCAATACCCAATCCTCTATCTTCAATCCTCAAACATCAGTCCTCAACTCTCAATCCTCAATCCTCAGTCCTCAGTCGTCGAACCTCAATCCCCGACCCTTGGCACTCATCCTCAATCCTCAGTCCTCAATCCTCAATCCTCAAACCTAAATCCTCTACCGTCAGTCCTCGTCCTCAATCCTCAAACCTCAATCCTCAGTCCTCAATATTCAATCATCAATACTCAATCTTCAATCCTCAATCCTCAATCCTCAATCCTCAATCCTCAATCCTCAATCCTCAGGCATCAATACTCAATCTACAATATTCAATCCTCAATCCTTAATCCTCAATCCACAATCCTCAACCTTCAATACTCAATAATCAATCTACAATCTTCAATCCTCAATCCTCAATCCTCAATCCTCAATCCTCAATCCTCAATATTCAATCCTCAATACTCAATCTTCAATCATCAATCCTCAATACTCAATTCTCAGTCGTCAATCCTCAGTCATCAATCCTCGATCTTCAATACTCAATCGTCAAACCTTAATCCTCAATGCTCAATCCTCAATCCTCGTTCCTCAAACCTCAAACCTCAACCCTCAGTCGTCATCCTCAATCCTCAAACCTCAATCCTCAATCCTCAATATTCAATCATCAATCCTCAATCCTCAATCCTCAGGCATGAATACTCAATCTTCAATGCTCAATCCTCAATCCTCAATCCTCAATCCTCAATCCTCAACCCACAGCCCTCATCCTCAATTCTCAATTCTCAATCCTCAATCATCAGTCCCCAATCTTCAATCCTCAATCCTCAATCCTCAATCCTCAGTACTCAATCCTCAATCCTCAACAATCAATCCTCAATACTCAATCTTCAATCCTCAATCCTCAATCCTCAATCCTCAATACTCAATCTTCAATCCTCAATCCTCAATCCTCAATCTTCAATCCTCAATACTCAGTCTGCAATCCTCAATCCTCAAACCTCAATCCTCAATCCTCATTCTTCAATCCTCAATACCCAATCCTCAATCTTCAATCCTCAATCCTCAATTCTCAATCCTCAACCCTCAATCCTTAATCCTCAGACCTCAAACATCAATATTCAACGCTCAGTCCTCGTCCTCAATCCACAACCCTCAATCCTCAGTCCTCAATATTCAATCATCAATTTTCAATCTTCAATCCTCAATCCTCAATCCTCAATCCTCAATCCTCAATCCTCAATCTTCAACCCTGAATTCTCAATCCTCAATACTCAGTCCTCAATCTTCAATCATCAATACTCAATCTTCAATCCCCAATCCTCAATCCTCAATCCTCAATCCTCAATCTTCAATCCTCAACACTAATCTTCAATCCTCAATCCTCAATCCTCAATCCTCAATCCTCATTCTTCAATCCTCAATACCCAATCCTCAATCTTCAATCCTCAATCCTCAATCCTCAATCCTAATACCTCAATCCTCATTCTTCAATCCTCAATACCCAATCCTCAATTTCAATCCTCAATCCTCAATCTTCAATTATCAATACTCAATCTGCAATCCTCAATACTCAAACCTCAATACTCAATCCTCATTCTGCAATCCTCAATTCTCAATCCTCAATCTTCAATCCTCAATCCTCAATCCCCAATACTCAATCCTCAATCTTCTATCCTCAATACCCACTCCTCAATCTTCAATCCTCAATCCTCAATCCTCAATCCTAATTCCTCAATCCTCATTCTTCAATCCTCAATACCCAATCTTCAATTTCAATCCTCAATCCTCAATCCTCAATCCTCAATAATCATTCCTCATTCTTCAATCCTCAATACCCAATCCTCTATCTTCAATCCTCAAACATCAGTCCTCAACTCTCAATCCTCAATCCTCAGTCCTCAGTCGTCGAACCTCAATCCCCGACCCTTGGCACTCATCCTCAATCCTCAGTCCTCAATCCTCAACCCTCAAACCTAAATCCTCTACCGTCAGTCCTCGTCCTCAATCCTCAAACCTCAATCCTCAGTCCTCAATATTCAATCATCAATACTCAATCTTCAATCCTCAATCCTCAATCCTCAATCCTCAATCCTCAATCCTCAATCCTCAGGCATCAATACTCAATCTACAATATTCAATCCTCAATCCTTAATCCTCAATCCACAATCCTCAACCTTCAATACTCAATAATCAATCTACAATCCTCAATCCTCAATCCTCAATCCTCAATCCTCAATCCTCAATCCTCAATATTCAATCCTCAATACTCAATCTTCAATCATCAATCCTCAGTACTCAATTCTCAGTCGTCAATCCTCAGTCATCAATCCTCGATCTTCAATACTCAATCGTCAAACCTTAATCCTCAATCCTCAATCCTCAATCCTCGTTCCTCAAACCTCAAACCTCAACCCTCAGTCGTCATCCTCAATCCTGAACCCTCAGTCCTCATACTCAATTCTCAATCCTCAATCCTCAATCCTCAACCCTCAATCTTCAATCCTCAATAATCAATCTCCAATTCTAGATCCTCAATCCCCAATCTTCAATCCTTAATCCTCAATCTTCAATCCCGAATCCCCTGTACTCAATCTTCAATCCTCAATCCTCAATTCTCAATCCTCAATCCTTAATCCTCAGAACTCAAACATCAATATTCAACGCTCAGTCCTCGTCCTCAATCCACAACCCTCAATCCTCAGTCCTCAATATTCAATCATCAATATTCAATCTTCAATCCTCAATCCTCAATCCTCAATCCTCAATCCTCAATCCTCAATCTTCAACCCTGAATTCTCAATCCTCAATACTCAGTCCTCAATCTTCAATCATCAATACTCAATCTTCAATCCCCAATCCTCAATCCTCAATCCTCAATCCTCAATCTTCAATCCTCAACACTAATCTTCAATCCTCAATCCTCAATCCTCAATCCTCAATCCTCATTCTTCAATCCTCAATACCCAATCCTCAATCTTCAATCCTCAATCCTCAATCCTCAATCCTAATTCCTCAATCCTCATTCTTCAATCCTCAATACCCAATCCTCAATTTCAATCCTCAATCCTCAATCTTCAATTATCAATACTCAATCTGCAATCCTCAATACTCAAACCTCAATCCTCAATCCTCATTCTGCAATCCTCAATACCCAATCCTCAATCTTCAATCCTCAATCATCAATCCTCAATCCTCAATCCTCAATTCTCAATCCTCAATCTTCAATCCTCAATCCTCAATACCCAATACTCAATCCTCAATCTTCAATCCTCAATACCCACTCCTCAATCTTCAATCCTCAATCCTCAATCCTCAATCCTAATTCCTCAATCCTCATTCTTCAATCCTCAATACCCAATCTTCAATTTCAATCCTCAATCCTCAATCCTCAATCCTCAATAATCAATCCTCAGGCATCAATACTCAATCTACAATATTCAATCCTCAATCCTTAATCCTCAATCCACAATGCTCAACCTTCAATACTCAATACTCAATCTACAATCCTCAAACCTCAATCCTCGATCCTCAAACCTCAATCCTCTACCCTCAGTCCTCATCCTCAATTCTCAATTCTCAATCCTCAATCCTCAATCCTCAATCTTCAATCCTCAATAATCAATCTCCGATCCTAGGTCCTCAATCCCCAACCTTCAATCGTTAATCCTCAATCTTCAATCCTCAATCCCCAGTCATCAATCTTCAATCCTCAATGCTCACTCCTCAATCCTCAATCCTCAGTCCTCAATCCCCAATCCTCAATCCTGAAACCTCAATCCTCAACCGTCAGTCCTCGTCCTCAATCCTCAAACCTCAATCCTCAATCCTCAATATTCAATCATCAATACTCAATCTTCAATCCTCAATCCTCAAACCTCAATCCTCAATCCTCATTCTTCAATCCTAAATACCCAATCCTCAATTTCCAATCCTCAATCCTCAATCCTCAATTCTCAATCCTCAATCCTTAATCCTCAGAACTCAAACATCAATATTCAACGCTCAGTCCTCGTCCTCAATCCACAACCCTCAATCCTCAGTCCTCAATATTCAATCATCAATATTCAATCTTCAATCCTCAATCCTCAATCCTCAATCCTCAATCCTCAATCCTCAATCTTCAACCCTGAATTCTCAATCCTCAATACTCAGTCCTCAATCTTCAATCATCAATACTCAATCTTCAATCCCCAATCCTCAATCCTCAATCCTCAATCCTCAATCTTCAATCCTCAACACTAATCTTCAATCCTCAATCCTCAATCCTCAATCCTCAATCCTCATTCTTCAATCCTCAATACCCAATCCTCAATCTTCAATCCTCAATCCTCAATCCTCAATCCTAATTCCTCAATCCTCATTCTTCAATCCTCAATACCCAATCCTCAATTTCAATCCTCAATCCTCAATCTTCAATTATCAGTACTCAATCTGCAATCCTCAATACTCAAACCTCAATCCTCAATCCTCATTCTGCAATCCTCAATACCCAATCCTCAATCTTCAATCCTCAATCATCAATCCTCAATCCTCAATCCTCAATTCTCAATCCTCAATCTTCAATCCTCAATCCTCAATCCCCAATACTCAATCCTCAATCTTCAATCCTCAATACCCACTCCTCAATCTTCAATCCTCAATCCTCAATCCTCAATCCTAATTCCTCAATCCTCATTCTTCAATCCTCAATACCCAATCTTCAATTTCAATCCTCAATCCTCAATCCTCAATCCTCAATAATCAATCCTCAGGCATCAATACTCAATCTACAATATTCAATCCTCAATCCTTAATCCTCAATCCACAATGCTCAACCTTCAATACTCAATACTCAATCTACAATCCTCAAACCTCAATCCTCAATCCTCAAACCTCAATCCTCTACCCTCGGTCCTCATCCTCAATTCTCAATTCTCAATCCTCAATCCTCAATCCTCAATCTTCAATCCTCAATAATCAATCTCCGATCCTAGGTCCTCAATCCCCAACCTTCAATCGTTAATCCTCAATCTTCAATCCTCAATCCCCAGTCATCGATCTTCAATCCTCAATGCTCACTCCTCAATCCTCAATCCTCAGTCCTCAATCCCCAATCCTCAATCCTGAAACCTCAATCCTCAACCGTCAGTCCTCGTCCTCAATCCTCAAACCTCAATCCTCAATCCTCAATATTCAATCATCAATACTCAATCTTCAATCCTCAATCCTCAAACCTCAATCCTCAATCCTCATTCTTCAATCCTAAATACCCAATCCTCAATTTCCAATCCTCAATCCTCAATCCTCAATTCTCAATCCTCAATCCTTAATCCTCAGAACTCAAACATCAATATTCAACGCTCAGTCCTCGTCCTCAATCCACAACCCTCAATCCTCAGTCCTCAATATTCAATCATCAATATTCAATCTTCAATCCTCAATCATCAATCCTCAATCCTCAATCCTCAATCCTCAATCCTCAATCTTCAATCATCAATACTCAATCTTCAATCCCCAATCCTCAATCCTCAATCCTCAATCCTCAATCTTCAATCCTCAACACTAATCTTCAATCCTCAATCCTCAATCCTCAATCCTCAATCCTCATTCTTCAATCCTCAATACCCAATCCTCAATCTTCAATCCTCAATCCTCAATCCTCAATCCTAATTCCTCAATCCTCATTCTTCAATCCTCAATACCCAATCCTCAATTTCAATCCTCAATCCTCAATCTTCAATTATCAATACTCAATCTGCAATCCTCAATACTCAAACCTCAATCCTCAATCCTCATTCTGCAATCCTCAATACCCAATCCTCAATCTTCAATCCTCAATCATCAATCCTCAATCCTCAATCCTCAATTCTCAATCCTCAATCTTCAATCCTCAATTCTCAATCCCCAATACTCAATCCTCAATCTTCAATCCTCAATACCCACTCCTTAATCTTCAATCCTCAATCCTCAATCCTCAATCCTAATTCCTCAATCCTCATTCTTCAATCCTCAATACCCAATCTTCAATTTCAATCCTCAATCCTCAATCCTCAATCCTCAATAATCAATCCTCATTCTTCAATCCTCAATACCCAATCCTCTATCTTCAATCCTCAAACATCAGTCCTCAACTCTCAATCCTCAATCCTCAGTCCTCAGTCGTCGAACCTCAATCCCCGACCCTTGGCACTCATCCTCAATCCTCAGTCCTCAATCCTCAATCCTCAAACCTAAATCCTCTACCGTCAGTCCTCGTCCTCAATCCTCAAACCTCAATCCTCAGTCCTCAATATTCAATCATCAATACTCAATCTTCAATCCTCAATCCTCAATCCTCAATCCTCAATCCTCAATCCTCAATCCTCAGGCATCAATACTCAATCTACAATATTCAATCCTCAATCCTTAATCCTCAATCCACAATCCTCAACCTTCAACACTCAATAATCAATCTACAATCCTCAATCCTCAATCCTCAATCCTCAATCCTCAATCCTCAATCCTCAATATTCAATCCTCAATACTCAATCTTCAATCATCAATCCTCAATACTCAATTCTCAGTCGTCAATCCTCAGTCATCAATCCTCGATCTTCAATACTCAATCCTCAAACCTTAATCCTCAATCCTCAATCCTCAATCCTCGTTCCTCAAACCTCAAACCTCAACCCTCAGTCGTCATCCTCAATCCTCAAACCTCAATCCTCAATCCTCAATATTCAGTCATCAATCCTCAATCCTCAATCCTCAGGCATGAATACTCAATCTTCAATGCTCAATCCTCAATCCTCAATCCTCAATCCTCAATCCTCAACCCACAGCCCTCATCCTCAATTCTCAATTCTCAATCCTCAATCATCAGTCCCCAATCTTCAATCCTCAATCCTCAATCCTCAATCCTCAGTACTCAATCCTCAATCCTCAACAATCAATCCTCAATACTCAATCTTCAATCCTCAATTCTCAATCCTCAATCCTCAATACTCAATCTTCAATCCTCAATCCTCAATCCTCATTCTTCAATCCTCAATACCCAATCCTCAATTTCAATCCTCAATCCTCAATCTTCAATTATCAATACTCAATCTGCAATCCTCAATACTCAAACCTCAATACTCAATCCTCATTCTGCAATCCTCAATTCTCAATCCTCAATCTTCAATCCTCAATCCTCAATCCCCAATACTCAATCCTCAATCTTCTATCCTCAATACCCACTCCTCAATCTTCAATCCTCAATCCTCAATCCTCAATCCTAATTCCTCAATCCTCATTCTTCAATCCTCAATACCCAACCTTCAATTTCAATCCTCAATCCTCAATCCTCAATCCTCAATAATCAATCTTCATTCTTCAATCCTCAATACCCAATCCTCTATCTTCAATCCTCAAACATCAATCCTCAACTCTCAATCCTCAATCCTCAGTCCTCAGTCGTCGAACCTCAATCCCCGACCCTTGGCACTCATCCTCAATCCTCAGTCCTCAATCCTCAATCCTCAAACCTAAATCATCTACCGTCAGTCCTCGTCCTCAATCCTCAAACCTTAATCCTCAGTCCTCAATATTCAATCATCAATACTCAATCTTCAGTCCTCAATCCTCAATCCTCAATCCTCAATCCTCAATCCTCAATCCTCAGGCATCAATACTCAATCTACAATATTCAATCCTCAATCCTTAATCCTCAATCCACAATCCTCAACATTCAATACTCAATACTCAATCTACAATCCTCAATCCTCAATCCTCAATCCTCAATCCTCAATTCTCATTCCTCAATATTCAATCCTCAATACTCAATCTTCAATCATCAATCCTCAATACTCAATTCTCAGTCGTCAATCCTCAGTCATCAATCCTCGATCTTCAATACTCAATCGTCAAACCTTAATCCTCAGTCCTCGTCCTCAATCCACAAACCTCAATCCTCAACCCTGAATCTTCAATCATCAATATTCAATCTTCAATACTCAATACTCAATCCTCAATCCTCAATCCTCAATCCTCAATCTTCAATCCCCAATACTCAATCTTCAATCCTCAATCCTCAATACTCAATCCTCAATCCTCATTCTTCAATCCCCAATACCCAATCCTCAATCTTCAATCCACAATCCCCAATCCTCAGTTCGCAATACTCAATCCTCAATACTCAGACCTCAGGCATCAATACTCTACCCTCAGTCCTCGTCCTCAATCCACAACCCTCAATCCTCAATCCTCAATCTTCATTCATCAATATTCAACCTTCTGTCCTCAATCCTCAATCCTCAATCCTCAATCCTCAATCTTCAATCCTCAATACTCAATCCTCAATCTTCAATCCTCATTCTTCAATCCTCAATACCCAATCCTCAATCTTCAATCCTCAATCCTCAATCCTCAATCCTCAATCCTCATTCTTCAATCCTCAACACCCAATCCTCAATCTTCAATCCTCAATCCTCAATCCTCAGACCTCAATCCTCAATCTTCAATCCTCATTCTTCAATCCTCAACACCCAGTCCTCAATCCTCAAGCCTCAATTCTCAACCCTCAATCCTCAGTCCTCAGTCCTCAGACCTCAATCCTCAACCCTCAGCCCTCATCCTCAATCCTCAATCCTCAATTCTCAGACCTCAGCCCTCAAACCTCAATCCTCAACCCTCAGACCTCATCCTCAATACTCAATTATCAATCCTCAAACCTCAATCTTCAATCCTCAATACTCAATCTTCAATCCTCAATCCTCAGTCCTCAAACTTCAATTCTGAATCCTCAATACTCAATCTTCAATCCTCAATCCTCTGTCCTCAATACTCAACTATCAGTCCTCAATTCTCAATACTCAATGCTCAATCCTCAATCTTCAATCCTCAATACTCAATCCTCAATCCTCAATCCTCAATCCTCAATCCTCAATGCTCAATCACCAATCCTCAAACCACAACCCTCAATCTTCAATCCTCAATACTCAATCTGCAATCCTCAATCCTCAATCCTCAATCCTCAATCCTCATTCTTCAATCCTCAATACCCAATCCTCAATCTTCAATCCTCAATCCACAATCCTCAACTCTCAATCCTCATTCTTCAATCCTCAACACCCAATCCTCAATCCACAATCCTCAATCCTCAATCCTCAGACCTCAATCCTCAATCTTCAATCCTCAATACTCAATCCTCAATCCTCAATCCTCAATCCTGAATCCTCAATCCTCAATCCTCAATCTTCAATCTTCAATCCTCAATCCTCAATCCTCAATCCTCAATCCTCAATCGTCAGTCTTCAATCCTCAATACTCAATCTTCAATCCTCAATCCTCAGTCCTCAGTCCTCAAACCTCAATCCTCAACCCTCAGCCCTCATCCTCAACCCTCAATCCTAAACTCTCAATCCTCAAACCTCAAACCTCAATCCTCAACTGTCGGTCCTCGTCCTTAATCCTCAACCATCAATCCTCAATCCTCAATATTCATTCATCAATACTCAATCTTCAGTCCTCAATCCTGAATCCTCAATCCTCAATCCTTAATCCTCAATTTTCAATCCGCAATACCCAATCCTCAATCGTCAATCCTCAATCCTCAATCCTCAATCCTCAATCCTCGATCCTCAATCCTCAATCCCCAGTCCTCAAAACTCAAACCTGAATCCTCAATCCTGAATCCTCAACCTTCAGAACTCAGTCCTCAACAATCAGTTGCCAATTCTCAATCCTCAATAGAATATAATCAACTCACAGTTTTCAATACTCAATACTCAATCTGCAATCTTCAAATTTCTATCCACAAACATCAATTCTCATCACTCAACCCTCAACACTCAGTCCCCAATCCTCAATCTTCAATTTCAATACTCAATCCCCATTCCGCAATCCACAACATTCAATCCTCAATACTCAATCCCCAATCCTCAATCCTCAATCCTGAATCCTCAATCCTCAATCCTCAATTTTCACTCTTCAATCCTCAATACTCAACCGTCAATCCTCGATCCCCAATCGTCAGTCTTCAATCCTGAATACTCAATCTACAATCCTCAATCCTCAATCCTCAATCCTCAAACTTCATTCTACAATCCTCAATGCCCAATCCTCAATCTTCAATCCTCAATCGTCAATCCTCAATACTCAATCCTCCATCCTCACACTTCAATGCTCAATACTCAATCTTCAATCCTCAATACTCAATCTGCAATCCTCAAACCTCAGCCCTCATTCTCAATCCTCAATCCTCAATTCTCAGTCCTCAGCCCTCAAACCTCAATCCTCAACCCTAAGACCTCATCCTCAATCCTCAATTATCAATCCTCAATCCTCAATCTTCAATCCTCAATACTCAATCTTCAATCCTCAATCCTTAGTCCTCAAACCTCAATTCTGAATCCTCAATACTCAATCTTCAATCCTCAATCTTCGGTCCTCAATACTCAATCTGCAATCCTCAATCCTCAATCCTCAATCCTCAATACTCATTCTTCAATCCTCAATACCCAATCCTCAATCTTCAATCCTCAATCCTCAATCCTCAATCCTCAATCCTCAATCCTCATTCTTCAATCCTCAACACCCAATCCTCAATCTTCAATCCTCAATACTCAATCTTCAATCCACAATCCTCAATCCTCAATCCTCAATGCTCAATCCTCAATCCTCAATCCTCAACACTCAATATTCAATCCTCAATACTCAATCTGCAATCCTCAATACCCATTCCTCAATCTTCAGTCCTCAGTCCTCAATCCTCAATACTCAATCCTCAATCTTCAATCCTCAATACTCAATCCTCAATCCTCAATCCTCAATCCTCATTCTTCAATCCTCAACACCCAATCCTCAATCTTCAATCCTCAATCCTCAATCCTCAGACCTCAATCCTCAATCTTCAATCCTCAATCCTCAATCCTCAATCCTCAATCCTCATTCTTCAATCCTCAACACCCAATCCTCAATCTTCAATCCTCAATACTCAATCTTCAATCCACAATCCTCAACCCTCAATCCTCAATGCTCAATCCTCAATCCTCAATCCTCAACACTCAATATTCAATCCTCAATACTCAATCTGCAATCCTCAATCCTCAATCCTCAATCCTCAATCCTCAATCTTCAATCCTCCATCCTCAATCTTCAATCCTCAATACTCAATCCTCAATCCTCAATCCTCAATCCTCAATCCTCAATGCTCAATCATCAATCCTCAAACCACAACCCTCAATCTTCAATCCTCAATACTCAATCTGCAATCCTCAATCCTCAATCCTCAATCCTCAATCCTCAATCCTCATTCTTCAATCCTCAATACTCAATCTTCAATCCTCAATCCTCAATCCTCAATCCTCAATGCTCAATCCTCAATCCTCAAACCACAACCCTCAATCTTCAATCCTCAATACTCAATCTGCAATCCTCAATCCTCAATCCTCAATCCTCAATCCTCATTCTTCAATCCTCAATACCCAATCCTCAATCTTCAATCCTCAATCCACAATCCTCAACTCTCAATCCTCATTCTTCAATCCTCAACACCCAATCCTCAATCTTCAATCCTCAATCCTCAATCCTCAGACCTCAATCCTCAATCTTCAATCCTCAATCCTCAATCCTCAGTACTCAAACCTCATTCTACAATCCTCAATACCCATTCCTCAATCTTCAGTCCTCAGTCCTCAATCCTCAATACTCAATCCTCAATCCTCAGTCCTCAGTCCTCAAACCTCAATCCTCAACCCTCAGCCCTCATCCTCAACCCTCAATCCTAAACTCTCAATCCTCAAACCTCAAACCTCAATCCTCAACTGTCGGTCCTCGTCCTCAATCCTCAACCCTCAATCCTCAATCCTCAATCCTCAATCCTCAATCCTCAATCCTCATTCCTCAATCCTCAATCGTCATTCCTCAACCCTCAATCCTCAACCCTCAATTCTCAATGTTCAATCCTCAATACCCAATCCTCAGTCTTCAATCCTCAATCCTCAATCCTCAACCCTCAATCCTCAATCCTCAGTCCTCAAACCTCAATTCTGAATCCTCAACCCTGAATCCTCAATCTTCAGCCCTCAGTCCTCAACTATCAGTTGTCATTCCTCAATCCTCAATAGAATATCCTCAATTCACAGCTTTCAATACTCAATACTCAATCTGCAATCTTCCAACGTGTATCCACAAACATCAATTTTCACCACTCAACCCTCAGCACTCATTTCTCAATGTTCAATCCTCAGTCCTCAGCTCTCAATCTTCGATCCTCAATACTGAATCTTCAATCCTCAATCCTCAATCCTCAATCCTCAATCCTCAACCCTCAATTCTCAATACTCAATAGAATATCCTGAATTCTCAGGATTCAATACTCAAACCTCAACACTCAACCCTCAATCCTCAGTCCTCAATCCTCAATCCTCAATCTTCAATCCTCAATACTCAACCTTCAATCCTCCATCCTCAATCCACAATCCTCAATCCTCAATCCTCAATCGTCAGGCTTCAATCCTCAATAATCAATCTTCAAACCTCAATCCTCAATCCTCATTCGTCAATCCTCATACTTCAAACCTCAATACCCAATCCTAAATCTTCAATCTTCAATCCTCAATCCTCAATTCTCAATCCTCAATCCTCAATCCTCAGTCCTCAAAACTCAAACCTGAAACCTCAATCCTGAATCCGCAATCTTCAGAACTCAGTCCTCAACAATCAGTTGCCAATCGTCAATCCTCAAGAGAATATAATCAATTCACAGTTTTCAATACTCAATACTCAATCTGCAATCTTCAAATCTCTATCCACAAACCTCAATTCTCAACATTCAACCCTCAACACTCAGTCCCCAATCCTCAATCTTCAACACTCAATCCTCAATCTTCAATCCTCAATCCTCAATCCTCAATCCTCAATCTTCAAACCTCAATCCTCTGTCCTCAAACCTCAATCCTGAATCCTCAATACTGAATTCTCAATCTTCAGCACTCAGTCCTCAACAATCAGTTGTCAATCCTCAATCCTCAATAGAATGTCATCAATTCACATTTTTCAATACTCAATACTCAATCTGCAATCTTCAAATCTCTATCCACAAACATCAATTCTCATCACTCAACCATCAACACTCAGTCCTCAATGTTCAATCCTCAATCCTCAATTCTCAATCGTCAATCCTCAATACTAAATCTTCAATCCTCAATCCTCAATCCTCAATCCTCAATCCTCAATCCTCAATCCTCAATCATCAATTTTCAATCCTCAATTCTCAATACTCGATAGAATATCCTGAATTCTCAGGATTCAATACTCAAACCTCAACACTCAACCCTCAATCCTCTATCCTCAATCCTCAATCCCCAATCCTTAATCTTCAATCCTCAATACTCAATCTTCAATCCTCCATCCTAAATCCTCAATCCTCAATCAAAATCCTCAATCGTCTTGCTTCAATCCTCAATACCCAATCCTCGGTCTTCAATCTTCAATCCTCATTCCTCAATTCTCAATCCTCAATCCTCAGTCCTCAGACCTCAAACCTCAATCCCCAATCCGCAGCCCTCATCCTCATTCCTCACTCCTCAATCGTCAATACCCAATCCTGAATCTTCAACCCTCAATACTCAATCCCCAATTCTCAATCCTCAACCTTCAATCCTCAATACTCAATCCTCAATCCTCAATCCTCAATCCTGAATCCTCAATCCTCAATCCTCAATTTTCACTCTTCAATCCTCAATCCTCAATCCTCAATCGTCAACCCTCGATCCTCAATCGTCAGTCTTCAATCCTGAATACTCAATCTACAATCGTCAATCCTCAATCCTCAATCCTCAAACCTCATTCTACAATCCTCAATGCCCAATCCTCAATCTTCAATCCTCAATCGTCAATCCTCAATCCTCAATCCTCAATTCTCATTCTTCAATCCTCAACACCCAATCCTCAATCTTCAATCCTCAATCCTCAATCCTCAATCCTCAATCCTCATTCTACAATCCTCAATACCCAATCCTCAATCTTCAATCCTCAATCCTCAATCCTCAATTCTCAAACCTCAATCCTCTGTCCTCAGCCCTCAAACCTCAATCCTCAAACCTCAGCCCTCATTCTCAATCCTCAATCCTCAATTCTCAGTCCTCAGCCCTCAAACCTCAATCCTCAATCCTCAGTCCTCAAAACTCAAACCTGAATCCTCAATCCTCAGACGTCAGGCATCAATACTCAACCCTCAGTCCTCGTCCTCAATCCACAACCCTCAATCCTCAACCTTCATTCATCAATATTCAACCGTCTAGCCTCAATCCTCAATACTCAATCCTCAATCCTCATTAGAATGTCATCAATTCACAGTTTTCAATACCCAATACTCAATCTGCAATCTTCAAATCTCTATCCACAAATATCAATTCTCATCACTCAACCCTCAACACTCAGTCCTCAATGATCAATCCTCAATCCTCAATTCTCAATCGTCAATCCTCAATACTGAATCTTCCATCCTCAATACTCAATCCTCAATCCTCAATCCTCAATCCTCAATCCTCAATCCTCAATCTTCAATCCTCAATACTCAATCTTCAATCCTCAATCCTCAAACCTCAATCCATAATCCTCAATCGTCAGTCTTCAATCCTCAATATCCAACCCTCAATCTTCAATCCTCAATCCTCAATCCTCAATACTCAACCCTCAAACCTCAATCCTCTGCCCTCAGACCTCAATCCTCAATCTTCAATCCTCAATCCTCAATCCTCAATCCTCAATCCTCATTCTACAATCCTCAATACCCAATCCTCAATCTTCAATCCTCAAACCTAAATCCGCTACCGTCAGTCCTCGTCCTCAATCCTCAAACCTCAATCCTCAGTCCTCAATATTCAATCATCAATACTCAATCTTCAATCCTCAATCCTCAATCCTCAATCCTCAATCCTCAATCCTCAATCCTCAGGCATCAATACTCAATCTACAATATTCAATCCTCAATCCTTAATCCTCAATCCACAATCCTCAACCTTCAACACTCAATAATCAATCTACAATCCTCAATCCTCAATCCTCAATCCTCAATCCTCAATCCTCAATCCTCAATCTTCAATCCTCAATACTCAATCTTCAATCATCAATCCTCAATACTCAATTCTCAGTCGTCAATCCTCAGTCATCAATCCTCGATCTTCAATACTCAATCCTCAAACCTTAATCCTCAATCCTCAATCCTCAATCCTCGTTCCTCAAACCTCAAACCTCAACCCTCAGTCGTCATCCTCAATCCTCAAACCTCAATCCTCAATCCTCAATATTCAGTCATCAATCCTCAATCCTCAATCCTCAGGCATGAATACTCAATCTTCAATGCTCAATCCTCAATCCTCAATCCTCAATCCTCAATCCTCAACCCACAGCCCTCATCCTCAATTCTCAATTCTCAATCCTCAATCATCAGTCCCCAATCTTCAATCCTCAATCCTCAATCCTCAATCCTCAGTACTCAATCCTCAATCCTCAACAATCAATCCTCAATACTCAATCTTCAATCCTCAATTCTCAATCCTCAATCCTCAATACTCAATCTTCAATCCTCAATCCTCAATCCTCATTCTTCAATCCTCAATACCCAATCCTCAATTTCAATCCTCAATCCTCAATCTTCAATTATCAATACTCAATCTGCAATCCTCAATACTCAAACCTCAATACTCAATCCTCATTCTGCAATCCTCAATTCTCAATCCTCAATCTTCAATCCTCAATCCTCAATCCCCAATACTCAATCCTCAATCTTCTATCCTCAATACCCACTCCTCAATCTTCAATCCTCAATCCTCAATCCTCAATCCTAATTCCTCAATCCTCATTCTTCAATCCTCAATACCCAATCTTCAATTTCTATCCTCAATCCTCAATCCTCAATCCTCAATAATCAATCCTCATTCTTCAATCCTCAATACCCAATCCTCTATCTTCAATCCTCAAACATCAGTCCTCAACTCTCAATCCTCAATCCTCAGTCCTCAGTCGTCGAACCTCAATCCCCGACCCTTGGCACTCATCCTCAATCCTCAGTCCTCAATCCTCAATCCTCAAACCTAAATCCTCTACCGTCAGTCCTCGTCCTCAATCCTCAAACCTCAATCCTCAGTCCTCAATATTCAATCATCAATACTCAATCTTCAATCCTCAATCCTCAATCCTCAATCCTCAATCCTCAATCCTCAATCCTCAGGCATCAATACTCAATCTACAATATTCAATCCTCAATCCTTAATCCTCAATCCACAATCCTCAACCTTCAATACACAATAATCAATCTACAATCCTCAATCCTGAATCCTCAATCCTCAATCCTCAATCCTCAATACTCAATATTCAATCCTCAATACTCAATCTTCAATCATCAATCCTCAATACTCAATTCTCAGTCGTCAATCCTCAGTCATCAATCCTCGATCTTCAATACTCAATCGTCAAACCTTAATCCTCAATCCTCAATCCTCAATCCTCGTTCCTCAAACCTCAAACCTGAACCCTCAGTCGTCATCCTCAATCCTGAACCCTCAGTCCTCATACTCAATTCTCAATCCTCAATCCTCAATCCTCAACCCTCAATCTTCAATCCTCAATAATCAATCTCCAATTCTAGATCCTCAATCCCCAATCTTCAATCCTTAATCCTCAATCTTCAATCCCGAATCCCCTGTACTCAATCTTCAATCCTCAATGCTCAATCCTCAATCCTCAATCCTCAGTCCTCAATCCTCAATCTTCAATACTCAAACCTCAATCCTCAACCGTCAGTCCTCATTCTCCATCCCCAATCCTCAATCCTCAATCCTCAATCTTCAATCCCCAATACTCAATCTTCAATCCTCAATCCTCAATCCTCAATCCTCAATCCTCAATCCTCAGGCATCAATACTCAATCTTCAATACTCAATCCTCAATCCTCAATCCTCAATCCTCAATCCTCAATCCTCAGTCCTCAGTCGTCGAACCTCAATCCCCGACCCTTGGCACTCATCCTCAATCCTCAGTCCTCAATCCTCAATCCTCAAACCTAAATCATCTACCGTCAGTCCTCGTCCTCAATCCTCAAACCTTAATCCTCAGTCCTCAATATTCAATCATCAATACTCAATCTTCAATCCTCAATCCTCAATCCTCAATCCTCAATCCTCAATCCTCAATCCTCAGGCATCAATACTCAATCTACAATATTCAATCCTCAATCCTTAATCCTCAATCCACAATCCTCAACCTTCAATACTCAATACTCAATCTACAATCCTCAATCCTCAATCCTCAATCCTCAATCCTCAATTCTCAATCCTCAATATTCAATCCTCAATACTCAATCTTCAATCATCAATCCTCAATACTCAATTCTCAGTCGTCAATCCTCAGTCATCAATCCTCGATCTTCAATACTCAATCGTCAAACCTTAATCCTCAGTCCTCGTCCTCAATCCACAAACCTCAATCCTCAACCCTGAATCTTCAATCATCAATATTCAATCTTCAATACTCAATACTCAATCCTCAATCCTCAATCCTCAATCCTCAATCTTCAATCCCCAATACTCAATCTTCAATCCTCAATCCTCAATACTCAATCCTCAATCCTCATTCTTCAATCCCCAATACCCAATCCTCAATCTTCAATCCACAATCCCCAATCCTCAGTTCGCAATACTCAATCCTCAATACTCAGACCTCAGGCATCAATACTCTACCCTCAGTCCTCGTCCTCAATCCACAACCCTCAATCCTCAATCCTCAATCTTCATTCATCAATATTCAACCTTCTGTCCTCAATCCTCAATCCTCAATCCTCAATCCTCAATCTTCAATCCTCAATACTCAATCCTCAATCTTCAATACTCATTCTTCAATCCTCAATACCCAATCCTCAATCTTCAATCCTCAATCCTCAATCCTCAATCCTCAATCCTCATTCTTCAATCCTCAACACCCAATCCTCAATCTTCAATCCTCAATCCTCAATCCTCAGACCTCAATCCTCAATCTTCAATCCTCATTCTTCAATCCTCAACACCCAGTCCTCAATCCTCAAGCCTCAATTCTCAACCCTCAATCCTCAGTCCTCAGTCCTCAGACCTCAATCCTCAACCCTCAGCCCTCATCCTCAATCCTCAATCCTCAATTCTCAGTCCTCAGCCCTCAAACCTCAATCCTCAACCCTCAGACCTCATCCTCAATACTCAATTATCAATCCTCAAACCTCAATCTTCAATCCTCAATACTCAATCTTCAATCCTCAATCCTCAGTCCTCAAACTTCAATTCTGAATCCTCAATACTCAATCTTCAATCCTCAATCCTCTGTCCTCAATACTCAACTATCAGTCCTCAATTCTCAATACTCAATGCTCAATCCTCAATCTTCAATCCTCAATACTCAATCCTCAATCCTCAATCCTCAATCCTCAATCCTCAATGCTCAATCACCAACCCTCAAACCACAACCCTCAATCTTCAATCCTCAATACTCAATCTGCAATCCTCAATCCTCAATCCTCAATCCTCAATCCTCATTCTTCAATCCTCAATACCCAATCCTCAATCTTCAATCCTCAATCCACAATCCTCAACTCTCAATCCTCATTCTTCAATCCTCAACACCCAATCCTCAATCCACAATCCTCAATCCTCAATCCTCAGACCTCAATCCTCAATCTTCAATCCTCAATACTCAATCCTCAATCCTCAATCCTCAATCCTGAATCCTCAATCCTCAATCCTCAATCTTCAATCTTCAATCCTCAATCCTCAATCCTCAATCCTGAATCCTCAATCGTCAGTCTTCAATCCTCAATACACAATCTTCAATCCTCAATCCTCAGTCCTCAGTCCTCAAACCTCAATCCTCAACCCTCAGCCCTCATCCTCAACCCTCAATCCTAAACTCTCAATCCTCAAACCTCAAACCTCAATCCTCAACTGTCGGTCCTCGTCCTTAATCCTCAACCATCAATCCTCAATCCTCAATATTCATTCATCAATACTCAATCTTCAGTCCTCAATCCTGAATCCTCAATCCTCAATCCTTAATCCTCAATTTTCAATCCGCAATACCCAATCCTCAATCGTCAATCCTCAATTCTCAATCCTCAATCCTCAATCCTCGATCCTCAATCCTCAATCCCCAGTCCTCAAAACTCAAACCTGAATCCTCAATCCTGAATCCTCAACCTTCAGAACTCAGTCCTCAACAATCAGTTGCCAATTCTCAATCCTCAATAGAATATAATCAACTCACAGTTTTCAATACTCAATACTCAATCTGCAATCTTCAAATTTCTATCCACAAACATCAATTCTCATCACTCAACCCTCAACACTCAGTCCCCAATCCTCAATCTTCAATTTCAATACTCAATCCCCATTCCGCAATCCACAACATTCAATCCTCAATACTCAATCCCCAATCCTCAATCCTCAATCCTGAATCCTCAATCCTCAATCCTCAATTTTCACTCTTCAATCCTCAATACTCAACCGTCAATCCTCGATCCCCAATCGTCAGTCTTCAATCCTGAATACTCAATCTACAATCCTCAATCCTCAATCCTCAATCCTCAAACTTCATTCTACAATCCTCAATGCCCAATCCTCAATCTTCAATCCTCAATCGTCAATCCTCAATACTCAATCCTCCATCCTCACACTTCAATGCTCAATACTCAATCTTCAATCCTCAATACTCAATCTGCAATCCTCAAACCTCAGCCCTCATTCTCAATCCTCAATCCTCAATTCTCAGTCCTCAGCCCTCAAACCTCAATCCTCAACCCTAAGACCTCATCCTCAATCCTCAATTATCAATCCTCAATCCTCAATCTTCAATCCTCAATACTCAATCTTCAATCCTCAATCCTTAGTCCTCAAACCTCAATTCTGAATCCTCAATACTCAATCTTCAATCCTCAATCTTCGGTCCTCAATACTCAATCTGCAATCCTCAATCCTCAATCCTCAATCCTCAATACTCATTCTTCAATCCTCAATACCCAATCCTCAATCTTCAATCCTCAATCCTCAATCCTCAATCCTCAATCCTCAATCCTCATTCTTCAATCCTCAACACCCAATCCTCAATCTTCAATCCTCAATACTCAATCTTCAATCCACAATCCTCAATCCTCAATCCTCAATGCTCAATCCTCAATCCTCAATCCTCAACACTCAATATTCAATCCTCAATACTCAATCTGCAATCCTCAATACCCATTCCTCAATCTTCAGTCCTCAGTCCTCAATCCTCAATACTCAATCCTCAATCTTCAATCCTCAATCCTCAATCCTCAATCCTCAATCCTCAATCCTCATTCTTCAGTCCTCAACACCCAATCCTCAATCTTCAATCCTCAATCCTCAATCCTCAGACCTCAATCCTCAATCTTCAATCCTCAATCCTCAATCCTCAATCCTCAATCCTCATTCTTCAATCCTTCACACCCAATCCTCAATCTTCAATCCTCAATACTCAATCTTCAATCCACAATCCTCAACCCTCAATCCTCAATGCTCAATCCTCAATCCTCAATCCTCAACACTCAATATTCAATCCTCAATACTCAATCTGCAATCCTCAATCCTCAATCCTCAATCCTCAATACTCATTCTTCAATCCTCAATACCCAATCCTCAATCTTCAATCCTCAATCCTCAATCCTCAATCCTCAATCCTCAATCCTCATTCTTCAATCCTCAACACCCAATCCTCAATCTTCAATCCTCAATCCTCAATCCTCAGACCTCAATCCTCAATCTTCAATCCTCAGTACTCAATCTTCAATCCTCAATCCTCATTCTTCAATCCTCAACACCCAATCCTCAATCCTCAAGCCTCAATTCTCAATCCTCAATCCTCAGTCCTCAGTCCTCAAACCTCAATCCTCAACCCTCAGCCCTCATTCTCAATCCTTAATCCTCAATTCTCAGTCCTCAGCCCTCAAACCTCAATCCTCAACCCTCAGACCTCATCCTCAATACTCAGTTATCAATCCTCAATCCTCAATCTTCAATCCTCAATACTCAATCTTCAATCCTCAATCCTCAGTCCTCAAACTTCAATTCTGAATCCTCAATACTCAATCTTCAATCCTCAATCCTCTGTCCTCAATACTCAACTATCAGTCCTCAATTCTCAATACTCAATCCTCCATCCTCAATCTTCAATCCTCAATACTCAATCCTCAATCCTCAATCCTCAATCCTCAATCCTCAATGCTCAATCATCAATCCTCAAACCACAACCCTCAATCTTCAATCCTCAATACTCAATCTGCAATCCTCAATCCTCAATCCTCAATCCTCAATCCTCAATCCTCATTCTTCAATCCTCAATACTCAATCTTCAATCCTCAATCCTCAATCCTCAATCCTCAATGCTCAATCCTCAATCCTCAAACCACAACCCTCAATCTTCAATCCTCAATACTCAATCTGCAATCCTCAATCCTCAATCCTCAATCCTCAATCCTCATTCTTCAATCCTCAATACCCAATCCTCAATCTTCAATCCTCAATCCACAATCCTCAACTCTCAATCCTCATTCTTCAATCCTCAACACCCAATCCTCAATCTTCAATCCTCAATCCTCAATCCTCAGACCTCAATCCTCAATCTTCAATCCTCAATCCTCAATCCTCAGTACTCAAACCTCATTCTACAATCCTCAATACCCATTCCTCAATCTTCAGTCCTCAGTCCTCAATCCTCAATACTCAATCCTCAATCCTCAGTCCTCAGTCCTCAAACCTCAATCCTCAACCCTCAGCCCTCATCCTCAACCCTCAATCCTAAACTCTCAATCCTCAAACCTCAAACCTCAATCCTCAACTGTCGGTCCTCGTCCTCAATCCTCAACCCTCAATCCTCAATCCTCAATCCTCAATCCTCAATCCTCAATCCTCATTCCTCAATCCTCAATCGTCATTCCTCAACCCTCAATCCTCAACCCTCAATTCTCAATGTTCAATCCTCAATACCCAATCCTCAGTCTTCAATCCTCAATCCTCAATCCTCAACCCTCAATCCTCAATCCTCAGTCCTCAAACTTCAATTCTGAATCCTCAACCCTGAATCCTCAATCTTCAGCCCTCAGTCCTCAACTATCAGTTGTCATTCCTCAATCACCAATAGAATATCCTCAATTCACAGCTTTCAATACTCAATACTCAATCTGCAATCTTCCAACGTGTATCCACAAACATCAATTTTCACCACTCAACCCTCAGCACTCATTTCTCAATGTTCAATCCTCAGTCCTCAGCTCTCAATCTTCGATCCTCAATACTGAATCTTCAATCCTCAATCCTCAATCCTCAATCCTCAATCCTCAACCCTCAATTCTCAATACTCAATAGAATATCCTGAATTCTCAGGATTCAATACTCAAACCTCAACACTCAACCCTCAATCCTCAGTCCTCAATCCTCAATCCTCAATCTTCAATCCTCAATACTCAACCTTCAATCCTCCATCCTCAATCCACAATCCTCAATCCTCAATCCTCAATCGTCAGGCTTCAATCCTCTATAATCAATCTTCAAACCTCAATCCTCAATCCTCATTCGTCAATCCTCATACTTCAAACCTCAATACCCAATCCTAAATCTTCAATCTTCAATCCTCAATCCTCAATTCTCAATCCTCAATCCTCAATCCTCAGTCCTCAAAACTCAAACCTGAAACCTCAATCCTGAATCCGCAATCTTCAGAACTCAGTCCTCAACAATCAGTTGCCAATCGTCAATCCTCAAGAGAATATAATCAATTCACAGTTTTCAATACTCAATACTCAATCTGCAATCTTCAAATCTCTATCCACAAACCTCAATTCTCAACATTCAACCCTCAACACTCAGTCCCCAATCCTCAATCTTCAACACTCAATCCTCAATCTTCAATCCTCAATCCTCAATCCTCAATCCTCAATCTTCAAACCTCAATCCTCTGTCCTCAAACCTCAATCCTGAATCCTCAATACTGAATTCTCAATCTTCAGCACTCAGTCCTCAACAATCAGTTGTCAATCCTCAATCCTCAATAGAATGTCATCAATTCACATTTTTCAATACTCAATACTCAATCTGCAATCTTCAAATCTCTATCCACAAACATCAATTCTCATCACTCAACCATCAACACTCAGTCCTCAATGTTCAATCCTCAATCCTCAATTCTCAATCGTCAATCCTCAATACTGAATCTTCAATCCTCAATCCTCAATCCTCAATACTCAATCCTCAATCCTCAATCCTCAATCATCAATTTTCAATCCTCAATACTCAATTTTCAATCCTCAATCCTCAAACCTCAATCCTTAATCCTCAATCGTCAGTCTTCAATCCTCAATATCCAACTTTCAATCTTCAATCCTCAGTTCTCAATCCTCAATTCTCAATCCTCAATCCCCAGTCCTCAGTCCTCAAACTTCAATGCTCAAACCTTAGCCCACATCCTCAGTCCTCAATCCTCAATCCTCAACCTTCAATCCTCAATCCTCATACCTCAAACATCAACACTCAACCCTCAGGCCTCGTCCTCAACCCACAACCCTCAATCCTCGATCCTCAATCTTCAATCCTCATTCTTCCATCCTCAACACCCAATCCTCAATCTTCAATCCTCAATCCTCAATCCTCAATTCTCAATACTCAATCCTCAATCCTCAGACCTCAAACATCAATACTCAACCCTCAGTCCTCGTCCTCAATCCACAACCATCAATCCTCAATCCTCAATCTTCAATCATCAATATTCAATCTTCAGTCGTCAATCCTAAATCCTCAATCCTCAATCCTTAATCCTCAATTTTCAATCCGCAATACCCAATCCTCAATCTTCAATCTTCAATCCTCAATCCTCAATCCTCAATCCTCGATCCTCAATCCTCAATCCTCAGTCCTCAAAACTCAAACCTGAATCCTCAATCCTGAATCCTCAACCTTCAGAACTCAGTCCTCAACAATCAGTTGCCAATTCTCAATCCTCAATAGAATATAATCAACTCACAGTTTTCAATGCTCAATACTCAATCTGCAATCTTCAAATTTCTATCCACAAACATCAATTCTCATCACTCAACACTCAACACTCAGTCCCCAATCCTCAATCTTCAATCCTCAATACTCAATCCCCAATCCTCAATCCTCAATCTTCAATCCCCAATACTCAATACTCAATCTTCAATCCTCAATCCTCAATCCTCAATCCTCAATTCTCATTCTTCAATCCTCAACACCCAACCCTCAATCTTCAATACTCAATCCTCAATCCTCAATCCTCAATCCTCAATCCTCAATCCTCATTCTACAATCCTCAATACCCAATCCTCAATCTTCAATCGTCAATCCTCAATCCTCAATTCTCAAACTTCAATCCTCATTCCTCAGCCCTCAAACCACAATCCTCAAACCTCAATCCTCAATGCTCAATCCTCAATTCTCATTCTTCAATCCTCAATACCCAAGCCTCAATCTGCAATCCACAATCCCCAATCCTCAGTTCGCAATCCTCAATCCTCAATCCTCAGACCTCAGGCATCAATACTCTACCTTCAGTCCTCGTCCTCAATCCACAACCCTGAATCCTCAATCCTCAATCTTCATTCATCAATATTCAACCTTCTATCCTCAATCCTCAATCCTCAATCCTCAATCCTCAATCCTCAATCTTCAATCCTCAACACCCAATCCTCAATCTTCAATCCTCAATCCTCAATCCTCAATTCTCAATACTCAATCCTCAATCCTCAGACCTCAAACATCAATACTCAACCCTCAGTCCTCGTCCTCAATCCACAACCATCAATCCTCAATCCTCAATCTTCAATCATCAATATTCAATCTTCAGTCGTCAATCCTAAATCCTCAATCCTCAATCCTTAATCCTCAATTTTCAATCCGCAATACCCAATCCTCAATCTTCAATCCTCAATCCTCAATCCTCAATCCTCAATCCTCGATCGTCAATCCTCAATCCTCAATCCTCAAACCTCAGTCCTCTGTCCTCAAACCTCAATCCTGAATCCTCAATACTGAATCCTCAATCTTGAGCACTCAGTCCTCAACAATCAATTGTCAATCCTCAATCCTCAATAGAGTGTCATCAATTCACATTCTTCAATACTCAATACTCAATCTGCAATTTTCAAATCTCTATCCACAAATATCAATTCTCGTCACTCTACCATCAACACTCAGTCCTCAACGTTCAATCCTCAATCCTCAATTATCAATCGTCAATCCTCAATACTGAATCTTCAATCCTCAATCCTCAATCCTCAATACTCAATCCTCAATCCTCAATCCTCAATCATCAATTTTCAATCCTCAATACTCAATTTTCAATCCTCAATCCTCAAACCTCAATCCTTAATCCTCAATCGTCAGTCTTCAATCCTCAATATCCAACTTTCAATCTTCAATCCTCAGTTCTCAATCCTCAATTCTCAATCCTCAATCCCCAGTCCTCAGTCCTCAAACTTCAATGCTCAAACCTTAGCCCACATCCTCAGTCCTCAATCCTCGATCCTCAACCTTCAATCCTCAATCCTCATACCTCAAACATCAACACTCAACCCTCAGGCCTCGTCCTCAACCCACAACCCTCAATCCTCGATCCTCAATCTTCAATCCTCATTCTTCCATCCTCAACACCCAATCCTCAATCTTCAATCCTCAATCCTCAATCCTCAATTCTCAATACTCAATCCTCAATCCTCAGACCTCAAACATCAATACTCAACCCTCAGTCCTCGTCCTCAATCCACAACCATCAATCCTCAATCCTCAATCTTCAATCATCAATATTCAATCTTCAGTCGTCAATCCTAAATCCTCAATCCTCAATCCTTAATCCTCAATTTTCAATCCGCAATACCCAATCCTCAATCTTCAATCCTCAATCCTGAATCCTCAATCCTCAATCCTCGATCCTCAATCCTCAATCCTCAGTCCTCAAAACTCAAACCTGAATCCTCAATCCTGAATCCTCAACCTTCAGAACTCAGTCCTCAACAATCAGTTGCCAATTCTCAATCCTCAATAGAATATAATCAACTCACAGTTTTCAATACTCAATACTCAATCTGCAATCTTCAAATTTCTATCCACAAACATCAATTCTCATCACTCAACACTCAACACTCAGTCCCCAATCCTCAATCTTCAATCCTCAATACTCAATCCCCAATCCTCAATCCTCAATCTTCAATCCCCAATACTCAATCCTCAATCCTCAATCCTCAATCCTGAATCCTCAATCCTCAATCCTCAATTTTCACTCTTCAATCCTCAATCCACAATCGTCAATCCTCGATCCTCAATCGTCAGTCTTCAATCCTCAATATTCAATCTTCAATCCTCAATTCTCAATCCTCAATCCTCAAACCTCATTCTACAATCCTCAATGCCCAATCCTCTATCTTCAATCCTCATTCGTCAATCCTCAACACTCAATCCTCAATCCTCACTCTTCAATCCTCAATACTCAATCTTCAATCCTCAATACTCAATGTTCAATCCTCAATCCTCAATCCTCAATCCTCAAATCTCATTCTTCAATCCTCAACACCCAATCCTCAATCTTCAATACTCAATCCTCAATCCTCAATCCTCAAACTTCAATCCTCATTCCTCAGCCCTCAAACCACAATCCTCAAACCTCAGCCCTCATTCTCAATCCTCAATCCTCAATTCTCAGCCCTCAGCCCTCAAACCTCAATCCTCAACCCTAAGACCTCAACCTCAATCCTCAATTATCAATCCTCAATCCTCAATCTTCAATCCTCAATACTCAATCTTCAATCCTCAATCCTCAGTCCTCAAACCTCAATTCTGAATCGTCAATTCTCAATCTTCAATCCTCAATCTTCTGTCCTCAATACTCAACTATCAGTCCTCAATTCTCAATTCTGAATCCTCAATCCTCATTCTTCAATCCTCAATACCCAATCCTCAATCTTCAATCCTCATTCCTCAATCCTCAATCCTCAATCCTCATTCTTCAATCCTCAACACCCAATCCTCAATCTTCAATCCTCAATCCTCAATCATCAGACCTCAATCCTCAATCTTCAATCCTCAATACTCAATGTTCAATCTTCAATCCTCAATCCTCGATCCTCAATTCTCAATCCACAATCTTCAATCCTCAATACTCAGTCCTCCATTCTCAATCCTCAATCCTGAATCCTCAATCCTCAATCCTCAATTTTCAATCTTCAATCCTCAATCCTCAATCCTCAGTCCTCAATCCTCAAACCTCAATCCTCATTCTTCAATCCTCAATACCCAATCCTCAATACCCAATCCTCAATCTTCAATCCTCAATTCTCAATCCTCAATTCTCAATCCTCAATCCTCAATCCACAGACCGCAATCCTCAATCTTCAATCCTCAGTACTCAATCCTCAATCCTCAATCCTCAATCCCCAATCCTCAATCCTCATTCTTCAATCCTCAACACCCAATCATCAATCTTCAATCCTCAATCCTCAATCCTCAATTCTCAATCCTCAATCCTCAATCCTCAGACCTCAAACATCAACACTCAACCCTCAGCCCTCGACCTCAATCCACAGCCCTCAATCCTCGATCCTCAACCTTCAATCATCAATATTCAATCTTCAATCCTCAATCCTCAGTCCACAATACTCATACCTCACTCCTCAATACTCAGCTGTCAATCCTCAATTCTCAAGACTCAATATAATATCCTGAATTCTCAGGATTCAATACTCAAACCTCAACCCTCAATAATCAGCCCTCATCCTCAATCCTCAATCCTCAATCCTCAACTCTCAATCTTCAATCCTCAATCCTCAATCCTCAATCCTCAACCTTCAATCCTCAATACTCAATCTTCAATCCTCCATTCTCAGTCCTCAATCCTCAATCCTCAATCCTCAATCGCCAGACCTCAATCCTCAATACTCAATCCACAATCCTCAATCCTCAGTCCTCAAAACTCAATCCTCAAACCTCAATCCTCTGTCCTCAAACCTCAATCCTGAATCCTCAATACTGAATCCTCAATCTTCAGCACTCAGTCCTCAACAATCAGTTGTCAATCCTCAATCCTCAATAGAATGTCATCAATTCACACTTTTCAATACTCAATACTCAATCTGCAATCTTCAAATCTCTATCCACAAATATCAATTCTCATCACTCAACACTCAACACTCAGTCCCCAATCCTCAATCTTCAATCCTCAATTCTCAATCCCCAATTCTCAATCCTCAATCTTCAAACCCTAATACTCAATCCACAATCCTCAATCCTCAATCCTGTATCCTCAATCCTCAATCCTCAATTTTCACTCTTCAATCCTCAATCCTCAATCGTCAATCCTCGATCCTCAATCGTCATTCTTCAATCCTCAATACTCAATCTTCAATCCTCAATGCTGAATCCTCAATCCTCAAACCTCATTCTACAATCCTCAATGCCCAATCCTCTATCTTCAATCCTCAATCGTCAATCCTCAATACTCAATCCTCAATCCTCACTCTTCAATCCTCAACACTCAATCTTCTATCCTCAATACTCGATCTTCAATCCTCAATCCTCAATCCTCAATCCTCAATTCTCATTCTTCAATCCTCAACACCCAATCCTCAATCTTCAATCCTCAATCCTCAATCCTCAATCCTCAATCCTCAATCCTCATTCTACAATCCTCAATACCCAATCCTCAATCTTCATTCGTCAATCCTCAATCCTCAATTCTCAAACCTCAATCCTCAGTCCTCAGCCCTCAAACCTCAATCCTCAAACCTCAGCCCTCATTCTCAATCCTCAATCCTCAATTCTCAGCCCTCAGCCCTCAAACCTCAATCCTCAACCCTAAGACCTCATCCTCAATCCTCAATTATCAATCCTCAATCCTCAATCTTCAATCCTCAATACTCAATCTTCAATCCTCAATCCTCAGTCCTCAAACCTCAATTCTGAATCCTCAATACTCAATCTTCAATCCTCAATCTTCAGTCCTCAATACTCAACCTCAGTCCTCAATACTCAATACTCAATCCTCAATCCTCATTCTTCAATCCTCAATACCCTATCCTCAATCTTCAATCCTCATTCCTCAATCCTCAATCCTCAATCCTCATTCTTCAATCCTCAACACCCAATCCTCAATCTTCAATCCTCAATCCTCAATCCTCAGACCTCAATCCTCAATCTTCAATCCTCAATACTCAATCTTCAATCTTCAATCCTCAATCCTCAATCCTCAATTCTCAATCCTCAATCTTCAATCTCCAATACTCAGTCCTCCATACTCAATCCTCAATCCTGAATCCTCAATCCTCAGTCCTCAATTTTCAATCTTTAATCCTCAATCCCCAATCCTCAACCCTCAATCCTCAATCGTCAGTCTTCAATCCTCAATACTCAATCTTCAATCCTCAATCCTAAATCCTCAATCCTCAAACCTCAGTCTACAATCCTCAGTAACCAATCCTCAATCTTCAATCCTCAATCCTCGATCCTCAATTCTCAAACCTCAATCCTCAGTCCTCAGCCCTCAAACCTCAATCCTCAAACCTCAGCCCTCATTCTCAATCCGCAATCCTCAATTCTCAGTCCTCAGCCCTCAAACCTCAATCCTCAACCCTAAGACCTCATCCTCAATCCTCAATTATCAGTCCTCAATCCTCATTCTTCAATCCTCAATACTCAATCTTCAATCCTCAATCCTCAGTCCTCAAACCTCAATTCTGAATCCTCAATACGCAATCTTCAATCCTCAACCTTCAGTCCTCAATACTCAACTATCAGTCCTCAATTCTCAATACTCAATCCTCAATCCTCATTCTTCAATCCTCAATACCCAATCCTCAATCTTCAATCCTCATTCCTCAATCCACAATCCTCAATCCTCAGACCTGAAACATAAATACTCAGCCCTCAGTCCTCGTCCTCAATCCACAACCCTCAATCCTCGATCCTCAATCTTCAATCATAAATATTCAATCTTCAATCCTCAATCCTCAATGCTCAATACTCAATCTTCAATCCTCAATCCTCAATCTCAATACTCAACCATCAATCCTCAATTCTCAATACTCAATAGAATATCCTGAATTCTCAGGGTTCAATACTAAAACCTCAACACTCAACCCACAATCCTCAATCCTCAATCCTCAATCCTCAACCTTCAATCCTCAATACTCAACCTTCAATCCTCCATTCTCAATCCTCAATCCTCAATCCTCAATCCTCAATCGTCGGGCCTCAATCCTCAATACCCAATCCTCAGTCTTCAATCATCAGTCCTCAATCCTCAATACTCAATCCTCAATCCTCAGTGCTCAGACCTCACACCTCAATCCCCAACCCTCAGCCCTCATCCTCATTCCTCAATCCTCAATCGTCAATCTTCAACCCTCAATCCTCAGCCCTCAATCCTCAATGTTCAATCCTCAATACCCAATCCTCAGTCTTCAATCCTCAATCCTCAATCCTCAATGTTCAATCCTCAATCCTCAGTCCTCAAACCTCAATTCTGAATCCTCAATCCAGAATCCTCAATCTTCAGCCCTCAGTCCTCAACAATCAGTTGTCATTCCTCAATCCTCAATAGAATATCCTCAATTCACAGCTTTTAATACTCAATACTCAATCTGCAATCTTCCAACGTGTATCCACAAACATCAATTTTCACCACTCAACCCTCAGCACTCATTCCTCAATGTTCAATCCTCAATCCTCAGCTCTCAATCTTCGATCATCAATACTGAACCTTCAATCCTCAATCCTCAATTCTCAATCCTCAATCCTCAACCCTCATTCTTCAATCCTCAATACCCAATCCTCAATCTTCAGTCCTCAATCCTCAATCCTCAATTCTCAATTCTCAATCCTCAATCCTCAATCCTCAATCCTCATACCTCAAACATTAATATTCAAACCTCAGTCCTCGTCCTCAATGCACAAACCTCAATCCTCAACCCTCAATCTTCAATCATCAATATTCAATCTTCAATCCTCAATACTCAAACCTCAATCCTCAATCCTCAATCCTCAATCTTCAATCCCCAATACTCAATCTTCAATCCTCAATCCTCAATGCTCAATCCTCAATCCTCATTCTTCAATCCTCAATACCCAAGCCTCAATCTGCAATCCACAATCCCCAATCCTCAGTTCGCAATCCTCAATCCTCAATCCTCAGACCTCAGGCATCAATACTCTACCTTCAGTCCTCGTCCTCAATCCACAACCCTGAATCCTCAATCCTCAATCTTCATTCATCAATATTCAACCTTCTATCCTCAATCCTCAATCCTCAATCCTCAATCCTCAATCCTCAATCTTCAATCCTCAACACCCAATCCTCAATCTTCAATCCTCAATCCTCAATCCTCAATTCTCAATACTCAATCCTCAATCCTCAGACCTCAAACATCAATACTCAACCCTCAGTCCTCGTCCTCAATCCACAACCATCAATCCTCAATCCTCAATCTTCAATCATCAATATTCAATCTTCAGTCGTCAATCCTAAATCCTCAATCCTCAATCCTTAATCCTCAATTTTCAATCCGCAATACCCAATACCCAATCCTCAATCTTCAATCCTCAATCCTCAATCCTCAATCCTCAATCCACGATCCTCAATCCTCAATCCTCAATCCTCAAACCTCAGTCCTCTGTCCTCAAACCTCAATCCTGAATCCTCAATACTGAATCCTCAATCTTGAGCACTCAGTCCTCAACAATCAATTGTCAATCCTCAATCCTCAATAGAGTGTCATCAATTCACATTCTTCAATACTCAATACTCAATCTGCAATCTTCAAATCTCTATCCACAAATATCAATTCTCGTCACTCTACCATCAACACTCAGTCCTCAACGTTCAATCCTCAATCCTCAATTATCAATCGTCAATCCTCAATACTGAATCTTCAATCCTCAATCCTCAATCCTCAATACTCAATCCTCAATCCTCAATCCTCAATCATCAATTTTCAATCCTCAATACTCAATTTTCAATCCTCAATCCTCAAACCTCAATCCTTAATCCTCAATCGTCAGTCTTCAATCCTCAATATCCAACTTTCAATCTTCAATCCTCAGTTCTCAATCCTCAATTCTCAATCCTCAATCCCCAGTCCTCAGTCCTCAAACTTCAATGCTCAAACCTTAGCCCACATCCTCAGTCCTCAATCCTCAATCCTCAACCTTCAATCCTCAATCCTCATACCTCAAACATCAACACTCAACCCTCAGGCCTCGTCCTCAACCCACAACCCTCAATCCTCGATCCTCAATCTTCAATCCTCATTCTTCCATCCTCAACACCCAATCCTCAATCTTCAATCCTCAATCCTCAATCCTCAATTCTCAATACTCAATCCTCAATCCTCAGACCTCAAACATCAATACTCAACCCTCAGTCCTCGTCCTCAATCCACAACCATCAATCCTCAATCCTCAATCTTCAATCATCAATATTCAATCTTCAGTCGTCAATCCTAAATCCTCAATCCTCAATCCTTAATCCTCAATTTTCAATCCGCAATACCCAATCCTCAATCTTCAATCTTCAATCCTCAATCCTCAATCCTCAATCCTCGATCCTCAATCCTCAATCCTCAGTCCTCAAAACTCAAACCTGAATCCTCAATCCTGAATCCTCAACCTTCAGAACTCAGTCCTCAACAATCAGTTGCCAATTCTCAATCCTCAATAGAATATAATCAACTCACAGTTTTCAATGCTCAATACTCAATCTGCAATCTTCAAATTTCTATCCACAAACATCAATTCTCATCACTCAACACTCAACACTCAGTCCCCAATCCTCAATCTTCAATCCTCAATACTCAATCCCCAATCCTCAATCCTCAATCTTCAATCCCCAATACTCAATACTCAATCTTCAATCCTCAATCCTCAATCCTCAATCCTCAATTCTCATTCTTCAATCCTCAACACCCAACCCTCAATCTTCAATACTCAATCCTCAATCCTCAATCCTCAATCCTCAATCCTCAATCCTCATTCTACAATCCTCAATACCCAATCCTCAATCTTCAATCGTCAATCCTCAATCCTCAATTCTCAAACTTCAATCCTCATTCCTCAGCCCTCAAACCACAATCCTCAAACCTCAATCCTCAATGCTCAATCCTCAATTCTCATTCTTCAATCCTCAATACCCAAGCCTCAATCTGCAATCCACAATCCCCAATCCTCAGTTCGCAATCCTCAATCCTCAATCCTCAGACCTCAGGCATCAATACTCTACCTTCAGTCCTCGTCCTCAATCCACAACCCTGAATCCTCAATCCTCAATCTTCATTCATCAATATTCAACCTTCTATCCTCAATCCTCAATCCTCAATCCTCAATCCTCAATCCTCAATCTTCAATCCTCAACACCCAATCCTCAATCTTCAATCCTCAATCCTCAATCCTCAATTCTCAATACTCAATCCTCAATCCTCAGACCTCAAACATCAATACTCAACCCTCAGTCCTCGTCCTCAATCCACAACCATCAATCCTCAATCCTCAATCTTCAATCATCAATATTCAATCTTCAGTCGTCAATCCTAAATCCTCAATCCTCAATCCTTAATCCTCAATTTTCAATCCGCAATACCCAATCCTCAATCTTCAATCCTCAATCCTCAATCCTCAATCCTCAATCCTCGATCGTCAATCCTCAATCCTCAATCCTCAAACCTCAGTCCTCTGTCCTCAAACCTCAATCCTGAATCCTCAATACTGAATCCTCAATCTTGAGCACTCAGTCCTCAACAATCAATTGTCAATCCTCAATCCTCAATAGAGTGTCATCAATTCACATTCTTCAATACTCAATACTCAATCTGCAATCTTCAAATCTCTATCCACAAATATCAATTCTCGTCACTCTACCATCAACACTCAGTCCTCAACGTTCAATCCTCAATCCTCAATTATCAATCGTCAATCCTCAATACTGAATCTTCAATCCTCAATCCTCAATCCTCAATACTCAATCCTCAATCCTCAATCCTCAATCATCAATTTTCAATCCTCAATACTCAATTTTCAATCCTCAATCCTCAAACCTCAATCCTTAATCATCAATCGTCAGTCTTCAATCCTCAATATCCAACTTTCAATCTTCAATCCTCAGTTCTCAATCCTCAATTCTCAATCCTCAATCCCCAGTCCTCAGTCCTCAAACTTCAATGCTCAAACCTTAGCCCACATCCTCAGTCCTCAATCCTCGATCCTCAACCTTCAATCCTCAATCCTCATACCTCAAACATCAACACTCAACCCTCAGGCCTCGTCCTCAACCCACAACCCTCAATCCTCGATCCTCAATCTTCAATCCTCATTCTTCCATCCTCAACACCCAATCCTCAATCTTCAATCCTCAATCCTCAATCCTCAATTCTCAATACTCAATCCTCAATCCTCAGACCTCAAACATCAATACTCAACCCTCAGTCCTCGTCCTCAATCCACAACCATCAATCCTCAATCCTCAATCTTCAATCATCAATATTCAATCTTCAGTCGTCAATCCTAAATCCTCAATCCTCAATCCTTAATCCTCAGTTTTCAATCCGCAATACCCAATCCTCAATCTTCAATCCTCAATCCTGAATCCTCAATCCTCAATCCTCGATCCTCAATCCTCAATCCTCAGTCCTCAAAACTCAAACCTGAATCCTCAATCCTGAATCCTCAACCTTCAGAACTCAGTCCTCAACAATCAGTTGCCAATTCTCAATCCTCAATAGAATATAATCAACTCACAGTTTTCAATACTCAATACTCAATCTGCAATCTTCAAATTTCTATCCACAAACATCAATTCTCATCACTCAACACTCAACGCTCAGTCCCCAATCCTCAATCTTCAATCCTCAATACTCAATCCCCAATCCTCAATCCTCAATCTTCAATCCCCAATACTCAATCCTCAATCCTCAATCCTCAATCCTGAATCCTCAATCCTCAATCCTCAATTTTCACTCTTCAATCCTCAATCCACAATCGTCAATCCTCGATCCTCAATCGTCAGTCTTCAATCCTCAATATTCAATCTTCAATCCTCAATTCTCAATCCTCAATCCTCAAACCTCATTCTACAATCCTCAATGCCCAATCCTCTATCTTCAATCCTCATTCGTCAATCCTCAACACTCAATCCTCAATCCTCACTCTTCAATCCTCAATACTCAATCTTCAATCCTCAATACTCAATGTTCAATCCTCAATCCTCAATCCTCAATCCTCAAATCTCATTCTTCAATCCTCAACACCCAATCCTCAATCTTCAATACTCAATCCTCAATCCTCAATCCTCAAACTTCAATCCTCATTCCTCAGCCCTCAAACCACAATCCTCAAACCTCAGCCCTCATTCTCAATCCTCAATCCTCAATTCTCAGCCCTCAGCCCTCAAACCTCAATCCTCAACCCTAAGACCTCAACCTCAATCCTCAATTATCAATCCTCAATCCTCAATCTTCAATCCTCAATACTCAATCTTCAATCCTCAATCCTCAGTCCTCAAACCTCAATTCTGAATCGTCAATTCTCAATCTTCAATCCTCAATCTTCTGTCCTCAATACTCAACTATCAGTCCTCAATTCTCAATTCTGAATCCTCAATCCTCATTCTTCAATCCTCAATACCCAATCCTCAATCTTCAATCCTCATTCCTCAATCCTCAATCCTCAATCCTCATTCTTCAATCCTCAACACCCAATCCTCAATCTTCAATCCTCAATCCTCAATCATCAGACCTCAATCCTCAATCTTCAATCCTCAATACTCAATGTTCAATCTTCAATCCTCAATCCTCGATCCTCAATTCTCAATCCACAATCTTCAATCCTCAATACTCAGTCCTCCATTCTCAATCCTCAATCCTGAATCCTCAATCCTCAATCCTCAATTTTCAATCTTCAATCCTCAATCCTCAATCCTCAGCCCTCAATCCTCAAACCTCAATCCTCATTCTTCAATCCTCAATACCCAATCCTCAATACCCAATCCTCAATCTTCAATCCTCAATTCTCAATCCTCAATTCTCAATCCTCAATCCTCAATCCACAGACCGCAATCCTCAATCTTCAATCCTCAGTACTCAATCCTCAATCCTCAATCCTCAATCCCCAATCCTCAATCCTCATTCTTCAATCCTCAACACCCAATCATCAATCTTCAATCCTCAATCCTCAATCCTCAATTCTCAATCCTCAATCCTCAATCCTCAGACCTCAAACATCAACACTCAACCCTCAGCCCTCGACCTCAATCCACAGCCCTCAATCCTCGATCCTCAACCTTCAATCATCAATATTCAATCTTCAATCCTCAATCCTCAGTCCACAATACTCATACCTCACTCCTCAATACTCAGCTGTCAATCCTCAATTCTCAAGACTCAATATAATATCCTGAATTCTCAGGATTCAATACTCAAACCTCAACCCTCAATAATCAGCCCTCATCCTCAATCCTCAATCCTCAATCCTCAACTCTCAATCTTCAATCCTCAATCCTCAATCCTCAATCCTCAACCTTCAATCCTCAATACTCAATCTTCAATCCTCCATTCTCAGTCCTCAATCCTCAATCCTCAATCCTCAATCGCCAGACCTCAATCCTCAATACTCAATCCACAATCCTCAATCCTCAGTCCTCAAAACTCAATCCTCAAACCTCAATCCTCTGTCCTCAAACCTCAATCCTGAATCCTCAATACTGAATCCTCAATCTTCAGCACTCAGTCCTCAACAATCAGTTGTCAATCCTCAATCCTCAATAGAATGTCATCAATTCACACTTTTCAATACTCAATACTCAATCTGCAATCTTCAAATCTCTATCCACAAATATCAATTCTCATCACTCAGCCATCAACACTCAGTCCTCAATGTTCAATCCTCAATCCTCAATTCTCAATCGTCAATCCTCAATACTGAATCTTCAATCCTCAATCCTCAATCCTCAATCCTCAATCCTCAATCTTCAATCCTCAACACCCAATCCTCAATCTTCAATCCTCAATCCTCAATCCTCAGTTCGCAATCCTCAATCCTCAATCCTCAATCTTCAGCCCTCAGTCCTCAACAATCAGTTGTCATTTCTCAATCCTCAATAGAATATCCTCAATTCACAGCTTTTAATACTCAATACTCAATCTGCAATCTTCCAACGTGTATCCACAAACATCAATTTTCACCACTCAACCCTCAGCACTCATTCCTCAATGTTCAATCCTCAATCCTCAGCTCTCAATCTTCGATCCTCAATACTGAACCTTCAATCCTCAATCCTCAATTCTCAATCCTCAATCCTCAACCCTCATTCTTCAATCCTCAATAACAAATTCTCAATCTTCAGTCCTCAATTCTCAATCCTCAATTCTCAATTCTCAATCCTCAATCCTCAATCCTCAATCCTCGTACCGCGAACATCAATATTCAACCCACATTCCTCGTCCTCAATCCACAAACCTCAATCCTCAACCCTCAATCTTCAATCATCAATATTCAACCTTCTATCCTCAATCCTCAATCCTCAATCCTCAATCCTTAATCCTCAATCTTCTATCCTCAACAGCCAATCCTCAATCTTCAATCCTCAATCCTCAATCCTCAATCCTCAATCCTCGATCCTCAATCCTCAATCATCAGTCCTCAATACTCAAACCTGAATCCTCAATCCTGAATCCTCAGCCTTCAGAACTCAGTCCTCAACAATCAGTTGCCAATTCTCAATCCTCAATAGAATATCATCAATTCACAGTTTTCAATACTCAATACTCAATCTGCAATCATCAAATTTCTTTCCACAAACATCAATTCTCATCACTCAACCCTCAACTCTCAGTCCCCAATCCTCAATCCTCAATCCTCAATTCTCAATCCTCAAACCTCAAACCTCAATCATCAACCGACAGTCCTAGTCCTCAATCCTCAACCCTCAATCCTCAATCCTCAATCTTCAATCCTCAATACTCAATATTCAATCCTCAATCCTCTATACTCAATCATCAATGCTCAATCCTCAATCGTCAATCCTCAATCCCCAATCCTCAATCTTCAATCCTCAATCTTCAGTCCTCAATCCTCAATCCTCAATCTTCAATCCCCAATAATCAATCTTCAATCCTCAATCCTCAATCCTCAATTATCAATCCTCAATCCTCAATCTTCAATCCTCAATACTCAATCCTCATTCTTCAATCCTCAATACCCAATCCTCAATCTTAAATCCTCATTCCTCAATCCTCAATCCTCAATCCTCAATCTTCAATCCTCAATACTCAATCCTCAATTTTCAATCCTCATTCTTCAATCCTCAACACCCTATCCTCAATCTACAATCCTCAATCTTGAATCCTCAATTCTCAATCCTCAATCCTCAATCCTCAGACCTCAAACATCAATACTCAACCATCAGTCCTCATCCTCAATCCACAACACTCAATCCTCGATCCTCAATCTTCAATCATCAATATTCCATCTTCAATCCTCAATCCTCAATCCTCAATACTGAATCCTCAGTCCTCAATCCTCAATCCTCAATACTCAACCATCATTCCTCAATTCTGAATACTCAACAGAATATCCTGAATTCTCAGGATCCAATACTGAAACCTCATCACACAACCCTCAATCCTCAATCTTCAACCTTCAATCCTCAATCCTCAATTCTCAATACTCAATCCTCAATCCTCAGTCCTCAAAACTCAAACCTGAAACCTCAATCCTGAATCCTCAACCTTCAGAACTCAGTCCTCAACAATCAGTTGTCAATCCTCAATCCTCAAAAGAATATAATCAATTCACAGTTTTCAATACTCAATACTCAATCTGCAATCTGTAAATCTCTATCCACAAACATCAATTCCCATCATTCAACCCTCAACACACAGTCCCCAATCCTCAATCTTCAACACTCAATCCTCAATCCCCAATCCTCAATCCTCAATCTTCAATCCTCAATACTCAATCTTCAATCATCAATCCTCAATACTCTATCTTCAATCCTCAATCCTCTATCCTCAATCCCCAAACCTCATTCTAAAATCCTCAATACCCAATCCTCAATCTTCAATCCTCAATCCTCAATACTCAATACTCAATCCTCAATCCTCAGTCCTCAGTCCTCAAACCTCAATCCTCAACCCTCAGCCCTCATCCTCAATCCTCAATCCTCAATTCTCAATCCTCAAACCTCAAACCTCAATCATCAACCGACAGTCCTAGTCCTCAATTCTCAACCCTCAATCCTCAATCCTCAATCTTCAATCCTCAATACTCAATATTCAATACTCAATCCTCAATCCTCAATCTTCAATACTCAATCCCCAATCGTCAATCCTCAATCCCCAATCCTCAATCTTCAATCCTCAATCCTCAATCCTCAATCCTCAATCCTCAGTCTTCAATCCCCAATAATCAATCTTCAATCCTCAATCCTCAATCCTCAATCCTGAATCCTCAATCCTCAATCCTCAATCTTCAATCCTCAATACTCAGTCTTCAATCCTCAATCCTCAATCCTCAATCCTCATTATTCAACCCTCAATACCCAATCCTCGATCTTCAATCCTCAATCCTCAATTCTGAAACCTCAATCCTCAATCCTCAGACCTCAGACATCAATACTCAACCCTCAGTCCTCGTCCTCAATACACAACCATCAATCCTCAATCCTCAACCTTCAATCAAGAATATTCAACCTTCAGTCCTCAACCTCAGTCCTCAATCCTCAAACCTCAATCCTCAATGTTCAATCCGCAATACCCAATCCTCAATCTTCAATCCACAATCCTCAATCCTCAATCCTCAATCCTCAATCCTCGATCCTCAATCCTCAATCCTCATACCTCAAACATCAATATTCAACCCTGAGTCCTCGTCCTCAATCCACAAACCTCAATCCTCAACCCTCAATCTTCAATCATCAATATTCAATCTTCAACCCTCAATACTCAATCCTCAATCCTCAATCCTCAATCCTCAATCTTCAATCCCCAATACTCAATCTTCAATCCTCAATCCTCAATACTCAATCCTCAATCCTCATTCTTCAATCCTAAATACCCAATCCTCAATCTTCAATCCACAATCCCCAATCCTCAGTTCGCAATCCTCAATCCTCAATCCTCATTCTTCAATCCTCAATACACAATCCTCAATCTTCAACCCTCAATCCTCAATTCTCAATCCTCAATCCTCTGTCCTCAGACCTCAAACATCAATCCTCAACCCTCAGCCCTCATCCTCAATCCTCAATCCTCTATCTTCATTCCTCAGTCCTCAATCCTCATGCCTCAATCCTCAATCCTCAATCCTCAGTCATCAAACCTCAATCCTGAATCCTCAATCCTGAGACCTCAATCTTCAGACCTCAGACCTGAACGATCAGATGTCAATCCTCAATCCTCAATAGAATATCATCAATTCACAGTTTTCAATACTCAATACTCAATCTGCAATCATCAAATTTCTTTCCACAAACATCAATTCTCATCACTCAACCCTCAACTCTCAGTCCCCAATCCTCAATCTTCAATCCTCAATACTCAATCCTCAATTCTCAATCCTCAATCTTCAATCCTCAATACTCTATCTTCAATCCTCAATCCTCTATCCTCAATCACCAAACCTCATTCTAAAATCCTCAATCTTCAATCCACAATCCCCAATCCTCAGTTCGCAATCCTCAATCCTCAATCCTCATTCTTCAATACTCAATACCCAATCCTCAATCTTCAATCTTCAACCCTCAATCCTCAACTCTCAATCCTCAATCCTCTGTCCTCAGACCTCAAACATCAATCCTCAACCCTCAGCCCTCATCCTCAATCCTCAATCCTCAATTCTCAATCCTCAAACCTCAAACCTCAATCATCAACCGACAGTCCTAGTCCTCAATCCTCAACCCTCAATCCTCAACCCTCAATCTTCAATCCTCAATACTGAATCCTCAATCCTGAATCCTCAATCCTCAATCCTCAATCTTCAATCCTCAATACTCAGTCTTCAATCCTCAATCCTCAATCCTCAAACCTCAATCCTCTGTCCTCAAACCCCAATCCTGAATCCTCAATACTGAATCCTCAATCTTCCGCACTCAGTCCTCAACAATCGGTTGTCAATCCTCAATCCTCAATAGAATGTCATCAATTCACATTTTTCGATACTCAATACTCAATCTGCAATCTTCAAATCTCTATCCACAAATATCAATTCACATCACTCAACCATCAACACTCAGTCGTCAATGTTCAATCCTCAATCCTCAATTCTCAATCGTCAATCCTCAATACTGAATCTTCAATCATCAATCCTCAGTCCTCAATCCTCAATCCTCAATCCTCAATCCTCAATAATCAATTTTCAATCCTCAATACTCAATCTCCATTCCTCAACCCTCAAACCTCAATCCTTAATCCTCAATCGTCAGTCTTCAATCCTCAATATCCAACACTCAATCATCAATCCTCAATCCTCAATCCTCAATTCTCAATCCTCAATCCCCAGTCCTCAGTCCTCAAACCTCAATGCTCAAACCTTAGCCCACATCCTCAATCCTCAATCCTCAATCCTCAATCTTCAATCCTCAATCCTCAGACCTCAAACATCAACACTCAACCCTCAGTCCTCGTCCTCAATCCTCATACTTCAATTCTCAATACTCAATATTAAATCCTCAATCCTCAATCCTCAATCCTCAAACCTCAATCCTCAATCCTCAATCCTCAGTCTTCAAAACTCAAACCTGAATCCTCAATCCTCAGACCTCAGGCATCAATACTCAACCCTCAGTCCTCGTCCTCAATCCACAACCCTCAATCCTCAATCCTCAATCTTCATTCATCAATATTCAACCGTCTATCCTCAATCCTCAATCCTCAATCCTCAATGTCCAATCATGAACACCCAATCCTCAATCTTCAATCCTCAATCCTCAATCCTCAATCCTGAATCCTCAATCCTCAATCCTCTGTCCGCAAACCTCAATCCTGAATCCTCAATACTGAATCCTCAATCTTCAGCACTCAGTCCTAAATAATCTGTCGTCAATCCTCAACCCTCATTAGAATGTCATCAATTCACAGTTTTCAATACTCAATACTCATTCTGCAATCTTCAAATCTCTATCCGCAAACGTCATTTCTGATCATCTAACCCTCAACACTCAGTGCCCAATCCTCAATCTTCAACACTCAATCCTCAATCCTCAATCCTCAATACTCAAACTTCAATCCTCAATACTCAATCTTCAACCCTCAATCCTCAATTCTCAATCCTCAATCCTCAGTCCTCAGTCCTCAAACCTCAATCGTCAACCCTCAGCCCTCATCCTCAATCCTCAACCCTCAATCCTCAATCCTCAATCCTCGATCCTCAATCTTCAATCCCCAATACTCAATCTTCAATCCTCCATCCTTAATCCTCAATCCTCAGTCCTCAATCCTCAATCGTCAGGCTTCAATCATCAATACTCAATCTTCAATCCTCAATCCTCAATTCTCATTCCTCAATCCTCATTCTTCAATCCTCAATACCCAATCCTCAATCTTCAATCTTCAACCCTCAATCCTCAATTCTCAATCCTCAATCCTCAGTCCTCAGACCTCAAACATCAATCCTCAACCCTCAGCCCTCATCCTCAATCCTCAATCCTCAATCTTCAATCCTCAGTCCTCAATCCTCATGCCTCAATCCTCAATCCTCATTCCTCAGTCATCAAACTTCAATCCCCAACCCTCAGCCCTCATCCTCAATCCCCAATCCTCAATTCTCAATCCTCAAGCCTCAAACCTCAATCATCAACCGACAGTCCTTGTCCTCAATCCTCAACCCTCAATCCTCAATCCTCAATCTTCAATCCTCAATACTCAATATTCAATCCTCAATCCTCAATCCTCAATCATCATTCTTCAACCCTCTACCCTCAACCCTCAGCCCTCATCCTCAATCCTCAAACCTCAATCCTCAATCCTCAATATTCACTCCTCAATACTCAATATTCAATAATCAATCCTCAATTCTCAATCCTCAATACTCAATCCTCAATCGTCAATCCTCAATCCCCAATCCTCAATCTTCAATCCTCAATCCTCAATCCTCATTCCTCAATACTCATTCTTCAATCCTCAATACCCAATCCTCAATCTTCAATCTTCAACCCTCAATCCTCAATTCTCAATCCTCAATCCTCAGTCCTCAGACCTCGAACATCAATCCTCAACCCTCAGCCCTCATCCTCAATCCTCAATCCTCAATCTTCAATCCTCAGTCCTCAATCCTCATGCCTCAACCCTCAATCCTGAATCCTCTGTCATCAAACTTCAATCCTCAACCCTCAGCCCTCATCCTCAATCCTCAATCCTCAATTCTCAATCCTCAAACCTCAAACCTCAATCATCAACCGGCAGTCCTAGTCCTCAATCCTCAACCCTCAATCCTCAATCCTCAATCTTCAATCCTCAATACCCAATATTCAATCCTCAATCCTCAATCCTCAATCTTCAATACTCAATACCCAATATTCAATCCTCAATCCTCAATCCTCAATCATCAATCTTCAACCCTCAACCCTCAACCCTCAGCCCTCATCCACAATCCTCAATCCTCAATCCTCAATCCTCAATCTTCACTCCTCAATACTCAATCTTCAATAATCAATCCTCAATTCTCAATCCTCAATACTCAATCCTCAATCGTCAATCCTCAATCCCCAATCCTCAATCTTCAATCCTCAATCTTCAATTCTCAATCCTCAATCCTCAATTCTCAGTCCTCAATCCTCAGTCCTCAGTCCTCAAACCTCAATCCCCAATCCTCAGCCCTCATTCTCAACCCTCAATCCTCAATTCTCAGACCTCAGCCCTCAAACCTCTATCCTCAGACCTCATACCTCATCCTCAATCCTCAATCATCATAACTCAATCCTCAATCTTCAATCCTCGATACTCAATCTTCAATGCTCAATCCTCAGTACTCAAACCTCAATTCTGAATCCTCAATACTCAATCTTCAATCCTCAACCTTCAGTCTTCAATACTCAATTATCAGTCCTCAATTCTCAATACTCAATACACAATCCTCAAACTTCAATCCTCAATACTCAATCCTCAATCTTCAATCCTCATTCTTCAATCCTCAACACCCAATCCTCAATCTTCAATCCTCAATCTTCAATCCTCAATTCTCAATCCTCAATCCTCAATCCTCAGACCTCAAACATCAATACTCAACCATCAGTCCTCGTCCTCAATCCACAACACTCAATCCTCGATCCTCAATCTTCAATCATCAATATTCAATCTTCAATCCTCAATCCTCAATCCTCAATACTGAATCCTCAGTCCTCAATCCTCAATTCTCAATACTCAACCATCATTCCTCAATTCTGAATACTCAATAGAATATCCTGAATTCTCAGGATCCAATACTCAAACCTCAACACACAACCCACAATCCTCAATCCTCAATCCTCAATCCGCAATCTTCAATCCTCAATACTCAATCTTCAATCCTCCATCCTCAATCCACAATCCTCAATCCTCAATCCTCAATCGTCAGGCTTCAATCCTCAATACTCAATCTTCAATACTCAATCCTCAATCCCCATTCCTCAATCCTCATTCTTCAAACCTCAATACCCAATCCTCAATCTTCAACATTCAATCCTCAATCCTCAATTCTCAATCCTCAATCCTCAATCCTCAGTACTCAAAACTCAAACCTGAACCCTCAATCCTGAATCCTCAACCTTCAGAACTCAGTCCTCAACAATCAGTTGTCAATCCTCAATCCTCAAAAGAATATAATCAATTCACAGTTTTCAATACTCAATACTCAATCTGCAATCTTCAAATCTCTATCCACAAACATCAATTCTCATTATTCAACCCTCAACACTCGGTCCCCAATCCTCAATCTTCAACACTCAATCCTCAATCCTCAATCCTCAATCCTCAATCTTCAATCCTCAATACTCAATCTTCAATCCTCAATCCTCAATTCTCAATTCTCAATCCTCAGTCCTCAGTCCTCAAACCTCAATCGTCAAACCTCAGCCCTCATCCTCAATCCTCAACCCTCAATCCTCAATCCTCAACCCTCAATCCTCAATCTTCAATCCCCAGTACTCAATCTTTAATCCTCCATCCTCAATCCTCAATCCTCATTCCTCAATCCTCAATCGTCAGGCTTCAATCCTCAGTCCTCAATCCTCATGCCTCAATCCTCAAACCTCAGCCCTCATTCTCAATCCTCAATCCTCAATTCTCAGTCCTCAGACCTCAAACCTCAGTCCTCAACCCTAAGACCTCATCCTCAATCCTCAATTATCAATACTCAATCCTCAATCTTCAATCCTCAATACTCAATCTTCAATCCTCAATCCTCAGTCCTCAAACCTCAATTCTGAATCCTCAATACTCAATCTTCAATCCTCAATCTTCAGTCCTCAATACTCAACTATCAGTCCTCAATTCTCAATACTCAATTCTCAATCCTCATTCTTCAATTCTCAATACCCAATCCTCAATATTCAATCCTCATTCCTCTATCCTCAATCCTCAATCCTCATTCTTCAATCCTCAACACCCAATCCTCAATCTTCAATCCTCAATCCTCAATCCTCAGACCTCAATCCTCAATCTTCAATCCTCAATACTCAATCTTCAATCTTCAATCCTCAATCCTCAATCCTCAATTCTCAATCCTCAATATTCAATCCTCAATACTCAGTCCTCCATTCTCAATCCTCTATCCTGAATCCTCAATCCTCAATCCTCAATTTTCAATCTTCAATCCTCAATCCTCAATCCTCAATCCTCAATCCTCAATCGTCAGTCTTCAATCCTCAATACTCAATCTTCAATCCTCAATCCTCAATCCTCAATCCTCAAAACTCATTCTACAATCCTCAATAACCAATCGTCAATCTTGAATCCTCAATCCTCAATCCTCAACACTCAATCCTCAATCCTCAATCCTCAATCCTCAATCTTCAATCCTCAATACTCAACCTTCAATCCTCCATCCTCAATCCACAATCCTCAATCCTCAATCCTCCATTGTCAGGCAACAATGCTCAATACTCAATCTTCTATCCTCAATCCTCAATCCTAAATTCTCAGTCCTCAGCCCTCAAACCTCAATCCTCAACCCTCAGACCTCATCCTCAATCCTCAATTATCAATCCTCAATCCTCAATCTTCAATCCTGAATACTCAATCTTCAATCCTCAATCCTCAATTCTCAATCCTCAATCCTCAGTCCTCAGTCCTCAAACCACAATCCTCAACCCTCAGCCCTGGACCTCAATCCTCAATTATCAATCCTCAATCCTCAATCTTCAATCCTCAATACTCAATCCTCATTCTTCAATCCTCAATACCCAATCCTCAATCTTCAATCCTCATTCCTCAATCCTCAATCCTCAATCCTCAATCTTCAATCCTCAATACTCAATCCTCAATTTTCAATCCTCATTCTTCAATCCTCAACACCCTATCCTCAATCTACAATCCTCAATCTTGAATCCTCAATTCTCAATCCTCAATCCTCAATCCTCAGACCTCAAACATCAATACTCAACCATCAGTCCTCGTCCTCAATCCACAACACTCAATCCTCGATCCTCAATCTTCAATCATCAATATTCCATCTTCAATCCTCAATCCTCAATCCTCAATACTGAATCCTCAGTCCTCAATCCTCAATCCTCAATACTCAACCATCATTCCTCAATTCTGAATACTCAACAGAATATCCTGAATTCTCAGGATCCAATACTGAAACCTCAACACACAACCCTCAATCCTCAATCTTCAACCTTCAATCCTCAATCCTCAATTCTCAATACTCAATCCTCAATCCTCAGTCCTCAAAACTCAAACCTGAAACCTCAATCCTGAATCCTCAACCTTCAGAACTCAGTCCTCAACAATCAGTTGTCAATCCTCAATCCTCAAAAGAATATAATCAATTCACAGTTTTCAATACTCAATACTCAATCTGCAATCTGTAAATCTCTATCCACAAACATCAATTCCCATCATTCAACCCTCAACACACAGTCCCCAATCCTCAATCTTCAACACTCAATCCTCAATCCCCAATCCTCAATCCTCAATCTTCAATCCTCAATACTCAATCTTCAATCATCAATCCTCAATACTCTATCTTCAATCCTCAATCCTCTATCCTCAATCCCCAAACCTCATTCTAAAATCCTCAATACCCAATCCTCAATCTTCAATCCTCAATCCTCAATACTCAATACTCAATCCTCAATCCTCAGTCCTCAGTCCTCAAACCTCAATCCTCAACCCTCAGCCCTCATCCTCAATCCTCAATCCTCAATTCTCAATCCTCAAACCTCAAACCTCAATCATCAACCGACAGTCCTAGTCCTCAATTCTCAACCCTCAATCCTCAATCCTCAATCTTCAATCCTCAATACTCAATATTCAATAGTCAATCCTCAATCCTCAATCTTCAATACTCAATCCCCAATCGTCAATCCTCAATCCCCAATCCTCAATCTTCAATCCTCAATCCTCAATCCTCAATCCTCAATCCTCAGTCTTCAATCCCCAATAATCAATCTTCAATCCTCAATCCTCAATCCTCAATCCTGAATCCTCAATCCTCAATCCTCAATCTTCAATCCTCAATACTCAGTCTTCAATCCTCAATCCTCAATCCTCAATCCTCAATCCTCATTATTCAACCCTCAATACCCAATCCTCGATCTTCAATCCTCAATCCTCAATTCTGAATCCTCAATCCTCAATCCTCAGACCTCAGACATCAATACTCAACCCTCAGTCCTCGTCCTCAATCCACAACCATCAATCCTCAATCCTCAACCTTCAATCAAGAATATTCAACCTTCAGTCCTCAACCTCAGTCCTCAATCCTCAAACCTCAATCCTCAATGTTCAATCCGCAATACCCAATCCTCAATCTTCAATCCACAATCCTCAATCCTCAATCCTCAATCCTCAATCCTCGATCCTCAATCCTCAATCCTCATACCTCAAACATCAATATTCAACCCTCAGTCCTCGTCCTCAATCCACAAACCTCAATCCTCAACCCTCAATCTTCAATCATCAATATTCAATCTTCAACCCTCAATACTCAATCCTCAATCCTCAATCCTCAATCCTCAATCTTCAATCCCCAATACTCAATCTTCAATCCTCAATCCTCAATACTCAATCCTCAATCCTCATTCTTCAATCCTAAATACCCAATCCTCAATCTTCAATCCACAATCCCCAATCCTCAGTTCGCAATCCTCAATCCTCAATCCTCATTCTTCAATCCTCAATACCCAATCCTCAATCTTCAACCCTCAATCCTCAATTCTCAATCCTCAATCCTCTGTCCTCAGACCTCAAACATCAATCCTCAACCCTCAGCCCTCATCCTCAATCCTCAATCCTCTATCTTCATTCCTCAGTCCTCAATCCTCATGCCTCAATCCTCAATCCTCAATCCTCAGTCATCAAACCTCAATCCTGAATCCTCAATCCTGAGACCTCAATCTTCGGACATCAGACCTGAACGATCAGATGTCAATCCTCAATCCTCAATAGAATATCATCAATTCACAGTTTTCAATACTCAATACTCAATCTGCAATCATCAAATTTCTTTCCACAAACATCAATTCTCATCACTCAACCCTCAACTCTCAGTCCCCAATCCTCAATCTTCAATCCTCAATACTCAATCCTCAATTCTCAATCCTCAATCTTCAATCCTCAATACTCTATCTTCAATCCTCAATCCTCTATCCTCAATCACCAAACCTCATTCTAAAATCCTCAATACCCAATCCTCAATCTTCAATCCAAAATCCCCAATCCTCAGTTCGCAATCCTCAATCCTCAATCCTCATTCTTCAATACTCAATACCCAATCCTCAATCTTCAATCTTCAACCCTCAATCCTCAACTCTCAATCCTCAATCCTCTGTCCTCAGACCTCAAACATCAATCCTCAACCCTCAGCCCTCATCCTCAATCCTCAATCCTCAATTCTCAATCCTCAAACCTCAAACCTCAATCATCAACCGACAGTCCTAGTCCTCAATCCTCAACCCTCAATCCTCAACCCTCAATCTTCAATCCTCAATACTCATTATTCAATCCTCAATCCTCAATCCTCAATCATCAATACTCAATCCTCAATCGTCAATCCTCAATCCCCAATCCTCAATCTTCAATCCTCAATCCTCAATCCTCAATCCTCAATCCTCAATCTTGAATCCCCAATAATCAATCTTCAATCCTCAATACTCAATCCTCAATCCTGAATCCTCAATCCTCAGTCCTCAATCTTCAATCCTCAATACTCAGTCTTCAATCCTCAATCCTCAATCCTCAAACCTCAATCCTCTGTCCTCAAACCCCAATCCTGAATCCTCAATCTTCATTCATCAATATTCAACCGTCTATCCTCAATCCTCAATACTCAATCTTCAACCCTCAATCCTCAATTCTCAATCCTCAATCCTCAGTCCTCAGTCCTCAAACCTCAATCGTCAACCCTCAGCCCTCATCCTCAATCCTCAACCCTCAATCCTCAATCCTCAATCCTCGATCCTCAATCTTCAATCCCCAATACTCAATCTTCAATCCTCCATCCTTAATCCTCAATCCTCAGTCCTCAATCCTCAATCGTCAGGCTTCAATCATCAATACTCAATCTTCAATCCTCAATCCTCAATTCTCATTCCTCAATCCTCATTCTTCAATCCTCAATACCCAATCCTCAATCTTCAATCTTCAACCCTCAATCCTCAATTCTCAATCCTCAATCCTCAGTCCTCAGACCTCAAACATCAATCCTCAACCCTCAGCCCTCATCCTCAATCCTCAATCCTCAATCTTCAATCCTCAGTCCTCAATCCTCATGCCTCAATCCTCAATCCTCATTCCTCAGTCATCAAACTTCAATCCCCAACCCTCAGCCCTCATCCTCAATCCCCAATCCTCAATTCTCAATCCTCAAGCCTCAAACCTCAATCATCAACCGACAGTCCTTGTCCTCAATCCTCAACCCTCAATCCTCAATCCTCAATCTTCAATCCTCAATACTCAATATTCAATCCTCAATCCTCAATCCTCAATCATCATTCTTCAACCCTCTACCCTCAACCCTCAGCCCTCATCCTCAATCCTCAAACCTCAATCCTCAATCCTCAATATTCACTCCTCAATACTCAATATTCAATAATCAATCCTCAATTCTCAATCCTCAATACTCAATCCTCAATCGTCAATCCTCAATCCCCAATCCTCAATCTTCAATCCTCAATCCTCAATCCTCATTCCTCAATACTCATTCTTCAATCCTCAATACCCAATCCTCAATCTTCAATCTTCAACCCTCAATCCTCAATTCTCAATCCTCAATCCTCAGTCCTCAGACCGCGAACATCAATCCTCAACCCTCAGCCCTCATCCTCAATCCTCAATCCTCAATCTTCAATCCTCAGTCCTCAATCCTCATGCCTCAACCCTCAATCCTGAATCCTCTGTCATCAAACTTCAATCCTCAACCCTCAGCCCTCATCCTCAATCCTCAATCCTCAATTCTCAATCCTCAAACCTCAAACCTCAATCATCAACCGGCAGTCCTAGTCCTCAATCCTCAACCCTCAATCCTCAATCCTCAATCTTCAATCCTCAATACCCAATATTCAATCCTCAATCCTCAATCCTCAATCATCAATCTTCAACCCTCAACCCTCAACCCTCAGCCCTCATCCACAATCCTGAATGCTCAATCCTCAATCCTCAATCTTCACACCTCAATACTCAATCTTCAATAATCAATCCTCAATTCTCAATCCTCAATACTCAATCCTCAATCGTCAATCCTCAATCCCCAATCCTCAATCCTCCATCCTCAATCCACAATCCTCAATCCTCAATCCTCAATCGTCAGGCTTCAATCCTCAATACTCAATCTTCAATCCTCAATCCTCAATCCTCATTCCTCAATCCTCATTCTTCAAACCTCAATACCCAATCCTCAATCTTCAATCCTCAATCCTCAATCCTCAATTCTCAAACCTCAATCCTCAGTCCTCAGCCCTCAAACCTCAATCCTCAAACCTCAGCCCTCATTCTCAATCCGCAATCCTCAATTCTCAGTCCTCAGCCCTCAAACCTCAATCCTCAACCCTAAGACCTCATCCTCAATCCTCAATTATCAATCCTCAATCCTCATTCTTCAATCCTCAATACTCAATCTTCAATCCTCAATCCTCAGTCCTCAAACCTCAATTCTGAATCCTCAATACGCAATCTTCAATCCTCAACCTTCAGTCCTCAATACTCAACTATCAGTCCTCAATTCTCAATACTCAATCCTCAATCCTCATTCTTCAATCCTCAATACCCAATCCTCAATCTTCAATCCTCATTCCTCAATCCACAATCATCAATCCTCAGACCTGAAACATAAATACTCAGCCCTCAGTCCTCGTCCTCAATCCACAACCCTCAATCCTCGATCCTCAATCTTCAATCACAAATATTCAATCTTCAATCCTCAATCCTGAATGCTCAATACTCAATCTTCAATCCTCAATCCTCAATCTCAATACTCAACCATCAATCCTCAATTCTCAATACTCAATAGAATATCCTGAATTCTCAGGGTTCAATACTAAAACCTCAACACTCAACCCACAATCCTCAATCCTCAATCCTCAATCCTCAACCTTCAATACTCAATACTCAACCTTCAATCCTCCATTCTCAATCCTCAATCCTCAATCCTCAATCCTCAATCCTCAATCGTCAGGCCTCAATCCTCAATACCCAATCCTCAGTCTTCAATCATCAGTCCTCAATCCTCAATACTCAATCCTCAATCCTCAGTCCTCAGACCTCACACCTCAATCCCCAACCCTCAGCCCTCATCCTCATTCCTCAATCCTCAATCGTCAATCTTCAACCCTCAATCCTCAGCCCTCAATCCTCAATGTTCAATCCTCAATACCCAATCCTCAGTCTTCAATCCTCAATCCTCAATCCTCAATGTTCAATCCTCAATCCTCAGTCCTCAAACCTCAATTCTGAATCCTCAATCCTGAATCCTCAATCTTCAGCCCTCAGTCCTCAACAATCAGTTGTCATTCCTCAATCCTCAATAGAATATCCTCAATTCACAGCTTTTAATACTCAATACTCAATCTGCAGTCTTCCAACGTGTATCCACAAACATCAATTTTCACCACTCAACCCTCAGCACTCATTCCTCAATGTTCAATCATCAATCCTCAATCCTCAATCTTCAATCCTCAACACCCAATCCTCAATCTTCAATCCTCAATCCTCAATCCTCAATCCTCAATCCTCAAACCTCAGTCCTCTGTCCTCAAACCTCAATCCTGAATCCTCAATACTGAATCCTCAATCTTGAGCACTCAGTCCTCAACAATCAGTTGTCAATCCTCAATCCTCAATAGAGTGTCATCAATTCACATTCTTCAATACTCAATACTCAATCTGCAATCTTCAAATCTCTATCCACAAATATCAATTCTCGTCACTCTACCATCAACACTCAGTCCTCAACGTTCAATCCTCAATCCTCAATTATCAATCGTCAATCCTCAATACTGAATCTTCAATCCTCACTCCTCAATCCTCAATACTCAATCCTCAATCCTCAATCCTCAATCATCAATTTTCAATCCTCAATACTCAATTTTCAATCCTCAATCCTCAAACCTCAATCCTTAATCCTCAATCGTCAGTCTTCCATCCTCAATATCCAACTTTCAATCTTCAATCCTCAGTTCTCAATCCTCAATTCTCAATCCTCAATCCCCAGTCCTCAGTCCTCAAACTTCAATGCTCAAACCTTAGCCCACATCCTCAGTCCTCAATCCTCAATCCTCAACCTTCAATCCTCAATCCTCATACCTCAAACATCAACACTCAACCCTCAGGCCTCGTCCTCAACCCACAACCCTCAATCCTCGATCCTCAATCTTCAATCCTCATTCTTCCATCCTCAATCCTCAATCCTCAATCCTCAATTCTCAATACTCAATCCTCAATCCTCAGACCTCAAACATCAATACTCAACCCTCAGTCCTCGTCCTCAATCCACAACCATCAATCCTCAATCCTCAATCTTCAATCATCAATATTCAATCTTCAGTCGTCAATCCTAAATCCTCAATCCTCAATCCTTAATCCTCAATTTTCAATCCGCAATACCCAATCCTCAATCTTCAATCCTCAATCCTCAATCCTCAATCCTCAACCCTCGATCCTCAATCCTCAATCCTCAGTCCTCAAAACTGAAACCTGAATCCTCAATCCTGAATCCTCAACCTTCAGAACTCAGTCCTCAACAATCAGTTGCCAATTCTCAATCCTCAATAGAATATAATCAACTCACAGTTTTCAATACTCAATACTCAATCTGCAATCTTCAAATTTCTATCCACAAACATCAATTCTCATCACTCAACACTCAACACTCAGTCCCCAATCCTCAATCTTCAATCCTCAATACTCAATCCCCAATCCTCAATCCTCAATCTTCAATCCCCAATACTCAATCCTCAATCCTCAATCCTCAATCCTGAATCCTCAATCCTCAATCCTCAATTTTCACTCTTCAATCCTCAATCCACAATCGTCAATCCTCGATCCTCAATCGTCAGTCTTCAATCCTCAATATTCAATCTTCAATCCTCAATTCTCAATCCTCAATCCTCAAACCTCATTCTACAATCCTCAATGCCCAATCCTCTATCTTCAATCCTCAATCGTCAATCCTCAATACTCAATCCACAATCCTCACTCTTCAATCCTCAATACTCAATCTTCAATCCTCAATACTCAATCTTCAATCCTCAATCCTCAATCCTCAATCCTCAATTCTCATTCTTCAATCCTCAACACCCAATCCTCAATCTTCAATACTCAATCCTCAATCCTCAATCCTCAATCCTCAATCCTCAATCCTCATTCTACAATCCTCAATACCCAATCCTCAATCTTCAATCGTCAATCCTCAATCCTCAATTCTCAAACTTCAATCCTCATTCCTCAGCCCTCAAACCACAATCCTCAAACCTCAGCCCTCATTCTCAATCCTCAATCCTCAATTCTCAGCCCTCAGCCCTCAAACCTCAATCCTCAACCCTAAGACCTCATCCTCAATCCTCAATTATCAATCCTCAATCCTCAATCTTCAATCCCCAATACTCAATCTTCAATCCTCAATCTTCAATCCTCAATCCTCAATCCTCGTACCGCGAACATCAATATTCAACCCACATTCCTCGTCCTCAATCCACAAACCTCAACCCTCAACCCTCAATCTTCAATCATCAATATTCAACCTTCTATCCTCAATCCTCAATCCTCAATCCTCAATCCTTAATCCTCAATCTTCTATCCTCAACAGCCAATCCTCAATCTTCAATCCTCAATCCTCAATCCTCAATCCTCAATCCTCGATCCTCAATCCTCAATCCTCAGTCCTCAATACTCAAACCTGAATCCTCAATCCTGAATCCTCAGCCTTCAGAACTCAGTCCTCAACAATCAGTTGCCAATTCTCAATCCTCAATAGAATATAATCAACTCACAGTTTTCAATACTCAATACCCAATCTGCAATCTTCAAATTTCTATCCACAAACATCAATTCTCATCACTCAACCCTCAGCACTCAGTCCTCAATCCTCAATCTTCAATCCTCAATTCTCAATCCCCAATTCTCAATCCTCAATCTTCAATCCCTAATACTCAATCCACAATCCTCAATCCTCAATCCTGTATCCTCAATCCTCAATCCTCAATTTTCACTCTTCAATCCTCAATCCTCAATCGTCATTCTTCAATCCTCAATACTCAATCTTCAATCCTCAATGCTGAATCCTCAATCCTCAAACCTCATTCTACAATCCTCAATGCCCAATCCTCTATCTTCAATCCTCAATCGTCAATCCTCAATACTCAATCCTCAATCCTCACTCTTCAATCCTCAACACTCAAGCTTCAATCCCCAATACTCGATCTTCAATCCTCAATCCTCAATCCTCAATCCTCAATTCTCATTCTTCAATCCTCAACACCCAATCCTCAATCTTCAATCCTCAATCCTCAATCCTCAATACTCAATCCTCAATCCTCATTCTACAATCCTCAATACCCAATCCTCAATCTTCAATCGTCAATCCTCAATCCTCAATTCTCAAACCTCAATCCTCAGTCCTCAGCCCTCAAACCTCAATCCTCAAACCTCAGCGCTCATTCTCAATCCTCAATCCTCAATTCTCAGTCCTCAGCCCTCAAACCTCAATCCTCAACCCTAAGACCTCATCCTCAATCCTCAATTATCAATCCTCAATCCTCAATCTTCAATCCTCAATACTCAATCTTCAATCCTCAATCCTCAGTCCTCAAACCTCAATTCTGAATCCTCAATACTCAGTCTTCAATCCTCAATCTTCAGTCCTCAATACTCAACCTCAGTCCTCAATACTCAATACTCAATCCTCAATCCTCATTCTTCAATCCTCAATACCCTATCCTCAATCTTCAATCCTCATTCCTCAATCCTCAATCCTCAATCCTCATTCTTCAATCCTCAACACACAATCCTCAATCTTCAATCCTCAATCCTCAATCCTCAGACCTCAATCCTCAATCTTCAATCCTCAATACTCAATCTTCAATCTTCAATCCTCAATCCTCAATCCTCAATTCTCAATCCTCAATCTTCAATCCCCAATACTCAGTCCTCCATACTCAATCCTCAATACTGAATCCTCAATCCTCAGTCCTCAATTTTCAATCTTTAATCCTCAATCCCCAATCCTCAACCCTCAATCCTCAATCGTCAGTCTTCAATCCTCAATACTCAATCTTCAATCCTCAATCCTAAATCCTCAATCCTCAAACCTCATTCTACAATCCTCAGTAACCAATCCTCAATCTTCAATCCTCAATCCTCAATCCTCAATTCTCAAACCTCAATCCTCAGTCCTCAGCCCTCAAACCTCAATCCTCAAGCCTCAGCCCTCATTCTCAATCCGCAATCCTCAAACCTCAGTCCTCTGTCCTCAAACCTCAATCCTGAATCCTCAATACTGAATCCTCAATCTTGAGCACTCAGTCCTCAACAATCAGTTGTCAATCCTCAATCCTCAATAGAGTGTCATCAATTCACATTCTTCAATACTCAATACTCAATCTGCAATCTTCAAATCTCTATCCACAAATATCAATTCTCGTCACTCTACCATCAACACTCAGTCCTCAACGTTCAATCCTCAATCCTCAATTATCAATCGTCAATCCTCAATACTGAATCTTCAATCCTCACTCCTCAATCCTCAATACTCAATACTCAATCCTCAATCCTCAATCCTCAATCATCAATTTTCAATCCTCAATACTCAATTTTCAATCCTCAATCCTCAAACCTCAATCCTTAATCCTCAATCGTCAGTCTTCAATCCTCAATATCCAACTTTCAATCTTCAGTCCTCAGTTCTCAATCCTCAACTCTCAATCCTCAATCCCCAGTCCTCAGACCTCAAACTTCAATGCTCAAACCTTAGCCCACATCCTCAGTCCTCAATCCTCAATCCTCAACCTTCAATCCTCAATCCTCATACCTCAAACATCAACACTCAACCCTCAGGCCTCGTCCTCAACCCACAACCCTCAATCCTCGATCCTCAATCTTCAATCCTCATTCTTCCATCCTCAACACCCAATCCTCAATCTTCAATCCTCAATCCTCAATCCTCAATTCTCAATACTCAATCCTCAATCCTCAGACCTCAAACATCAATACTCAACCCTCAGTCCTCGTCCTCAATCCACAACCATCAATCCTCAATCCTCAATCTTCAATCATCAATATTCAATCTTCAGTCGTCAATCCTAAATCCTCAATCCTCAATCCTTAATCCTCAATTTTCAATCCGCAATACCCAATCCTCAATCTTCAATCCTCAATCCTCAATCCTCAATCCTCAACCCTCGATCCTCAATCCTCAATCCTCAGTCCTCAAAACTCAAACCTGAATCCTCAATCCTGAATCCTCAACCTTCAGAACTCAGTCCTCGACAATCAGTTGCCAATTCTCAATCCTCAATAGAATATAATCAACTCACAGTTTTCAATACTCAATACTCAATCTGCAATCTTCAAATTTCTATCCACAAACATCAATTCTCATCACTCAACACTCAACACTCAGTCCCCAATCCTCAATCTTCAATCCTCAATACTCAATCCCCAATCCTCAATCCTCAATCTTCAATCCCCAATACTCAATCCTCAATCCTCAATCCTCAATCCTGAATCCTCAATCCTCAATCCTCAATTTTCACTCTTCAATCCTCAATCCACAATCGTCAATCCTCGATCCTCAATCGTCAGTCTTCAATCCTCAATATTCAATCTTCAATCCTCAATTCTCAATCCTCAATCATCAAACCTCATTCTACAATCCTCAATGCCCAATCCTCTATCTTCAATCCTCAATCGTCAATCCTCAATACTCAATCCACAATCCTCACTCTTCAATCCTCAATACTCAATCTTCAATCCTCAATACTCAATCTTCAATCCTCAATCCTCAATCCTCAATCCTCAATTCTCATTCTTCAATCCTCAACACCCAATCCTCAATCTTCAATACTCAATCCTCAATCCTCAATCCTCAATCCTCAATCCTCAATCCTCATTCTACAATCCTCAATACCCAATCCTCAATCTTCAATCGTCAATCCTCAATCCTCAATTCTCAAACTTCAATCCTCATTCCTCAGCCCTCAAACCACAATCCTCAAACCTCAGCCCTCATTCTCAATCCTCAATCCTCAATTCTCAGCCCTCAGCCCTCAAACCTCAATCCTCAACCCTAAGACCTCATCCTCAATCCTCAATTATCAATCCTCAATCCTCAATCTTCAATCCTCAATACTCAATCTTCAATCCTCAATCCTCAATCCTCAATCCTCAATCCTCGTACCGCGAACATCAATATTCAACCCACATTCCTCGTCCTCAATCCACAAACCTCAATCCTCAACCCTCAATCTTCAATCATCAATATTCAACCTTCTATCCTCAATCCTCAATCCTCAATCCTCAATCCTTAATCCTCAATCTTCTATCCTCAACAGCCAATCCTCAATCTTCAATCCTCAATCCTCAATCCTCAATCCTCAATCCTCGATCCTCAATCCTCAATCCTCAGTCCTCAATACTCAAACCTGAATCCTCAATCCTGAATCCTCAGCCTTCAGAACTCAGTCCTCAACAATCAGTTGCCAATTCTCAATCCTCAATAGAATATAATCAACTCACAGTTTTCAATACTCAATACCCAATCTGCAATCTTCAAATTTCTATTCACAAACATCAATTCTCATCACTCAACCCTCAGCACTCAGTCCTCAATCCTCAATCTTCAATCCTCAATTCTCAATCCCCAATTCTCAATCCTCAATCTTCAATCCCTAATACTCAATCCACAATCCTCAATCCTCAATCCTGTATCCTCAATCCTCAATCCTCAATTTTCACTCTTCAATCCTCAATCCTCAATCGTCATTCTTCAATCCTCAATACTCAATCTTCAATCCTCAATGCTGAATCCTCAATCCTCAAACCTCATTCTACAATCCGCAATGCCCAATCCTCTATCTTCAATCCTCAATCGTCAATCCTCAATACTCAATCCTCAATCCTCACTCTTCAATCCTCAACACTCAATCTTCAATCCCCAATACTCGATCTTCAATCCTCAATCCTCAATCCTCAATCCTCAATTCTCATTCTTCAATCCTCAACACCCAATCCTCAATCTTCAATCCTCAATCCTCAATCCTCAAACCTCATTCTACAATCCTCAGTAACCAATCCTCAATCTTCAATCCTCAATCCTCAATCCTCATTCCTCAATACTCATTCTTCAATCCTCAATACCCAATCCTCAATCTTCAATCTTCAACCCTCAATCCTCAATTCTCAATCCTCAATCCTCAGTCCTCAGACCTCGAACATCAATCCTCAACCCTCAGCCCTCATCCTCAATCCTCAATCCTCAATCTTCAATCCTCAGTCCTCAATCCTCATGCCTCAACCCTCAATCCTGAATCCTCTGTCATCAAACTTCAATCCTCAACCCTCAGCCCTCATCCTCAATCCTCAATCCTCAATTCTCAATCCTCAAACCTCAAACCTCAATCATCAACCGGCAGTCCTAGTCCTCAATCCTCAACCCTCAATCCTCAATCCTCAATCTTCAATCCTCAATACCCAATATTCAATCCTCAATCCTCAATCCTCAATCTTCAATCCTCAATACCCAATATTCAATCCTCAATCCTCAATCCTCAATCCTCAATCATCAATCTTCAACCCTCAACCCTCAACCCTCAGCCCTCATCCACAATCCTCAATCCTCAATCCTCAATCCTCAATCTTCACTCCTCAATACTCAATCTTCAATAATCAATCCTCAATTCTCAATCCTCAATACTCAATCCTCAATCGTCAATCCTCAATCCCCAATCCTCAATCTTCAATCCTCAATCTTCAATTCTCAATCCTCAATCCTCAATTCTCAGTCCTCAATCCTCAGTCCTCAGTCCTCAAACCTCAATCCCCAATCCTCAGCCCTCATTCTCAACCCTCAATCCTCAATTCTCAGACCTCAGCCCTCAAACCTCTATCCTCAGCCCTCATACCTCATCCTCAATCCTCAATCATCATAACTCAATCCTCAATCTTCAATCCTCAATACTCAATCTTCAATGCTCAATCCTCAGTACTCAAACCTCAATTCTGAATCCTCAATACTCAATCTTCAATCCTCAACCTTCAGTCTTCAATACTCAATTATCAGTCCTCAATTCTCAATACTCAATACACAATCCTCAAACTTCAATCCTCAATACTCAATCCTCAATCTTCAATCCTCATTCTTCAATCCTCAATACTCAATCTTCAATCCTCAATCTTCAGTCCTCAATACTCAACTATCAGTCCTCAATTCTCAATACTCAATTCTCAATCCTCATTCTTCAATTCTCAATACCCAATCCTCAATATTCAATCCTCATTCCTCAATCCTCAATCCTCAATCCTCATTCTTCAATCCTCAACACCCAATCCTCAATCTTCAATCCTCAATCCTCAATCCCCTGACCTCAATCCTCAATCTTCAATCCTCAATACTCAATCTTCAATCTTCAATCCTCAATCCTCAATCCTCAATTCTCAATCCTCAATCTTCAATCCTCAATACTCAGTCCTCCATTCTCAATCCTCTATCCTGAATCCTCAATCCTCAATCCTCAATTTTCAATCTTCAATCCTCAATCCTCAATCCTCAATCCTCAATCCTCAATCGTCAGTCTTCAATCCTCAATACTCAATCTTCAATCCTCAATCCTCAATCCTCAATCCTCAAAACTCATTCTACAATCCTCAATAACCAATCGTCAATCTTGAATCCTCAATCCTCAATCCTCAACACTCAATCCTCAATCCTCAATCCTCAATCCTCAATCTTCAATCCTCAATACTCAACCTTCAATCCTCCATCCTCAATCCACAATCCTCAATCCTCAATCCTCCATTGTCAGGCAACAATGCTCAATACTCAATCTTCTATCCTCAATCCTCAATCCTAAATTCTCAGTCCTCAGCCCTCAAACCTCAATCCTCAACCCTCAGACCTCATCCTCAATCCTCAATTATCAATCCTCAATCCTCAATCTTCAATCCTGAATACTCAATCTTCAATCCTCAATCCTCAATTCTCAATCCTCAATCCTCAGTCCTCAGACCTCAAACCACAATCCTCAACCCTCAGCCCTGGACCTCAATCCTCAATTATCAATCCTCAATCCTCAATCTTCAATCCTCAATACTCAATCCTCATTCTTCAATCCTCAATACCCAATCCTCAATCTTCAATCCTCATTCCTCAATCCTCAATCCTCAATCGTCAATCTTCAATCCTCAATACTCAATCCTCAATTTTCAATCCTCATTCCTCAATCCTCAACACCCTATCCTCAATCTACAATCCTCAATCTTGAATCCTCAATTCTCAATCCTCAATCCTCAATCCTCAGACCTCAAACATCAATACTCAACCATCAGTCCTCGTCCTCAATCCACAACACTCAATCCTCGATCCTCAATCTTCAATCATCAATATTCCATCTTCAATCCTCAATCCTCAATCCTCAATACTGAATCCTCAGTCCTCAATCCTCAATCCTCAATACTCAACCATCATTCCTCAATTCTGAATACTCAACAGAATATCCTGAATTCTCAGGATCCAATACTGAAACCTCAACACACAACCCTCAATCCTCAATCCTCAGACCTCAAACATCAATACTCAACCATCAGTCCTCGTCCTCAATCCACAACACTCAATCCTCGATCCTCAATCTTCAATCATCAATCTTCAATCCTCAATACTCAATGTTCAATCCTCAATCCTCAATCCTCAATCCTCAAATCTCATTCTTCAATCCTCAACACCCAATCCTCAATCTTCAATACTCAATCCTCAATCCTCAATCCTCAAACTTCAATCCTCATTCCTCAGCCCTCAAACCACAATCCTCAAACCTCAGCCCTCATTCTCAATCCTCAATCCTCAATTCTCAGCCCTCAGCCCTCAAACCTCAATCCTCAACCCTAAGACCTCAACCTCAATCCTCAATTATCAATCCTCAATCCTCAATCTTCAATCCTCAATACTCAATCTTCAATCCTCAATCCTCAGTCCTCAAACCTCAATTCTGAATCGTCAATTCTCAATCTTCAATCCTCAATCTTCTGTCCTCAATACTCAACTATCAGTCCTCAATTCTCAATTCTGAATCCTCAATCCTCATTCTTCAATCCTCAATACCCAATCCTCAATCTTCAATCCTCATTCCTCAATCCTCAATCCTCAATCCTCATTCTTCAATCCTCAACACCCAATCCTCAATCTTCAATCCTCAATCCTCAATCATCAGACCTCAATCCTCAATCTTCAATCCTCAATACTCAATGTTCAATCTTCAATCCTCAATCCTCGATCCTCAATTCTCAATCCACAATCTTCAATCCTCAATACTCAGTCCTCCATTCTCAATCCTCAATCCTGAATCCTCAATCCTCAATCCTCAATTTTCAATCTTCAATCCTCAATCCTCAATCCTCAGTCCTCAATCCTCAAACCTCAATCCTCATTCTTCAATCCTCAATACCCAATCCTCAATACCCAATCCTCAATCTTCAATCCTCAATTCTCAATCCTCAATTCTCAATCCTCAATCCTCAATCCACAGACCGCAATCCTCAATCTTCAATCCTCAGTACTCAATCCTCAATCCTCAATCCTCAATCCCCAATCCTCAATCCTCATTCTTCAATCCTCAACACCCAATCATCAATCTTCAATCCTCAATCCTCAATCCTCAATTCTCAATCCTCAATCCTCAATCCTCAGACCTCAAACATCAACACTCAACCCTCAGCCCTCGACCTCAATCCACAGCCCTCAATCCTCGATCCTCAACCTTCAATCATCAATATTCAATCTTCAATCCTCAATCCTCAGTCCACAATACTCATACCTCACTCCTCAATACTCAGCTGTCAATCCTCAATTCTCAAGACTCAATATAATATCCTGAATTCTCAGGATTCAATACTCAAACCTCAACCCTCAATAATCAGCCCTCATCCTCAATCCTCAATCCTCAATCCTCAACTCTCAATCTTCAATCCTCAATCCTCAATCCTCAATCCTCAACCTTCAATCCTCAATACTCAATCTTCAATCCTCCATTCTCAGTCCTCAATCCTCAATCCTCAATCCTCAATCGCCAGACCTCAATCCTCAATACTCAATCCACAATCCTCAATCCTCAGTCCTCAAAACTCAATCCTCAAACCTCAATCCTCTGTCCTCAAACCTCAATCCTGAATCCTCAATACTGAATCCTCAATCTTCAGCACTCAGTCCTCAACAATCAGTTGTCAATCCTCAATCCTCAATAGAATGTCATCAATTCACACTTTTCAATACTCAATACTCAATCTGCAATCTTCAAATCTCTATCCACAAATATCAATTCTCATCACTCAGCCATCAACACTCAGTCCTCAATGTTCAATCCTCAATCCTCAATTCTCAATCGTCAATCCTCAATACTGAATCTTCAATCCTCAATCCTCAATCCTCAATCCTCAATCCTCAATCTTCAATCCTCAACACCCAATCCTCAATCTTCAATCCTCAATCCTCAATCCTCAGTTCGCAATCCTCAATCCTCAATCCTCAATCTTCAGCCCTCAGTCCTCAACAATCAGTTGTCATTTCTCAATCCTCAATAGAATATCCTCAATTCACAGCTTTTAATACTCAATACTCAATCTGCAATCTTCCAACGTGTATCCACAAACATCAATTTTCACCACTCAACCCTCAGCACTCATTCCTCAATGTTCAATCCTCAATCCTCAGCTCTCAATCTTCGATCCTCAATACTGAACCTTCAATCCTCAATCCTCAATTCTCAATCCTCAATCCTCAACCCTCATTCTTCAATCCTCAATAACAAATTCTCAATCTTCAGTCCTCAATTCTCAATCCTCAATTCTCAATTCTCAATCCTCAATCCTCAATCCTCAATCCTCGTACCGCGAACATCAATATTCAACCCACATTCCTCGTCCTCAATCCACAAACCTCAATCCTCAACCCTCAATCTTCAATCATCAATATTCAACCTTCTATCCTCAATCCTCAATCCTCAATCCTCAATCCTTAATCCTCAATCTTCTATCCTCAACAGCCAATCCTCAATCTTCAATCCTCAATCCTCAATCCTCAATCCTCAATCCTCGATCCTCAATCCTCAATCATCAGTCCTCAATACTCAAACCTGAATCCTCAATCCTGAATCCTCAGCCTTCAGAACTCAGTCCTCAACAATCAGTTGCCAATTCTCAATCCTCAATAGAATATCATCAATTCACAGTTTTCAATACTCAATACTCAATCTGCAATCATCAAATTTCTTTCCACAAACATCAATTCTCATCACTCAACCCTCAACTCTCAGTCCCCAATCCTCAATCCTCAATCCTCAATTCTCAATCCTCAAACCTCAAACCTCAATCATCAACCGACAGTCCTAGTCCTCAATCCTCAACCCTCAATCCTCAATCCTCAATCTTCAATCCTCAATACTCAATATTCAATCCTCAATCCTCTATACTCAATCATCAATGCTCAATCCTCAATCGTCAATCCTCAATCCCCAATCCTCAATCTTCAATCCTCAATCTTCAGTCCTCAATCCTCAATCCTCAATCTTCAATCCCCAATAATCAATCTTCAATCCTCAATCCTCAATCCTCAATTATCAATCCTCAATCCTCAATCTTCAATCCTCAATACTCAATCCTCATTCTTCAATCCTCAATACCCAATCCTCAATCTTAAATCCTCATTCCTCAATCCTCAATCCTCAATCCTCAATCTTCAATCCTCAATACTCAATCCTCAATTTTCAATCCTCATTCTTCAATCCTCAACACCCTATCCTCAATCTACAATCCTCAATCTTGAATCCTCAATTCTCAATCCTCAATCCTCGATCCTCAGACCTCAAACATCAATACTCAACCATCAGTCCTCATCCTCAATCCACAACACTCAATCCTCGATCCTCAATCTTCAATCATCAATATTCCATCTTCAATCCTCAATCCTCAATCCTCAATACTGAATCCTCAGTCCTCAATCCTCAATCCTCAATACTCAACCATCATTCCTCAATTCTGAATACTCAACAGAATATCCTGAATTCTCAGGATCCAATACTGAAACCTCATCACACAACCCTCAATCCTCAATCTTCAACCTTCAATCCTCAATCCTCAATTCTCAATACTCAATCCTCAATCCTCAGTCCTCAAAACTCAAACCTGAAACCTCAATCCTGAATCCTCAACCTTCAGAACTCAGTCCTCAACAATCAGTTGTCAATCCTCAATCCTCAAAAGAATATAATCAATTCACAGTTTTCAATACTCAATACTCAATCTGCAATCTGTAAATCTCTATCCACAAACATCAATTCCCATCATTCAACCCTCAACACACAGTCCCCAATCCTCAATCTTCAACACTCAATCCTCAATCCCCAATCCTCAATCCTCAATCTTCAATCCTCAATACTCAATCTTCAATCATCAATCCTCAATACTCTATCTTCAATCCTCAATCCTCTATCCTCAATCCCCAAACCTCATTCTAAAATCCTCAATACCCAATCCTCAATCTTCAATCCTCAATCCTCAATACTCAATACTCAATCCTCAATCCTCAGTCCTCAGTCCTCAAACCTCAATCCTCAACCCTCAGCCCTCATCCTCAATCCTCAATCCTCAATTCTCAATCCTCAAACCTCAAACCTCAATCATCAACCGACAGTCCTAGTCCTCAATTCTCAACCCTCAATCCTCAATCCTCAATCTTCAATCCTCAATACTCAATATTCAATACTCAATCCTCAATCCTCAATCTTCAATACTCAATCCCCAATCGTCAATCCTCAATCCCCAATCCTCAATCTTCAATCCTCAATCCTCAATCCTCAATCCTCAATCCTCAGTCTTCAATCCCCAATAATCAATCTTCAATCCTCAATCCTCAATCCTCAATCCTGAATCCTCAATCCTCAATCCTCAATCTTCAATCCTCAATACTCAGTCTTCAATCCTCAATCCTCAATCCTCAATCCTCATTATTCAACCCTCAATACCCAATCCTCGATCTTCAATCCTCAATCCTCAATTCTGAAACCTCAATCCTCAATCCTCAGACCTCAGACATCAATACTCAACCCTCAGTCCTCGTCCTCAATACACAACCATCAATCCTCAATCCTCAACCTTCAATCAAGAATATTCAACCTTCAGTCCTCAACCTCAGTCCTCAATCCTCAAACCTCAATCCTCAATGTTCAATCCGCAATACCCAATCCTCAATCTTCAATCCACAATCCTCAATCCTCAATCCTCAATCCTCAATCCTCGATCCTCAATCCTCAATCCTCATACCTCAAACATCAATATTCAACCCTGAGTCCTCGTCCTCAATCCACAAACCTCAATCCTCAACCCTCAATCTTCAATCATCAATATTCAATCTTCAACCCTCAATACTCAATCCTCAATCCTCAATCCTGAATCCTCAATCTTCAATCCCCAATACTCAATCTTCAATCCTCAATCCTCAATACTCAATCCTCAATCCTCATTCTTCAATCCTAAATACCCAATCCTCAATCTTCAATCCACAATCCCCAATCCTCAGTTCGCAATCCTCAATCCTCAATCCTCATTCTTCAATCCTCAATACACAATCCTCAATCTTCAACCCTCAATCCTCAATTCTCAATCCTCAATCCTCTGTCCTCAGACCTCAAACATCAATCCTCAACCCTCAGCCCTCATCCTCAATCCTCAATCCTCTATCTTCATTCCTCAGTCCTCAATCCTCATGCCTCAATCCTCAATCCTCAATCCTCAGTCATCAAACCTCAATCCTGAATCCTCAATCCTGAGACCTCAATCTTCAGACCTCAGACCTGAACGATCAGATGTCAATCCTCAATCCTCAATAGAATATCATCAATTCACAGTTTTCAATACTCAATACTCAATCTGCAATCATCAAATTTCTTTCCACAAACATCAATTCTCATCACTCAACCCTCAACTCTCAGTCCCCAATCCTCAATCTTCAATCCTCAATACTCAATCCTCAATTCTCAATCCTCAATCTTCAATCCTCAATACTCTATCTTCAATCCTCAATCCTCTATCCTCAATCACCAAACCTCATTCTAAAATCCTCAATCTTCAATCCACAATCCCCAATCCTCAGTTCGCAATCCTCAATCCTCAATCCTCATTCTTCAATACTCAATACCCAATCCTCAATCTTCAATCTTCAACCCTCAATCCTCAACTCTCAATCCTCAATCCTCTGTCCTCAGACCTCAAACATCAATCCTCAACCCTCAGCCCTCATCCTCAATCCTCAATCCTCAATTCTCAATCCTCAAACCTCAAACCTCAATCATCAACCGACAGTCCTAGTCCTCAATCCTCAACCCTCAATCCTCAACCCTCAATCTTCAATCCTCAATACTGAATCCTCAATCCTGAATCCTCAATCCTCAATCCTCAATCTTCAATCCTCAATACTCAGTCTTCAATCCTCAATCCTCAATCCTCAAACCTCAATCCTCTGTCCTCAAACCCCAATCCTGAATCCTCAATACTGAATCCTCAATCTTCCGCACTCAGTCCTCAACAATCGGTTGTCAATCCTCAATCCTCAATAGAATGTCATCAATTCACATTTTTCGATACTCAATACTCAATCTGCAATCTTCAAATCTCTATCCACAAATATCAATTCACATCACTCAACCATCAACACTCAGTCGTCAATGTTCAATCCTCAATCCTCAATTCTCAATCGTCAATCCTCAATACTGAATCTTCAATCATCAATCCTCAGTCCTCAATCCTCAATCCTCAATCCTCAATCCTCAATAATCAATTTTCAATCCTCAATACTCAATCTCCATTCCTCAACCCTCAAACCTCAATCCTTAATCCTCAATCGTCAGTCTTCAATCCTCAATATCCAACACTCAATCATCAATCCTCAATCCTCAATCCTCAATTCTCAATCCTCAATCCCCAGTCCTCAGTCCTCAAACCTCAATGCTCAAACCTTAGCCCACATCCTCAATCCTCAATCCTCAATCCTCAATCTTCAATCCTCAATCCTCAGACCTCAAACATCAACACTCAACCCTCAGTCCTCGTCCTCAATCCTCAATCTTCAATTCTCAATACTCAATATTAAATCCTCAATCCTCAATCCTCAATCCTCAAACCTCAATCCTCAATCCTCAATCCTCAGTCTTCAAAACTCAAACCTGAATCCTCAATCCTCAGACCTCAGGCATCAATACTCAACCCTCAGTCCTCGTCCTCAATCCACAACCCTCAATCCTCAATCCTCAATCTTCATTCATCAATATTCAACCGTCTATCCTCAATCCTCAATCCTCAATCCTCAATGTCCAATCATGAACACCCAATCCTCAATCTTCAATCCTCAATCCTCAATCCTCAATCCTGAATCCTCAATCCTCAATCCTCTGTCCGCAAACCTCAATCCTGAATCCTCAATACTGAATCCTCAATCTTCAGCACTCAGTCCTAAATAATCTGTCGTCAATCCTCAACCCTCATTAGAATGTCATCAATTCACAGTTTTCAATACTCAATACTCATTCTGCAATCTTCAAATCTCTATCCGCAAACGTCATTTCTGATCATCTAACCCTCAACACTCAGTGCCCAATCCTCAATCTTCAACACTCAATCCTCAATCCTCAATCCTCAATACTCAAACTTCAATCCTCAATACTCAATCTTCAACCCTCAATCCTCAATTCTCAATCCTCAATCCTCAGTCCTCAGTCCTCAAACCTCAATCGTCAACCCTCAGCCCTCATCCTCAATCCTCAACCCTCAATCCTCAATCCTCAATCCTCGATCCTCAATCTTCAATCCCCAATACTCAATCTTCAATCCTCCATCCTTAATCCTCAATCCTCAGTCCTCAATCCTCAATCGTCAGGCTTCAATCATCAATACTCAATCTTCAATCCTCAATCCTCAATTCTCATTCCTCAATCCTCATTCTTCAATCCTCAATACCCAATCCTCAATCTTCAATCTTCAACCCTCAATCCTCAATTCTCAATCCTCAATCCTCAGTCCTCAGACCTCAAACATCAATCCTCAACCCTCAGCCCTCATCCTCAATCCTCAATCCTCAATCTTCAATCCTCAGTCCTCAATCCTCATGCCTCAATCCTCAATCCTCATTCCTCAGTCATCAAACTTCAATCCCCAACCCTCAGCCCTCATCCTCAATCCCCAATCCTCAATTCTCAATCCTCAAGCCTCAAACCTCAATCATCAACCGACAGTCCTTGTCCTCAATCCTCAACCCTCAATCCTCAATCCTCAATCTTCAATCCTCAATACTCAATATTCAATCCTCAATCCTCAATCCTCAATCATCATTCTTCAACCCTCTACCCTCAACCCTCAGCCCTCATCCTCAATCCTCAAACCTCAATCCTCAATCCTCAATATTCACTCCTCAATACTCAATATTCAATAATCAATCCTCAATTCTCAATCCTCAATACTCAATCCTCAATCGTCAATCCTCAATCCCCAATCCTCAATCTTCAATCCTCAATCCTCAATCCTCATTCCTCAATACTCATTCTTCAATCCTCAATACCCAATCCTCAATCTTCAATCTTCAACCCTCAATCCTCAATTCTCAATCCTCAATCCTCAGTCCTCAGACCTCGAACATCAATCCTCAACCCTCAGCCCTCATCCTCAATCCTCAATCCTCAATCTTCAATCCTCAGTCCTCAATCCTCATGCCTCAACCCTCAATCCTGAATCCTCTGTCATCAAACTTCAATCCTCAACCCTCAGCCCTCATCCTCAATCCTCAATCCTCAATTCTCAATCCTCAAACCTCAAACCTCAATCATCAACCGGCAGTCCTAGTCCTCAATCCTCAACCCTCAATCCTCAATCCTCAATCTTCAATCCTCAATACCCAATATTCAATCCTCAATCCTCAATCCTCAATCTTCAATACTCAATACCCAATATTCAATCCTCAATCCTCAATCCTCAATCATCAATCTTCAACCCTCAACCCTCAACCCTCAGCCCTCATCCACAATCCTCAATCCTCAATCCTCAATCCTCAATCTTCACTCCTCAATACTCAATCTTCAATAATCAATCCTCAATTCTCAATCCTCAATACTCAATCCTCAATCGTCAATCCTCAATCCCCAATCCTCAATCTTCAATCCTCAATCTTCAATTCTCAATCCTCAATCCTCAATTCTCAGTCCTCAATCCTCAGTCCTCAGTCCTCAAACCTCAATCCCCAATCCTCAGCCCTCATTCTGAACCCTCAATCCTCAATTCTCAGACCTCAGCCCTCAAACCTCTATCCTCAGACCTCATACCTCATCCTCAATCCTCAATCATCATAACTCAATCCTCAATCTTCAATCCTCGATACTCAATCTTCAATGCTCAATCCTCAGTACTCAAACCTCAATTCTGAATCCTCAATACTCAATCTTCAATCCTCAACCTTCAGTCTTCAATACTCAATTATCAGTCCTCAATTCTCAATACTCAATACACAATCCTCAAACTTCAATCCTCAATACTCAATCCTCAATCTTCAATCCTCATTCTTCAATCCTCAACACCCAATCCTCAATCTTCAATCCTCAATCTTCAATCCTCAATTCTCAATCCTCAATCCTCAATCCTCAGACCTCAAACATCAATACTCAACCATCAGTCCTCGTCCTCAATCCACAACACTCAATCCTCGATCCTCAATCTTCAATCATCAATATTCAATCTTCAATCCTCAATCCTCAATCCTCAATACTGAATCCTCAGTCCTCAATCCTCAATTCTCAATACTCAACCATCATTCCTCAATTCTGAATACTCAATAGAATATCCTGAATTCTCAGGATCCAATACTCAAACCTCAACACACAACCCACAATCCTCAATCCTCAATCCTCAATCCGCAATCTTCAATCCTCAATACTCAATCTTCAATCCTCCATCCTCAATCCACAATCCTCAATCCTCAATCCTCAATCGTCAGGCTTCAATCCTCAATACTCAATCTTCAATACTCAATCCTGAATCCCCATTCCTCAATCCTCATTCTTCAAACCTCAATACCCAATCCTCAATCTTCAACATTCAATCCTCAATCCTCAATTCTCAATCCTCAATCCTCAATCCTCAGTACTCAAAACTCAAACCTGAACCCTCAATCCTGAATCCTCAACCTTCAGAACTCAGTCCTCAACAATCAGTTGTCAATCCTCAATCCTCAAAAGAATATAATCAATTCACAGTTTTCAATACTCAATACTCAATCTGCAATCTTCAAATCTCTATCCACAAACATCAATTCTCATTATTCAACCCTCAACACTCGGTCCCCAATCCTCAATCTTCAACACTCAATCCTCAATCCTCAATCCTCAATCCTCAATCTTCAATCCTCAATACTCAATCTTCAATCCTCAATCCTCAATTCTCAATTCTCAATCCTCAGTCCTCAGTCCTCAAACCTCAATCGTCAACCCTCAGCCCTCATCCTCAATCCTCAACCCTCAATCCTCAATCCTCAACCCTCAATCCTCAATCTTCAATCCCCAGTACTCAATCTTTAATCCTCCATCCTCAATCCTCAATCCTCATTCCTCAATCCTCAATCGTCAGGCTTCAATCCTCAGTCCTCAATCCTCATGCCTCAATCCTCAAACCTCAGCCCTCATTCTCAATCCTCAATCCTCAATTCTCAGTCCTCAGACCTCAAACCTCAGTCCTCAACCCTAAGACCTCATCCTCAATCCTCAATTATCAATACTCAATCCTCAATCTTCAATCCTCAATACTCAATCTTCAATCCTCAATCCTCAGTCCTCAAACCTCAATTCTGAATCCTCAATACTCAATCTTCAATCCTCAATCTTCAGTCCTCAATACTCAACTATCAGTCCTCAATTCTCAATACTCAATTCTCAATCCTCATTCTTCAATTCTCAATACCCAATCCTCAATATTCAATCCTCATTCCTCTATCCTCAATCCTCAATCCTCATTCTTCAATCCTCAACACCCAATCCTCAATCTTCAATCCTCAATCCTCAATCCTCAGACCTCAATCCTCAATCTTCAATCCTCAATACTCAATCTTCAATCTTCAATCCTCAATCCTCAATCCTCAATTCTCAATCCTCAATATTCAATCCTCAATACTCAGTCCTCCATTCTCAATCCTCTATCCTGAATCCTCAATCCTCAATCCTCAATTTTCAATCTTCAATCCTCAATCCTCAATCCTCAATCCTCAATCCTCAATCGTCAGTCTTCAATCCTCAATACTCAATCTTCAATCCTCAATCCTCAATCCTCAATCCTCAAAACTCATTCTACAATCCTCAATAACCAATCGTCAATCTTGAATCCTCAATCCTCAATCCTCAACACTCAATCCTCAATCCTCAATCCTCAATCCTCAATCTTCAATCCTCAATACTCAACCTTCAATCCTCCATCCTCAATCCACAATCCTCAATCCTCAATCCTCCATTGTCAGGCAACAATGCTCAATACTCAATCTTCTATCCTCAATCCTCAATCCTAAATTCTCAGTCCTCAGCCCTCAAACCTCAATCCTCAACCCTCAGACCTCATCCTCAATCCTCAATTATCAATCCTCAATCCTCAATCTTCAATCCTGAATACTCAATCTTCAATCCTCAATCCTCAATTCTCAATCCTCAATCCTCAGTCCTCAGTCCTCAAACCACAATCCTCAACCCTCAGCCCTGGACCTCAATCCTCAATTATCAATCCTCAATCCTCAATCTTCAATCCTCAATACTCAATCCTCATTCTTCAATCCTCAATACCCAATCCTCAATCTTCAATCCTCATTCCTCAATCCTCAATCCTCAATCCTCAATCTTCAATCCTCAATACTCAATCCTCAATTTTCAATCCTCATTCTTCAATCCTCAACACCCTATCCTCAATCTACAATCCTCAATCTTGAATCCTCAATTCTCAATCCTCAATCCTCAATCCTCAGACCTCAAACATCAATACTCAACCATCAGTCCTCGTCCTCAATCCACAACACTCAATCCTCGATCCTCAATCTTCAATCATCAATATTCCATCTTCAATCCTCAATCCTCAATCCTCAATACTGAATCCTCAGTCCTCAATCCTCAATCCTCAATACTCAACCATCATTCCTCAATTCTGAATACTCAACAGAATATCCTGAATTCTCAGGATCCAATACCGAAACCTCAACACACAACCATCAATCCTCAATCTTCAACCTTCAATCCTCAATCCTCAATTCTCAATACTCAATCCTCAATCCTCAGTCCTCAAAACTCAAACCTGAAACCTCAATCCTGAATCCTCAACCTTCAGAACTCAGTCCTCAACAATCAGTTGTCAATCCTCAATCCTCAAAAGAATATAATCAATTCACAGTTTTCAATACTCAATACTCAATCTGCAATCTGTAAATCTCTATCCACAAACATCAATTCCCATCATTCAACCCTCAACACACAGTCCCCAATCCTCAATCTTCAACACTCAATCCTCAATCCCCAATCCTCAATCCTCAATCTTCAATCCTCAATACTCAATCTTCAATCATCAATCCTCAATACTCTATCTTCAATCCTCAATCCTCTATCCTCAATCCCCAAACCTCATTCTAAAATCCTCAATACCCAATCCTCAATCTTCAATCCTCAATCCTCAATACTCAATACTCAATCCTCAATCCTCAGTCCTCAGTCCTCAAACCTCAATCCTCAACCCTCAGCCCTCATCCTCAATCCTCAATCCTCAATTCTCAATCCTCAAACCTCAAACCTCAATCATCAACCGACAGTCCTAGTCCTCAATTCTCAACCCTCAATCCTCAATCCTCAATCTTCAATCCTCAATACTCAATATTCAATCCTCAATCCTCAATCCTCAATCTTCAATACTCAATCCCCAATCGTCAATCCTCAATCCCCAATCCTCAATCTTCAATCCTCAATCCTCAATCCTCAATCCTCAATCCTCAGTCTTCAATCCCCAATAATCAATCTTCAATCCTCAATCCTCAATTCTCAATCCTGAATCCTCAATCCTCAATCCTCAATCTTCAATCCTCAATACTCAGTCTTCAATCCTCAATCCTCAATCCTCAATCCTCAATCCTCATTATTCAACCCTCAATACCCAATCCTCGATCTTCAATCCTCAATCCTCAATTCTGAATCCTCAATCCTCAATCCTCAGACCTCAGACATCAATACTCAACCCTCAGTCCTCGTCCTCAATCCACAACCATCAATCCTCAATCCTCAACTTTCAATCAAGAATATTCAACCTTCAGTCCTCAACCTCAGTCCTCAATCCTCAAACCTCAATCCTCAATGTTCAATCCGCAATACCCAATCCTCAATCTTCAATCCACAATCCTCAATCCTCAATCCTCAATCCTCAATCCTCGATCCTCAATCCTCAATCCTCATACCTCAAACATCAATATTCAACCCTCAGTCCTCGTCCTCAATCCACAAACCTCAATCCTCAACCCTCAATCTTCAATCATCAATATTCAATCTTCAACCCTCAATACTCAATCCTCAATCCTCAATCCTCAATCCTCAATCTTCAATCCCCAATACTCAATCTTCAATCCTCAATCCTCAATACTCAATCCTCAATCCTCATTCTTCAATCCTAAATACCCAATCCTCAATCTTCAATCCACAATCCCCAATCCTCAGTTCGCAATCCTCAATCCTCAATCCTCATTCTTCAATCCTCAATACCCAATCCTCAATCTTCAACCCTCAATCCTCAATTCTCAATCCTCAATCCTCTGTCCTCAGACCTCAAACATCAATCCTCAACCCTCAGCCCTCATCCTCAATCCTCAATCCTCTATCTTCATTCCTCAGTCCTCAATCCTCATGCCTCAATCCTCAATCCTCAATCCTCAGTCATCAAACCTCAATCCTGAATCCTCAATCCTGAGACCTCAATCTTCAGACATCAGACCTGAACGATCAGATGTCAATCCTCAATCCTCAATAGAATATCATCAATTCACAGTTTTCAATACTCAATACTCAATCTGCAATCATCAAATTTCTTTCCACAAACATCAATTCTCATCACTCAACCCTCAACTCTCAGTCCCCAATCCTCAATCTTCAATCCTCAATACTCAATCCTCAATTCTCAATCCTCAATCTTCAATCCTCAATACTCTATCTTCAATCCTCAATCCTCTATCCTCAATCACCAAACCTCATTCTAAAATCCTCAATACCCAATCCTCAATCTTCAATCCACAATCCCCAATCCTCAGTTCGCAATCCTCAATCCTCAATCCTCATTCTTCAATACTCAATACCCAATCCTCAATCTTCAATCTTCAACCCTCAATCCTCAACTCTCAATCCTCAATCCTCTGTCCTCAGACCTCAAACATCAATCCTCAACCCTCAGCCCTCATCCTCAATCCTCAATCCTCAATTCTCAATCCTCAAACCTCAAACCTCAATCATCAACCGACAGTCCTAGTCCTCAATCCTCAACCCTCAATCCTCAACCCTCAATCTTCAATCCTCAATACTCATTATTCAATCCTCAATCCTCAATCCTCAATCATCAATACTCAATCCTCAATCGTCAATCCTCAATCCCCAATCCTCAATCTTCAATCCTCAATCCTCAATCCTCAATCCTCAATCCTCAATCTTGAATCCCCAATAATCAATCTTCAATCCTCAATACTCAATCCTCAATCCTGAAGCCTCAATCCTCAGTCCTCAATCTTCAATCCTCAATACTCAGTCTTCAATCCTCAATCCTCAATCCTCAAACCTCAATCCTCTGTCCTCAAACCCCAATCCTGAATCCTCAATCTTCATTCATCAATATTCAACCGTCTATCCTCAATCCTCAATACTCAATCTTCAACCCTCAATCCTCAATTCTCAATCCTCAATCCTCAGTCCTCAGTCCTCAAACCTCAATCGTCAACCCTCAGCCCTCATCCTCAATCCTCAACCCTCAATCCTCAATCCTCAATCCTCGATCCTCAATCTTCAATCCCCAATACTCAATCTTCAATCCTCCATCCTTAATCCTCAATCCTCAGTCCTCAATCCTCAATCGTCAGGCTTCAATCATCAATACTCAATCTTCAATCCTCAATCCTCAATTCTCATTCCTCAATCCTCATTCTTCAATCCTCAATACCCAATCCTCAATCTTCAATCTTCAACCCTCAATCCTCAATTCTCAATCCTCAATCCTCAGTCCTCAGACCTCAAACATCAATCCTCAACCCTCAGCCCTCATCCTCAATCCTCAATCCTCAATCTTCAATCCTCAGTCCTCAATCCTCATGCCTCAATCCTCAATCCTCATTCCTCAGTCATCAAACTTCAATCCCCAACCCTCAGCCCTCATCCTCAATCCCCAATCCTCAATTCTCAATCCTCAAGCCTCAAACCTCAATCATCAACCGACAGTCCTTGTCCTCAATCCTCAACCCTCAATCCTCAATCCTCAATCTTCAATCCTCAATACTCAATATTCAATCCTCAATCCTCAATCCTCAATCATCATTCTTCAACCCTCTACCCTCAACCCTCAGCCCTCATCCTCAATCCTCAAACCTCAATCCTCAATCCTCAATATTCACTCCTCAATACTCAATATTCAATAATCAATCCTCAATTCTCAATCCTCAATACTCAATCCTCAATCGTCAATCCTCAATCCCCAATCCTCAATCTTCAATCCTCAATCCTCAATCCTCATTCCTCAATACTCATTCTTCAATCCTCAATACCCAATCCTCAATCTTCAATCTTCAACCCTCAATCCTCAATTCTCAATCCTCAATCCTCAGTCCTCAGACCGCGAACATCAATCCTCAACCCTCAGCCCTCATCCTCAATCCTCAATCCTCAATCTTCAATCCTCAGTCCTCAATCCTCATGCCTCAACCCTCAATCCTGAATCCTCTGTCATCAAACTTCAATCCTCAACCCTCAGCCCTCATCCTCAATCCTCAATCCTCAATTCTCAATCCTCAAACCTCAAACCTCAATCATCAACCGGCAGTCCTAGTCCTCAATCCTCAACCCTCAATCCTCAATCCTCAATCTTCAATCCTCAATACCCAATATTCAATCCTCAATCCTCAATCCTCAATCATCAATCTTCAACCCTCAACCCTCAACCCTCAGCCCTCATCCACAATCCTGAATGCTCAATCCTCAATCCTCAATCTTCACACCTCAATACTCAATCTTCAATAATCAATCCTCAATTCTCAATCCTCAATACTCAATCCTCAATCGTCAATCCTCAATCCCCAATCCTCAATCTTCAATCCTCAATCTTCAATCCTCAATACTCAATCTTCAATCCTCCATCCTCAATCCACAATCCTCAATCCTCAATCCTCAATCGTCAGGCTTCAATCCTCAATACTCAATCTTCAATCCTCAATCCTCAATCCTCATTCCTCAATCCTCATTCTTCAAACCTCAATACCCAATCCTCAATCTTCAATCCTCAATCCTCAATCCTCAATTCTCAAACCTCAATCCTCAGTCCTCAGCCCTCAAACCTCAATCCTCAAACCTCAGCCCTCATTCTCAATCCGCAATCCTCAATTCTCAGTCCTCAGCCCTCAAACCTCAATCCTCAACCCTAAGACCTCATCCTCAATCCTCAATTATCAATCCTCAATCCTCATTCTTCAATCCTCAATACTCAATCTTCAATCCTCAATCCTCAGTCCTCAAACCTCAATTCTGAATCCTCAATACGCAATCTTCAATCCTCAACCTTCAGTCCTCAATACTCAACTATCAGTCCTCAATTCTCAATACTCAATCCTCAATCCTCATTCTTCAATCCTCAATACCCAATCCTCAATCTTCAATCCTCATTCCTCAATCCACAATCATCAATCCTCAGACCTGAAACATAAATACTCAGCCCTCAGTCCTCGTCCTCAATCCACAACCCTCAATCCTCGATCCTCAATCTTCAATCACAAATATTCAATCTTCAATCCTCAATCCTGAATGCTCAATACTCAATCTTCAATCCTCAATCCTCAATCTCAATACTCAACCATCAATCCTCAATTCTCAATACTCAATAGAATATCCTGAATTCTCAGGGTTCAATACTAAAACCTCAACACTCAACCCACAATCCTCAATCCTCAATCCTCAATCCTCAACCTTCAATACTCAATACTCAACCTTCAATCCTCCATTCTCAATCCTCAATCCTCAATCCTCAATCCTCAATCGTCAGGCCTCAATCCTCAATACCCAATCCTCAGTCTTCATTCATCAGTCCTCAATCCTCAATACTCAATCCTCAATCCTCAGTCCTCAGACCTCACACCTCAATCCCCAACCCTCAGCCCTCATCCTCATTCCTCAATCCTCAATCGTCAATCTTCAACCCTCAATCCTCAGCCCTCAATCCTCAATGTTCAATCCTCAATACCCAATCCTCAGTCTTCAATCCTCAATCCTCAATCCTCAATGTTCAATCCTCAATCCTCAGTCCTCAAACCTCAATTCTGAATCCTCAATCCTGAATCCTCAATCTTCAGCCCTCAGTCCTCAACAATCAGTTGTCATTCCTCAATCCTCAATAGAATATCCTCAATTCACAGCTTTTAATACTCAATACTCAATCTGCAGTCTTCCAACGTGTATCCACAAACATCAATTTTCACCACTCAACCCTCAGCACTCATTCCTCAATGTTCAATCATCAATCCTCAATCCTCAATCTTCAATCCTCAACACCCAATCCTCAATCTTCAATCCTCAATCCTCAATCCTCAATCCTCAATCCTCAAACCTCAGTCCTCTGTCCTCAAACCTCAATCCTGAATCCTCAATACTGAATCCTCAATCTTGAGCACTCAGTCCTCAACAATCAGTTGTCAATCCTCAATCCTCAATAGAGTGTCATCAATTCACATTCTTCAATACTCAATACTCAATCTGCAATCTTCAAATCTCTATCCACAAATATCAATTCTCGTCACTCTACCATCAACACTCAGTCCTCAACGTTCAATCCTCAATCCTCAATTATCAATCGTCAATCCTCAATACTGAATCTTCAATCCTCACTCCTCAATCCTCAATACTCAATCCTCAATCCTCAATCCTCAATCATCAATTTTCAATCCTCAATACTCAATTTTCAATCCTCAATCCTCAAACCTCAATCCTTAATCCACAATCGTCAGTCTTCCATCCTCAATATCCAACTTTCAATCTTCAATCCTCAGTTCTCAATCCTCAATTCTCAATCCTCAATCCCCAGTCCTCAGTCCTCAAACTTCAATGCTCAAACCTTAGCCCACATCCTCAGTCCTCAATCCTCAATCCTCAACCTTCAATCCTCAATCCTCATACCTCAAACATCAACACTCAACCCTCAGGCCTCGTCCTCAACCCACAACCCTCAATCCTCGATCCTCAATCTTCAATCCTCATTCTTCCATCCTCAATCCTCAATCCTCAATCCTCAATTCTCAATACTCAATCCTCAATCCTCAGACCTCAAACATCAATACTCAACCCTCAGTCCTCGTCCTCAATCCACAACCATCAATCCTCAATCCTCAATCTTCAATCATCAATATTCAATCTTCAGTCGTCAATCCTAAATCCTCAATCCTCAATCCTTAATCCTCAATTTTCAATCCGCAATACCCAATCCTCAATCTTCAATCCTCAATCCTCAATCCTCAATCCTCAACCCTCGATCCTCAATCCTCAATCCTCAGTCCTCAAAACTGAAACCTGAATCCTCAATCCTGAATCCTCAACCTTCAGAACTCAGTCCTCAACAATCAGTTGCCAATTCTCAATCCTCAATAGAATATAATCAACTCACAGTTTTCAATACTCAATACTCAATCTGCAATCTTCAAATTTCTATCCACAAACATCAATTCTCATCACTCAACACTCAACACTCAGTCCCCAATCCTCAATCTTCAATCCTCAATACTCAATCCCCAATCCTCAATCCTCAATCTTCAATCCCCAATACTCAATCCTCAATCCTCAATCCTCAATCCTGAATCCTCAATCCTCAATCCTCAATTTTCACTCTTCAATCCTCAATCCACAATCGTCAATCCTCGATCCTCAATCGTCAGTCTTCAATCCTCAATATTCAATCTTCAATCCTCAATTCTCAATCCTCAATCCTCAAACCTCATTCTACAATCCTCAATGCCCAATCCTCTATCTTCAATCCTCAATCGTCAATCCTCAATACTCAAACCACAATCCTCACTCTTCAATCCTCAATACTCAATCTTCAATCCTCAATACTCAATCTTCAATCCTCAATCCTCAATCCTCAATCCTCAATTCTCATTCTTCAATCCTCAACACCCAATCCTCAATCCTCAATCCTCAATCCTCAATCCTCAATCCTCAATCCTCAATCCTCAATCCTCATTCTACAATCCTCAATACCCAATCCTCAATCTTCAATCGTCAATCCTCAATCCTCAATTCTCAAACTTCAATCCTCATTCCTCAGCCCTCAAACCACAATCCTCAAACCTCAGCCCTCATTCTCAATCCTCAATCCTCAATTCTCAGCCCTCAGCCCTCAAACCTCAATCCTCAACCCTAAGACCTCATCCTCAATCCTCAATTATCAATCCTCAATCCTCAATCTTCAATCCCCAATACTCAATCTTCAATCCTCAATCTTCAATCCTCAATCCTCAATCCTCGTACCGCGAACATCAATATTCAACCCACATTCCTCGTCCTCAATCCACAAACCTCAACCCTCAACCCTCAATCTTCAATCATCAATATTCAACCTTCTATCCTCAATCCTCAATCCTCAATCCTCAATCCTTAATCCTCAATCTTCTATCCTCAACAGCCAATCCTCAATCTTCAATCCTCAATCCTCAATCCTCAATCCTCAATCCTCGATCCTCAATCCTCAATCCTCAGTCCTCAATACTCAAACCTGAATCCTCAATCCTGAATCCTCAGCCTTCAGAACTCAGTCCTCAACAATCAGTTGCCAATTCTCAATCCTCAATAGAATATAATCAACTCACAGTTTTCAATACTCAATACCCAATCTGCAATCTTCAAATTTCTATCCACAAACATCAATTCTCATCACTCAACCCTCAGCACTCAGTCCTCAATCCTCAATCTTCAATCCTCAATTCTCAATCCCCAATTCTCAATCCTCAATCTTCAATCCCTAATACTCAATCCACAATCCTCAATCCTCAATCCTGTATCCTCAATCCTCAATCCTCAATTTTCACTCTTCAATCCTCAATCCTCAATCGTCATTCTTCAATCCTCAATACTCAATCTTCAATCCTCAATGCTGAATCCTCAATCCTCAAACCTCATTCTACAATCCTCAATGCCCAATCCTCTATCTTCAATCCTCAATCGTCAATCCTCAATACTCAATCCTCAATCCTCACTCTTCAATCCTCAACACTCAAGCTTCAATCCCCAATACTCGATCTTCAATCCTCAATCCTCAATCCTCAATCCTCAATTCTCATTCTTCAATCCTCAACACCCAATCCTCAATCTTCAATCCTCAATCCTCAATCCTCAATACTCAATCCTCAATCCTCATTCTACAATCCTCAATACCCAATCCTCAATCTTCAATCGTCAATCCTCAATCCTCAATTCTCAAACCTCAATCCTCAGTCCTCAGCCCTCAAACCTCAATCCTCAAACCTCAGCCCTCATTCTCAATCCTCAATCCTCAATTCTCAGTCCTCAGCCCTCAAACCTCAATCCTCAACCCTAAGACCTCATCCTCAATCCTCAATTATCAATCCTCAATCCTCAATCTTCAATCCTCAATACTCAATCTTCAATCCTCAATCCTCAGTCCTCAAACCTCAATTCTGAATCCTCAATACTCAGTCTTCAATCCTCAATCTTCAGTCCTCAATACTCAACCTCAGTCCTCAATACTCAATACTCAATCCTCAATCCTCATTCTTCAATCCTCAATACCCTATCCTCAATCTTCAATCCTCATTCCTCAATCCTCAATCCTCAATCCTCATTCTTCAATCCTCAACACACAATCCTCAATCTTCAATCCTCAATCCTCAATCCTCAGACCTCAATCCTCAATCTTCAATCCTCAATACTCAATCTTCAATCTTCAATCCTCAATCCTCAATCCTCAATTCTCAATCCTCAATCTTCAATCCCCAATACTCAGTCCTCCATACTCAATCCTCAATCCTGAATCCTCAATCCTCAGTCCTCAATTTTCAATCTTTAATCCTCAATCCCCAATCCTCAACCCTCAATCCTCAATCGTCAGTCTTCAATCCTCAATACTCAATCTTCAATCCTCAATCCTAAATCCTCAATCCTCAAACCTCATTCTACAATCCTCAGTAACCAATCCTCAATCTTCAATCCTCAATCCTCAATCCTCAATTCTCAAACCTCAATCCTCAGTCCTCAGCCCTCAAACCTCAATCCTCAAGCCTCAGCCCTCATTCTCAATCCGCAATCCTCAAACCTCAGTCCTCTGTCCTCAAACCTCAATCCTGAATCCTCAATACTGAATCCTCAATCTTGAGCACTCAGTCCTCAACAATCAGTTGTCAATCCTCAATCCTCAATAGAGTGTCATCAATTCACATTCTTCAATACTCAATACTCAATCTGCAATCTTCAAATCTCTATCCACAAATATCAATTCTCGTCACTCTACCATCAACACTCAGTCCTCAACGTTCAATCCTCAATCCTCAATTATCAATCGTCAATCCTCAATACTGAATCTTCAATCCTCACTCCTCAATCCTCAATACTCAATCCTCAATCCTCAATCCTCAATCATCAATTTTCAATCCTCAATACTCAATTTTCAATCCTCAATCCTCAAACCTCAATCCTTAATCCTCAATCGTCAGTCTTCAATCCTCAATATCCAACTTTCAATCTTCAGTCCTCAGTTCTCAATCCTCAACTCTCAATCCTCAATCCCCAGTCCTCAGTCCTCAAACTTCAATGCTCAAACCTTAGCCCACATCCTCAGTCCTCAATCCTCAATCCTCAACCTTCAATCCTCAATCCTCATACCTCAAACATCAACACTCAACCCTCAGGCCTCGTCCTCAACCCACAACCCTCAATCCTCGATCCTCAATCTTCAATCCTCATTCTTCCATCCTCAACACCCAATCCTCAATCTTCAATCCTCAATCCTCAATCCTCAATTCTCAATACTCAATCCTCAATCCTCAGACCTCAAACATCAATACTCAACCCTCAGTCCTCGTCCTCAATCCACAACCATCAATCCTCAATCCTCAATCTTCAATCATCAATATTCAATCTTCAGTCGTCAATCCTAAATCCTCAATCCTCAATCCTTAATCCTCAATTTTCAATCCGCAATACCCAATCCTCAATCTTCAATCCTCAATCCTCAATCCTCAATCCTCAACCCTCGATCCTCAATCCTCAATCCTCAGTCCTCAAAACTCAAACCTGAATCCTCAATCCTGAATCCTCAACCTTCAGAACTCAGTCCTCGACAATCAGTTGCCAATTCTCAATCCTCAATAGAATATAATCAACTCACAGTTTTCAATACTCAATACTCAATCTGCAATCTTCAAATTTCTATCCACAAACATCAATTCTCATCACTCAACACTCAACACTCAGTCCCCAATCCTCAATCTTCAATCCTCAATACTCAATCCCCAATCCTCAATCCTCAATCTTCAATCCCCAATACTCAATCCTCAATCCTCAATCCTCAATCCTGAATCCTCAATCCTCAATCCTCAATTTTCACTCTTCAATCCTCAATCCACAATCGTCAATCCTCGATCCTCAATCGTCAGTCTTCAATCCTCAATATTCAATCTTCAATCCACAATTCTCAATCCTCAATCCTCAAACCTCATTCTACAATCCTCAATGCCCAATCCTCTATCTTCAATCCTCAATCGTCAATCCTCAATACTCAATCCACAATCCTCACTCTTCAATCCTCAATACTCAATCTTCAATCCTCAATACTCAATCTTCAATCCTCAATCCTCAATCCTCAATCCTCAATTCTCATTCTTCAATCCTCAACACCCAATCCTCAATCTTCAATACTCAATCCTCAATCCTCAATCCTCAATCCTCAATCCTCAATCCTCATTCTACAATCCTCAATACCCAATCCTCTATCTTCAATCGTCAATCCTCAATCCTCAATTCTCAAACTTCAATCCTCATTCCTCAGCCCTCAAACCACAATCCTCAAACCTCAGCCCTCATTCTCAATCCTCAATCCTCAATTCTCAGCCCTCAGCCCTCAAACCTCAATCCTCAACCCTAAGACCTCATCCTCAATCCTCAATTATCAATCCTCAATCCTCAATCTTCAATCCTCAATACTCAATCTTCAATCCTCAATCCTCAATCCTCAATCCTCAATCCTCGTACCGCGAACATCAATATTCAACCCACATTCCTCGTCCTCAATCCACAAACCTCAATCCTCAACCCTCAATCTTCAATCATCAATATTCAACCTTCTATCCTCAATCCTCAATCCTCAATCCTCAATCCTTAATCCTCAATCTTCTATCCTCAACAGCCAATCCTCAATCTTCAATCCTCAATCCTCAATCCTCAATCCTCAATCCTCGATCCTCAATCCTCAATCCTCAGTCCTCAATACTCAAACCTGAATCCTCAATCCTGAATCCTCAGCCTTCAGAACTCAGTCCTCAACAATCAGTTGCCAATTCTCAATCCTCAATAGAATATAATCAACTCACAGTTTTCAATACTCAATACCCAATCTGCAATCTTCAAATTTCTATTCACAAACATCAATTCTCATCACTCAACCCTCAGCACTCAGTCCTCAATCCTCAATCTTCAATCCTCAATTCTCAATCCCCAATTCTCAATCCTCAATCTTCAATCCCTAATACTCAATCCACAATCCTCAATCCTCAATCCTGTATCCTCAATCCTCAATCCTCAATTTTCACTCTTCAATCCTCAATCCTCAATCGTCATTCTTCAATCCTCAATACTCAATCTTCAATCCTCAATGCTGAATCCTCAATCCTCAAACCTCATTCTACAATCCGCAATGCCCAATCCTCTATCTTCAATCCTCAATCGTCAATCCTCAATACTCAATCCTCAATCCTCACTCTTCAATCCTCAACACTCAATCTTCAATCCCCAATACTCGATCTTCAATCCTCAATCCTCAATCCTCAATCCTCAATTCTCATTCTTCAATCCTCAACACCCAATCCTCAATCTTCAATCCTCAATCCTCAATCCTCAATACTCAATCCTCAATACTCATTCTACAATCCTCAATACCCAATCCTCAATCTTCAATCGTCAATCCTCAATCCTCAATTCTCAAACCTCAATCCTCAGTCCTCAGCCCTCAAACCTCAATCCTCAAACCTCAGCCCCCATTCTCAATCCTCAATCCTCAATTCTCAGTCCTCAGCCCTCAAACCTCAATCCTCAACCCTAAGACCTCTCATCCTCAATCCTCAATTATCAATCCTCAATCCTCAATCTTCAATCCTCAATACTCAATCTTCAATCCTCAATCCTCAGTCCTCAAACCTCAATTCTGAATCCTCAATACTCAATCTTCAATCCTCAATCTTCAGTCCTCAATACTCAACCTCAGTCCTCAATACTCAATACTCAATCCTCAATCCTCATTCTTCAATCCTCAATACCCTATCCTCAATCTTCAATCCTCATTCCTCAATCCTCAATCCTCAATCCTCATTCTTCAATCCTCAACACCCAATCCTCAATCTTCAATCCTCAATCCTCAATCCTCAGACCTCAATCCTCAATCTTCAATCCTCAATACTCAATCTTCAATCTTCAATCCTCAATCCTCAATCCTCAATTCTCAATCCTCAATCTTCAATCCCCAATACTCAGTCCTCCATACTCAATCCTCAATCCTGAATCCTCAATCCTCAGTCCTCAATTTTCAATCTTTAATCCTCAATCCCCAATCCTCAACCCTCAATCCTCAATCGTCAGTCTTCAATCCTCAATACTCAATCTTCAATCCTCAATCCTAAATCCTCAATCCTCAAACCTCATTCTACAATCCTCAGTAACCAATCCTCAATCTTCAATCCTCAATCCTCAATCCTCATTCCTCAATACTCATTCTTCAATCCTCAATACCCAATCCTCAATCTTCAATCTTCAACCCTCAATCCTCAATTCTCAATCCTCAATCCTCAGTCCTCAGACCTCGAACATCAATCCTCAACCCTCAGCCCTCATCCTCAATCCTCAATCCTCAATCTTCAATCCTCAGTCCTCAATCCTCATGCCTCAACCCTCAATCCTGAATCCTCTGTCATCAAACTTCAATCCTCAACCCTCGGCCCTCATCCTCAATCCTCAATCCTCAATTCTCAATCCTCAAACCTCAAACCTCAATCATCAACCGGCAGTCCTAGTCCTCAATCCTCAACCCTCAATCCTCAATCCTCAATCTTCAATCCTCAATACCCAATATTCAATCCTCAATCCTCAATCCTCAATCTTCAATCCTCAATACCCAATATTCAATCCTCAATCCTCAATCCTCAATCCTCAATCATCAATCTTCAACCCTCAACCCTCAACCCTCAGCCCTCATCCACAATCCTCAATCCTCAATCCTCAATCCTCAATCTTCACTCCTCAATACTCAATCTTCAATAATCAATCCTCAATTCTCAATCCTCAATACTCAATCCTCAATCGTCAATCCTCAATCCCCAATCCTCAATCTTCAATCCTCAATCTTCAATTCTCAATCCTCAATCCTCAATTCTCAGTCCTCAATCCTCAGTCCTCAGTCCTCAAACCTCAATCCCCAATCCTCAGCCCTCATTCTCAACCCTCAATCCTCAATTCTCAGACCTCAGCCCTCAAACCTCTATCCTCAGCCCTCATACCTCATCCTCAATCCTCAATCATCATAACTCAATCCTCAATCTTCAATCCTCAATACTCAATCTTCAATGCTCAATCCTCAGTACTCAAACCTCAATTCTGAATCCTCAATACTCAATCTTCAATCCTCAACCTTCAGTCTTCAATACTCAATTATCAGTCCTCAATTCTCAATACTCAATACACAATCCTCAAACTTCAATCCTCAATACTCAATCCTCAATCTTCAATCCTCATTCTTCAATCCTCAATACTCAATCTTCAATCCTCAATCTTCAGTCCTCAATACTCAACTATCAGTCCTCAATTCTCAATACTCAATTCTCAATCCTCATTCTTCAATTCTCAATACCCAATCCTCAATATTCAATCCTCATTCCTCAATCCTCAATCCTCAATCCTCATTCTTCAATCCTCAACACCCAATCCTCAATCTTCAATCCTCAATCCTCAATCCCCTGACCTCAATCCTCAATCTTCAATCCTCAATACTCAATCTTCAATCTTCAATCCTCAATCCTCAATCCTCAATTCTCAATCCTCAATCTTCAATCCTCAATACTCAGTCCTCCATTCTCAATCCTCTATCCTGAATCCTCAATCCTCAATCCTCAATTTTCAATCTTCAATCCTCAATCCTCAATCCTCAATCCTCAATCCTCAATCGTCAGTCTTCAATCCTCAATACTCAATCTTCAATCCTCAATCCTCAATCCTCAATCCTCAAAACTCATTCTACAATCCTCAATAACCAATCGTCAATCTTGAATCCTCAATCCTCAATCCTCAACACTCAATCCTCAATCCTCAATCCTCAATCCTCAATCTTCAATCCTCAATACTCAACCTTCAATCCTCCATCCTCAATCCACAATCCTCAATCCTCAATCCTCCATTGTCAGGCAACAATGCTCAATACTCAATCTTCTATCCTCAATCCTCAATCCTAAATTCTCAGTCCTCAGCCCTCAAACCTCAATCCTCAACCCTCAGACCTCATCCTCAATCCTCAATTATCAATCCTCAATCCTCAATCTTCAATCCTGAATCCTCAATCTTCAATCCTCAATCCTCAATTCTCAATCCTCAATCCTCAGTCCTCAGACCTCAAACCACAATCCTCAACCCTCAGCCCTGGACCTCAATCCTCAATTATCAATCCTCAATCCTCAATCTTCAATCCTCAATACTCAATCCTCATTCTTCAATCCTCAATACCCAATCCTCAATCTTCAATCCTCATTCCTCAATCCTCAATCCTCAATCGTCAATCTTCAATCCTCAATACTCAATCCTCAATTTTCAATCCTCATTCCTCAATCCTCAACACCCTATCCTCAATCTACAATCCTCAATCTTGAATCCTCAATTCTCAATCCTCAATCCTCAATCCTCAGACCTCAAACATCAATACTCAACCATCAGTCCTCGTCCTCAATCCACAACACTCAATCCTCGATCCTCAATCTTCAATCATCAATATTCCATCTTCAATCCTCAATCCTCAATCCTCAATACTGAATCCTCAGTCCTCAATCCTCAATCCTCAATACTCAACCATCATTCCTCAATTCTGAATACTCAACAGAATATCCTGAATTCTCAGGATCCAATACTGAAACCTCAACACACAACCCTCAAACCTCAATCTTCAACCTTCAATCCTCAATCCTCAATTCTCAATACTCAATCCTCAATCCTCAGTCCTCAAAACTCAAACCTGAAACCTCAATCCTGAATCCTCAACCTTCAGAACTCAGTCCTCAACAATCAGTTGTCAATCCTCAATCCTCAAAAGAATATAATCAATTCACAGTTTTCAATACTCAATACTCAATCTGCAATCTGTAAATCTCTATCCACAAACATCAATTCCCATCATTCAACCCTCAACACACAGTCCCCAATCCTCAATCTTCAACACTCAATCCTCAATCCCCAATCCTCAATCCTCAATCTTCAATCCTCAATACTCAATCTTCAATCATCAATCCTCAATACTCTATCTTCAATCCTCAATCCTCTATCCTCAATCCCCAAACCTCATTCTAAAATCCTCAATACCCAATCCTCAATCTTCAATCCTCAATCCTCAATACTCAATACTCAATCCTCAATCCTCAGTCCTCAGTCCTCAAACCTCAATCCTCAACCCTCAGCCCTCATCCTCAATCCTCAATCCTCAATTCTCAATCCTCAAACCTCAAACCTCAATCATCAACCGACAGTCCTAGTCCTCAATTCTCAACCCTCAATCCTCAATCCTCAATCTTCAATCCTCAATCCTCAATCTTCAATCCCCAATACTCAATCTTCAATCCTCAATCCTCAATACTCAATCCTCAATCCTCAATCCTCAATCCTCATTCCTCAATCCTCATTCTTCAAACCTCAATACCCAATCCTCAATCTTCAATCCTCAATCCTCAATCCTCAATTCTCAAACCTCAATCCTCAGTCCTCAGCCCTCAAACCTCAATCCTCAAACCTCAGCCCTCATTCTCAATCCGCAATCCTCAATTCTCAGTCCTCAGCCCTCAAACCTCAATCCTCAACCCTAAGACCTCATCCTCAATCCTCAATTATCAATCCTCAATCCTCATTCTTCAATCCTCAATACTCAATCTTCAATCCTCAATCCTCAGTCCTCAAACCTCAATTCTGAATCCTCAATACGCAATCTTCAATCCTCAACCTTCAGTCCTCAATACTCAACTATCAGTCCTCAATTCTCAATACTCAATCCTCAATCCTCATTCTTCAATCCTCAATACCCAATCCTCAATCTTCAATCCTCATTCCTCAATCCACAATCCTCAAACCTAAGACCTGAAACATAAATACTCAGCCCTCAGTCCTCGTCCTCAATCCACAACCCTCAATCCTCGATCCTCAATCTTCAATCATAAATATTCAATCTTCAATCCTCAATCCTGAATGCTCAATACTCAATCTTCAATCCTCAATCCTCAATCTCAATACTCAACCATCAATCCTCAATTCTCAATACTCAATAGAATATCCTGAATTCTCAGGGTTCAATACTAAAACCTCAACACTCAACCCACAATCCTCAATCCTCAATCCTCAATCCTCAACCTTCAATACTCAATACTCAACCTTCAATCCTCCATTCTCAATCCTCAATCCTCAATCCTCAATCCTCAATCGTCAGGCCTCAATCCTCAATTCCCAATCCTCAGTCTTCAATCATCAGTCCTCAATCCTCAATACTCAATCCTCAATCCTCAGTCCTCAGACCTCACACCTCAATCCCCAACCCTCAGCCCTCATCCTCATTCCTCAATCCTCAATCGTCAATCTTCAACCCTCAATCCTCAGCCCTCAATCCTCAATGTTCAATCCTCAATACCCAATCCTCAGTCTTCAATCCTCAATCCTCAATCCTCAATGTTCAATCCTCAATCCTCAGTCCTCAAACCTCAATTCTGAATCCTCAATCCTGAATCCTCAATCTTCAGCCCTCAGTCCTCAACAATCAGTTGTCATTCCTCAATCCTCAATAGAATATCCTCAATTCACAGCTTTTAATACTCAATACTCAATCTGCAGTCTTCCAACGTGTATCCACAAACATCAATTTTCACCACTCAACCCTCAGCACTCATTCCTCAATGTTCAATCCTCAATCCTCAATCCTCAATCTTCAATCCTCAACACCCAATCCTCAATCTTCAATCCTCAATCCTCAATCCTCAATCCTCAATCCTCAAACCTCAGTCCTCTGTCCTCAAACCTCAATCCTGAATCCTCAATACTGAATCCTCAATCTTGAGCACTCAGTCCTCAACAATCAGTTGTCAATCCTCAATCCTCAATAGAGTGTCATCAATTCACATTCTTCAATACTCAATACTCAATCTGCAATCTTCAAATCTCTATCCACAAATATCAATTCTCGTCACTCTACCATCAACACTCAGTCCTCAACGTTCAATCCTCAATCCTCAATTATCAATCGTCAATCCTCAATACTGAATCTTCAATCCTCACTCCTCAATCCTCAATGCTCAATCCTCAATCCTCAATCCTCAATCATCAATTTTCAATCCTCAATACTCAATTTTCAATCCTCAATCCTCAAACCTCAATCCTTAATCCTCAATCGTCAGTCTTCAATCCTCAATATCCAACTTTCAATCTTCAATCCTCAGTTCTCAATCCTCAATTCTCAATCCTCAATCCCCAGTCCTCAGTCCTCAAACTTCAATGCTCAAACCTTAGCCCACATCCTCAGTCCTCAATCCTCAATCCTCAACCTTCAATCCTCAATCCTCATACCTCAAACATCAACACTCAACCCTCAGGCCTCGTCCTCAACCCACAACCCTCAATCCTCGATCCTCAATCTTCAATCCTCATTCTTCCATCCTCAATCCTCAATCCTCAATCCTCAATTCTCAATACTCAATCCTCAATCCTCAGACCTCAAACATCAATACTCAACCCTCAGTCCTCGTCCACAATCCACAACCATCAATCCTCAATCCTCAATCTTCAATCATCAATATTCAATCTTCAGTCGTCAATCCTAAATCCTCAATCCTCAATCCTTAATCCTCAATTTTCAATCCGCAATACCCAATCCTCAATCTTCAATCCTCAATCCTCAATCCTCAATCCTCAACCCTCGATCCTCAATCCTCAATCCTCAGTCCTCAAAACTCAAACCTGAATCCTCAATCCTGAATCCTCAACCTTCAGAACTCAGTCCTCAACAATCAGTTGCCAATTCTCAATCCTCAATAGAATATAATCAACTCACAGTTTTCAATACTCAATACTCAGTCTGCAATCTTCAAATTTCTATCCACAAACATCAATTCTCATCACTCAACACTCAACACTCAGTCCCCAATCCTCAATCTTCAATCCTCAATACTCAATCCCCAATCCTCAATCCTCAATCTTCAATCCCCAATACTCAATCCTCAATCCTCAATCCTCAATCCTGAATCCTCAATCCTCAATCCTCAATTTTCACTCTTCAATCCTCAATCCACAATCGTCAATCCTCGATCCTCAATCGTCAGTCTTCAATCCTCAATATTCAATCTTCAATCCTCAATTCTCAATCCTCAATCCTCAAACCTCATTCTACAATCCTCAATGCCCAATCCTCTATCTTCAATCCTCAATCGTCAATCCTCAATACTCAATCCACAATCCTCACTCTTCAATCCTCAATACTCAATCTTCAATCCTCAATACTCAATCTTCAATCCTCAATCCTCAATCCTCAATCCTCAATTCTCATTCTTCAATCCTCAACACCCAATCCTCAATCTTCAATACTCAATCCTCAATCCTCAATCCTCAATCCTCAATCCTCAATCCTCATTCTACAATCCTCAATACCCAATCCTCAATCTTCAATCGTCAATCCTCAATCCTCAATTCTCAAACTTCAATCCTCATTCCTCAGCCCTCAAACCACAATCCTCAAACCTCAGCCCTCATTCTCAATCCTCAATCCTCAATTCTCAGCGCTCAGCCCTCAAACCTCAATCCTCAACCCTAAGACCTCATCCTCAATCCTCAATCTTCAATCCTCAATTCTCAATCCCCAATTCTCAATCCTCAATCTTCAATCCCTAATACTCAATCCACAATCCTCAATCCTCAATCCTGTATCCTCAATCCTCAATCCTCAATTTTCACTCTTCAATCCTCAATCCTCAATCGTCATTCTTCAATCCTCAATACTCAATCTTCAATCCTCAATACTCAATCTTCAATCCTCAATGCTGAATCCTCAATCCTCAAACCTCATTCTACAATCCTCAATGCCCAATCCTCTATCTTCAATCCTCAATCGTCAATCCTCAATACTCAATCCTCAATCCTCACTCTTCAATCCTCAACACTCAATCTTCAATCCCCAATACTCGACCTTCAATCCTCAATCCTCAATCCTCAATCCTCAATCCTCAATTCTCATTCTTCAATCCTCAACACCCAATCCTCAATCTTCAATCCTCAATCCTCAATCCTCAATACTCAATCCTCAATCCTCATTCTACAATCCTCAATACCCAATCCTCAATCTTCAATCGTCAATCCTCAATCCTCAATTCTCAAACCTCAATCCTCAGTCCTCAGCCCTCAAACCTCAATCCACAAACCTCAGCCCCCATTCTCAATCCTCAATCCTCAATTCTCAGTCCTCAGCCCTCAAACCTCAATCCTCAACCCTAAGACCTCATCCTCAATCCTCAATTATCAATCCTCAATCCTCAATCTTCAATCCTCAATACTCAATCTTCAATCCTCAATCCTCAGTCCTCAAACCTCAATTCTGAATCCTCAATACTCAATCTTCAATCCTCAATCTTCAGTCCTCAATACTCAACCTCAGTCCTCAATACTCAATACTCAATCCTCAATCCTCATTCTTCAATCCTCAATACCCTATCCTCAATCTTCAATCCTCATTCCTCAATCCTCAATCCTCAATCCTCATTCTTCAATCCTCAACACCCAATCCTCAATCTTCAATCCTCAATCCTCAATCCTCAGACCTCAATCCTCAATCTTCAATCCTCAATACTCAATCTTCAATCTTCAATCCTCAATCCTCAATCCTCAATTCTCAATCCTCAATCTTCAATCCCCAATACTCAGTCCTCCATACTCAATCCTCAATCCTGAATCCTCAATCCTCAGTCCTCAATTTTCAATCTTTAATCCTCAATCCCCAATCCTCAACCCTCAATCCTCAATCGTCAGTCTTCAATCCTCAATACTCAATCTTCAATCCTCAATCCTAAATCCTCAATCCTCAAACCTCATTCTACAATCCTCAGTAACCAATCCTCAATCTTCAATCCTCAATCCTCAATCCTCAATTCTCAAACCTCAATCCTCAGTCCTCAGCCCTCAAACCTCAATCCTCAAGCCTCAGCCCACATTCTCAATCCGCAATCCTCAATTCTCAGTCCTCAGCCCTCAAACCTCAATCCTCAACCCTAAGACCTCATCCTCAATCCTCAATTATCAATCCTCAATCCTCAATCTTCAATCCTCAATACTCAATCTTCAATCCTCAATCCTCAGTCCTCAAACCTCAATTCTGAATCCTCAATACGCAATCTTCAATCCTCAACCTTCAGTCCTCAATACTCAACTATCAGTCCTCAATTCTCAATACTCAATCCTCAATCCTCATTCTTCAATCCTCAATACCCAATCCTCAATCTTCAATCCTCATTGCTCAATCGACAATCCTCAATCCTCAGACCTGAAACATAAATACTCAGCCCTCAGTCCTCGTCCTCAATCCACAACCCTCAATCCTCGATCCTCAATCTTCAATCATAAATATTCAATCTTCAATCCTCAATCCTCAATGCTCAATACTCAATCTTCCATCCTCAATCCTCAATCTCAATACTCAACCATCAATCCTCAATTCTCAATACTCAATAGAATATCCTGAATTCTCAGGGTTCAATACTAAAACCTCAACACTCAACCCACAATCCTCAATCCTCAATCCTCAATCCTCAACCTTCAATCCTCAATACTCAATCTTCAATCCTCCATTCTCAATCCTCAATCCTCAATCCTCAATCCTCAATCGTCAGGCCTCAATCCTCAATACCCAATCCTCAGTCTTCAATCATCAGTCCTCAATCCTCAATACTCAATCCTCAATCCTCAGTCCTCAGACCTCACACCTCAATCCCCAACCCTCAGCCCTCATCCTCATTCCTCAATCCTCAACCGTCAATCTTCAACCCTCAATCCTCAGCCCTCAATCCTCAATGTTCAATCCTCAATACCCAATCCTCAGTCTCCAATCCTCAATCCTCAATCCTCAATGTTCAATCCTCAATCCTCAGTCCTCAAACCTCAATTCTGAATCCTCAATCCTGAATCCTCAATCTTCAGCCCTCAGTCCTCAACAATCAGTTGTCATTCCTCAATCCTCAATAGAATATCCTCAATTCACAGCTTTTAATACTCAATACTCAATCTGCAATCTTCCAACGTGTATCCACAAACATCAATTTTCACCACTCAACCCTCAGCACTCATTCCTCAATGTTCAATCCTCAATCCTCAGCTCTCAATCTTCGATCATCAATACTGAACCTTCAATCCTCAATCCTCAATTCTCAATCCTCAATCCTCAACCCTCATTCTTCAATCCTCAATACCCAATCCTCAATCTTCAGTCCTCAATCCTCAATCCTCAATTCTCAATTCTCAATCCTCAATCCTCAATCCTCAATCCTCATACCTCAAACATTAATATTCAAACCTCAGTCCTCGTCCTCAATGCACAAACCTCAATCCTCAACCCTCAATCTTCAATCATCAATATTCAATCTTCAATCCTCAATACTCAAACCTCAATCCTCAATCCTCAATCCTCAATCTTCAATCCCCAATACTCAATCTTCAATCCTCAATCCTCAATGCTCAATCCTCAATCCTCATTCTTCTATCCTCAATACCCAAGCCTCAATCTGCAATCCACAATCCCCAATCCTCAGTTCGCAATCCTCAATCCTCAATCCTCAGACCTCAGGCATCAATACTCTACCCTCAGTCCTCGTCCTCAATCCACAACCCTGAATCCTCAATCCTCAATCTTCATTCATCAATATTCAACCTTTTATCCTCAATCCTCAATCCTCAATCCTCAATCCTCAATCCTCAATCCTCAATCTTCAATCCTCAACACCCAATCCTCAATCTTCAATCCTCAATCCTCAATCCTCAATCCTCAATCCTCAAACCTCAATGCTCTGTCCTCAAACCTCAATCCTGAATCCTCAATACTGAATCCTCAATCTTCAGCACTCAGTCCTCAACAATCAGTTGTCAATCCTCAATACTCAATAGAATGTCATCAATTCACATTTCTCAATACTCAATACTCAATCTGCAATCTTCAAATCTCTATCCACAAATATCAATAATCATCACTCAACCATCAACACTCAGTCCTCAATCTTCAATCCTCAATCCTCAATCCTCAATCCTCAGTCCTCAGTCCTCAAACCACAATCCTCAACCCTCAGCCCTGGACCTCAATCCACGACACTCAATCCTCAATCCTCAATCTTCAATCCTCAATACTCAATCTTCAATCCTCAATCCTCAGTCCTCAAACCTCAATTCTGAATCCTCAATCCTGAATCCTCAACCTTCAGCCCTCAGTCCTCAACAATCGGTTGTCAATCCTCAATCCTCAATAGAATATACTCAATTCACAGTTTTCAATACACAATACTCAATCTGCAATCTTCAAATCTCTATCCACAAACATCAATTCTCATCACCCAACCCTCAACACTCAGTCCTCAATGTTTAATACTCAATCCTCAATTCTCAGCCTTCAATCCTCAATACTGAATCTTCAATCCTCAATCCTCAATCCTCAGTCCTCGATCCTCAATCCTCAGTCCTCGATCCTCAGTCCTCAATCCTCAATCCTCAATCCTCAATGTTCAATCCGCAATAACCAATTCTCAATCTTCAATCCTCAATCCTCAATCCTCAATCCTCAGTCCTCAATCCTCAATCCTCAATCCTCAGTCCTCAAACCTTAATCCTGAATCCTCAATCCTGAATACTCTGCCTTCAGCCCTCAGTCCTTAACAATCAGTTGTCAATCCTCAATCCTCAATAGAATATCATCAATTCACAGTTTTCAATACTCTATACTCAATCTGCAATCTTCAAATCTCTATCCACAAACATCAATTCTCATCACTCAACCCTCAACACTCCGTCAGCAATACTCAATCTTCAATCCTCAATCCTCAATCCTCAATTTTCAATCCTCAATACTCAATCTTCAATCCTCAATGCTCAATCCTCAATCCTCAATCCTCAGTCCTCAATCCACAATCATCTATCCTCAATCCCCAATCCTCAATCTTCAATCCTCAATCCTCAATCCTCAATCCTGAATCCTCAATCTTCAATCCTCAATACTCAATCTTCAATCCTCAATCCTCAATCCTCAATCCTCAATGCTCGATCCTCAATCCTCAATCCTCAACCCTCAATCTTCAATCCTCAATACACAATCTGCAATTCTCAATCCTCAATCCTCAATCCTCAATCCTCAATCCTCATTGTTCAATCCTCAGGACCCAATCCTCAATCTTCAATCCTCAACCCTCAATCCTCAATTCTCAATCCTCATTCTTCAATCCTCAACACCCAATGCTCAATCTTCAATCCTCAATCCTCAATCCTCAATCCTCACTCTACAATCCTCAATAACCAACCCTCAATCTCCAATTCTCAATCTTCAATCCTCAATTCTCAATCCTCAATCCTCAGTCCTCAGTCCTCAAACCTCAATCCCCAATCCTCAGCCCTCATACCTCATCCTCAATCCTCAATTATCAACCCTCAATCCTCTATCTTCAATCCTCAATACTCAATCTTCAGTGCTCAATCCTCAGTACTCAAACCTCAATTCTGAATCCTCAATACTCAATCTTCAATCCTCAACCTTCAGTCCTCAATACCCAATTATCAGTCCTCAATTCTCTATACTCAATACTCAATCCTCAATCTTCAATCCTCAATCGTCAGTCTTCAATCCTCAATATCCAACCCTCAATCTTCAATCCTCAATCCTCAATCCTCGATTCTCAATCCTCAATCCCCAGTCCTCAGTCCTCAATCCTCATTGCTCAAACCTTAGCCCACATCCTCAATCCTCAATCCTCAATCCTCAATCTTCAATCCTCAATACTCAATCCTCAATCTTCAATCCTCATTCTTCAATCCTCAACACCCAATCCTCAATCTTCAATGCTCAATCCTCAATCCTCAATTCTCAATCCTCAATCCTCAATCGGCAGGCTTCAATCCTCAATACTCAATCTTCAATCCTCAATACTCAATCCTCATTCCTCAATCCTCATCCTTCAATCCTCAATACCCAATCCTCAATCTTCAATCTTCAACCCTCAATCCTCAATTCTCAATCCTCAATACTCAATCCTCATACCTCAAACATCAATATTCAACCCTCAGTCCTCGTCCTCAATCCACAAACCTCAATCCTCAACCCTCAATCTTCAATCATCAATATTCAATCTTCAATCCTCAATTCTCAATCCTCAATCCTCAATCCTCAATCCTCAATCTTCAATCCCCAATACTCAATCTTCAATCCTCAATCCTCAATACTCAATCCTCAATCCTCATTCTTCAATCCTCAATACCCAATCCTCAATCTTCAATCCACAATCCCCAATCCTCAGTTCGCAATCCTCAATCCTCAGTCCTCAGACCTCAGGCATCAATACTCTACCCTCAGTCCTCGTCCTCAATCCACAACCCTGAATCCTCAATCCTCAATCTTCATTCATCAATATTCAACCTTCTATCCTCAATCCTCAATCCTCAATCATCAATCCTCAATCCTCAATCTTCAATCCTCAACACCCAATCCTCAATCTTCAATCCTCAATCCTCAATCCTCAATCCTCAATCCTCAAACCTCAATCCTCTGTCCTCAAACCTCAATCCTGAATCCTCAATACTGAATCCTCAATCTTCAGCACTCAGTCCTCAACAATCAGTTGTCAATCCTCAATACTCAATAGAATGTCATCAATTCACATTTCTCAATACTCAATACTCAATCTGCAATCTTCAAATCTCTATCCACAAATATCAATAATCATCACACAACCATCAACACTCAGCCCTCAATGTTCAATCCTCAATCCTCAATTCTCAATCGTCAATCCTCAATACTGAATCTTCAATCCTCAATCCTCAATCCTCAATCCTCAATCCACAATCCTCAATCCTCAATCATCAACTTTCAATCCTCAATACTCAACTTTCTATCCTCAATCCTCAAACCTCAATCCTTAATCCTCAATCGTCAGTCTTCAATCCTCAATATCCAACTTTCAATCTTCAATCCTCAATCCTCAATCCTCAATTCTCAATCCTCAATCCCCAGTCCTCAGTCCCCAAACTTCAATGCTCAAACCTTAGCCCACGTCGTCAGTCCTCAATCCTCAATCCTCAATCTTCAATCCTCAATCCTCATACCTCAAACATCAACACTCGACCCTCAGTCCTCGTCCTCAATCCACAACCCTCAATCCTCGATCCTCAATCTTCAATCCTCATTCTTCCATCCTCAACACCCAATCCTCAATCTTCAATCCTCAATCCTCAATCCTCAATTCTCAATCCTCAATCCTCAATCCTCAGACCTCAAACATCAATACTCAAGCCTCAGTCCTCGTCCTCAATCCACAACCATCAATCCTCAATCCTCAATCTTCAATCATCAATATTCAATCTTCAGTCCTCAATCCTAAATCCTCAATCCTCAATCCTTAATCCTCAATTTTCAATCCGCAATACCCAATCCTCAATCTTCAATCCTCAATCCTCAATCCTCAATCCTCAATCCTCGATCCTCAATCGTTAATCCTCAGTCCTCAAACCTCAATTCTGAATCCTCAATCCTGAATCCCCAATCTTCAGCCCTCAGTCCTCAACAATCGGTTGTCATTCCTCAATCCTCAATAGAATATCCTCAATTCACAGCTTTCAATACTCAATACTCAATACTCAATCTGCAATCTTAAAACGTGTTTCCACAAACATCAATTTTCACCACTCAAACCTCGGCACTCATTCCTCAATGTTCAATCCTCAATCCTCAGCTCTCAATCTTCGATCCTCAGTACTGAACCTTCAATCCTCAATCCTTAATTCGCAATCCTCAATCCTCAACCCTCATTCTTCAATCCTCAGTACCCAATCCTCAATATTCAATCCTCAATCCTCAATCCTCAATTCTCAATTCTCAATCCTCAATCCTCAATCCTCAATCCTCATACCTCAAACATCAATATTAAACCGTCAGTCCTCGTCCTCAATCCACAAACCTCAATCCTCAACCCTCAATCTTCAATCATCAATATTCAATCTTCAATCCTCAATACTCAATCCTCAATCCTCAATCCTCAATCCGCAATCTTCAATCCCCAATACTCAATCTTCAATCCTCAATCCTCAGTACTCAATCCTCAATGCTCATTCTTCAATCCTCAATACCCAATCCTCAATCTTCAATCCACAATCCCCAATCCTCAGTTCGTAATCCTCAATCCTCAATCCTCAGACCTCAGGCATCAATACTCAACCCTCAGTCCTCGTCCTCAATCCACAACCCTCAATCCTCAATCCTCAATCTTCATTAATCAGTATTCAACCTTCTATCCTCAATCCTCAATCCTCAATCCTCAATCCTCAATCCTCAATCTTCAATCCTCAACACCCAATCCTCAATCTTCAATCCTCAATCCTCAATCCTGAATCCTCTGTCCTCAAACCTAAATCCTGAATCCTCAATACTGAATCCTCAATCTTCAGCACTCAGTCCTCAACAATCAGTTGTCAATCCTCAATCCTCAATAGAATGTCATCAATTCACACTTTTCAATACTCAATACTCAATCTGCAATCTTCAAATCTCTATCCACAAATATCAATTCTCATCACTCGGCCATCAACACTCAGTCCTCAATGTTCAATCCTCAATCCTCAATTCTCAATCGTCAATCCTCAATACTGAATCCTCAATCCTCAATCCTCAATCCTCAACCCTCAATCTTCAATCCTCAATACTCAATATGCAATCCTCAATTCTCAATCCTCAATCCTCAATCCTCATTCTTCAATCCTCAATACCCAATCCTCAATCTTCAATCCTCATTCCTCAATCCTCAATCCTCAATCCTCAATCTTCAATCCTCAATACTCAATCCTCAATTTTCAATCCTCATTCTTCAATCCTCAACACCCAATCCTCAATCTACAATCCTCAATCTTCAATCCTCAATTCTCAATCCTCAATCCTAAATCCTCAGACCTCAAACATCAATACTCAACCACCAGTCCTCGTCCTCAATCCACAACACTCAATCCTCGATCCTCAATCTTCAATCATCAATATTCCATCTTCAAACCTCAATCCTCAATCCTCAATACTGAATCCTCAGTCCTCAATCCTCAATCCTCAATACTCAACCATCATTCCTCAATTCTGAGTACTCAATAGAATATCCTGAATTCTCAGGATCCAATACTGAAACCTCAACACACAACCCTCAATCCTCAATCTTCAACCTTCAATCCTCAATCCTCAATTCTCAATCCTCAATCCTCAATCCTCAGTCATCAAACCTCAATCCTGAATCCTCAATCCTGAAACCTCAATCTTCAGACCTCAGACCTGAACAATCAGATGTCAATCCTCAATCCTCAATAGAATATCATCAATTCACAGTTTTCAATACTCAATACTCAATCTGCAATCATCAAATTTCTTTCCACAAACATCAATTCTCATCACTCAACCCTCAACTCTCAGTCCCCAATCCTCAATCCTCAATCCTCAATTCTCAATCCTCAAACCTCAAACCTCAATCATCAACCGACAGTCCTAGTCCTCAATCCTCAACCCTCAATCCTCAATCCTCAATCTTCAATCCTCAATACTCAATATTCAATCCTCAATCCTCTATACTCAATCATCAATGCTCAATCCTCAATCGTCAATCCTCAATCCCCAATCCTCAATCTTCTATCCTCAATCCTCAGTCCTCAATCCTCAATCCTCAATCTTCAATCCCCAATAATCAATCTTCAATCCTCAATCCTCAATCCTCAATCCTGAATCCTCAATCCTCAATCCTCAATATTCAATCCTCAATACTCAGTCTTCAATCCTCAATCCTCAATCCTCAAACCTCAATCCTCTGTCCTCAAACCCCAATCCTGAATCCTCAATACTGAATCCTCAATCTTCAGCACTCAGTCCTCAACAATCAGTTGCCAATCCTCAATCCTGAATACAATGTCATCAATTCACATTTTTCGATACTCAATACTCAATCTGCAATCTTCAAATCTCCATCCACAAATATCAATTCACATCACTCAACCATCAACACTCAGTCCTCAATGTTCAATCCTCAATCCTCAATTCTCAATCGTCAATCCTCAATACTGAATCTTCAATCATCAATCCTCAGTCCTCAATCCTCAATCCTCAATCCTCAATCCTCAATAATCAATTTTCAATCCTCAATACTCAATTTCCATTCCTCAATCCTCAAACCTCAATCCTTAATCCTCAATCGTCAGTCTTCAATCCTCAATATCCAACACTCAATCATCAATCCTCAATCCTCAATCCTCAATTCTCAATACTCAATCCCCAGTCCTCAGTCCTCAAACCTCAATGCTCAAACCTTAGCCCACATCCTCAATCCTCAATCCTCAATCCTCAATCTTCAATCCTCAATCCTCAGACCTCAAACATCAACACTCAACCCTCAGTCCTCGTCCTCAATCCTCAATCTTCAATCCTCAATACTCAATATTAAATCCTCAATCCTCAATCCTCAATCCTCAATCCTCAATCCTCAATCCTCAACCCTCAGTCTTCAAAACTCAAACCTGAATCCTCAATCCTCAGACCTCAGGCATCAATACTCAACCCTCAGTCCTCGTCCTCAATACACAACCCTCAATCCTCAATCCTCAATCTTCATTCATCAATATTCAACCGTCTATTCTCAATCCTCAATACTCAATCCTCAATCCTCAATCCTCAATCCTCAATGTTCAATCCTGAACACCCAATCCTCAGTCCTCAATCCTCAATCGTCAGGCTTCAATCATCAATACTCAATCTTCAATCCTCAATCCTGAATTCTCATTCCTCAATCCTCATTCTTCAATCCTCAATACCCAATCCTAAATCTTCAATCTTCAACCCTCAATCCTCAATTCTCAATCCTCAATCCTCAGTCCTCAGACCTCTAACATCAATCCTCAACCCTCAGCCCTCATTCTCAATCCTCAATCCTCAATCTTCAATCCTCAGTCCTCAATCCTCAATCCTCAATCCTCAATCCTCAATAATCAATTTTCAATCCTCAATACTCAATCTCCATTCCTCAACCCTCAAACCTCAATCCTTAATCCTCAATCGTCAGTCTTCAATCCTCAATATCCAACACTCAATCATCAATCCTCAATCCTCAATCCTCAATTCTCAATCCTCAATCCCCAGTCCTCAGTCCTCAAACCTCAATGCTCAAACCTTAGCCCACATCCTCAATCCTCAATCCTCAATCCTCAATCTTCAATCCTCAATCCTCAGACCTCAAACATCAACACTCAACCCTCAGTCCTCGTCCTCAATCCTCAATCTTCAATCCTCAATACTCAATATTAAATCCTCAATCCTCAATCCTCAATCCTCAAACCTCAATCCTCAATCCTCAATCCTCAGTCTTCAAAACTCAAACCTGAATCCTCAATCCCCAGACCTCAGGCATCAATACTCAACCCTCAGTCCTCGTCCTCAATCCACAACCCTCAATCCTCAATCCTCAATCTTCATTCATCAATATTCAACCGTCTATCCTCAATCCTCAATCCTCAATCCTCAATCCTCAATCCTCAATCCTTAATGTCCAATCATGAACACCCAATCCTCAATCTTCAATCCTCAATCCTCAATCCTCAATCCTGAATCCTCAATCCTCAATCCTCTGTCCGCAAACCTCAATCCTGAATCCTCAATACTGAATCCTCAATCTTCAGCACTCAGTCCTCAACAATCAGTCGTCAATCCTCAATCCTCATTAGAATGTCATCAATTCACAGTTTTCAATACCCAATACTCATTCTGCAATCTTCAAATCTCTATCCGCAAACGTCATTTCTGATCATTTAACCCTCAACACTCAGTCCCCAATCCTCAATCTTCAACACTCAATACTCAATCCTCAATCCTCAATACTCAAACTTCAATCCTCAATACTCAATCTTCAACCCTCAATCCTCAATTCTCAATCCTCAATCCTCAGTCCTCAGTCCTCAAACCTCAATCCTCAACCCTCAGCCCTCATCCTCAATCCTCAATCCTCAATCTTCAATCCTCACTCCTCAATCCTCATGCCTCAACCCTCAATCCTCAATCCTCTGTCATCAAACTTCAATCCTCAACCCTCAGCCCTCATCCTCAATCCGCAATCCTCAATTCTCAATCCTCAAACCTCAAACCTCAATCGTCCACCGGCAGTGCTAGTCCTCAATCCTCAACCCTCAATCCTCAATCCTCAATCTTCAATCCTCAATACCCAATATTCAATCCTCAATCCTCAATCGTCAATCATCAATCTTCAACCCTCAACCCTCAACCCTCAATCCTCAATCCTCTGTCCTCAGACCTCAAACATCAATCCTCAACCATCAGCCCTCATCCTCAATCCTCAATCCTCAATTCTCAATCCTCAAACCTCAAACCTCAATCATCAACCGACAGTCCTAGTCCTCAATCCTCAACCCTCAATCCTCAACCCTCAATCTTCAATCCTCAATACTCAATATTCAATCCTCAATCCTCAATCCTCAATCATCAATACTCAATCCTCAATCGTCAATCCTCAATCCCCAATCCTCAATCTTCAATCCTCAATCCTCAATCCTCAATCCTCAATCCTCAATCTTCAATCCACAATAATCAATCATCAATCCTCAATACTCAATCCTCAATCCTGAATCCTCAATCCTCAATCCTCAATCTTCAATCCTCAATACTCAGTCTTCAATCCTCAATCCTCAATCCTCAAACCTCAATCCTCTGTCCTCAAACCCCAATCCTGAATCCTCAATACTGAATCCTCAATCTTCCGCACTCAGTCCTCAACAATCGGTTGTCAATCCTCAATCCTCAATAGAATGTCATCAATTCACATTTTTCGATACTCAATACTCAATCTGCAATCTTCAAATCTCTATCCACAAATATCAATTCACATCACTCAACCATCAACACTCAGTCGTCAATGTTCAATCCTCAATCCTCAATTCTCAATCGTCAATCCTCAATACTGAATCTTCAATCATCAATCCTCAGTCCTCAATCCTCAATCCTCAATCCTCAATCCTCAATAATCAATTTTCAATCCTCAATACTCAATCTCCATTCCTCAACCCTCAAACCTCAATCCTTAATCCTCAATCGTCAGTCTTCAATCCTCAATATCCAACACTCAATCATCAATCCTCAATCCTCAATCCTCAATTCTCAATCCTCAATCCCCAGTCCTCAGTCCTCAAACCTCAATGCTCAAACCTTAGCCCACATCCTCAATCCTCAATCCTCAATCCTCAATCTTCAATCCTCAATCATCAGACCTCAAACATCAACACTCAACCCTCAGTCCTCGTCCTCAATCCTCAATCTTCAATCCTCAATACTCAATATTAAATCCTCAATCCTCAATCCTCAATCCTCAAACCTCAATCCTCAATCCTCAATCCTCAGTCTTCAAAACTCAAACCTGAATCCTCAATCCTCAGACCTCAGGCATCAATACTCAACCCTCAGTCCTCGTCCTCAATCCACAACCCTCAATCCTCAATCCTCAATCTTCATTCATCAATATTCAACCGTCTATCCTCAATCCTCAATCCTCAATCCTCAATCCTCAATCCTCAATCCTCAATGTCCAATCATGAACACCCAATCCTCAATCTTCAATCCTCAATCCTCAATCCTCAATCCTGAATCCTCAATCCTCAATCCTCTGTCCGCAAACCTCAATCCTGAATCCTCAATACTGAATCCTCAATCTTCAGCACTCAGTCCTCAACAATCAGTCGTCAATCCTCAATCCTCATTAGAATGTCATCAATTCACAGTTTTCAATACTCAATACTCATTCTGCAATCTTCAAATCTCTATCCGCAAACGTCATTTCTGATCATTTAACCCTCAACACTCAGTCCCCAATCCTCAATCTTCAACACTCAATCCTCAATCCTCAATCCTCAATACTCAAACTTCAATCCTCAATACTCAATCTTCAACCCTCAATCCTCAATTCTCAATCCTCAATCCTCAGTCCTCAGTCCTCAAACCTCAATCGTCAACCCTCAGCCCTCATCCTCAATCCTCAACCCTCAATCCTCAATCCTCAATCCTCGATCCTCAATCTTCAATCCCCAATACTCAATCTTCAATCCTCCATCCTCAATCCTCAATCCTCAGTCCTCAATCCTCAATCGTCAGGCTTCAATCATCAATACTCAATCTTCAATCCTCAATCCTCAATTCTCATTCCTCAATCCTCATTCTTCAATCCTCAATACCCAATCCTCAATCTTCAATCTTCAACCCTCAATCCTCAATTCTCAATCCTCAATCCTCAGTCCTCAGACCTCAAACATCAATCCTCAACCCTCAGCCCTCATCCTCAATCCTCAATCCTCAATCTTCAATCCTCAGTCCTCAATCCTCATGCCTCAATCCTCAATCCTCATTCCTCAGTCATCAAACTTCAATCCCCAACCCTCAGCCCTCATCCTCAATCCCCAATCCTCAATTCTCAATCCTCAAGCCTCAAACCTCAATCATCAACCGACAGTCCTAGTCCTCAATCCTCAACCCTCAATCCTCAATCCTCAATCTTCAATCCTCAATACTCAATATTCAATCCTCAATCCTCAATCCTCAATCATCATTCTTCAACCCTCTACCCTCAACCCTCAGCCCTCATCCTCAATCCTCAAACCTCAATCCTCAATCCTCAATATTCACTCCTCAATACTCAATATTCAATAATCAATCCTCAATTCTCAATCCTCAATACTCAATCCTCAATCGTCAATCCTCAATCCCCAATCCTCAATCTTCAATCCTCAATCTTCAATCCTCAATACTCAATCTTCAATCCTCCATCCTCAATCCACAATCCTCAATCCTCAATCCTCAATCGTCAGGCTTCAATCCTCAATACTCAATCTTCAATCCTCAATCCTCAATCCTCATTCCTCAATCCTCATTCTTCAAACCTCAATACCCAATCCTCAATCTTCAACATTCAATCCTCAATCCTCAAATCTCAATCCTCAATCCTCAATCCTCAGTACTCAAAACTCAAACCTGAACCCTCAATCCTGAATCCTCAACCTTCAGAACTCAGTCCTCAACAGTCAGTTGTCAATCCTCAATCCTCAAAAGAATATAATCAATTCACAGTTTTCAATACTCAATACTCAATCTGCAATCTTCAAATCTCTATCCACAAACATCAATTCTCATCATTCAACCCTCAACACTCAGTCCCCAATCCTCAATCTTCAACACTCAATCCTCAATCCTCAATCCTCAATCCTCAATCTTCAACCCTCAATACTCAATCTTCAATCCTCAATCCTCAATTCTCAATTCTCAATCCTCAGTCCTCAGTCCTCAAACCTCAATCGTCAACCCTCAGCCCTCATCCTCAATCCTCAACCCTCAATCCTCAATCCTCAATCCTCAATCCTCAATCCTCAATCTTCAATCCCCAATACTCAATCTTCAATCCTCCATCCTCAATCCTCAATCCTCAATCCTCAATCCTCAATCGTCAGGCTTCAATCCTCAATACTCAATCTTCAATCCTCAATCCTCAATCCTCATTCTTCAATCCTCATTCTTCAATCCTCAATACCCAATCCTCAATCTTCAATCTTCAACCCTCAATCCTCAATTCTCAATCCTCAATCCTCAGTCCTCAGACCTCAAACAACAATCCTCAACCCTCAGCCCTCATCCTCAATCCTCAATCCTCAATCTTCAATCCTCAGTCCTCAATCCTCATGCCTCAATCCTCAATCCTCAGCCCTCATTCTCAATCCTCAATCCTCAATTCTCAGTCCTTAGACCTCAAACCTCAGTCCTCAACCCTAAGACCTCATCCTCAATCCTCAATTATCAATACTCAATCCTCAATCTTCATTCATCAATATTCAACCGTCTATCCTCAATCCTCTGTCCGCAAACCTCAATCCTGAATCCTCAATACTGAATCCTCAATCTTCAGCACTCAGTCCTCAACAATCAGTCGTCAATCCTCAATCCTCATTAGAATGTCATCAATTCACAGTTTTCAATACTCAATACTCATTCTGCAATCTTCAAATCTCTATCCGCAAACGTCATTTCTGATCATTTAACCCTCAACACTCAATCCTCAATCCTCAATCCTCAATACTCAAACTTCAATCCTCAATACTCAATCTTCAACCCTCAATCCTCAATTCTCAATCCTCAATCCTCAGTCCTCAGTCCTCAAACCTCAATCGTCAACCCTCAGCCCTCATCCTCAATCCTCAACCCTCAATCCTCAATCCTCAATCCTCGATCCTCAATCTTCAATCCCCAATACTCAATCTTCAATCCTCCATCCTCAATCCTCAATCCTCAGTCCTCAATCCTCAATCGTCAGGCTTCAATCATCAATACTCAATCTTCAATCCTCAATCCTCAATTCTCATTCCTCAATCCTCATTCTTCAATCCTCAATACCCAATCCTCAATCTTCAATCTTCAACCCTCAATCCTCAATTCTCAATCCTCAGTCCTCAGTCCTCAGACCTCAAACATCAATCCTCAACCCTCAGCCCTCATCCTCAATCCTCAATCCTCAATCTTCAATCCTCAGTCCTCAATCCTCATGCCTCAATCCTCAATCCTCATTCCTCAGTCATCAAACTTCAATCCCCAACCCTCAGCCCTCATCCTCAATCCCCAATCCTCAATTCTCAATCCTCAAGCCTCAAACCTCAATCATCAACCGACAGTCCTAGTCCTCAATCCTCAACCCTCAATCCTCAATCCTCAATCTTCAATCCTCAATACTCAATCCTCATTCTACAATCCTCAATACCCAATCCTCAATCTTCAATCCTCATTCCTCAATCCTCAATCCTCAATCCTCAATCTTCAATCCTCAATACTCAATCCTCAATTTTCAATCCTCATTCTTCAATCCTCAACACCCAATCCTCAATCTACAATCCTCAATCTTGAATCCTCAATTCTCAATCCTCAATCCTCTATCCTCAGACCTCAAACATCAATACTCAACCATCAGTCTTCGTCCTCAATCCACAACACTCAATCCTCGATCCTCAATCTTCAATCATCAATATTCCATCTTCAATCCTCAATCCTCAATCCTCAATACTGAATCCTCAGTCCTCAATCCTCAATCCTCAATACTCAACCATCATTCCTCAATTCTGAATACTCAACAGAATATCCTGAATTCTCAGGATCCAATACTGAAACCTCAACACACAACCCTCAATCCTCAATCTTCAACCTTCAATCCTCAATCCTCAATTCTCAATACTCAATCCTCAATCCTCAGTCCTCAAAACTCAAACCTGAACCCTCAATCCTGAATCCTCAACCTTCAGAACTCAGTCCTCAACAATCAGTTGTCAATCCTCAATCCTCAAAAGAATATAATCAATTCACAGTTTTCAATACTCAATACTCAATCTGCAATCTGTAAATCTCTATCCACAAACATCAATTCCCATCATTCAACCCTCAACACACAGTCCCCAATCCTCAATCTTCAACACTCAATCCTCAATCCCCAATCCTCAATCCTCAATCTTCAATCCTCAATACTCAATCTTCAATCATCAATCCTCAATACTCTATCTTCAATCCTCAATCCTCTATCCTCAATCCCCAAACCTCATTCTAAAATCCTCAATACCCAATCCTCAATCTTCAATCCTCAATCCTCAATACTCAATACTCAATCCTCAATCCTCAGTCCTCAGTCCTCAGTCCTCAAACCTCAATCCTCAACCCTCAGCCCTCATCCTCAATCCTCAATCCTCAATTCTCAATCCTCAAACCTCAAACCTCAATCATCAACCGACAGTCCTAGTCCTCAATTCTCAACCCTCAATCCTCAATCCTCAATCTTCAACCCTCAATACTCAATATTCAATCCTCAATCCTCAATCCTCAATCTTCAATACTCAATCCCCAATCGTCAATCCTCAATCCCCAATCCTCAATCTTCAATCCTCAATCCTCAATCCTCAATCCTCAATCCTCAGTCTTCAATCCCCAATAATCAATCTTCAATCCTCAATCCTCAATCCTCAATCCTGAATCCTCAATCCTCAATCCTCAATCTTCAATCCTCAATACTCAGTCTTCAATCCTCAATCCTCAATCCTCAATCCTCAATCCTCATTATTCAACCCTCAATACCCAATCCTCGATCTTCAATCCTCAATCCTCAATTCTGAATCCTCAATACTCAACCTTCAATCCTCCGTCCTCAATCCACAATCCTCAATCCTCAATCCTCCATTGTCAGGCAACAATGCTCAATAGTCAATCTTCTATCCTCAATCCTCAATCCTAAATTCTCAGTCCTCAGCCCTCAAACCTCAATCCTCAACCCTCAGACCTCATCCTCAATCCTCAATTATCAATCCTCAATCCTCAATCTTCAATCTTCAATCCTGAATACTCAATCTTCAATCCTCAATCTTCAATTCTCAATCCTCAATCCTCAGTTCTCAGTCCTCAAACCACAATCCTCAACCCTCAGCCCTGGACCTCAATCCTCAATTATCAATCCTCAATCCTCAATCTTCAATCCTCAATACTCAATCCTCATTCTACAATCCTCAATACCCAATCCTCAATCTTCAATCCTCATTCCTCAATCCTCAATCCTCAATCCTCAATCTTCAATCCTCAATACTCAATCCTCAATTTTCAATCCACATTCTTCAATCCTCAACACCCAATCCTCAATCTACAATCCTCAATCTTGAATCCTCAATTCTCAATCCTCAATCCTCTATCCTCAGACCTCAAACATCAATACTCAACCATCAGTCTTCGTCCTCAATCCACAACACTCAATCCTCGATCCTCAATCTTCAATTATCAATATTCCATCTTCAATCCTCAATCCTCAATCCTCAATACTGAATCCTCAGTCCTCAATCCTCAATCCTCAATACTCAACCATCATTCCTCAATTCTGAATACTCAACAGAATATCCTGAATTCTCAGGATCCAATACTGAAACCTCAACACACAACCCTCAATCCTCAATCTTCAACCTTCAATCCTCAATCCTCAATTCTCAATACTCAATCCTCAATCCTCAGTCCTCAAAACTCAAACCTGAACCCTCAATCCTGAATCCTCAACCTTCAGAACTCAGTCCTCAACAATCAGTTGTCAATCCTCAATCCTCAAAAGAATATAATCAATTCACAGTTTTCAATACTCAATACTCAATCTGCAATCTGTAAATCTCTATCCACAAACATCAATTCCCATCATTCAACCCTCAACACACAGTCCCCAATCCTCAATCTTCAACACTCAATCCTCAATCCCCAATCCTCAATCCTCAATCTTCAATCCTCAATACTCAATCTTCAATCATCAATCCTCAATACTCTATCTTCAATCCTCAATCCTCTATCCTCAATCCCCAAACCTCATTCTAAAATCCTCAATACCCAATCCTCAATCTTCAATCCTCAATCCTCAATACTCAATACTCAATCCTCAATCCTCAGTCCTCAGTCCTCAGTCCTCAAACCTCAATCCTCAACCCTCAGCCCTCATCCTCAATCCTCAATCCTCAATTCTCAATCCTCAAACCTCAAACCTCAATCATCAACCGACAGTCCTAGTCCTCAATTCTCAACCCTCAATCCTCAATCCTCAATCTTCAACCCTCAATACTCAATATTCAATCCTCAATCCTCAATCCTCAATCTTCAATACTCAATCCCCAATCGTCAATCCTCAATCCCCAATCCTCAATCTTCAATCCTCAATGCTCAATCCTCAATCCTCAATCCTCAGTCTTCAATCCCCAATAATCAATCTTCAATCCTCAATCCTCAATCCTCAATCCTCAATCCTCAATCTTCAATCCTCAATACTCAGTCTTCAATCCTCAATCCTCAATCCTTAATCCTCAATCCTCATTATTCAACCCTCAATACCCAATCCTCGATCTTCAATCCTCAATCCTCAATTCTGAATCCTCAATCCTCAATCCTCAGACCTCAGACATCAATACTCAACCCACAGTCCTCGTCCTCAATCCACAACAATCAATCCTCAATCCTCAACCTTCAATCAGGAATATTCAACCTTCAGTCCTCAACCTCAGTCCTCAATCCTCAAACCTCAATCCTCAATGTTCAATCCGCAATACCCAATCCTCAAACTTCAATCCACAATCCTCAATCCTCAATCCTCAATCCTCAATCCTCGATCCTCAATCCTCACTCCTCATACCTCAAACATCAATATTCAACCCTCAGTCCTCGTCCTCAATCCACAAACCTCAATCCTCAACCCTCAATCTTCAATCATCAATATTCAATCTTCAATCCTCAATACTCAATCCTCAATCCTCAATCCTCAATCCTCAATCTTCAATCCCCAATACTCAATCTTCAATCCTCAATCCTCAATACTCAATCCTCAATCCTCATTCTTCAATCCTAAATACCCAATCCTCAATCTTCAATCCACAATCCCCAATCCTCAGTTCGCAATCCTCAATCCTCAATCCTCATTCTTCAATCCTCAATACCCAATCCTCAATCTTCAATCTTCAACCCTCAATCCTCAATTCTCAATCCTCAATCCTCTGTCCTCAGACCTCAAACAACAATCCTCAACCCTCAGCCCTCATCCTCAATCCTCAATCCTCAATCTTCATTCCTCAGTTCTCAATCCTCATGCCTCAATCCTCAATCCTCAATCCTCAGTCATCAAACTTCAATCCTGAATCCTCAATCCTGAAACCTCAATCTTCAGACCTCAGACCTGAACAATCAGATGTCAATCCTCAATCCTCAATAGAATATCATCAATTCACAGTTTTCAATACTCAATACTCAATCTGCAATCATCAAATTTCTTTCCACAAACATCAATTCTCATCACTCAACCCTCAACTCTCAGTCCCCAATCCTCAATCTTCAATCCTCAATCCTCAATCCTCAATTCTCAATCCTCAATCTTCAATCCTCAATACTCTATCTTCAATCCTCAATCCTCTATCCTCAATCACCAAACCTCATTCTAAAATCCTCAATACCCAATCCTCAATCTTCAATCCACAATCCCCAATCCTCAGTTCGCAATCCTCAATCCTCAATCCTCATTCTTCAATCCTCAATACCCAATCCTCAATCTTCAATCTTCAACCCTCAATCCTCAATTCTCAATCCTCAATCCTCTGTCCTCAGACCTCAAACATCAATCCTCAACCCTCAGCCCTCATCCTCAATCTTCAATCCCCAATACTCAATCTTCAATCCTCAATCCTCAATACTCAATTCTCAATCCTCATTCTTCAATCCTAAATACCCAATCCTCAATCTTCAATCCACAATCCCCAATCCTCAGTTCGCAATCCTCAATCCTCAATCCTCATTCTTCAATCCTCAACACCCAATCCTCAATCTTCAATCCATAATCCTCAATCCTCAGACCTCAATCCTCAATCCTCAACCCTCAATCCTCAATCTTCAATCCTCAATACTCAACCTTCAATCCTCCATCCTCAATCCACAATCCTCAATCCTCAATCCTCCATTGTCAGGCAACAATGCTCAATAGTCAATCTTCTATCCTCAATCCTCAATCCTAAATTCTCAGTCCTCAGCCCTCAAACCTCAATCCTCAACCCTCAGACCTCATGCTCAATCCTCAATTATCAATCCTCAATCCTCATTCTTCAATCCTCAATACCCAATCCTCAATCTTCAATCCTCATTCCTCAATCCTCAATCCTCAATCCTCAATCTTCAATCCTCAATACTCAATCCTCAATTTTCAATCCTCATTCTTCAATCCTCAACACCCAATCCTCAATCTACAATCCTCAATCTTGAATCCTCAATTCTCAATCCTCAATCCTCAATCCTCAGACCTCAAACATCAATACTCAACCATCAGTCTTCGTCCTCAATCCACAACACTCAGTCCTCGATCCTCAATCTTCAATCATCAATATTCCATCTTCAATCCTCAATCCTCAATCCTCAATACTGAATCCTCAGTCCTCAATCCTCAATCCTCAATACTCAACCATCATTCCTCAATTCTGAATACTCAACAGAATATCCTGAATTCTCAGGATCCAATACTGAAACCTCAACACACAACCCTCAATCCTCAATCTTCAACCTTCAATCCTCAATCCTCAATTCTCAATACTCAATCCTCAATCCTCAGTCCTCAAAACTCAAACCTGAACCCTCAATCCTGAATCCTCAACCTTCAGAACTCAGCCCTCAACAATCAGTTGTCAATCCTCAATCCTCAAAAGAATATAATCAATTCACAGTTTTCAATACTCAATACTCAATCTGCAATCTGTAAATCTCTATCCACAAACATCAATTCCCATCATTCAACCCTCAACACACAGTCCCCAATCCTCAATCTTCAACACTCAATCCTCAATCCCCAATCCTCAATCCTCAATCTTCAATCCTCAATACTCAATCTTCAATCATCAATCCTCAATACTCTATCTTCAATCCTCAATCCTCTATCCTCAATCCCCAAACCTCATTCTAAAATCCTCAATACCCAATCCTCAATCTTCAATCCTCAATCCTCAATACTCAATACTCAATCCTCAATCCTCAGTCCTCAGTCCTCAAACCTCAATCCTCAACCCTCAGCCCTCATCCTCAATCCTCAATCCTCAATTCTCAATCCTCAAACCTCAAACCTCAATCATCAACCGACAGTCCTAGTCCTCAATTCTCAACCCTCAATCCTCAATCCTCAATCTTCAACCCTCAATACTCAATATTCAATCCTCAATCCTCAATCCTCAATCTTCAATACTCAATCCCCAATCGTCAATCCTCAATCCCCAATCCTCAATCTTCAATCCTCAATCCTCAATCCTCAATCCTCAATCCTCAGTCTTCAATCCACAATAATCAATCTTCAATCCTCAATCCTCAATCCTCAATCCTGAATCCTCAATCCTCAATCCTCAATCTTCAATCCTCAATACTCAGTCTTCAATCCTCAATCCTCAATCCTCATTCTTCAATCCTCAATACCCAATCCTCAATCTTCAACCCTCAATCCTCAATTCTCAATCCTCAATCCTCTGTCCTCAGACCTCAAACATCAATCCTCAACCCTCAGCCCTCATCCTCAATCCTCAATCCTCTATCTTCATTCCTCAGTCCTCAATCCTCATGCCTCAATCCTCAATCCTCAATCCTCAGTCATCAAACCTCAATCCTGAATCCTCAATCCTGAGACCTCAATCTTCAGACCTCAGACCTGAACGATCAGATGTCAATCCTCAATCCTCAATAGAATATCATCAATTCACAGTTTTCAATACTCAATACTCAATCTGCAATCATCAAATTTCTTTCCACAAACATCAATTCTCATCACTCAACCCTCAACTCTCAGTCCCCAATCCTCAATCTTCAACACTCAATCCTCAATCCCCAATCCTCAATCCTCAATCTTCTATCCTCAATACTCAATCTTCAATCATCAATACTCAATACTCTATCTTCAATCCTCAATCCTCTATCCTCAATCCCCAAACCTCATTCTAAAATCCTCAATACCCAATCCTCAATCTTCAATCCTCAATCCTCAATACTCAATACTCAATCCTCAATCCTCAGTCCTCAGTCCTCAGTCCTCAAACCTCAATCCTCAACCCTCAGCCCTCATCCTCAATCCTCAATCCTCAATTCTCAATCCTCAAACCTCAAACCTCAATCATCAACCGACAGTCCTAGTCCTCAATTCTCAACCCTCAATCCTCAATCCTCAATCTTCAACCCTCAATACTCAATATTCAATCCTCAATCCTCAATCCTCAATCTTCAATACTCAATCCCCAATCGTCAATCCTCAATCCCCAATCCTCAATCTTCAATCCTCAATCCTCAATCCTCAATCCTCAATCCTCAGTCTTCAATCCCCAATAATCAATCTTCAATCCTCAATCCTCAATCCTCAATCCTGAATCCTCAATCCTCAATCCTCAATCTTCAATCCTCAATACTCAGTCTTCAATCCTCAATCCTCAATCCTCAATCCTCAATCCTCATTATTCAACCCTCAATACCCAATCCTCGATCTTCAATCCTCAATCCTCAATTCTGAATCCTCAATCCTCAATCCTCAGACCTCAGACATCAATACTCAACTCTCAGTCCTCGTCCTCAATCCACAACAATCAATCCTCAATCCTCAACCTTCAATCAGGAATATTCAACCTTCAGTCCTCAACCTCAGTCCTCAATCCTCAAACCTCAATCCTCAATGTTCAATCCGCAATACCCAATCCTCAAACTTCAATCCACAATCCTCAATCATCAATCCTCAATCCTCAATCCTCGATCCTCAATCCTCAATCCTCATACCTCATAACATCAATATTCAACCCTCAGTCCTCGTCCTCAATCCACAAACCTCAATCCTCAACCCTCAATCTTCAATCATCAATATTCAATCTTCAATCCTCAATACTCAATCCTCAATCCTCAATCCTCAATCCTCAATGTTCAATCCCCAATACTCAATCTTCAATCCTCAATCCTCAATACTCAATCCTCAATCCTCATTCTTCAATCCTAAATACCCAATCCTCAATCTTCAATCCACAATCCCCAATCCTCAGTTCGCAATCCTCAATCCTCAATCCTCATTCTTCAATCCTCAATACCCAATCCTCAATCTTCAATCTTCACCCCTCAATCCTCAATTCTCAATCCTCAATCCTCTGTCCTCAGACCTCAAACATCAATCCTCAACCCTCAGCCCTCATCCTCAATCCTCAATCCTCAATCTTCATTCCTCAGTTCTCAAGCCTCATGCCTCAATCCTCAATCCTCAATCCTCAGTCATCAAACTTCAATCCTGAATCCTCAATCCTGAAACCTCAATCTTCAGACCTCAGACCTGAACAATCAGATGTCAATCCTCAATCCTCAATAGAATATCATCAATTCACAGTTTTCAATACTCAATACTCAATCTGCAATCATCAAATTTCTTTCCACAAACATCAATTCTCATCACTCAACCCTCAACTCTCAGTCCCCAATCCTCAATCTTCAATCCTCGATCCTCAATCCTCAATTCTCAATCCTCAATCTTCAATCCTCAATACTCTATCTTCAATCCTCAATCCTCTATCCTCAATCACCAAACCTCATTCTAAAATCCTCAATACCCAATCCTCAATCTTCAAGCCACAATCCCCAATCCTCAGTTCGCAATCCTCAATCCTCAATCCTCATTCTTCAATCCTCAATACCCAATCCTCAATCTTCAATCTTCAACCCTCAATCATCAATTCTCAATCCTCACTCCTCTGTCCTCAGACCTCAAACATCAATCCTCAACCCTCAGCCCTCATCCTCAATCTTCAATCCCCAATACTCAATCTTCAATCCTCAATCCTCAATACTCAATTCTCAATCCTCATTCTTCAATCCTAAATACCCAATCCTCAATCTTCAATCCACAATCCCCAATCCTCAGTTCGCAATCCTCAATCCTCAATCCTCATTCTTCAATCCTCAATACCCAATCCTCAATCTTCAATCTTCAACCCTCAATCCTCAATTCTCAATCCTGTATCCTCTGTCCTCAGACCTCAAACATCAATCCTCAACCCTCAGCCCTCATCCTCAATCCTCAATCCTCAATCTTCATTCCTCAGTCCTCAATCCTCATGCCTCAATCCTCAATCCTCAATCCTCAGTCATCAAACCTCAATCCTGAATCCTCAATCCTGAGACCTCAATCTTCAGACCTCAGACCTGAACAATCAGATGTCAATCCTCAATCCTCAATAGAATATCATCAATTCACAGTTTTCAATACTCAATACTCAATCTGCAATCATCAAATTTCTTTCCACAAACATCAATTCTCATCACTCAACCCTCAACTCTCAGTCCCCAATCCTCAATCTTCAATCCTCAATCCTCAATCCTCAATTCTCAATCCTCAATCTTCAATCCTCAATACTCTATCTTCAATCCTCAATCCTCTATCCTCAATCACCAAACCTCATTCTAAAATCCTCAATATCCAATCCTCAATCTTCAATCCACAATCCCCAATCCTCAGTTCGCAATCCTCAATCCTCAATCCTCATTCTTCAATACTCAATACCCAATCCTCAATCTTCAATCTTCAACCCTCAATCCTCAATTCTCAATCCTCAATCCTCTGTCCTCAGACCTCAAACATCAATCCTCAACCCTCAGCCCTCATCCTCAATCCTCAATCCTCAATTCTCAATCCTCAAACCTCAAACCTCAATCATCAACCGACAGTCCTAGTCCTCAATCCTCAACCCTCAATCCTCAACCCTCAATCTTCAATCCTCAATACTCAATATTCAATCCTCAATCCTCAATCCTCAATCATCAATACTCAATCCTCAATCGTCAATCCTCAATCCCCAATCCTCAATCTTCAATCCTCAATCCTCAATCCTCAATCCTCAATCCTCAATCTTCAATCCCCAATAATCAATCTTCAATCCTCAGTACTCAATCCTCAATCCTGAATCCTCAATCCTCAATCCTCAATCTTCAATCCTCAATACTCAGTCTTCAATCCTCAATCCTCAATCCTCAAACCTCAATCCTCTGTCCTCAAACCCCAATCCTGAATCCTCAATACTGAATCCTCAATCTTCCGCACTCAGTCCTCAACAATCGGTTGTCAATCCTCAATCCTCAATAGAATGTCATCAATTCACATTTTTCGATACTCAATACTCAATCTGCAATCTTCAAATCTCTATCCACAAATATCAATTCACATCACTCAACCATCAACACTCAGTCCTCAATGTTCAATCCTCAATCCTCAATTCTCAATCGTCAATCCTCAATACTGAATCTTCAATCATCAATCCTCAGTCCTCAATCCTCAATCCTCAATCCTCAATCCTCAATAATCAATTTTCAATCCTCAATACTCAATCTCCATTCCTCAACCCTCAAACCTCAATCCTTAATCCTCAATCGTCAGTCTTCAATCCTCAATATCCAACACTCAATCATCAATCCTCAATCCTCAATCCTCAATTCTCAATCCTCAATCCCCAGTCCTCAGTCCTCAAACCTCAATGCTCAAACCTTAGCCCACATCCTCAATCCTCAATCCTCAATCCTCAATCTTCAATCCTCAATTCTCAGACCTCAAACATCAACACTCAACCCTCAGTCCTCGTCCTCAATCCTCAATCTTCAATCCTCAATACTCAATATTAAATCCTCAATCCTCAATCCTCAATCCTCAATCCTCAATCCTCAATCCTCAATCCTCAGTCTTCAAAACTCAAACCTGAATCCTCAATCCTCAGACCTCAGGCATCAATACTCAACCCTCAGTCCTCGTCCTCAATCCACAACCCTCAATCCTCAATCCTCAACCTTCATTCATCAATATTCAACCGTCTATCCTCAATCCTCAATCCTCAATCCTCAATCCTCAATCCTCAATCCTCAATGTCCAATCATGAACACCCAATCCTCAATCTTCAATCCTCAATCCTCAATCCTCAATCCTGAATCCTCAATCCTCAATCCTCTGTCCGCAAACCTCAATCCTGAATCCTCAATACTGAATCCTCAATCTTCAGCACTCAGTCCTCAACAATCAGTCGTCAATCCTCAATCCTCATTAGAATGTCATCAATTCACAGTTTTCAATACTCAGTACTCATTCTGCAATCTTCAAATCTCTATCCGCAAACGTCATTTCTGATCATTTAACACTCAACGCTCAGTCCCCAATCCTCAATCTTCAACACTCAATCCTCAAACCTCAATCCTCAATACTCAAACTTCAATCCTCAATACTCAATCTTCAACCCTCAATCCTCAATTCTCAATCCTCAATCCTCAGTCCTCAGTCCTCAAACCTCAATCGTCAACCCTCAGCCCTCATCCTCAATCCTCAACCCTCAATCCTCAATCCTCAATCCTCGATCCTCAATCTTCAATCCCCAATACTCAATCTTCAATCCTCCATCCTCAATCCTCAATCCTCAGTCCTCAATCCTCAATCGTCAGGCTTCAATCATCAATACGCAATCTTCAATCCTCAATCCTCAATTCTCATTCCTCAATCCTCATTCTTCAATCCTCAATACCCAATCCTCAATCTTAAATCTTCAACCCTCAATCCTCAATTCTCAATCCTCAATCCTCAGTCCTCAGACCTCAAACATCAATCCTCAACCCTCAGCCCTCATCCTCAATCCTCAATCCTCAATTTTCAATCCTCAGTCCTCAATCCTCATGCCTCAATCCTCAATCCTCATTCCTCAGTCATCAAACTTCAATCCCCAACCCTCAGCCCTCATCCTCAATCCTCAATCCTCAATTCTCAATCCTCAAACCTCAAACCTCAATCATCAACCGACAGTCCTAGTCCTCAATCCTCAACCCTCAATCCTCAATCCTCAATCTTCAATCCTCAATACTCAATATTCAATCCTCAATCCTCAATCCTCAATCATCATTCTTCAACGCTCTACCCTCAACCCTCAGCCCTCATCCTCAATCCTCAAACCTCAATCCTCAATCCTCAATATTCACTCCTCAATACTCAATATTCAATAATCAATCCTCAATTCTCAATCCTCAATACTCAATCCTCAATCGTCAATCCTCAATCCCCAATCCTCAATCTTCAATCCTCAATCCTCAATCCTCATTCCTCAATCCTCATTCTTCAATCCTCAATACCCAATCCTCAATCTTCAATCTTCAACCCTCAATCCTCAATTCTCAATCCTCAATCCTCAGTCCTCAGACCTCGAACATCAATCCTCAACCCTCAGCCCTCATCCTCAATCCTCAATCCTCAATCTTCAATCCTCAGTCCTCAATCCTCATGCCTCAACCCTCAATCCTCAAACCTCAAACCTCAATCATCAACCGGCAGTCCTAGTCCTCAATCCTCAACCCTCAATCCTCAATCCTCAATCTTCAATCCTCAATACCCAATATTCAATCCTCAATCCTCAATCCTCAATCATCAATCTTCAACCCTCAACCCTCAACCCTCAGCCCTCATCCACAATCCTCAATCCTCAATCCTCAATCCTCAATCTTCACTCCTCAATACTCAATCTTCAATAATCAATCCTCAATCCTCAATCCTCAATACTCAATCCTCAATCGTCAATCCTCAATCCCCAATCCTCAATCTTCAATCCTCAATCTTCAATCCTCAATACTCAATCTTCAATCCTCCATCCTCAATCCACAATCCTCATTCCTCAATCCTCAATCGTCAGGGTTCAATCCTCAGTACTCAATCTTCAATCCTCAATCCTCAATCCTCATTCCTCAATCCTCATTCTTCAAACCTCAATACCCAATCCTCAATCTTCAACATTCAATCCTCAATCCTCAATTCTCAATCCTCAATCCTCAATCCTCAGTACTCAAAACTCAAACCTGAACCCTCAATCCTGAATCCTCAACCTTCAGAACTCAGTCCTCAACAATCAGTTGTCAATCCTCAATCCTCAAAAGAATATAATCAATTCACAGTTTTCAATACTCAATACTCAATCTGCAATCTTCAAATCTCTATCCACAAACATCAATTCTCATCATTCAACCCTCAACACTCAGTCCCCAATCCTCAATCTTCAACACTCAATCCTCAATCCTCAATCCTCAATCCTCAATCTTCAATCCTCAATACTCAATCTTCAATCCTCAATCCTCAATTCTCAATTCTCAATCCTCAGTCCTCAGTCCTCAAACCTCAATCGTCAACCCTCAGCCCTCATCCTCAATCCTCAACCCTCAATCCTCAATCCTCAATCCTCAATCCTCAATCTTCAATCCCCAATACTCAATCTTCAATCCTCCATCCTCAATCCTCAATCCTCAATCCTCAATCCTCAATCGTCAGGCTTCAATCCTCAATACTCAATCTTCAATCCTCAATCCTCAATCCTCATTCTTCAATCCTCATTCTTCAATCCTCAACCCTCATGCCTCAATCTTCAATCTTCAACCCTCAATCCTCAATCCTCAATCCTCAATTCTCAGTCCTCAGACCTCAAACCTCAGTCCTCAACCCTAAGACCTCATCCTCAATCCTCAATCCTCAATCTTCAATCCTCAATCTTCAATCCTCAATACTCAATCTTCAATCCTCAATCCTCAGTCCTCAAACCTCAATTCTGAATCCTCAATACACAATCTTCAATCCTCAATCTTCAGTCCTCAATACTCAACTATCAGTCCTCAATTCTCAATACTCAATCCTCAATCCTCATTCTTCAATTCTCAATACCCAATCCTCAATATTCAATCCTCATTCCTCAATCCTCAATCCTCAATCCTCATTCTTCAATCCTCAACACCCAATCCTCAATCTTCAATCCTCAATCCTCAGACCTCAATCCTCAATCTTCAATCCTCAATACTCAATCTTCAATCTTCAATCCTCAATCCTCAATACTCAAACTTCAATCCTCAATACTCAATCTTCAACCCTCAATCCTCAATTCTCAATCCTCAATCCTCAGTCCTCAGTCCTCAAACCTCAATCGTCAACCCTCAGCCCTCATCCTCAATCCTCAACCCTCAATCCTCAATCCTCAATCCTCGATCCTCAATCTTCAATCCCCAATACTCTATCTTCAATCCTCCATCCTCAATCCTCAATCCTCAGACCTCAATCCTCAATCGTCAGGCTTCAATCATCAATACTCAATCTTCAATCCTCAATCCTCAATTCTCATTCCTCAATCCTCATTCTTCAATCCTCAATACCCAATCCTCAATCTTCAATCTTCAACCCTCAATCCTCAATTCTCAATCCTCAATCCTCAGTCCTCAGACCTCAAACATCAATCCTCAACCCTCAGCCCTCATCCTCAATCCTCAATCCCCAATCTTCAATCCTCAGTCCTCAATCCTCATGCCTCAATCCTCAATCCTCATTCCTCAGTCATCAAACTTCAATCCCCAACCCTCAGCCCTCATCCTCAATCCTCAATCCTCAATTCTCAATCCTCAAACCTCAAACCTCAATCATCAACCGACAGTCCTAGTCCTCAATTCTCAACCCTCAATCCTCAATCCTCAATCTTCAACCCTCAATACTCAATATTCAATCCTCAATCCTCAATCCTCAATCTTCAATACTCAATCCCCAATCGTCAATCCTCAATCCCCAATCCTCAATCTTCAATCCTCAATCCTCAATCCTCAATCCTCAATCCTCAGTCTTCAATCCCCAATAATCAATCTTCAATCCTCAATCCTCAATCCTCAATCCTGAATCCTCAATCCTCAATCCTCAATCTTCAATCCTCAATACTCAGTCTTCAATCCTCAATCCTCAATCCTCAATCCTCAATCCTCATTATTCAACCCTCAATACCCAATCCTCGATCTTCAATCCTCAATCCTCAATTCTGAATCCTCAATCCTCAATCCTCAGACCTCAGACATCAATACTCAACTCTCAGTCCTCGTCCTCAATCCACAACAATCAATCCTCAATCCTCAACCTTCAATCAGGAATATTCAACCTTCAGTCCTCAACCTCAGTCCTCAATCCTCAAACCTCAATCCTCAATGTTCAATCCGCAATACCCAATCCTCAAACTTCAATCCACAATCCTCAATCATCAATCCTCAATCCTCAATCCTCGATCCTCAATCCTCAATCCTCATACCTCATAACATCAATATTCAACCCTCAGTCCTCGCCCTCAATCCACAAACCTCAATCCTCAACCCTCAATCTTCAATCATCAATATTCAATCTTCAATCCTCAATACTCAATCCTCAATCCTCAATCCTCAATCCTCAATGTTCAATCCCCAATACTCAATCTTCAATCCTCAATCCTCAATACTCAATCCTCAATCCTCATTCTTCAATCCTAAATACCCAATCCTCAATCTTCAATCCACAATCCCCAATCCTCAGTTCGCAATCCTCAATCCTCAATCCTCATTCTTCAATCCTCAATACCCAATCCTCAATCTTCAATCTTCACCCCTCAATCCTCAATTCTCAATCCTCAATCCTCTGTCCTCAGACCTCAAACATCAATCCTCAACCCTCAGCCCTCATCCTCAATCCTCAATCCTCAATCTTCATTCCTCAGTTCTCAATCCTCATGCCTCAATCCTCAATCCTCAATCCTCAGTCATCAAACTTCAATCCTGAATCCTCAATCCTGAAACCTCAATCTTCAGACCTCAGACCTGAACAATCAGATGTCAATCCTCAATCCTCAATAGAATATCATCAATTCACAGTTTTCAATACTCAATACTCAATCTGCAATCATCAAATTTCTTTCCACAAACATCAATTCTCGTCACTCAACCCTCAACTCTCAGTCCCCAATCCTCAATCTTCAATCCTCGATCCTCAATCCTCAATTCTCAATCCTCAATCTTCAATCCTCAATACTCTATCTTCAATCCTCAATCCTCTATCCTCAATCACCAAACCTCATTCTAAAATCCTCAATACCCAATCCTCAATCTTCAAGCCACAATCCCCAATCCTCAGTTCGCAATCCTCAATCCTCAATCCTCATTCTTCAATCCTCAATACCCAATCCTCAATCTTCAATCTTCAACCCTCAATCATCAATTCTCAATCCTCACTCCTCTGTCCTCAGACCTCAAACATCAATCCTCAACCCTCAGCCCTCATCCTCAATCTTCAATCCCCAATACTCAATCTTCAATCCTCAATCCTCAATACTCAATTCTCAATCCTCATTCTTCAATCCTAAATACCCAATCCTCAATCTTCAATCCACAATCCCCAATCCTCAGTTCGCAATCCTCAATCCTCAATCCTCATTCTTCAATCCTCAATACCCAATCCTCAATCTTCAATCTTCAACCCTCAATCCTCAATTCTCAATCCTGTATCCTCTGTCCTCAGACCTCAAACATCAATCCTCAACCCTCAGCCCTCATCCTCAATCCTCAATCCTCAATCTTCATTCCTCAGTCCTCAATCCTCATGCCTCAATCCTCAATCCTCAATCCTCAGTCATCAAACCTCAATCCTGAATCCTCAATCCTGAGACCTCAATCTTCAGACCTCAGACCTGAACAATCAGATGTCAATCCTCAATCCTCAATAGAATATCATCAATTCACAGTTTTCAATACTCAATACTCAATCTGCAATCATCAAATTTCTTTCCACAAACATCAATTCTCATCACTCAACCCTCAACTCTCAGTCCCCAATCCTCAATCTTCAATCCTCAATCCTCAATCCTCAATTCTCAATCCTCAATCTTCAATCCTCAATACTCTATCTTCAATCCTCAATCCTCTATCCTCAATCACCAAACCTCATTCTAAAATCCTCAATATCCAATCCTCAATCTTCAATCCACAATCCCCAATCCTCAGTTCGCAATCCTCAATCCTCAATCCTCATTCTTCAATACTCAATACCCAATCCTCAATCTTCAATCTTCAACCCTCAATCCTCAATTCTCAATCCTCAATCCTCTGTCCTCAGACCTCAAACATCAATCCTCAACCCTCAGCCCTCATCCTCAATCCTCAATCCTCAATTCTCAATCCTCAAACCTCAAACCTCAATCATCAACCGACAGTCCTAGTCCTCAATCCTCAACCCTCAATCCTCAACCCTCAATCTTCAATCCTCAATACTCAATATTCAATCCTCAATCCTCAATCCTCAATCATCAATACTCAATCCTCAATCGTCAATCCTCAATCCCCAATCCTCAATCTTCAATCCTCAATCCTCAATCCTCAATCCTCAATCCTCAATCTTCAATCCCCAATAATCAATCTTCAATCCTCAGTACTCAATCCTCAATCCTGAATCCTCAATCCTCAATCCTCAATCTTCAATCCTCAATACTCAGTCTTCAATCCTCAATCCTCAATCCTCAAACCTCAATCCTCTGTCCTCAAACCCCAATCCTGAATCCTCAATACTGAATCCTCAATCTTCCGCACTCAGTCCTCAACAATCGGTTGTCAATCCTCAATCCTCAATAGAATGTCATCAATTCACATTTTTCGATACTCAATACTCAATCTGCAATCTTCAAATCTCTATCCACAAATATCAATTCACATCACTCAACCATCAACACTCAGTCCTCAATGTTCAATCCTCAATCCTCAATTCTCAATCGTCAATCCTCAATACTGAATCTTCAATCATCAATCCTCAGTCCTCAATCCTCAATCTTCAATCCTCAATTCTCAGACCTCAAACATCAACACTCAACCCTCAGTCCTCGTCCTCAATCCTCAATCTTCAATCCTCAATACTCAATATTAAATCCTCAATCCTCAATCCTCAATCCTCAATCCTCAATCCTCAATCCTCAATCCTCAGTCTTCAAAACTCAAACCTGAATCCTCAATCCTCAGACCTCAGGCATCAATACTCAACCCTCAGTCCTCGTCCTCAATCCACAACCCTCAATCCTCAATCCTCAATCTTCATTCATCAATATTCAACCGTCTATCCTCAATCCTCAATCCTCAATCCTCAATCCTCAATCCTCAATCCTCAATGTCCAATCATGAACACCCAATCCTCAATCTTCAATCCTCAATCCTCAATCCTCAATCCTGAATCCTCAATCCTCAATCCTCTGTCCGCAAACCTCAATCCTGAATCCTCAATACTGAATCCTCAATCTTCAGCACTCAGTCCTCAACAATCAGTCGTCAATCCTCAATCCTCATTAGAATGTCATCAATTCACAGTTTTCAATACTCAGTACTCATTCTGCAATCTTCAAATCTCTATCCGCAAACGTCATTTCTGATCATTTAACACTCAACACTCAGTCCCCAATCCTCAATCTTCAACACTCAATCCTCAAACCTCAATCCTCAATACTCAAACTTCAATCCTCAATACTCAATCTTCAACCCTCAATCCTCAATTCTCAATCCTCAATCCTCAGTCCTCAGTCCTCAAACCTCAATCGTCAACCCTCAGCCCTCATCCTCAATCCTCAACCCTCAATCCTCAATCCTCAATCCTCGATCCTCAATCTTCAATCCCCAATACTCAATCTTCAATCCTCCATCCTCAATCCTCAATCCTCAGTCCTCAATCCTCAATCGTCAGGCTTCAATCATCAATACGCAATCTTCAATCCTCAATCCTCAATTCTCATTCCTCAATCCTCATTCTTCAATCCTCAATACCCAATCCTCAATCTTAAATCTTCAACCCTCAATCCTCAATTCTCAATCCTCAATCCTCAGTCCTCAGACCTCAAACATCAATCCTCAACCCTCAGCCCTCATCCTCAATCCTCAATCCTCAATTTTCAATCCTCAGTCCTCAATCCTCATGCCTCAATCCTCAATCCTCATTCCTCAGTCATCAAACTTCAATCCCCAACCCTCAGCCCTCATCCTCAATCCTCAATCCTCAATTCTCAATCCTCAAACCTCAAACCTCAATCATCAACCGACAGTCCTAGTCCTCAATCCTCAACCCTCAATCCTCAATCCTCAATCTTCAATCCTCAATACTCAATATTCAATCCTCAATCCTCAATCCTCAATCATCATTCTTCAACCCTCTACCCTCAACCCTCAGCCCTCATCCTCAATCCTCAAACCTCAATCCTCAATCCTCAATATTCACTCCTCAATACTCAATATTCAATAATCAATCCTCAATTCTCAATCCTCAATACTCAATCCTCAATCGTCAATCCTCAATCCCCAATCCTCAATCTTCAATCCTCAATCCTCAATCCTCATTCCTCAATCCTCATTCTTCAATCCTCAATACCCAATCCTCAATCTTCAATCTTCAACCCTCAATCCTCAATTCTCAATCCTCAATCCTCAGTCCTCAGACCTCGAACATCAATCCTCAACCCTCAGCCCTCATCCTCAATCCTCAATCCTCAATCTTCAATCCTCAGTCCTCAATCCTCATGCCTCAACCCTCAATCCTCAAACCTCAAACCTCAATCATCAACCGGCAGTCCTAGTCCTCAATCCTCAACCCTCAATCCTCAATCCTCAATCTTCAATCCTCAATACCCAATATTCAATCCTCAATCCTCAATCCTCAATCATCAATCTTCAACCCTCAACCCTCAACCCTCAGCCCTCATCCACAATCCTCAATCCTCAATCCTCAATCCTCAATCTTCACTCCTCAATACTCAATCTTCAATAATCAATCCTCAATCCTCAATCCTCAATACTCAATCCTCAATCGTCAATCCTCAATCCCCAATCCTCAATCTTCAATCCTCAATCTTCAATCCTCAATACTCAATCTTCAATCCTCCATCCTCAATCCACAATCCTCATTCCTCAATCCTCAATCGTCAGGGTTCAATCCTCAGTACTCAATCTTCAATCCTCAATCCTCAATCCTCATTCCTCAATCCTCATTCTTCAAACCTCAATACCCAATCCTCAATCTTCAACATTCAATCCTCAATCCTCAATTCTCAATCCTCAATCCTCAATCCTCAGTACTCAAAACTCAAACCTGAACCCTCAATCCTGAATCCTCAACCTTCAGAACTCAGTCCTCAACAATCAGTTGTCAATCCTCAATCCTCAAAAGAATATAATCAATTCACAGTTTTCAATACTCAATACTCAATCTGCAATCTTCAAATCTCTATCCACAAACATCAATTCTCATCATTCAACCCTCAACACTCAGTCCCCAATCCTCAATCTTCAACACTCAATCCTCAATCCTCAATCCTCAATCCTCAATCTTCAATCCTCAATACTCAATCTTCAATCCTCAATCCTCAATTCTCAATTCTCAATCCTCAGTCCTCAGTCCTCAAACCTCAATCGTCAACCCTCAGCCCTCATCCTCAATCCTCAACCCTCAATCCTCAATCCTCAATCCTCAATCCTCAATCTTCAATCCCCAATACTCAATCTTCAATCCTCCATCCTCAATCCTCAATCCTCAATCCTCAATCCTCAATCGTCAGGCTTCAATCCTCAATACTCAATCTTCAATCCTCAATCCTCAATCCTCATTCTTCAATCCTCATTCTTCAATCCTCAATACCCAATCCTCAATCTTCAATCTTCAACCCTCAATCCTCAATTCTCAATCCTGAATCCTCAGTCCTCAGACCTCAAACAACAATCCTCAACCCTCAGCCCTCATCCTCAATCCTCAATCCTCAATCTTCAATCCTCAGTCCTCAACCCTCATGCCTCAATCCTCAAACCTCAGCCCTCATTCTCAATCCTCAATCCTCAATTCTCAGTCCTCAGACCTCAAACCTCAGTCCTCAACCCTAAGACCTCATCCTCAATCCTCAATTATCAATACTCAATCCTCAATCTTCAATCCTCAATACTCAATCTTCAATCCTCAATCCTCAGTCCTCAAACCTCAATTCTGAATCCTCAATACACAATCTTCAATCCTCAATCTTCAGTCCTCAATACTCAACTATCAGTCCTCAATTCTCAATACTCAATCCTCAATCCTCATTCTTCAATTCTCAATACCCAATCCTCAATATTCAATCCTCATTCCTCAATCCTCAATCCTCAATCCTCATTCTTCAATCCTCAACACCCAATCCTCAATCTTCAATCCTCAATCCTCAGACCTCAATCCTCAATCTTCAATCCTCAATACTCAATCTTCAATCTTCAATCCTCAATCCTCAATACTCAAACTTCAATCCTCAATACTCAATCTTCAACCCTCAATCCTCAATTCTCAATCCTCAATCCTCAGTCCTCAGTCCTCAAACCTCAATCGTCAACCCTCAGCCCTCATCCTCAATCCTCAACCCTCAATCCTCAATCCTCAATCCTCGATCCTCAATCTTCAATCCCCAATACTCTATCTTCAATCCTCCATCCTCAATCCTCAATCCTCAGACCTCAATCCTCAATCGTCAGGCTTCAATCATCAATACTCAATCTTCAATCCTCAATCCTCAATTCTCATTCCTCAATCCTCATTCTTCAATCCTCAATACCCAATCCTCAATCTTCAATCTTCAACCCTCAATCCTCAATTCTCAATCCTCAATCCTCAGTCCTCAGACCTCAAACATCAATCCTCAACCCTCAGCCCTCATCCTCAATCCTCAATCCCCAATCTTCAATCCTCAGTCCTCAATCCTCATGCCTCAATCCTCAATCCTCATTCCTCAGTCATCAAACTTCAATCCCCAACCCTCAGCCCTCATCCTCAATCCTCAATCCTCAATTCTCAATCCTCAAACCTCAAACCTCAATCATCAACCGACAGTCCTAGTCCTCAATCCTCAACCCTCAATCCTCAATCCTCAATCTTCAATCCTCAATACTCAATATTCAATCCTCAATCCTCAATCCTCAATCATCATTCTTCAACCCTCTACCCTCAACCCTCAGCCCTCATCCTCAATCCTCAAACCTCAATCCTCAATCCTCAATATTCACTCCTCAATACTCAATATTCAATAATCAATCCTCAATTCTGAATCCTCAATACTCAATCCTCAATCGTCAATCCTCAATCCCCAATCCCCAATCCTCAATCTTCAATCCTCAATCCTCAATCCTCATTCCTCAATCCTCATTCTTCAATCCTCAATACCCAATCCTCAATCTTCAATCTTCAACCCTCAATCCTCAATTCTCAATCCTCAATCCTCAGTCCTCAGACCTCGAACATCAATCCTCAACCCTCAGCCCTCATCCTCAATCCTCAATCCTCAATCTTCAATCCTCAGTCCTCACTCCTCATGCCTCAACCCTCAATCCTCAATCCTCTGTCATCAAACTTCAATCCTCAACCCTCAGCCCTCATCCTCAATCCTCAATCCTCAATTCTCAATCCTCAAACCTCAAACCTCAATCATCAACCGGCAGTCCTAGTCCTCAATCCTCAACCCTCAATCCTCAATCCTCAATCTTTAATCCTCAATACCCAATATTCAATCCTCAATCCTCAATCATCAATCTTCAACCCTCAACCCTCAACCCTCAGCCCTCATCCACAATCCTCAATCCTCAATCCTCAATCCTCAATCTTCAATCCTCCATCCTCAATCCTCAATCCTCAATCCTCAATCCTCAATCGTCAGGCTTCAATCCTCAATACTCAATCTTCAATCCTCAATCCTCAATCCTCATTCTTCAATCCTCATTCTTCAATCCTCAATACCCAATCCTCAATCTTCAATCTTCAACCCTCAATCCTCAATTCTCAATCCTCAATCCTCAGTCCTCAGACCTCAAACAACAATCCTCAACCCTCAGCCCTCATCCTCAATCCTCAATCCTCAATCTTCAATCCTCAGTCCTCAATCCTCATGCCTCAATCCTCAAACCGCAGCCCTCATTCTCAATCCTCAATCCTCAATTCTCAGTCCTCAGACCTCAAACCTCAGTCCTCAACCCTAAGACCTCATCCTCAATCCTCAATTATCAATACTCAATCCTCAATCTTCAATCCTCAATACTCAATCTTCAATCCTCAATCCTCAGTCCTCAAACCTCAATTCTGTATCCTCAATACTCAATCTTCAATCCTCAATCTTCAGTCCTCAATACTCAACTATCAGTCCTCAATTCTCAGTACTCAATCCTCAATCCTCATTCTTCAATTCTCAATACCCAATCCTCAATATTCAATCCTCATTCCTCAATCCTCAATCCTCAATCCTCATTCTTCAATCCTCAACACCCAATCCTCAATCTTCAATCCTCAATCCTCAATCCTCAGACCTCAATCCTCAATCTTCAATCCTCAATCTTCAATCCTCAATACTCAATCCTCATTCTACAATCCTCAATACCCAATCCTCAATCTTCAATCCTCAATACTCAGTCCTCCATGCTCAATCCTCTATCCTGAATCCTCAATCCTCAATCCTCAATTTTCAATCTTCAATCCTCAATCCTCAATCCTCAATCCTCAATCCTCAATCGTCAGTCTTCAATCCTCAATACTCAATCTTCAATCCTCAATCCTCAATCCTCAATCCTCAAAACTCATTCTACAATCCTCAATAACCAATCGTCAATCTTGAATCCTCAATCCTCAATCCTCAACTCTCAATCCTCAATCCTCAATCCTCAATCCTCAATCTTCAATCCACAATACTCAACCTTCAATCCTCCATCCTCAATCCACAATCCTCAATCCTCAATCCTCCATTGTCAGGCAACAATGCTCAACACTCAATCTTCTATCCTCAATCCTCAATCCTAAATTCTCAGTCCTCAGCCCTCAAACCTCAATCCTCAACCCTCAGACCTCATCCTCAATCCTCAATTATCAATCCTCAATCCTCAATCTTCAATCCTGAATACTCAATCTTCAATCCTCAATCCTCAATTCTCAATCCTCAATCCTCAGTCCTCAGTCCTCAAACCACAATCCTCAACCCTCAGCCCTGGACCTCAATCCTCAATTATCAATCCTCAATCCTCAATCTTCAATCCTCAATACTCAATCCTCATTCTTCAATCCTCAATACCCAATCCTCAATCTTCAATCCTCATTCCTCAATCCTCAATCCTCAATCCTCAATCTTCAATCCTCAATACTCAATCCTCAATTTTCAATCCTCATTCTTCAATCCTCAACACCCAATCCTCAATCTACAATCCTCAATAATCAATTTTCAATCCTCAATACTCAATTTCCATTCCTCAATCCTCAAACCTCAATCCTTAATCCTCAATCGTCAGTCTTCAATCCTCAATATCCAACACTCAATCATCAATCCTCAATCCTCAATCCTCAATTCTCAATCCTCAATCCCCAGTCCTCAGTCCTCAAACCTCAATGCTCAAACCTTAGCCCACATCCTCAATCCTCAATCCTCAATCCTCAATCTTCAATCCTCAATCCTCAGACCTCAAACATCAACACTCAACCCTCAGTCCTCGTCCTCAATCCTCAATCTTCAATCCTCAATACTCAATATTAAATCCTCAATCCTCAATCCTCAATCCTCGATCCTCAATCCTCAATCCTCAATCCTCAATCCTCAGTCTTCAAAACTCAAACCTGAATCCTCAATCCTCAGACCTCAGGCATCAATACTCAACCCTCAGTCCTCGTCCTCAATCCACAACCCTCAATCCTCAATCCTCAATCTTCATTCATCAATATTCAACCGTCTATCCTCAATCCTCAATCCTCAATCCTCAATCCTCAATCTTCAATCCTCAATGTTCAATCCTGAACACACAGTCCTCAATCTTCAATCCTCAATCCTCAATCCTCAATCCTGAATCCTCTATCCTCAATCCTCAATCGTCAGTCTTCAATCCTCAATACTCAATCTTCAATCCTCAATCCTCAATCCTCAATCCTCAAAACTCATTCTACAATCCTCAATAACCAATCGTCAATCTTGAATCCTCAATCCTCAATCCTCAACACTCAATCCTCAATCCTCAACCCTCAATCCTCAATCTTCAATCCTCAATACTCAACCTTCAATCCTCCATCCTCAATCCACAATCCTCAATCCTCAATCCTCCATTGTCAGGCAACAATGCTCAATAGTCAATCTTCTATCCTCAATCCTCAATCCTAAATTCTCAGTCCTCAGCCCTCAAACCTCAATCCTCAACCCTCAGACCTCATGCTCAATCCTCAATTATCAATCCTCAATCCTCAATCTTCAATCCTGAATACTCAATCTTCAATCCTCAATCCTCAATTCTCAATCCTCAATCCTCAGTCCTCAGTCCTCAAACCACAATCCTCAACCCTCAGCCCTGGACCTCAATCCTCAATTATCAATCCTCAATCCTCAATCTTCAATCCTCAATACTCAATCCTCATTCTTCAATCCTCAATACCCAATCCTCAATCTTCAATCCTCATTCCTCAATGCTCAATCCTCAATCCTCAATCTTCAATCCTCAATACTCAATCCTCAATTTTCAATCCTCATTCTTCAATCCTCAACACCCAATCCTCAATCTACAATCCTCAATCTTGAATCCTCAATTCTCAATCCGCAATCCTCAATCCTCAGACCTCAAACATCAATACTCAACCATCAGTCTTCGTCCTCAATCCACAACACTCAATCCTCGATCCTCAATCTTCAATCATCAATATTCCATCTTCAATCCTCAATCCTCAATCCTCAATACTGAATCCTCAGTCCTCAATCCTCAATCCTCAATACTCTACCATCATTCCTCAATTCTGAATACTCAACAGAATATCCTGAATTCTCAGGATCCAATACTGAAACCTCAACACACAACCCTCAATCCTCAATCTTCAACCTTCAATCCTCAATCCTCAATTCTCAATACTCAATCCTCAATCCTCAGTCTTCAAAACTCAAATCTGAACCCTCAATCCTGAATCCTCAACCTTCAGAACTCAGCCCTCAACAATCAGTTGTCAATCCTCAATCCTCAAAAGAATATAATCAATTCACAGTTTTCAATACTCAATACTCAATCTGCAATCTGTAAATCTCTATCCACAAACATCAATTCCCATCATTCAACCCTCAACACACAGTCCCCAATCCTCAATCTTCAACACTCAATCCTCAATCCCCAATCCTCAATCCTCAATCTTCAATCCTCAATACTCAATCTTCAATCATCAATCCTCAATACTCTATCTTCAATCCTCAATCCTCTATCCTCAATCCCCAAACCTCATTCTAAAATCCTCAATACCCAATCCTCAATCTTCAATCCTCAATCCTCAATACTCAATACTCAATCCTCAATGCTCAGTCCTCAGTCCTCAAACCTCAATCCTCAACCCTCAGCCCTCATCCTCAATCCTCAATCCTCAATTCTCAATCCTCAAACCTCAAACCTCAATCATCAACCGACAGTCCTAGTCCTCAGTTCTCAACCCTCAATCCTCAATCCTCAATCTTCAACCCTCAATACTCAATATTCAATCCTCAATCCTCAATCCTCAATCTTCAATACTCAATCCCCAATCGTCAATCCTCAATCCCCAATCCTCAATCTTCAATCCTCAATCCTCAATCCTCAATCCTCAATCCTCAGTCTTCAATCCCCAATAATCAATCTTCAATCCTCAATCCTCAATCCTCAATCCTGAATCCTCAATCCTCAATCCTCAATCTTCAATCCTCAATACTCAGTCTTCAATCCTCAATCCTCAATCCTCAATCCTCAATCCTCATTATTCAACCCTCAATACCCAATCCTCGATCTTCAATCCTCAATCCTCAATTCTGAATCCTCAATCCTCAATCCTCAGACCTCAGACATCAATACTCAACCCTCAGTCCTCGTCCTCAATCCACAACAATCAATCCTCAATCCTCAACCTTCAATCAGGAATATTCAACCTTCAGTCCTCAACCTCAGTCCTCAATCCTCAAACCTCAATCCTCAATGTTCAATCCGCAATACCCAATCCTCAAACTTCAATCCACAATCCTCAATCCTCAATCCTCAATCCTCAATCCTCGATCCTCAATCCACAATCCTCATACCTCAAACATCAATATTCAACCCTCAGTCCTCGTCCTCAATCCACAAACCTCAATCCTCAACCCTCAATCTTCTATCATCAATATTCAATCTTCAATCCTCAATACTCAATCCTCAATCCTCTATCCTCAATCCTCAATCTTCAATCCCCAATACTCAATCTTCAATCCTCAATCCTCAATACTCAATCCTCAATCCTCATTCTTCAATCCTAAATACCCAATCCTCAATCTTCAATCCACAATCCCCAATCCTCAGTTCGCAATCCTCAATCCTCAATCCTCATTCTTCAATCCTCAATACCCAATCCTCAATCTTCAATCTTCAACCCTGAATCCTCAATTCTCAATCCTCAATCCTCTGTCCTCAGACCTCAAACATCAATCCTCAACCCTCAGCCCTCATCCTCAATCCTCAATCCTCAATCTTCATTCCTCAGTTCTCAATCCTCATGCCTCAATCCTCAATCCTCAATCCTCAGTCATTAAACCTCAATCCTGAATCCTCAATCCTGAAACCTCAATCTTCAGACCTCAGACCTGAACAATCAGATGTCAATCCTCAATCCTCAATAGAATATCATCAATTCACAGTTCTCAATACTCAATACTCAATCTGCAATCATCAAATTTCTTTCCACAAACATCAATTCTCATCACTCAACCCTCAACTCTCAGTCCCCAATCCTCAATCTTCAATCCTCAATCCTCAATCCTCAGTCCTCAATTCTCAATCCTCAATCCTCTGTCCTCAGACCTCAAACATCAATCCTCAACCCTCAGCCCTCATCCTCAATCCTCAATCCTCAATTCTCAATCCTCAAACCTCAAACCTCAATCATCAACCGACAGTCCTAGTCCTCAATCCTCAACCCTCAATCCTCAACCCTCAATCTTCAATCCTCAATACTCAATATTCAATCCTCAACCCTCAATCCTCAATCATCAATACTCAATCCTCAATCGTCAATCCTCAATCCCCAATCCTCAATCTTCAATCCTCAATCCTCAATCCTCAATCCTCAATCCTCAATCTTCAATCCCCAATAATCAATCTTCAATCCTCAATCCTCAATCCTCAATCCTGAATCCTCAATCCTCAATCCTCAATCTTCAATCCTCAATACTCAGTCTTCAATCCTCAATCCTCAATCCTCAAACCTCAATCCTCTGTCCTCAAACCCCAATCCTGAATCCTCAATACTGAATCCTCAATCTTCCGCACTCAGTCCTCAACAATCGGTTGTCAATCCTCAATCCTCAATAGAATGTCATCAATTCACATTTTTCGATACTCAATACTCAATCTGCAATCTTCAAATCTCTATCCACAAATATCAATTCACATCACTCAACCATCAACACTCAGTCCTCAATGTTCAATCCTCAATCCTCAACTCTCAATCGTCAATCCTCAATACTGAATCTACAATCATCAATCCTCAGTCCTCAATCCTCAATCCTCAATCCTCAATCCTCAATAATCAATTTTCAATCCTCAATACTCAATCTCCATTCCTCAACCCTCAAACCTCAATCCTTAATCCTCAATCGTCAGTCTTCAATCCTCAATATCCAACACTCAATCATCAATCCTCAATCCTCAATCCTCAATTCTCAATCCTCAATCCCCAGTCCTCAGTCCTCAAACCTCAATGCTCAAACCATAGCCCACATCCTCAATCCTCAATCCTCAATCCTCAATCTTCAATCCTCAATCCTCAGACCTCAAACATCAACACTCAACCCTCAGTCATCGTCCTCAATCCTCAATCTTCAATCCTCAACCCTCAACTCTCAGTCCCCAATCCTCAATCTTCAATCCTCAATCCTCAATCCTCAGTCCTCAATTCTCAATCCTCAATCCTCTGTCCTCAGACCTCAAACATCAATCCTCAACCCTCAGCCCTCATCCTCAATCCTCAATCCTCAATTCTCAATCCTCAAACCTCAAACCTCAATCATCAACCGACAGTCCTAGTCCTCAATCCTCAACCCTCAATCCTCAACCCTCAATCCTCAATCCTCAATCCTCAATCCTCAATCCTCAATCCTCAATGTTCAATCCTGAACACCCAATCCTCAATCTTCAATCCTCAATCCTCAATACTCAATCCTGAATCCTCAATCCTCAATCCTCTGTCCGCAAACCTCAATCCTGACTCCTCAATACCGAATCCTCAATCTTCAGCACACAGTCCTCAACAAACAGTCGTCAATCCTCAATCCTCATTAGAATGTCATCAATTCCCCGTTTTCAATACTCAATACTCATTCTGCAATCTTCAAATCTCTATCCACAAACATCAATTCTCATCATTCAACCCTCAACACTCAGTCCCCAATTCTCAATCTTCAACACTCAATCCTCAATCCTCAATCCTCAATCCTCAATCTTCAATCCTCAATACTCAATCTTCAATCCTCAATCCTCAATTCTCAATTCTCAATCCTCAGTCCTCAGTCCTCAAACCTCAATCGTCAACCCTCAGCCCTCATCCTCAATCCTCAACCCTCAATCCTCAATCCTCAATCCTCAATCCTCAATCTTCAATCCCCAATACTCAATCTTCAATCCTCCATCCTCAATCCTCAATCCTCAATCCTCAATCCTCAATCGTCAGGCTTCAATCCTCAATACTCAATCTTCAATCCTCAATCCTCAATCCCCATTCTTCAATCCTCAATCTTCAATCCTCAATACCCAATCCTCAATCTTCAATCTTCAACCCTCAATCCTCAATTCTCAATCCTCAATCCTCAGTCCTCAGACCTCAAACATCAATCCTCAACCCTCAGCCCTCATCCTCAATCCTCAATCCTCAATCTTCAATCCTCAGTCCTCAATCCTCATGCCTCAATCCTCAAACCTCAGCCCTCATTCTCAATCCTCAATCCTCAATTCTCAGTCCTCAGCCCTCAAACCTCAGTCCTCAACCCTAAGACCTCATCCTCAATCCTCAATTATCAATACTCAATCCTCAATCTTCAATACTCAATACTCAATCATCAATCCTCAATCACCAGTCCTCAAACCTCAATTCTGAATCCTCAATACTCAATCTTCAATCCTCAATCTTCAGTCCTCAATACTCAACTATCAGACCTCAATTCTCAATACTCAATCCTCAATCCTCATTCTTCAATTCTCAATACCCAATCCTCAATATTCAATCCTCATTCCTCAATCCTCAATCCTCAATCCTCATTCTTCAATCCTCAACACCCAATCCTCAATCTTCAATCCTCAATCCTCAATCCTCAGACCTCAATCCTCAATCTTCAATCCTCAATACTCAATCCTCAATCTTCAATCCTCAATCCTCAATCCTCAATTCTCAATCCTCAATCTTCAATCCTCAATACTCAGTTCTCCATTCTCAATCCTCTATCCTGAATACTCAATCCTCAATCCTCAATTTTCAATCTTCAATCCTCAATCCTCAATCCTCAATCCTCAATCCTCAATCGTCAGTCTTCAATCCTCAATACTCAATCTTCAATCCTCAATCCTCAATCCTCAATCCTCAAAACTCATTCTACAATCCTCAATAACCAATCGTCAATCTTGAATCCTCAATCCTCAATCCTCAACACTCAATCCTCAATCCTCAATCCTCAATCCTCAATCCTCTATCCTCAATCACCAAACCTCATTCTAAAATCCTCAATACCCAATCCTCAATCTTCAATCCAAAATCCCCAATCCTCAGTTCGCAATCCTCAATCCTCAATCCTCATTCTTCAATACTCAATACCCAATCCTCAATCTTCAATCTTCAACCCTCAATCCTCAATTCTCAATCCTCAATCCTCAGTCCTCAGACCTCAAACAACAATCCTCAACCCTCAGCCCTCATCCTCAATCCTCAATCCTCAATCTTCAATCCTCAGTCCTCAATCCTCATGCCTCAATCCTCAAACCGCAGCCCTCATTCTCAATCCTCAATCCTCAATTCTCAGTCCTCAGACCTCATACCTCAGTCCTCAACCCTAAGACCTCATCCTCAATCCTCAATTATCAATACTCAATCCTCAATCTTCAATCCTCAATACTCAATCTTCAATCCTCAATCCTCAGTCCTCAAACCTCAATTCTGTATCCTCAATACTCAATCTTCAATCCTCAATCTTCAGTCCTCAATACTCAACTATCAGTCCTCAATTCTCAGTACTCAATCCTCAATCCTCATTCTTCAATTCTCAATACCCAATCCTCAATATTCAATCCTCATTCCTCAATCCTCAATCCTCAATCCTCATTCTTCAATCCTCAACACCCAATCCTCAATCTTCAATCCTCAATCCTCAATCCTCAGACCTCAATCCTCAATCTTCAATCCTCAATCTTCAATCCTCAATACTCAATCCTCATTCTACAATCCTCAATACCCAATCCTCAATCTTCAATCCTCATTCCTCAATCCTCAATCCTCAATCCTCAATCTTCAATCGTCAATACTCAATCCTCAATTTTCAATCCTCATTCTTCAATCCTCAACACCCAATCCTCAATCTACAATCCTCAATCTTGAATCCTCAATTCTCAATCCTCAATCCTCAATCCTCAGACCTCAAACATCAATACTCAACCATCAGTCTTCGTCCTCAATCCACAACACTCAATCCTCGATCCTCAATCTTCAATCATCAATATTCCATCTTCAATCCTCAATCCTCAATCCTCAATACTGAATCCTCAGTCCTCAATCCTCAATCCTCAATACTCAACCATCATTCCTCAATTCTGAATACTCAACAGAATATCCTGAATTCTCAGGATCCAATACTGAAACCTCAACACACAACACTCAATCCTCAATCTTCAACCTTCAATCCTCAATCCTCAATTCTCAATACTCAATCCTCAATCCTAAGTCCTCAAAACTCAAACCTGAACCCTCAATCCTGAATCCTCAACCTTCAGAACTCAGTCCTCAACAATCAGTTGTCAATCCTCAATCCTCAAAAGAATATAATCAATTCACAGTTTTCAATACTCAATACTCAATCTGCAATCTGTAAATCTCTATCCACAAACATCAATTCTCATCACTCAACCCTCAACTCTCAGTCCCCAATCCTCAATCTTCAATCCTCAATCCTCAATCCTCAATTCTCAATCCTCAATCTTCAATCCTCAATACTCTATCTTCAATCCTCAATCCTCTATCCTCAATCACCAAACCTCATTCTAAAATCCTCAATATCCAATCCTCAATCTTCAATCCACAATCCCCAATCCTCAGTTCGCAATCCTCAATCCTCAATCCTCATTCTTCAATACTCAATACCCAATCCTCAATCTTCAATCTTCAACCCTCAATCCTCAATTCTCAATCCTCAATCCTCTGTCCTCAGACCTCAAACATCAATCCTCAACCCTCAGCCCTCATCCTCAATCCTCAATCCTCAATTCTCAATCCTCAAACCTCAAACCTCAATCATCAACCGACAGTCCTAGTCCTCAATCCTCAACCCTCAATCCTCAACCCTCAATCTTCAATCCTCAATACTCAATATTCAATCCTCAATCCTCAATCCTCAATCATCAATACTCAATCCTCAATCGTCAATCCTCAATCCCCAATCCTCAATCTTCAATCCTCAATCCTCAATCCTCAATCCTCAATCCTCAATCTTCAATCCCCAATAATCAATCTTCAATCCTCAGTACTCAATCCTCAATCCTGAATCCTCAATCCTCAATCCTCAATCTTCAATCCTCAATACTCAGTCTTCAATCCTCAATCCTCAATCCTCAAACCTCAATCCTCTGTCCTCAAACCCCAATCCTGAATCCTCAATACTGAATCCTCAATCTTCCGCACTCAGTCCTCAACAATCGGTTGTCAATCCTCAATCCTCAATAGAATGTCATCAATTCACATTTTTCGATACTCAATACTCAATCTGCAATCTTCAAATCTCTATCCACAAATATCAATTCACATCACTCAACCATCAACACTCAGTCCTCAATGTTCAATCCTCAATCCTCAATTCTCAATCGTCAATCCTCAATACTGAATCTTCAATCATCAATCCTCAGTCCTCAATCCTCAATCCTCAATCCTCAATCCTCAATAATCAATTTTCAATCCTCAATACTCAATCTCCATTCCTCAACCCTCAAACCTCAATCCTTAATCCTCAATCGTCAGTCTTCAATCCTCAATATCCAACACTCAATCATCAATCCTCAATCCTCAATCCTCAATTCTCAATCCTCAATCCCCAGTCCTCAGTCCTCAAACCTCAATGCTCAAACCTTAGCCCACATCCTCAATCCTCAATCCTCAATCCTCAATCTTCAATCCTCAATTCTCAGACCTCAAACATCAACACTCAACCCTCAGTCCTCGTCCTCAATCCTCAATCTTCAATCCTCAATACTCAATATTAAATCCTCAATCCTCAATCCTCAATCCTCAATCCTCAATCCTCAATCCTCAATCCTCAGTCTTCAAAACTCAAACCTGAATCCTCAATCCTCAGACCTCAGGCATCAATACTCAACCCTCAGTCCTCGTCCTCAATCCACAACCCTCAATCCTCAATCCTCAATCTTCATTCATCAATATTCAACCGTCTATCCTCAATCCTCAATCCTCAATCCTCAATCCTCAATCCTCAATCCTCAATGTCCAATCATGAACACCCAATCCTCAATCTTCAATCCTCAATCCTCAATCCTCAATCCTGAATCCTCAATCCTCAATCCTCTGTCCGCAAACCTCAATCCTGAATCCTCAATACTGAATCCTCAATCTTCAGCACTCAGTCCTCAACAATCAGTCGTCAATCCTCAATCCTCATTAGAATGTCATCAATTCACAGTTTTCAATACTCAGTACTCATTCTGCAATCTTCAAATCTCTATCCGCAAACGTCATTTCTGATCATTTAACACTCAACACTCAGTCCCCAATCCTCAATCTTCAACACTCAATCCTCAAACCTCAATCCTCAATACTCAAACTTCAATCCTCAATACTCAATCTTCAACCCTCAATCCTCAATTCTCAATCCTCAATCCTCAGTCCTCAGTCCTCAAACCTCAATCGTCAACCCTCAGCCCTCATCCTCAATCCTCAACCCTCAATCCTCAATCCTCAATCCTCGATCCTCAATCTTCAATCCCCAATACTCAATCTTCAATCCTCCATCCTCAATCCTCAATCCTCAGTCCTCAATCCTCAATCGTCAGGCTTCAATCATCAATACGCAATCTTCAATCCTCAATCCTCAATTCTCATTCCTCAATCCTCATTCTTCAATCCTCAATACCCAATCCTCAATCTTAAATCTTCAACCCTCAATCCTCAATTCTCAATCCTCAATCCTCAGTCCTCAGACCTCAAACATCAATCCTCAACCCTCAGCCCTCATCCTCAATCCTCAATCCTCAATTTTCAATCCTCAGTCCCCAATCCTCATGCCTCAATCCTCAATCCTCATTCCTCAGTCATCAAACTTCAATCCCCAACCCTCAGCCCTCATCCTCAATCCTCAATCCTCAATTCTCAATCCTCAAACCTCAAACCTCAATCATCAACCGACAGTCCTAGTCCTCAATCCTCAACCCTCAATCCTCAATCCTCAATCTTCAATCCTCAATACTCAATATTCAATCCTCAATCCTCAATCCTCAATCATCATTCTTCAACCCTCTACCCTCAACCCTCAGCCCTCATCCTCAATCCTCAAACCTCAATCCTCAATCCTCAATATTCACTCCTCAATACTCAATATTCAATAATCAATCCTCAATTCTCAATCCTCAATACTCAATCCTCAATCGTCAATCCTCAATCCCCAATCCTCAATCTTCAATCCTCAATCCTCAATCCTCATTCCTCAATCCTCATTCTTCAATCCTCAATACCCAATCCTCAATCTTCAATCTTCAACCCTCAATCCTCAATTCTCAATCCTCAATCCTCAGTCCTCAGACCTCGAACATCAATCCTCAACCCTCAGCCCTCATCCTCAATCCTCAATCCTCAATCTTCAATCCTCAGTCCTCAATCCTCATGCCTCAACCCTCAATCCTCAAACCTCAAACCTCAATCATCAACCGGCAGTCCTAGTCCTCAATCCTCAACCCTCAATCCTCAATCCTCAATCTTCAATCCTCAATACCCAATATTCAATCCTCAATCCTCAATCCTCAATCATCAATCTTCAACCCTCAACCCTCAACCCTCAGCCCTCATCCACAATCCTCAATCCTCAATCCTCAATCCTCAATCTTCACTCCTCAATACTCAATCTTCAATAATCAATCCTCAATCCTCAATCCTCAATACTCAATCCTCAATCGTCAATCCTCAATCCCCAATCCTCAATCTTCAATCCTCAATCTTCAATCCTCAATACTCAATCTTCAATCCTCCATCCTCAATCCACAATCCTCATTCCTCAATCCTCAATCGTCAGGGTTCAATCCTCAGTACTCAATCTTCAATCCTCAATCCTCAATCCTCATTCCTCAATCCTCATTCTTCAAACCTCAATACCCAATCCTCAATCTTCAACATTCAATCCTCAATCCTCAATTCTCAATCCTCAATCCTCAATCCTCAGTACTCAAAACTCAAACCTGAACCCTCAATCCTGAATCCTCAACCTTCAGAACTCAGTCCTCAACAATCAGTTGTCAATCCTCAATCCTCAAAAGAATATAATCAATTCACAGTTTTCAATACTCAATACTCAATCTGCAATCTTCAAATCTCTATCCACAAACATCAATTCTCATCATTCAACCCTCAACACTCAGTCCCCAATCCTCAATCTTCAACACTCAATCCTCAATCCTCAATCCTCAATCCTCAATCTTCAATCCTCAATACTCAATCTTCAATCCTCAATCCTCAATTCTCAATTCTCAATCCTCAGTCCTCAGTCCTCAAACCTCAATCGTCAACCCTCAGCCCTCATCCTCAATCCTCAACCCTCAATCCTCAATCCTCAATCCTCAATCCTCAATCTTCAATCCCCAATACTCAATCTTCAATCCTCCATCCTCAATCCTCAATCCTCAATCCTCAATCCTCAATCGTCAGGCTTCAATCCTCAATACTCAATCTTCAATCCTCAATCCTCAATCCTCATTCTTCAATCCTCATTCTTCAATCCTCAATACCCAATCCTCAATCTTCAATCTTCAACCCTCAATCCTCAATTCTCAATCCTGAATCCTCAGTCCTAAGACCTCAAACAACAATCCTCAACCCTCAGCCCTCATCCTCAATCCTCAATCCTCAATCTTCAATCCTCAGTCCTCAACCCTCATGCCTCAATCCTCAAACCTCAGCCCTCATTCTCAATCCTCAATCCTCAATTCTCAGTCCTCAGACCTCAAACCTCAGTCCTCAACCCTAAGACCTCATCCTCAATCCTCAATTATCAATACTCAATCCTCAATCTTCAATCCTCAATACTCAATCTTCAATCCTCAATCCTCAGTCCTCAAACCTCAATTCTGAATCCTCAATACACAATCTTCAATCCTCAATCTTCAGTCCTCAATACTCAACTATCAGTCCTCAATTCTCAATACTCAATCCTCAATCCTCATTCTTCAATTCTCAATACCCAATCCTCAATATTCAATCCTCATTCCTCAATCCTCAATCCTCAATCCTCATTCTTCAATCCTCAACACCCAATCCTCAATCTTCAATCCTCAATCCTCAATCCTCAGACCTCAATCCTCAATCTTCAATCCTCAATACTCAATCTTCAATCTTCAATCCTCAATCCTCAATACTCAAACTTCAATCCTCAATACTCAATCTTCAACCCTCAATCCTCAATTCTCAATCCTCAATCCTCAGTCCTCAGTCCTCAAACCTCAATCGTCAACCCTCAGCCCTCATCCTCAATCCTCAACCCTCAATCCTCAATCCTCAATCCTCGATCCTCAATCTTCAATCCCCAATACTCTATCTTCAATCCTCCATCCTCAATCCTCAATCCTCAGACCTCAATCCTCAATCGTCAGGCTTCAATCATCAATACTCAATCTTCAATCCTCAATCCTCAATTCTCATTCCTCAATCCTCATTCTTCAATCCTCAATACCCAATCCTCAATCTTCAATCTTCAACCCTCAATCCTCAATTCTCAATCCTCAATCCTCAGTCCTCAGACCTCAAACATCAATCCTCAACCCTCAGCCCTCATCCTCAATCCTCAATCCTCAATCTTCAATCCTCAGTCCTCAATCCTCATGCCTCAATCCTCAATCCTCATTCCTCAGTCATCAAACTTCAATCCCCAACCCTCAGCCCTCATCCTCAATCCTCAATCCTCAATTCTCAATCCTCAAACCTCAAACCTCAATCATCAACCGACAGTCCTAGTCCTCAATCCTCAACCCTCAATCCTCAATCCTCAATCTTCAATCCTCAATACTCAATATTCAATCCTCAATCCTCAATCCTCAATCATCATTCTTCAACCCTCTACCCTCAACCCTCAGCCCTCATCCTCAATCCTCAAACCTCAATCCTCAATCCTCAATATTCACTCCTCAATACTCAATATTCAATAATCAATCCTCAATTCTGAATCCTCAATACTCAATCCTCAATCGTCAATCCTCAATCCCCAATCCCCAATCCTCAATCTTCAATCCTCAATCCTCAATCCTCATTCCTCAATCCTCATTCTTCAATCCTCAATACCCAATCCTCAATCTTCAATCTTCAACCCTCAATCCTCAATTCTCAATCCTCAATCCTCAGTCCTCAGACCTCGAACATCAATCCTCAACCCTCAGCCCTCATCCTCAATCCTCAATCCTCAATCTTCAATCCTCAGTCCTCACTCCTCATGCCTCAACCCTCAATCCTCAATCCTCTGTCATCAAACTTCAATCCTCAACCCTCAGCCCTCATCCTCAATCCTCAATCCTCAATTCTCAATCCTCAAACCTCAAACCTCAATCATCAACCGGCAGTCCTAGTCCTCAATCCTCAACCCTCAATCCTCAATCCTCAATCTTCAATCCTCAATACCCAATATTCAATCCTCAATCCTCAATCATCAATCTTCAACCCTCAACCCTCAACCCTCAGCCCTCATCCACAATCCTCAATCCTCAATCCTCAATCCTCAATCTTCACTCCTCAATACTCAATCTTCAATAATCAATCCTCAATTCTCAATCCTCAATACTCAATCCTCAATCGTCAATCCTCAATCCCCAATCCTCAATCTTCAATCCTCAATCTTCAATCCTCAATACTCAATCTTCAATCCTCCATCCTCAATCCACAATCCTCAATCCTCAATCCTCAATCGTCAGGCTTCAATCCTCAATACTCAATCTTCAATCCTCAATCCTCAATCCTCATTCCTCAATCCTCATTCTTCAAACCTCAATACCCAATCCTCAATCTTCAACATTCAATCCTCAATCCTCAATTCTCAATCCTCAATCCTCAATCCTCAGTACTCAAAACTCAAACCTGAACCCTCAATCCTGAATCCTCAACCTTCAGAACTCAGTCCTCAACAATCAGTTGTCAATCCTCAATCCTCAAAAGAATATAATCAATTCACAGTTTTCAATACTCAATACTCAATCTGCAATCTTCAAATCTCTATCCACAAACATCAATTCTCATCATTCAACCCTCAACACTTTGTCCCCAATCCTCAATCTTCAACACTCAATCCTCAATCCAAAATCCTCAATCCTCAATCTTCAATCCTCGATACTCAATCTTCAATCCTCAATCCTCAATTCTCAATTCTCAATCCTCAGTCCTCAGTCCTCAAACCTCAATCGTCAACCCTCAGCCCTCATCCTCAATCCTCAACCCTCAATCCTCAATCCTCAATCCTCAATCCTCAATCTTCAATCCCCAATACTCAATCTTCAATCCTCCATCCTCAATCCTCAATCCTCAATCCTCAATCCTCAATCGTCAGGCTTCAATCCTCAATACTCAATCTTCAATCCTCAATCCTCAATCCTCATTCTTCAATCCTCATTCTTCAATCCTCAATACCCAATCCTCAATCTTCAATCTTCAACCCTCAATCCTCAATTCTCAATCCTCAATCCTCAGTCCTCAGACCTCAAACAACAATCCTCAACCCTCAGCCCTCATCCTCAATCCTCAATCCTCAATCTTCAATCCTCAGTCCTCAATCCTCATGCCTCAATCCTCAAACCGCAGCCCTCATTCTCAATCCTCAATCCTCAATTCTCAGTCCTCAGACCTCAAACCTCAGTCCTCAACCCTAAGACCTCATCCTCAATCCTCAATTATCAATACTCAATCCTCAATCTTCAATCCTCAATACTCAATCTTCAATCCTCAATCCTCAGTCCTCAAACCTCAATTCTGTATCCTCAATACTCAATCTTCAATCCTCAATCTTCAGTCCTCAATACTCAACTATCAGTCCTCAATTCTCAGTACTCAATCCTCAATCCTCATTCTTCAATTCTCAATACCCAATCCTCAATATTCAATCCTCATTCCTCAATCCTCAATCCTCAATCCTCATTCTTCAATCCTCAACACCCAATCCTCAATCTTCAATCCTCAATCCTCAATCCTCAGACCTCAATCCTCAATCTTCAATCCTCAATCTTCAATCCTCAATACTCAATCCTCATTCTACAATCCTCAATACCCAATCCTCAATCTTCAATCCTCAATACTCAGTCCTCCATGCTCAATCCTCTATCCTGAATCCTCAATCCTCAATCCTCAATTTTCAATCTTCAATCCTCAATCCTCAATCCTCAATCCTCAATCCTCAATCGTCAGTCTTCAATCCTCAATACTCAATCTTCAATCCTCAATCCTCAATCCTCAATCCTCAAAACTCATTCTACAATCCTCAATAACCAATCGTCAATCTTGAATCCTCAATCCTCAATCCTCAACTCTCAATCCTCAATCCTCAATCCTCAATCCTCAATCTTCAATCCACAATACTCAACCTTCAATCCTCCATCCTCAATCCACAATCCTCAATCCTCAATCCTCCATTGTCAGGCAACAATGCTCAACACTCAATCTTCTATCCTCAATCCTCAATCCTAAATTCTCAGTCCTCAGCCCTCAAACCTCAATCCTCAACCCTCAGACCTCATCCTCAATCCTCAATTATCAATCCTCAATCCTCAAGCTTCAATCCTGAATACTCAATCTTCAATCCTCAATCCTCAATTCTCAATCCTCAATCCTCAGTCCTCAGTCCTCAAACCACAATCCTCAACCCTCAGCCCTGGACCTCAATCCTCAATTATCAATCCTCAATCCTCAATCTTCAATCCTCAATACTCAATCCTCATTCTTCAATCCTCAATACCCAATCCTCAATCTTCAATCCTCATTCCTCAATCCTCAATCCTCAATCCTCAATCTTCAATCCTCAATACTCAATCCTCAATTTTCAATCCTCATTCTTCAATCCTCAACACCCAATCCTCAATCTACAATCCTCAATAATCAATTTTCAATCCTCAATACTCAATTTCCATTCCTCAATCCTCAAACCTCAATCCTTAATCCTCAATCGTCAGTCTTCAATCCTCAATATCCAACACTCAATCATCAATCCTCAATCCTCAATCCTCAATTCTCAATCCTCAATCCCCAGTCCTCAGTCCTCAAACCTCAATGCTCAAACCTTAGCCCACATCCTCAATCCTCAATCCTCAATCCTCAATCTTCAATCCTCAATCCTCAGACCTCAAACATCAACACTCAACCCTCAGTCCTCGTCCTCAATCCTCAATCTTCAATCCTCAATACTCAATATTAAATCCTCAATCCTCAATCCTCAATCCTCGATCCTCAATCCTCAATCCTCAATCCTCAATCCTCAGTCTTCAAAACTCAAACCTGAATCCTCAATCCTCAGACCTCAGGCATCAATACTCAACCCTCAGTCCTCGTCCTCAATCCACAACCCTCAATCCTCAATCCTCAATCTTCATTCATCAATATTCAACCGTCTATCCTCAATCCTCAATCCTCAATCCTCAATCCTCAATCTTCAATCCTCAATGTTCAATCCTGAACACACAGTCCTCAATCTTCAATCCTCAATCCTCAATCCTCAATCCTGAATCCTCTATCCTCAATCCTCAATCGTCAGTCTTCAATCCTCAATACTCAATCTTCAATCCTCAATCCTCAATCCTCAATCCTCAAAACTCATTCTACAATCCTCAATAACCAATCGTCAATCTTGAATCCTCAATCCTCAATCCTCAACACTCAATCCTCAATCCTCAACCCTCAATCCTCAATCTTCAATCCTCAATACTCAACCTTCAATCCTCCATCCTCAATCCACAATCCTCAATCCTCAATCCTCCATTGTCAGGCAACAATGCTCAATAGTCAATCTTCTATCCTCAATCCTCAATCCTAAATTCTCAGTCCTCAGCCCTCAAACCTCAATCCTCAACCCTCAGACCTCATGCTCAATCCTCAATTATCAATCCTCAATCCTCAATCTTCAATCCTGAATACTCAATCTTCAATCCTCAATCCTCAATTCTCAATCCTCAATCCTCAGTCCTCAGTCCTCAAACCACAATCCTCAACCCTCAGCCCTGGACCTCAATCCTCAATTATCAATCCTCAATCCTCAATCTTCAATCCTCAATACTCAATCCTCATTCTTCAATCCTCAATACCCAATCCTCAATCTTCAATCCTCATTCCTCAATGCTCAATCCTCAATCCTCAATCTTCAATCCTCAATACTCAATCCTCAATTTTCAATCCTCATTCTTCAATCCTCAACACCCAATCCTCAATCTACAATCCTCAATCTTGAATCCTCAATTCTCAATCCGCAATCCTCAATCCTCAGACCTCAAACATCAATACTCAACCATCAGTCTTCGTCCTCAATCCACAACACTCAATCCTCGATCCTCAATCTTCAATCATCAATATTCCATCTTCAATCCTCAATCCTCAATCCTCAATACTGAATCCTCAGTCCTCAATCCTCAATCCTCAATACTCTACCATCATTCCTCAATTCTGAATACTCAACAGAATATCCTGAATTCTCAGGATCCAATACTGAAACCTCAACACACAACCCTCAATCCTCAATCTTCAACCTTCAATCCTCAATCCTCAATTCTCAATACTCAATCCTCAATCCTCAGTCTTCAAAACTCAAATCTGAACCCTCAATCCTGAATCCTCAACCTTCAGAACTCAGCCCTCAACAATCAGTTGTCAATCCTCAATCCTCAAAAGAATATAATCAATTCACAGTTTTCAATACTCAATACTCAATCTGCAATCTGTAAATCTCTATCCACAAACATCAATTCCCATCATTCAACCCTCAACACACAGTCCCCAATCCTCAATCTTCAACACTCAATCCTCAATCCCCAATCCTCAATCCTCAATCTTCAATCCTCAATACTCAATCTTCAATCATCAATCCTCAATACTCTATCTTCATCCTCAATCCTCTATCCTCAATCCCCAAACCTCATTCTAAAATCCTCAATACCCAATCCTCAATCTTCAATCCTCAATCCTCAATACTCAATACTCAATCCTCAATGCTCAGTCCTCAGTCCTCAAACCTCAATCCTCAACCCTCAGCCCTCATCCTCAATCCTCAATCCTCAATTCTCAATCCTCAAACCTCAAACCTCAATCATCAACCGACAGTCCTAGTCCTCAGTTCTCAACCCTCAATCCTCAATCCTCAATCTTCAACCCTCAATACTCAATATTCAATCCTCAATCCTCAATCCTCAATCTTCAATACTCAATCCCCAATCGTCAATCCTCAATCCCCAATCCTCAATCTTCAATCCTCAATCCTCAATCCTCAATCCTCAATCCTCAGTCTTCAATCCCCAATAATCAATCTTCAATCCTCAATCCTCAATCCTCAATCCTGAATCCTCAATCCTCAATCCTCAATCTTCAATCCTCAATACTCAGTCTTCAATCCTCAATCCTCAATCCTCAATCTTCAATCCTCATTATTCAACCCTCAATACCCAATCCTCGATCTTCAATCCTCAATCCTCAATTCTGAATCCTCAATCCTCAATCCTCAGACCTCAGACATCAATACTCAACCCTCAGTCCTCGTCCTCAATCCACAACAATCAATCCTCAATCCTCAACCTTCAATCAGGAATATTCAACCTTCAGTCCTCAACCTCAGTCCTCAATCCTCAAACCTCAATCCTCAATGTTCAATCCGCAATACCAATCCTCAAACTTCAATCCACAATCCTCAATCCTCAATCCTCAATCCTCAATCCTCGATCCTCAATCCACAATCCTCATACCTCAAACATCAATATTCAACCCTCAGTCCTCGTCCTCAATCCACAAACCTCATCCTCAACCCTCAATCTTCTATCATCAATATTCAATCTTCAATCCTCAATACTCAATCCTCAATCCTCTATCCTCAATCCTCAATCTTCAATCCCCAATACTCAATCTTCAATCCTCAATCCTCAATACTCAATCCTCAATCCTCATTCTTCAATCCTAAATACCCAATCCTCAATCTCAATCCACAATCCCCAATCCTCAGTTCGCAATCCTCAATCCTCAATCCTCATTCTTCAATCCTCAATACCCAATCCTCAATCTTCAATCTTCAACCCCTGAATCCTCAATTCTCAATCCTCAATCCTCTGTCCTCAGACCTCAAACATCAATCCTCAACCCTCAGCCCTCATCCTCAATCCTCAATCCTCAATCTTCATTCCTCAGTTCTCAATCCTCATGCCTCAATCCTCAATCCTCAATCCTCAGTCATTAAACCTCAATCCTGAATCCTCAATCCTGAAACCTCAATCTTCAGACCTCAGACCTGAACAATCAGATGTCAATCCTCAATCCTCAATAGAATATCATCAATTCACAGTTCTCAATACTCAATACTCAATCTGCAATCATCAATTTCTTTCCACAAACATCAATTCTCATCACTCAACCCTCAACTCTCAGTCCCCAATCCTCAATCTTCAATCCTCAATCCTCAATCCTCAGTCCTCAATTCTCAATCCTCAATCCTCTGTCCTCAGACCTCAAACATCAATCCTCAACCCTCAGCCCTCATCCTCAATCCTCAATCCTCAATTCTCAATCCTCAAACCTCAAACCTCAATCATCAACCGACAGTCCTAGTCCTCAATCCTCAACCCTCAATCCTCAACCCTCAATCTTCAATCCTCAATACTCAATATTCAATCCTCAACCCTCAATCCTCAATCATCAATACTCAATCCTCAATCGTCAATCCTCAATCCCCAATCCTCAATCTTCAATCCTCAATCCTCAATCCTCAATCCTCAATCCTCAATCTTCAATCCCCAATAATCAATCTTCAATCCTCAATCCTCAATCCTCAATCCTGAATCCTCAATCCTCAATCCTCAATCTTCAATCCTCAATACTCAGTCTTCAATCCTCAATCCTCAATCCTCAAACCTCAATCCTCTGTCCTCAAACCCCAATCCTGAATCCTCAATACTGAATCCTCAATCTTCCGCACTCAGTCCTCAACAATCGGTTGTCAATCCTCAATCCTCAATAGAATGTCATCAATTCACATTTTTCGATACTCAATACTCAATCTGCAATCTTCAAATCTCTATCCACAAATATCAATTCACATCACTCAACCATCAACACTCAGTCCTCAATGTTCAATCCTCAATCCTCAACTCTCAATCGTCAATCCTCAATACTGAATCTACAATCATCAATCCTCAGTCCTCAATCCTCAATCCTCAATCCTCAATCCTCAATAATCAATTTTCAATCCTCAATACTCAATCTCCATTCCTCAACCCTCAAACCTCAATCCTTAATCCTCAATCGTCAGTCTTCAATCCTCAATATCCAACACTCAATCATCAATCCTCAATCCTCAATCCTCAATTCTCAATCCTCAATCCCCAGTCCTCAGTCCTCAAACCTCAATGCTCAAACCATAGCCCACATCCTCAATCCTCAATCCTCAATCCTCAATCTTCAATCCTCAATCCTCAGACCTCAAACATCAACACTCAACCCTCAGTCATCGTCCTCAATCCTCAATCTTCAATCCTCAACCCTCAACTCTCAGTCCCCAATCCTCAATCTTCAATCCTCAATCCTCAATCCTCAGTCCTCAATTCTCAATCCTCAATCCTCTGTCCTCAGACCTCAAACATCAATCCTCAACCCTCAGCCCTCATCCTCAATCCTCAATCCTCAATTCTCAATCCTCAAACCTCAAACCTCAATCATCAACCGACAGTCCTAGTCCTCAATCCTCAACCCTCAATCCTCAACCCTCAATCCTCAATCCTCAATCCTCAATCCTCAATCCTCAATCCTCAATGTTCAATCCTGAACACCCAATCCTCAATCTTCAATCCACAATCCTCAATACTCAATCCTGAATCCTCAATCCTCAATCCTCTGTCCGCAAACCTCAATCCTGACTCCTCAATACCGAATCCTCAATCTTCAGCACACAGTCCTCAACAAACAGTCGTCAATCCTCAATCCTCATTAGAATGTCATCAATTCCCCGTTTTCAATACTCAATACTCATTCTGCAATCTTCAAATCTCTATCCACAAACATCAATTCTCATCATTCAACCCTCAACACTCAGTCCCCAATTCTCAATCTTCAACACTCAATCCTCAATCCTCAATCCTCAATCCTCAATCTTCAATCCTCAATACTCAATCTTCAATCCTCAATCCTCAATTCTCAATTCTCAATCCTCAGTCCTCAGTCCTCAAACCTCAATCGTCAACCCTCAGCCCTCATCCTCAATCCTCAACCCTCAATCCTCAATCCTCAATCCTCAATCCTCAATCTTCAATCCCCAATACTCAATCTTCAATCCTCCATCCTCAATCCTCAATCCTCAATCCTCAATCCTCAATCGTCAGGCTTCAATCCTCAATACTCAATCTTCAATCCTCAATCCTCAATCCCCATTCTTCAATCCTCAATCTTCAATCCTCAATACCCAATCCTCAATCTTCAATCTTCAACCCTCAATCCTCAATTCTCAATCCTCAATCCTCAGTCCTCAGACCTCAAACATCAATCCTCAACCCTCAGCCCTCATCCTCAATCCTCAATCCTCAATCTTCAATCCTCAGTCCTCAATCCTCATGCCTCAATCCTCAAACCTCAGCCCTCATTCTCAATCCTCAATCCTCAATTCTCAGTCCTCAGCCCTCAAACCTCAGTCCTCAACCCTAAGACCTCATCCTCAATCCTCAATTATCAATACTCAATCCTCAATCTTCAATACTCAATACTCAATCATCAATCCTCAATCACCAGTCCTCAAACCTCAATTCTGAATCCTCAATACTCAATCTTCAATCCTCAATCTTCAGTCCTCAATACTCAACTATCAGACCTCAATTCTCAATACTCAATCCTCAATCCTCATTCTTCAATTCTCAATACCCAATCCTCAATATTCAATCCTCATTCCTCAATCCTCAATCCTCAATCCTCATTCTTCAATCCTCAACACCCAATCCTCAATCTTCAATCCTCAATCCTCAATCCTCAGACCTCAATCCTCAATCTTCAATCCTCAATACTCAATCCTCAATCTTCAATCCTCAATCCTCAATCCTCAATTCTCAATCCTCAATCTTCAATCCTCAATACTCAGTTCTCCATTCTCAATCCTCTATCCTGAATACTCAATCCTCAATCCTCAATTTTCAATCTTCAATCCTCAATCCTCAATCCTCAATCCTCAATCCTCAATCCTCAATCCTCAATCTTCAATCCTCAATCCTCAGACCTCAAACATCAACACTCAACCCTCAGTCATCGTCCTCAATCCTCAATCTTCAATCCTCAACCCTCAACTCTCAGTCCCCAATCCTCAATCTTCAATCCTCAATCCTCAATCCTCAGTCCTCAATTCTCAATCCTCAATCCTCTGTCCTCAGACCTCAAACATCAATCCTCAACCCTCAGCCCTCATCCTCAATCCTCAATCCTCAATTCTCAATCCTCAAACCTCAAACCTCAATCATCAACCGACAGTCCTAGTCCTCAATCCTCAACCCTCAATCCTCAACCCTCAATCCTCAATCCTCAATCCTCAATCCTCAATCCTCAATCCTCAATGTTCAATCCTGAACACCCAATCCTCAATCTTCAATCCACAATCCTCAATACTCAATCCTGAATCCTCAATCCTCAATCCTCTGTCCGCAAACCTCAATCCTGACTCCTCAATACCGAATCCTCAATCTTCAGCACACAGTCCTCAACAAACAGTCGTCAATCCTCAATCCTCATTAGAATGTCATCAATTCCCCGTTTTCAATACTCAATACTCATTCTGCAATCTTCAAATCTCTATCCACAAACATCAATTCTTATCATTCAACCCTCAACACTCAGTCCCCAATTCTCAATCTTCAACACTCAATCCTCAATCCTCAATCCTCAATCCTCAATCTTCAATCCTCAATACTCAATCTTCAATCCTCAATCCTCAATTCTCAATTCTCAATCCTCAGTCCTCAGTCCTCAAACCTCAATCGTCAACCCTCAGCCCTCATCCTCAATCCTCAACCCTCAATCCTCAATCCTCAATCCTCAATCCTCAATCTTCAATCCCCAATACTCAATCTTCAATCCTCCATCCTCAATCCTCAATCCTCAATCCTCAATCCTCAATCGTCAGGCTTCAATCCTCAATACTCAATCTTCAATCCTCAATCCTCAATCCCCATTCTTCAATCCTCAATCTTCAATCCTCAATACCCAATCCTCAATCTTCAATCTTCAACCCTCAATCCTCAATTCTCAATCCTCAATCCTCAGTCCTCAGACCTCAAACATCAATCCTCAACCCTCAGCCCTCATCCTCAATCCTCAATCCTCAATCTTCAATCCTCAGTCCTCAATCCTCATGCCTCAATCCTCAAACCTCAGCCCTCATTCTCAATCCTCAATCCTCAATTCTCAGTCCTCAGCCCTCAAACCTCAGTCCTCAACCCTAAGACCTCATCCTCAATCCTCAATTATCAATACTCAATCCTCAATCTTCAATACTCAATACTCAATCATCAATCCTCAATCACCAGTCCTCAAACCTCAATTCTGAATCCTCAATACTCAATCTTCAATCCTCAATCTTCAGTCCTCAATACTCAACTATCAGACCTCAATTCTCAATACTCAATCCTCAATCCTCATTCTTCAATTCTCAATACCCAATCCTCAATATTCAATCCTCATTCCTCAATCCTCAATCCTCAATCCTCATTCTTCAATCCTCAACACCCAATCCTCAATCTTCAATCCTCAATCCTCAATCCTCAGACCTCAATCCTCAATCTTCAATCCTCAATACTCAATCCTCAATCTTCAATCCTCAATCCTCAATCCTCAATTCTCAATCCTCAATCTTCAATCCTCAATACTCAGTTCTCCATTCTCAATCCTCTATCCTGAATACTCAATCCTCAATCCTCAATTTTCAATCTTCAATCCTCAATCCTCAATCCTCAATCCTCAATCCTCAATCGTCAGTCTTCAATCCTCAATACTCAATCTTCAATCCTCAATCCTCAATCCTCAATCCTCAAAACTCATTCTACAATCCTCAATAACCAATCGTCAATCTTGAATCCTCAATCCTCAATCCTCAACACTCAATCCTCAATCCTCAATCCTCAATCCTCAATCCTCTATCCTCAATCACCAAACCTCATTCTAAAATCCTCAATACCCAATCCTCAATCTTCAATCCAAAATCCCCAATCCTCAGTTCGCAATCCTCAATCCTCAATCCTCATTCTTCAATACTCAATACCCAATCCTCAATCTTCAATCTTCAACCCTCAATCCTCAATTCTCAATCCTCAATCCTCAGTCCTCAGACCTCAAACAACAATCCTCAACCCTCAGCCCTCATCCTCAATCCTCAATCCTCAATCTTCAATCCTCAGTCCTCAATCCTCATGCCTCAATCCTCAAACCGCAGCCCTCATTCTCAATCCTCAATCCTCAATTCTCAGTCCTCAGACCTCATACCTCAGTCCTCAACCCTAAGACCTCATCCTCAATCCTCAATTATCAATACTCAATCCTCAATCTTCAATCCTCAATACTCAATCTTCAATCCTCAATCCTCAGTCCTCAAACCTCAATTCTGTATCCTCAATACTCAATCTTCAATCCTCAATCTTCAGTCCTCAATACTCAACTATCAGTCCTCAATTCTCAGTACTCAATCCTCAATCCTCATTCTTCAATTCTCAATACCCAATCCTCAATATTCAATCCTCATTCCTCAATCCTCAATCCTCAATCCTCATTCTTCAATCCTCAACACCCAATCCTCAATCTTCAATCCTCAATCCTCAATCCTCAGACCTCAATCCTCAATCTTCAATCCTCAATCTTCAATCCTCAATACTCAATCCTCATTCTACAATCCTCAATACCCAATCCTCAATCTTCAATCCTCATTCCTCAATCCTCAATCCTCAATCCTCAATCTTCAATCGTCAATACTCAATCCTCAATTTTCAATCCTCATTCTTCAATCCTCAACACCCAATCCTCAATCTACAATCCTCAATCTTGAATCCTCAATTCTCAATCCTCAATCCTCAATCCTCAGACCTCAAACATCAATACTCAACCATCAGTCTTCGTCCTCAATCCACAACACTCAATCCTCGATCCTCAATCTTCAATCATCAATATTCCATCTTCAATCCTCAATCCTCAATCCTCAATACTGAATCCTCAGTCCTCAATCCTCAATCCTCAATACTCAACCATCATTCCTCAATTCTGAATACTCAACAGAATATCCTGAATTCTCAGGATCCAATACTGAAACCTCAACACACAACACTCAATCCTCAATCTTCAACCTTCAATCCTCAATCCTCAATTCTCAATACTCAATCCTCAATCCTAAGTCCTCAAAACTCAAACCTGAACCCTCAATCCTGAATCCTCAACCTTCAGAACTCAGTCCTCAACAATCAGTTGTCAATCCTCAATCCTCAAAAGAATATAATCAATTCACAGTTTTCAATACTCAATACTCAATCTGCAATCTGTAAATCTCTATCCACAAACATCAATTCCCATCATTCAACCCTCAACACACAGTCCCCAATCCTCAATCTTCAACACTCAATCCTCAATCCCCAATCCTCAATCCTCAATCTTCAATCCTCAATCCTCAATCTTCAATCATCAATCCTCAATACTCTATCTTCAATCCTCAATCCTCTACCCTCAATCCCCAAACCTCATTCTAAAATCCTCAATACCCAATCCTCAATCTTCAATCCTCAATCCTCAATACTCAATACTCAATCATCAATCCTCAGTCCTCAGTCCTCAAACCTCAATCCTCAACCCTCAGCCCTCATCCTCAATCCTCAATCCTCAATTCTCAATCCTCAAACCTCAAACCTCAATCATCAACCGACAGTCCTAGTCCTCAATTCTCAACCCTCAATCCTCAATCCTCAATCTTCAACCCTCAATACTCAATATTCAATCCTCAATCCTCAATCCTCAATCTTCAATACTCAATCCCCAATCGTCAATCCTCAATCCCCAATCCTCAATCTTCAATCCTCAATCCTCAATCCTCAATCCTCAATCCTCAGTCTTCAATCCCCAATAATCAATCTTCAATCCTCAATCCTCAATCCTCAATCCTGAATCCTCAATCCTCAATCCTCAATCTTCAATCCTCAATACTCAGTCTTCAATCCTCAATCCTCAATCCTCAATCCTCAATCCTCATTATTCAACCCTCAATACCCAATCCTCGATCTTCAATCCTCAATCCTCAATTCTGAATCCTCAATCCTCAATCCTCAGACCTCAGACATCAATACTCAACCCTCAGTCCTCGTCCTCAATCCACAACAATCAATCCTCAATCCTCAACCTTCAATCAGGAATATTCAACCTTCAGTCCTCAACCTCAGTCCTCAATCCTCAAACCTCAATCCTCAATGTTCAATCCGCAATACCCAATCCTCAAACTTCAATCCACAATCCTCAATCCTCAATCCTCAATCCTCGATCCTCAATCCTCAATCCTCATACCTCAAACATCAATACTCAACCCTCAGTCCTCGTCCTCAATCCACAAACCTCAATCCTCAACCCTCAATCTTCAATCATCAATATTCAATCTTCAATCCTCAATACTCAATCCTCAATCCTCAATCCTCAATCCTCAATCTTCAATCCCCAATACTCAATCTTCAATCCTCAATCCTCAATACTCAATCCTCAATCCTCATTCTTCAATCCTAAATACCCAATCCTCAATCTTCAATCCACAATCCCCAATCCTCAGTTCGCAATCCTCAATCCTCAATCCTCATTCTTCAATCCTCAATACCCAATCCTCAATCTTCAATCTTCAACCATCAATCCTCAATTCTCAATCCTCAATCCTCTGTCCTCAGACCTCAAACATCAATCCTCAACCCTCAGCCCTCATCCTCAATCCTCAATCCTCAATCTTCATTCCTCAGTTCTCAATCCTCATGCCTCAATCCTCAATCCTCAATCCTCAATCACCAAACCTCATTCTAAAATCCTCAATACCCAATCCTCAATCTTCAATCCACAATCCCCAATCCTCAGTTCGCAATCCTCAATCCTCAATCCTCATTCTTCAATCCTCAATACCCAATCCTCAATCTTCAATCTTCAACCCTCAGTCCTCAATTCTCAATCCTCAATCCTCAATCCTCAATCCTCAATCCTCAATCTTCAATCCTCAATACTCAATCTTCAATCCTCAATCCTCAATTCTCGATTCTCAATCCACAGTCATCAGTCCTCAAACCTCAATCGTCAACCCTCAGCCCTCATCCTCAATCCTCAACCCTCAATCCTCAATCCTCAATCCTCAATCCTCAATCTTCAATCCCCAATACTCAATCTTCAATCCTCCATCCTCAATCCTCAATCCTCAATCCTCAATCCTCAATCGTCAGGCTTCAATCCTCAATACTCAATCTTCAATCCTCAATCCTCAATCCCCATTCTTCAATCCTCAATCTTCAATCCTCAATACCCAATCCTCAATCTTCAATCTTCAACCCTCAATCCTCAATTCTCAATCCTCAATCCTCAGTCCTCAGACCTCAAACATCAATCCTCAACCCTCAGCCCTCATCCTCAATCCTCAATCCTCAATCTTCAATCCTCAGTCCTCAATCCTCATGCCTCAATCCTCAAACCTCAGCCCTCATTCTCAATCCTCAATCCTCAATTCTCAGTCCTCAGCCCTCAAACCTCAGTCCTCAACCCTAAGACCTCATCCTCAATCCTCAATTATCAATACTCAATCCTCAATCTTCAATCCTCAATACTCAATCTTCAATCCTCAATCATCAGTCCTCAAACCTCAATTCTGAATCCTCAATGCTCAATCTTCAATCCTCAATCTTCAGTCCTCAATACTCAACTATCAGTCCTCAATTCTCAATACTCAATCCTCAATCCTCATTCTTCAATTCTCAATACCCAATCCTCAATATTCAATCCTCATTCCTCAATCCTCAATCCTCAATCCTCATTCTTCAATGCTCAACACCCAATCCTCAATCTTCAATCCTCAATCCTCAATCCTCAGACCTCAATCCTCAATCTTCAATCCTCAATACTCAATCTTCAATCTTCAATCCTCAATCCTCAATCCTCAATTCTCAATCCTCAATCTTCAATCCTCAATACTCAGTCCTCCATGCTCAATCCTCTATCCTGAATCCTCAATCCTCAATCCTCAATTTTCAATCTTCAATCCTCAATCCTCAATCCTCAATCCTCAATCCTCAATCGTCAGTCTTCAATCCTCAATACTCAATCTTCAATCCTCAATCCTCAATCCTCAATCCTCAAAACTCATTCTACAATCCTCAATAACCAATCGTCAATCTTGAATCCTCAATCCTCAATCCTCAACTCTCAATCCTCAATCCTCAATCCTCAATCCTCAATCTTCAAACCACAATACTCAACCTTCAATCCTCCATCCTCAATCCACAATCCTCAATCCTCAATCCTCCATTGTCAGGCAACAATGCTCAACACTCAATCTTCTATCCTCAATCCTCAATCCTAAATTCTCAGTCCTCAGCCCTCAAACCTCAATCCTCAACCCTCAGACCTCATCCTCAATCCTCAATTATCAATCCTCAATCCTCAATCTTCAATCCTGAATACTCAATCTTCAATCCTCAATCCTCAATTCTCAATCCTCAATCCTCAGTCCTCAGTCCTCAAACCACAATGCTCAACCCTCAGCCCTGGACCTCAATCCTCAATTATCAATCCTCAATCCTCAATCTTCAATCCTCAATACTCAATCCTCATTCTTCAATCCTCAATACCCAATCCTCAATCTTCAATCCTCATTCCTCAATCCTCAATCCTCAATCCTCAATCTTCAATCCTCAATACTCAATCCTCAATTTTCAATCCTCATTCTTCAATCCTCAACACCCAATCCTCAATCTACAATCCCCAATCTTCAATCCTCAATTCTCAATCCTCAATCCTCAATCCTCAGACCTCAAACATCAATACTCAACCATCAGTCTTCGTCCTCAATCCACAACACTCAATCCTCGATCCTCAATCTTCAATCATCAATATTCCATCTTCAATCCTCAATCCTCAATCCTCAATACTGAATCCTCAGTCCTCAATGCTCAATCCTCAATACTCAACCATCATTCCTCAATTCAGAATACTCAATAGAATATCCTGAATTCTCAGGATCCAATACTGAAACCTCAACACACAACCCTCAATCCTCAATCTTCAACCTTCAATCCTCAATCCTCAATTCTCAATACTCAATCCTCAATCCTCAGTCCTCAAAACTCAAACCTGAACCCTCAATCCTGAATCCTCAACCTTCAGAACTCAGTCCTCAACATTCAGTTGTCAATCCTCAATCCTCAAAAGAATATAATCAATTCACAGTTTTCAATACTCAATACTCAATCTGCAATCTGTAAATCTCTATCCACAAACATCAATTCCCATCATTCAACCCTCAACACTCAGTCCCCAACCCTCAATCTTCAACACTCAATCCTCAATCCCCAATCCTCATTCTAAAATCCTCAATACCCAATCCTCAATCTTCAATCCACAATCCCCAATCCTCAGTTCGCAATCCTCAATCCTCAATCCTCATTCTTCAATCCTCAATACCCAATCCTCAATCTTCAATCTTCAACCCTCAATCATCAATTCTCAATCCTCAATCCTCTGTCCTCAGACCTCAAACATCAATCCCCAACCCTCAGCCCTCATCCTCAATCCTCAATCCTCAATTCTCAATCCTCAAACCTCAAACCTCAATCATCAACCGACAGTCCTAGTCCTCAAACCTCAACCCTCAATCCTCAACCCTCAATCCTCAATCTTCAATCCCCAATAATCAATCTTCAATCCTCAATCCTCAATCCTCAATCCTGAATCCTCAATCCTCAATCCTCAATCTTCAATCCTCAATACTCAGTCTTCAATCCTCAATCCTCAATCCTCAAACCTCAATCCTCAGTCCTCAAACCCCAATCCTGAATCCTCAATACTGAATCCTCAATCTTCCGCACTCAGTCCTCAACAATCAGTTGTCAATCCTCAATCCTCAATAGAATGTCATCAATTCACATTTTTCGATACTCAATACTCAATCTGCAATCTTCAAATCTCTATCCACAAATATCAATTCACATCACTCAACCATCAACACTCAGTCCTCAATGTTCAATCCTCAATCCTCAATTCTCAATCGTGAATCCTCAATACTGAATCTTCAATCATCAATCCTCAGTCCTCAATCCTCAATCCTCAATCCTCAATCCTCAATAATCAATTTTCAATCCTCAATACTCAATTTCCATTCCTCAATCCTCAAACCTCAATCCTTAATCCTCAATCGTCAGTCTTCAATCCTCAATATCCAACACTCAATCATCAATCCTCAATCCTCAATCCTCAATTCTCAATCCTCAATCCCCAGTCCTCAGTCCTCAAACCTCAATGCTCAAAACTTAGCCCACATCCTCAATCCTCAATCCTCAATCCTCAATCTTCAATCCTCAATCCTCAGACCTCAAACATCAACACTCAACCCTCAGTCCTCGTCCTCAATCCTCAATCTTCAATCCTCAATACTCAATATTAAATCCTCAATCCTCAATCCTCAATCCTCAATCCTCAATCCTCAATCCTCAATCCTCAATCCTCAGTCTTCAAAACTCAAACCTGAATCCTCAATCCTCAGACCTCAGGCATCAATACTCAACCCTCAGTCCTCGTCCTCAATCCACAACCCTCAATCCTCAATCCTCAATCTTCATTCATCAATATTCAACCGTCTATCCTCAATCCTCAATCCTCAATCCTCAATCCTCAATCTTCAATCCTCAATGTTCAATCCTGAACACCCAGTCCTCAATCTTCAATCCTCAATCCTCAATCCTCAATCCTGAATCCTCTATCCTCAATCCTCTGTCCGCAAACCTCAATCCTGAATCCTCAATACTGAATCCTCAATCTTCAGCACTCAGTCCTCAACAATCAGTCGTCAATCCTCAATCCTCATTAGAATGTCATCAATTCACAGTTTTCAATACTCAATACTCATTCTGCAATCTTCAAATCTCTATCCGCAAACGTCATTTCTGATCATTTAACCCTCAACACTCAGTCCCCAATCCTCAATCTTCAACACTCAATCCTCAATCCTCAATCCTCAATCCTCAATCTTCAATCCTCAATACTCAATCTTCAACCCTCAATCCTCAATTCTCAATCCTCAATCCTCAGTCCTCAGTCCTCAAACCTCAATCGTCAACCCTCAGCCCTCATCCTCAATCCTCAACCCTCAATCCTCAATCCTCAATCCTCGATCCTCAATCTTCAATCCCCAATACTCAATCTTCAATCCTCCATCCTCAATCCTCAATCCTCAGTCCTCAATCCTCAATCGTCAGGCTTCAATCATCAATACTCAATCTTCAATCCTCAATCCTCAATTCTCATTCCTCAATCCTCATGCCTCAATCCTCAAACCTCAGCCCTCATTCTCAATCCTCAATCCTCAATTCTCAGTCCTCAGCCCTCAAACCTCAGTCCTCAACCCTAAGACCTCATCCTCAATCCTCAATTATCAATACTCAATCCTCAATCTTCAATCCTCAATACTCAATCTTCAATCCTCAATCCTCAGTCCTCAAACCTCAATTCTGAATCCTCAATACTCAATCTTCATTCCTCAATCTTCAGTCCTCAATACTCAACTATCAGTCCTCAATTCTCAATACTCAATCCTCAATCCTCATTCTTCAATTCTCAATACACAATCCTCAATATTCAATCCTCATTCCTCAATCCTCAATCCTCAATCCTCATTCTTCAATCCTCAACACCCAATCCTCAACCTTCAATCCTCAATCCTCAATCCTCAGACCTCAATCCTCAATCTTCAATCCTCAATACTCAATCTTCAATCTTCAATCCTCAATCCTCAATCCTCAATTCTCAATCCTCAATCTTCAATCCTCAATACTCAGTCCTCCATTCTCAATCCTCTATCCTGAATCCTCAATCCTCAATCCTCAATTTTCAATCTTCAATCCTCAATCCTCAATCCTCAATCCTCAATCCTCAATCGTCAGTCTTCAATCCTCAATACTCAATCTTCAATCCTCAATCCTCAATCCTCAATCCTCAAAACTCATTCTACAATCCTCAATAACCAATCGTCAATCTTGAATCCTCAATCCTCAATCCTCAACACTCAATCCTCAATCCTCAATCCTCAATCCTCAATCTTCAATCCTCAATACTCAACCTTCAATCCTCCATCCTCAATCCACAATCCTCAATCCTCAATCCTCCATCGTCAGGCAACAATGCTCAATACTCAATCTTCTATCCTCAATCCTCAATCCTAAATTCTCAGTCCTCAGACCTCAAACCTCAATCCTCAACCCTCAGACCTCATCCTCAATCCTCAATTATCAATCCTCAATCCTCAATCTTCAATCCTGAATACTCAATCTTCAATTCTCAATTCTCAATTCCCAATCCTCAATCCTCAGTCCTCAGTCCTCAAACCACAATCCTCAACCCTCAGCCCTGGACCTCAATCCTCAATCCTCAATCCTCAATGCTCAATCCTCAATCTTCAATCCTCAATACTCAATCTTCAATCCTCAATCCTCAGTCCTCAAACCTCAATTCTGCATCCTCAATCCTCAATCGTCAGGCTTCAATCCTCAATACTCAATCTTCAATCCTCAATCCTCAATCCTCATTCCTCAATCCTCAATCTTCAATCCTCAATACCCAATCCTCAATCTTCAATCTTCAACACTCAATCCTCAATTCTCAATCCTCAATCCTCAGTCCTCAGACCTCAAACATCAATCCTCAACCCTCAGCCCTCATCCTCAATCCTTAATCCTCAAACTTCAATCCTCAGTCCTCAATCCTCATGCCTCAATCCTCAAACCTCAGCCCTCATTCTCAATCCTCAATTATCAATTCTCAGTCCTTAGCCCTCAAACCTCAGTCCTCAACCCTAAGACATCATCCTCAATCCTCAATTATCAATACTCAATCCTCAATCTTCAATCCTCAATACTCAATCTTCAATCCTCAATCCTCAGTCCTCAAATCTCAATTCTGAATCCTCAATACTCAATCTTCAATCCTCAATCTTCAGTCCTCAATACTCAACTATCAGTCCTCAATTCTCAATACTCAATCCTCAATCCTCATTCTTCAATCCTCAATACCCAATCCTCAATATTCAATCCTCATTCCTCAATCCTCAATCCTCAATCCCCATTCTTCAATCCTCAACACCCAATCCTCAATCTTCAATCCTCAATCCTCAATCCTCAGACCTCAATCCTCAATCTTCAATCCTCAATACTCAATCTTCAATCCTCAATCCTCAGTCCTCAAACCTCAATTCTGAATCCTCAATCCTGAATCCTCAACCTTCAGCCCTCAGTCCTCAACAATCGGTTGTCAATCCTCAATCCTGAATAGAATATACTCAATTCACAGTTTTCAATACACAATACTCAATCTGCAATCTTCAAATCTCTATCCACAAACATCAACTCTCATCACCCAGCCCTCAACACTCAGTCCTCAATGTTTAATACTCAATCCTCAATTCTCAGCCTTCAATCCTCAATACTGAATCTTCAATCCTCAATCCTCAATCCTCAGTCCTCAATCCTCAATCCTCAGTCCTCTATCCTCAGTCCTCAATCCTCAATCCTCAATCCTCAATGTTCAATCCGCAATACCCTATTCTCAATCTTCAATACTCAATCCTCAATCCTCAATCCTCAGTCCTCAATCCTCAATCCTCAGTCCTCAAACCTTAATCCTGAATCCTCAATCCTGAATACTCTACCTTCAGCACTCAGTCCTTAACAAACAGTCGTCAATCCTCAATCCTCAATAGAATATCATCAATTCACAGTTTTCAATACTCAATACTCAATCTGCAATCTTCAAATCTCTATCCACAAACATCAATTCTCATCACTCAACACTCAACACTCCGTCAGCAATCCTCAATCTTCAATCCTCAATCCTCAATCCTCAATTTTCAATCCTCAATACTCAGTCTTCAATCCTCAATGCTCAATCCTCAATCCTCAACCCTCAGTCCTCAATCCACAGTCATCTATCCTCAATCCCCAATCCTCAATCTTCAATCCTCAATCCTCAATCCTCAATCCTGAATCCTCAATCTCCAATCCTCAATACTCAATCTGCAATCCTCAATCCTCAATCCTCAATCCTCAATGCTCAATCCTCAATCCTCAATCCTCAATCCTCAATCTTCAATCCCCAATACTCAATCTGCAATCCTCAATCCTCAATCCTCAAACCTCAATCCTCATTCTTCAATCCTCAATACCCACTCCTCAATACCCAATCCTCAATCTTCAATCCTCAATCCTCAATCCTCAATCCTCAATCCTCAATCCTCAATCCACAGACCTCAATCCTCAATCTTCAATCCTCAATACTCAATCTTCCATCCTCAATCCTCAATCCCCAATACTCAATCCTCATTCTTCAATCCTCAGCACCCAATCCTCAATCTTCAATCCTCAATCCTCAATCCCCAAACCTCAATCCTCATTCTTCAATCCTCAACACCCAATCCTCAATCTTCAATCCTCAATCCTCAATCCTCAATTCTCAATCCTCAATCCTCAATCCTCAGACCTCAAACATCAACGCTCAACCCTCAGTCCTCGACCTCAATCCACAACCCTCAATCCTCGATCCTCAATCTTCAATCATCAATATTCAATCTTCAATCATCAATCCTCAATCCTCTATACTCAAACCTCACTCCTCAATACACAACTATCATTCCTCATCCTCATTCCTCAATCCTCAATCGTTAATCCTCAATCCTCAAACCTCAACCCTCAATCCTCAATGTTCAATCCTCAATCCTCAATCTTCAATCTTCAATCCTCAATACCCAATCCTCAATCTTCAATCCTCAATCCTCAGTCCTCAAACCTCAATTCTGAATCCTCAATCCTGAATCCCCAATCTTCAGCCCTCAGTCCTCAACAATCAGTTGTCATTCCTCAATCCTCAATAGAATATCCTCAATTCTCAGCTTTCAATACTCAATACTCAATACTCAATCTGCAATCTTAAAACGTGTATCCACAAACATCAATTTTCACCACTCAAACCTCGGCACTCATTCCTCAATGTTCAATCCTCAATCCTCAGCTCTCAATCTTCGATCCTCAGTACTGAACCTTCAATCCTCAATCCTTAATTCTCAATCCCCAATCCTCAACCCTCATTCTTCAATCCTCAGTACCCAATCCTCAATCTTCAATCCTCAATCCTCAATCCTCAATTCTCAATTCTCAATCCTCAATCCTCAATCCTCAATCCTCATACCTCAAACATCAATATTAAACCCTCAGTCCTCGTCCTCAATCCACAAACCTCAATCCTCAACCCTCAATCTTCAATCATCAATATTCAATCTTCAATCCTCAATACTCAATCCTCAATACTCAAACCTCACTCCTCAATACACAACTATCATTCCTCATCCTCATTCCTCAATCCTCAATCGTTAATCCTCAATCCTCAATCCTCAACCCTCAATCCTCAATGTTCAATCCTCAATCCTCAATCTTCAATCTTCAATCCTCAATACCCAATCCTCAATCTTCAATCCTCAATCCTCAGTCCTCACACCTCAATTCTGAATCCTCAATCTTGAATCCCCAATCTTCAGCCCTCAGTCCTCAACAATCAGTTGTCATTCCTCAATCCTCAATAGAATATCCTCAATTCACAGCTTTCAATACTCAATACTCAATACTCAATCTGCAATCTTAAAACGTATATCCACAAACATCAATTTTCACCACTCAAACCTCGGCACTCATTCCTCAATGTTCAATCCTCAATCCTCAGCTCTCAATCTTCGATCCTCAGTACTGAACCTTCAATCCTCAATCCTTAATTCTCAATCCTCAATCCTCAACCCTCATTCTTCAATCCTCACTACCCAATCCTCAATCTTCAATCCTCAATCCTCAATCCTCAATTCTCAATTCTCAATCCTCAATCCTCATTCCTCAATCCTCATACCTCAAACATCAATATTAAACCCTCAGTCCTCGTCCTCAATCCACAAACCTCAATCCTCAACCCTCAATCTTCAATCATCAATATTCAATCTTCAATCCTCAATACTCAATCCTCAATCCTCAATCCTCAATCCGCAATCTTCAATCCCCAATACTCAATCTTCAATCCTCAGTCCTCAATACTCAATCCTCAATGCTCATTCTTCAATCCTCAATACCCAATTCTCAATCTTCAATCCACAATCCCCACTCCTCAGTTCGTAATCCTCAATCCTCAATCCTCAGACCTCAGGCATCAATACTCAACCCTCAGTCCTCGTCCTCAATCCACAACCCTCAATCCTCAATCCTCAATCTTCATTAATCAATATTCAACCTTCTATCCTCAATCCTCAATCCTCAATCCTCAATCCTCAATCCTCAATCTTCAATCCTCAACGCCCAATCCTCAATCTTCAATCCTCAATCCTCAATCATCAATCCTCAATCCTCAAACCTCAATCCTCTGTCGTCAAACCTCAATCCTGAATCCTCACTACTGAATCCTAAATCTTCAGCACTCAGTCCTCAACAATCAGTTGTCAATCCTCAATCCTCAATAGAATGTCATCAATTCACACTTTTCAATACTCAATACTCAATCTGCATTCTTCAAATCTCTATCCACAAATATCAATTCTCATCACTCAGCCATCAACACTCAGTCCTCAATGTTCAATCCTCAATGCTCAATTCTCAATCGTCAATCCTCAATACTGAATCTTCAATCCTCAATCCTCAATCCTCAATCCTCAATCCTCAATGCTCAATCCTCAATCCTCGATCCTCAACCCTCAATCTTCAATCCTCAATAGACAATCTGCAATCCTCAATCCTCAATCTTCAACCCTCAACCCTCAATCCTCAATTCTCAATCCTCATTCTTCAATCCTCAACACCCAATGCTCAATCTTCAATCCTCAATCCTCAATCCTCAATCCTCAATCCTCAATCCTCACTCTACAATCCTCAATAACCAACCCTCAATCTTCATTTCTCAATCCTCAATCCTCAATTCTCAATCCTCAATCCTCAGTCCTCAGTCCTCAAACCTCAATCCCCAACCCTCAGCCCCCATTCTCAACCCTAAATCCTCAACTCTCAGACCTCAGCCCTCAAACCTCAATCCTCAGCCCTCATACCTCATCCTCAATCCTCAATTATCAATCCTCAATCCTCAATCTTCAATCCTCAATACTCAATCTTCAATGCTCAATCCTCAGTACTCAAACCTCAATTCTGAATCCTCAATACTCAATCTTCAATCCTCAACCTTCAGACCTCAATACTCAATTATCAGTCCTCAATTCTCAATACTCAATACTCAATCCTCAATCGTCAATCCTCAATACTCAATCTTCAATCCTCAATCCTCAATCCTCAATCCTCAATGCTCAATCCTCAATCCTCAATCCTCAACCCTCAATCTTCAATCCTCAATACTCAATATGCAATCCTCAATTCTCAATCCTCAATCCTCAATCCTCATTCTTCAATCCTCAATACCCAATCCTCAATCTTCAATCCTCATTCCTCAATCCTCAATCCCCAATCCTCAATCTTCAACCCTCAATACTCAATCCTCAATCTTCAATCCTCATTCTTCAATCCTCAACACCCAATCCTCAATCTTCAATACTCAACCTTCAATCCTCAATTCTCAATCCTCAATCCTCAATCCTCAATCATCAATTTTCAATCCTCAATAATCAATTTTCAATCCTCAATCCTCAAACCTCAATAGTTAATCCTCAATCGTCAGTCTTCAATCCTCAATATCCAACCCTCAATCTTCAATCCTCAATCCTCAATCCTCAAGCATCAACCGACAGTCCTAGTCCTCAATCCTCAACCCTCAATCCTCAATCCTCAATCTTCAATCCTCAATACTCAATATTCAATCCTCAATCCTCAATCCTCAATCATCATTCTTCAACCCTCAACCCTCAACCCTCAGCCCTCATCCTCAATCCTCAAACCTCAATCCTCAATCCTCAATCTTCACTCCTCAATACTCAATATTCAATAATCAATCCTCAATTCTCAATCCTCAATACTCAATCCTCAATCGTCAATGCTCAATCCCCAATCCTCAATCTTCAATCCTCAATCCTCAATCCTCATTCCTCAATCCTCATTCTTCAATCCTCAATACCCAATCCTCAATCTTCAGTCCTCAGTCCTCAATCCTCATGCCTCAACCCTCAATCCTCAATCCTCTGTCATCAAACTTCAATCCTCAACCCTCAGCCCTCATCCTCAATCCTCAATCCTCAATTCTCAATCCTCAAACCTCAAACCTCAATCATCAACCGGCAGTCCTAGTCCTCAATCCTCAACCCTCAATCCTCAATCCTCAATCCTCAATCTTCAATCCTCAATACTCAATATTCAATCCTCAATCCTCAATCCTCAATCGTCAATCTTCAACCCTCAACCCTCAACCCTCAGCCCTCATCCACAATCCTCAATCCTCAATCCTCAATCCTCAATCTTCACTCCTCAATACTCAATCTTCAATAATCAATCCTCAATTCTCAATCCTCATTCCTCCATCCTCATTCTTCAATCCTCAATACCCAATCCTCAATCTTCAATCTTCAACCCTCAATCCTCAATTCTCAATCCTCAATCCTCAGTCCTCAGACCTCGAACATCAATCCTCAACCCTCAGCCCTCATCCTCAATCCTCAATCCTCAATCTTCAATCCTCAGTCCTCAATCCTCATGCCTCAACCCTCAATCCTCAATCCTCTGTCATCAAACTTCAATCCTCAACCCTCAGCCCTCATCCTCAATCCTCAATCCTCAATTCTCAATCCTTAAACCTCAAACCTCAATCATCAACCGGCAGTCCTTGTCCTCAATCCTCAACCCTCAATCCTCAATCCTCAATCTTCAATCCTCAATACTCAATATTCAATCCTCAATCCTCAATCCTCAATCATCAATCTTCAACCCTCAACCCTCAACCCTCAGCCCTCATCCACAATCCTCAATCCTCAATCCTCAATCCTCAATCTTCACTTCTCAATACTCAATCTTCAATAATCAATCCTCAATTCTCAATCCTCAATACTCAATCCTCAATCGTCAATCCTTAATCCCCAATCCTCAATCTTCAATCCTCAATTCTCAATTCTCAATCCTCAAACCTCAAACCTCAATCATCAACCGACAGTCCTAGTCCTCAATCCTCAACCCTCAATCCTCAATCCTCAATCTTCAATCCTCAATACTCAACATTCAATCCTCAATTCTCAATCCTCAATCATCAATACTCAATCCTCAATCGTCAATCCTCAATCCCCAATCCTCAATCTTCAATCCTCAATTCTCAATTCTCAATCCTCAAACCTCAAACCTCAATCATCAACCGACAGTCCTAGTCCTCAATCCTCAACCCTCAATCATCAATCCTCAATCTTCAATCCTCAATACTCAATATTCAATCCTCAATCCTCAATCCTCAATCATCAATACTCAACCCTCAATCGGCAATCCTCAATCCCCAATCCTCAATCTTCAATCCTCAATCCTCAATCCTCAATCCTCAATCCTCAATCTTCAATCCCCAATAATCAATCTTCAATCCTCAATCCTCAATCCTCAATCCTGAATCCTCAATCCTCAATCCTCAATCTTCAATCCTCAATACTCAGTCTTCAATCCTCAATCCTCAATCCTCAATCCTCAATCCTCATTATTCAACCCTCAATACCCAATCCTCAATCTTCAATCCTCAGTCCTCAATTCTGAATCCTCAATCCTCAATCCTCAGACCTCAAACATCAATACTCAACCCTCAGTCCTCGTCCTCAATCCACAACCATCAATCCTCAATCCTCAACCTTCAACCAAGAATATTCAACCTTCAGTCCTCAATCCTCAGTCCTCAATCCTCAATCCTCAATCCTCAATGTTCAATCCGCAATACCCAATCCTCAATCTTCAATCCACAATCCTCAACCCTCAATCCTCAATCCTCAATCCTCGATCCTCAATCCTCAATCCTCATACCTCAAACAGCAATATTCAACCCACAGTCCTCGACCTCAATTCACAAACCTCAATCCTCAACCCTCAATCTTCAATCATCAATATTCAATCTTCAATCCTCAATACTCAATCCTCAATCCTCAATCCTCAATCCTCAATCTTCAATCCCCAATAATCAATCTTCAATCCTCAATCCTCAATACTCAATCCTCAATCCTCATTCTTCAATCCTAAATACCCAATCCTCAATCTTCAATCCACAATCCCCAATCCTCAGTTCGCAATCCTCAATCCTCAATCCTCATTCTTCAATCCTCAATACCCAATCCTCAATCTTCAATCTTCAACCCTCAATCCTCAATTCAAAATCCTCAATCCTCAGTCCTCAGACCTCAAACATCAATCCTCAACCCTCAGCCCTCATCCTCAATCCTCAATCCTCAATCTTCATTCCTCAGTCCTCAATCCTCATGCCTCAATCCTCAATCCTCAATCCTCAGTCATCAAACCTCAATCCTGAATCCTCAATCCTGAAACCTCAATCGTCAGACCTCAGACCTGAACAATCAGATGTCAATCGTCAATCCTCAATAGAATATCATCAATTCACAGTTTTCAATACTCAATACTCAATCTGCAATCATCAAATTTCTTTCCACAAACATCAATTCTCATCACTCAACCCTCAACTCTCAGTCCCCAATCCTCAATCTTCAATCCTCAATCCTCAATCCTCAATCCTCAAACCTCATTATTCAACCCTCAATACCCAATCCTCAATCTTCAATCCTCAGTCCTCAATTCTGAATCCTCAATCCTCAATCCTCAGACCTCAAACATCAATACTCAACCCTCAGTCCTCGTCCTCAATCCACAACCATCAATCCTCAATCCTCAACCTTCAACCAAGAATATTCAACCTTCAGTCCTCAATCCTCAGTCCTCAATCCTCAATCCACAATCCTCAATGTTCAATCCGCAATACCCAATCCTCAATCTTCAATCCACAATCCTCAATCCTCAATCCTCAATCCTCAATCCTCGATCCTCAATCCTCAATCCTCATACCTCAAACAGCAATATTCAACCCACAGTCCTCGTCCTCAATTCACAAACCTCAATCCTCAACCCTCAATCTTCAATCATCAATATTCAATCTTCAATCCTCAATACTCAATCCTCAATCCTCATTCCTCAATCCTCATTCTTCAATCCTCAATACCCAATCCTCAATCTTCAATCCTCAGTCCTCAATCCTCATGCCTCAACCCTCAATCCTCAATCCTCTGTCATCAAACTTCAATCCTCAACCCTCAGCCCTCATCCTCAATCCTCAATCCTCAATTCTCAATCCTCAAACCTCAAACCTCAATCATCAACCGGCAGTCCTAGTCCTCAATCCTCAACCCTCAATCCTCAATCCTCAATCTTCAATCCTCAATACTCAATATTCAATCCTCAATCCTCAATCCTCAATCGTCAATCTTCAACCCTCAACCCTCAACCCTCAGCCCTCATCCACAATCCTCAATCCTCAATCCTCAATCCTCAATCTTCACTCCTCAATACTCAATCTTCAATAATCAATCCTCAATTCTCAATCCTCATTCCTCAATCCTCATTCTTCAATCCTCAATACCCAATCCTCAATCTCCAATCTTCAACCCTCAATCCTCAATTCTCAATCCTCAATCCTCAGTCCTCAGACCTCGAACATCAATCCTCAACCCTCAGCCCTCATCCTCAATCCTCAATCCTCAATCTTCAATCCTCAGTCCTCAATCCTCATGCCTCAACCCTCAATCCTCAATCCTCTGTCATCAAACTTCAATCCTCAACCCTCAGCCCTCATCCTCAATCCTCAATCCTCAATTCTCAATCCTCAAACCTCAAACCTCAATCATCAACCGGCAGTCCTAGTCCTCAATCCTCAACCCTCAATCCTCAATCCTCAATCTTCAATCCTCAATACTCAATATTCAATCCTCAATCCTCAATCCTCAATCATCAATCTTCAACCCTCAACCCTCAACCCTCAGCCCTCATCCACAATCCTCAATCCTCAATCCTCAATCCTCAATCTTCACTTCTCAATACTCAATCTTCAATAATCAATCCTCAATTCTCAATCCTCAATACTCAATCCTCAATCGTCAATCCTCAATCCCCAATCCTCAATCTTCAATCCTCAATTCTCAATTCTCAATTCTCAATCCTCAAACCTCAAACCTCAATCATCAACCGACAGTCCTAGTCCTCAATCCTCAACCCTCAATCCTCAATCCTCAATCTTCAATCCTCAATACTCAACATTCAATCCTCAATTCTCAATCCTCAATCATCAATACTCAATCCTCAATCGTCAATCCTCAATCCCCAATCCTCAATCTTCAATCCTCAATTCTCAATTCTCAATCCTCAAACCTCAAACCTCAATCATCAACCGACAGTCCTAGTCCTCAATCCTCAACCCTCAATCCTCAATCCTCAATCTTCAATCCTCAATACTCAATATTCAATCCTCAATCCTCAATCCTCAATCATCAATACTCAACCCTCAATCGGCAATCCTCAATCCCCAATCCTCAATCTTCAATCCTAAATCCTCAATCCTCAATCCTCAATCCTCAATCTTCAATCCCCAATAATCAATCTTCAATCCTCAATCCTCAATCCTCAATCCTGAATCCTCAATCCTCAATCCTCAATCTTCAATCCTCAATACTCAGTCTTCAATCCTCAATCCTCAATCCTCAATCCTCAATCCTCATTATTCAACCCTCAATACCCAATCCTCAATCTTCAATCCTCAGTCCTCAATTCTGAATCCTCAATCCTCAATCCTCAGACCTCAAACATCAATACTCAACCCTCAGTCCTCGTCCTCAATCCACAACCATCAATCCTCAATCCTCAACCTTCAACCAAGAATATTCAACCTTCAGTCCTCAATCCTCAGTCCTCAATCCTCAATCCTCAATCCTCAATGTTCAATCCGCAATACCCAATCCTCAATCTTCAATCCACAATCCTCAATCCTCAATCCTCAATCCTCAATCCTCGATCCTCAATCCTCAATCCTCATACCTCAGACAGCAATATTCAACCCACAGTCCTCGTCCTCAATTCACAAACCTCAATCCTCAACCCTCAATCTTCAATCATCAATATTCAATCTTCAATCCTCAATACTCAATCCTCAATCCTCAATCCTCAATCCTCAATCTTCAATCCCCAATAATCAATCTTCAATCCTCAATCCTCAATACTCAATCCTCAATCCTCATTCTTCAATCCTAAATACCCAATCCTCAATCTTCAATCCACAATCCCCAATCCTCAGTTCGCAATCCTCAATCCTCAATCCTCATTCTTCAATCCTCAATACCCAATCCTCAATCTTCAATCTTCAACCCTCAATCCTCAATTCAAAATCCTCAATCCTCAGTCCTCAGACCTCAAACATCAATTCTCAACCCTCAGCCCTCATCCTCAATCCTCAATCCTCAATCTTCATTCCTCAGTCCTCAATCCTCATGCCTCAATCCTCAATCCTCAATCCTCAGTCATCAAACCTCAATCCTGAAACCTCAATCCTGAAACCTCAATCGTCAGACCTCAGACCTGAACAATCAGATGTCAATCGTCAATCCTCAATAGAATATCATCAATTCACAGTTTTCAATACTCAATACTCAATCTGCAATCATCAAATTTCTTTCCACAAACATCAATTCTCATCACTCAACCCTCAACTCTCAGTCCCCAATCCTCAATCTTCAATCCTCAATCCTCAATCCTCAATTCTCAATCCTCAATCTTCAATCCTCAATACTCAGTCTTCAATCCTCAATCCACAACCCTCAATCCTCAATCCTCAATCCTCAATCCTCAATCTTCAATCCTCCATCCTCAATCCTCAATCCTCAGTCCTCAACCCTCAATCGTCAGGCTTCAATCGTCAATACCCAATATTCAATCCTCAATCCTCAATTCTCATTCCTCAATCCTCATTCTTCAATCCTCAATACCCAATCCTCAATCTTCAATCTTCAACCCTCAATCCTCAATTCTCAATCCTCAATCCTCAGTCCTCAGACCTCAAACATCAATCCTCAACCCTCAGCCCTCATCCTCAATCCTCAATCCTCAATCTTCAATCCTCAGTCCTCAATCCTCATGCCTCAATCCTCAATCCTCATTCCTCAGTCATCAAACTTCAATCCCCAACCCTCAGCCCTCATCCTCAAACCTCAATACTCAATTCTCAATCCTCAAACCTCAAACCTCAATCATCAACCGACAGTCCTAGCCCTCAATACTCAACCCTCAATCCTCAATACTCAATCTTCAATCCTCAATACTCAATATTCAAACCTCAATCCTCAATCCTCAATCATCAATCTTCAACCCTCAACCCTCAACCCTCAGCCCTCATCCACAATCCTCAATCCTCAATCCTCAATCCACAATCTTCACTCCTCAATACTCAATCTTCAATAATCAATCCTCAATTCTCAATCCTCATTCCTCAATCCTCATTCTTCAATCCTCAATACCCAATCCTCAATCTTCAATCTTCAACCCTCAATCCTCAATTCTCAATCCTCAGTCCTCAGTCCTCAGACCTCGAACATCAATCCTCAACCCTCAGCCCACATCCTCAATCCTCAATCCTCAATCTTCAATCCTCAATCTTCAATCATCAATATTCAATCTTCAATCCTCAATACTCAATCCTCAATCCTCAATCCTCAATCCTCAATCTTCAATCCCCAATAATCAATCTTCAATCCTCAATCCTCAATACTCAATCCTCAATCCTCATTCTTCAATCCTAAATACCCAATCCTCAATCTTCAATCCACAATCCCCAATCCTCAGTTCGCAATCCTCAATCCTCAATCCTCATTCTTCAATCCTCAATACCCAATCCTCAATCTTCAATCTTCAACCCTCAATCCTCAATTCAAAATCCTCAATCCTCAGTCCTCAGACCTCAAACATCAATCCTCAACCCTCAGCCCTCATCCTCAATCCTCAATCCTCAATCTTCATTCCTCAGTCCTCAATCCTCATGCCTCAATCCTCAATCCTCAATCCTCAGTCATCAAACCTCAATCCTGAATCCTCAATCCTGAAACCTCAATCGTCAGACCTCAGACCTGAACAATCAGATGTCAATCGTCAATCCTCAATAGAATATCATCAATTCACAGTTTTCAATACTCAATACTCAATCTGCAATCATCAAATTTCTTTCCACAAACATCAATTCTCATCACTCAACCCTCAACTCTCAGTCCCCAATCCTCAATCTTCAATCCTCAATCCTCAATCCTCAATTCTCAATCCTCAATCTTCAATCCTCAATACTCAGTCTTCAATCCTCAATCCACAACCCTCAATCCTCAATCCTCAATCCTCAATCCTCAATCTTCAATCCTCCATCCTCAATCCTCAATCCTCAGTCCTCAACCCTCAATCGTCAGGCTTCAATCGTCAATACCCAATATTCAATCCTCAATCCTCAATTCTCATTCCTCAATCCTCATTCTTCAATCCTCAATACCCAATCCTCAATCTTCAATCTTCAACCCTCAATCCTCAATTCTCAATCCTCAATCCTCAGTCCTCAGACCTCAAACATCAATCCTCAACCCTCAGCCCTCATCCTCAATCCTCAATCCTCAATCTTCAATCCTCAGTCCTCAATCCTCATGCCTCAATCCTCAATCCTCATTCCTCAGTCATCAAACTTCAATCCCCAACCCTCAGCCCTCATCCTCAATCCTCAATACTCAATTCTCAATCCTCAAACCTCAAACCTCAATCATCAACCGACAGTCCTAGCCCTCAATACTCAACCCTCAATCCTCAATACTCAATCTTCAATCCTCAATACTCAATATTCAAACCTCAATCCTCAATCCTCAATCATCAATCTTCAACCCTCAACCCTCAACCCTCAGCCCTCATCCACAATCCTCAATCCTCAATCCTCAATCCACAATCTTCACTCCTCAATACTCAATCTTCAATAATCAATCCTCAATTCTCAATCCTCATTCCTCAATCCTCATTCTTCAATCCTCAATACCCAATCCTCAATCTTCAATCTTCAACCCTCAATCCTCAATTCTCAATCCTCAGTCCTCAGTCCTAAGACCTCGAACATCAATCCTCAACCCTCAGCCCACATCCTCAATCCTCAATCCTCAATCTTCAATCCTCAGTCCTCAATCCTCATGCCTCAACCCTCAATCCTCAATCCTCTGTCATCAAACTTCAATCCTCAACCCTCAGCCCTCATCCTCAATCCTCAATCCTCAATTCTCAATCCTCAAACCTCAAACCTCAATCATCAACCGGCAGTCCTAGTCCTCAATCCTCAACCCTCAATCCTCAATCCTCAATCTTCAATCCTCAATACTCAATATTCAATCCTCAATCCTCAATCCTCAATCATCAATCTTCAACCCTCAACCCTCAACCCTCAGCCCTCATCCACAATCCTCAATCCTCAATCCTCAATCCTCAATCTTCACTCCTCAATACTCAATCTTCAATAATCAATCCTCAATTCTCAATCCTCAATACTCAATATTCAACCCTCAATCCTCAATCCTCAATCATCATTCTTCAACCCTCAACCCTCAACCCTCAGCCCTCATCCTCAATCCTCAAACCTCAATCCTCAATCCTCAATCTTCACTCCTCAATACTCAATATTCTATAATCAATCCTCAATTCTCAATCCTCAATACTCAATCCTCAATCGTCAATCCTCAATCCCCAATCCTCAATCTTCAATCCTCAATCCTCAATCCTCATTACTCAATCCTCATTCTTCAATCCTCAATACCCAATGCTCAATCTTCAATCTTCAACCCTCAATCCTCAATTCTCAATCCTCAATCCTCAGTCCTCAGACCTCGAACATCAATCCTCAACCCTCAGCCCTCACCCTCAATCCTCAATCCTCAATCTTCAATCCTCAGTCCTCAATCCTCATGCCTCAACCCTCAATCCTCAATCCTCTGTCATCAAACTTCAATCCTCAACCCTCAGCCCTCATCCTCAATCCTCAATCCTCAATTCTCAATCCTCAAACCTCAAACCTCAATCATCAACCGGCAGTCCTAGTCCTCAATCCTCAACCCTCAATCCTCAATCCTCAATCTTCAATCCTCAATACTCAATATTCAATCCTCAATCCTCAATCCTCAATCATCAATCTTCAACCCTCAACCCTCAACCCTCAGCCCTCATTCACAATCCTCAATCCTCAATCCTCAATCCTCAATCTTCACTCCTCAATACTCAATCTTCAATAATCAATCCTCAATTCTCAATCCTCAATACTCAATCCTCAATCGTCAATCCTCAATCCCCAATCCTCAATCTTCAATCCTCAATTCTCAATTCTCAATCCTCAAACCTCAAACCTCAATCATCAACCGACAGTCCTAGTCCTCAATCCTCAACCCTCAATCCTCAATCCACAATCTTCAATCCTCAATACTCAATATTCAATCCTCAATCCTCAATCCTCAATCCTCAATCATCAATACTCAATCCTCAATCGGCAATCCTCAATCCCCAATCCTCAATCTTCAATCCTCAATCCTCAATCCTCAATCCTCAATCCTCAATCTTCAATCCCCAATAATCAATCGTCAATCCACAATCCTCAATCCTCAATCCTGAATCCTTAATCCTCAATCCTCAATCTTCAATCCTCAATACTCAGTCTTCAATCCTCAATCCTCAATCCTCAATCCTCAATCCTCATTATTCAACCCTCAATACCCAATCCTCAATCTTCAATCCTCAGTCCTCAATTCTGAATCCTCAATCCTCAATCCTCAGACCTCAGACATCAATACTCAACCCTCAGTCCTCGTCCTCAATCCACAACCATCAATCCTCAATCCTCAACCTTCAATCAAGAATATTCAATCTTCTGTCCTCAATCCTCAGTCCTCAATCCTGAATCCTCAATCATCAATCCTCAATCTTCAATCCTCAATACTCAGTCTTCAATCCTCAATCCTCAATCCTCAATCCTCAATCCTCATTATTCAACCCTCAATACCCAATCCTCAATCTTCAATCCTCAGTCCTCAATTCTGAATCCTCAATCCTCAATCCTCAGACCTCAGACATCAATACTCAACCCTCAGTCCTCGTCCTCAATCCACAACCATCAATCCTCAATCCTCAACCTTCAATCAAGAATATTCAATCTTCTGTCCTCAATCCTCAGTCCTCAATCCTCAATCCTCAATCCTTAATGTTCAATCCGCAATACCCAATCCTCAATCTTCAATCCACAATCCTCAATCCGCAATCCTCAATCCTCAATCCTCGATCCTCAATCCTCAATCCTCATACCTCAAACATCAATATTCAACCCTCAGTCCTCGTCCTCAATCCACAAACCTCAATCCTCAACCCTCAATCTTCAATCATCAATATTCAATCTTCAATTCTCAATACTCAATCCTCAATCCTCTATCCTCAATCCTCAATCTTCAATCCCCAATAATCAATCTTCAATCCTCAATCCTCAATACTCAATCCTCAATCCTCATTCTTCAATCCTAAATACCCAATCCTCAATCTTCAATCCACAATCCCCAATCCTCAGTTCGCAATCCTCAATCCTCAATCCTCATTCTTCAATCCTCAATACCCAATCCTCAATCTTCAATCTTCAACCCTCAATCCTCAATTCTCAATCCTCAATCCTCAGTCCTCAGACCTCAAACATCAAACCTCAACCCTCAGCCCTCATCCTCAATCCTCAATCCTCAATCTTCATTCCTCTGTCCTCAATCCTCATGCCTCAATCCTCAATCCTCAATCCTCAGTCATCAAACCTCAATCCTGAATCCTCAATCCTGAAACCTCAATCGTCAGACCTCAGACCTGAACAATCAGATGTCAATCCTCAATCCTCAATAGAATATCATCAATTCACAGTTTTCAATACTCAATACTCAATCTGCAATCATCAAATTTCTTTCCACAAACATCAATTCTCATCACTCAACCCTCAACTCTCAGTCCCCAATCCTCAATCTTCAATCCTCAATCCTCAATCCTCAATCCTCAATCCTCAATCCTCAATCCTCAATCTTCAATCCTCCATCCTCAATCCTCAATTCTCAGTCCTCAATCCTCAATCGTCAGGCTTCAATCATCAATACTCAATCTTCAATCCTCAATCCCCAATTCTCATTCCTCAATCCTCATTCTTCAATCCTCAATACCCAATTCTCAATCTTCAATCTTCAACCCTCAATCCTCAATTCTCAATCCTCAATCCTCAGTCCTCAGAACTCAAACATCAATCCTCAACCCTCAGCCCTCATCCTCAATCCTCAATCCTCAATCTTCAATCCTCAGTCCTCAATCCTCATGCCTCAACCCTCAATCCTCAATCCTCTGTCATCAAACTTCAATCCTCAACCCTCAGCCCTCATCCTCAATCCTCAATCCTCAATTCTCAATCCTCAAACCTCAAACCTCAATCATCAACCGGCAGTCCTAGTCCTCAATCCTCAACCCTCAATCCTCAATCCTCAATCTTCAATCCTCAATACTCAATATTCAATCCTCAATCCTCAATCCTCAATCATCAATCTTCAACCCTCAACCCTCAACCCTCAGCCCTCATCCACAATCCTCAATCCTCAATCCTCAATCCTCAATCCTCAATCTTCACTCCTCAATACTCAATCTTCAATAATCAATCCTCAATTCTCAATCCTCAATACTCAATATTCAACCCTCAATCCTCAATCCTCAATCATCATTCTTCAACCCTCAACCCTCAACCCTCAGCCCTCATCCTCAATCCTCAAACCTCAATCCTCAATCCTCAATCTTCACTCCTCAATACTCAATATTCTATAATCAATCCTCAATTCTCAATCCTCAATACTCAATCCTCAATCGTCAATCCTCAATCCCCAATCCTCAATCTTCAATCCTCAATCCTCAATCCTCATTACTCAATCCTCATTCTTCAATCCTCAATACCCAATGCTCAATCTTCAATCTTCAACCCTCAATCCTCAATTCTCAATCCTCAATCCTCAGTCCTCAGACCTCGAACATCAATCCTCAACCCTCAGCCCTCATCCTCAATCCTCAATCCTCAATCTTCAATCCTCAGTCCTCAATCCTCATGCCTCAACCCTCAATCCTCAATCCTCTGTCATCAAACTTCAATTCTCAACCCTCAGCCCTCATCCTCAATCCTCAATCCTCAATTCTCAATCCTCAAACCTCAAACCTCAATCATCAACCGGCAGTCCTAGTCCTCAATCCTCAACCCTCAATCCTCAATCCTCAATCTTCAATCCTCAATACTCAATATTCAATCCTCAATCCTCAATCCTCAATCATCAATCTTCAACCCTCAACCCTCAACCCTCAGCCCTCATTCACAATCCTCAATCCTCAATCCTCAATCCTCAATCTTCACTCCTCAATACTCAATCTTCAATAATCAATCCTCAATTCTCAATCCTCAATACTCAATCCTCAATCGTCAATCCTCAATCCCCAATCCTCAATCTTCAATCCTCAATTCTCAATTCTCAATCCTCAAACCTCAAACCTCAATCATCAACCGACAGTCCTAGTCCTCAATCCTCAACCCTCAATCCTCAATCCACAATCTTCAATCCTCAATACTCAATATTCAATCCTCAATCCTCAATCCTCAATCATCAATACTCAATCCTCAATCGGCAATCCTCAATCCCCAATCCTCAATCTTCAATCCTCAATCCTCAATCCTCAATCCTCAATCCTCAATCTTCAATCCCCAATAATCAATCGTCAATCCACAATCCTCAATCCTCAATCCTGAATCCTTAATCCTCAATCCTCAATCTTCAATCCTCAATACTCAGTCTTCAATCCTCAATCCTCAATCCTCAATCCTCAATCCTCATTATTCAACCCTCAATACCCAATCCTCAATCTTCAATCCTCAGTCCTCAATTCTGAATCCTCAATCCTCAATCCTCAGACCTCAGACATCAATACTCAACCCTCAGTCCTCGTCCTCAATCCACAACCATCAATCCTCAATCCTCAACCTTCAATCAAGAATATTCAATCTTCTGTCCTCAATCCTCAGTCCTCAATCCTGAATCCTCAATCATCAATCCTCAATCTTCAATCCTCAATACTCAGTCTTCAATCCTCAATCCTCAATCCTCAATCCTCAATCCTCATTATTCAACCCTCAATACCCAATCCTCAATCTTCAATCCTCAGTCCTCAATTCTGAATCCTCAATCCTCAATCCTCAGACCTCAGACATCAATACTCAACCCTCAGTCCTCGTCCTCAATCCACAACCATCAATCCTCAATCCTCAACCTTCAATCAAGAATATTCAATCTTCTGTCCTCAATCCTCAGTCCTCAATCCTCAATCCTCAATCCTTAATGTTCAATCCGCAATACCCAATCCTCAATCTTCAATCCACAATCCTCAATCCTCAATCCTCAATCCTCAATCCTCGATCCTCAATCCTCAATCCTCATACCTCAAACATCAATATTCAACCCTCAGTCCTCGTCCTCAATCCACAAACCTCAATCCTCAACCCTCAATCTTCAATCATCAATATTCAATCTTCAATTCTCAATACTCAATCCTCAATCCTCTATCCTCAATCCTCAATCTTCAATCCCCAATAATCAATCTTCAATCCTCAATCCTCAATACTCAATCCTCAATCCTCATTCTTCAATCCAAAATACCCAATCCTCAATCTTCAATCCACAATCCCCAATCCTCAGTTCGCAATCCTCAATCCTCAATCCTCATTCTTCAATCCTCAATACCCAATCCTCAATCTTCAATCTTCAACCCTCAATCCTCAATTCTCAATCCTCAATCCTCAGTCCTCAGACCTCAAACATCAAACCTCAACCCTCAGCCCTCATCCTCAATCCTCAATCCTCAATCTTCATTCCTCTGTCCTCAATCCTCATGCCTCAATCCTCAATCCTCAATCCTCAGTCATCAAACCTCAATCCTGAATCCTCAATCCTGAAACCTCAATCGTCAGACCTCAGACCTGAACAATCAGATGTCAATCCTCAATCCTCAATAGAATATCATCAATTCACAGTTTTCAATACTCAATACTCAATCTGCAATCATCAAATTTCTTTCCACAAACATCAATTCTCATCACTCAACCCTCAACTCTCAGTCCCCAATCCTCAATCTTCAATCCTCAATCCTCAATCCTCAATCCTCAATCCTCAATCCTCAATCCTCAATCTTCAATCCTCCATCCTCAATCCTCAATTCTCAGTCCTCAATCCTCAATCGTCAGGCTTCAATCATCAATATTCAATCTTCAATCCTCAATCCCCAATTCTCATTCCTCAATCCTCATTCTTCAATCCTCAATACCCAATTCTCAATCTTCAATCTTCAACCCTCAATCCTCAATTCTCAATCCTCAATCCTCAGTCCTCAGAACTCAAACATCAATCCTCAACCCTCAGCCCTCATCCTCAATCCTCAATCCTCAATCTTCAATCCTCAGTCCTCAATCCTCATGCCTCAATCCTCAATCCTCATTCCTCAGTCATCAAACTTCAATCCCCAACCCTCAGCCCTCATCCTCAATCCTCAATCCTCAATTCTCAATCCTCAAACCTCAAACCTCAATCATCAACCGACAGTCCTAGTCCTCAATCGTCAACCCTCAATCCTCAATCCTCAATCTTCAATCCTCAATACACCATATTCAATCCTCAATCCTCAATCCTCAATCATCATTCTTCAAACCTCAACCCTCAACCCTCAGCCCTCATCCTCAATCCTCAAACCTCAATCCTCAATCCTCAATCTTCACTCCTCAATACTCAATATTCAATAATCAATCCTCAATTCTCAAACCTCAATACTCAATCCTCAATCGTCAATCCTCAATCCCCAATCCTCAATCATCAATCCTCAACCCTCAATCCTCATTCCTCAATCCTCATTCTTCAATCCTCAATACCCAATCCTCAATCTTCAATCTTCAACCCTCAATCCTCAATTCTCAAACCTCAATCCTCAGTCCTCAGACCTCGAACATCAATCCTCATCCCTCAGCCCTCATCCTCAATCCTCAATCCTCAATCTTCAATCCTCAGTCCTCAATCCTCATGCCTCAACCCTCAATCCTCAATCCTCTGTTATCAAACTTCAATCCTCAACCCTCAGCCCTCATCCTCAATCCTCAATCCTCAATTCTCAATCCTCAAACCTCAAACCTCAATCATCAACCGTCAGTCCTTGTCCTCAATCCTCAACCCTCAATCCTCAATCCTCAATCTTCAATCCTCAATACTCAATATTCAATCCTCAATCCTCAATCCTCAATCATCAATCTTCAACCCTCAACCCTCAACCCTCAGCCCTCATCCACAATCCTCAATCCTCAATCCTCAATTCTCAGTCTTCACTCCTCAATACTCAATTTTCAATAATCAATCCTCAATTCTCAATCCTCATTCCTCAATCCTCATTCTTCAATCCTCAATACCCAATCCTCAATCTGCAATCTTCAACCCTCAATCCTCAATTCTCAATCCTCAATCCTCAATCCTCAGACCTCGAACATCAATCCTCAACCCTCAGCCCTCATCCTCAATCCTCAATCCTCAATCTTCAATCCTCAGTCCTCAATCCTCATGCCTCAACCCTCAATCCTCAATCCTCTGTCATCAAACTTCAATCCTCAACCCTCAGCCCTCATCCTCAATCCTCAATCCTCAATTCTCAATCCTCAAACCTCAAACCTCAATCATCAACCGGCAGTCCTAGTCCTCAATCCTCAACCCTCAGTCCTCAATCCGCAATCTTCAATCCTCAATACTCAATATTCAATCCTCAATCCTCAATCCTCAATCATCAATCTTCAACCCTCAACCCTCAACCGTCAGCCCTCATCCACAATCCTCAATCCTCAATCCTCAATCCTCAATCTTCACTCCTCAATACTCAATCTTCAATAATCAATCCTCAATTCTCAATCCTCAATACTCAATCCTCAATCGTCAATCCTCAATCCCCAATCCTCAATCTTCAATCCTCAATTCTCAATTCTCAATCCTCAAACCTCAAACCTCAATCATCAACCGACAGTCCTAGTCCTCAATCCTCAACCCTCAATCCTCAATCCTCAATCTTCAATCCTCAATACTCAATATTCAATCCTCAATTCTCAATCCTCAATCCTCAGTCCTCAGACCTCAAACATCAATCCTCAACCCTCAGCCCTCATCCTCAATCCTCAATCCTCAATCTTCAATCCTCAGTCCTCAATCCTCATGCCTCAATCCTCAAACCTCAGCCCTCATTCTCAATCCTCAATCCTCAATTCTCAGTCCTCAGCCCTCAAACCTCAGTCCTCAACCCTAAGACCTCATCCTCAATCCTCAATTATCAATACTCAATCCTCAATCTTCAATCCTCAATACTCAATCTTCAATCCTCAATCCACAGTCCTCAAACCTCAATTCTGAATCCTCAATACTCAATCTTCAATCCTCAACCTTCAGTCCTCAATACTCAACTATCAGTCCTCAATTCTCAATACTCAATCCTCAATCCTCATTCTTCAATTCTCAATACACAATCCTCAATATTCAATCCTCATTCCTCAATCCTCAATCCTCAATCCTCATTCTTCAATCCTCAACACCCAATCCTCAACCTTCAATCCTCAATCCTCAATCCTCAGACCTCAATCCTCAATCTTCAATCCTCAATACTCAATCTTCAGTCTTCAATCCTCAATCCTCAATCCTCAATTCTCAATCCTCAATCTTCAATCCTCAATACTCAGTCCTCCATTCTCAATCCTCTATCCTGAATCCTCAATCCTGAATCCTCAATTTTCAATCTTCAATCCTCAATCCTCAATCCTCAATCCTCAATCCTCAATCGTCAGTCTTCAATCCTCAATACTCAATCTTCAATCCTCAATCCTCAATCCTCAATCCTCAAAACTCATTCTACAATCCTCAATAACCAATCGTCAATCTTGAATCCTCAATCCTCAATCCTCAACACTCAATCCTCAATCCTCAATCCTCAATCCTCAATCTTCAATCCTCAATACTCAACCTTCAATCCTCCATCCTCAATCCACAATCCTCAATCCTCAATCCTCCATCGTCAGGCAACAATGCTCATTACTCAATCTTCTATCCTCAATCCTCAATCCTAAATTCTCAGTCCTCAGCCCTCAAACCTCAATCCTCAACCCTCAGACCTCATCCTCAATCCTCAATTATCAATCCTCAATCCTCAATCCTCAATCCTGAATCCTCAATCTCCAATCCTCAATACTCAATCTGCAATCCTCAATCCTCAATCCTCAATCCTCAATGCTCAATCCTCAATCCTCAATCCTCAATCCTCAATCTTCAATCCCCAATACTCAATCTGCAATCCTCAATCCTCAATCCTCAAACCTCAATCCTCATTCTTCAATCCTCAATACCCACTCCTCAATACCCAATCCTCAATCTTCAATCCTCAATCCTCAATCCTCAATCCTCAATCCTCAATCCTCAATCCACCGACCTCAATCCTCAATCTTCAATCCTCAATACTCAATCTTCCATCCTCAATCCTCAATCCCCAATACTCAATCCTCATTCTTCAATCCTCAACACCCAATCCTCAATCTTCAATCCTCAATCCTCAATCCCCAAACCTCAATCCTCATTCTTCAATCCTCAACACCCAATCCTCAATCTTCAATCCTCAATCCTCAATCCTCAATTCTCAATCCTCAATCCTCAATCCTCAGACCTCAAACATCAACGCTCAACCCTCAGTCCTCGACCTCAATCCACAACCCTCAATCCTCGATCCTCAATCTTCAATCATCAATATTCAATCTTCTATCATCAATCCTCAATCCTCTATACTCAAACCTCACTCCTCAATACACAACTATCATTCCTCATCCTCATTCCTCAATCCTCAATCGTTAATCCTCAATCCTCAAACCTCAACCCTCAATCCTCAATGTTCAATCCTCAATCCTCAATCTTCAATCTTCAATCCTCAATACCCAATCCTCAATCTTCAATCCTCAATCCTCAGTCCTCAAACCTCAATTCTGAATCCTCAATCCTGAATCCCCAATCTTCAGCCCTCAGTCCTCAACAATCAGTTGTCATTCCTCAATCCTCAATAGAATATCCTCAATTCACAGCTTTCAATACTCAATACTCAATACTCAATCTGCAATCTTAAAACGTGTATCCACAAACATCAATTTTCACCACTCAAACCTCGGCACTCATTCCTCAATGTTCAATCCTCAATCCTCAGCTCTCAATCTTCGATCCTCAGTACTGAACCTTCAATCCTCAATCCTTAATTCTCAATCCTCAATCCTCAACCCTCATTCTTCAATCCTCAGTACCCAATCCTCAATCTTCAATCCTCAATCCTCAATCCTCAATTCTCAATTCTCAATCCTCAATCCTCATTCCTCAATCCTCATACCTCAAACATCAATATTAAACCCTCAGTCCTCGTCCTCAATCCACAAACCTCAATCCTCAACCCTCAATCTTCAATCATCAATATTCAATCTTCAATCCTCAATACTCAATCCTCAATCCTCAATCCTCAATCCGCAATCTTCAATCCCCAATACTCAATCTTCAATCCTCAATCCTCAATACTCAATCCTCAATGCTCATTCTTCAATCCTCAATACCCAATCCTCAATCTTCAATCCACAATCCCCAATCCTCAGTTCGTAATCCTCAATCCTCAATCCTCAGACCTCAGGCATCAATACTCAACCCTCAGTCCTCGTCCTCAATCCACAACCCTCAATCCTCAATCCTCAATCTTCATTAATCAATATTCAACCTTCTATCCTCAATCCTCAATCCTCAATCCTCAATCCTCAATCCTCAATCTTCAATCCTCAACGCCCAATCCTCAATCTTCAATCCTCAATCCTCAATCATCAATCCTCAATCCTCAAACCTCAATCCTCTGTCCTCAAACCTCAATCCTGAATCCTCACTACTGAATCCTAAATCTTCAGCACTCAGTCCTCAACAATCAGTTGTCAATCCTCAATCCTCAATAGAATGTCATCAATCCACACTTTTCAATACTCAATACTCAATCTGCATTCTTCAAATCTCTATCCACAAATATCAATTCTCATCACTCAGCCATCAACACTCAGTCCTCAATGTTCAATCCTCAATGCTCAATTCTCAATCGTCAATCCTCAATACTGAATCTTCAATCCTCAATCCTCAATCCTCAATCCTCAATCCTCAATCCTCAAGCCTCAATCATCAATTTTCAATCCTCAATACTCAATTTTCAATCCTCAATCCTCAAACTTCAATAGTTAATCCTCAATCGTCAGTCTTCAATCCTCAATATCCAACCCTCAATCTTCAATCCTCAACCCTCAATCCTCAATTCTCAATCCTCAAACCCCAGTCCTCAGGCCTCAAACCTCAATGCTCAAACCTTAGCCCACATCCTCAATCCTCAATCCTCAATCCTCAATCCTCAATTTTCAATCCTCAATATTCAATCCTCAATCCTCAATCCTCAGTCCTCAAACCTCAATTCTGAATCCTCAATACTCAATCTTCAATCCTCAATCTTCAGTCCTCAATACTCAACTATCAGTCCTCAATTCTCAATACTCAATCCACAATCTTCAATCTTCAATCCTCAATACTGAATCTTCAATCCTCAATCCTCAATCCTCAATCCTCAATGCTCAATCCTCAATCCTCGATCCTCAAGCCTCAATCTTCAATCCTCAATACACAATCTGCAATCCTCAATCCTCAATCCTCAATCCTCAATCCTCATTGTTCAATCCTCAATACCCAATCCTCAATCTTCAATCCTCAACCCTCAATCCTCAATTCTCAATCCTCTATCCTGATTCCTCAATCCTCAATCCTCAATTTTCAATCTTCAATCCTCAATCCTCAATCCTCAATCCTCAATCCTCAATCGTCAGTCTTCAATCCTCAATACTCAATCTTCAATCCTCAATCCTCAATCCTCAATCCTCAAAACTCATTCTACAATCCTCAATAACCAATCGTCAATCTTGAATCCTCAATCCTCAATCCTCAACACTCAATCCTCAATCCTCAATCCTCAATCCTCAATCTTCAATCCTCAATACTCAACCTTCAATCCTCCATCCTCAATCCACAATCCTCAATCCTCAATCCTCCATCGTCAGGCAACAATGCTCAATACTCAATCTTCTATCCTCAATCCTCAATCCTAAATTCTCAGTCCTCAGCCCTCAAACCTCAATCCTCAACCCTCAGACCTCATCCTCAATCCTCAATTATCAATCCTCAATCCTCAATCTTCAATCCTGAATACTCAATCTTCAATCCTCAATCCTCAATTCCCAATCCTCAATCCTCAGTCCTCAGTCCTCAAACCACAATCCTCAACCCTCAGCCCTGGACCTCAATCCTCAATCCTCAATCCTCAATGCTCAATCCTCAATCTTCAATCCTCAATGCTCAATCTTCAATCCTCAATCCTCAGTCCTCAAACCTCAATTCTGAATCCTCAATCCTCAATCGTCAGGCTTCAATCCTCAATACTCAATCTTCAATCCTCAATCCTCAATCCTCATTCCTCAATCCTCAATCTTCAATCCTCAATACCCAATCCTCAATCTTCAATCTTCAACACTCAATCCTCAATTCTCAATCCTCAATCCTCAGTCCTCAGACCTCAAACATCAATCCTCAACCCTCAGCCCTCATCCTCAATCCTCAATCCTCAATCTTCAATCCTCAGTCCTCAATCCTCATGCCACAATCCTCAAACCTCAGCCCTCATTCTCAATCCTCAATTATCAGTTCTCAGTCCTCAGCCCTCAAACCTCAGTCCTCAACCCTAAGACATCATCCTCAATCCTCAATTATCAATACTCAATCCTCAATCTTCAATCCTCAATACTCAATCTTCAATCCTCAATCCTCAGTCCTCAAATCTCAATTCTGAATCCTCAATACTCAATCTTCAAACCTCAATCTTCAGTCCTCAAAACTCAACTATCAGTCCTCAATTCTCAATACTCAATCCTCAATCCTCATTCTTCAATCCTCAATACCCAATCCTCAATATTCAATCCTCATTCCTCAATCCTCAATCCTCAATCCCCATTCTTCAATCCTCAACACCCAATCCTCAATCTTCAATCCTCAATCCTCAATCCTCAGACCTCAATCCTCAATCTTCAATCCTCAATACTCAATCTTCAATCTTCAATCCTCAATCCTCAATCCTCAACTCTCAATCCTCAATTTTCAATCTTCAATCCTCAATCCTGAATCCTCAATCCTCAATCCTCAATCGTCAGTCTTCAATCCTCAATACTCAATCTTCAATCCTCAATCCTCAATCCTCAATCCTCAAAACTCATTCTACAATCCTCAATAACCAATCCTCAATATTGAATCCTCAATGCTCAATCCGCAACGCTCAATCCTCAATCCTCAATCCTCAATCCTCAATCTTCAATCCTCAATACTCAACCTTCAATCCTCCATCCTCAATCCTCAATTGTCCATCGTCAGGCAGCAATGCTCAATACTCAATCTTCTATCCTCAATCCTCAATCCTAAATTCTCAGTCCTCAGCCCTCAAACCTCAATCCTCAACCCTCAGACCTCATCCTCAATCCTCAATTATCAATCCTCAATCCTCAATCTTCAATCCTGAATACTCAATCTTCAATCCTCAATCCTAAATTCTCAATCCTCAATCCTCAGTCCTCAGTCCTCAAACCACAATCCTCAACCCTCAGCCCTGGACCTCAATCCTCAATCCTCAATACTGAATCTTCAATCCTCAATCCTCAATCCTCAATCCTCAATGCTCAATCCTCAATCCTCGATCCTCAACCCTCAATCTTCAATCCTCAATACACAATCTGCAATCCTCAATCCTCAATCCTCAATCCTCAATCCTCAATCCTCATTGTTCAATCCTCAATACCCAATCCTCAATCTTCAATCCTCAACCCTCAATCCTCAATTCTCAATCCTCATTCTTCAATCCTCAACACCCAATGCTCAATCTTCAATCCTCAATCCTCAATCCTCAATCCTCAATCCTCAATCCTCACTCTACAATCCTCAATAACCAACCCTCAATCTTCAATTCTCAATCCTCAATCCTCAATTCTCAATCCTCAATCCTCAGTCCTCAGTCCTCAAACCTCAATCCCCAACCCTCAGCCCCCATTCTCAAACCTAAATCCTCAATTCTCAGACCTCAGCCCTCAAACCTCAATCCTCAGCCCTCATACCTCATCCTCAATCCCCAATTATCAATCCTCAATCCTCAATCTTCAATCCTCAATACTCAATCTTCAATGCTCAATCCTCAGTACTCAAACCGCAATTCTGAATCCTCAATACTCAATCTTCAATCCTCAGCCTTCAGACCTCAATACTCAATTATCAGTCCTCAATTCTCAATACTCAATACTCAATCCTCAATCTTCAATCCTCAATACTCAATCTTCAATCCTCAATCCTCAATCCTCAATCCTCAATGCTCAATCCTCAATCCTCAATCCTCAACCCTCAATCTTCAATCCTCAATACTCAATATGCAATCCTCAATTCTCAATCCTCAATCCTCAATCCTCATTCTTCAATCCTCAATACCCAATCCTCAATCTTCAATCCTCATTCCTCAATCCTCAATCCTCAATCCTCAATCTTCAACCCTCAATACTCAATCCTCAATCTTCAATCCTCATTCTTCAATCCTCAACACCCAATCCTCAATCTTCAATCCTCAACCTTCAATCCTCAATTCTCAATCCTCAATCCTCAATCATCAGACCTCAAACATCAATACTCAACCATCAGTCCTCGTCCTCAATCCACAACACTCAATCCTCGATCCTCAATCTTCAATCATCAATATTCAACCTTCAATCCTCAATCCTCAGTCCTCAATACTGAATCCTCAGCCCTCAATCCTCAATCCTCAATACTCAACCATCATTCCTCATTTCTGAATACTCAATAGAATATCCTGAATTCTCAGGATCCAATACTCAAACCTCAACACACAACCCTCAATCCTCAATCCTCAATCCTCAATCCTCAATCTTCAATCCTCAATACTCGATCTTCAATCCTCCATCCTCAGTCCTCAAACCTCAATTCTGAATCCTCAATACTCAATCTTCAATCCTCAATCTTCAGTCCTCAATCACAATACTCAATCCTCAATCGTCAATCCACAATCACCAATCCTCAATCTTCAATCCTCAGTCCTCAATCCTCAATCCTCAATCCTCAATCTTCAATCCCCAATAATCAATCTTCAATCCTCAATCCTCAATCCTCAATCCTCAATCCTGAACCCTCAATCCTCAATCCTCAATCTTCAATCGTCAATACTCAGTCTTCAATCCTCAATCCTCAATCCTCAATCCTCAATCCTCATTATTCAACACTCAATACCCAATCCTCGATCTTCAATCCTCAATCCTCAATTCTGAATCCTCAATCCTCAATCCTCAGACCTCAAACATCAATACTCAACCCTCAGTCCTCGTCCTCAATCCACAACCATCAATCCTCAATCCTCAACCTTCAATCAAGAATATTCAACCTGCAGTCCTCAATCCTCAGTCCTCATTCCTCAATCCTCAATCCTCAATGTTCAATACGCAATACCCAATCCTCAATCTTCAATCCACAATCCTCAATCCTCAATCCTCAATCCTCAATCCTCGATCCTCAACCCTCAATCCTCATACCTCAAACATCAATATTCAACCCTCAGTCCTCGTCCTCAATCCACAAACCTCAATCCTCAACCCTCAATCTTCAATCATCAATATTCAATCTTCAATCCTCAATACTCAATCCTCAATCCTCAATCCTCAATCCTCAATCTTCAATCCCCAATACTCAATCTTCAATCCTCAATCCTCAATACTCAATCCTCAATCCTCATTCTTCAATCCTAAATACCCAATCCTCAATCTTCAATCCACAATCCCCAACCCTCAGTTCGCAATCCTCAATCCTCAATCCTCATTCTTCAATCCTCAATACCCAATCCTCAATCTTCAATCTTCAACCCTCAATCCTCAATTCTCAATCCTCAATCCTCAGTCCTCAGACATCAAACATCAATCCTCAACCCTCAGCCCTCATCCTCAATCCTCAATCCTCAATCTTCATTCCTCAGTCCTCAATCCTCATGCCTCAATCCTCAATCCTCAGTCATCAAACCTCAATCCTGAATCCTCAATCCTGAAACCTCAATCTTCAGACCTCAGACCTGAACAACCAGATGTCAATCCTCAATCCTCAATAGAATATCATCAACTCACAGCTTTCAGTACTCAATACTCAATCTGCAATCATCAAATTTCTTTCCACAAACATCAATTCTCATCACTCAACCCTCAACGCTCAGTCCCCAATCCTCAATCTTCAATCCTCAATCCTCAATCCTCAATTCTCAATCCTCAATCTTCAATCCTCAATACTCTATCCTCAATCCTCAATCCTCTATCCTCAATCCCCAAACCTCATTCTAAAATCCTCAATACCCAATCCTCAATCTTGAACCCTCAATCCTGAATACTCAATACTCAATCCTCAATCCTCAGTCCTCGGTCCTCAAACCTCAGTCCTCAACCCTCAGCCCTCATCCTCAATCCTCAATCCACAATTCTCAATCCTCAAACCTCAAACCTCAATCATCAACCAACAGTCCTAGTCCTCAATCCTCAACCCTCAATCCTCAATCCTCAATCTTCAATCCTCAATACTCAATATTAAATCCTCAATCCTCAATCCTCAATCATCAATACTCAATCCTCAATCGTCAATCCTCAATCCCCAGTCCTCAATCTTCAATCCTCAATCCTCAATCCTCAATCCTCAATCCTCAATCTTCAATCCCCAGTAATCAATCTTCAATCCTCAATCCTCAATCCTCAATCCTGAATCCTCAATCCTCAATCCTCAATCTTCAATCCTCAATACTCAGTCTTCAATCCTCAATCCTCAATCCTCAAACCTCAATCCTCTGTCCTCAAACCCCAATCCTGAATCCTCATTACTGAATCCTCAATCTTCAGCGCTCAGTCCTCAACAATCAGTTGTCAATCCTCAATCCTCAATAGAATGTCATCAATTCACATTTTTCGATTCTCAATACTCAATCTGCAATCTTCAAATCTCTATCCACAAATATCAATTCACATCACTCAACCATCAACACTCAGTCCTCAATGTTCAATCCTCAATCCTCAATTCTCAATCGTGAATCCTCAATACTGAATCTTCAATCATCAATCCTCAGTCCTCAATCCTCAATCCTCAATCCTCAATCCTCAATAATCAATTTTCAATCCTCAATACTCAATTTCCATTCCTCAATCCTCAAACCTCAATCCTTAATCCTCAATCGTCAGTCTTCAATCCTCAATATCCAACACTCATTCATCAATCCTCAATCCTCAATCCTCAATTCTCAATCCTCAATCCCCAGTCCTCAGTCCTCAAACCTCAGTGCTCAAACCTTAGCCCACATCCTCAATCCTCAATCCTCGATCCTCAATCCTCAATTTTCAATCCTCTATATTCAATCCTCAATCCTCAATCCTCAGTCCTCAAACCTCAATTCTGAATCCTCAATACTCAATCTTCAATCCTCAATCTTCAGTCCTCAATACTCAACTATCAGTCCTCAATTCTCAATACTCAATCCACAATCTTCAATCTTCAATCCTCAATACTGAATCTTCAATCCTCAATCCTCAATCCTCAATCCTCAATGCTGAATCCTCAATCCTCAATACTCAACCCTCAATCTTCAATCCTCAATACACAATTTGCAATCCTCAATCCTCAATCCTCAATCCTCAATCCTCAATCCTCATTGTTCAATCCTCAATACCCAATCCTCAATCTTCAAACCTCAACCCTCAATCCTCAATTCTCAATCCTCATTCTTCAATGCTCAACACCCAATGCTCAATCTTCAATCCTCAATCCTCAATCCTCAATCCTCAATCCTCAATACTCTCTCTACAATCCTCAATAACCAACCCTCAATCTTCAATTCTCAATCCTCAATCCTCAATTCTCAATCCTCAATCCTCAGTCCTCAGTCCTCAAACCACAATCCCCAACCCTCAGCCCTCATTCTCAACCCTAAATCCTCAATTCTCAGACCTCAGCCCTCAAACCTCAATCCTCAGCCTTCATACCTCATCCTCAATCCTCAATTATCAATCCTCAATCCTCAATCTTCAATCCTCAATACTCAATCTTCAATGCTCAATCCTCAGTACTCAAACCTCAATTCTGAATCCTCAATACTCAATCATCAATCCTCAACCTTCAGTCCTCAATACTCAATTATCAGTCCTCAATTCTCAATACTCAATACTCAATCCTCAATCTTCAATCCTCAATGCTCAATCTTCAATCCTCAATCCTCAATCCTCAATCCTCAATGCTCAATCCTCAATCCTCAATCCCCAACCCTCAACCTTCAATCCTCAATACTCAATATGCAATCCTCAATCCTCAATCCTCAATTCTCAGTACTCAATCCTCAATCTTCAATCCTCAATCCTCAATCCTCAATTCTCAATCCTCAATCTTCAATCCTCAGTACTCAGTCTTCAATCCTCAATCCTCAACCCTCAATCATCAATCCTCAATCCTCAATCCTCAATCTTCAGTCCTCCATCCTCAATCCTCAATTCTCAGTCCTCAATCCTCAATCGTCAGGCTTCAATCATCAATACTCAATCTTCAATACTCAATCCTCAATTCTCATTCCTCAATCCTCATTCTTCAATCCTCAATACCCAATCCTCAATCTTCAATCTTCAACCCTGAATCCTCAATTCTCAATCCTCAATCCTCAGTCCTCAGACCTCAAACATCAATCCTCAACCCTCAGCCCTCATCCTCAATCCTCAATCCTCAATCTTCAATCCTCAGTCCTCAATCCTCATGCCTCAATCCTCAATCCTCATTCCTCAGTCATCAAACTTCAATCCCCAACCCTCAGCCCTCATCCTCAATCCTCAATCCTCAATTCTCAATCCTCAAACCTCAAACCTCAATCATCAATCTTCAATCCTCAATACTCAATATTCAATCCTCAATCCTCAATCCTCAATCATCATTCTTCAACGCTTAACCCTCAACCCTCAGCCCTCATCCTCAATCCTCAAACCTCAATACTCAATCCTCAATCTTCACTCCTCAATACTCAATATTCAATTATCAATCCTCAATTCTCAATCCTCAATACTCAATCCTCAATCGTCAATCCTCAATCCCCAATCCTCAATCTTCAATCCTCAATCCTCAATCCTCATTCCTCAATCCTCATTCTTCAATCCTCAATCCTCAATCTTCAATCCTCAATACTCAATATTCAATCCTCAATCCTCAATCCTCAATCATCAATCTTCAACCCTCAACCCTCAATCCTCAATCCTCGATCCTCAATCCTCAATCCTCATACCTCAAACATCAATATTCAACCCTCAGTCCTCGTCCTCAATCCACAAACCTCAATCCTCAACCCTCAATCTTCAATCATCAATATTGAATCTTCAGTCCTCAATACTCAATCCTCAACCCTCAATCTTCAATCCTCCATCCTCAATCCTCAATCCTCAGTCCTCAACCCTCAATCGTCAGGCTTCAATCGTCAATACTCAATATTCAATCCTCAATCCTCAATTCTCATTCCTCAATCCTCATTCTTCAATCCTCAATACCCAATCCTCAATCTTCAATCTTCAACCCTCAATCCTCAATTCTCAATACTCAATCCTCAGTCCTCAAGACCTCAAACATCAATCCTCAACCCTCAGCCCCCATCCTCAATCCTCAATCCTCAATTTTCAATCCTCAGTCCTCAATCCTCATGCCTCAATCCTCAATTCTCATTCCTCAGTCATCAAACTTCAATCCCCAACCCTCAGCCCTCATCCTCAATCCTCAATCCTCAATTCTCAATCCTCAAACCTCAAACCTCAATCATCAACCGACAGTCCTAGTCCTCAATCCTCAACCCTCAATCCTCAATCCTCAATCTTCAGTCCTCAATACTCAATATTCAATCCTCAATCCTCAATCCTAAATCATCAATCTTCAACCCTCAACCCTCAACCCTCAGCCCTCATCCACAATCCTCAATCCTCAATCCTCAATCCTCAATCTTCACTCCTCAATACTCAATCTTCAATAATCAATCCTCAATTCCCAATCCTCATTCCTCAATCCTCATTCTTCAATCCTCAATACCCAATCCTCAATCTTCACTCCTCAATACTCAATATTCTATAATCAATCCTCAATTCTCAATCCTCAATACTCAATCCTCAATCGTCAATCCTCAATCCCCAATCCTCAATCTTCAATCCTCAATCCTCAATCCTCATTACTCAATCCTCATTCTTCAATCCTCAATACCCAATGCTCAATCTTCAATCTTCAACCCTCAATCCTCAATTCTCAATCCTCAATCCTCAGTCCTCAGACCTCGAACATCAATCCTCAACCCTCAGCCCTCATCCTCAATCCTCAATCCTCAATCTTCAATCCTCAGTCCTCAATCCTCATGCCTCAACCCTCAATCCTCAATCCTCTGTCATCAAACTTCAATCCTCAACCCTCAGCCCTCATCCTCAAACCTCAATCCTCAATTCTCAATCCTCAAACCTCAAACCTCAATCATCAACCGGCAGTCCTAGTCCTCAATCCTCAACCCTCAATCCTCAATCCTCAATCTTCAATCCTCAATACTCAATATTCAATCCTCAATCCTCAATCCTCAATCATCAATCTTCAACCCTCAACCCTCAACCCTCAGCCCTCATCCACAATCCTCAATCCTCAATCCTCAATCCTCAATCTTCACTCCTCAATACTCAATCTTCAATAATCAATCCTCAATTCTCAATCCTCAATACTCAATATTCAATCCTCAATCCTCAATCCTCAATCATCATTCTTCAACCCTCAACCCTCAACCCTCAGCCCTCATCCTCAATCCTCAAACCTCAATCCTCAATCCTCAATCTTCACTCCTCAATACTCAATATTCTATAATCAGTCCTCAATGCTCAATCCTCAATACTCAATCCTCAATCGTCAATCCTCAATCCCCAATCCTCAATCTTCAATCCTCAATCCTCAATCCTCAATCCTCAATCCTCAATCTTCACTCCTCAATACTCAATCTTCAATAATCAATCCTCAATTCTCAATCCTCAATACTTAATCCTCAATCGTCAATCCTCAATCCCCAATCCTCAATCTTCAATCCTCAATTCTCAATTCTCAATCCCCAAACCTCAAACCTCAATCATCAACCGACAGTCCTAGTCCTCAATCCTCAACCCTCAATCCTCAATCCTCAATCTTCAATCCTCAATACTCAATATTCAATCCTCAATCCTCAATCCTCAATCATCAATACTCAATCCTCAATCGGCAATCCTCAATCCCCAATCCTCAATCTTCAATCCTCAATCCTCAATCCTCAATCCTCAATCCTCAATCTTCAATCCCCAATAATCAATCTTCAATCCTCAATCCTCAATCCTCAATCCTGAATCCTCAATCCTCAATCCTCAATCTTCAATCCTCAATACTCAGTCTTCAATCCTCAATCCTCAATCCTCAATCCTCAATCCTCATTATTCAACCCTCAATACCCAATCCTCAATCTTCAATCCTCAGTCCTCAATTCTGAATCCTCAATCCTCAATCCTCAGACCTCAAACATCAATACTCAACACTCAGTCCTCGTCCTCAATCCACAACCATCAATCCTCAATCCTCAACCTTCAATCAAGAATATTCAACCTTCAGTCCTCAATCCTCAGTCCTCAATCCTCAATCCTCAATCCTCAATCTTCAATCCACAATCCCCAATCCTCAGTTCGCAATCCTCAATCCTCAATCCTCATTCTTCAATCCTCAATACCCAATCCTCAATCTTCAATCTTCAACCCTCAATCCTCAATTCTCAATCCTCAATCCTCAGTCCTCAGACCTCAAACATCAATCCTCAACCCTCAGCCCTCATCCTCAATCCTCAATCCTCAATCTTCATTCCTCAGTCCTCAATCCTCATGCCTCAATCCTCAATCCTCAATCCTCAGTCATCAAACCTCAATCCTGAATCCTCAATCCTGAAACCTCAATCGTCAGACCTCAGACCTGAACAATCAGATGTCAATCCTCAATCCTCAATAGAATATCATCAATTCACAGTTTTCAATACTCAATACTCAATCTGCAATCATCAAATTTCTTTCCACAAACATCAATTCTCATCACTCAACCCTCAACTCTCAGTCCCCAATCCTCAATCTTCAATCCTCAATCCTCAATCCTCAATTCTCAATCCTCAATCTTCAATCCTCAGTACTCAGTCTTCAATCCTCAATCCTCAACCCTCAATCATCAATCCTCAATCCTCAATCCTCAATCTTCAGTCCTCCATCCTCAATCCTCAATTCACAGTCCTCAATCCTCAATCGTCAGGCTTCAATCATCAATACTCAATCTTCAATACTCAATCCTCAATTCTCATTCCCCAATCCTCATTCTTCAATCCTCAATACCCAATCCTCAATCTTCAATCTTCAACCCTCAATCCTCAATTCTCAATCCTCAATCCTCAGTCCTCAGACCTCAAACATCAATCCTCAACCCTCAGCCCTCATCCTCAATCCTCAATCCTCAATCTTCAATCCTCAGTCCTCAATCCTCATGCCTCAATCCTCAATCCTCATTCCTCAGTCATCAAACTTCAATCCCCAACCCTCAGCCCTCATCCTCAATCCTCAATCCTCAATTCTCAATCCTCAAACCTCAAACCTCAATCATCAATCTTCAATCCTCAATGCTCAATATTCAATCCTCAATCCTCAATCCTCAATCATCATTCTTCAACGCTTAACCCTCAACCCTCAGCCCTCATCCACAATCCTCAATCCTCAATCCTCAATCCTCAATCTTCACTCCTCAATACTCAATCTTCAATAATCAATCCTCAATTCTCAATCCTCATTCCTCAATCCTCATTCTTCAATCCTCAATACCCAATCCTCAATCTTCAATCTTCAACCCTCAATCCTCAATTCTCAATCCTCAGTCCTCAGTCCTCAGACCTCGAACATCAATCCTCAACCCTCAGCCCTCATCCTCAATCCTCAATCCTCAATCTTCAATCCTCAGTCCTCAATCGTCATGCCTCAACCCTCCATCCTCAATCCTCTGTCATCAAACTTCAATCCTCAACCCTCAGCCCTCATCCTCAATCCTCAATCCTCAATTCTCAATCCTCAAACCTCAAACCTCAATCATCAACCGGCAGTCCTAGTCCTCAATCCTCAACCCTCAATCCTCAATCCTCAATCTTCAATCCTCAATACTCAATATTCAATCCTCAATCCTCAATCCTCAATCATCAATCTTCAACCCTCAACCCTCAACCCTCAGCCCTCATCCACAATCCTCAATCCTCAATCCTCAATCCTCAATCCTCACTCCTCAATACTCAATCTTCAATAATCAATCCTCAATTCTCAATCCTCAATACTCAATACTCAATATTCAACCCTCAATCCTCAATCCTCAATCATCATTCTTCAACCCTCAACCCTCAACCCTCAGCCCTCATCCTCAATCCTCAAACCTCAATCCTCAATCCTCAATCTTCACTCCTCAATACTCAATATTCTATAATCAATCCTCAATTCTCAATCCTCAATATTCAATCCTCAATCGTCAATCCTCAATCCCCAATCCTCAATCTTCAATCCTCAATCCTCAATCCTCATTACTCTATCCTCATTCTTCAATCCTCAATACCCAATGCTCAATCTTCAATCTTCAACCCTCAATCCTCAATTCTCAATCCTCAATCCTCAGTCCTCAGACCTCGAACATCAATCCTCAACCCTCAGCCCTCATCCTCAATCCTCAATCCTCAATCTTCAATCCTCAGTCCTCAATCCTCATGCCTCAACCCTCAATCCTCAATCCTCTGTCATCAAACTTCAATCCTCAACCCTCAGCCCTCATCCTCAATCCTCAATCCTCAATTCTCAATCCTCAAACCTCAAACCTCAATCATCAACCGGCAGTCCTAGTCCTCAATCCTCAACACTCAATCCTCAATCCTCAATCTTCAATCCTCAATACTCAATATTCAACCCTCAATCCTCAATCCTGAATCATCAATCTTCAACCCTCAACCCTCAACCCTCAGCGCTCATCCACAATCCTCAATCCTCAATCCTCAATCCTCAATCTTCACTCCTCAATACTCAATCTTCAATAATCAGTCCTCAATTCTCAATCCTCATTCCGCAATCCTCATTCTTCAATCCTCAATACCCAATCCTCAATCTTCAATCTTCAACCCTCAATCCTCAATTCTCAATCCTCAATCCTCAGTCCTCAGACCTCGAACATCAATCCTCAACCCTCAGCCCTCATCCTCAATCCTCAATCCTCAATCTTCAATCCTCAGTCCTCAATCCTCATGCCTCAACCCTCAATCCTCAATCCTCTGTCATCAAACTTCAATCCTCAACCCTCAGCCCTCATCCACAATCCTCAATCCTCAATTCTCAATCCTCAAACCTCAAACCTCAATCATCAACCGGCAGTCCTAGTCCTCAATCCTCAACCCTCAATCCTCAATCCTCAATCTTCAATCCTCAATACTCAATATTCAATCCTCAATCCTCAATCCTCAATCATCAATCTTCAACCCTCAACCCTCAACCCTCAGCCCTCATCCACAATCCTCAATCCTCAATCCTCAATCCTCAATCTTCACTCCTCAATACTCAATCTTCAATAATCAATCCTCAATTCTCAATCCTCAATACTCAATATTCAATCCTCAATCCTCAATCCTCAATCATCATTCTTCAACCCTCAACCATCAACCCTCAGCCCTCATCCTCAATCCTCAAACCTCAATCCTCAATCCTCAATCTTCACTCCTCAATACTCAATATTCTATAATCAATCCTCAATTCTCAATCCTCAATACTCAATCCTCAATCGTCAATCCTCAATCCCCAATCCTCAATCTTCAATCCTCAATCCTCAATCCTCATTCCTCAATCCTCATTCTTCAATCCTCAATACCCAATGCTCAATCTTCAATCTTCAACCCTCAATCGTCAATTCTCAACCCTCAATCCTCAGTCCTCAGACCTCGAACATCAATCCTCAACCCTCAGCCCTCATCCTCAATCCTCAATCCTCAATCTTCAATCCTCAGTCCTCAATCCTCATGCCTCAACCCTCAATCCTCAATCCTCTGTCATCAAACTTCAATCCTCAACCCTCAGCCCTCATCCTCAATCCTCAATCCTCAATTCTCAATCCTCAAACCTCAAACCTCAATCATCAACCGGCAGTCCTAGTCCTCAATCCTCAACCCTCAATCCTCAATCCTCAATCTTCAATCCTCAATACTCAATATTCAATCCTCAATCCTCAATCCTCAATCATCAATCTTCAACCCTCAACCCTCAACCCTCAGCCCTCATCGACAATCCTCAATCCTCAATCCTCAATCCTCAATCTTCACTCCTCAATACTCAATCTTCAATCCTCAATCTTCAATCCCCAATAATCAATCTTCAATCCTCAATCCTCAATCCTCAATCCTGAATCCTCAATCCTCAATCCTCAATCTTCAATCCTCAATACTCAGTCTTCAATCCTCAATCCTCAACCCTCAATCCTCAATCCTCATTATTCAACCCTCAATACCCAATCCTCAATCTTCAATCCTCAGTCCTCAATTCTGAATCCTCAATCCTCAATCCTCAGACCTCAAACATCAATACTCAACACTCAGTCCTCGTCCTCAATCCACAACCATCAATCCTCAATCCTCAACCTTCAATCAAGAATATTCAACCTTCAGTCCTCAATCCTCAGTCCTCAATCCTCAATCCTCAATCCTCAATGTTCAATCCGCAATACCCAATCCTCAATCTTCAATCCACAATCCTCAATCCTCAATCCTCAATCCTCTATCCTCGATCCTCAATCCTCAATCCTCATACCTCAAACATCAATATTCAACCCTCAGTCCTCGTCCTCAATCCACAAACCTCAATCTTCAACCCTCAATCTTCAATCATCAATATTCAATCTTCAATCCTCAATACTCAATCCTCAATCCTCAATCCTCAATCCTCAATCTTCAATCCCCAATAATCAATCTTCAATCCTCAATCCTCAATACTCAATCCTCAATCCTCATTCTTCAATCCTAAATACCCAATCCTCAATCTTCAATCCACAATCCCCAATCCTCAGTTCGCAATCCTCAATCCTCAATCCTCATTCTTCAATCCTCAATACCCAATCCTCAATCTTCAATCTTCAACCCTCAATCCTCAATTCTCAATCCTCAATCCTCAGTCCTCAGACCTCAAACATCAATCCTCAACCCTCAGCCCTCATCCTCAATCCTCAATCCTCAATCTTCATTCCTCAGTCCTCAATCCTCATGCCTCAATCCTCAATCCTCAATCCTCAGTCATCAAACCTCAATCCTGAATCCTCAATCCTGAAACCTCAATCGTCAGACCTCAGACCTGAACAATCAGATGTCAATCCTCAATCCTCAATAGAATATCATCAATTCACAGTTTTCAATACTCAATACTCAGTCTGCAATCATCAAATTTCTTTCCACAAACATCAATTCTCATCACTCAACCCTCAACTCTCAGTCCCCAATCCTCAATCTTCAATCCTCAATCCTCAATCCTCAATTCTCAATCCTCAATCTTCAATCCTCAGTACTCAGTCTTCAATCCTCAATCCTCAACCCTCAATCATCAATCCTCAATCCTCAATCCTCAATCTTCAGTCCTCCATCCTCAATCCTCAATTCTCAGTCCTCAACCCTCAGCCCTCATCCTCAATCCTCAATCCTCAATCTTCATTCCTCAGTCCTCAATCCTCATGCCTCAATCCTCAATCCTCAATCCTCAGTCATCAAACCTCAATCCTGAATCCTCAATCCTGAAACCTCAATCGTCAGACCTCAGACCTGAACAATCAGATGTCAATCCTCAATCCTCAATAGAATATCATCAATTCACAGTTTTCAATACTCAATACTCAGTCTGCAATCATCAAATTTCTTTCCACAAACATCAATTCTCATCACTCAACCCTCAACTCTCAGTCCCCAATCCTCAATCTTCAATCCTCAATCCTCAATCCTCAATTCTCAATCCTCAATCTTCAATCCTCAGTACTCAGTCTTCAATCCTCAATCCTCAACCCTCAATCATCAATCCTCAATCCTCAATCCTCAATCTTCAGTCCTCCATCCTCAATCCTCAATTCTCAGTCCTCAATCCTCAATCGTCAGGCTTCAATCATCAATACTCAATCTTCAATACTCAATCCACAATTCTGATTCCTCAATCCTCATTCTTCAATCCTCAATACCCAATCCTCAATCTTCAATCTTCAACCCTCAATCCTCAATTCTCAATCCTCAATCCTCAGTCCTCAGACCTCAAACATCAATCCTCAACCCTCAGCCCTCATCCTCAATCCTCAATCCTCAATCTTCAATCCTCAGTCCTCAATCCTCATGCCTCAATCCTCAATCCTCATTCCTCAGTCATCAAACTTCAATCCCCAACCCTCAGCCCTCATCCTCAATCCTCAATCCTCAATCCTCAATTCTCAATCCTCAAACCTCAAACCTCAATCATCAATCTTCAATCCTCAATACTCAATATTCAATCCTCAATCCTCAATCCTCAATCCTCAATTCTCAATCCTCAATCTTCAATCCTCAATACTCAGTCCTCCATTCTCAAACCTCTATCCTGAATCCTCAATCCTCAATCCTCAATTTTCAATCTTCAATCCTCAATCCTCAATCCTCAATCCTCAATCCTCAATCGTCAGTCTTCAATCCTCAATACTCAATCTTCAATCCTCAATCCTCAATCCTCAATCCTCAAAACTCATTCTACAATCCTCAATAACCAATCGTCAATCTTGAATCCTCAATCCTCAATCCTCAACACTCAATCCTCAATCCTCAATCCTCAATCCTCAATCTTCAATCCTCAATACTCAACCTTCAATCCTCCATCCTCAATCCACAATCCTCAATCCTCAATCCTCCATCGTCAGGCAACAATGCTCAATACTCAATCTTCTATCCTCAATCCTCAATCCTAAATTCTCAGTCCTCAGCCCTCAAACCTCAATCCTCAACCCTCAGACCTCATCCTCAATCCTCAATTATCAATCCTCAATCCTCAATCCTCAATCCTCAATCCTGAATCCTCAATCTCCAATCCTCAATACTCAATCTGCAATCCCCAATCCTCAATCCTCAGACCTCAAACATCAACGCTCAACCCTCAGTCCTCGACCTCAATCCACAACCCTCAATCCTCGATCCTCAATCTTCAATCATCAATATTCAATCTTCTATCATCAATCCTCAATCCTCTATACTCAAACCTCACTCCTCAATACACAACTATCATTCCTCATCCTCATTCCTCAATCCTCAATACCCAATCCTCAATCTTCAATCTTCAACCCTCAATCCTCAATTCTCAATCCTCAATCCTCAGTCCTCAGACCTCAAACATCAATCCTCAACCCTCAGCCCTCATCCTCAATCCTCAATCCTCAATCTTCAATCCTCAGTCCTCAATCCTCATGCCTCAATCCTCAATCCTCATTCCTCAGTCATCAAACTTCAATCCCCAACCCTCAGCCCTCATCCTCAATCCTCAATCCTCAATTCTCAATCCTCAAACCTCAAACCTCAATCATCAATCTTCAATCCTCAATACTCAATATTCAATCCTCAATCCTCAATCCTCAATCATCATTCTTCAACGCTTAACCCTCAACCCTCAGCCCTCATCCACAATCCTCAATCCTCAATCCTCAATCCTCAATCTTCACTCCTCAATACTCAATCTTCAATAATCAATCCTCAATTCTCAATCCTCATTCCTCAATCCTCGTTCTTCAATCCTCAATACCCAATCCTCAATCTTCAATCTTCAACCCTCAATCCTCAATTCTCAATCCTCAGTCCTCAGTCCTCAGACCTCGAACATCAATCCTCAACCCTCAGCCCTCATCCTCAATCCTCAATCCTCAATCTTCAATCCTCAGTCCTCAATCCTCATGCCTCAACCCTCCATCCTCAATCCTCTGTCATCAAACTTCAATCCTCAACCCTCAGCCCTCATCCTCAATCCTCAATCCTCAATTCTCAATCCTCAAACCTCAAACCTCAATCATCAACCGGCAGTCCTAGTCCTCAATCCTCAACCCTCAATCCTCAATCCTCAATCTTCAATCCTCAATACTCAATATTCAATCCTCAATCCTCAATCCTCAATCATCAATCTTCAACCCTCAACCCTCAACCCTCAGCCCTCATCCACAATCCTCAATCCTCAATCCTCAATCCTCAATCTTCACTCCTCAATACTCAATCTTCAATAATCAATCCTCAATTCTCAATCCTCAATACTCAATACTCAATATTCAACCCTCAATCCTCAATCCTCAATCATCATTCTTCAACCCTCAACCCTCAACCCTCAGCCCTCATCCTCAATCCTCAAACCTCAATCCTCAATCCTCAATCTTCACTCCTCAATACTCAATATTCTATAATCAATCCTCAATTCTCAATCCTCAATACTCAATCCTCAATCGTCAATCCTCAATCCCCAATCCTCAATCTTCAATCCTCAATCCTCAATCCTCATTACTCTATCCTCATTCTTCAATCCTCAATACCCAATGCTCAATCTTCAATCTTCAACCCTCAATCCTCAATTCTCAATCCTCAATCCTCAGTCCTCAGACCTCGAACATCAATCCTCAACCCTCAGCCCTCATCCTCAATCCTCAATCCTCAATCTTCAATCCTCAGTCCTCAATCCTCATGCCTCAACCCTCAATCCTCAATCCTCTGTCATCAAACTTCAATCCTCAACCCTCAGCCCTCATCCTCAATCCTCAATCCTCAATTCTCAATCCTCAAACCTCAAACCTCAATCATCAACCGGCAGTCCTAGTCCTCAATCCTCAACACTCAATCCTCAATCCTCAATCTTCAATCCTCAATACTCAATATTCAACCCTCAATCCTCAATCCTGAATCATCAATCTTCAACCCTCAACCCTCAACCCTCAGCGCTCATCCACAATCCTCAATCCTCAATCCTCAATCCTCAATCTTCACTCCTCAATACTCAATCTTCAATAATCAGTCCTCAATTCTCAATCCTCATTCCGCAATCCTCATTCTTCAATCCTCAATACCCAATCCTCAATCTTCAATCTTCAACCCTCAATCCTCAATTCTCAATCCTCAATCCTCAGTCCTCAGACCTCGAACATCAATCCTCAACCCTCAGCCCTCATCCTCAATCCTCAATCCTCAATCTTCAATCCTCAGTCCTCAATCCTCATGCCTCAACCCTCAATCCTCAATCCTCTGTCATCAAACTTCAATCCTCAACCCTCAGCCCTCATCCACAATCCTCAATCCTCAATTCTCAATCCTCAAACCTCAAACCTCAATCATCAACCGGCAGTCCTAGTCCTCAATCCTCAACCCTCAATCCTCAATCCTCAATCTTCAATCCTCAATACTCAATATTCAATCCTCAATCCTCAATCCTCAATCATCAATCTTCAACCCTCAACCCTCAACCCTCAGCCCTCATCCACAATCCTCAATCCTCAATCCTCAATCCTCAATCTTCACTCCTCAATACTCAATCTTCAATAATCAATCCTCAATTCTCAATCCTCAATACTCAATATTCAATCCTCAATCCTCAATCCTCAATCATCATTCTTCAACCCTCAACCATCAACCCTCAGCCCTCATCCTCAATCCTCAAACCTCAATCCTCAATCCTCAATCTTCACTCCTCAATACTCAATATTCTATAATCAATCCTCAATTCTCAATCCTCAATACTCAATCCTCAATCGTCAATCCTCAATCCCCAATCCTCAATCTTCAATCCTCAATCCTCAATCCTCATTCCTCAATCCTCATTCTTCAATCCTCAATACCCAATGCTCAATCTTCAATCTTCAACCCTCAATCGTCAATTCTCAACCCTCAATCCTCAGTCCTCAGACCTCGAACATCAATCCTCAACCCTCAGCCCTCATCCTCAATCCTCAATCCTCAATCTTCAATCCTCAGTCCTCAATCCTCATGCCTCAACCCTCAATCCTCAATCCTCTGTCATCAAACTTCAATCCTCAACCCTCAGCCCTCATCCTCAATCCTCAATCCTCAATTCTCAATCCTCAAACCTCAAACCTCAATCATCAACCGGCAGTCCTAGTCCTCAATCCTCAACCCTCAATCCTCAATCCTCAATCTTCAATCCTCAATACTCAATATTCAATCCTCAATCCTCAATCCTCAATCATCAATCTTCAACCCTCAACCCTCAACCCTCAGCCCTCATCCACAATCCTCAATCCTCAATCCTCAATCCTCAATCTTCACTCCTCAATACTCAATCTTCAATCCTCAATCTTCAATCCCCAATAATCAATCTTCAATCCTCAATCCTCAATCCTCAATCCTGAATCCTCAATCCTCAATCCTCAATCTTCAATCCTCAATACTCAGTCTTCAATCCTCAATCCTCAACCCTCAATCCTCAATCCTCATTATTCAACCCTCAATACCCAATCCTCAATCTTCAATCCTCAGTCCTCAATTCTGAATCCTCAATCCTCAATCCTCAGACCTCAAACATCAATACTCAACACTCAGTCCTCGTCCTCAATCCACAACCATCAATCCTCAATCCTCAACCTTCAATCAAGAATATTCAACCTTCAGTCCTCAATCCTCAGTCCTCAATCCTCAATCCTCAATCCTCAATGTTCAATCCGCAATACCCAATCCTCAATCTTCAATCCACAATCCTCAATCCTCAATCCTCAATCCTCTATCCTCGATCCTCAATCCTCAATCCTCATACCTCAAACATCAATATTCAACCCTCAGTCCTCGTCCTCAATCCACAAACCTCAATCTTCAGCCCTCAATCTTCAATCATCAATATTCAATCTTCAATCCTCAATACTCAATCCTCAATCCTCAATCCTCAATCCTCAATCTTCAATCCCCAATAATCAATCTTCAATCCTCAATCCTCAATACTCAATCCTCAATCCTCATTCTTCAATCCTAAATACCCAATCCTCAATCTTCAATCCACAATCCCCAATCCTCAGTTCGCAATCCTCAATCCTCAATCCTCATTCTTCAATCCTCAATACCCAATCCTCAATCTTCAATCTTCAACCCTCAATCCTCAATCCTCAGTCCTCAGACCTCAAACATCAATCCTCAACCCTCAGCCCTCATCCTCAATCCTCAATCCTCAATCTTCATTCCTCAGTCCTCAATCCTCATGCCTCAATCCTCAATCCTCAATCCTCAGTCATCAAACCTCAATCCTGAATCCTCAATCCTGAAACCTCAATCGTCAGACCTCAGACCTGAACAATCAGATGTCAATCCTCAATCCTCAATAGAATATCATCAATTCACAGTTTTCAATACTCAATACTCAATCTGCAATCATCAAATTTCTTTCCACAAACATCAATTCTCATCACTCAACCCTCAACTCTCAGTCCCCAATCCTCAATCTTCAATCCTCAATCCTCAATCCTCAATTCTCAATCCTCAATCTTCAATCCTCAGTACTCAGTCTTCAATCCTCAATCCTCAACCCTCAATCATCAATCCTCAATCCTCAATCCTCAATCTTCAGTCCTCCATCCTCAATCCTCAATTCTCAGTCCTCAATCCTCAATCGTCAGGCTTCAATCATCAATACTCAATCTTCAATACTCAATCCACAATTCTGATTCCTCAATCCTCATTCTTCAATCCTCAATACCCAATCCTCAATCTTCAATCTTCAACCCTCAATCCTCAATTCTCAATCCTCAATCCTCAGTCCTCAGACCTCAAACATCAATCCTCAACCCTCAGCCCTCATCCTCAATCCTCAATCCTCAATCTTCAATCCTCAGTCCTCAATCCTCATGCCTCAATCCTCAATCCTCATTCCTCAGTCATCAAACTTCAATCCCCAACCCTCAGCCCTCATCCTCAATCCTCAATCCTCAATCCTCAATTCTCAATCCTCAAACCTCAAACCTCAATCATCAATCTTCAATCCTCAATACTCAATATTCAATCCTCAATCCTCAATCCTCAATCCTCAATTCTCAATCCTCAATCTTCAATCCTCAATACTCAGTCCTCCATTCTCAAACCTCTATCCTGAATCCTCAATCCTCAATCCTCAATTTTCAATCTTCAATCCTCAATCCTCAATCCTCAATCCTCAATCCTCAATCGTCAGTCTTCAATCCTCAATACTCAATCTTCAATCCTCAATCCTCAATCCTCAATCCTCAAAACTCATTCTACAATCCTCAATAACCAATCGTCAATCTTGAATCCTCAATCCTCAATCCTCAACACTCAATCCTCAATCCTCAATCCTCAATCCTCAATCTTCAATCCTCAATACTCAACCTTCAATCCTCCATCCTCAATCCACAATCCTCAATCCTCAATCCTCCATCGTCAGGCAACAATGCTCAATACTCAATCTTCTATCCTCAATCCTCAATCCTAAATTCTCAGTCCTCAGCCCTCAAACCTCAATCCTCAACCCTCAGACCTCATCCTCAATCCTCAATTATCAATCCTCAATCCTCAATCCTCAATCCTCAATCCTGAATCCTCAATCTCCAATCCTCAATACTCAATCTGCAATCCCCAATCCTCAATCCTCAGACCTCAAACATCAACGCTCAACCCTCAGTCCTCGACCTCAATCCACAACCCTCAATCCTCGATCCTCAATCTTCAATCATCAATATTCAATCTTCTATCATCAATCCTCAATCCTCTATACTCAAACCTCACTCCTCAATACACAACTATCATTCCTCATCCTCATTCCTCAATCCTCAATCGTTAATCCTCAATCCTCAAACCTCAACCCTCAATCCTCAATGTTCAATCCTCAATCCTCAATCTTCAATCTTCAATCCTCAATACCCAATCCTCAATCTTCAATCCTCAATCCTCAGTCCTCAAACCTCAATTCTGAATCCTCAATCCTGAATCCCCAATCTTCAGCCCTCAGTCCTCAACAATCAGTTGTCATTCCTCAATCCTCAATAGAATATCCTCAATTCACAGCTTTCAATACTCAATACTCAATACTCAATCTGCAATCTTAAAACGTGTATCCACAAACATCAATTTTCTCCACTCAAACCTCGGCACTCATTCCTCAATGTTCAATCCTCAATCCTCAGCTCTCAATCTTCGATCCTCAGTACTGAACCTTCAATCCTCAATCCTTAATTCTCAATCCTCAATCCTCAACCCTCATTCTTCAATCCTCAGTACCAAATCCTCAATCTTCAATCCTCAATCCTCAATCCTCAATTCTCAATTCTCAATCCTCAATCCTCAATCCTCAATCCTCATACCTCAAACATCAATATTAAACCCTCAGTCCTCGTCCTCAATCCACAAACCTCAATCCTCAACCCTCAATCTTCAATCATCAATATTCAATCTTCAATCCTCAATACTCAATCCTCAATACTCAAACCTCACTCCTCAATACACAACTATCATTCCTCATCCTCATTCCTCAATCCTCAATCGTTAATCCTCAATCCTCAATCCTCAACCCTCAATCCTCATTGTTCAATCCTCAATACCCAATCCTCAATCTTCAATCCTCAACCCTCAATCCTCAATTCTCAATCCTCATTCTTCAATCCTCAACACCCAACGCTCAATCTTCAATCCTCAATCCTCAATCCTCAATCCTCAATCCTCAATCCTCAATCCTCACTCTACAATCCTCAATAACCAACCCTCAATCTTCAATTCTCAATCCTCAATCCTCAATTCTCAATCCTCAATCCTCAGTCCTCAGTCCTCAAACCTCAATCCCCAACCCTCAGCCCCCATTCTCAAACCTAAATCCTCAATTCTCAGACCTCAGCCCTCAAACCTCAATCCTCAGCCCTCATACCTCATCCTCAATCCTCAATTATCAATCCTCAATCCTCAATCTTCAATCCTCAATACTCAATCTTCAATGCTCAATCCTCAGTACTCAAACCTCAATTCTGAATCCTCAATACTCAATCTTCAATCCTCAGCCTTCAGTCCTCAATACTCAACTATCAGTCCTCAATTCTCAATACTCAATCCTCAATCCTCATTCTTCAATTCTCAATACACAATCCTCAATATTCAATCCTCATTCCTCAATCCTCAATCCTCAATCCTCATTCTTCAATCCTCAACACCCAATTATCAACCTTCAATCCTCAATCCTCAATCCTCAGACCTCAATCCTCAATCTTCAATCCTCAATACTCAATCTTCAATCTTCAATCCTCAATCCTCAATCCTCAATTCTCAATCCTCAATCTTCAATCCTCAATACTCAGTCCTCCATTCTCAATCCTCTATTCTGAATCCTCAATCCTCAATCCTCAATTTTCAATCTTCAATCCTCAATCCTCAATCCTCAATCCTCAATCCTCAATCGTCAGTCTTCAATCCTCAATACTCAATCTTCAATCCTCAATCCTCAATCCTCAATCCTCAAAACTCATTCTACAATCCTCAATAACCAATCGTCAATCTTGAATCCTCAATCCTCAATCCTCAACACTCAATCCTCAATCTTCAATCCTCAATCCTCAATCTTCAATCCTCAATACTCAACCTTCAATCCTCCATCCTCAATCCACAATCCTCAATCCTCAATCCTCCATCGTCAGGCAACAATGCTCAATACTCAATCTTCTATCCTCAATCCTCAATCCTAAATTCTCAGTCCTCAGCCCTCAAACCTCAATCCTCAACCCTCAGACCTCATCCTCAATCCTCAATTATCAATCCTCAATCCTCAATCTTCAATCCTGAATACTCAATCTTCAATCCTCAATCCTCAATTCCCAATCCTCAATCCTCAGTCCTCAGTCCTCAAACCACAATCCTCAACCCTCTGCCCTGGACCTCAATCCTCAATCCTCAATCCTCAATGCTCAATCCTCAATCTTCAATCCTCAATACTCAATCTTCAATCCTCAATCCTCAGTCCTCAAACCTCAATTCTGAATCCTCAATCCTCAATCGTCAGGCTTCAATCCTCAATACTCAATCTTCAATCCTCAATCCTCAATCCTCATTCCTCAATCCTCAATCTTCAATCCTCAATACCCAATCCTCAATCTTCAATCTTCAACACTCAATCCTCAATTCTCAATCCTCAATCCTCAGTCCTCAGACCTCAAACATCAATCCTCAACCCTCAGCCCTCATCCTCAATCCTCAATCCTCAATCTTCAATCCTCAGTCCTCAATCCTCATGCCACAATCCTCAAACCTCAGCCCTCATTCTCAATCCTCAATTATCAGTTCTCAGTCCTCAGCCCTCAAACCTCAGTCCTCAACCCTAAGACATCATCCTCAATCCTCAATTATCAATACTCAATCCTCAATCTTCAATCCTCAATACTCAATCTTCAATCCTCAACCCTCAGTCCTCAAATCTCAATTCTGAATCCTCAATACTCAATCTTCAATCCTCAATCTTCAGTCCTCAATACTCAACTATCAGTCCTCAATTCTCAATACTCAATCCTCAATCCTCATTCTTCAATCCTCAATACCCAATCCTCAATATTCAATCCTCATTCCTCAATCCTCAATCCTCAATCACCATTCTTCAATCCTCAACACCCAATCCTCAATCTTCAATCCTCAATCCTCAATCCTCAGACCTCAATCCTCAATCTTCAATCCTCAATACTCAATCTTCAATCTTCAATCCTCAATCCTCAATCCTCAACTCTCAATCCTCAATCTTCAATCCTCAATACTCAGTCCTCCATTCTCAATCCTCAATCCTGAATCCTCAATCCTCAATCCTCAATTTTCAATCTTCAATCCTCAATCCCGAATCCTCAACCCTCAATCCTCAATCGTCAGTCTTCAATCCTCAATACTCAATCTTCAATCCTCATCCTCAATCCTCAATCCTCAAAACTCATTCTACAATCCTCAATAACCAATCCTCAATATTGAATCCTCAATGCTCAATCCGCAACGCTCAATCCTCAATCCTCAATCCTCAATCCTCAATCTTCAATCCTCAATACTCAACCTTCAATCCTCCATCCTCAATCCACAATCCTCAATCCTCAATTGTCCATCGTCAGTCCTCAATTCTCAATACTCAATCCTCAATCCTCATTCTTCAATCCTCAATACCCAATCCTCAATATTCAATCCTCATTCCTCAATCCTCAATCCTCAATCCCCATTCTTCAATCCTCAACACCCAATCCTCAATCTTCAATCCTCAATCCTCAATCCTCAGACCTCAATCCTCAATCTTCAATCCTCAATACTCAATCTTCAATCTTCAATCCTCAATCCTCAATCCTCAACTCTCAATCCTCAATCTTCAATCCTCAATACTCAGTCCTCCATTCTCAATCCTCAATCCTGAATCCTCAATCCTCAATCCTCAATTTTCAATCTTCAATCCTCAATCCTGAATCCTCAACCCTCAATCCTCAATCGTCAGTCTTCAATCCTCAATACTCAATCTTCAATCCTCATCCTCAATCCTCAATCCTCAAAACTCATTCTACAATCCTCAATAACCAATCCTCAATATTGAATCCTCAATGCTCAATCCGCAACGCTCAATCCTCAATCCTCAATCCTCAATCCTCAATCTTCAATCCTCAATACTCAACCTTCAATCCTCCATCCTCAATCCACAATTCTCAATCCTCAATTGTCCATCGTCAGGCAGCAATGCTCAATACTCAATCTTCTATCCTCAATCCTCAATCCTAAATTCTCAGTCCTCAGCCCTCAAACCTCAATCCTCAATCCTCAGACCTCATCCTCAATCCTCAATTATCAATCCTCAATCCTCAATCTTCAATCCTGAATACTCAATCTTCAATCCTCAATCCTAAATTCTCAATCCTCAATCCTCAGTCCTCAGTCCTCAAACCACAATCCTCAACCCTCAGCCCTGGACCTCAATCCTCAATCCTCAATCCTCAATCCTCAATCTTCAATCCTCAATACTCAATCTTCAATGCTCAATCCTCAGTACTCAAACCTCAATTCTGAATCCTCAATCCTGAATCCTCAACCTTCAGCCCTCAGTCCTCAACAATCGGTTGTCAATCCTCAATCCTCAATAGAATATACTCAATTCACAGTTTTCAATACACAATACTCAATCTGCAATCTTCAAATCTCTATCCACAAACATCAACTCTCATCACCCAGCCCTCAACACTCAGTCCTCAATGTTTAATACTCAATCCTCAATTCTCAGCCTTCAATCCTCAATACTGAATCTTCAATTCTCAATCCTCAATCCTCAGTCCTCAATCCTCAATCCTCAGTCCTCGATCCTCAGTCCTCAATCCTCAATCCTCAATCCTCAATGTTCAATCCGCAATACCCAATTCTCAATCTTCAATACTCAATCCTCAATCCTCAATCCTCAGTCCTCAATCCTCAATCCTCAGTCCTCAAACCTTAATCCTGAATCCTCAATCCTGAATACTCTACCTTCAGCACTCAGTCCTTAACAAACAGTCGTCAATCCTCAATCCTCAATAGAATATCATCAATTCACAGTTTTCAATACTCAATACTCAATCTGCAATCTTCAAATCTCTATCCACAAACATCAATTCTCATCACTCAACACTCAACACTCCGTCAGCAATCCTCAATCTTCAATCCTCAATCCTCAATCCTCAATTTTCAATCCTCAATACTCAGTCTTCAATCCTCAATGCTCAATCCTCAATCCTCAATCCTCAGTCCTCAATCCACAATCATCTATCCTCAATCCCCAATCCTCAATCTTCAATCCTCAATCCTCAATCCTCAATCCTGAATCCTCAATCTCCAATCCTCAATACTCAATCTGCAATCCTCAATCCTCAATCCTCAATCCTCAATGCTCAATCCTCAATCCTCAATCCTCAATCCTCAATCTTCAATCCCCAATACTGAATCTGCAATCCTCAATCCTCAATCCTCAAACCTCAATCCTCATTCTTCAATTCTCAATACCCACTCCTCAATACCCAATCCTCAATCTTCAATCCTCAATCCTCAATCCTCAATCCTCAATCCTCAATCCTCAATCCACCGACCTCAATCCTCAATCTTCAATCCTCAATACTCAATCTTCCATCCTCAATCCTCAATCCCCAATACTCAATCCTCATTCTTCAATCCTCAACACCCAATCCTCAATCTTCAATCCTCAATCCTCAATCCCCAAACCTCAATCCTCATTCTTCAATCCTCAACACCCAATCCTCAATCTTCAATCCTCAATACTCAATCTTCCATCCTCAATCCTCAATCCCCAATACTCAATCCTCATTCTTCAATCCTCAACACCCAATCCTCTATCCTCGATCCTCAATCCTCAATCCTCATACCTCAAACATCAATATTCAACCCTCAGTCCTCGTCCTCAATCCACAAACCTCAATCTTCAACCCTCAATCTTCAATCATCAATATTCAATCTTCAATCCTCAATACTCAATCCTCAATCCTCAATCCTCAATCCTCAATCTTCAATCCCCAATAATCAATCTTCAATCCTCAATCCTCAATACTCAATCCTCAATCCTCATTCTTCAATCCTAAATACCCAATCCTCAATCTTCAATCCACAATCCCCAATCCTCAGTTCGCAATCCTCAATCCTCAATCCTCATTCTTCAATCCTCAATACCCAATCCTCAATCTTCAATCTTCAACCCTCAATCCTCAATTCTCAATCCTCAATCCTCAGTCCTCAGACCTCAAACATCAATCCTCAACCCTCAGCCCTCATCCTCAATCCTCAATCCTCAATCTTCATTCCTCAGTCCTCAATCCTCATGCCTCAATCCTCAATCCTCAATCCTCAGTCATCAAACCTCAATCCTGAATCCTCAATCCTGAAACCTCAATCGTCAGACCTCAGACCTGAACAATCAGATGTCAATCCTCAATCCTCAATAGAATATCATCAATTCACAGTTTTCAATACTCAATACTCAGTCTGCAATCATCAAATTTCTTTCCACAAACATCAATTCTCATCACTCAACCCTCAACTCTCAGTCCCCAATCCTCAATCTTCAATCCTCAATCCTCAGTCCTCAATTCTCAATCCTCAATCTTCAATCCTCAGTACTCAGTCTTCAATCCTCAATCCTCAACCCTCAATCATCAATCCTCAATCCTCAATCCTCAATCTTCAGTCCTCCATCCTCAATCCTCAATTCTCAGTCCTCAATCCTCAATCGTCAGGCTTCAATCATCAATACTCAATCTTCAATACTCAATCCACAATTCTGATTCCTCAATCCTCATTCTTCAATCCTCAATACCCAATCCTCAATCTTCAATCTTCAACCCTCAATCCTCAATTCTCAATCCTCAATCCTCAGTCCTCAGACCTCAAACATCAATCCTCAACCCTCAGCCCTCATCCTCAATCCTCAATCCTCAATCTTCAATCCTCAGTCCTCAATCCTCATGCCTCAATCCTCAATCCTCATTCCTCAGTCATCAAACTTCAATCCCCAACCCTCAGCCCTCATCCTCAATCCTCAATCCTCAATCCTCAATTCTCAATCCTCAAACCTCAAACCTCAATCATCAATCTTCAATCCTCAATACTCAATATTCAATCCTCAATCCTCAATCCTCAATCCTCAATTCTCAATCCTCAATCTTCAATCCTCAATACTCAGTCCTCCATTCTCAAACCTCTATCCTGAATCCTCAATCCTCAATCCTCAATTTTCAATCTTCAATCCTCAATCCTCAATCCTCAATCCTCAATCCTCAATCGTCAGTCTTCAATCCTCAATACTCAATCTTCAATCCTCAATCCTCAATCCTCAATCCTCAAAACTCATTCTACAATCCTCAATAACCAATCGTCAATCTTGAATCCTCAATCCTCAATCCTCAACACTCAATCCTCAATCCTCAATCCTCAATCCTCAATCTTCAATCCTCAATACTCAACCTTCAATCCTCCATCCTCAATCCACAATCCTCAATCCTCAATCCTCCATCGTCAGGCAACAATGCTCAATACTCAATCTTCTATCCTCAATCCTCAATCCTAAATTCTCAGTCCTCAGCCCTCAAACCTCAATCCTCAACCCTCAGACCTCATCCTCAATCCTCAATTATCAATCCTCAATCCTCAATCCTCAATCCTCAATCCTGAATCCTCAATCTCCAATCCTCAATACTCAATCTGCAATCCCCAATCCTCAATCCTCAGACCTCAAACATCAACGCTCAACCCTCAGTCCTCGACCTCAATCCACAACCCTCAATCCTCGATCCTCAATCTTCAATCATCAATATTCAATCTTCTATCATCAATCCTCAATCCTCTATACTCAAACCTCACTCCTCAATACACAACTATCATTCCTCATCCTCATTCCTCAATCCTCAATACCCAATCCTCAATCTTCAATCTTCAACCCTCAATCCTCAATTCTCAATCCTCAATCCTCAGTCCTCAGACCTCAAACATCAATCCTCAACCCTCAGCCCTCATCCTCAATCCTCAATCCTCAATCTTCAATCCTCAGTCCTCAATCCTCATGCCTCAATCCTCAATCCTCATTCCTCAGTCATCAAACTTCAATCCCCAACCCTCAGCCCTCATCCTCAATCCTCAATCCTCAATTCTCAATCCTCAAACCTCAAACCTCAATCATCAATCTTCAATCCTCAATACTCAATATTCAATCCTCAATCCTCAATCCTCAATCATCATTCTTCAACGCTTAACCCTCAACCCTCAGCCCTCATCCACAATCCTCAATCCTCAATCCTCAATCCTCAATCTTCACTCCTCAATACTCAATCTTCAATAATCAATCCTCAATTCTCAATCCTCATTCCTCAATCCTCATTCTTCAATCCTCAATACCCAATCCTCAATCTTCAATCTTCAACCCTCAATCCTCAATTCTCAATCCTCAGTCCTCAGTCCTCAGACCTCGAACATCAATCCTCAACCCTCAGCCCTCATCCTCAATCCTCAATCCTCAATCTTCAATCCTCAGTCCTCAATCCTCATGCCTCAACCCTCCATCCTCAATCCTCTGTCATCAAACTTCAATCCTCAACCCTCAGCCCTCATCCTCAATCCTCAATCCTCAATTCTCAATCCTCAAACCTCAAACCTCAATCATCAACCGGCAGTCCTAGTCCTCAATCCTCAACCCTCAATCCTCAATCCTCAATCTTCAATCCTCAATACTCAATATTCAATCCTCAATCCTCAATCCTCAATCATCAATCTTCAACCCTCAACCCTCAACCCTCAGCCCTCATCCACAATCCTCAATCCTCAATCCTCAATCCTCAATCTTCACTCCTCAATACTCAATCTTCAATAATCAATCCTCAATTCTCAATCCTCAATACTCAATACTCAATATTCAACCCTCAATCCTCAATCCTCAATCATCATTCTTCAACCCTCAACCCTCAACCCTCAGCCCTCATCCTCAATCCTCAAACCTCAATCCTCAATCCTCAATCTTCACTCCTCAATACTCAATATTCTATAATCAATCCTCAATTCTCAATCCTCAATACTCAATCCTCAATCGTCAATCCTCAATCCCCAATCCTCAATCTTCAATCCTCAATCCTCAATCCTCATTACTCTATCCTCATTCTTCAATCCTCAATACCCAATGCTCAATCTTCAATCTTCAACCCTCAATCCTCAATTCTCAATCCTCAATCCTCAGTCCTCAGACCTCGAACATCAATCCTCAACCCTCAGCCCTCATCCTCAATCCTCAATCCTCAATCTTCAATCCTCAGTCCTCAATCCTCATGCCTCAACCCTCAATCCTCAATCCTCTGTCATCAAACTTCAATCCTCAACCCTCAGCCCTCATCCTCAATCCTCAATCCTCAATTCTCAATCCTCAAACCTCAAACCTCAATCATCAACCGGCAGTCCTAGTCCTCAATCCTCAACACTCAATCCTCAATCCTCAATCTTCAATCCTCAATACTCAATATTCAACCCTCAATCCTCAATCCTGAATCATCAATCTTCAACCCTCAACCCTCAACCCTCAGCGCTCATCCACAATCCTCAATCCTCAATCCTCAATCCTCAATCTTCACTCCTCAATACTCAATCTTCAATAATCAGTCCTCAATTCTCAATCCTCATTCCGCAATCCTCATTCTTCAATCCTCAATACCCAATCCTCAATCTTCAATCTTCAACCCTCAATCCTCAATTCTCAATCCTCAATCCTCAGTCCTCAGACCTCGAACATCAATCCTCAACCCTCAGCCCTCATCCTCAATCCTCAATCCTCAATCTTCAATCCTCAGTCCTCAATCCTCATGCCTCAACCCTCAATCCTCAATCCTCTGTCATCAAACTTCAATCCTCAACCCTCAGCCCTCATCCACAATCCTCAATCCTCAATTCTCAATCCTCAAACCTCAAACCTCAATCATCAACCGGCAGTCCTAGTCCTCAATCCTCAACCCTCAATCCTCAATCCTCAATCTTCAATCCTCAATACTCAATATTCAATCCTCAATCCTCAATCCTCAATCATCAATCTTCAACCCTCAACCCTCAACCCTCAGCCCTCATCCGCAATCCTCAATCCTCAATCCTCAATCCTCAATCTTCACTCCTCAATACTCAATCTTCAATAATCAATCCTCAATTCTCAATCCTCAATACTCAATATTCAATCCTCAATCCTCAATCCTCAATCATCATTCTTCAACCCTCAACCATCAACCCTCAGCCCTCATCCTCAATCCTCAAACCTCAATCCTCAATCCTCAATCTTCACTCCTCAATACTCAATATTCTATAATCAATCCTCAATTCTCAATCCTCAATACTCAATCCTCAATCGTCAATCCTCAATCCCCAATCCTCAATCTTCAATCCTCAATCCTCAATCCTCATTCCTCAATCCTCATTCTTCAATCCTCAATACCCAATGCTCAATCTTCAATCTTCAACCCTCAATCGTCAATTCTCAACCCTCAATCCTCAGTCCTCAGACCTCGAACATCAATCCTCAACCCTCAGCCCTCATCCTCAATCCTCAATCCTCAATCTTCAATCCTCAGTCCTCAATCCTCATGCCTCAACCCTCAATCCTCAATCCTCTGTCATCAAACTTCAATCCTCAACCCTCAGCCCTCATCCTCAATCCTCAATCCTCAATTCTCAATCCTCAAACCTCAAACCTCAATCATCAACCGGCAGTCCTAGTCCTCAATCCTCAACCCTCAATCCTCAATCCTCAATCTTCAATCCTCAATACTCAATATTCAATCCTCAATCCTCAATCCTCAATCATCAATCTTCAACCCTCAACCCTCAACCCTCAGCCCTCATCCACAATCCTCAATCCTCAATCCTCAATCCTCAATCTTCACTCCTCAATACTCAATCTTCAATCCTCAATCTTCAATCCCCAATAATCAATCTTCAATCCTCAATCCTCAATCCTCAATCCTGAATCCTCAATCCTCAATCCTCAATCTTCAATCCTCAATACTCAGTCTTCAATCCTCAATCCTCAACCCTCAATCCTCAATCCTCATTATTCAACCCTCAATACCCAATCCTCAATCTTCAATCCTCAGTCCTCAATTCTGAATCCTCAATCCTCAATCCTCAGACCTCAAACATCAATACTCAACACTCAGTCCTCGTCCTCAATCCACAACCATCAATCCTCAATCCTCAACCTTCAATCAAGAATATTCAACCTTCAGTCCTCAATCCTCAGTCCTCAATCCTCAATCCTCAATCCTCAATGTTCAATCCGCAATACCCAATCCTCAATCTTCAATCCACAATCCTCAATCCTCAATCCTCAATCCTCTATCCTCGATCCTCAATCCTCAATCCTCATACCTCAAACATCAATATTCAACCCTCAGTCCTCGTCCTCAATCCACAAACCTCAATCTTCAGCCCTCAATCTTCAATCATCAATATTCAATCTTCAATCCTCAATACTCAATCCTCAATCCTCAATCCTCAATCCTCAATCTTCAATCCCCAATAATCAATCTTCAATCCTCAATCCTCAATACTCAATCCTCAATCCTCATTCTTCAATCCTAAATACCCAATCCTCAATCTTCAATCCACAATCCCCAATCCTCAGTTCGCAATCCTCAATCCTCAATCCTCATTCTTCAATCCTCAATACCCAATCCTCAATCTTCAATCTTCAACCCTCAATCCTCAATTCGCAATCCTCAATCCTCAGTCCTCAGACCTCAAACATCAATCCTCAACCCTCAGCCCTCATCCTCAATCCTCAATCCTCAATCTTCATTCCTCAGTCCTCAATCCTCATGCCTCAATCCTCAATCCTCAATCCTCAGTCATCAAACCTCAATCCTGAATCCTCAATCCTGAAACCTCAATCGTCAGACCTCAGACCTGAACAATCAGATGTCAATCCTCAATCCTCAATAGAATATCATCAATTCACAGTTTTCAATACTCAATACTCAATCTGCAATCATCAAATTTCTTTCCACAAACATCAATTCTCATCACTCAACCCTCAACTCTCAGTCCCCAATCCTCAATCTTCAATCCTCAATCCTCAATCCTCAATTCTCAATCCTCAATCTTCAATCCTCAGTACTCAGTCTTCAATCCTCAATCCTCAACCCTCAATCATCAATCCTCAATCCTCAATCCTCAATCTTCAGTCCTCCATCCTCAATCCTCAATTCTCAGTCCTCAATCCTCAATCGTCAGGCTTCAATCATCAATACTCAATCTTCAATACTCAATCCACAATTCTGATTCCTCAATCCTCATTCTTCAATCCTCAATACCCAATCCTCAATCTTCAATCTTCAACCCTCAATCCTCAATTCTCAATCCTCAATCCTCAGTCCTCAGACCTCAAACATCAATCCTCAACCCTCAGCCCTCATCCTCAATCCTCAATCCTCAATCTTCAATCCTCAGTCCTCAATCCTCATGCCTCAATCCTCAATCCTCATTCCTCAGTCATCAAACTTCAATCCCCAACCCTCAGCCCTCATCCTCAATCCTCAATCCTCAATCCTCAATTCTCAATCCTCAAACCTCAAACCTCAATCATCAATCTTCAATCCTCAATACTCAATATTCAATCCTCAATCCTCAATCCTCAATCCTCAATTCTCAATCCTCAATCTTCAATCCTCAATACTCAGTCCTCCATTCTCAAACCTCTATCCTGAATCCTCAATCCTCAATCCTCAATTTTCAATCTTCAATCCTCAATCCTCAATCCTCAATCCTCAATCCTCAATCGTCAGTCTTCAATCCTCAATACTCAATCTTCAATCCTCAATCCTCAATCCTCAATCCTCAAAACTCATTCTACAATCCTCAATAACCAATCGTCAATCTTGAATCCTCAATCCTCAATCCTCAACACTCAATCCTCAATCCTCAATCCTCAATCCTCAATCTTCAATCCTCAATACTCAACCTTCAATCCTCCATCCTCAATCCACAATCCTCAATCCTCAATCCTCCATCGTCAGGCAACAATGCTCAATACTCAATCTTCTATCCTCAATCCTCAATCCTAAATTCTCAGTCCTCAGCCCTCAAACCTCAATCCTCAACCCTCAGACCTCATCCTCAATCCTCAATTATCAATCCTCAATCCTCAATCCTCAATCCTCAATCCTGAATCCTCAATCTCCAATCCTCAATACTCAATCTGCAATCCCCAATCCTCAATCCTCAGACCTCAAACATCAACGCTCAACCCTCAGTCCTCGACCTCAATCCACAACCCTCAATCCTCGATCCTCAATCTTCAATCATCAATATTCAATCTTCTATCATCAATCCTCAATCCTCTATACTCAAACCTCACTCCTCAATACACAACTATCATTCCTCATCCTCATTCCTCAATCCTCAATCGTTAATCCTCAATCCTCAAACCTCAACCCTCAATCCTCAATGTTCAATCCTCAATCCTCAATCTTCAATCTTCAATCCTCAATACCCAATCCTCAATCTTCAATCCTCAATCCTCAGTCCTCAAACCTCAATTCTGAATCCTCAATCCTGAATCCCCAATCTTCAGCCCTCAGTCCTCAACAATCAGTTGTCATTCCTCAATCCTCAATAGAATATCCTCAATTCACAGCTTTCAATACTCAATACTCAATACTCAATCTGCAATCTTAAAACGTGTATCCACAAACATCAATTTTCTCCACTCAAACCTCGGCACTCATTCCTCAATGTTCAATCCTCAATCCTCAGCTCTCAATCTTCGATCCTCAGTACTGAACCTTCAATCCTCAATCCTTAATTCTCAATCCTCAATCCTCAACCCTCATTCTTCAATCCTCAGTACCAAATCCTCAATCTTCAATCCTCAATCCTCAATCCTCAATTCTCAATTCTCAATCCTCAATCCTCAATCCTCAATCCTCATACCTCAAACATCAATATTAAACCCTCAGTCCTCGTCCTCAATCCACAAACCTCAATCCTCAACCCTCAATCTTCAATCATCAATATTCAATCTTCAATCCTCAATACTCAATCCTCAATACTCAAACCTCACTCCTCAATACACAACTATCATTCCTCATCCTCATTCCTCAATCCTCAATCGTTAATCCTCAATCCTCAATCCTCAACCCTCAATCCTCATTGTTCAATCCTCAATACCCAATCCTCAATCTTCAATCCTCAACCCTCAATCCTCAATTCTCAATCCTCATTCTTCAATCCTCAACACCCAACGCTCAATCTTCAATCCTCAATCCTCAATCCTCAATCCTCAATCCTCAATCCTCAATCCTCACTCTACAATCCTCAATAACCAACCCTCAATCTTCAATTCTCAATCCTCAATCCTCAATTCTCAATCCTCAATCCTCAGTCCTCAGTCCTCAAACCTCAATCCCCAACCCTCAGCCCCCATTCTCAAACCTAAATCCTCAATTCTCAGACCTCAGCCCTCAAACCTCAATCCTCAGCCCTCATACCTCATCCTCAATCCTCAATTATCAATCCTCAATCCTCAATCTTCAATCCTCAATACTCAATCTTCAATGCTCAATCCTCAGTACTCAAACCTCAATTCTGAATCCTCAATACTCAATCTTCAATCCTCAGCCTTCAGTCCTCAATACTCAACTATCAGTCCTCAATTCTCAATACTCAATCCTCAATCCTCATTCTTCAATTCTCAATACACAATCCTCAATATTCAATCCTCATTCCTCAATCCTCAATCCTCAATCCTCATTCTTCAATCCTCAACACCCAATTATCAACCTTCAATCCTCAATCCTCAATCCTCAGACCTCAATCCTCAATCTTCAATCCTCAATACTCAATCTTCAATCTTCAATCCTCAATCCTCAATCCTCAATTCTCAATCCTCAATCTTCAATCCTCAATACTCAGTCCTCCATTCTCAATCCTCTATTCTGAATCCTCAATCCTCAATCCTCAATTTTCAATCTTCAATCCTCAATCCTCAATCCTCAATCCTCAATCCTCAATCGTCAGTCTTCAATCCTCAATACTCAATCTTCAATCCTCAATCCTCAATCCTCAATCCTCAAAACTCATTCTACAATCCTCAATAACCAATCGTCAATCTTGAATCCTCAATCCTCAATCCTCAACACTCAATCCTCAATCTTCAATCCTCAATCCTCAATCTTCAATCCTCAATACTCAACCTTCAATCCTCCATCCTCAATCCACAATCCTCAATCCTCAATCCTCCATCGTCAGGCAACAATGCTCAATACTCAATCTTCTATCCTCAATCCTCAATCCTAAATTCTCAGTCCTCAGCCCTCAAACCTCAATCCTCAACCCTCAGACCTCATCCTCAATCCTCAATTATCAATCCTCAATCCTCAATCTTCAATCCTGAATACTCAATCTTCAATCCTCAATCCTCAATTCCCAATCCTCAATCCTCAGTCCTCAGTCCTCAAACCACAATCCTCAACCCTCTGCCCTGGACCTCAATCCTCAATCCTCAATCCTCAATGCTCAATCCTCAATCTTCAATCCTCAATACTCAATCTTCAATCCTCAATCCTCAGTCCTCAAACCTCAATTCTGAATCCTCAATCCTCAATCGTCAGGCTTCAATCCTCAATACTCAATCTTCAATCCTCAATCCTCAATCCTCATTCCTCAATCCTCAATCTTCAATCCTCAATACCCAATCCTCAATCTTCAATCTTCAACACTCAATCCTCAATTCTCAATCCTCAATCCTCAGTCCTCAGACCTCAAACATCAATCCTCAACCCTCAGCCCTCATCCTCAATCCTCAATCCTCAATCTTCAATCCTCAGTCCTCAATCCTCATGCCACAATCCTCAAACCTCAGCCCTCATTCTCAATCCTCAATTATCAGTTCTCAGTCCTCAGCCCTCAAACCTCAGTCCTCAACCCTAAGACATCATCCTCAATCCTCAATTATCAATACTCAATCCTCAATCTTCAATCCTCAATACTCAATCTTCAATCCTCAACCCTCAGTCCTCAAATCTCAATTCTGAATCCTCAATACTCAATCTTCAATCCTCAATCTTCAGTCCTCAATACTCAACTATCAGTCCTCAATTCTCAATACTCAATCCTCAATCCTCATTCTTCAATCCTCAATACCCAATCCTCAATATTCAATCCTCATTCCTCAATCCTCAATCCTCAATCACCATTCTTCAATCCTCAACACCCAATCCTCAATCTTCAATCCTCAATCCTCAATCCTCAGACCTCAATCCTCAATCTTCAATCCTCAATACTCAATCTTCAATCTTCAATCCTCAATCCTCAATCCTCAACTCTCAATCCTCAATCTTCAATCCTCAATACTCAGTCCTCCATTCTCAATCCTCAATCCTGAATCCTCAATCCTCAATCCTCAATTTTCAATCTTCAATCCTCAATCCCGAATCCTCAACCCTCAATCCTCAATCGTCAGTCTTCAATCCTCAATACTCAATCTTCAATCCTCATCCTCAATCCTCAATCCTCAAAACTCATTCTACAATCCTCAATAACCAATCCTCAATATTGAATCCTCAATGCTCAATCCGCAACGCTCAATCCTCAATCCTCAATCCTCAATCCTCAATCTTCAATCCTCAATACTCAACCTTCAATCCTCCATCCTCAATCCACAATCCTCAATCCTCAATTGTCCATCGTCAGTCCTCAATTCTCAATACTCAATCCTCAATCCTCATTCTTCAATCCTCAATACCCAATCCTCAATATTCAATCCTCATTCCTCAATCCTCAATCCTCAATCCCCATTCTTCAATCCTCAACACCCAATCCTCAATCTTCAATCCTCAATCCTCAATCCTCAGACCTCAATCCTCAATCTTCAATCCTCAATACTCAATCTTCAATCTTCAATCCTCAATCCTCAATCCTCAACTCTCAATCCTCAATCTTCAATCCTCAATACTCAGTCCTCCATTCTCAATCCTCAATCCTGAATCCTCAATCCTCAATCCTCAATTTTCAATCTTCAATCCTCAATCCTGAATCCTCAACCCTCAATCCTCAATCGTCAGTCTTCAATCCTCAATACTCAATCTTCAATCCTCATCCTCAATCCTCAATCCTCAAAACTCATTCTACAATCCTCAATAACCAATCCTCAATATTGAATCCTCAATGCTCAATCCGCAACGCTCAATCCTCAATCCTCAATCCTCAATCCTCAATCTTCAATCCTCAATACTCAACCTTCAATCCTCCATCCTCAATCCACAATTCTCAATCCTCAATTGTCCATCGTCAGGCAGCAATGCTCAATACTCAATCTTCTATCCTCAATCCTCAATCCTAAATTCTCAGTCCTCAGCCCTCAAACCTCAATCCTCAATCCTCAGACCTCATCCTCAATCCTCAATTATCAATCCTCAATCCTCAATCTTCAATCCTGAATACTCAATCTTCAATCCTCAATCCTAAATTCTCAATCCTCAATCCTCAGTCCTCAGTCCTCAAACCACAATCCTCAACCCTCAGCCCTGGACCTCAATCCTCAATCCTCAATCCTCAATCCTCAATCTTCAATCCTCAATACTCAATCTTCAATGCTCAATCCTCAGTACTCAAACCTCAATTCTGAATCCTCAATCCTGAATCCTCAACCTTCAGCCCTCAGTCCTCAACAATCGGTTGTCAATCCTCAATCCTCAATAGAATATACTCAATTCACAGTTTTCAATACACAATACTCAATCTGCAATCTTCAAATCTCTATCCACAAACATCAACTCTCATCACCCAGCCCTCAACACTCAGTCCTCAATGTTTAATACTCAATCCTCAATTCTCAGCCTTCAATCCTCAATACTGAATCTTCAATTCTCAATCCTCAATCCTCAGTCCTCAATCCTCAATCCTCAGTCCTCGATCCTCAGTCCTCAATCCTCAATCCTCAATCCTCAATGTTCAATCCGCAATACCCAATTCTCAATCTTCAATACTCAATCCTCAATCCTCAATCCTCAGTCCTCAATCCTCAATCCTCAGTCCTCAAACCTTAATCCTGAATCCTCAATCCTGAATACTCTACCTTCAGCACTCAGTCCTTAACAAACAGTCGTCAATCCTCAATCCTCAATAGAATATCATCAATTCACAGTTTTCAATACTCAATACTCAATCTGCAATCTTCAAATCTCTATCCACAAACATCAATTCTCATCACTCAACACTCAACACTCCGTCAGCAATCCTCAATCTTCAATCCTCAATCCTCAATCCTCAATTTTCAATCCTCAATACTCAGTCTTCAATCCTCAATGCTCAATCCTCAATCCTCAATCCTCAGTCCTCAATCCACAATCATCTATCCTCAATCCCCAATCCTCAATCTTCAATCCTCAATCCTCAATCCTCAATCCTGAATCCTCAATCTCCAATCCTCAATACTCAATCTGCAATCCTCAATCCTCAATCCTCAATCCTCAATGCTCAATCCTCAATCCTCAATCCTCAATCCTCAATCTTCAATCCCCAATACTGAATCTGCAATCCTCAATCCTCAATCCTCAAACCTCAATCCTCATTCTTCAATTCTCAATACCCACTCCTCAATACCCAATCCTCAATCTTCAATCCTCAATCCTCAATCCTCAATCCTCAATCCTCAATCCTCAATCCACCGACCTCAATCCTCAATCTTCAATCCTCAATACTCAATCTTCCATCCTCAATCCTCAATCCCCAATACTCAATCCTCATTCTTCAATCCTCAACACCCAATCCTCAATCTTCAATCCTCAATCCTCAATCCCCAAACCTCAATCCTCATTCTTCAATCCTCAACACCCAATCCTCAATCTTCAATCCTCAATCCTCAATCCTCAATTCTCAATCCTCAATCCTCAATCCTCAGACCTCAAACATCAACGCTCAACCCTCAGTCCTCGACCTCAATCCACAACCCTCAATCCTCGATCCTCAATCTTCAATCATCAATATTCAATCTTCTATCATCAATCCTCAATCCTCTATACTCAAACCTCAATCCTCAATACACAACTATCATTCCTCATCCTCATTCCTCAATCCTCAATCGTTAATCCTCAATCCTCAAACCTCAACCCTCAATCCTCAATGTTCAATCCTCAATCCTCAATCTTCAATCTTCAATCCTCAATACCCAATCCTGAATCTTCAATCCTCAATCCTCAGTCCTCAAACCTCAATTCTGAATCCTCAATCCTGAATCCCCAATCTTCAGTCCTCAGTCCTCAACAATCAGTTGTCATTCCTCAATCCTCAATAGAATATCCTCAATTCACAGCTTTCAATACTCAATACTCAATACTCAATCTGCAATCTTAAAACGTGTATCCACAAACATCAATTTTCACCACTCAAACCTCGGCACTCATTCCTCAATGTTCAATCCTCAATCCTCAGCTCTCAATCTTCGATCCTCAGTACTGAACCTTCAATCCTCAATCCTTAATTCTCAATCCTCAATCCTCAACCCTCATTCTTCAATCCTCAGTACCAAATCCTCAATCTTCAATCCTCAATCCTCAATCCTCAATTCTCAATTCTCAATCCTCAATACTCAATCCTCAATCCACATACCTCAAACATCAATATTAAACCCTCAGTCCTCGTCCTCAATCCACAAACCTCAATCCTCAACCCTCAATCTTCAATCATCAATATTCAATCTTCAATCCTCAATACTCAATCCTCAATACTCAAACCTCACTCCTCAATACACAACTATCATTCCTCATCCTCATTCCTCAATCCTCAATCGTTAATCCTCAATCCTCAATCCTCAACCCTCAATCCTCAATGTTCAATCCTCAATCCTCAATCTTCAATCTTCAATCCTCAATACCCAATCCTCAATCTTCAATCCTCAATCCTCAGACCTCAAACCTCAATTCTGAATCCTCAATCCTGAATCCCCAATCTTCAGCCCTCAGTCCTCAACAATCAGTTGTCATTCCTCAATCCTCAATAGAATATCCTCAATTCACAGCTTTCAATACTCAATACTCAATACTCAATCTGCAATCTTAAAACGTGTATCCACAAACATCAATTTTCACCACTCAAACCTCGGCACTCATTCCTCAATGTTCAATCCTCAATCCACAGCTCTCAATCTTCGATCCTCAGTACTGAACCTTCAATCCTCAATCCTTAATTCTCAATCCTCAATCCTCAACCCTCATTCTTCAATCCTCAGTACCCAATCCTCAATCTTCAATCCTCAATCCTCAATCCTCAATTCTCAATTCTCAATCCTCAATCCTCATTCCTCAATCCTCATACCTCAAACATCAATATTAAACCCTCAGTCCTCGTCCTCAATCCACAAACCTCAATCCTCAACCCTCAATCTTCAATCATCAATATTCAATCTTCAATCCTCAATACTCAATCCTCAATCCTCAATCCTCAATCCGCAATCTTCAATCCCCAATACTCAATCTTCAATCCTCAATCCTCAATACTCAATCCTCAATGCTCATTCTTCAATCCTCAATACCCAATCCTCAATCTTCAATCCACAATCCCCAATCCTCAGTTCGTAATCCTCAATCCTCAATCCTCAGACCTCAGGCATCAATACTCAACCCTCAGTCCTCGTCCTCAATCCACAACCCTCAATCCTCAATCCTCAATCTTCATTAATCAATATTCAACCTTCTATCCTCAATCCTCAATCCTCAATCCTCAATCCTCAATCCTCAATCTTCAATCCTCAATCTTCAATCCTCAATCCTCAATCATCAATCCTCAATCCTCAAACCTCAATCCTCTGTCCTCAAACCTCAGTCCTGAATCCTCACTACTGAATCCTAAATCTTCAGCACTCAGTCCTCAACAATCAGTTGTCAATCCTCAATCCTCAATAGAATGTCATCAATTCACACTTTTCAATACTCAATACTCAATCTGCATTCTTCAAATCTCTATCCACAAATATCAATTCTCATCACTCAGCCATCAACACTCAGTCCTCAATGTTCAATCCTCAATGCTCAATTCTCAATCGTCAATCCTCAATACTGAATCTTCAATCCTCAATCCTCAATCCTCAATCCTCAATCCTCAATCCTCAAGCCTCAATCATCAATTTTCAATCCTCAATACTCAATTTTCAATCCTCAATCCTCAAACTTCAATAGTTAATCCTCAATCGTCAGTCTTCAATCCTCAATATCCAACCCTCAATCTTCAATCCTCAACCCTCAATCCTCAATTCTCAATCCTCAAACCCCAGTCCTCAGGCCTCAAACCTCAATGCTCAAACCTTAGCCCACATCCTCAATCCTCAATCCTCAATCCTCAATCCTCAATTTTCAATCCTCAATATTCAATCCTCAATCCTCAATCCTCAGTCCTCAAACCTCAATTCTGAATCCTCAATACTCAATCTTCAATCCTCAATCTTCAGTCCTCAATACTCAACTATCAGTCCTCAATTCTCAATACTCAATCCACAATCTTCAATCTTCAATCCTCAATACTGAATCTTCAATCCTCAATCCTCAATCCTCAATCCTCAATGCTCAATCCTCAATCCTCGATCCTCAACCCTCAATCTTCAATCCTCAATACACAATCTGCAATCCTCAATCCTCAATCCTCAATCCTCAATCCTCAATCCTCATTGTTCAATCCTCAATACCCAATCCTCAATCTTCAATCCTCAACCCTCAATCCTCAATTCTCAATCCTCATTCTTCAATCCTCAACACCCAATGCTCAATCTTCAATCCTCAATCCTCAATCCTCAATCCTCAATCCTCAATCCTCACTCTACAATCCTCAATAACCAACCCTCAATCCACAATTCTCAATCCTCAATCCTCAGTCCTCAGTCCTCAAACCTCAATCCCCAACCCTCAGCCCCCATTCTCAAACCTAAATCCTCAATTCTCAGACCTCAGCCCTCAAACCTCAATCCTCAGCCCTCATACCTCATCCTCAATCCTCAATTATCAATCCTCAATCCTCAATCTTCAATCCTCAATACTCAATCTTCAATGCTCAATCCTCAGTACTCAAACCTCAATTCTGAATCCTCAATACTCAATCTTCAATCCTCAGCCTTCAGACCTCAATACTCAATTATCAGTCCTCAATTCTCAATACTCAATACTCAATCCTCAATCTTCAATCCTCAATACTCAATCTTCAATCCTCAATCCTCAATCCTCAATCCTCAATGCTCAATCCTCAATCCTCAATCCTCAACCCTCAATCTTCAATCCTCAATACTCAATATGCAATCCTCAATTCTCAATCCTCAATCCTCAATCCTCATTCTTCAATCCTCAATACCCAATCCTCAATCTTCAATCCTCATTCCTCAATCCTCAATCCTCAATCCTCAATCTTCAACCCTCAATACTCAATCCTCAATCTTCAATCCTCATTCTTCAATCCTCAACACCCAATCCTCAATCTTCAATCCTCAACCTTCAATCCTCAATTCTCAATCCTCAATCCTCAATCATCAGACCTCAAACATCAATACTCAACCATCAGTCCTCGTCCTCAATCCACAACACTCAATCCTCGATCCTCAATCTTCAATCATCAATATTCAACCTTCAATCCTCAATCCTCAGTCCTCAATACTGAATCCTCAGCCCTCAATCCTCAATCCTCAATACTCAACCATCATTCCTCATTTCTGAATACTCAATAGAATATCCTGAATTCTCAGGATCCAATACTCAAACCTCAACACACAACCCTCAATCCTCAATCCTCAATCCTCAATCCTCAATCTTCAATCCTCAATCCTCAATCTTCAATCCCCAATAATCAATCTTCAATCCTCAATCCTCAATCCTCAATCCTCAATCCTGAACCCTCAATCCTCAATCCTCAATCTTCAATCGTCAATACTCAGTCTTCAATCCTCAATCCTCAGAATTCAAACCTCAATTCTGAATCCTCAATCCTGAATCCCCAATCTTCAGCCCTCAGTCCTCAACAATCAGTTGTCATTCCTCAATCCTCAATAGAATATCCTCAATTCACAGCTTTCAATACTCAATACTCAATACTCAATCTGCAATCTTAAAACGTGTATCCACAAACATCAATTTTCACCACTCAAACCTCGGCACTCATTCCTCAATGTTCAATCCTCAATCCTCAGCTCTCAATCTTCGATCCTCAGTACTGAACCTTCAATCCTCAATCCTTAATTCTCAATCCTCAATCCTCAACCCCCATTCTTCAATCCTCAGTACCCAATCCTCAATCTTCAATCCTCAATCCTCAATCCTCAATTCTCAATCCTCAATCCTCACTCCTCAATCCTCATACCTCAAACATCAATATTAAACCCTCAGTCCTCGTCCTCAATCCACAAACCTCAATCCTCAACCCTCAATCTTCAATCATCAATATTCAATCTTCAATCCTCAATACTCAATCCTCAATCCTCAATCCTCAATCCGGAATCTTCAATCCCCAATACTCAATCTTCAATCCTCAATCCTCAATACTCAATCCTCAATGCTCATTCTTCAATCCTCAATACCCAATCCTCAATCTTCAATCCACAATCCCCAATCCTCAGTTCGTAATCCTCAGTCCTCAATCCTCAGACCTCAGGCATCAATACTCAACCCTCAGTCCTCGTCCTCAATCCACAACCCTCAATCCTCAATCCTCAATCTTCATTAATCAATATTCAACCTTCTATCCTCAATCCTCAATCCTCAATCCTCAATCCTCAATCCTCAATCTTCAATCCTCAACGCCCAATCCTCAATCTTCAATCCTCAATCCTCAATCATCAATCCTCAATCCTCAAACCTCAATCCTCTGTCCTCAAACCTCAGTCCTGAATCCTCACTACTGAATCCTAAATCTTCAGCACTCAGTCCTCAACAATCAGTTGTCAATCCTCAATCCTCAATAGAATGTCATCAATTCACACTTTTCAATACTCAATACTCAATCTGCATTCTTCAAATCTCTATCCACAAATATCATATCTCATCACTCAGCCATCAACACTCAGTCCTCAATGTTCAATCCTCAATGCTCAATTCTCAATCGTCAATCCTCAATACTGAATCTTCAATCCTCAATCCTCAATCCTCAATCCTCAATCCTCAATCCTCAAGCCTCAATCATCAATTTTCAATCCTCAATACTCAATTTTCAATCCTCAATCCTCAAACTTCAATAGTTAATCCTCAATCGTCAGTCTTCAATCTTCAATATCCAACCCTCAATCTTCAATCCTCAACCCTCAATCCTCAATTCTCAATCCTCAAACCCCAGTCCTCAGGCCTCAAACCTCAATGCTCAAACCTTAGCCCACATCCTCAATCCTCAATCCTCAATCCTCAATCCTCAATTTTCAATCCTCAATATTCAATCCTCAATCCTCAATCCTCAGTCCTCAAACCTCAATCCTCAATCCTCAATACTCAACCATCATTCCTCATTTCTGAATACTCAATAGAATATCCTGAATTCTCAGGATCCAATACTCAAACCTCAACACACAACCCTCAATCCTCAATCCTCAATCCTCAATCCTCAATCTTCAATCCTCAATACTCGATCTTCAATCCTCCATCCTCAGTCCTCAAACCTCAATTCTGAATCCTCAATACTCAATCTTCAATCCTCAATCTTCAGTCCTCAATCATCAATACTAAATCCTCAATCGTCAATCCACAATCACCAATCCTCAATCTTCAATCCTCAGTCCTCAATCCTCAATCTTCAATCCTCAATACTCGATCTTCAATCCTCCATCCTCAGTCCTCAAACCTCAATTCTGAATCCTCAATACTCAATCTTCAATCCTCAATCTTCATTCCTCAATCATCAATACTAAATCCTCAATCGTCAATCCACAATCACCAATCCTCAATCTTCAATCCTCAGTCCTCAATCCTCAATCCTCAATCTTCAATCCCCAATACTCAATCTTCAATCCTCAATCCTCAATACTCAATCCTCAATCCTCATTCTTCAATCCTAAATACCCAATCCTCAATCTTCAATCCACAATCCCCAATCCTCAGTTCGCAATCCTCAATCCTCAATCCTCATTCTTCAATCCTCAATACCCAATCCTCAATCTTCAATCTTCAACCCTCAATCCTCAATTCTCAATCCTCAATCCTCAGTCCTCAGACATCAAACATCAATCCTCAACCCTCAGCCCTCATCCTCAATCCTCAATCCTCAATCTTCATTCCTCAGTCCTCAATCCTCATGCCTCAATCCTCAATCCTCAGTCATCAAACCTCAATCCTGAATCCTCAATCCTGAAACCTCAATCTTCAGACCTCAGACCTGAACAATCAGATGTCAATCCTCAATCCTCAATAGAATATCATCAACTCACAGCTTTCAGTACTCAATACTCAATCTGCAATCATCAAATTTCTTTCCGCAAACATCAATTCTCATCACTCAACCCTCAACGCTCAGTCCCCAATCCTCAATCTTCAATCCTCAATCCTCAATCCTCAATTCTCAATCCTCAATCTTCAATCCTCAATACTCTATCTTCAATCCTCAATCCTCTATCCTCAATCCCCAAACCTCATTCTAAAATCCTCAATACCCAATCCTCAATCTTGAACCCTCAATCCTGAATACTCAATACTCAATCCTCAATCCTCAGTCCTCGGTCCTCAAACCTCAATCCTCAACCCTCAGCCCTCATCCTCAATCCTCAATCCACAATTCTCAATCCTCAAACCTCAAACCTCAATCATCAACCAACAGTCCTAGTCCTCAATCCTCAACCCTCAATCCTCAATCCTCAATCTTCAATCCTCAATACTCAATATTAAATCCTCAATCCTCAATCCTCAATCATCAATACTCAATCCTCAATCGTCAATCCTCAATCCCCAGTCCTCAATCTTCAATCCTCAATCCTCAATCCTCAATCCTCAATCCTCAATCCTCAATCTTCAATCCCCAGTAATCAATCTTCAATCCTCAATCCTCAATCCTCAATCCTGAATCCTCAATCCTCAATCCTCAATCTTCAATCCTCAATACTCAGTCTTCAATCCTCAATCCTCAATCCTCAAACCTCAATCCTCTGTCCTCAAACCCCAATCCTGAATCCTCATTACTGAATCCTCAATCTTCAGCGCTCAGTCCTCAACAATCAGTTGTCAATCCTCAATCCTCAATAGAATGTCATCAATTCACATTTTTCGATTCTCAATACTCAATCTGCAATCTTCAAATCTCTATCCACAAATATCAATTCACACCACTCAACCATCAACACTCAGTCCTCAATGTTCAATCCTCGATCATCAATTCCCAATCGTGAATCCTCAATACTGAATCTTCAATCATCAATCCTCAGTCCTCAATCCTCAATCCTCAATCCTCAATCCTCAATAATCAATTTTCAATCCACAATACTCAATTTCCATTCCTCAATCCTCAAACCTCAATCCTTAATCCTCAATCGTCAGTCTTCAATCCTCAATATCCAACACTCATTCATCAATCCTCAATCCTCAATCCTCAATTCTCAATCCTCAATCCCCAGTCCTCAGTCCTCAAACCTCAGTGCTCAAACCTTAGCCCACATCCTCAATCCTCAATCCTCGATCCTCAATCCTCAATTTTCAATCCTCAATATTCAATCCTCAATCCTCAATCCTCAGTCCTCAAACCTCAATTCTGAATCCTCAATACTCAATCTTCAATCCTCAATCTTCAGTCCTCAATACTCAACTATCAGTCCTCAATTCTCAATACTCAATCCTCAATCTTCAATCTTCAATCCTCAATACTGAATCTTCAATCCTCAATCCTCAATCCTCAATCCTCAATGCTGAATCCTCAATCCTCAATACTCAACCCTCAATCTTCAATCCTCAATACACAATCTGCAATCCTCAATCCTCAATCCTCAATCCTCAATCCTCAATCCTCATTGTTCAATCCTCAATACCCAATCCTCAATCTTCAAACCTCAACCCTCAATCCTCAATTCTCAATCCTCATTCTTCAATGCTCAACACCCAATGCTCAATCTTCAATCCTCAATCCTCAATCCTCAATCCTCAATCCTCAATACTCTCTCTACAATCCTCAATAACCAACCCTCAATCTTCAATTCTCAATCCTCAATCCTCAATTCTCAATCCTCAATCCTCAGTCCTCAGTCCTCAAACCACAATCCCCAACCCTCAGCCCTCATTCTCAACCCTAAATCCTCAATTCTCAGACCTCAGCCCTCAAACCTCAATCCTCAGCCTTCATACCTCATCCTCAATCCTCAATTATCAATCCTCAATCCTCAATCTTCAATCCTCAATACTCAATCTTCAATGCTCAATCCTCAGTACTCAAACCTCAATTCTGAATCCTCAATACTCAATCATCAATCCTCAACCTTCAGTCCTCAATACTCAATTATCAGTCCTCAATTCTCAATACTCAATACTCAATCCTCAACCCTCAATCCTCAATCCTCAATCTTCAATCCTCAATACTCAATATTCAATCCTCAATCCTCAATCCTCAATCACCAATACCCAATCCTCAATCGGCAATCCTCAATCCCCAATCCTCAATCTTCAATCCTCAATCCTCAATCCTCAATCCTCAATCCTCAATCTTCAATCCCCAATAATCAATCTTCAATCCTCAATCCTCAATCCTCAATCCTGAATCCTCAATCCTCAATCCTCAATCTTCAATCCTCAATACTCAGTCTTCAATCCTCAATCCTCAATCCTCAATCCTCAATCCTCATTATTCAACCCTCAATACCCAATCCTCAATCTTCAATCCTCAGTCCTCAATTCTGAATCCTCAATCCTCAATCCTCAGACCTCAAACATCAATACTCAACACTCAGTCCTCGTCCTCAATCCACAACCATCAATCCTCAATCCTCAACCTTCAATCAAGAATATTCAACCTTCAGTCCTCAATCCTCAGTCCTCAATCCTCAATCCTCAATCCTCAATGTTCAATCCGCAATACCCAATCCTCAATCTTCAATCCACAATCCTCAATCCTCAATCCTCAATCCTCAATCCTCGATCCTCAATCCTCAATCCTCATACCTCAAACATCAATATTCAACCCTCAGTCCTCGTCCTCAATCCACAAACCTCAATCCTCAACCCTCAATCTTCAATCATCAATATTCAATCTTCAATCCTCAATACTCAATCCTCAATCCTCAATCCTCAATCCTCAATCTTCAATCCCCAATAATCAATCTTCAATCCTCAATCCTCAATACTCAATCCTCAATCCTCATTCTTCAATCCTAAATACCCAATCCTCAATCTTCAATCCACAATCCCCAATCCTCAGTTCGCAATCCTCAATCCTCAATCCTCATTCTTCAATCCTCAATACCCAATCCTCAATCTTCAATCTTCAACCCTCAATCCTCAATTCTCAATCCTCAATCCTCAGTCCTCAGACCTCAAACATCAATCCTCAACCCTCAGCCCTCATCCTCAATCCTCAATCCTCAATCTTCATTCCTCAGTCCTCAATCCTCATGCCTCAATCCTCAATCCTCAATCCTCAGTCATCAAACCTCAATCCTGAATCCTCAATCCTGAAACCTCAATCGTCAGACCTCAGACCTGAACAATCAGATGTCAATCCTCAATCCTCAATAGAATATCATCAATTCACAGTTTTCAATACTCAATACTCAATCTGCAATCATCAAATTTCTTTCCACAAACATCAATTCTCATCACTCAACCCTCAACTCTCAGTCCCCAATCCTCAATCTTCAATCCTCAATCCTCAATCCTCAATTCTCAATCCTCAATCTTCAATCCTCAGTACTCAGTCTTCAATCCTCAATCCTCAACCCTCAATCATCAATCCTCAATCCTCAATCCTCAATCTTCAGTCCTCCATCCTCAATCCTCAATTCTCAGTCCTCAATCCTCAATCGTCAGGCTTCAATCATCAATACTCAATCTTCAATACTCAATCCTCAATTCTCATTCCTCAATCCTCATTCTTCAATCCTCAATACCCAATCCTCAGTCTTCAATCTTCAACCCTCAATCCTCAATTCTCAATCCTCAATCCTCAGTCCTCAGACCTCAAACATCAATCCTCAACCCTCAGCCCTCATCCTCAATCCTCAATCCTCAATCTTCAATCCTCAGTCCTCAATCCTCATGCCTCAATCCTCAATCCTCATTCCTCAGTCATCAAACTTCAATCCCCAACCCTCAGCCCTCATCCTCAATCCTCAATCCTCAATTCTCAATCCTCAAACCTCAAACCTCAATCATCAATCTTCAATCCTCAATACTCAATATTCAATCCTCAATCCTCAATCCTCAATCATCATTCTTCAACGCTTAACCCTCAACCCTCAGCCCTCATCCTCAATCCTCAAACCTCAATACTCAATCCTCAATCTTCACTCCTCAATACTCAATATTCAATAATCAATCCTCAATTCTCAATCCTCAATACTCAATCCTCAATCGTCAATCCTCAATCCCCAATCCTCAATCTTCAATCCTCAATCCTCAATCCTCATTCCTCAATCCTCATTCTTCAATCCTCAATCCTCAATCTTCAATCCTCAATACTCAATATTCAATCCTCAATCCTCAATCCTCAATCATCAATCTTCAACCCTCAACCCTCAATCCTCAATCCTCGATCCTCAATCCTCAATCCTCATACCTCAAACATCAATATTCAACCCTCAGTCCTCGTCCTCAATCCACAAACCTCAATCCTCAACCCTCAATCTTCAATCATCAATATTGAATCTTCAATCCTCAATACTCAATCCTCAATCCTCAATCTTCAATCCTCCATCCTCAATCCTCAATCCTCAGTCCTCAACCCTCAATCGTCAGGCTTCAATCGTCAATACTCAATATTCAATCCTCAATCCTCAATTCTCATTCCTCAATCCTCATTCTTCAATCCTCAATACCCAATCCTCAATCTTCAATCTTCAACCCTCAATCCTCAATTCTCAATACTCAATCCTCAGTCCTCAGACCTCAAACATCAATCCCCAACCCTCAGCCCTCATCCTCAATCCTCAATCCTCAATCTTCAATCCTCAGTCCTCAATCCTCATGCCTCAATCCTCAATCCTCATTCCTCAGTCATCAAACTTCAATCCCCAACCCTCAGCCCTCATCCTCAATCCTCAATCCTCAATTCTCAATCCTCAAACCTCAAACCTCAATCATCAACCGACAGTCCTGGTCCTCAATCCTCAACCCTCAATCCTCAATCCTCAATCTTCAATCCTCAATACTCAATATTCAATCCTCAATCCTCAATCCTCAATCATCAATCATCAATCTTCAACCCTCAACCCTCAACCCTCAGCCCTCATCCACAATCCTCAATCCTCAATCCTCAATCCTCAATCTTCACTCCTCAATACTCAATCTTCAATAATCAATCCTCAATTCTCAATCCTCAATACTTAATCCTCAATCGTCAATCCTCAATCCCCAATCCTCAATCTTCAATCCTCAATTCTCAATTCTCAATCCCCAAACCTCAAACCTCAATCATCAACAGACAGTCCTAGTTCTCAATCCTCAACCCTCAATCCTCAATCCTCAATCTTCAATCCTCAATACTCAATATTCAATCCTCAATCCTCAATCCTCAATCATCAATACTCAATCCTCAATCGGCAATCCTCAATCCCCAATCCTCAATCTTCAATCCTCAATCCTCAATCCTCAATCCTCAATCCTCAATCTTCAATCCCCAATAATCAATCTTCAATCCTCAATCCTCAATCCTCAATCCTGAATCCTCAATCCTCAATCCTCAATCTTCAATCCTCAATACTCAGTCTTCAATCCTCAATCCTCAATCCTCAATCCTCAATCCTCATTATTCAACCCTCAATACCCAATCCTCAATCTTCAATCCTCAGTCCTCAATTCTGAATCCTCAATCCTCAATCCTCAGACCTCAAACATCAATACTCAACACTCAGTCCTCGTCCTCAATCCACAACCATCAATCCTCAATCCTCAACCTTCAATCAAGAATATTCAACCTTCAGTCCTCAATCCTCAGTCCTCAATCCTCAATCCTCAATCCTCAATGTTCAATCCGCAATACCCAATCCTCAATCTTCAATCCACAATCCTCAATCCTCAATCCTCAATCCTCAATCCTCGATCCTCAATCCTCAATCCTCATACCTCAAACATCAATATTCAACCCTCAGTCCTCGTCCTCAATCCACAAACCTCAATCCTCAACCCTCAATCTTCAATCATCAATATTCAATCTTCAATCCTCAATACTCAATCCTCAATCCTCAATCCTCAATCCTCAATCTTCAATCCCCAATAATCAATCTTCAATCCTCAATCCTCAATACTCAATCCTCAATCCTCATTCTTCAATTCTAAATACCCAATCCTCAATCTTCAATCCACAATCCCCAATCCTCAGTTCGCAATCCTCAATCCTCAATCCTCATTCTTCAATCCTCAATACCCAATCCTCAATCTTCAATCTTCAACCCTCAATCCTCAATTCTCAATCCTCAATCCTCAGTCCTCAGACCTCAAACATCAATCCTCAACCCTCAGCCCTCATCCTCAATCCTCAATCCTCAATCTTCATTCCTCAGTCCTCAATCCTCATGCCTCAATCCTCAATCCTCAATCCTCAGTCATCAAACCTCAATCCTGAATCCTCAATCCTGAAACCTCAATCGTCAGACCTCAGACGTGAACAATCAGATGTCAATCCTCAATCCTCAATAGAATATCATCAATTCACAGTTTTCAATACTCAATACTCAATCTGCAATCATCAAATTTCTTTCCACAAACATCAATTCTCATCACTCAACCCTCAACTCTCAGTCCCCAATCCTCAATCTTCAATCCTCAATCCTCAATCCTCAATTCTCAATCCTCAATCTTCAATCCTCAGTACTCAGTCTTCAATCCACAATCCTCAACCCTCAATCATCAATCCTCAATCCTCAATCCTCAATCTTCAGTCCTCCATCCTCAATCCTCAATTCTCAGTCCTCAATCCTCAATCGTCAGGCTTCAATCATCAATACTCAATCTTCAATACTCAATCCTCAATTCTCATTCCTCAATCCTCATTCTTCAATCCTCAATACCCAATCCTCAACCCTCAGCCCTCATCCTCAATCCTCAATCCTCAATCTTCAATCCTCAGTCCTCAATCCTCATGCCTCAATCCTCAATCCTCATTCCTCAGTCATCAAACTTCAATCCCCAACCCTCAGCCCTCATCCTCAATCCTCAATCCTCAATTCTCAATCCTCAAACCTCAAACCTCAATCATCAATCTTCAATCCTCAATACTCAGTAATCAATCCTCAATCCTCAATCCTCAATCATCATTCTTCAACGCTTAACCCTCAACCCTCAGCCCTCATCCTCAATCCTCAAACCTCAATACTCAATCCTCAATCTTCACGCCTCAATACTCAATATTCAATAATCAATCCTCAATTCTCAATCCTCAATACTCTCCTCAATCGTCAATCCTCAATCCCCAATCCTCAATCTTCAATCCTCAATCCTCAATCCTCATTCCTCAATCCTCATTCTTCAATCCTCAATCCTCAATCTTCAATCCTCAATACTCAATAGTCAATCCTCAATCCTCAATCCTCAATCATCAATCTTCAACCCTCAACCCTCAATCCTCAATCCTCGATCCTCAATCCTCAATCCTCATACCTCAAACATCAATATTCAACCCTCAGTCCTCGTCCTCAATCCACAAACCTCAATCCTCAACCCTCAATCTTCAATCATCAATATTGAATCTTCAATCCTCAATACTCAATCCTCAATCCTCAATCTTCAATCCTCCATCCTCAATCCTCAATCCTCAGTCCTCAACCCTCAATCGTCAGGCTTCAATCGTCAATACTCAATATTCAATCCTCAATCCTCAATTCTCATTCCTCAATCCTCATTCTTCAATCCTCAATACCCAATCCTCAATCTTCAATCTTCAACCCTCAATCCTCAATTCTCAATCCTCAATCTTCAATCCTCAATACTCTATCTTCAATCCTCAATCCTCTATCCTCAATCCCCAAACCTCATTCTAAAATCCTCAATACCCAATCCTCAATCTTGAACCCTCAATCCTGAATACTCAATACTCAATCCTCAATCCTCAGTCCTCGGTCCTCAAACCTCAATCCTCAACCCTCAGCCCTCATCCTCAATCCTCAATCCACAATTCTCAATCCTCAAACCTCAAACCTCAATCATCAACCAACAGTCCTAGTCCACAATCCTCAACCCTCAATCCTCAATCCTCAATCTTCAATCCTCAATACTCAATATTAAATCCTCAATCCTCAATCCTCAATCATCAATACTCAATCCTCAATCGTCAATCCTCAATCCCCAGTCCTCAATCTTCAATCCTCAATCCTCAATCCTCAATCCTCAATCCTCAATCTTCAATCCCCAGTAATCAATCTTCAATCCTCAATCCTCAATCCTCAATCCTGAATCCTCAATCCTCAATCCTCAATCTTCAATCCTCAATACTCAGTCTTCAATCCTCAATCCTCAATCCTCAAACCTCAATCCTCTGTCCTCAAACCCCAATCCTGAATCCTCATTACTGAATCCTCAATCTTCAGCGCTCAGTCCTCAACAATCAGTTGTCAATCCTCAATCCTCAATAGAATGTCATCAATTCACATTTTTCGATTCTCAATACTCAATCTGCAATCTTCAAATCTCTATCCACAAATATCAATTCACATCACTCAACCATCAACACTCAGTCCTCAATGTTCAATCCTCAATCCTCAATTCTCAATCGTGAATCCTCAATACTGAATCTTCAATCATCAATCCTCAGTCCTCAATCCTCAATCCTCAATCCTCAATCCTCAATAATCAATTTTCAATCCACAATACTCAATTTCCATTCCTCATTCCTCAAACCTCAATCCTTAATCCTCAATCGTCAGTCTTCAATCCTCAATATCCAACACTCATTCATCAATCCTCAATCCTCAATCCTCAATTCTCAATCCTCAATCCTCAATCCCCAACCCTCAAACTTCAATCCTCAATACTCAATATGCAATCCTCAATCCTCAATCCTCAATTCTCAGTACTCAATCCTCAATCCTCAGTCCTCAAAACTCAAACCTGAACCCTCAATCCTGAATCCTCAACCTTCAGAACTCAGTCCTCAACAATCAGTTGTCAATCCTCAATCCTCAAAACAATATAATCAATTCACAGTTTTCAATACTCAATACTCAATCTGCAATCTGCAAATCTTTATCCACAAACATCAATTCTCATCACTCAACCCTCAACACTCAGTCCCCAATCCTCAATCTTCAACACTCAATCCTCAATCCTCAATCCTCAATCCTCAATCTTCAATCCTCAATACTCAATCTTCAATCATCAATCCTCAATCCTCAGTCCTCAATCCACAATCATCTATCCTCAATCCCCAATCCTCAATCTTCAATCCTCAATCCTCAATCCTCAATCCTGAATCCGCAATCTTCAATCCTCAATACTCAATCTGCAATCCTCAATACTCAATCTGCAATCCTCAATCCTCAATCCTCAATCCTCAATGCTCAATCCTCAATCCTCAATCCTCAACCCACAACCTTCAATCCCGAATACTCAATCTGCAATCCTCAATCCTCAATCCTCAAACCTCAATCCTCATTCTTCAATCCTCAGTACCCAATCCTCAATACCCAATCCTCAATCTTCAATCCTCAATCCTCAATCCTCAATTCTCAATCCTCAATCCTCAATCCACAGACCTCAATCCTCAATCTTCAATCCTCAATACTCAATCTTCAATCCTCAATCCTCAATCCCCAATACACAATCCTCATTCTTCAATCCTCAACACCCAATCCTCAATCTTCAATCCTCAATCCTCAATCCCCAATCCTCAATCCTCATTCTTCAATCCTCAACACCCAATCCTCAATCTTCAATCCTCAATCCTCAATCCTCAATCGTTAATCCTCAATGCTCAATCCTCAGACCTCAAACATCAACACTCAACCCTCAGTCCTCGACCTCAATCCACAACCCTCAATCCTCGATCCTCATCTTCAATCATCAATATTCAATCTTCAATCATCAATGCTCAATCCTCAATCCTCAATCCTCAATCCGCAATCTTCAATCCCCTATACTCAATCTTCAATCCTCAATCCTCAATACTCAATCCTCAATGCTCATTCTTCAATCCTCAAGACCCAATCCTCAATCTTCAATCCACAATCCCCAATCCTCAGTTCGTAATCCTCAATCCTCAATCCTCAGACCTCAGGCATCAATACTCAACCCTCAGTCCTCGTCCTCAATCCACAACCCTCAATCCTCAATCCTCAATCTTCATTAATCAATATTCAACCTTCTATCCTCAATCCTCAATCCTCAATCCTCAATCCTCAATCCTCAACCTTCAATCCTCAACGCCCAATCCTCAATCTTCAACCCTCAATCCTCAATCATCACTCGTCAATCCTCAAACCTCAATCCTCTGTCCTCAAACGTCAATCCTGAATCCTCAATACTGAATCCTCAATCTTCAGCACTCAGTCCTCAACAATCAGTTGTCAATCCTCAATCCTCAATAGAATGTCATCAATTCACACTTTTCAATACTCAATACTCAATCTGCATTCTTCAAATCTCTATCCACAAATATCAATTCTCATCACTCAGCCATCAACACTCAGTCCTCAATGTTCAATCCTCAATGCTCAATTCTCATTCGTCAATCCTCAATACTGAATCTTCAATCGTCAATCTTCAATCCTCAATCCTCAATCCTCAATCCTCAATCCTCAATCATCAATTTTCAATCCTCAATACTCAATTTTCAATCCTCAATCCTCAAACCTCAATAGTTAATCCTCAATCGTCAGTCTTCAATCCTCAATATCCAACCCTCAATCTTCAATCCTCAATCCTCAATCCTCAATTCTCAATCCTCAAACCTCAAACCTCAAGCATCAACCGACAGTCCTAGTCCTCAATCCTCAACCCTCAATCCTCAATCCTCAATCTTCAATCCTCAATACTCAATATTCAATCCTCAATCCTCAATCCTCAATCATCATTCTTCAACCCTCAACCCTCAACCCTCAGCCCTCATCCTCAATCCTCAAACCTCAATCCTCAATCCTCAATCTTCACTCCTCAATACTCAATATTCAATAATCAATCCTCAATTCTCAATCCTCAATACTCAATCCTCAATCGTCAATCCTCAATCCCCAATCCTCAATCTTCAATCCTCAATCCTCAATCTTCATTCCTCAATCCTCATTCTTCAATCCTCAATACCCAATCCTCAATCTTCAATCTTCAACCCTCAATCCTCAATTCTCAAACCTCAATCCTCAGTCCTCAGACCTCGAACATCAATCCTCAACCCTCAGCCCTCATCCTCAAACCTCAATCCTCAATCTTCAATCCTCAGTCCTCAATCCTCATGCCTCAACCCTCAATCCTCAATCCTCTGTCATCAAACTTCAATCCTCAACCCTCAGCCCTCATCCTCAATCCTCAATCCTCAATTCTCAATCCTCAAACCTCAAACCTCAATCATCAACCGGCAGTCCTAGTCCACACTCCTCAACCCTCAATCCTCAATCCTTAATCTTCACTCCTCAATACTCAATCTTCAATAATCAATCCTCAATTCTCAATCCTCATTCCTCAATCCTCATTCTTCAATCCTCAATACCCAATCCTCAATCTTCAATCTTCAGCCCTCAATCCTCAATTCTCAATCCTCAATCCTCAGTCCTCAGACCTCGAACATCAATCCTCAACCCTCAGCCCTCATCCTCAATCCTCAATCCTCAATCTTCAATCCTCAGTCCTCAATCCTCATGCCTCAACCCTCAATCCTCAATCCTCTGTCATCAAACTTCAATCCTCAACCCTCAGCCCTCATCCTCAATCCTCAATCCTCAATTCTCAATCCTCAAACCTCAAACCTCAATCATCAACCGGCAGTCCTAGTCCTCAATCCTCAACCCTCGATCCTCAATCCTCAATCTTCAATCCTCAATACTCAATATTCAATCCTCAATCCTCAATCCTCAATCATCAATCTTCAACCATCAACCCTCAACCTTCAGCCCTCATCCACAATCCTCAATGCTCAATCCTCAATCCTCAATCTTCACTCCTCAATACTCAATCTTCAATAATCAATCCTCAATTCTCAATCCTCAGTACTCAATCCTCAATCGTCAATCCTCAATCCCCAATCCTCAATCTTCAATCCTCAATTCTCAATTCTCAATCCCCAAACCTCAAACCTCAATCATCAACCGACAGTCCTAGTCCTCAATCCTCAACCCTCAATCCTCAATCCTCAATCTTCAATCCTCAATACTCAATATTCAATCCTCAATCCTCAATCCTCAATCATCAATACTCAATCCTCAATCGGCAATCCTCAATCCCCAATCCTCAATCTTCAATCCTCAATCCTCAATCCTCAATCCTCAATCCTCAATCTTCAATCCCCAATAATCAATCTTCAATCCTCAATCCTCAATCTTCAATCCTGAATCCTCAATCCTCAATCCTCAATCTTCAATCCTCAATACTCAGTCTTCAATCCTCAATCCTCAATCCTCAATCCTCAATCCTCATTATTCAACCCTCAATACCCAATCCTCAATCTTCAATCCTCAGTCCTCAATTCTGAATCCTCAATCCTCAATCCTCAGACCTCAAACATCAATACTCAACACTCAGTCCTCGTCCTCAATCCACAACCATCAATCCTCAATCCTCAACCTTAAATCAAGAATATTCAACCTTCAGTCCTCAATCCTCAGTCCTCAATCCTCAATCCTCAATCCTCAATGTTCAATCCGCAATACCCAATCCTCAATCTTCAATCCACAATCCTCAATCCTCAATCCTCAATCCTCAATCCTCGATCCTCAATCCTCAATCCTCATACCTCAAACATCAATATTCAACCCTCAGACCTCGTCCTCAATCCACAAACCTCAATCCTCAACCCTCAATCTTCAATCATCAATATTCAATCTTCAATCCTCAATACTCAATCCTCAATCCTCAATCCTCAATCCTCAATCTTCAATCCCCAATAATCAATCTTCAATCCTCAATCCTCAATACTCAATCCTCAATCCTCATTCTTCAATCCTAAATACCCAATCCTCAATCTTCAATCCACAATCCCCAATCCTCAGTTCGCAATCCTCAATCCTCAATCCTCATTCTTCAATCCTCAATACCCAATCCTCAATCTTCAATCTTCAACCCTCAATCCTCAATTCTCAATCCTCAATCCTCAGTCCTCAGACCTCAAACATCAATCCTCAACCCTCAGCCCTCATCCTCAATCCTCAATCCTCAATCTTCATTCCTCAGTCCTCAATCCTCATGCCTCAATCCTCAATCCTCAATCCTCAGTCATCAAACCTCAATCCTGAATCCTCAATCCTGAAACCTCAATCGTCAGACCTCAGACCTGATCAATCAGATGTCAATCCTCAATCCTCAATAGAATATCATCAATTCACAGTTTTCAATACTCAATACTCAATCTGCAATCATCAAATTTCTTTCCACAAACATCAATTCTCATCACTCAACCCTCAACTCTCAGTCCCCAATCCTCAATCTTCAATCCTCAATCCTCAATCCTCAATTCTCAATCCTCAATCTTCAATCCTCAGTACTCAGTCTTCAATCCTCAATCCTCAACCCTCAATCATCAATCCTCAATCCTCAATCCTCAATCTTCAGTCCTCCATCCTCAATCCTCAATTCTCAGTCCTCAATCCTCAATCGTCAGGCTTCAATCATCAATACTCAATCTTCAATACTCAATCCTCAATTCTCATTCCTCAATCCTCATTCTTCAATCCTCAATACCCAATCCTCAATCTTCAATCTTCAACCCTCAATCCTCAATTCTCAATCCTCAATCCTCAGTCCTCAGACCTCAAACATCAATCCTCAACCCTCAGCCCTCATCCTCAATCCTCAATCCTCAATCTTCAATCCTCAGTCCTCAATCCTCATGCCTCAATCCTCAATCCTCATTCCTCAGTCATCAAACTTCAATCCCCAACCCTCAGCCCTCATCCTCAATCCTCAATCCTCAATTCTTAATCCTCAAACCTCAAACCTCAATCATCAATCTTCAATCCTCAATACTCAATATTCAATCCTCAATCCTCAATCCTCAATCATCATTCTTCAACGCTTAACCCTCAACCCTCAGCCCTCATCCTCAATCCTCAAACCTCAATACTCAATCCTCAATCTTCACTCCTCAATACTCAATATTCAATAATCAATCCTCAATTCTCAATCCTCAATACTCAATCCTCAATCGTCAATCCTCAATCCCCAATCCTCAATCTTCAATCCTCAATCCTCAATCCTCATTCCTCAATCCTCATTCTTCAATCCTCAATCCTCAATCTTCAATCCTCAATACTCAATATTCAATCCTCAATCCTCAATCCTCAATCATCAATCTTCAACCCTCAGCCCTCAATCCTCAATCCTCGATCCTCAATCCTCAATCCTCATACCTCAAACATCAATATTCAACCCTCAGTCCTCGTCCTCAATCCACAAACCTCAATCCTCAACCCTCAATCTTCAATCATCAATATTGAATCTTCAATCCTCAATACTCAATCCTCAATCCTCAATCTTCAATCCTCCATCCTCAATCCTCAATCCTCAGTCCTCAACCCCCAATCGTCAGGCTTCAATCGTCAATACTCAATATTCAATCCTCAATCCTCAATTCTCATTCCTCAATCCTCATTCTTCAATCCTCAATACCCAATCCTCAATCTTCAATCTTCAACCCTCAATCCTCAATTCTCAATACTCAATCCTCAGTCCTCAGACCTCAAACATCAATCCTCAACCCTCAGCCCTCATCCTCAATCCTCAATCCTCAATCTTCAATCCTCAGTCCTCAATCCTCATGCCTCAATCCTCAATCCTCATTCCTCAGTCATCAAACTTCAATCCCCAACCCTCAGCCCTCATCCTCAATCCTCAATCCTCAATTCTCAATCCTCAAACCTCAAACCTCAATCATCAACCGACAGTCCTAGTCCTCAATCCTCAACCCTCAATCCTCAATCCTCAATCTTCAATCCTCAATACTCAATATTCAATCCTCAATCCTCAATCCTCAATCATCAATCTTCAACCCTCAACCCTCAACCCTCAGCCCTCATCCACAATCCTCAATCCTCAATCCTCAATCCTCAATCTTCACTCCTCAATACTCAATCTTCAATAATCAATCCTCAATTCTCAATCCTCATTCCTCAATCCTCATTCTTCAATCCTCAATACCCAATCCTCAATCTTCACTCCTCAATACTCAATATTCTATAATCAATCCTCAATTCTCAATCCTCAATACTCAATCCTCAATCGTCAATCCTCAATCCCCAATCCTCAATCTTCAATCCTCAATCCTCAATCCTCATTACTCAATCCTCATTCTTCAATCCTCAATACCCAATGCTCAATCTTCAATCTTCAACCCTCAATCCTCAATTCTCAATCCTCAATCCTCAGTCCTCAGACCTCGAACATCAATCCTCAACCCTCAGCCCTCATCCTCAATCCTCAATCCTCAATCTTCAATCCTCAGTCCTCAATCCTCATGCCTCAACCCTCAATCCTCAATCCTCTGTCATCAAACTTCAACCCTCAACCCTCAGCCCTCATCCTCAATCCTCAATCCTCAATTCTCAATCCTCAAACCTCAAACCTCAATCATCAACCGGCAGTCCTAGTCCTCAATCCTCAACCCTCAATCCTCAATCCTCAATCTTCAATCCTCAATACTCAATATTCAATCCTCAATCCTCAATCCTCAATCATCAATCTTCAACCCTCAACCCTCAACCCTCAGCCCTCATCCACAATCCTCAATCCTCAATCCTCAATCCTCAATCTTCACTCCTCAATACTCAATCTTCAATAATCAATCCTCAATTCTCAATCCTCAATACTCAATATTCAATCCTCAATCCTCAATCCTCAATCATCATTCTTCAACCCTCAACCCTCAACCCTCAGCCCTCATCCTCAATCCTCAAACCTCAATCCTCAATCCTCAATCTTCACTCCTCAATACTCAATATTCTATAATCAATCCTCAATTCTCAATCCTCAATACTCAATCCTCAATCGTCAATCCTCAATCCCCAATCCTCAATCTTCAATCCTCAATCCTCAATCCTCATTCCTCAATGCTCATTCTTCAATCCTCAATACCCAATGCTCAATCTTCAATCTTCAACCCTCAATCGTCAATTCTCAACCCTCAATCCTCAGTCCTCAGACCTCGAACATCAATCCTCAACCCTCAGCCCTCATCCTCAATCCTCAATCCTCAATCTTCAATCCTCAGTCCTCAATCCTCATGCCTCAACCCTCAATCCTCAATCCTCTGTCATCAAACTTCAATCCTCAACCCTCAGCCCTCATCCTCAATCCTCAATCCTCAATTCTCAATCCTCAAACCTCAAACCTCAATCATCAACCGGCAGTCCTAGTCCTCAATCCTCAACCCTCAATCCTCAATCCTCAATCTTCAATCCTCAATACTCAATATTCAATCCTCAATCCTCAATCCTCAATCATCAATCTTCAACCCTCAACCCTCAACCCTCAGCCCTCATCCACAATCCTCAATCCTCAATCCTCAATCCTCAATCTTCACTCCTCAATACTCAATCTTCAATAATCAATCCTCAATTCTCAATCCTCAATACTTAATCCTCAATCGTCAATCCTCAATCCCCAATCCTCAATCTTCAATCCTCAATTCTCAATTCTCAATCCCCAAACCTCAAACCTCAATCATCAACCGACAGTCCTAGTCCTCAATCCTCAACCCTCAATCCTCAATCCTCAATCTTCAATCCTCAATACTCAATATGCAATCCTCAATCCTCAATCCTCAATCATCAATACTCAATCCTCAATCGGCAATCCTCAATCCCCAATCCTCAATCTTCAATCCTCAATCCTCAATCCTCAATCCTCAATCCTCAATCTTCAATCCCCAATAATCAATCTTCAATCCTCAATCCTCAATCCTCAATCCTGAATCCTCAATCCTCAATCCTCAATCTTCAATCCTCAATACTCAGTCTTCAGTCCTCAATCCTCAATCCTCAATCCTCAATCCTCATTATTCAACCCTCAATACCCAATCCTCAATCTTCAATCCTCAGTCCTCAATTCTGAATCCTCAATCCTCAATCCTCAGACCTCAAACATCAATACTCAACACTCAGTCCTCGTCCTCAATCCACAACCATCAATCCTCAATCCTCAACCTTCAATCAAGAATATTCAACCTTCAGTCCTCAATCCTCAGTCCTCAATCCTCAATCCTCAATCCTCAATGTTCAATCCGCAATACCCAATCCTCAATCTTCAATCCACAATCCTCAATCCTCAATCCTCAATCCTCAATCCTCGATCCTCAATCCTCAATCCTCATACCTCAAACATCAATATTCAACCCTCAGTCCTCGTCCTCAATCCACAAACCTCAATCCTCAACCCTCAATCTTCAATCATCAATATTCAATCTTCAATCCTCAATACTCAATCCTCAATCCTCAATCCTCAATCCTCAATCGTCAATCCCCAATAATCAATCTTCAATCCTCAATCCTCAATACTCAATCCTCAATCCTCATTCTTCAATTCTAAATACCCAATCCTCAATCTTCAATCCACAATCCCCAATCCTCAGTTCGCAATCCTCAATCCTCAATCCTCATTCTTCAATCCTCAATACCCAATCCTCAATCTTCAATCTTCAACCCTCAATCCTCAATTCTCAATCCTCAATCCTCAGTCCTCAGACCTCAAACATCAATCCTCAACCCTCAGCCCTCATCCTCAATCCTCAATCCTCAATCTTCATTCCTCAGTCCTCAATTCTCATGCCTCAATCCTCAATCCTCAATGCTCAGTCATCAAACCTCAATCCTGAATCCTCAATCCTGAAACCTCAATCGTCAGACCTCAGACCTGAACAATCAGATGTCAATCCTCAATCCTCAATAGAATATCATCAATTCACAGTTTTCAATACTCAATACTCAATCTGCAATCATCAAATTTCTTTCCACAAACATCAATTCTCATCACTCAACCCTCAACTCTCAGTCCCCAATCCTCAATCTTCAATCCTCAATCCTCAATCCTCAATTCTCAATCCTCAATCTTCAATCCTCAGTACTCAGTCTTCAATCCTCAATCCTCAACCCTCAATCATCAATCCTCAATCCTCAATCCTCAATCTTCAGTCCTCCATCCTCAATCCTCAATTCTCAGTCCTCAATCCTCAATCGTCAGGCTTCAATCATCAATACTCAATCTTCAATACTCAATCCTCAATTCTCATTCCTCAATCCTCATTCTTCAATCCTCAATACCCAATCCTCAATCTTCAATCTTCAACCCTCAATCCTCAATTCTCAATCCTCAATCCTCAGTCCTCAGACCTCAAACATCAATCCTCAACCCTCAGCCCTCATCCTCAATCCTCAATCCTCAATCTTCAATCCTCAGTCCTCAATCCTCATGCCTCAATCCTCAATCCTCATTCCTCAGTCATCAAACTTCAATCCCCAACCCTCAGCCCTCATCCTCAATCCTCAATCCTCAATTCTCAATCCTCAAACCTCAAACCTCAATCATCAATCTTCAATCCTCAATACTCAATATTCAATCCTCAATCCTCAATCCTCAATCATCATTCTTCAACGCTTAACCCTCAACCCTCAGCCCTCATCCTCAATCCTCAAACCTCAATACTCAATCCTCAATCTTCACTCCTCAATACTCAATATTCAATAATCAATCCTCAATTCTCAATTCTCAATACTCAATCCTCAATCGACAATCCTCAATCCCCAATCCTCAATCTTCAATCCTCAATCCTCAATCCTCATTCCTCAATCCTCATTCTTCAATCCTCAATCCTCAATCTTCAATCCTCAATACTCAATATTCAATCCTCAATCATCAATCTTCAACCCTCAACCCTCAATCCTCAATCCTCGATCCTCAATCCTCAATCCTCATACCTCAAACATCAATATTCAACCCTCAGTCCTCGTCCTCAATCCACAAACCTCAATCCTCAACCCTCAATCTTCAATCATCAATATTGAATCTTCAATCCTCAATACTCAATCCTCAATCCTCAATCTTCAATCCTCCATCCTCAATCCTCAATCCTCAGTCCTCAACCCTCAATCGTCAGGCTTCAATCGTCAATACTCAATATTCAATCCTCAATCCTCAATTCTCATTCCTCAATCCTCATTCTTCAATCCTCAATACCCAATCCTCAATCTTCAATCTTCAACCCTCAATCCTCAATTCTCAATCCTCAATCCTCAGTCCTCAGACATCAAACATCAATCCTCAACCCTCAGCCCTCATCCTCAATCCTCAATCCTCAATCCTCTGTCATCAAACTTCAATCCTCAACCCTCAGCCCTCATCCTCAATCCTCAATCCTCAATTCTCAATCCTCAAACCTCAAACCTCAATCATCAACCGGCAGTCCTAGTCCTCAATCCTCAACCCTCAATCCTCAATCCTCAATCTTCAATCCTCAATACTCAATATTCAATCCTCAATCCTCAATCCTCAATCATCAATCTTCAACCCTCAACCCTGAACCCTCAGCCCTCATTCACAATCCTCAATCCTCAATCCTCAATCCTCAATCTTCACTCCTCAATACTCAATCTTCAATAATCAATCCTCAATTCTCAATCCTCAATACTCAATCCTCAATCGTCAATCCTCAATCCCCAATCCTCAATCTTCAATCCTCAATTCTCAATTCTCAATCCTCAAACCTCAAACATCAATCATCAACCGACAGTCCTAGTCCTCAATCCTCAACCCTCAATCCTCAATCCTCAATCTTCAATCCTCAATACCCAATATTCAATCCTCAATCCTCAATCCTCAATCATCAATACTCAATCCTCAATCGGCAATCCTCAATCCCCAATCCTCAATCTTCAATCCTCAATCCTCAATCCTCAATCCTCAATCCTCAATCTTCAATCCCCAATAATCAATCTTCAATCCTCGATCCTCAATCCTCAATCCTGAATCCTCAATCCTCAATCCTCAATCTTCAATCCTCAATACTCAGTCTTCAATCCTCAATCCTCAATCCTCAATCCTCAATCCTCATTATTCAACCCTCAATACCCAATCCTCAATCTTCAATCCTCAGTCCTCAATTCTGAATCCTCAATCCTCAATCCTCAGACCTCAGACATCAATACTCAACCCTCAGTCCTCGTCCTCAATCCACAACCATCAATCCTCAATCCTCAACCTTCAATCAAGAATATTCAATCTTCTGCCCTCACTCCTCAGTCCTCAATCCTCAATCCTCAATCCTCAATGTTCAATCCGCAATACCCAATCCTCAATCTTCAATCCACAATCCTCAATCCTCAATCCTCAATCCTCAATCCTCGATCCTCAATCCTCAATCCTCATACCTCAAACATCAATATTCAACCCTCAGTCCTCGTCATCAATCCACAAACCTCAATCCTCAACCCTCAATCTTCAATCATCAATATTCAATCGTCAATTCTCAATACTCAATCGTCAATCCTCAATCCTCAATCCTCAATCTTCAATCCCCAATAATCAATCTTCAATCCTCAATCCTCAATACTCAATCCTCAATCCTCATTCTTCAATCCTAAATACCCAATCCTCAATCTTCAATCCTCAGTCCTCAATTCTGAATCCTCAATCCTCAATCCTCAGACCTCAGACATCAATACTCAACCCTCAGTCCTCGTCCTCAATCCAAAACCATCAATCCTCAATCCTCAACCTTCAATCAAGAATATTCAATCTTCTGTCCTCAATCCTCAGTCCTCAATCCTCAATCCTCAATCCTCAATGTTCAATCCGCAATACCCAATCCTCAATCTTCAATCCACAATCCTCAATCCTCAATCCTCAATCCTCAATCCTCGATCCTCAATCCTCAATCCTCATACCTCAAACATCAATATTCAACCCTCAGTCCTCGTCCTCAATCCACAAACCTCAATCCTCAACCCTCAATCTTCAATCATCAATATTCAATCGTCAATTCTCAATACTCAATCCTCAATCCTCAATCCTCAATCCTCAATCTTCAATCCCCAATAATCAATCTTCAATCCTCAATCCTCAATACTCAATCCTCAATCCTCATTCTTCAATCCTAAATACCCAATCCTCAATCTTCAATCCACAATCCCCAATCCTCAGTTCGCAATCCTCAATCCTCAATCCTCATTCTTCAATCCTCAATACCCAATCCTCAATCTTCAATCTTCAACCCTCAATCCTCAATTCTCAATCCTCAATCCTCAGTCCTCAGACCTCAAACATCAATCCTCAACCCTCAGCCCTCATCCTCAATCCTCAATCCTCAATCTTCATTCCTCTGTCCTCAATCCTCATGCCTCAATCCTCAATCCTCAATCCTCAGTCATCAAACCTCAATCCTGAATCCTCAATCCTGAAACCTCAATCGTCAGACCTCAGACCTGAACAATCAGATGTCAATCCTCAATCCTCAATAGAATATCATCAATTCACAGTTTTCAATACTCAACACTCAATCTGCAATCATCAAATTTCTTTCCACAAACATCAATTCTCATCACTCAACCCTCAACTCTCAGTCCCCAATCCTCAATCTTCAATCCTCAATCCTCAATCCTCAATCCTCAATCCTCAATCTTCAATCCCCAATAATCAATCTTCAATCCTCAATCCTCAATCCTCAATCCTGAATCCTCAATCCTCAATCCTCAATCTTCAATCCTCAATACTCAGTCTTCAGTCCTCAATCCTCAATCCTCAATCCTCAATCCTCATTATTCAACCCTCAATACCCAATCCTCAATCTTCAATCCTCAGTCCTCAATCCTGAATCCTCAATCCTCAATCCTCAGACCTCAAACATCAATACTCAACACTCAGTCCTCGTCCTCAATCCACAACCATCAATCCTCAATCCTCAACCTTCAATCAAGAATATTCAACCTTCAGTGCTCAATCCTCAGTCCTCAATCCTCAATCCTCAATCCTCAATGTTCAATCCGCAATACCCAATCCTCAATCTTCAATCCACAATCCTCAATCCTCAATCCTCAATCCTCAATCCTCGATCCTCAATCCTCAATCCTCATACCTCAAACATCAATATTCAACCCTCAGTCCTCGTCCTCAATCCACAAACCTCAATCCTCAACCCTCAATCTTCAATCATCAATATTCAATCTTCAATCCTCAATACTCAATCCTCAATCCTCAATCCTCAATCCTCAATCGTCAATCCCCAATAATCAATCTTCAATCCTCAATCCTCAATACTCAATCCTCAATCCTCATTCTTCAATTCTAAATACCCAATCCTCAATCTTCAATCCACAATCCCCAATCCTCAGTTCGCAATCCTCAATCCTCAATCCTCAATCTTCAATCCTCAATACCCAATCCTCAATCTTCAATCTTCAACCCTCAATCCTCAATTCTCAATCCTCAATCCTCAGTCCTCAGACCTCAAACATCAATCCTCAACCCTCAGCCCTCATCCTCAATCCTCAATCCTCAATCTTCATTCCTCAGTCCTCAATTCTCATGCCTCAATCCTCAATCCTCAATCCTCAGTCATCAAACCTCAATCCTGAATCCTCAATCCTGAAACCTCAATCGTCAGACCTCAGACCTGAACAATCAGATGTCAATCCTCAATCCTCAATAGAATATCATCAATTCACAGTTTTCAATACTCAATACTCAATCTGCAATCATCAAATTTCTTTCCACAAACATCAATTCTCATCACTCAACCCTCAACTCTCAGTCCCCAATCCTCAATCTTCAATCCTCAATCCTCAATCCTCAATTCTCAATCCTCAATCTTCAATCCTCAGTACTCAGTCTTCAATCCTCAATCCTCAACCCTCAATCATCAATCCTCAATCCTCAATCCTCAATCTTCAGTCCTCCATCCTCAATCCTCAATTCTCAGTCCTCAATCCTCAATCGTCAGGCTTCAATCATCAATACTCAATCTTCAATACTCAATCCTCAATTCTCATTCCTCAATCCTCATTCTTCAATCCTCAATACCCAATCCTCAATCTTCAATCTTCAACCCTCAATCCTCAATTCTCAATCCTCAATCCTCAGTCCTCAGACCTCAAACATCAATCCTCAACCCTCAGCCCTCATCCTCAATCCTCAATCCTCAATCTTCAATCCTCAGTCCTCAATCCTCATGCCTCAATCCTCAATCCTCATTCCTCAGTCATCAAACTTCAATCCCCAACCCTCAGCCCTCATCCTCAATCCTCAATCCTCAATTCTCAATCCTCAAACCTCAAACCTCAATCATCAATCTTCAATCCTCAATACTCAATATTCAATCCTCAATTCTCAATCCTCAATCATCATTCTTCAACGCTTAACCCTCAACCCTCAGCCCTCATCCTCAATCCTCAAACCTCAATACTCAATCCTCAATCTTCACTCCTCAATACTCAATATTCAATAATCAATCCTCAATTCTCAATTCTCAATACTCAATCCTCAATCGTCAATCCTCAATCCCCAATCCTCAATCTTCAATCCTCAATCCTCAATCCTCATTCCTCAATCCTCATTCTTCAATCCTCAATCCTCAATCTTCAATCCTCAATACTCAATATTCAATCCTCAATCATCAATCTTCAACCCTCAACCCTCAATCCTCAATCCTCGATCCTCAATCCTCAATCCTCATACCTCAAACATCAATATTCAACCCTCAGTCCTCGTCCTCAATCCACAAACCTCAATCCTCAACCCTCAATCTTCAATCATCAATATTGAATCTTCAATCCTCAATACTCAATCCTCAATCCTCAATCTTCAATCCTCCATCCTCAATCCTCAATCCTCAGTCCTCAACCCTCAATCGTCAGGCTTCAATCGTCAATACTCAATATTCAATCCTCAATCCTCAATTCTCATTCCTCAATCCTCATTCTTCAATCCTCAATACCCAATCCTCAATCTTCAATCTTCAACCCTCAATCCTCAATTCTCAATCCTCAATCCTCAGTCCTCAGACATCAAACATCAATCCTCAACCCTCAGCTCTCATCCTCAATCCTCAATCCTCAATCTTCAATCCTCAGTCCTCAATCCTCATGCCTCAACCCTCAATCCTCAATCCTCTGTCATCAAACTTCAATCCTCAACCCTCAGCCCTCATCCTCAATCCTCAATCCTCAATTCTCAATCCTCAAACCTCAAACCTCAATCATCAACCGGCAGTCCTAGTCCTCAATCCTCAACCCTCAATCCTCAATCCTCAATCTTCAATCCTCAATACTCAATATTCAATCCTCAATCCTCAATCCTCAATCATCAATCTTCAACCCTCAACCCTGAACCCTCAGCCCTCATTCACAATCCTCAATCCTCAATCCTCAATCCTCAAACTTCACTCCTCAATACTCAATCTTCATTAATCAATCCTCAATTCTCAATCCTCAATACTCAATCCTCAATCGTCAATCCTCAATCCCCAATCCTCAATCTTCAATCCTCAATTCTCAATTCTCAATCCTCAAACCTCAAACCTCAATCATCAACCGACAGTCCTAGTCCTCAATCCTCAACCCTCAATCCTCAATCCTCAATCTTCAATCCTCAATACCCAATATTCAATCCTCAATCCTCAATCCTCAATCATCAATACTCAATCCTCAATCGGCAATCCTCAATCCCCAATCCTCAATCTTCAATCCTCAATCCTCAATCCTCAATCCTCAATCCTCAATCTTCAATCCCCAATAATCAATCTTCAATCCTCGATCCTCAATCCTCAATCCTGAATCCTCAATCCTCAATCCTCAATCTTCAATCCTCAATACTCAGTCTTCAATCCTCAATCCTCAATCCTCAATCCTCAATCCTCATTATTCAACCCTCAATACCCAATCCTCACTCTTCAATCCTCAGTCCTCAATTCTGAATCCTCAATCCTCAATCCTCAGACCTCAGACATCAATACTCAACCCTCAGTCCTCGTCCTCAATCCACAACCATCAATCCTCAATCCTCAACCTTCAATCAAGAATATTCAATCTTCTGCCCTCACTCCTCAGTCCTCAATCCTCAATCCTCAATCCTCAATGTTCAATCCGCAATACCCAATCCTCAATCTTCAATCCACAATCCTCAATCCTCAATCCTCAATCCTCAATCCTCGATCCTCAATCCTCAATCCTCATACCTCAAACATCAATATTCAACCCTCAGTCCTCGTCATCAATCCACAAACCTCAATCCTCAACCCTCAATCTTCAATCATCAATATTCAATCGTCAATTCTCAATACTCAATCGTCAATCCTCAATCCTCAATCCTCAATCTTCAATCCCCAATAATCAATCTTCAATCCTCAATCCTCAATACTCAATCCTCAATCCTCATTCTTCAATCCTAAATACCCAATCCTCAATCTTCAATCCTCAGTCCTCAATTCTGAATCCTCAATCCTCAATCCTCAGACCTCAGACATCAATACTCAACCCTCAGTCCTCGTCCTCAATCCAGAACCATCAATCCTCAATCCTCAACCTTCAATCAAGAATATTCAATCTTCTGTCCTCAATCCTCAGTCCTCAATCCTCAATCCTCAATCCTCAATGTTCAATCCGCAATACCCAATCCTCAATCTTCAATCCACAATCCTCAATCCTCAATCCTCAATCCTCAATCCTCGATCCTCAATCCTCAATCCTCATACCTCAAACATCAATATTCAACCCTCAGTCCTCGTCCTCAATCCACAAACCTCAATCCTCAACCCTCAATCTTCAATCATCAATATTCAATCGTCAATTCTCAATACTCAATCCTCAATCCTCAATCCTCAATCCTCAATCTTCAATCCCCAATAAACAATCTTCAATCCTCAATCCTCAATACTCAATCCTCAATCCTCATTCTTCAATCCTAAATACCCAATCCTCAATCTTCAATCCACAATCCCCAATCCTCAGTTCGCAATCCTCAATCCTCAATCCTCATTCTTCAATCCTCAATACCCAATCCTCAATCTTCAATCTTCAACCCTCAATCCTCAATTCTCAATCCTCAATCCTCAGTCCTCAGACCTCAAACATCAATCCTCAACCCTCAGCCCTCATCCTCAATCCTCAATCCTCAATCTTCATTCCTCTGTCCTCAATCCTCATGCCTCAATCCTCAATCCTCAATCCTCAGTCATCAAACCTCAATCCTGAATCCTCAATCCTGAAACCTCAATCGTCAGACCTCAGACCTGAACAATCAGATGTCAATCCTCAATCCTCAATAGAATATCATCAATTCACAGTTTTCAATACTCAACACTCAATCTGCAATCATCAAATTTCTTTCCACAAACATCAATTCTCATCACTCAACCCTCAACTCTCAGTCCCCAATCCTCAATCTTCAATCCTCAATCCTCAATCCTCAATTCTCAATCCTCAATCTTCAATCCTCAATACTCAGTCTTCAATCCTCAATCCTCAACCCTCAATCCTCAATCCTCAATCCTCAATCCTCTGTCATCAAACTTCAATCCTCAACCCTCAGCCCTCATCCTGAATCCTGAATCCTCAATTCTCAATCCTCAAACCTCAAACCCAATCATCAACCGGCTGTCCTAGTCCTCAATCCTCAACCCTCAATCCTCAATCATCAATCTTCACTCCTCAATACTCAATATTCAATAATCAATCCTCAATTCTCAATCCTCAATACTCAATCCTCAATCGTCAATCCTCAATCCCCAATCCTCAATCTTCAATCCTCAATCCTCAATCCTCATTCCTCAATCCTCATTCTTCAATCCTCAATACCCAATCCTCAATCTTCAATCTTCAACCCTCAATCCTCAATTCTCAAACCTCAATCCTCAGTCCTCAGACCTCGAACATCAATCCTCAACCCTCAGCCCTCATCCTCAATCCTCAATCCTCAATCTTCAATCCTCAGTCCTCAATCCTCATGCCTCAACCCTCAATCCTCAATCCTCTGTCATCAAACTTCAATCCTCAACCCTCAGCCCTCATCCTCAATTCTCAGTCCTCAATTCTCAATCCTCAAACCTCAAACCTCAATCATCAACCGGCAGTCCTAGTCCTCAATCCTCAACACTCAATCCTCAATCCTCAATCTTCAATCCTCAATACTCAATATTCAACCCTCAATCCTCAATCCTGAATCATCAATCTTCAACCCTCAACCCTCAACCCTCAGCGCTCATCCACAATCCTCAATCCTCAATCCTCAATCCTCAATCTTCACTCCTCAATACTCAATCTTCAATAATCAGTCCTCAATTCTCAATCCTCATTCCGCAATCCTCATTCTTCAATCCTCAATACCCAATCCTCAATCTTCAATCTTCAACCCTCAATCCTCAATTCTCAATCCTCAATCCTCAGCCCTCAGACCTCGAACATCAATCCTCAACCCTCAGCCCTCATCCTCAATCCTCAATCCTCAATCTTCAATCCTCAGTCCTCAATCCTCATGCCTCAACCCTCAATCCTCAATCCTCTGTCATCAAACTTCAATCCTCAACCCTCAGCCCTCATCCTCAATCCTCAATCCTCAATTCTCAATCCTCAAACCTCAAACCTCAATCATCAACCGGCAGTCCTAGTCCTCAATCCTCAACCCTCAATCCTCAATCCTCAATCTTCAATCCTCAATACTCAATATTCAATCCTCAATCCTCAATCCTCAATCATCAATCTTCAACCCTCAACCCTCAACCCTCAGCCCTCATCCACAATCCTCAATCCTCAATCCTCAATCCTCAATCTTCACTCCTCAATACTCAATCTTCAATAATCAATCCTCAATTCTCAATCCTCAATACTCAATATTCAATCCTCAATCCTCAATCCTCAATCATCATTCTTCAACCCTCAACCCTCAACCCTCAGCCCTCATCCTCAATCCTCAAACCTCAATCCTCAATCCTCAATCTTCACTCCTCAATACTCAATATTCTATAATCAATCCTCAACTCTCAATCCTCAATACTCAATCCTCAATCGTCAATCCTCAATCCCCAATCATCAATCTTCAATCCTCAATCCTCAATCCTCATTCCTCAATCCACATTCTTCAATCCTCAATACCCAATGCTCAATCTTCAATCTTCAACCCTCAATCGTCAATTCTCAACCCTCAATCCTCAGTCCTCAGACCTCGAACATCAATCCTCAACCCTCAGCCCTCATCCTCAATCCTCAATCCTCAATCTTCAATCCTCAGTCCTCAATCCTCATGCCTCAACCCTCAATCCTCAACCCTCTGTCATCAAACTTCAATCCTCAACCCTCAGCCCTCATCCTCAATCCTCAATCCTCAATTCTCAATCCTCAAACCTCAAACCTCAATCATCAACCGGCAGTCCTAGTCCTCAATCCTCAACCCTCAATCCTCAATCCTCAATCTTCAATCCTCAATACTCAATATTCAATCCTCAATCCTCAATCCTCAATCATCAATCTTCAACCCTCAACCCTCAACCCTCAGCCCTCATCCACAATCCTTAATCCTCAATCCTCAATCCACAATCTTCACTCCTCAATACTCAATCTTCAATAATCAATCCTCAATTCTCAATCCTCAATACTCAATCCTCAATCGTCAATCCTCAATCCCCAATCCTCAATCTTCAATCCTCAATTCTCAACTCTCAATCCCCAAACCTCAAACCTCAATCATCAACCGACAGTCCTAGTCCTCAATCCTCAACCCTCAATCCTCAATCCTCAATCTTCAATCCTCAATACTCAATATTCAATCCTCAATCCTCAATCCTCAATCATCAATACTCAATCCTCAATCGGCAATCCTCAATCCCCAATCCTCAATCTTCAATCCTCAATCCTCAATCCTCAATCCTCAATCCTCAATCTTCAATCCCCAATAATCAATCTTCAATCCTCAATCCTCAATCCTCAATCCTGAATCCTCAATCCTCAATCCTCAATCTTCAATCCTCAATACTCAGTCTTCAATCCTCAATCCTCAATCCTCAATCCTCAATCCTCATTATTCAACCCTCAATACCCAATCCTCAATCTTCAATCCTCAGTCCTCAATTCTGAATCCTCAATCCTCAATCCTCAGACCTCAAACATCAATACTCAACACTCAGTCCTCGTCCTCAATCCACAACCATCAATCCTCAATCCTCAACCTTCAATCAAGAATATTCAACCTTCAGTCCTCAATCCTCAGTCCTCAATCCTCAATCCTCAATCCTCAATGTTCAATCCGCAATACCCAATCCTCAATCTTCAATCCACAATCCTCAATCCTCAATCCTCAATCCTCAATCCTCGATCCTCAATCCTCAATCCTCATACTTCAAACATCAATATTCAACCCTCAGTCCTCGTCCTCAATCCACAAACCTCAATCCTCAACCCTCAATCTTCAATCATCAATATTCAATCTTCAATCCTCAATACTCAATCCTCAATCCTCAATCCTCAATCCTCAATCTTCAATCCCCAATAATCAATCTTCAATCCTCAATCCTCAATACTCAATCCTCAATCCTCATTCTTCAATCCTAAATACCCAATCCTCAATCTTCAATCCACAATCCCCAATCCTCAGTTCGCAATCCTCAATCCTCAATCCTCATTCTTCAATCCTCAATACCCAATCCTCAATCTTCAATCTTCAACCCTCAATCCTCAATTCTCAATCCTCAATCCTCAGTTCTCAGACCTCAAACATCAATCCTCAACCCTCAGCCCTCATCCTCAATCCTCAATCCTCAATCTTCATTCCTCAGTCCTCAATCCTCATGCCTCAATCCTCAATCCTCAATCCTCAGTCATCAAACCTCAATCCTGAATCCTCAATCCTGAAACCTCAATCGTCAGACCTCAGACCTGAACAATCAGATGTCAATCCTCAATCCTCAATAGAATATCATCAATTCACAGTTTTCAATACTCAATACTCAATCTGCAATCATCAAATTTCTTTCCACAAACATCAATTCTCATCACTCAACCCTCAACTCTCAGTCCCCAATCCTCAATCTTCAATCCTCAATCCTCAATCCTCAATTCTCAATCCTCAATCTTCAATCCTCAGTACTCAGTCTTCAATCCTCAATCCTCAACCCTCAATCATCAATCCTCAATCCTCAATCCTCAATCTTCAGTCCTCCATCCTCAATCCTCAATTCTCAGTCCTCAATCCTCAATCGTCAGGCTTCAATCATCAATACTCAATCTTCAATACTCAATCCTCAATTCTCATTCCTCAATCCTCATTCTTCAATCCTCAATACCCAATCCTCAATCTTCAATCTTCAACCCTCAATCCTCAATTCTCAATCCTCAATCCTCAGTCCTCAGACCTCAAACATCAATCCTCAACCCTCAGCCCTCATCCTCAATCCTCAATCCTCAATCTTCAATCCTCAGTCCTCAATCCTCATGCCTCAATCCTCAATCCTCATTCCTCAGTCATCAAACTTCAATCCCCAACCCTCAGCCCTCATCCTCAATCCTCAATCCTCAATTCTCAATCCTCAAACCTCAAACCTCAATCATCAATCTTCAATCCTCAATACTCAATATTCAATCCTCAATCCTCAATCCTCAATCATCATTCTTCAACGCTTAACCCTCAACCCTCAGCCCTCATCCTCAATCCTCAAACCTCAATACTCAATCCTCAATCTTCACTCCTCAATACTCAATATTCAATAATCAATCCTCAATTCTCAATCCTCAATACTCAATCCTCAATCGTCAATCCTCAATCCCCAATCCTCAATCTTCAATCCTCAATCCTCAATCCTCATTCCTCAATCCTCATTCTTCAATCCTCAATCCTCAATCTTCAATCCTCAATACTCAATATTCAATTCTCAATCCTCAATCCTCAATCATCAATCTTCAACCCTCAACCCTCAATCCTCAATCCTCGATCCTCAATCCTCAATCCTCATACCTCAAATATCAATATTCAACCCTCAGTCCTCGTCCTCAATCCACAAACCTCAATCCTCAACCCTCAATCTTCAATCATCAATATTGAATCTTCAATCCTCAATACTCAATCCTCAATCCTCAATCTTCAATCCTCCATCCTCAATCCTCAATCCTCAGTCCTCAACCCTCAATCGTCAGGCTTCAATCGTCAATACTCAATATTCAATCCTCAATCCTCAATTCTCATTCCTCAATCCTCATTCTTCAATCCTCAATACCCAATCCTCAATCTTCAATCTTCAACCCTCAATCCTCAATTCTCAATCCTCAATCCTCAGTCCTCAGACCTCAAACATCAATCCTCAACCCTCAGCCCTCATCCTCAATCCTCAATCCTCAATCTTCAATCCTCAGTCCTCAATCCTCATGCCTCAATCCTCAATCCTCATTCCTCAGTCATCAAACTACAATCCCCAACCCTCAGCCCTCATCCTCAATCCTCAATCCTGAATTCTCAATCCTCAAACCTCAAACCTCAATCATCAACCGACAGTCCTAGTCCTCAATCCTCAACCCTCAATCCTCAATCCTCAATCTTCAATCCTCAATACTCAATATTCAATCCTCAATCCTCAATCCTCAATCATCAATCTTCAACCCTCAACCCTCAACCCTCAGCCCTCATCCACAATCCTCAATCCTCAATCCTCAATCCTCAATCTTCACTCCTCAATACTCAATCTTCAATAATCAATCCTCAATTCTCAATCCTCATTCCTCAATCCTCATTCTTCAATCCTCAATACCCAATCCTCAATCTTCAATCTTCAACCCTCAATCCTCAATTCTCAATCCTCAGTCCTCAGTCCTCAGACCTCGAACATCAATCCTCAACCCTCAGCCCTCATCCTCAATCCTCAATCCTCAATCTTCAATCCTCAGTCCTCAATCCTCATGCCTCAACCCTCCATCCTCAATCCTCTGTCATCAAACTTCAATCCTCAACCCTCAGCCCTCATCCTCAATCCTCAATCCTCAATTCTCAATCCTCAAACCTCAAACCTCAATCATCAACCGGCAGTCCTAGTCCTCAATCCTCAACCCTCAATCCTCAATCCTCAATCTTCAATCCTCAATACTCAATATTCAATCCTCAATCCTCAATCCTCAATCATCAATCTTCAACCCTCAGCCCTCAACCCTCAGCCCTCATCCACAATCCTCAATCCTCAATCCTCAATCCTCAATCTTCACTCCTCAATACTCAATCTTCAATAATCAATCCTCAATTCTCAATCCTCAATACTCAATACTCAATATTCAACCCTCAATCCTCAATCCTCAATCATCATTCTTCAACCCTCAACCCTCAACCCTCAGCCCTCATCCTCAATCCTCAAACCTCAATCCTCAATCCTCAATCTTCACTCCTCAATACTCAATATTCTATAATCAATCCTCAATTCTCAATCCTCAATACTCAATCCTCAATCGTCAATCCTCAATCCCCAATCCTCAATCTTCAATCCTCAACCCTCAATCCTCAATTCTCAATCCTCAATCCTCAGTCCTCAGACCTCGAACATCAATCCTCAACCCTCAGCCCTCATCCTCAATCCTCAATCCTCAATCTTCAATCCTCAGTCCTCAATCCTCATGCCTCAACCCTCAATCCTCAATCCTCTGTCATCAAACTTCAATCCTCAACCCTCAGACCTCATCCTCAATCCTCAATCCTCAATTCTCAATCCTCAAACCTCAAACCTCAATCATCAACCGGCAGTCCTAGTTCTCAATCCTCAACCCTCAATCCTCAATCCTCAATCTTCAATCCTCAATACTCAATATTCAATCCTCAATCCTCAATCCTCAATCATCAATCTTCAACCCTCAACCCTGAACCCTCAGCCCTCATTCACAATCCTCAATCCTCAATCCTCAATCCTCAATCTTCACTCCTCAATACTCAATCTTCAATAATCAATCCTCAATTCTCAATCCTCAATACTCAATCCTCAATCGTCAATCCTCAATCCCCAATCCTCAATCTTCAATCCTCAATTCTCAATTCTCAATCCTCAAACCTCAAACCTCAATCATCAACCGACAGTCCTAGTCCTCAATCCTCAACCCTCAATCCTCAATCCTCAATCTTCAATCCTCAATACTCAATATTCGATCCTCAATCCTCAATCCTCAATCATCAATACTCAATCCTCAATCGGCAATCCTCAATCCCCAATCCTCAATCTTCAATCCTCAATCCTCAATCCTCAATCCTCAATCCTCAATCTTCAATCCCCAATAATCAATCTTCAATCCTCGATCCTCAATCCTCAATCCTGAATCCTCAATCCTCAATCCTCAATCTTCAATCCTCAATACTCAGTCTTCAATCCTCAATCCTCAATCCTCAATCCTGAATACTCATTATTCAACCCTCAATACCCAATCCTCAATCTTCAATCCTCAGTCCTCAATTCTGAATCCTCAATCCTCAATCCTCAGACCTCAGACATCAATACTCAACCCTCAGTCCTCGTCCTCAATCCACAACCATCAATCCTCAATCCTCAACCTTCAATCAAGAATATTCAATCTTCTGTCCTCAATCCTCAGTCCTCAATCCTCAATCCTCAATCCTCAATGTTCAATCCGCAATACCCAATCCTCAATCTTCAATCCACAATCCTCAATCCTCAATCCTCAATCCTCAATCCTCGATCCTCAATCCTCAATCCTCATACCTCAAACATCAATATTCAACCCTCAGTCCTCGTCCTCAATCCACAAACCTCAATCCTCAAACCTCAATCTTCAATCATCAATATTCAATCGTCAATTCTCAATACTCAATCCTCAATCCTCAATCCTCAATCCTCAATCTTCAATCCCCAATAATCAATCTTCAATCCTCAATCCTCAATACTCAATCCTCAATCCTCATTCTTCAATCCTAAATACCCAATCCTCAATCTTCAATCCACAATCCCCAATCCTCAGTTCGCAATCCTCAATCCTCAATCCTCATTCTTCAATCCTCAATACCCAATCCTCAATCTTCAATCTTCAACCCTCAATCCTCAATTCTCAATCCTCAATCCTCAGTCCTCAGACCTCAAACATCAATCCTCAACCCTCAGCCCTCATCCTCAATCCTCAATCCTCAATCTTCATTCCTCTGTCCTCAATCCTCATGCCTCAATCCTCAATCCTCAATCCTCAGTCATCAAACCTCAATCCTGAATCCTCAATCCTGAAACCTCAATCGTCAGACCTCAGACCTGAACAATCAGATGTCAATCCTCAATCCTCAATAGAATATCATCAATTCACAGTTTTCAATACTCAATACTCAATCTGCAATCATCAAATTTCTTTCCACAAACATCAATTCTCATCACTCAACCCTCAACTCTCAGTCCCCAATCCTCAATCTTCAATCCTCAATCCTCAATCCTCAATTCTCAATCCTCAATCTTCAATCCTCAATACTCAGTCTTCAATCCTCAATCCTCAACCCTCAATCCTCAATCCTCAATCCTCAATCCTCTGTCATCAAACTTCAATCCTCAACCCTCAGCCCTCATCCTCAATCCTGAATCCTCAATTCTCAATCCTCAAACCTCAAACCCAATCATCAACCGGCAGTCCTAGTCCTCAATCCTCAACCCTCAATCCTCAATCATCAATCTTCACTCCTCAATACTCAATATTCAATAATCAATCCTCAATTCTCAATCCTCAATACTCAATCCTCAATCGTCAATCCTCAATCCCCAATCCTCAATCTTCAATCCTCAATCCTCAATCCTCATTCCTCAATCCTCATTCTTCAATCCTCAATACCCAATCCTCAATCTTCAATCTTCAACCCTCAATCCTCAATTCTCAAACCTCAATCCTCAGTCCTCAGACCTCGAACATCAATCCTCAACCCTCAGCCCTCATCCTCAATCCTCAATCCTCAATCTTCAATCCTCAGTCCTCAATCCTCATGCCTCAACCCTCAATCCTCAATCCTCTGTCATCAAACTTCAATCCTCAACCCTCAGCCCTCATCCTCAATTCTCAGTCCTCAATTCTCAATCCTCAAACCTCAAACCTCAATCATCAACCGGCAGTCCTAGTCCTCAATCCTCAACACTCAATCCTCAATCCTCAATCTTCAATCCTCAATACGCAATATTCAACCCTCAATCCTCAATCCTGAATCATCAATCTTCAACCCTCAACCCTCAACCCTCAGCGCTCATCCACAATCCTCAATCCTCAATCCTCAATCCTCAATCTTCACTCCTCAATACTCAATCTTCAATAATCAGTCCTCAATTCTCAATCCTCATTCCGCAATCCTCATTCTTCAATCCTCATTCTTCAATCCTCAATACCCAATGCTCAATCTTCAATCTTCAACCCTCAATCCTCAATTCTCAATCCTCAATCCTCAGTCCTCAGACCTCGAACATCAATCCTCAACCCTCAGCCCTCATCCTCAATCCTCAATCCTCAATCTTCAATCCTCAGTCCTCAATCCTCATGCCTCAACCATCAATCCTCAATCCTCTGTCATCAAACTTCAATCCTCAACCCTCAGCCCTCATCCTCAATCCTCAATCCTCAATTCTCAATCCTCAAACCTCAAACCTCAATCATCAACCGGCAGTCCTAGTCCTCAATCCTCAACCCTCAATCCTCAATCCTCAATCTTCAATCCTCAATACTCAATATTCAATCCTCAATCCTCAATCCTCAATCATCAATCTTCAACCCTCAACCCTGAACCCTCAGCCCTCATTCACAATCCTCAATCCTCAATCCTCAATCCTCAATCTTCACTCCTCAATACTCAATCTTCAATAATCAATCCTCAATTCTCAATCCTCAATACTCAATCCTCAATCGTCAATCCTCAATCCCCAATCCTCAATCTTCAATCCTCAATTCTCAATTCTCAATCCTCAAACCTCAAACCTCAATCATCAACCGACAGTCCTAGTCCTCAATCCTCAACCCTCAATCCTCAATCCTCAATCTTCAATCCTCAATACTCAATATTCAATCCTCAATCCTCAATCCTCAATCATCAATACTCAATCCTCAATCGGCAATCCTCAATCCCCAATCCTCAATCTTCAATCCTCAATCCTCAATCCTCAATCCTCAATCCTCAATCTTCAATCCCCAATAATCAATCTTCAATCCTCGATCCTCAATCCTCAATCCTGAATCCTCAATCCTCAATCCTCAATCTTCAATCCTCAATACTCAGTCTTCAATCCTCAATCCTCAATCCTCAATCCTCAATCCTCATTATTCAACCCTCAATACCCAATCCTCAATCTTCAATCCTCAGTCCTCAATTCTGAATCCTCAATCCTCAATCCTCAGACCTCAGACATCAATACTCAACCCTCAGTCCTCGTCCTCAATCCACAACCATCAATCCTCAATCCTCAACCTTCAATCAAGAATATTCAATCTTCTGTCCTCAATCCTCAGTCCTCAATCCTCAATCCTCAATCCTCAATGTTCAATCCGCAATACCCAATCCTCAATCTTCAATCCACAATCCTCAATCCTCAATCCTCAATCCTCAATCCTCGATCCTCAATCCTCAATCCTCATACCTCAAACATCAATATTCAACCCTCAGTCCTCGTCCTCAATCCACAAACCTCAATCCTCAACCCTCAATCTTCAATCATCAATATTCAATCGTCAATTCTCAATACTCAATCCTCAATCCTCAATCTTCAATCCTCAATCTTCAATCCCCAATAATCAATCTTCAATCCTCAATCCTCAATACTCAATCCTCAATCCTCATTCTTCAATCCTAAATACCCAATCCTCAATCTTCAATCCTCAGTCCTCAATTCTGAATCCTCAATCCTCAATCCTCAGACCTCAGACATCAATACCCAACCCTCAGTCCTCGTCCTCAATCCACAACCATCAATCCTCAATCCTCAACCTTCAATCAAGAATATTCAATCTTCTGTCCTCAATCCTCAGTCCTCAATCCTCAATCCTCAATCCTCAATGTTCAATCCGCAATACCCAATCCTCAATCTTCAATCCACAATCCTCAATCCTCAATCCTCAATCCTCAATCCTCGATCCTCAATCCTCAATCCTCATACCTCAAACATCAATATTCAACCCTCAGTCCTCGTCCTCAATCCACAAACCTCAATCCTCAACCCTCAATCTTCAATCATCAATATTCAATCGTCAATTCTCAATACTCAATCCTCAATCCTCAATCCTCAATCCTCAATCTTCAATCCCCAATAATCAATCTTCAATCCTCAATCCTCAATACTCAATCCTCAATCCTCATTCTTCAATCCTAAATACCCAATCCTCAATCTTCAATCCACAATCCCCAATCCTCAGTTCGCAATCCTCAATCCTCAATCCTCATTCTTCAATCCTCAATACCCAATCCTCAATCTTCAATCTTCAACCCTCAATCCTCAATTCTCAATCCTCAATCCTCAGTCCTCAGACCTCAAACATCAATCCTCAACCCTCAGCCCTCATCCTCAATCCTCAATCCTCAATCTTCATTCCTCTGTCCTCAATCCTCATGCCTCAATCCTCAATCCTCAATCCTCAGTCATCAAACCTCAATCCTGAATCCTCAATCCTGAAACCTCAATCGTCAGACCTCAGACCTGAACAATCAGATGTCAATCCTCAATCCTCAATAGAATATCATCAATTCACAGTTTTCAATACTCAATACTCAATCTGCAATCATCAAATTTCTTTCCACAAACATCAATTCTCATCACTCAACCCTCAACTCTCAGTCCCCAATCCTCAATCTTCAATCCTCAATCCTCAATCCTCAATTCTCAATCCTCAATCTTCAATCCTCAATACTCAGTCTTCAATCCTCAATCCTCAACCCTCAATCCTCAATCCTCAATCCTCAATCCTCAATCTTCAATCCTCCATCCTCAATCCTCAATTCTCAGTCCTCAATCCTCAATCGTCAGGCTTCAATCATCAATACTCAATCTTCAATCCTCAATCCCCAATCCTCAATCTTCAATCCTCAATTCTCAATTCTCAATCCTCAAACCTCAAACCTCAATCATCAACCGACAGTCCTAGTCCTCAATCCTCAACCCTCAATCCTCAATCCTCAATCTTCAATCCTCAATACTCAATATTCAATCCTCAATTCTCAATCCTCAATCATCAATACTCAATCCTCAATCGTCAATCCTCAATCCCCAATCCTCAATCTTCAATCCTCAATTCTCAATTCTCAATCCTCAAACCTCAAACCTCAATCATCAACCGACAGTCCTAGTCCTCAATCCTCAAGACTCAATCCTCAATCCTCAATCTTCAATCCTCAATACTCAATATTCAATCCTCAATCCTCAATCCTCAATCATCAATACTCAATCCTCAATCGGCAATCCTCAATCCCCAATCCTCAATCTTCAATCCTCAATCCTCAATCCTCAATCCTCAATCCTCAATCTTCAATCCCCAATAATCAATCTTCAATCCTCAATCCTCAGTCCTCAATCCTGAATCCTCAATCCTCAATCCTCAATCTTCAATCCTCAATACTCAGTCTTCAATCCTCAATCCTCAATCCTCAATCCTCAATCCTCATTATTCAACCCTCAATACCCAATCCTCAATCTTCAATCCTCAGTCCTCAATTCTGAATGCTCAATCCTCAATCCTCAGACCTCAAACATCAATACTCAACCCTCAGTCCTCGTCCTCAATCCACAACCATCAATCCTCAATCCTCAACCATCAATCAAGAATATTCAACCTTCAGTCCTCAATCCTCAGTCCTCAATCCTCAATCCTCAATCCTCAATGTTCAATCCGCAACACCCAATCCTCAATCTTCAATCCACAATCCTCAATCCTCAATCCTCAATCCTCAATCCTCGATCCTCAATCCTCAATCCTCATACCTCAAACAGCAATATTCAACCCTCAGTCCTCGTCCTCAATCCACAAACCTCAATCCTCAACCCTCAATCTTCAATCATCAATATTCAATCTTCAATCCTCAATACTCAATCCTCAATCCTCAATCCTCAATCCTCAATCTTCAATCCCCAATAATCAATCTTCAATCCTCAATCCTCAATACTCAATCCTCAATCCTCATTCTTCAATCCTAAATACCCAATCCTCAATCTTCAATCCACAATCCCCAATCCTCAGTTCGCAATCCTAAATCCTCAATCCTCATTCTTCAATCCTCAATACCCAATCCTCAATCTTCAATCTTCAACCCTCAATCCTCAATTCAAAATCCTCAATCCTCAGTCCTCAGACCTCAAACATCAATCCTCAACCCTCAGCCCTCATCCTCAATCCTCAATCCTCAATCTTCATTCCTCAGTCCTCAATCCTCATGCCTCAATCCTCAATCCTCAATCCTCAGTCATCAAACCTCAATCCTGAATCCTCAATCCTGAAACCTCAATCGTCAGACCTCAGACCTGAACAATCAGATGTCAATCCTCAATCCTCAATAGAATATCATCAATTCACAGTTTTCAATACTCAATACTCAATCTGCAATCATCAAATTTCTTTCCACAAACATCAATTCTCATCACTCAACCCTCAACTCTCAGTCCCCAATCCTCAATCTTCGATCCTCAATCCTCAATCCTCAATTCTCAATCCTCAATCCTCAATTCTCAATCCTCAAACCTCAAACCTAAATCATCAACCGGCAGTCCTAGTCCTCAATCCTCAACCCTCAATCCTCAATCCTCAATCTTCAATCCTCAATACTCAATATTCAATCCTCAATCCTCAATCCTCAATCATCAATCTTCAACCCTCAACCCTCAACCCTCAGCCCTCATCCACAATCGTCAATCCTCAATCCTCAATCCTCAATCTTCACTCCTCAATACTCAATCTTCAATAATCAATCCTCAATTCTCAATCCTCAATCCTCAATCCTCATTCTTCAATCCTCAATACCCAATCCTCAATCTTCAATCTTCAACCCTCAATCCTCAATTCTCAATCCTGAATCCTCAGTCCTCAGACCTCGAACATCAATCCTCAACCCTCAGCCCTCATCCTCAATCCTCAATCCTCAATCTTCAATCCTCAGCCCTCAATCCTCATGCCTCAACCCTCAATCCTCAATCCTCTGTCATCAAACTCCAATCCTCAACCCTCAGCCCTAATCCTCAATCCTCAATCCTCAATTCTGAATCCTCAAACCTCAAACCTCAATCATCAACCGGTAGTCCTAGTCCTCAATCCTCAACCCTCAATCCTCAATCCTCAATCTTCAATCCTCAATACTCAATATTCAATCCTCAATCCTCAATCCTCAATCATCAATCTTCAACCCTCAACCCTCAACCCTCAGCCCTCATCCACAATCCTCAATCCTCAATCCCCAATCCTCAATCTTCACTCCTCAATACTCAATCTTCAATAATCAATCCTCAATTCTCAATCCTCAATACTCAATATTCAATCCTCAATCCTCAATCCTCAATCATCATTCTTCAACCCTCAACCCTCAACCCTCAGCCCTCATCCTCAATCCACAAACCTCAATCCTCAATCCTCAATCTTCACTCCTCAATACTCAATATTCTATAATCAATCCTCAATTCTCAATCCTCAATACTCAATCCTCAATCGTCAATCCTCAATCACCAATCCTCAATCTTCAATCCTCAATCCTCAATCCTCATTCCTCAATCCTCATTCTTCAATCCTCAATACCCAATCCTCAATCTTCAATCTTCAACCCTCAATCCTCAATTCTCAATCCTCAATCCTCAGTCCTCAGACCTCAAACATCAATCCTCAACCCTCAGCCCTCATCCTCAATCCTCAATCCTCAATCTTCATTCCTCAGTCCTGAGTCCTCATGCCTCAATCCTCAATCCTCAATCCTCAGTCATCAAACCTCAATCCTGAATCCTCAATCCTGAAACCTCAATCTTCAGACCTCAGATCTGAACAATCAGATGTCAATCCTCAATCCTCAATAGAATATCATCAATTCACAGTTTTCAATACTCAATACTCAATCTGCAATCATCAAATTTCTTTCCACAAACATCAATTCTCATCACTCAACCCTCAACTCTCAGTCCCCAATCCTCAATCTTCAATCCTCAATCCTCAATCCTCAATTCTCAATCCTCAATCTTCAATCCTCAATACTCTATCTTCAATCCTCAATCCTCTATCCTCAATACCCAAACCTCATTCTAAAATCCTCAATACCCAATCCTCAATCTTCAATCCTCAATCCTCAATACTCAATATTCAATCCTCAATCCTCAGTCCTCAGTCCTCAAACCTCAATCCTCAACCCTCAGCCCTCATCCTCAATCCTCAATCCTCAATTCTCAGTCCTCAAACCTCAAACCTCAATCATCAACCGACAGTCCTAGTCCTCAATCCTCAGCCCTCAATCCTCAATCCTCAATCTTCAATCCTCAATACTCAATATTCAATCCTCAATCCTCAATCCCCAATCATCAATACTCAATCCTCAATCGTCAATCCTCAATCCCCAATCCTCAATCTTCAATCCTCAATGCTCAATCCTCAATCCTCAATCCTCAATCTTCAATCCCCAATAATCAATCTTCAATCCTCAATCCTCAATCCTCAATGCTGAATCCTCAATCCTCAATCCTCAATCTTCAATCCTCAATACTCAGTCTTCAATCCTCAACCCTCAATCCTCAAACCTCAATCCTCTGTCCTCAATCTTCAATTTTCAATCCTCAATCCTCAGACCTCAAACGTCAATACTCAACCCTCAGTGCTCGTCCTCAATCCTCAATCTTCAATCCACAATACTCAATATTCAATCCTCAATCCTCTGTCCGCAAACCTCAATCATGAATCCTCAATACTGAATCCTCAATCTTCAGCACTCAGTCCTCAACAATCAGTCGTCAATCATCAATCCTCATTAGAACGTCATCAATTCACAGTTTTCAATACTCAATACTCAATCTGCAATCTTCAAATCTCTATCCGCAAAAGTCATCTCTGATCATTTAACCCTCAACACTCAGTCCCCAATCCTCAATCTTCAACACTCAATCCTCAATCCTCAATCCTCAATCTTCATTCCTCAATACTCAATCTTCAACACTCAATCCTCAATTCTCAATCCTCAATCCTCAGTCCTCAGTCCTCAAACCTCAATCGTCAACCCTCAGCCCTCATCCCCAATCCTCAACCCTCAATCCTCAATCCTCAATCCTCAATCCTCAATCTTCAATCCTCCATCCTCAATCCTCAATCCTCAGTCCTCAATCCTCAATCGTCAGGCTTCAATCATCAATACTCAATCTTCAATCCTCAATCCCCAATTCTCATTCCTCAATCCTCATTCTTCAATCCTCAATACCCAATCCTCAATCTTCAATCTTCAACCCTCAATCCTCAATTCTCAATCCTCAATCCTCAGTCCTCAGACCTCAAACATCAATCCTCAACCCTCAGCCCTCATCCTCAATCCTCAATCCTCAATCTTCAATCCTCAGTCCTCAATCCTCATGCCTCCAGCCTCAATCCTCATTCCTCAGTCATCAAACTTCAATCCCCAACCCTCAGCCCTCATCCTCAATCCTCAATCCTCAATTCTCAATCCTCAAACCTCAAACCTCAATCATCAGCCGACAGTCCTAGTCCTCAATCCTCAACCCTCAATCCTCAATCCTCAATCTTCAATCCTCAATACTCAATATTCAATCCTCAATCCTCAATCCTCAATCATCATACTTCAATCCTCAACCCTCAACCCTCAGCCCACATCCTGAATCCTCAAACCTCAATCCTCAATCCTCAATCTTCATTCCTCAATACTCAATATTCAATAATCAATCATCAATTCTCAATCCTCAATACTCAATCCTCAATCGTCAATCCTCAATCCCCAATCCTCAATCTTCAATCCTCAATCCTCAATCCTCATTCCTCAATTCTCATTCTTCAATCCTCAATACCCAATCCTCAATCTTCAATCTTCAACCCACAATCCTCAATTCTCAATCCTCAATCCTCAGTCCTCAGACCTCGGACATCAATCCTCAACCCTCAGCCCTCATCCTCAATCCTCAATCCTCAATCTTCAATCCTCAGTCCTCAATCCTCATGCCTCAACCCACAATCCTGAATCCTCTGTCATCAAACTTCAATCCTCAACCCTCAGCCCTCATCCTCAATCCTCAATCCTCAATTCTCAATCCTCAAACCTCAAACCTCAATCATCAACCGGCAGTCCTAGTCCTCAATCCTCAACCCTCAATCCTCAATCCTCAATCTTCAATCCTCAATACTTAATATTCAATCCTCAATCCTCAATGCTCAATCATCAATCTTCAACCCTAAACCCTCAACCCTCAGCCCTCATCCACAATCCTCAATCCTCAATCCTCAATCCTCAATCTTCACTCCTCAATACTCAATCTTCAATAATCAATCCTCAATTCTCAATCCTCAATACTCAATCCTCAATCGTCAATCCTCAATCCCCAATCCTCAATCTTCAATCCTCAATTCTCAATTCTCAATCCTCAAACCTCAAACCTCAATCATCAACCGACAGTCCTAGTCCTCAATCCTCAACCCTCAATCCTCAATCCTCAATCTTCAATCCTCAATACTCAATATTCAATCCTCAATCCTCAATCCTCAATCATCAATACTCAATCCTCAATCGTCAATCCTCAATCCCCAATCCTCAATCTTCAATCCTCAATGCTCAATCCTCAATCCTCAATCCTCAATCTTCAATCCCCAATAATCAATCTTCAATCCTCAATCCTCAATACTCAATCCCGAATCCTCAATCCTCAATCCTCAATTCTCAATCTTCAATCCTCAATACTCAGTCTTCAATCCTCAATCCTCAATCCTCAATCCTCAATCCTCATTATTCAACCCTCAATACCCAATCCTCAATCTCCAATCCTCAATCCTCAATTCTGAATCCTCAATCCTCAATCCTCAGACCTCAAACATCAATACTCAATCCTCAGTCCTCAATGTTCAATCCGCAATACCCAATCCTCAATCTTCAATCAACAATCCTCAATCGTCAATCCTCAATCCTCAATCCTCGATCCTCAATCCTCAATCCTCATACGTCAAACATCAATATTCAACCCTCAGTCCTCGTCCTCAATCCACAAACCTCAATCCTCAAACCTCAATATTCAATCATCAATATTCAATCTTCAATCCTCAATACTCAATCCTCAATCCTCAATCCTCAATCCTCAATCTTCAATCTACAACCCTCAATCCTCAATTCTCAATCCTCAGTCCTCAGTCCTCAAACCTCAAACATCAATCCTCAACCCTCAGCCCTCATCCTCAATCCTCAATCCTCAATTCTCAATCCTCAAACCTCAAACCTCAATCATCAACCGACAGTCCTAGTCCTCAATCCTCAACCCTCAATCCTCAATCCTCAATCTTCAATCCTCAATACTCAATATTCAATCCTCAATCCTCAATCCTCAATCATCAATACTCATCCTCAATCGTCAATCCTCAATCCCCAATCCTCAATCTTCAATCCTCAATCCTCAATCCCCAACCCTCAATCCTCAATCTTCAATCCTCAATAATCAATCTTCAATCCTCAATACACAATTTCCATTCCTCAATCCTCAAACCTCAATCCTTAATCCTCAATCGTCAGTCTTCAATCCTCAATATCCAACACTCATTCATCAATCCTCAATCCTCAATCCTCAATCCTCAATTCTCAATCCTCAATCCCCTGTCCTCAGTCCTCAAACCTCAATGCTCAAACCTTAGCCCACATCCTCAATCCTCAATCCTCAATCCTCAATCTTCAATCCTCAATCCTCAGACCTCAAACATCAACACTCAACCCTCAGTCCTCGTCCTCAATCCTCAATCTTCAATCCTCAATACTCAATATTCAATCCTCAATCCTCAATCCTCAATCCTCAATCCTCAATCCTCAATCCTCAACCCTCAGTCTTCAAAACTCAAACCTGAATCCTCAGTCCTCAGACCTCAGGCATCAATACTCAAAACTCAGTCCTCGTCCTCAATCCACAACCCTCAATCCTCAATCTTCAATCTTCATTCATCAATATTCAACCGTCTATCCTCAATCCTCAATCCTCAATCCTCAATGTTCAATCCTGAACACCCAATCCTCAATCTTCAATCCTCAATCCTCAATCCTCAATCCTGAACCCTCAATCCTCAATCCTTTGTCCGCAAACCTCAATCCTGAATCCTCAATACTGAATCCTCAATCTTCAGCACTCAGTCCTCAACAATCAGTCGTCAATCCTCAATCCTCATTAGAATGTCATCAATTCACAGTTTTCAATACTCAATACTCAATCTGCAATCTTCAAATCTCTATCCGCAAACGTCATTCCTCATCATTTAACCCTCAACACTCAGTCCCCAATCCTCAATCTTCAACACTCAATCCTCAATCCTCAATCCTCAATCCTCAATCTTCAATCCTCAATACTCAATCTTCAACCCTCAAACCTCAATTCTCAATCCTCAATCCTCAGTCCTCAGTCCTCAAACCTCAATCGTCAACCCTCAGCCCTCATCCTCAATCCTCAACACTCAATCCTCAATGCTCAATCCTCAATCCTCAATCTTCAATCCCCAATACTCAATCTTCAATCCTCCATCCTCAATCCTCAATCCTCAGTCCTCAATCCTCAATCGTCAGGCTTCAATCATCAATACTCAATCTTCAATCCTCAATCCTCAATTCTCATTCCTCAATCCTCATTCTTCAATCCTCAATACCCAATCCTCAATCTTCAATCTTCAACCCTCAATCCTCAATTCTCAATCCTCAATCCTCAGTCCTCAGACCTCAAACATCAATCCTCAACCCTCAGCCCTCATCCTCAATCCTCAATCCTCAATCATCAATCCTCAGTCCTCAATCCTCATGCCTCAATCCTCAATCCTCATTCCTCAGTCATCAAACTTCAATCCCCAACCCTCAGCCCTCATCCTCAATCCTCAATCCTCAATTCTCAATCCTCAAACCTCAAACCTCAATCATCAACCGACAGTCCTAGTCCTCAATCCTCAACCCTCAATCCTCAATCCTCAATCTTCAATCCTCAATACTCAATATTCAATCCTCAATCCTCAATCCTCAATCATCATTCTTCAACCCTCAACCCTCAACCCTCAGCCCTCATCCTCAATCCTCAAACCTCAATCCTCAATCCTCAATCTTCACTCCTCAATACTCAATATTCAATAATCAATCCTCAATTCTCAATCCTCAATACTCAATCCTCAATCGTCAATCCTCAATCCCCAATCCTCAATCTTCAATCCTCAATCCTCATTCCTCATTCCTCAATCCTCATTCTTCAATCCTCAATACCCAATCCTCAATCTTCAATCTTCAACCCTCAATCCTCAATTCTCAATCCTCAATCCTCAGTCCTCAGACCTCGAACATCAATCCTCAACCCTCAGCCCTCATCCTCAATCCTCAATCCTCAATCATCAATCCTCAGTCCTCAATCCTCATGCCTCAACCCTCAATCCTCAATCCTCTGTCATCAAACTTCAATCCTCAACCCTCAGCCCTCATCCTCAATCCTCAATCCTCAATTCTCAATCCTCAAACCTCAAACCTCAATCATCAACCGGCAGTCCTAGTCCTCAATCCTTAACCCTCAATCCTCAATCCTCAATCTTCAATCCTCAATACTCAATATTCAATCCTCAATCCTCAATCCTCAATCATCAATCTTCAACCCTCAACCCTCAACCCTCAGCCCTCATCCACAATCCTCAATCCTCAATCCTCAATCCTCAATCTTCACTCCTCAATACTCAATCTTCAATAATCAATCCTCAATTCTCAATCCTCAATACTCAATCCTCAATCGTCAATCCTCAATCCCCAATCCTCAATCTTCAATCCTCAATTCTCGATACTCAATCCTCAAACCTCAAACCTCAATCATCAACCGACAGTCCTAGTCCTCAATCCTCAATCCTCAATCATCAATTCTCAATCCTCAATCGGCAATCCTCAATCCCCAATCCTCAATCTTCAATCCTCAATCCTCAATCCTCAATCCTCAATCCTCAATCTTCAATCCCCAATAATCAATCTTCAATCCTCAATCCTCATTCCTCAATCCTGAATCCTCAATCCTCAATCCTCAGTCTTCAATCCTGAATACTCAGTCTTCAATACTCAATCCTCAATCCTCAATCCTCAATACTCATTATTCAACCCTCAATACCCAATCCTCAATCTTCAATCCTCAGTCCTCAATTCTGAATCCTCGATCCTAAATCCTCAGACCTCAAACATCAATACTCGATCCTCAATCCTCAATCCTCATACCTCAAACATCAATATTCAACCCTCAGTCCTCGTCCTCAATCCACAAACCTCAATCCTCAACCCTCAATCTTCAATCATCAATATTCAATCTTCAATCCTCAATACTCAATCCTCAATCCTCAATAATCAATCCTCAATCTTCAATCCCCAATAATCAATCTTCAATCCTCAATCCTCAATACTCAATCCTCAATCCTCATTCTTCAATCCTAAGTACCCAATCCTCAATCTTCAATCCACAATCCCCAATCCTCAGTTCGCAATCCTCAATCCTCAATCCTCATTCTTCAATCCTCAATCCTCGATCCTCAATCCTCAATCCTCATACGTCAAACATCAATATTCAACCCTCAGTCCTCGTCCTCAATCCACAAACCTCAATCCTCAAACCTCAATATTCAATCATCAATATTCAATCTTCAATCCTCAATACTCAATCCCCAATCCTCAATCTTCAATCCTCAATGCTCAATCCTCAATCCTCAATCCTCAATCTTCAATCCCCAATAATCAATCTTCAATCCTCAATCCTCAAAACTCAATCCTGAATCCTCAATCCTCAATCCTCAATCCTCAATCTTCAATCCTCAATACTCAGTCTTCAATCCTCAATCCTCAATCCTCAATCCTCAATCCTCATTATTCAACCCTCAATACCCAATCCTCAATCTCCAATCCTCAATCCTCAATTCTGAATCCTCAATCCTCTATCCTCAGACCTCAAACATCAATACTCAATCCTCAGTCCTCGTCCTCAATCCACAACCATCAATCCTCAATCGTCAACCTTCAATCAAGAATATTCAACCTTCTGTCCTCAATCCTCAGTCCTCAGTCCTCAATCCTCAATCCTCAATGTTCAATCCGCAATACCCAATCCTCAATCTTCAATCCACAATCCTCAATCCTCAATCCTCAATCCTCAATCCTCGATCCTCAATCCTCAATCCTCATACGTCAAACATCAATATTCAACCCTCAGTCCTCGTCCTCAATCCACAAACCTCAATCCTCAAACCTCAATATTCAATCATCAATATTCAATCTTCAATCCTCAATACTCAATCCTCAATCCTCAATCCTCAATCCTCAATCTTCAATCTTCAACCCTCAATCCTCAATTCTCAATCCTCAATCCTCAGTCCTCAGACCTCAAACATCAATCCTCAACCCTCAGCCCTCATCCTCAATCCTCAATCCTCAATTCTCAATCCTCAAACCTCAAACCTCAATCATCAACCGACAGTCCTAGTCCTCAATCCTCAACCCTCAATCCTCAATCCTCAATCTTCAATCCTCAATACTCAATATTCAATCCTCAATCCTCAATCCTCAATCATCAATACTCATCCTCAATCGTCAATCCTCAATCCCCAATCCTCAATCTTCAATCCTCAATCCTCAATCCCCAACCCTCAATCCTCAATCTTCAATCCCCAATAATCAATCTTCAATCCTCAATTCTCAGTCCTCAGTCCTCAATCCTGAATCCTCAATCCACAATCCTCAACCTTCAATCCTCAATACTCAGTCTTCAATCCTCAATCCTCAATCCTCAAACCTCAATCCTCTGTCCTCAAACCCCAACCCTGAATCCTCAATACTGAATCCTCAATCTTCAGCACTCAGTCCTCAACAATCAGTTGTCAATCCTCAATCCTCAATAGAATGTCATCAATTCACATTTTTTGATACTCAATACTCAATCTGCAATCTTCAAATCTCTATCCACAAATATAAATTCACATCACTCAACCATCAACACTCAGTCCTCAATGTTCAATCCTCAATCCTCAATTCTCAATCGTCAATCCTCAATACTGAATCTTCAATCATCAATCCTCAGTCCTCAATCCTCAATCCTCAATCCTCAATCCTCAATAATCAATCTTCAATCCTCAATACTCAATTTCCATTCCTCAATCCTCAAACCTCAATCCTTAATCCTCAATCGTCAGTCTTCAATCCTCAATATCCAACACTCATTCATCAATCCTCAATCCTCAATCCTCAATCCTCAATTCTCAATCCTCAATCCCCTGTCCTCAGTCCTCAAACCTCAATGCTCAAACCTTAGCCCACATCCTCAATCCTCAATCCTCAATCCTCAATTTTCAATCCTCAATCCTCAATCTTCAATCCCCAATACTCAATCTTCAATCCTCCATCCTCAATCCTCAATCCTCAGTCCTCAATCCTCAATCGTCAGGCTTCAATCATCAATACTCAATCTTCAATCCTCAATCCTCAATTCTCATTCCTCAATCCTCATTCTTCAATCCTCAATACCCAATCCTCAGTCTTCAATCTTCAACCCTCAATCCTCAATTCTCAATCCTCAATCCTCAGTCCTCAGACCTCAAACATCAATCCTCAACCCTCAGCCCTCATCCTCAATCCTCAATCCTCAATCATCAATCCTCAGTCCTCAATCCTCATGCCTCAATCCTCAATCCTCATTCCTCAGTCATCAAACTTCAATCCCCAACCCTCAGCCCTCATCCTCAATCCTCAATCCTCAATTCTCAATCCTCAAACCTCAAACCTCAATCATCAACCGACAGTCCTAGTCCTCAATCCTCAACCCTCAATCCTCAATCCTCAATCTTCAATCCTCAATACTCAATATTCAATCCTCAATCCTCAATCCTCAATCATCATTCTTCAACCCTCAACCCTCAACCCTCAGCCCTCATCCTCAATCCTCAAACCTCAATCCTCAATCCTCAATCTTCACTCCTCAATACTCAATATTCAATAATCAATCATCAATTCTCAATCCTCAATACTCAATCCTCAATCGTCAATCCTCAATCCCCAATCCTCAATCTTCAATCCTCAATCCTCAATCCTCATTCCTCAATCCTCATTCTTCAATCCTCAATACCCAATCTTCAATCTTCAATCTTCAACCCACAATCCTCAATTCTCAATCCTCAATCCTCAGTCCTCAGACCTCGAACATCAATCCTCAACCCTCAGCCCTCATCCTCAATCCTCAATCCTCAATCTTCAATCCTCAGTCCTCAATCCTCATGCCTCAACCCTCAATCCTCAATCCTCTGTCATCAAACTTCAATCCTCAACCCTCAGCCCTCATCCTCAATCCTCAATCCTCAATTCTCAATCCTCAAACCTCAAACCTCAATCATCAACCGGCAGTCCTAGTCCTCAATCCTCAACCCTCAATCCTCAATCCTCAATCTTCAATCCTCAATACTTAATATTCAATCCTCAATCCTCAATGCTCAATCATCAATCTTCAACCCTAAATCCTCAACCCTCAGCCGTCATCCACAATCCTCAATCCTCAATCCTCAATCCTCAATCTTCACTCCTCAATACTCAATCTTCAATAATCAATCCTCAATTCTCAATCCTCAATACTCAATCCTCAATCGTCAATCCTCAATCCCCAATCCTCAATCTTCAATCCTCAATTCTCAATTCTCAATCCTCAAACCTCAAACCTCAATCATCAACCGACAGTCCTAGTCCTCAATCCTCAATCCTCAATCCTCAATCCTCAATCTTCAATCCTCAATACTCAATATTCAATCCCCAATCCTCAATCCTCAATCATCAATACTCAATCCTCAATCGTCAATCCTCAATCCCCAATCCTCAATCTTCAATCCTCAATGCTCAATCCTCAATCCTCAATCCTCAATCTTGAATCCCCAATAATCAATCTTCAATCCTCAATCCTCAATACTCAATCCTGAATCCTCAATCCTCAATCCTCAATCCTCAATCTTCAATCCTCAATACTCAGTCTTCAATCCTCAATCCTCAATCCTCAATCCTCAATCCTCATTATTCAACCCTCAATACCCAATCCTCAATCTCCAATCCTCAATCCTCAATTCTGAATCCTCAATCCTCAATCCTCAGACCTCAAACATCAATACTCAATCCTCAGTCCTCGTCCTCAATCCACAACCATCAATCCTCAATCGTCAACCTTCAATCAAGAATATTCAACCTTCAGTCCTCAATCCTCAGTCCTCAATCCTCAATCCTCAATCCTCAATGTTCAATCCGCAATACCCAATCCTCAATCTTCAATCCACAATCCTCAATCCTCAATCCTCAATCCTCAATCCTCGATCCTCAATCCTCAATCCTCATACGTCAAACATCAATATTCAACCCTCAGTCCTCGTCCTCAATCCACAAACCTCAATCCTCAAACCTCAATATTCAATCATCAATATTCAATCTTCAATCCTCAATACTCAATCCTCAATCCTCAATCCTCAATCCTCAATCTTCAATCCTCAATCCTCAGTCCTCAGACCTCAAACATCAATCCTCAACCCTCAGCCCTCATCCTCAATCCTCAATCCTCAATTCTCATTCCTCAAACCTCAAACCTCAATCATCAACCGACAGTCCTAGTCCTCAATCCTCAACCCTCAATCCTCAATCCTCAATCTTCAATCCTCAATACTCAATATTCAATCCTCAATCCTCAATCCTCAATCATCAATACTCATCCTCAATCGTCAATCCTCAATCCCCAATCCTCAATCTTCAATCCTCAATCCTCAATCCCCAACCCTCAATCCTCAATCTTCAATCCCCAATAATCAATCTTCAATCCTCAATACTCAGTCCTCAGTCCTCAATCCTGAATCCTCAATCCACAATCCTCAACCTTCAATCCTCAATTCTCGATACTCAATCCTCAAACCTCAAACCTCAATCATCAACCGACAGTCCTAGTCCTCAATCCTCAATCCTCAATCATCAATTCTCAATCCTCAATCGGCAATCCTCAATCCCCAATCCTCAATCTTCAATCCTCAATCCTCAATCCTCAATCCTCAATCCTCAATCTTCAATCCCCAATAATCAATCTTCAATCCTCAATCCTCATTCCTCAATCCTGAATCCTCAATCCTCAATCCTCAGTCTTCAATCCTGAATACTCAGTCTTCAATACTCAATCCTCAATCCTCAATCCTCAATACTCATTATTCAACCCTCAATACCCAATCCTCAATCTTCAATCCTCAGTCCTCAATTCTGAATCCTCGATCCTAAATCCTCAGACCTCAAACATCAATACTCGATCCTCAATCCTCAATCCTCATACCTCAAACATCAATATTCAACCCTCAGTCCTCGTCCTCAATCCACAAACCTCAATCCTCAACCCTCAATCTTCAATCATCAATATTCAATCTTCAATCCTCAATACTCAATCCTCAATCCTCAATAATCAATCCTCAATCTTCAATCCCCAATAATCAATCTTCAATCCTCAATCCTCAATACTCAATCCTCAATCCTCATTCTTCAATCCTAAGTACCCAATCCTCAATCTTCAATCCACAATCCCCAATCCTCAGTTCGCAATCCTCAATCCTCAATCCTCATTCTTCAATCCTCAATCCTCGATCCTCAATCCTCAATCCTCATACGTCAAACATCAATATTCAACCCTCAGTCCTCGTCCTCAATCCACAAACCTCAATCCTCAAACCTCAATATTCAATCATCAATATTCAATCTTCAATCCTCAATACTCAATCCCCAATCCTCAATCTTCAATCCTCAATGCTCAATCCTCAATCCTCAATCCTCAATCTTCAATCCCCAATAATCAATCTTCAATCCTCAATCCTCAAAACTCAATCCTGAATCCTCAATCCTCAATCCTCAATCCTCAATCTTCAATCCTCAATACTCAGTCTTCAATCCTCAATCCTCAATCCTCAATCCTCAATCCTCATTATTCAACCCTCAATACCCAATCCTCAATCTCCAATCCTCAATCCTCAATTCTGAATCCTCAATCCTCTATCCTCAGACCTCAAACATCAATACTCAATCCTCAGTCCTCGTCCTCAATCCACAACCATCAATCCTCAATCGTCAACCTTCAATCAAGAATATTCAACCTTCTGTCCTCAATCCTCAGTCCTCAGTCCTCAATCCTCAATCCTCAATGTTCAATCCGCAATACCCAATCCTCAATCTTCAATCCACAATCCTCAATCCTCAATCCTCAATCCTCAATCCTCGATCCTCAATCCTCAATCCTCATACGTCAAACATCAATATTCAACCCTCAGTCCTCGTCCTCAATCCACAAACCTCAATCCTCAAACCTCAATATTCAATCATCAATATTCAATCTTCAATCCTCAATACTCAATCCTCAATCCTCAATCCTCAATCCTCAATCTTCAATCTTCAACCCTCAATCCTCAATTCTCAATCCTCAATCCTCAGTCCTCAGACCTCAAACATCAATCCTCAACCCTCAGCCCTCATCCTCAATCCTCAATCCTCAATTCTCAATCCTCAAACCTCAAACCTCAATCATCAACCGACAGTCCTAGTCCTCAATCCTCAACCCTCAATCCTCAATCCTCAATCTTCAATCCTCAATACTCAATATTCAATCCTCAATCCTCAATCCTCAATCATCAATACTCATCCTCAATCGTCAATCCTCAATCCCCAATCCTCAATCTTCAATCCTCAATCCTCAATCCCCAACCCTCAATCCTCAATCTTCAATCCCCAATAATCAATCTTCAATCCTCAATTCTCAGTCCTCAGTCCTCAATCCTGAATCCTCAATCCACAATCCTCAACCTTCAATCCTCAATACTCAGTCTTCAATCCTCAATCCTCAATCCTCAAACCTCAATCCTCTGTCCTCAAACCCCAACCCTGAATCCTCAATACTGAATCCTCAATCTTCAGCACTCAGTCCTCAACAATCAGTTGTCAATCCTCAATCCTCAATAGAATGTCATCAATTCACATTTTTTGATACTCAATACTCAATCTGCAATCTTCAAATCTCTATCCACAAATATAAATTCACATCACTCAACCATCAACACTCAGTCCTCAATGTTCAATCCTCAATCCTCAATTCTCAATCGTCAATCCTCAATACTGAATCTTCAATCATCAATCCTCAGTCCTCAATCCTCAATCCTCAATCCTCAATCCTCAATAATCAATCTTCAATCCTCAATACTCAATTTCCATTCCTCAATCCTCAAACCTCAATCCTTAATCCTCAATCGTCAGTCTTCAATCCTCAATATCCAACACTCATTCATCAATCCTCAATCCTCAATCCTCAATCCTCAATTCTCAATCCTCAATCCCCTGTCCTCAGTCCTCAAACCTCAATGCTCAAACCTTAGCCCACATCCTCAATCCTCAATCCTCAATCCTCAATTTTCAATCCTCAATCCTCAATCTTCAATCCCCAATACTCAATCTTCAATCCTCCATCCTCAATCCTCAATCCTCAGTCCTCAATCCTCAATCGTCAGGCTTCAATCATCAATACTCAATCTTCAATCCTCAATCCTCAATTCTCATTCCTCAATCCTCATTCTTCAATCCTCAATACCCAATCCTCAGTCTTCAATCTTCAACCCTCAATCCTCAATTCTCAATCCTCAATCCTCAGTCCTCAGACCTCAAACATCAATCCTCAACCCTCAGCCCTCATCCTCAATCCTCAATCCTCAATCATCAATCCTCAGTCCTCAATCCTCATGCCTCAATCCTCAATCCTCATTCCTCAGTCATCAAACTTCAATCCCCAACCCTCAGCCCTCATCCTCAATCCTCAATCCTCAATTCTCAATCCTCAAACCTCAAACCTCAATCATCAACCGACAGTCCTAGTCCTCAATCCTCAACCCTCAATCCTCAATCCTCAATCTTCAATCCTCAATACTCAATATTCAATCCTCAATCCTCAATCCTCAATCATCATTCTTCAACCCTCAACCCTCAACCCTCAGCCCTCATCCTCAATCCTCAAACCTCAATCCTCAATCCTCAATCTTCACTCCTCAATACTCAATATTCAATAATCAATCATCAATTCTCAATCCTCAATACTCAATCCTCAATCGTCAATCCTCAATCCCCAATCCTCAATCTTCAATCCTCAATCCTCAATCCTCATTCCTCAATCCTCATTCTTCAATCCTCAATACCCAATCTTCAATCTTCAATCTTCAACCCACAATCCTCAATTCTCAATCCTCAATCCTCAGTCCTCAGACCTCGAACATCAATCCTCAACCCTCAGCCCTCATCCTCAATCCTCAATCCTCAATCTTCAATCCTCAGTCCTCAATCCTCATGCCTCAACCCTCAATCCTCAATCCTCTGTCATCAAACTTCAATCCTCAACCCTCAGCCCTCATCCTCAATCCTCAATCCTCAATTCTCAATCCTCAAACCTCAAACCTCAATCATCAACCGGCAGTCCTAGTCCTCAATCCTCAACCCTCAATCCTCAATCCTCAATCTTCAATCCTCAATACTTAATATTCAATCCTCAATCCTCAATGCTCAATCATCAATCTTCAACCCTAAACCCTCAACCCTCAGCCGTCATCCACAATCCTCAATCCTCAATCCTCAATCCTCAATCTTCACTCCTCAATACTCAATCTTCAATAATCAATCCTCAATTCTCAATCCTCAATACTCAATCCTCAATCGTCAATCCTCAATCCCCAATCCTCAATCTTCAATCCTCAATTCTCAATTCTCAATCCTCAAACCTCAAACCTCAATCATCAACCGACAGTCCTAGTCCTCAATCCTCAATCCTCAATCCTCAATCCTCAATCTTCAATCCTCAATACTCAATATTCAATCCCCAATCCTCAATCCTCAATCATCAATACTCAATCCTCAATCGTCAATCCTCAATCCCCAATCCTCAATCTTCAATCCTCAATGCTCAATCCTCAATCCTCAATCCTCAATCTTGAATCCCCAATAATCAATCTTCAATCCTCAATCCTCAATACTCAATCCTGAATCCTCAATCCTCAATCCTCAATCCTCAATCTTCAATCCTCAATACTCAGTCTTCAATCCTCAATCCTCAATCCTCAATCCTCAATCCTCATTATTCAACCCTCAATACCCAATCCTCAATCTCCAATCCTCAATCCTCAATTCTGAATCCTCAATCCTCAATCCTCAGACCTCAAACATCAATACTCAATCCTCAGTCCTCGTCCTCAATCCACAACCATCAATCCTCAATCGTCAACCTTCAATCAAGAATATTCAACCTTCAGTCCTCAATCCTCAGTCCTCAATCCTCAATCCTCAATCCTCAATGTTCAATCCGCAATACCCAATCCTCAATCTTCAATCCACAATCCTCAATCCTCAATCCTCAATCCTCAATCCTCGATCCTCAATCCTCAATCCTCATACGTCAAACATCAATATTCAACCCTCAGTCCTCGTCCTCAATCCACAAACCTCAATCCTCAAACCTCAATATTCAATCATCAATATTCAATCTTCAATCCTCAATACTCAATCCTCAATCCTCAATCCTCAATCCTCAATCTTCAATCCTCAATCCTCAGTCCTCAGACCTCAAACATCAATCCTCAACCCTCAGCCCTCATCCTCAATCCTCAATCCTCAATTCTCATTCCTCAAACCTCAAACCTCAATCATCAACCGACAGTCCTAGTCCTCAATCCTCAACCCTCAATCCTCAATCCTCAATCTTCAATCCTCAATACTCAATATTCAATCCTCAATCCTCAATCCTCAATCATCAATACTCATCCTCAATCGTCAATCCTCAATCCCCAATCCTCAATCTTCAATCCTCAATCCTCAATCCCCAACCCTCAATCCTCAATCTTCAATCCCCAATAATCAATCTTCAATCCTCAATACTCAGTCCTCAGTCCTCAATCCTGAATCCTCAATCCACAATCCTCAACCTTCAATCCTCAATACTCAGTCTTCAATCCTCAATCCTCAATCCTCAAACCTCAATCCTCTGTCCTCAAACCCCAACCCTGAATCCTCAATACTGAATCCTCAATCTTCAGCACTCAGTCCTCAACAATCAGTCGTCAATCCTCAATCCTCATTAGAATGTCATCAATTCACAGTTTTCAATACTCAATACTCAATCTGCAAATTTCAAATCTCTATCCGCAAACGTCATTCCTCGTCATTTAACCCTCAACACTCAGTCCCCAATCCTCAATCTTCAACACTCAATCCTCGATCCTCAATCCTCAATCCTCAATCTTCAATCCTCGATACTCAATCTTCAACCCTCAAACCTCAATTCTCAATCCTCAATCCTCAGTCCTCAGTCCTCAAACCTCAATCGTCAACCATCAGCCCTCATCCTCAATCCTCAACACTCAATCCTCAATCCTCAATCCTCAATCCTCAATCTTCAATCCCCAATACTCAATCTTCAATCCTCCATCCTCAATCCTCAATCCTCAGTCCTCAATCCTCAATCGTCAGGCTTCAATCATCAATACTCAATCTTCAATCCTCAACCCTCAATTCTCATTCCTCAATCCTCATTCTTCAATCCTCAATACCCAATCCTCAATCTTCAATCTTCAACCCTCAATCCTCAATTCTCAATCCTCAATCCTCAGTCCTCAGACCTCAAACATCAATCCTCAACCCTCAGCCCTCATCCTCAATCCTCAATCCTCAATCATCAATCCTCAGTCCTCAATCCTCATGCCTCAATCCTCAATCCTCATTCCTCAGTCATCAAACTTCAATCCCCAACCCTCAGCCCTCATCCTCAATCCTCAATCCTGAATTCTCAATCCTCAAACCTCAAACCTCAATCATCAACCGACAGTCCTAGTCCTCAATCCTCAACCCTCAATCCTCAATCCTCAATCTTCAATCCTCAATACTCAATATTCAATCCTCAATCCTCAATCCTCAATCATCATTCTTCAACCCTCAACCCTCAACCCTCAGCCCTCATCCTCAATCCTCAAACCTCAATCCTCAATCCTCAATCTTCACTCTTCAATACTCAATATTCAATAATCAATCATCAATTCTCAATCCTCAATACTCAATCCTCAATCGTCAATCCTCAATCCCCAATCCTCAATCTTCAATCCTCAATCCTCAATCCTCATTCCTCAATCCTCATTCTTCAATCCTCAATACCCAATCCTCAATCTTCAATCTTCAACCCACAATCCTCAATTCTCAATCCTCAATCCTCAGTCCTCAGACCTCGAACATCAATCCTCAACCCTCAGCCCTCATCCTCAATCCTCAATCCTCAATCATCAATCCTCAGTCCTCAATCCTCATGCCTCAACCCTCAATCCTCAATCCTCTGTCATCAAACTTCAATCCTCAACCCTCAGCCCTCATCCTCAATCCTCAATCCTCAATTCTCAATCCTCAAACCTCAAACCTCAATCATCAACCGGCAGTCCTAGTCCTCAATCCTTAACCCTCAATCCTCAATCCTCAATCTTCAATCCTCAATACTCAATATTCAATCCTCAATCCTCAATCCTCAATCATCAATCTTCAACCCTCAACCCTCAACCCTCAGCCCTCATCCACAATCCTCAATCCTCAATCCTCAATCCTCAATCTTCACTCCTCAATACTCAATCTTCAATAATCAATCCTCAATTCTCAATCCTCAATACTCAATCCTCAATCGTCAATCCTCAATCCCCAATCCTCAATCTTCAATCCTCAATTCTCGATACTCAATCCTCAAACCTCAAACCTCAATCATCAACCGACAGTCCTAGTCCTCAATCCTCAATCCTCAATCATCAATACTCAATCCTCAATCGGCAATCCTCAATCCCCAATCCTCAATCTTCAATCCTCAATCCTCAATCCTCAATCCTCAATCCTCAATCTTCAATCCCCAATAATCAATCTTCAATCCTCAATCCTCATTCCTCAATCCTGAATCCTCAATCCTCAATCCTCAATCTTCAATCCTCAATACTCAGTCTTCAATACTCAATCCTCAATCCTCAATCCTCAATACTCATTATTCAACCCTCAATACCCAATCCTCAATCTTCAATCCTCAGTCCTCAATTCTGAATCCTCGATCCTAAATCCTCAGACCTCAAACATCAATACTCGATCCTCAATCCTCAATCCTCATACCTCAAACATCAATATTCAACCCTCAGTCCTCGTCCTCAATCCACAAACCTCAATCCTCAACCCTCAATCTTCAATCATCAATATTCAATCTTCAATCCTCAATACTCAATCCTCAATCCTCAATAATCAATCCTCAATCTTCAATCCCCAATAATCAATCTTCAATCCTCAATCCTCAATACTCAATCCTCAATCCTCATCCTTCAATCCTAAGTACCCAATCCTCAATCTTCAATCCACAATCCCCAATCCTCAGTTCGCAATCCTCAATCCTCAATCCTCATTCTTCAATCCTCAATCCTCGATCCTCAATCCTCAATCCTCATACGTCAAACATCAATATTCAACCCTCAGTCCTCGTCCTCAATCCACAAACCTCAATCCTCAAACCTCAATATTCAATCATCAATATTCAATCTTCAATCCTCAATACTCAATCCCCAATCCTCAATCTTCAATCCTCAATGCTCAATCCTCAATCCTCAATCCTCAATCTTCAATCCCCAATAATCAATCTTCAATCCTCAATCCTCAAAACTCAATCCTGAATCCTCAATCCTCAATCCTCAATCCTCAATCTTCAATCCTCAATACTCAGTCTTCAATCCTCAATCCTCAATCCTCAATCCTCAATCCTCATTATTCAACCCTCAATACCCAATCCTCAATCTCCAATCCTCAATCCTCAATTCTGAATCCTCAATCCTCTATCCTCAGACCTCAAACATCAATACTCAATCCTCAGTCCTCGTCCTCAATCCACAACCATCAATCCTCAATCGTCAACCTTCAATCAAGAATATTCAACCTTCTGTCCTCAATCCTCAGTCCTCAGTCCTCAATCCTCAATCCTCAATGTTCAATCCGCAATACCCAATCCTCAATCTTCAATCCACAATCCTCAATCCTCAATCCTCAATCCTCAATCCTCGATCCTCAATCCTCAATCCTCATACGTCAAAGATCAATATTCAACCCTCAGTCCTCGTCCTCAATCCACAAACCTCAATCCTCAAACCTCAATATTCAATCATCAATATTCAATCTTCAATCCTCAATACTCAATCCTCAATCCTGAATCCTCAATCCTCAATCTTCAATCTTCAACCCTCAATCCTCAATTCTCAATCCTCAATCCTCAGTCCTCAGACCTCAAACATCAATCCTCAACCCTCAGCCCTCATCCTCAATCCTCAATCCTCAATTCTCAATCCTCAAACCTCAAACCTCAATCATCAACCGACAGTCCTAGTCCTCAATCCTCAACCCTCAATCCTCAATCCTCAATCTTCAATCCTCAATACTCAATATTCAATCCTCAATCCTCAATCCTCAATCATCAATACTCATCCTCAATCGTCAATCCTCAATCCCCAATCCTCAATCTTCAATCCTCAATCCTCAATCCCCAACCCTCAATCCTCAATCTTCAATCCCCAATAATCAATCTTCAATCCTCAATTCTCAGTCCTCAGTCCTCAATCCTGAATCCTCAATCCACAATCCTCAACCTTCAATCCTCAATACTCAGTCTTCAATCCTCAATCCTCAATCCTCAAACCTCAATCCTCTGTCCTCAAACCCCAACCCTGAATCCTCAATACTGAATCCTCAATCTTCAGCACTCAGTCCTCAACAATCAGTTGTCAATCCTCAATCCTCAATAGAATGTCATCAATTCACATTTTTTGATACTCAATACTCAATCTGCAATCTTCAAATCTCTATCCACAAATATAAATTCACATCACTCAACCATCAACACTCAGTCCTCAATGTTCAATCCTCAATCCTCAATTCTCAATCGTCAATCCTCAATACTGAATCTTCAATCATCAATCCTCAGTCCTCAATCCTCAATCCTCAATCCTCAATCCTCAATAATCAATCTTCAATCCTCAATACTCAATTTCCATTCCTCAATCCTCAAACCTCAATCCTTAATCCTCAATCGTCAGTCTTCAATCCTCAATATCCAACACTCATTCATCAATCCTCAATCCTCAATCCTCAATCCTCAATTCTCAATCCTCAATCCCCTGTCCTCAGTCCTCAAACCTCAATGCTCAAACCTTAGCCCACATCCTCAATCCTCAATCCTCAATCCTCAATCTTCAATCCTCAATCCTCAATCTTCAATCCCCAATACTCAATCTTCAATCCTCCATCCTCAATCCTCAATCCTCAGTCCTCAATCCTCAATCGTCAGGCTTCAATCATCAATACTCAATCTTCAATCCTCAATCCTCAATTCTCATTCCTCAATCCTCATTCTTCAATCCTCAATACCCAATCCTCAGTCTTCAATCTTCAACCCTCAATCCTCAATTCTCAATCCTCAATCCTCAGTCCTCAGACCTCAAACATCAATCCTCAACCCTCAGCCCTCATCCTCAATCCTCAATCCTCAATCATCAATCCTCAGTCCTCAATCCTCATGCCTCAATCCTCAATCCTCATTCCTCAGTCATCAAACTTCAATCCCCAACCCTCAGCCCTCATCCTCAATCCTCAATCCTCAATTCTCAATCCTCAAACCTCAAACCTCAATCATCAACCGACAGTCCTAGTCCTCAATCCTCAACCCTCAATCCTCAATCCTCAATCTTCAATCCTCAATACTCAATATTCAATCCTCAATCCTCAATCCTCAATCATCATTCTTCAACCCTCAACCCTCAACCTTCAGCCCTCATCCTCAATCCTCAAACCTCAATCCACAATCCTCAATCTTCACTCCTCAATACTCAATATTCAATAATCAATCATCAATTCTCAATCCTCAATACTCAATCCTCAATCGTCAATCCTCAATCCCCAATCCTCAATCTTCAATCCTCAATCCTCAATCCTCATTCCTCAATCCTCATTCTTCAATCCTCAATACCCAATCCTCAATCTTCAATCTTCAACCCACAATCCTCAATTCTCAATCCTCAATCCTCAGTCCTCAGACCTCGAACATCAATCCTCAACCCTCAGCCCTCATCCTCAATCCTCAATCCTCAATCTTCAATCCTCAGTCCTCAATCCTCATGCCTCAACCCTCAATCCTCAATCCTCTGTCATCAAACTTCAATCCTCAACCCTCAGCCCTCATCCTCAATCCTCAATCCTCAATTCTCAATCCTCAAACCTCAAACCTCAATCATCAACCGGCAGTCCTAGTCCTCAATCCTCAACCCTCAATCCTCAATCCTCAATCTTCAATCCTCAATACTTAATATTCAATCCTCAATCCTCAATGCTCAATCATGAATCTTCAACCCTAAACCCTCAACCCTCAGCCGTCATCCACAATCCTCAATCCTCAATCCTCAATCCTCAATCTTCACTCCTCAATACTCAATCTTCAATAATCAATCCTCAATTCTCAATCCTCAATACTCAATCCTCAATCGTCAATCCTCAATCCCCAATCCTCAATCTTCAATCCTCAATTCTCAATTCTCAATCCTCAAACCTCAAACCTCAATCATCAACCGACAGTCCTAGTCCTCAATCCTCAATCCTCAATCCTCAATCCTCAATCTTCAATCCTCAATACTCAATATTCAATCCTCAATCCTCAATCCTCAATCATCAATACTCAATCCTCAATCGTCAATCCTCAATCCCCAATCCTCAATCTTCAATCCTCAATGCTCAATCCTCAATCCTCAATCCTCAATCTTGAATCCCCAATAATCAATCTTCAATCCTCAATCCTCAATACTCAATCCTGAATCCTCAATCCTCAATCCTCAATCCTCAATCTTCAATCCTCAATACTCAGTCTTCAATCCTCAATCCTCAATCCTCAATCCTCAATCCTCATTATTCAACCCTCAATACCCAATCCTCAATCTCCAATCCTCAATCCTCAATTCTGAATCCTCAATCCTCAATCCTCAGACCTCAAACATCAATACTCAATCCTCAGTCCTCGTCCTCAATCCACAACCATCAATCCTCAATCGTCAACCTTCAATCAAGAATATTCAACCTTCAGTCCTCAATCCTCAGTCCTCAATCCTCAATCCTCAATCCTCAATGTTCAATCCGCAATACCCAATCCTCAATCTTCAATCCACAATCCTCAATCCTCAATCCTCAATCCTCAATCCTCGATCCTCAATCCTCAATCCTCATACGTCAAACATCAATATTCAACCCTCAGTCCTCGTCCTCAATCCACAAACCTCAATCCTCAAACCTCAATATTCAATCATCAATATTCAACCTTCAATCCTCAATACTCAATCCTCAATCCTCAATCCTCAATCCTCAATCTTCAATCTTCAACCCTCAATCCTCAATTCTCAATCCTCAATCCTCAGTCCTCAGACCTCAAACATCAATCCTCAACCCTCAGCCCTCATCCTCAATCCTCAATCCTCAATTCTCAATCCTCAAACCTCAAACCTCAATCATCAGCCGACAGTCCTAGTCCTCAATCCTCAACCCTCAATCCTCAATCCTCAATCTTCAATCCTCAATACTCAGTCTTCAATACTCAATCCTCAATCCTCAATCCTCAATAATCAATCGTCAATCCTCAATACTCAATTTCCATTCCTCAATCCTCAAACCTCAATCCTTAATCCTCAATTGTCAGTCTTCAATCCTCAATATCCAACACTCATTCATCAATCCTCAATCCTCAATCCTCAATCCTCAATTCTCAATCCTCAATCCCCTGTCCTCAGTCCTCAAACCTCAATGCTCAAACCTTAGCCCACATCCTCAATCCTCAATCCTCAATCCTCAATCTTCAATCCTCAATCCTCAGACCTCAAACATCAACACTCAACCCTCAGTCCTCGTCCTCAATCCTCAATCTTCAATCCTCAATACTCAATATTCAATCCTCAATCCTCAATCCTCAATCCTCAATCCTCAATCCTCAATCCTCAACCCTCAGTCTTCAAAACTCAAACCTGAATCCTCAATCCTCAGACCTCAGGCATCAATACTCAAAACTCAGTCCTCGTCCTCAATCCACAACCCTCAATCCTCAATCTTCAATCTTCATTCATCAATATTCAACCGTCTATCCTCAATCCTGAATCCTCAATCCTCAATCCTCAATCCTCAATCCTCAATGTTCAATCCTGAACACCCAATCCTCAATCTTCAATCCTCAATCCTCAATCCTCAATCCTGAACCCTCAATCCTCAATCCTTTGTCCGCAAACCTCAATCCTGAATCCTCAATACTGAATCCTCAATCTTCAGCACTCAGTCCTCAACAATCAGTCGTCAATCCTCAATCCTCATTAGAATGTCATCAATTCACAGTTTTCAATACTCAATACTCAATCTGCAATCTTCAAATCTCTATCCGCAAACGTCATTCCTCATCATTTAACCCTCAACACTCAGTCCCCAATCCTCAATCTTCAACACTCAATCCTCAATCCTCAATCCTCAATCCTCAATCTTCAATCCTCAATACTCAATCTTCAACCCTCAAACCTCAATTCTCAATCCTCAATCCTCAGTCCTCAGTCCTCAAACCTCAATCGTCAACCCTCAGCCCTCATCCTCAATCCTCAACACTCAATCCTCAATCCTCAATCCTCAATCCTCAATCTTCAATCCCCAATACTCAATCTTCAATCCTCCATCCTCAATCCTCAATCCTCAGTCCTCAATCCTCAATCGTCAGGCTTCAATCATCAATACTCAATCTTCAATCCTCAATCCTCAATTCTCATTCCTCAATCCTCATTCTTCAATCCTCAATACCCAATCCTCAATCTTCAATCTTCAACCCTCAATCCTCAATTCTCAATCCTCAATCCTCAGTCCTCAGACCTCAAACATCAATCCTCAACCCTCAGCCCTCATCCTCAATCCTCAATCCTCAATCATCAATCCTCAGTCCTCAATCCTCATGCCTCAACCCTCAATCCTCATTCCTCAGTCATCAAACTTCAATCCCCAACCCTCAGCCCTCATCCTCAATCCTCAATCCTCAATTCTCAATCCTCAAACCTCAAACCTCAATCATCAACCTACAGTCCTAGTCCTCAATCCTCAACCCTCAATCCTCAATCCTCAATCTTCAATCCTCAATACTCAATATTCAATCCTCAATCCTCAATCCTCAATCATCATTCTTCAACCCTCAACCCTCAACCCTCAGCCCTCATCCTCAATCCTCAAACCTCAATCCTCAATCCTCAATCTTGACTCCTCAATACTCAATACTCAATAATCAATCCTCAATTCTCAATCCTCAATACTCAATCCTCAATCGTCAATCCTCAATCCCCAATCCTCAATCTTCAATCCTCAATCCTCATTCCTCATTCCTCAATCCTCATTCTTCAATCCTCAATACCCAATCCTCAATCTTCAATCTTCAACCCTCAATCCTCAATTCTCAATCCTCAATCCTCAGTCCTCAGACCTCGAACATCAATCCTCAACCCTCAGCCCTCATCCTCAATCCTCAATCCTCAATCTTCAATCCTCAGTCCTCAATCCTCATGCCTCAACCCTCAATCCTCAATCCTCTGTCATCAAACTTCAATTCTGAACCCTCAGCCCTCATCCTCAATCCTCAATCCTCAATTCTCAATCCTCAAACCTCAAACCTCAATCATCAACCGGCAGTCCTAGTCCTCAATCCTTAACCCTCAATCCTCAATCCTCAATCTTCAATCCTCAATACTCAATATTCAATCCTCAATCCTCAATCCTCAATCATCAATCTTCAACCCTCAATCCTCAACCCTCAGCCCTCATCCACAATCCTCAATCCTCAATCCTCAATCCTCAATCTTCACTCCTCAATACTCAATCTTCAATAATCAATCCTCAATTCTCAATCCTCAATACTCAATCCTCAATCGTCAATCCTCAATCCAAAATCCTCAATCTTCAATCCTCAATTCTCAATACTCAATCCTCAAACCTCAAACCTCAATCATCAACCGACAGTCCTAGTCCTCAATCCTCAATCCTCAATCATCAATACTCAATCCTCAATCGGCAATCCTCAATCCCCAATCCTCAATCTTCAATCCTCAATCCTCAATCCTCAATCCTCAATCCTCAATCTTCAATCCCCAATAATCAATCTTCAATCCTCAATCCTCATTCCTCAATCCTGAATCCTCAATCCTCAATCCTCAATCTTCAATCCTCAATACTCAGTCTTCAATCCTCAATCCTCAATCCTCAATCCTCAATACTCATTATTCAACCCTCAATACCCAATCCTCAATCTTCAATCCTCAGTCCTCAATTCTGAATCCTCGATCCTAAATCCTCAGACCTCAAACATCAATACTCAACCCTCAGTCCTCGTCCTCAATCCACAAACATCAATCCTCAATCCTCAACCTTCAATCAAGAATATTCAACCTTCAGTCCTCAATCCTCAGTCCTCAATCCTCAATCCTCAATCCTCAATGTTCAATCCGCAATACCCAATCCTCAACATTCAATCCACAATCCTCAATCCTCAATCCTCAATCCTCAATCCTCGATACTCAATCCTCAATCCTCATACCTCAAACATCAATATTCAACCCTCAGTCCTCGTCCTCAATCCACAAATCTCAATCCTCAACCCTCAATCTTCAATCATCAATATTCAATCTTCAATCCTCAATACTCAATCCTCAATCCTCAATAATCAATCCTCAATCTTCAATCCCCAATAATCAATCTTCAATCCTCAATCCTCAATACTCAATCCTCAATCCTCATTCTTCAATCCTAAGTACCCAATCCTCAATCTTCAATCCACAATCCCCAATCCTCAGTTCGCAATCCTCAATCCTCAATCCTCATTCTTCAATCCTCAATACCCAATCCTCAATCTTCAATCTTCAACACTCAATCCTCAATTCTCAATCCTCAATCCTCAGTCCTCAGACCTCAAACATCAATCCTCAACCCTCAGCCCTCATCCTCAATCCTCAATCCTCAATCTTCATTCCTCAGTCCTCAATCCTCATGCCTCAATCCTCAATCCTCAATCCTCAGTCATCAAACCACAATCCCGAATCCTCAATCCTGAAACCTCAATCTTCAGACCTCAGACCTGAACAATCAGATGTCAATCCTCAATCCTCAATAGAATATCATCAACCCACAGTTTTCAATACTCAATACTCAATCTGCAATGATCAAATTTCTTTCCACAAACATCAATTCTCATCACTCAACCCTCAACTCTCAGTCCCCAATCCTCAATCTTTAATCCTCAATCCTCAATCCTCAATTCTCAATCCTCAATCTTCAATCCTCAATACTCTACCTTCAATCCTCAATCCTCTATCCTCAATCCCCAAACCTCACTCTAAAATCCTCAATAACCAATCCTCAATCTTCAATCCTCAATCCTCAATACTCAACATTCAATCCTCAATCCTCAGTCCTCAGTCCTCATACCTCAATCCTCAACCCTCAGCCCTCATCCTCAATCCTCAATCCTCAATTCTCAATCCTCAAACCTCAAACCTCAATCCTCTGTCCTCAATCTTCAATCTTCAATCCTCAATCCTCAGACCTCAAACATCAACACTCAACCCTCAGTCCTCGTCCTCAATCCTCAATCTTCAATCCTCAATACTCAATATTCAATCCTCAATCCTCTGTCCGCAAACCTCAATCCTGAATCCTCAATACTGAATCCTCAATCTTCAGCACTCAGTCCTCAACAATCAGTCGTCAATCCTCAATCCTCATTAGAATGTCATCAATTCACAGTTTTCAATACTCAATACTCAATCTGCAATCTTCAAATCTCTGTCCGCAAACGTCATCTCTGATCATTTAACCCTCAACACTCAGTCCCCAATCCTCAATCTTCAACACTCAATCCTCAATCCTCAATCCTCAATCCTCAATATTCAATCCTCAATACTCAATCTTCAACCCTCAATCCTCAATTCTCAATCCTCAATCCTCAGTCCTCAGTCCTCAAACCTCAATCGTCAACCCTCAGCCCTCATCCTCAATCCTCAACCCTCAATCCTCAATCCTCAATCCTCAATCCTCAATCTTCAATCCTCCATCCTCAATCCTCAATCCTCAGTCCTCAATCCTCAATCGTCAGGCTTCAATCATCAATACTCAATCTTCAATCCTCAATCCTCAATTCTCATTCCTCAATCCTCATTCTTCAATCCTCAATACCCAATCCTCAATCTTCAATCTTCAACCCTCAATCCTCAATTCTCAGTCCTCAATCCTCAGTCCTCAGACCTCAAACATCAATCCTCAACCCTCAGCCCTCATCCTCAATCCTCAATCCTCAATCTTCAATCCTCAGTCCTCAATACTCATGCCCCAATCCTCAATCCTCATTCCTCAGTCATCAAACTTCAATCCCCAACCCTCAGCCCTCATCCTCAGTCCTCAATCCTCAATTCTCAATCCTCAAACCTCAAACCTCAATCATCAACCGACAGTCCTAGTCCTCAATCCTCAACCCTCAATCCTCAATCCTCAATCTTCAATCCTCAGTACTCAATATTCAATCCTCAATCCTCAATCCTCAATCATCAATCTTCAACCCTCAACCCTCAAACCTCAGCCCTCATCCACAATCCTCAATCCTCAATCCTCAATCCTCAATCTTCACTTCTCAATACTCAATCTTCAATAACCAATCCTGAACTCTCAATCCTCATTCCTCAATCCTCATTCTTCAATCCTCAATACCCAATCCTCAATCTTCAATCTTCAACCCTCAATCCTCAATTCTCAATCCTCAATCCTCAGTCCTCAGACCTCGAACATCAATCCTCAACCCTCAGCCCTCATCCTCAATCCTCAATCCTCAATTCTCTATCCTCAAAACCTCAAACCTCAATCATCAACCGGCAGTCCTAGTCCTCAATCCTCAACCCTCAATCCTCAATCCTCAATCCTCAATCCTCAATCTTCAATCCTCAATACTCAATATTCAATCCTCAACCCTCAATCCTCAATCATCAATCTTCAACCCTCAACCCTCTAACCTCAGCCCTCATCCACAATCCTCAATCCTCAATCCTCAATCCTCAATCTTCACTCCTCAATACTCAATATACAATAATCAATCCTCAATTCTCAATCCTCAATACTCAATCCTCAATCGTCAATCCTCAATCCCCAATCCTCAATCTTCAATCCTCAATCCTCAATCCTCATTCCTCAATCCTCATTCTTCAATCCTCAATACCCAATCCACAATCTTCAATCTTCAACCCACAATCCTCAATTCTCAATCCTCAATCCTCAATCCTCAATTCTCAATCCTCAAACCTCAAACCTCAATCATCAACAGCAGGCCTAGTCCTCAATCCTCAACCCTCAATCCTCAATCCTCAGTCTTCAATCCTCAATACTCAATATTCAATCCTCAATCCTCAATCCTCAATCATCAATCTTCAAACCTCAACCCTCAACCCTCAGCCCTCATCCACAATCCTCAATCCTCAATCCTCAATCCTCAATCTTCACTCCTCAATACTCAATCTTCAATAATCAATCCTGAATTCTCAATCCTCATTCCTCAATCCTCATTCTTCAATCCTCAATACCCAATCCTCAATCTTCAATCTTCAACCCTCAATCCTCAATTCTCAACCCTCAATCCTCAGTCCTCAGACCTCGAACATCAATCCTCAACCCTCAGCCCTCATCCTCAATCCTCAATCCTCAATCTTCAATCCTCAGTCCTCAATCCTCATGCCTCAACCCTCAATCCTCAATCCTCTGTCATCAAACTTCAATCCTCAACCCTCAGCCCTCATCCTCAATCCTCAATCCTCAATTCTCAATCCTCAAACCTCAAACCTCAATCATCAACCGGCAGTCCTAGTCCTCAATCCTCAACGCTCAATCCTCAATCCTCAATCATCAATCTTCAATCCTCAATACTCAATATTCAATCCTCAATCCTCAATCCTCAATCATCAATCTTCAACCATCAACCCTCAACCCTCAGCCCTCATCCACAATCCTCAATCCTCAATCCTCAATCCTCAATCTTCACTCCTCAATACTCAATCTTCAATAATCAATCCTCAATTCTCAATCCTCAATACTCAATCCTCAATCGTCAATCCTCAATCCCCAATACTCAATCTTCAATCCTCAATTCTCAATTCTCAATCCTCAAACCTCAAACCTCAATCATCAACCGACAGTCCTAGTCCTCAATCCTCAAACCTCAAACCTCAATCCTCTGTCCTCAATCTTCAATCTTCAATCCTCAATCCTCAGACCTCAAACATCAACACTCAACCCTCAGTCCTCGTCCTCAATCCTCAATCTTCAATCCTCAGTACTCAATATTCAATCCTCAATCCTCTGTCCGCAAACCTCAATCCTGAATCCTCAATACTGAATCCTCAATCTTCAGCACTCAGTCCTCAACAATCAGTCGTCAATCCTCAATCCTCATTAGAATGTCATCAATTCACAGTTTTCAATACTCAATACTCAATCTGCAATCTTCAAATCTCTGTCCGCAAACGTCATCTCTGATCATTTAACCCTCAACACTCAGTCCCCAATCCTCAATCTTCAACACTCAATCCTCAATCCTCAATCCTCAATCCACAATATTCAATCCTCAATACTCAATCTTCAACCGTCAATCCTCAATTCTCAATCCTCAATCCTCAGTCCTCAGTCCTCAAACCTCAATCGTCAACCCTCAGCCCTCATCCTCAATCCTCAACCCTCAATCCTCAATCCTCAAACCTCAAACCTCAATCCTCTGTCCTCAATCTTCAATCTTCAATCCTCAATCCTCAGACCTCAAACATCAACACTCAACCCTCAGTCCTCGTCCTCAATCCTCAATCTTCAATCCTCAATACTCAATATTCAATCCTCAATCCTCTGTCCGCAAACCTCAATCCTGAATCCTCAATACTGAATCCTCAATCTTCAGCACTCAGTCCTCAACAATCAGTCGTCAATCCTCAATCCTCATTAGAATGTCATCAATTCACAGTTTTCAATACTCAATACTCAATCTGCAATCTTCAAATCTCTGTCCGCAAACGTCATCTCTGATCATTTAACCCTCAACACTCAGTCCCCAATCCTCAATCTTCAACACTCAATCCTCAATCCTCAATCCTCAATCCTCAATATTCAATCCTCAATACTCAATCTTCAACCCTCAATCCTCAATTCTCAATCCTCAATCCTCAGTCCTCAGTCCTCAAACCTCAATCGTCAACCCTCAGCCCTCATCCTCAATCCTCAACCCTCAATCCTCAATCCTCAATCCTCAATCCTCAATCTTCAATCCTCCATCCTCAATCCTCAATCCTCAGTCCTCAATCCTCAATCGTCAGGCTTCAATCATCAATACTCAATCTTCAATCCTCAATCCTCAATTCTCATTCCTCAATCCTCATTCTTCAATCCTCAATACCCAATCCTCAATCTTCAATCTTCAACCCTCAATCCTCAATTCTCAGTCCTCAATCCTCAGTCCTCAGACCTCAAAAATCAATCCTCAACCCTCAGCCCTCATCCTCAATCCTCAATCCTCAATCTTCAATCCTCAGTCCTCAATACTCATGCCCCAATCCTCAATCCTCATTCCTCAGTCATCAAACTTCAATCCCCAACCCTCAGCCCTCATCCTCAGTCCTCAATCCTCAATTCTCAATCCTCAAACCTCAAACCTCAATCATCAACCGACAGTCCTAGTCCTCAATCCTCAACCCTCAATCCTCAATCCTCAATCTTCAATCCTCAGTACTCAATATTCAATCCTCAATCCTCAATCCTCAATCATCAATCTTCAACCCTCAACCCTCAACCCTCAGCCCTCATCCACAATCCTCAATCCTCAATCCTCAATCCTCAATCTTCACTCCTCAATACTCAATCTTCAATAACCAATCCTGAACTCTCAATCCTCATTCCTCAATCCTCATTCTTCAATCCTCAATACCCAATCCTCAATCTTCAACCTTCAACCCTCAATCCTCAATTCTCAATCCTCAATCCTCAGTCCTCAGACCTCGAACATCAATCCTCAACCCTCAGCCCTCATCCTCAATCCTCAATCCTCAATTCTCTATCCTCAAAACCTCAAACCTCAATCATCAACCGGCAGTCCTAGTCCTCAATCCTCAACCCTCAATCCTCAATCCTCAATCCTCAATCCTCAATCTTCAATCCTCAATACTCAATATTCAATCCTCAACCCTCAATCCTCAATCATCAATCTTCAACCCTCAACCCTCTAACCTCAGCCCTCATCCACAATCCTCAATCCTCAATCCTCAATCCTCAATCTTCACTCCTCAATACTCAATATACAATAATCAATCCTCAATTCTCAATCCTCAATACTCAATCCTCAATCGTCAATCCTCAATCCCCAATCCTCAATCTTCAATCCTCAATCCTCAATCCTCATTCCTCAATCCTCATTCTTCAATCCTCAATACCCAATCCACAATCTTCAATCTTCAACCCACAATCCTCAATTCTCAATCCTCAATCCTCAATCCTCAATTCTCAATCCTCAAACCTCAAACCTCAATCATCAACAGCAGGCCTAGTCCTCAATCCTCAACCCTCAATCCTCAATCCTCAGTCTTCAATCCTCAATACTCAATATTCAATCCTCAATCCTCAATCCTCAATCATCAATCTTCAAACCTCAACCCTCAACCCTCAGCCCTCATCCACAATCCTCAATCCTCAATCCTCAATCCTCAATCTTCACTCCTCAATACTCAATCTTCAATAATCAATCCTGAATTCTCAATCCTCATTCCTCAATCCTCATTCTTCAATCCTCAATACCCAATCCTCAATCTTCAATCTTCAACCCTCAATCCTCAATTCTCAACCCTCAATCCTCAGTCCTCAGACCTCGAACATCAATCCTCAACCCTCAGCCCTCATCCTCAATCCTCAATCCTCAATCTTCAATCCTCAGTCCTCAATCCTCATGCCTCAACCCTCAATCCTCAATCCTCTGTCATCAAACTTCAATCCTCAACCCTCAGCCCTCATCCTCAATCCTCAATCCTCAATTCTCAATCCTCAAACCTCAAACCTCAATCATCAACCGGCAGTCCTAGTCCTCAATCCTCAACGCTCAATCCTCAATCCTCAATCATCAATCTTCAATCCTCAATACTCAATATTCAATCCTCAATCCTCAATCCTCAATCATCAATCTTCAACCATCAACCCTCAACCCTCAGCCCTCATCCACAATCCTCAATCCTCAATCCTCAATCCTCAATCTTCACTCCTCAATACTCAATCTTCAATAATCAATCCTCAATTCTCAATCCTCAATACTCAATCCTCAATCGTCAATCCTCAATCCCCAATACTCAATCTTCAATCCTCAATTCTCAATTCTCAATCCTCAAACCTCAAACCTCAATCATCAACCGACAGTCCTAGTCCTCAATCCTCAAACCTCAAACCTCAATCCTCTGTCCTCAATCTTCAATCTTCAATCCTCAATCCTCAGACCTCAAACATCAACACTCAACCCTCAGTCCTCGTCCTCAATCCTCAATCTTCAATCCTCAATACTCAATATTCAATCCTCAATCCTCTGTCCGCAAACCTCAATCCTGAATCCTCAATACTGAATCCTCAATCTTCAGCACTCAGTCCTCAACAATCAGTCGTCAATCCTCAATCCTCATTAGAATGTCATCAATTCACAGTTTTCAATACTCAATACTCAATCTGCAATCTTCAAATCTCTGTCCGCAAACGTCATCTCTGATCATTTAACCCTCAACACTCAGTCCCCAATCCTCAATCTTCAACACTCAATCCTCAATCCTCAATCCTCAATCCACAATATTCAATCCTCAATACTCAATCTTCAACCCTCAATCCTCAATTCTCAATCCTCAATCCTCAGTCCTCAGTCCTCAAACCTCAATCGTCAACCCTCAGCCCTCATCCTCAATCCTCAACCCTCAATCCTCAATCCTCGATCCTCAATCCTCAATCTTCAATCCTCCATCCTCAATCCTCAATCCTCAGTCCTCAATCCTCAATCGTCAGGCTTCAATCATCAATACTCAATCTTCAATCCTCAATCCTCAATTCTCATTCCTCAATCCTCATTCTTCAATCCTCAATACCCAATCCTCAATCTTCAATCTTCAACCCTCAATCCTCAATTCTCAGTCCTCAATCCTCAGTCCTCAGACCTCAAACATCAATCCTCAACCCTCAGCCCTCATCCTCAATCCTCAATCCTCAATCTTCAATCCTCAGTCCTCAATCCTCATGCCCCAATCCTCAATCCTCATTCCTCAGTCATCAAACTTCAATCCCCAACCCTCAGCCCTCATCCTCAGTCCTCAATCCTGAATTCTCAATCCTCAAACCTCAAACCTCAATCATCAACCGACAGTCCTAGTCCTCAATCCTCAACCCTCAATCCTCAATCCTCAATCTTCAATCCTCTGTACTCAATATTCAATCCTCAATCCTCAATCCTCAATCATCAATCTTCAACCCTCAACCCTCAACCCTCAGCCCTCATCCACAATCCTCAATCCTCAATCCTCAATCCTCAATCTTCACTCCTCAATACTCAATCTTCAATAACCAATCCTGAACTCTCAATCCTCATTCCTCAATCCTCATTCTTCAATCCTCAATACCCAATCCTCAATCTTCAATCTTCAACCCTCAATCCTCAATTCTCAATCCTCAATCCTCATTCTTCAATCCTCAATACCCAATCCTCAATCTTCAATCTTCAACCCTCAATCCTCAATTCTCAATCCTCAATCCTCAGTCCTCAGGCCTCGAACATCAATCCTCAACCCTCAGCCCACATCCTCAATCCTCAATCCTCAATCTTCAATCCTCAGTCCTCAATCCTCATGCCTCAACCCTCAATCCTCAATCCTCTGTCATCAAACTTCAATCCTCAACCCTCAGCCCTCATCCTCAATCCTCAATCCTCAATTCTCAATCCTCAAACCTCAAACCTCAATCATCAACCGGCAGTCCTAGTCCTCAATCCTCAACGCTCAATCCTCAATCCTCAATCCTCAGTCTTCAATCCTCAATACTCAATATTCAATCCTCAATCCTCAATCCTCAATCATCAATCTTCAACCCTCAACCCTCATCCCTCAGCCCTCATCCACAATCCTCAATCCTCAATCCTCAATCCTCAATCTTCACTCCTCAATACTCAATCTTCAATAATCAATCCTCAATTCTCAATCCTCAATACTCAATCCTCAATCGTCAATCCTCAATCCCCAATACTCAATCTTCAATCCTCAATTCTCAATTCTCAATCCTCAAACCTCAAACCTCAATCATCAACCGACAGTCCTAGTCCTCAATCCTCAACCCTCAATCCTCAATCCTCAATCTTCAATCCTCAATACTCAATATTCAATCCTCAATCCTCATTTCTCAATCATCAATACTCAATCCTCAATCGTCAGTCCTCAATCCCCAATCCTCAATCTTCAGTCCTCAATCCTCAATCCTCAATCCTCAATCCTCAATCTTCAATCCCCAATAATCAATCTTCAATCCTCAATCCTCAATCCTCAATCCTGAATCCTCAATCCTCAATCCTCAATCTTCAACCCTCAATACTCAGTCTTCAATCCTCAATCCTCAATCCTCAATCCTCAATCCTCATTATTCAACCCTCAATACCCAATCCTCAATCTCCAATCCTCAATCCTCAATTCTGAATCCTCAATCCTCAATCCTCAGACCTCAAACATCAATACTCAATCCTCAGTCCTCGTCCTCAATCCACAACCATCAATCCTCAATCGTCAACCTTCAATCAAGAATATTCAACCTTCAGTCCTCAATCCTCAGTCCTCAATCCTCAATCCTCAATCCTCAATGTTCAATCCGCAATACCCAATCCTCAATCTTCAATCCACAATCCTCAATCCTCAATCCTCAATCCTCAATCCTCGATCCTCAATCCTCAATCCTCATACGTCAAACATCAATATTCAACCCTCAGTCCTCGTCCTCAATCCACAAACCTCAATCCTCAGTCCTCACTCCTCAATCCTCAATCCTCAATGTTCAATCCGCAGTACCCAATGCTCAATCTTCAATCCTCAATCCTCAATCCTCAATCCACAGTCCACAATCCTCAATCCTCAGTCCTCAAACCTTAATCCTGAATCCTCAATCCTGAATACTCTATCTTCAGCCCTCAGTCATCAACAATCAGTTGTCAATCCTCAATCCTCAATAGAATATCATCAATTCACAGTTTTCAATACTCAATACTCAATCTGCAATCTTCAAATCTCTATCCACAAACATCAATTCTCATCACTCAACACTCAACACTCCGTCCCCAATTCTCAATCTTCAATCCTCAATCCTCAATCCTCAATTTTCGATCCTCAATACTCAATCTTCAATCCTCAATGCTCGATCCTCAATCCTCAATCGTCAGTTCTCAATCCACAATCATCAATCCTCAATCCCCAATCCTCAATCTTCTATCATCAATCCTCAATCCTCGATCCTCAATCCTCAATCTTCAATCCTCAATACTCAGTCTTCAATCCTCAATCCTCAGTCCTCAATCTTCAATGCTCAATCCTCAATCCTCAATCCTCAATCGTCAGTCTTCAATCCTCAATACTCAATCTTCAATCCTCAATACTCAATCCTCAATCTTCAAACCTCATTCTACAATCCTCAATGTCCAATCCTCAATCTTCAATCCTCAATCGTCAATCCTCAATACTCAATCCTCAATCCTCACTCTTCAATCCTCAATTCTCAATCTTCAATCCTCAATACTCAGTCCTCAAACCTCAATTCTGAATCCTCAATACTCAGTCTTCAATCCTCAATCTTCAGTCCTCAATACTCAACTATCAGTCCTCAATTCTCAATACTCAATCTTCAGTCCTCAATCTTCAATCCTCAATACTCAATCTTCAATCCACAATCCTCAATCCACAATACTCAATGCTCTATCCTCAATCCTCAAACCTCAACACTCAATATTCAATCCTCAATACTCAATCTGCAATCCTCAATCCTCAATCCTCAATCCTCAATCCTCATTCCTCAATCCTCAATACCCAATCCTCAATCTTCAATCCTCAATCCTCAATCCTCAATACTCAATCCTCATTCTTCAATCCTCAACACCCAATCCTCAATCTTCAATCCTCAAACCTCAATCCTCAGACCTCAATCCTCAATCTTCAATCCTCAATACTCAATCTTCAGTCCTCAATCCTCAATCCTCAATCCTCAATTCTCATTCTTCAATCCTCAACACCCAATCCTCAATCTTCAATCCTCAATCCTCAATCCTCAAACCTCGATCCTCAATCTTCAATCCTCTATACTCAATCCTCAATCCTCAATCCTCATTCTTCAATCCTCAACACCCAATCCTCAATCCTCAATCCTCAATTCTCAATCCTCAATCCTCAGTCCTCAGTCCTCAAACCACAATCCTCAACCCTCAGCCCTCATTCTCAATCCTCAATCCTCAATTCTCAGTCCTCAGCCCTCAAACCTCAATCCTCAACCCTCAGACCTCATCCTCAATCCTCAATTATCAATCCTCAATCCTCAATCTTCAATCCTCAATACTCAATCTTCAATCCTCAATCCTCAGTCCTCAAACTTCAATTCTGAATGCTCAATACTCAATCTTCAATCTTCAATCTTCTGTCCTCAATACTCAACTATCAGTCCTCAATTCTCGGTACTCAATCCTCAATCCTCAATCTTCAATCCTCAATACTCAATCTTCAATCCTCAATCCTCAATCCTCAATCCTCAATGCTCAATCCTCAATCCTCAAACCACAACCCTCAATCTTCAATCCTCAATACTCAATCTGCAATCCTCAATCATCAATCCTCAATCCTCAATCCTCATTCTTCAATCCTCAATACCCAATACTCAATCTTCAATCCTCAATCCACAATCCTCAACACTCAATCCACATTCTTCAATCCCCAACTCCCAATCCTCAATCTTCAACCTTCAATCCTCAATCCTCAGACCTCAATCCTCAATCTTCAATCCTCAATACTCAATCTTCAATCCTCCATCCTCAATCCTCAATCCTCAATCCTCAATCTTCAATCCTCAGTCCTCAATACTCATGCCCCAATCCTCAATCCTCATTCCTCAGTCATCAAACTTCAATCCCCAACCCTCAGCCCTCATCCTCAGTCCTCAATCCTCAATTCTCAATCCTCAAACCTCAAACCTCAATCATCAACCGACAGTCCTAGTCCTCAATCCTCAACCCTCAATCCTCAATCCTCAATCTTCAATCCTCAGTACTCAATATTCAATCCTCAATCCTCAATCCTCAATCATCAATCTTCAACCCTCAACCCTCAACCCTCAGCCCTCATCCACAATCCTCAATCCTCAATCCTCAATCCTCAATCTTCACTCCTCAATACTCAATCTTCAATAACCAATCCTGAACTCTCAATCCTCATTCCTCAATCCTCATTCTTCAATCCTCAATACCCAATCCTCAATCTTCAATCTTCAACCCTCAATCCTCAATTCTCAATCCTCAATCCTCAGTCCTCAGACCTCGAACATCAATCCTCAACCCTCAGCCCTCATCCTCAATCCTCAATCCTCAATTCTCTATCCTCAAAACCTCAAACCTCAATCATCAACCGGCAGTCCTAGTCCTCAATCCTCAACCCTCAATCCTCAATCCTCAATCCTCAATCCTCAATCTTCAATCCTCAATACTCAATATTCAATCCTCAACCCTCAATCCTCAATCATCAATCTTCAACCCTCAACCCTCTAACCTCAGCCCTCATCCACAATCCTCAATCCTCAATCCTCAATCCTCAATCTTCACTCCTCAATACTCAATATACAATAATCAATCCTCAATTCTCAATCCTCAATACTCAATCCTCAATCGTCAATCCTCAATCCCCAATCCTCAATCTTCAATCCTCAATCCTCAATCCTCATTCCTCAATCCTCATTCTTCAATCCTCAATACCCAATCCACAATCTTCAATCTTCAACCCACAATCCTGAATTCTCAATCCTCAATCCTCAATCCTCAATTCTCAATCCTCAAACCTCAAACCTCAATCATCAACAGCAGGCCTAGTCCTCAATCCTCAACCCTCAATCCTCAATCCTCAGTCTTCAATCCTCAATACTCAATATTCAATCCTCAATCCTCAATCCTCAATCATCAATCTTCAAACCTCAACCCTCAACCCCCAGCCCTCATCCACAATCCTCAATCCTCAATCCTCAATCCTCAATCTTCACTCCTCAATACTCAATCTTCAATAATCAATCCTGAATTCTCAATCCTCATTCCTCAATCCTCATTCTTCAATCCTCAATACCCAATCCTCAATCTTCAATCTTCAACCCTCAATCCTCAATTCTCAACCCTCAATCCTCAGTCCTCAGACCTCGAACATCAATCCTCAACCCTCAGCCCTCATCCTCAATCCTCAATCCTCAATCTTCAATCCTCAGTCCTCAATCCTCATGCCTCAACCCTCAATCCTCAATCCTCTGTCATCAAACTTCAATCCTCAACCCTCAGCCCTCATCCTCAATCCTCAATCCTCAATTCTCAATCCTCAAACCTCAAACCTCAATCATCAACCGGCAGTCCTAGTCCTCAATCCTCAACGCTCAATCCTCAATCCTAAATCATCAATCTTCAATCCTCAATACTCAATATTCAATCCTCAATCCTCAATCCTCAATCATCAATCTTCAACCATCAACCCTCAACCCTCAGCCCTCATCCACAATCCTCAATCCTCAATCCTCAATCCTCAATCTTCACTCCTCAATACTCAATCTTCAATAATCAATCCTCAATTCTCAATCCTCAATACTCAATCCTCAATCGTCAATCCTCAATCCCCAATACTCAATCTTCAATCCTCAATTCTCAATTCTCAATCCTCAAACCTCAAACCTCAATCATCAACCGACAGTCCTAGTCCTCAATCCTCAAACCTCAAACCTCAATCCTCTGTCCTCAATCTTCAATCTTCAATCCTCAATCCTCAGACCTCAAACATCAACACTCAACCCTCAGTCCTCGTCCTCAATCCTCAATCTTCAATCCTCAATACTCAATATTCAATCCTCAATCCTCTGTCCGCAAACCTCAATCCTGAATCCTCAATACTGAATCCTCAATCTTCAGCACTCAGTCCTCAACAATCAGTCGTCAATCCTCAATCCTCATTAGAATGTCATCAATTCACAGTTTTCAATACTCAATACTCAATCTGCAATCTTCAAATCTCTGTCCGCAAACGTCATCTCTGATCATTTAACCCTCAACACTCAGTCCCCAATCCTCAATCTTCAACACTCAATCCTCAATCCTCAATCCTCAATCCACAATATTCAATCCTCAATACTCAATCTTCAACCCTCAATCCTCAATTCTCAATCCTCAATCCTCAGTCCTCAGTCCTCAAACCTCAATCGTCAACCCTCAGCCCTCATCCTCAATCCTCAACCCTCAATCCTCAATCCTCGATCCTCAATCCTCAATCTTCAATCCTCCATCCTCAATCCTCAATCCTCAGTCCTCAATCCTCAATCGTCAGGCTTCAATCATCAATACTCAATCTTCAATCCTCAATCCTCAATTCTCATTCCTCAATCCTCATTCTTCAATCCTCAATACCCAATCCTCAATCTTCAATCTTCAACCCTCAATCCTCAATTCTCAGTCCTCAATCCTCAGTCCTCAGACCTCAAACATCAATCCTCAACCCTCAGCCCTCATCCTCAATCCTCAATCCTCAATCTTCAATCCTCAGTCCTCAATCCTCATGCCCCAATCCTCAATCCTCATTCCTCAGTCATCAAACTTCAATCCCCAACCCTCAGCCCTCATCCTCAGTCCTCAATCCTGAATTCTCAATCCTCAAACCTCAAACCTCAATCATCAACCGACAGTCCTAGTCCTCAATCCTCAACCCTCAATCCTCAATCCTCAATCTTCAATCCTCTGTACTCAATATTCAATCCTCAATCCTCAATCCTCAATCATCAATCTTCAACCCTCAACCCTCAACCCTCAGCCCTCATCCACAATCCTCAATCCTCAATCCTCAATCCTCAATCTTCACTCCTCAATACTCAATCTTCAATAACCAATCCTGAACTCTCAATCCTCATTCCTCAATCCTCATTCTTCAATCCTCAATACCCAATCCTCAATCTTCAATCTTCAACCCTCAATCCTCAATTCTCAATCCTCAATCCTCATTCTTCAATCCTCAATACCCAATCCTCAATCTTCAATCTTCAACCCTCAATCCTCAATTCTCAATCCTCAATCCTCAGTCCTCAGGCCTCGAACATCAATCCTCAACCCTCAGCCCACATCCTCAATCCTCAATCCTCAATCTTCAATCCTCAGTCCTCAATCCTCATGCCTCAACCCTCAATCCTCAATCCTCTGTCATCAAACTTCAATCCTCAACCCTCAGCCCTCATCCTCAATCCTCAATCCTCAATTCTCAATCCTCAAACCTCAAACCTCAATCATTAACCGGCAGTCCTAGTCCTCAATCCTCAACGCTCAATCCTCAATCCTCAATCCTCAGTCTTCAATCCTCAATACTCAATATTCAATCCTCAATCCTCAATCCTCAATCATCAATCTTCAACCCTCAACCCTCATCCCTCAGCCCTCATCCACAATCCTCAATCCTCAATCCTCAATCCTCAATCTTCACTCCTCAATACTCAATCTTCAATAATCAATCCTCAATTCTCAATCCTCAATACTCAATCCTCAATCGTCAATCCTCAATCCCCAATACTCAATCTTCAATCCTCAATTCTCAATTCTCAATCCTCAAACCTCAAACCTCAATCATCAACCGACAGTCCTAGTCCTCAATCCTCAACCCTCAATCCTCAATCCTCAATCTTCAATCCTCAATACTCAATATTCAATCCTCAATCCTCATTCCTCAATCATCAATACTCAATCCTCAATCGTCAGTCCTCAATCCCCAATCCTCAATCTTCAGTCCTCAATCCTCAATCCTCAATCCTCAATCCTCAATCTTCAATCCCCAATAATCAATCTTCAATCCTCAATCCTCAATCCTCAATCCTGAATCCTCAATCCTCAATCCTCAATCTTCAACCCTCAATACTCAGTCTTCAATCCTCAATCCTCAATCCTCAATCCTCAATCCTCATTATTCAACCCTCAATACCCAATCCTCAATCTCCAATCCTCAATCCTCAATTCTGAATCCTCAATCCTCAATCCTCAGACCTCAAACATCAATACTCAATCCTCAGTCCTCGTCCTCAATCCACAACCATCAATCCTCAATCGTCAACCTTCAATCAAGAATATTCAACCTTCAGTCCTCAATCCTCAGTCCTCAATCCTCAATCCTCAATCCTCAATGTTCAATCCGCAATACCCAATCCTCAATCTTCAATCCACAATCCTCAATCCTCAATCCTCAATCCTCAATCCTCGATCCTCAATCCTCAATCCTCATACGTCAAACATCAATATTCAACCCTCAGTCCTCGTCCTCAATCCACAAACCTCAATCCTCAGTCCTCACTCCTCAATCCTCAATCCTCAATGTTCAATCCGCAGTACCCAATGCTCAATCTTCAATCCTCAATCCTCAATCCTCAATCCACAGTCCACAATCCTCAATCCTCAGTCCTCAAACCTTAATCCTGAATCCTCAATCCTGAATACTCTATCTTCAGCCCTCAGTCATCAACAATCAGTTGTCAATCCTCAATCCTCAATAGAATATCATCAGTTCACAGTTTTCAATACTCAATACTCAATCTGCAATCTTCAAATCTCTATCCACAAACATCAATTCTCATCACTCAACACTCAACACTCCGTCCCCAATCCTCAATCTTCAATCCTCAATCCTCAATCCTCAATTTTCGATCCTCAATACTCAATCTTCAATCCTCAATGCTCGATCCTCAATCCTCAATCGTCAGTTCTCAATCCACTATCATCAATCCTCAATCCCCAATCCTCAATCTTCTATCATCAATCCTCAATCCTCGATCCTCAATCCTCAATCTTCAATCCTCAATACTCAGTCTTCAATCCTCAATCCTCAGTCCTCAATCTTCAATGCTCAATCCTCAATCCTCAATCCTCAATCGTCAGTCTTCAATCCTCAATACTCAATCTTCAATCCTCAATACTCAATCCTCAATCTTCAAACCTCATTCTACAATCCTCAATGTCCAATCCTCAATCTTCAATCCTCAATCGTCAATCCTCAATACTCAATCCTCAATCCTCACTCTTCAATCCTCAATTCTCAATCTTCAATCCTCAATACTCAGTCCTCAAACCTCAATTCTGAATCCTCAATACTCAGTCTTCAATCCTCAATCTTCAGTCCTCAATACTCAACTATCAGTCCTCAATTCTCAATACTCAATCTTCAGTCCTCAATCTTCAATCCTCAATACTCAATCTTCAATCCACAATCCTCAATCCACAATACTCAATGCTCTATCCTCAATCCTCAAACCTCAACACTCAATATTCAATCCTCAATACTCAATCTGCAATCCTCAATCCTCAATCCTCAATCCTCAATCCTCATTCCTCAATCCTCAATACCCAATCCTCAATCTTCAATCCTCAATCCTCAATCCTCAATACTCAATCCTCATTCTTCAATCCTCAACACCCAATCCTCAATCTTCAATCCTCAAACCTCAATCCTCAGACCTCAATCCTCAATCTTCAATCCTCAATACTCAATCTTCAGTCCTCAATCCTCAATCCTCAATCCTCAATTCTCATTCTTCAATCCTCAACACCCAATCCTCAATCTTCAATCCTCAATCCTCAATCCTCAAACCTCGATCCTCAATCTTCAATCCTCTATACTCAATCCTCAATCCTCAATCCTCATTCTTCAATCCTCAACACCCAATCCTCAATCCTCAATCCTCAATTCTCAATCCTCAATCCTCAGTCCTCAGTCCTCAAACCACAATCCTCAACCCTCAGCCCTCATTCTCAATCCTCAATCCTCAATTCTCAGTCCTCAGCCCTCAAACCTCAATCCTCAACCCTCAGACCTCATCCTCAATCCTCAATTATCAATCCTCAATCCTCAATCTTCAATCCTCAATACTCAATCTTCAATCCTCAATCCTCAGTCCTCAAACTTCAATTCTGAATGCTCAATACTCAATCTTCAATCTTCAATCTTCTGTCCTCAATACTCAACTATCAGTCCTCAATTCTCGGTACTCAATCCTCAATCCTCAATCTTCAATCCTCAATACTCAATCTTCAATCCTCAATCCTCAATCCTCAATCCTCAATGCTCAATCCTCAATCCTCAAACCACAACCCTCAATCTTCAATCCTCAATACTCAATCTGCAATCCTCAATCCTCAATCCTCAATCCTCAATCCTCATTCTTCAATCCTCAATACCCAATACTCAATCTTCAATCCTCAATCCACAATCCTCAACACTCAATCCACATTCTTCAATCCCCAACTCCCAATCCTCAATCTTCAACCTTCAATCCTCAATCCTCAGACCTCAATCCTCAATCTTCAATCCTCAATACTCAATCTTCAATCCTCCATCCTCAATCCTCAATCCTCAATCCTCAATCTTCAATCCTCAGTCCTCAATACTCATGCCCCAATCCTCAATCCTCATTCCTCAGTCATCAAACTTCAATCCCCAACCCTCAGCCCTCATCCTCAGTCCTCAATCCTCAATTCTCAATCCTCAAACCTCAAACCTCAATCATCAACCGACAGTCCTAGTCCTCAATCCTCAACCCTCAATCCTCAATCCTCAATCTTCAATCCTCAGTACTCAATATTCAATCCTCAATCCTCAATCCTCAATCATCAATCTTCAACCCTCAACCCTCAACCCTCAGCCCTCATCCACAATCCTCAATCCTCAATCCTCAATCCTCAATCTTCACTCCTCAATACTCAATCTTCAATAACCAATCCTGAACTCTCAATCCTCATTCCTCAATCCTCATTCTTCAATCCTCAATACCCAATCCTCAATCTTCAATCTTCAACCCTCAATCCTCAATTCTCAATCCTCAATCCTCAGTCCTCAGACCTCGAACATCAATCCTCAACCCTCAGCCCTCATCCTCAATCCTCAATCCTCAATTCTCTATCCTCAAAACCTCAAACCTCAATCATCAACCGGCAGTCCTAGTCCTCAATCCTCAACCCTCAATCCTCAATCCTCAATCCTCAATCCTCAATCTTCAATCCTCAATACTCAATATTCAATCCTCAACCCTCAATCCTCAATCATCAATCTTCAACCCTCAACCCTCTAACCTCAGCCCTCATCCACAATCCTCAATCCTCAATCCTCAATCCTCAATCTTCACTCCTCAATACTCAATATACAATAATCAATCCTCAATTCTCAATCCTCAATACTCAATCCTCAATCGTCAATCCTCAATCCCCAATCCTCAATCTTCAATCCTCAATCCTCAATCCTCATTCCTCAATCCTCATTCTTCAATCCTCAATACCCAATCCACAATCTTCAATCTTCAACCCACAATCCTCAATTCTCAATCCTCAATCCTCAATCCTCAATTCTCAATCCTCAAACCTCAAACCTCAATCATCAACAGCAGGCCTAGTCCTCAATCCTCAACCCTCAATCCTCAATCCTCAGTCTTCAATCCTCAATACTCAATATTCAATCCTCAATCCTCAATCCTCAATCATCAATCTTCAAACCTCAACCCTCAACCCTCAGCCCTCATCCACAATCCTCAATCCTCAATCCTCAATCCTCAATCTTCACTCCTCAATACTCAATCTTCAATAATCAATCCTGAATTCTCAATCCTCATTCCTCAATCCTCATTCTTCAATCCTCAATACCCAATCCTCAATCTTCAATCTTCAACCCTCAATCCTCAATTCTCAACCCTCAATCCTCAGTCCTCAGACCTCGAACATCAATCCTCAACCCTCAGCCCTCATCCTCAATCCTCAATCCTCAATCTTCAATCCTCAGTCCTCAATCCTCATGCCTCAACCCTCAATCCTCAATCCTCTGTCATCAAACTTCAATCCTCAACCCTCAGCCCTCATCCTCAATCCTCAATCCTCAATTCTCAATCCTCAAACCTCAAACCTCAATCATCAACCGGCAGTCCTAGTCCTCAATCCTCAACGCTCAATCCTCAATCCTCAATCATCAATCTTCAATCCACAATACTCAATATTCAATCCTCAATCCTCAATCCTCAATCATCAATCTTCAACCATCAACCCTCAACCCTCAGCCCTCATCCACAATCCTCAATCCTCAATCCTCAATCCTCAATCTTCACTCCTCAATACTCAATCTTCAATAATCAATCCTCAATTCTCAATCCTCAATACTCAATCCTCAATCGTCAATCCTCAATCCCCAATACTCAATCTTCAATCCTCAATTCTCAATTCTCAATCCTCAAACCTCAAACCTCAATCATCAACCGACAGTCCTAGTCCTCAATCCTCAAACCTCAAACCTCAATCCTCTGTCCTCAATCTTCAATCTTCAATCCTCAATCCTCAGACCTCAAACATCAACACTCAACCCTCAGTCCTCGTCCTCAATCCTCAATCTTCAATCCTCAATACTCAATATTCAATCCTCAATCCTCTGTCCGCAAACCTCAATCCTGAATCCTCAATACTGAATCCTCAATCTTCAGCACTCAGTCCTCAACAATCAGTCGTCAATCCTCAATCCTCATTAGAATGTCATCAATTCACAGTTTTCAATACTCAATACTCAATCTGCAATCTTCAAATCTCTGTCCGCAAACGTCATCTCTGATCATTTAACCCTCAACACTCAGTCCCCAATCCTCAATCTTCAACACTCAATCCTCAATCCTCAATCCTCAATCCACAATATTCAATCCTCAATACTCAATCTTCAACCCTCAATCCTCAATTCTCAATCCTCAATCCTCAGTCCTCAGTCCTCAAACCTCAATCGTCAACCCTCAGCCCTCATCCTCAATCCTCAACCCTCAATCCTCAATCCTCGATCCTCAATCCTCAATCTTCAATCCTCCATCCTCAATCCTCAATCCTCAGTCCTCAATCCTCAATCGTCAGGCTTCAATCATCAATACTCAATCTTCAATCCTCAATCCTCAATTCTCATTCCTCAATCCTCATTCTTCAATCCTCAATACCCAATCCTCAATCTTCAATCTTCAACCCTCAATCCTCAATTCTCAGTCCTCAATCCTCAGTCCTCAGACCTCAAACATCAATCCTCTACCCTCAGCCCTCATCCTCAATCCTCAATCCTCAATCTTCAATCCTCAGTCCTCAATCCTCATGCCCCAATCCTCAATCCTCATTCCTCAGTCATCAAACTTCAATCCCCAACCCTCAGCCCTCATCCTCAGTCCTCAATCCTGAATTCTCAATCCTCAAACCTCAAACCTCAATCATCAACCGACAGTCCTAGTCCTCAATCCTCAACCCTCAATCCTCAATCCTCAATCTTCAATCCTCTGTACTCTATATTCAATCCTCAATCCTCAATCCTCAATCATCAATCTTCAACCCTCAACCCTCAACCCTCAGCCCTCATCCACAATCCTCAATCCTCAATCCTCAATCCTCAATCTTCACTCCTCAATACTCAATCTTCAATAACCAATCCTGAACTCTCAATCCTCATTCCTCAATCCTCATTCTTCAATCCTCAATACCCAATCCTCAATCTTCAATCTTCAACCCTCAATCCTCAATTCTCAATCCTCAATCCTCATTCTTCAATCCTCAATACCCAATCCTCAATCTTCAATCTTCAACCCTCAATCCTCAATTCTCAATCCTCAATCCTCAGTCCTCAGGCCTCGAACATCAATCCTCAACCCTCAGCCCACATCCTCAATCCTCAATCCTCAATCTTCAATCCTCAGTCCTCAATCCTCATGCCTCAACCCTCAATCCTCAATCCTCTGTCATCAAACTTCAATCCTCAACCCTCAGCCCTCATCCTCAATCCTCAATCCTCAATTCTCAATCCTCAAACCTCAAACCTCAATCATCAACCGGCAGTCCTAGTCCTCAATCCTCAACGCTCAATCCTCAATCCTCAATCCTCAGTCTTCAATCCTCAATACTCAATATTCAATCCTCAATCCTCAATCCTCAATCATCAATCTTCAACCCTCAACCCTCATCCCTCAGCCCTCATCCACAATCCTCAATCCTCAATCCTCAATCCTCAATCTTCACTCCTCAATACTCAATCTTCAATAATCAATCCTCAATTCTCAATCCTCAATACTCAATCCTCAATCGTCAATCCTCAATCCCCAATACTCAATCTTCAATCCTCAATTCTCAATTCTCAATCCTCAAACCTCAAACCTCAATCATCAACCGACAGTCCTAGTCCTCAATCCTCAACCCTCAATCCTCAATCCTCAATCTTCAATCCTCAATACTCAATATTCAAACCTCAATCCTCATTCCTCAATCATCAATACTCAATCCTCAATCGTCAGTCCTCAATCCCCAATCCTCAATCTTCAGTCCTCAATCCTCAATCCTCAATCCTCAATCCTCAATCTTCAATCCCCAATAATCAATCTTCAATCCTCAACCCTCAATCCTCAATCCTGAATCCTCAATCCTCAATCCTCAATCTTCAACCCTCAATACTCAGTCTTCAATCCTCAATCCTCAATCCTCAATCCTCAATCCTCATTATTCAACCCTCAATACCCAATCCTCAATCTCCAATCCTCAATCCTCAATTCTGAATCCTCAATCCTCAATCCTCAGACCTCAAACATCAATACTCAATCCTCAGTCCTCGTCCTCAATCCACAACCATCAATCCTCAATCGTCAACCTTCAATCAAGAATATTCAACCTTCAGTCCTCAATCCTCAGTCCTCAATCCTCAATCCTCAATCCTCAATGTTCAATCCGCAATACCCAATCCTCAATCTTCAATCCACAATCCTCAATCCTCAATCCTCAATCCTCAATCCTCGATCCTCAATCCTCAATCCTCATACGTCAAACATCAATATTCAACCCTCAGTCCTCGTCCTCAATCCACAAACCTCAATCCTCAGTCCTCACTCCTCAATCCTCAATCCTCAATGTTCAATCCGCAGTACCCAATGCTCAATCTTCAATCCTCAATCCTCAATCCTCAATCCACAGTCCACAATCCTCAATCCTCAGTCCTCAAACCTTAATCCTGAATCCTCAATCCTGAATACTCTATCTTCAGCCCTCAGTCATCAACAATCAGTTGTCAATCCTCAATCCTCAATAGAATATCATCAATTCACAGTTTTCAATACTCAATACTCAATCTGCAATCTTCAAATCTCTATCCACAAACATCAATTCTCATCACTCAACACTCAACACTCCGTCCCCAATCCTCAATCTTCAATCCTCAATCCTCAATCCTCAATTTTCGATCCTCAATACTCAATCTTAAATCCTCAATGCTCGATCCTCAATCCTCAATCGTCAGTTCTCAATCCACAATCATCAATCCTCAATCCCCAATCCTCAATCTTCTATCATCAATCCTCAATCCTCGATCCTCAATCCTCAATCTTCAATCCTCAATACTCAGTCTTCAATCCTCAATCCTCAGTCCTCAATCTTCAATGCTCAATCCTCAATCCTCAATCCTCAATCGTCAGTCTTCAATCCTCAATACTCAATCTTCAATCCTCAATACTCAATCCTCAATCTTCAAACCTCATTCTACAATCCTCAATGTCCAATCCTCAATCTTCAATCCTCAATCGTCAATCCTCAATACTCAATCCTCAATCCTCACTCTTCAATCCTCAATTCTCAATCTTCAATCCTCAATACTCAGTCCTCAAACCTCAATTCTGAATCCTCAATACTCAGTCTTCAATCCTCAATCTTCAGTCCTCAATACTCAACTATCAGTCCTCAATTCTCAATACTCAATCTTCAGTCCTCAATCTTCAATCCTCAATACTCAATCTTCGATCCACAATCCTCAATCCACAATACTCAATGCTCTATCCTCAATCCTCAAACCTCAACACTCAATATTCAATCCTCAATACTCAATCTGCAATCCTCAATCCTCAATCCTCAATCCTCAATCCTCATTCCTCAATCCTCAATACCCAATCCTCAATCTTCAATCCTCAATCCTCAATCCTCAATACTCAATCCTCATTCTTCAATCCTCAACACCCAATCCTCAATCTTCAATCCTCAAACCTCAATCCTCAGACCTCAATCCTCAATCTTCAATCCTCAATACTCAATCTTCAGTCCTCAATCCTCAATCCTCAATCCTCAATTCTCATTCTTCAATCCTCAACACCCAATCCTCAATCTTCAATCCTCAATCCTCAATCCTCAAACCTCGATCCTCAATCTTCAATCCTCTATACTCAATCCTCAATCCTCAATCCTCATTCTTCAATCCTCAACACCCAATCCTCAATCCTCAATCCTCAATTCTCAATCCTCAATCCTCAGTCCTCAGTCCTCAAACCACAATCCTCAACCCTCAGCCCTCATTCTCAATCCTCAATCCTCAATTCTCAGTCCTCAGCCCTCAAACCTCAATCCTCAACCCTCAGACCTCATCCTCAATCCTCAATTATCAATCCTCAATCCTCAATCTTCAATCCTCAATACTCAATCTTCAATCCTCAATCCTCAGTCCTCAAACTTCAATTCTGAATGCTCAATACTCAATCTTCAATCTTCAATCTTCTGTCCTCAATACTCAACTATCAGTCCTCAATTCTCGGTACTCAATCCTCAATCCTCAATCTTCAATCCTCAATACTCAATCTTCAATCCTCAATCCTCAATCCTCAATCCTCAATGCTCAATCCTCAATCCTCAAACCACAACCCTCAATCTTCAATCCTCAATACTCAATCTGCAATCCTCAATCCTCAATCCTCAATCCTCAATCCTCATTCTTCAATCCTCAATACCCAATACTCAATCTTCAATCCTCAATCCACAATTCTCAACACTCAATCCACATTCTTCAATCCCCAACTCCCAATCCTCAATCTTCAACCTTCAATCCTCAATCCTCAGACCTCAATCCTCAATCTTCAATCCTCAATACTCAATCTTCAATCCTCCATCCTCAATCCTCAATCCTCAATCCTCATTCTTCAATCCTCAATACCCAATCCTCAACCTTCAATCCTCAATCCTCAATCCTCAATTCTCAATTCTCAATCCTCAATCCTCAATCCTCAATCCTCAATTCTCAATCCTCAATCCTCAGTCCTCAGTCCTCAAACCACAATCCTCAACCCTCAGCCCTCATTCTCAATCCTCAATCCTCAATTCTCAGTCCTCAGCCCTCAAACCTCAATCCTCAACCCTCAGACCTCATCCTCAATCCTCAATTATCAATCCTCAATCCTCAATCTTCAATCCTCAATACTCAATCTTCAATCCTCAATCCTCAGTCCTCAAACTTCAATTCTGAATGCTCAATACTCAATCTTCAATCTTCAATCCTCTGTCCTCAATACTCAACTATCAGTCCTCAATTCTCGGTACTCAATCCTCAATCCTCAATCTTCAATCCTCAATACTCAATCTTCAATCCTCAATCCTCAATCCTCAATCCTCAATGCTCAATCCTCAATCCTCAAACCACAACCCTCAATCTTCAATCCTCAATACTCAATCTGCAATCCTCAATCCTCAATCCTCAATCCTCAATCCTCATTCTTCAATCCTCAATACCCAATACTCAATCTTCAATCCTCAATCCACAATCCTCAACACTCAATCCACATTCTTCAATCCCCAACTCCCAATCCTCAATCTTCAACCTTCAATCCTCAATCCTCAGACCTCAATCCTCAATCTTCAATCCTCAATACTCAATCTTCAATCCTCCATCCTCAATCCTCAATCCTCAATTCTCAATCCTCAAACCTCAAACCTCAATCATCAACCGGCAGTCCTAGTCCTCAATCCTCAACCCTCAATCCTCAATCCTCAATCTTCAATCCTCAATACTCAATATTCAATCCTCAATCCACAATCATCAATCCTCAATCCTCAATCCTCAATCTTCACTCCTCAATACTCAATCTTCAATAATCAATCCTCAATTCTCAATCCTCAATACTCAATATTCAATCCTCAATCCTCAATCCTCAATCATCATTCTTCAACCCTCAACCCTCAACCCTCAGCCCTCATCCTCAATCCTCAAACCTCAATCCTCAATCCTCAATCTTCACTCCTCAATACTCAATATTCTATAATCAATCCTCAATTCTCAATCCTCAATACTCAATCCTCAATCGTCAATCCTCAATCCCCAATCCTCAATCTTCAATCCTCAATCCTCAATCCTCATTCCTCAATCCTCATTCTTCAATCCTCAATACCCAATGCTCAATCTTCAATCTTCAACCCTCAATCCTCAATTCTCAACCCTCAATCCTCAGTCCTCAGACCTCGAACATCAATCCTCAACCCTGAGCCGTCATCCTCAATCCTCAATCCTCAGTCCTCAATCGTCATGCCTCAACCCTCAATCCTCAATCCTCTGTCATCAAACTTCAATCCTCAACCCTCAGCCCTCATCCTCAATCCTCAGTCCTCAATTCTCAATCCTCAAACCTCAAACCTCAATCATCAACCGGCAGTCCTAGTCCTCAATCCTCAACCCTCAATCCTCAATCCTCAATCTTCAATCCTCAATACTCAATATTCAATCCTCAATCCTCAATCCTCAATCATCAATCTTCAACCCTCAACCCTCAACCCTCAGCCCTCATCCACAATCCTCAATCCTCAATCCTCAATCCTCAATCTTCACTCCTCAATACTCAATCTTCAATAATCAATCCTCAATTCTCAATCCTCAATACTCAATCCTCAATCGTCAATCCTCAATCCCCAATCCTCAATCTTCAATCCTCAATTCTCAATTCTCAATCCTCAAACCTCAAACCTCAATCATCAACCGACAGTCCTAGTCCTCAATCCTCAACCCTCAATCCTCAATCCTCAATCTTCAATCCTCAATACTCAATATTCAATCCTCAATCCTCAATCCTCAATCATCAATACTCAATCCTCAATCGGCAATCCTCAATCCCCGATCCTCAATCTTCAATCCTAAATCCTCAATCCTCAATCCTCAATCCTCAATCTTCAATCCCCAATAATCAATCTTCAATCCTCAATCCTCAATCCTCAATCCTGAATCCTCAATCCTCAATCCTCAATCTTCAATCCTCAATACTCAGTCTTCAATCCCCAATCCTCAATCCTCAATCCTCAATCCTCATTATTCAACCCTCAATACCCAATCCTCAATCTTCAATCCTCAGTCCTCAATTCTGAATCCTCAATCCTCAATCCTCAGACCTCAAACATCAATACTCAACACTCAGTCCTCGTCCTCAATCCACAACCATCAATCCTCAATCCTCAACCTTCAATCAAGAATATTCAACCTTCAGTCCTCAATCCTCAGTCCTCAATCCTCAATCCTCAATCCTCAATGTTCAATCCGCAATACCCAATCCTCAATCTTCAATCCACAATCCTCAATCCTCAATCCTCAATCCTCAATCCTCGATCCTCAATCCTCAATCCTCATACCTCAAACATCAATATTCAACCCTCAGTCCTCGTCCTCAATCCACAAACCTCAATCCTCAACCCTCAATCTTCAATCATCAATATTCAATCTTCAATCCTCAATACTCAATCCTCAATCCTCAATCCTCAATCCTCAATCTTCAATCCCCAATAATCAATCTTCAATCCTCAATCCTCAATACTCAATCCTCAATCCTCATTCTTCAATCCTAAATACCCAATCCTCAATCTTCAATCCACAATCCCCAATCCTCAGTTCGCAATCCTCAATCCTCAATCCTCATTCTTCAATCCTCAATACCCAATCCTCAATCTTCAATCTTCAACCCTCAATCCTCAATTCTCAATCCTCAATCCTCAGTCCTCAGACCTCAAACATCAATCCTCAACCCTCAGCCCTCATCCTCAATCCTCAATCCTCAATCTTCATTCCTCAGTCCTCAATCCTCATGCCTCAATCCTCAATCCTCAATCCTCAGTCATCAAACCTCAATCCTGAATCCTCAATCCTGAAACCTCAATCGTCAGACCTCAGACCTGAACAATCAGATGTCAATCCTCAATCCTCAATAGAATATCATCAATTCACAGTTCTCAATACTCAATACTCAATCTGCAATCATCAAATTTCTTTCCACAAACATCAATTCTCATCATTCAACCCTCAACTCTCAGTCCCCAATCCTCAATCTTCAATCCTCAATCCTCAATCCTCAATTCTCAATCCTCAATCCTCAATCCTCAAACCTCGATCCTCAATCTTCAATCCTCTATACTCAATCCTCAATCCTCAATCCTCATTCTTCAATCCTCAACACCCAATCCTCAATCCTCAATCCTCAATTCTCAATCCTCAATCCTCAGTCCTCAGTCCTCAAACCACAATCCTTAACCCTCAGCCCTCATCCTCAATCCTCAATTATGAATCCTCAATCCTCAATCTTCAATCCTCAATACTCAATCTTCAATCCTCAATCCTCAGTCCTCAAACTTTAATTCTGAATGCTCAATACTCAATCTTCAATCTTCAATCCTCTGTCCTCAATACTCAACTATCAGTCCTCAATTCTCGGTACTCAATCCTCAATCCTCAATCTTCAATCCTCAATACTCAATCTTCAATCCTCAATCCTCAATCCTCAATCCTCAATGCTCAATCCTCAATCCTCAAACCACAACCCTCAATCTTCAATGCTCAATACTCAATCTGCAATCCTCAATCCTCAATCCTCAATCCTCAATCCTCATTCTTCAATCCTCAATACCCAATACTCAATCTTCAATCCTCAATCCACAATCCTCAACACTCAATCCACATTCTTCAATCCCCAACTCCCAATCCTCAATCTTCAATCTTCAATCCTCAATCCTCAGACCTCAATCCTCAATCTTCAATCCTCAATACTCAATCATCAATCCTCAATCCTCAATCCTCAATCCTCAATCCTCATTCTTCAATCCTCAATACCCAATCCTCAACCTTCAATCCTCAATCCTCAATCCTCAATCCTCAATTCTCAATTCTCAATCCTCAATCCTCAATCCTCAATCCTCAAACCTCAAACCTCAATCATCAACCGGCAGTCCTAGTCCTCAATCCTCAACCCTCAATCCCCAATCCTCAATCTTCAATCCTCAATTCTCAATTCTCAACCGTCAAACCTCAAACCCCAATCATCAACCGACAGTCCTAGTCCTCAATCCTCAACCCTCAATCCTCAATCCTCAATCTTCAATCCTCAATACTCAATATTCAATCCTCAATCCTCAATCCTCAATCATCAATACTCAATCCTCAATCGTCAATCCTCAATCCCCAATCCTCAATCTTCAATCCTCAATCCTCAATTCTCAATCCTCAATACTCAATCCTCAATCGTCAATCCTCAATCCCCAATCCTCAATCTTCAATCCTCAATCCTCAATCCTCATTCCTCAATCCTCATTCTTCAATCCTCAATACCCAATCCTCAATCTTCAATCTTCAACCCTCAATCCTCAATTCTCAAACCTCAATCCTCAGTCCTCAGACCTCGAACATCAATCCTCAACCCTCAGCCCTCATCCTCAATCCTCAATCCTCAATCTTCAATCCTCAGTCCTCAATCCTCATGCCTCAACCCTCAATCCTCAATCCTCTGTCATCAAACTTCAATCCTCAACCCTCAGCCCTCATCCTCAATCCTCAGTCCTCAATTCTCAATCCTCAAACCTCAAACCTCAATCATCAACCGGCAGTCCTAGTCCTCAATCCTCAACCCTCAATCCTCAATCCTCAATCTTCAATCCTCAATACTCAATATTCAATCCTCAATCCTCAATCCTGAATCATCAATCTTCAACCCTCAACCCTCAACCCTCAGCCCTCATCCACAATCCTCAATCCTCAATCCTCAATCCTCAATCTTCACTCCTCAATACTCAATCTTCAATAATCAGTCCTCAATTCTCAATCCTCATTCCTCAATCCTCATTCTTCAATCCTCAATACCCAATCCTCAATCTTCAATCTTCAACCCTCAATCCTCAATTCTCAATCCTCAATCCTCAGTCCTCAGACCTCGAACATCAATCCTCAACCCTCAGCCCTCATCCTCAATCCTCAATCCTCAATCTTCAATCCTCAGTCCTCAATCCTCATGCCTCAACCCTCAATCCTCAATCCTCTGTCATCAAACTTCAATCCTCAATCCTCAGCCCTCATCCTCAATCCTCAATCCTCAATTCTCAATCCTCAAACCTCAAACCTCAATCATCAACCGGCAGTCCTAGTCCTCAATCCTCAACCCTCAATCCTCAATCCTCAATCTTCAATCCTCAATACTCAATATTCAATCCTCAATCCACAATCATCAATCCTCAATCCTCAATCCTCAATCTTCACTCCTCAATACTCAATCTTCAATAATCAATCCTCAATTCTCAATCCTCAATACTCAATATTCAATCCTCAATCCTCAATCCTCAATCATCATTCTTCAACCCTCAACCCTCAACCCTCAGCCCTCATCCTCAATCCTCAAACCTCAATCCTCAATCCTCAATCTTCACTCCTCAATACTCAATATTCTATAATCAATCCTCAATTCTCAATCCTCAATACTCAATCCTCAATCGTCAATCCTCAATCCCCAATCCTCAATCTTCAATCCTCAATCCTCAATCCTCATTCCTCAATCCTCATTCTTCAATCCTCAATACCCAATGCTCAATCTTCAATCTTCAACCCTCAATCCTCAATTCTCAACCCTCAATCCTCAGTTCTCAGACCTCGAACATCAATCCTCAACCCACAGCCGTCATCCTCAATCCTCAATCCTCAATCTTCAATCCTCAGTCCTCAATCCTCATGCCTCAACCCTCAATCCTCAATCCTCTGTCATCAAACTTCAATCCTCAACCCTCAGCCCTCATCCTCAATCCTCAATCCTCAATTCCCAATCCTCAAACCTCAAACCACAATCATCAACCGGCAGTCCTAGTCCTCAATCCTCAACCCTCAATCCTCAATCCTCAATCTTCAATCCTCAATACTCAATATTCAATCCTCAATCCTCAATCCTCAATCATCAATCTTCAACCCTCAACCCTCAACCCTCAGCCCTCATCCACAATCCTCAATCCTCAATCCTCAATCCTCAATCTTCACTCCTCAATACTCAATCTTCAATAATCAATCCTCAATTCTCAATCCTCAATACTCAAACCTCAATCGTCAATCCTCAATCCCCAATCCTCAATCTTCAATCCTCAATTCTCAATTCTCAATCCTCAAACCTCAAACCTCAATCATCAACCGACAGTCCTAGTCCTCAATCCTCAACCCTCAATCCTCAATCCTCAATCTTCAATCCTCAATACTCAATATTCAATCCTCAATCCTCAATCCTCAATCATCAATACTCAATCCTCAATCGGCAATCCTCAATCCCCAATCCTCAATCTTCAATCCTCAATCATCAATCCTCAATCCTCAATCCTCAATCTTCAATCCCCAATAATCAATCTTCAATCCTCAATCCTCAATCCTCAATCCTGAATCCTCAATCCTCAATCCTCAATCTTCAATCCTCAATACTCAGTCTTCGATCCCCAATCCTCAATCCTCAATCCTCAATCCTCATTATTCAACCCTCAATACCCAATCCTCAATCTTCAATCCTCAGTCCTCAATTCTGAATCCTCAATCCTCAATCCTCAGACCTCAAACATCAATACTCAACACTCAGTCCTCGTCCTCAATCCACAACCATCAATCCTCAATCCTCAACCTTCAATCAAGAATATTCAACCTACAGTCCTCAATCCTCAGTCCTCAATCCTCAATCCTCAATCCTCAATGTTCAATCCGCAATACCCAATCCTCAATCTTCAATCCACAATCCTCAATCCTCAATCCTCAATCCTCAATCCTCGATCCTCAATCCTCAATCCTCATACCTCAAACATCAATATTCAACCCTCAGTCCTCGTCCTCAATCCACAAACCTCAATCCTCAACCCTCAATCTTCAATCATCAATATTCAATCTTCAATCCTCAATACTCAATCCTCAATCCTCAATCCTCAATCCTCAATCTTCAATCCCCAATAATCAATCTTCAATCCTCAATCCTCAATACTCAATCCTCAATCCTCATTCTTCAATCCTAAATACCCAATCCTCAATCTTCAATCCACAATCCCCAATCCTCAGTTCGCAATCCTCAATCCTCAATCCTCATTCTTCAATCCTCAATACCCAATCCTCAATCTTCAATCTTCAACCCTCAATCCTCAATTCTCAATCCTCAATCCTCAGTCCTCAGACCTCAAACATCAATCCTCAACCCTCAGCCCTCATCCTCAATCCTCAATCCTCAATCTTCATTCCTCAGTCCTCAATCCTCATGCCTCAATCCTCAATCCTCAATCCTCAGTCATCAAACCTCAATCCTGAATCCTCAATCCTGAAACCTCAATCGTCAGACCTCAGACCTGAACAATCAGATGTCAATCCTCAATCCTCAATAGAATATCATCAATTCACAGTTCTCAATACTCAATACTCAATCTGCAATCATCAAATTTCTTTCCACAAACATCAATTCTCATCACTCAACCCTCAACTCTCAGTCCCCAATCCTCAATCTTCAATCCTCAATCCTCAATCCTCAATTCTCAATCCTCAATCTTCAATCCTCAATACTCAGTCTTCAATCCTCAATCCTCAACCCTCAATCATCAATCCTCAATCCTCAATCCTCAATCTTCAGTCCTCCATCCTCAATCCTCAATTCTCAGTCCTCAATCCTCAATCGTCAGGCTTCAATCATCAATACTCAATCTTCAATACTCAATCCTCAATTCTCATTCCTCAATCCTCATTCTTCAATCCTCAATACCCAATCCTCAATCTTCAATCCTCAGTCCTCAATCCTCATGCCTCAATCCTCAATCCTTATTCCTCAGTCATCAAACTTCAATCCCCAACCCTCAGCCCTCATCCTCAATCCTCAATCCTCAATTCTCAATCCTCAAACCTCAAACCTCAATCATCAATCTTCAATCCTCAATACTCAATATTCAATCCTCAATCCTCAATCCTCAATCATCATTCTTCAACGCTCAACCCTCAACCCTCAGCCCTCATCCTCAATCCTCAAACCTCAATACTCAATCCTCAATCTTCACTCCTCAATACTCAATATTCAATAATCAATCCTCAATTCTCAATCCTCAATACTCAATCCTCAATCGTCAATCCTCAATCCCCAATCCTCAATCTTCAATCCTCAATCCTCAATCCTCATTCCTCAATCCTCATTCTTCAATCCTCAATCCTCAATCTTCAATCCTCAATACTCAATATTCAATCCTCAATCCTCAATCCTCAATCATCAATCTTCAACCCTCAACCCTCAACCCTCAGCCCTCATCCACAATCCTCAATCCTCAATCCTCAATCCTCAATCTTCACTCCTCAATACTCAATCTTCAATAATCAATCCTCAATTCTCAATCCTCATTCCTCAATCCTCATTCTTCAGTCCTCAATACCCAATCCTCAATCTTCAATCTTCAACCCTCAATCCTCAATTCTCAATCCTGAATCCTCAGTCCACAGACCTCTAACATCAATCCTCAACCCTCAGCCCTCATCCTCAATCCTCAATCCTCAATCTTCAATCCTCAGTCCTCAATCCTCATGCCTCAACCCTCAATCCTCAATCCTCTGTCATCAAACTTCAATCCTCAACCCTCAGCCCTAATCCTCAATCCTCAATCCTCAATTCTCAATCCTCAAACCTCAAACCTCAATCATCAACCGGTAGTCCTAGTCCTCAATCCTCAACCCTCAATCCTCAATCCTCAATCTTCAATCCTCAATACTCAACATTCAATCCTCAATCCTCAATCCTCAATCATCAATCTTCAACCCTCAACCCTCAACCCTCAGCCCTCATCCACAATCCTCAATCCTCAATCCTCAATCCTCAATCTTCAATCCTCAATACTCAGTCTTCAATCCTCAATCCTCAATCCTCAATCCTCAATCCTCAATCCTCAATCGTCAATCCTCAATCCCCAATCCTCAATCTTCAATCCTCAATCCTCAATCCTCATTCCTCAATCCTCGTTCTTCAATCCTCAATACCCAATGCTCAATCCTCAATCATCAATACTCAATCCTCAATCGGCAATCCTCAATCCCCAATCCTCAATCTTCAATCCTCAATCATCAATCCTCAATCCTCAATCCTCAATCTTCAATCCCCAATAATCAATCTTCAATCCTCAATCCTCAATCCTCAATCCTGAATCCTCAATCCTCAATCCTCAATCTTCAATCCTCAATACTCAGTCTTCGATCCCCAATCCTCAATCCTCAATCCTCAATCCTCATTATTCAACCCTCAATACCCAATCCTCAATCTTCAATCCTCAGTCCTCAATTCTGAATCCTCAATCCTCAATCCTCAGACCTCAAACATCAATACTCAACACTCAGTCCTCGTCCTCAATCCACAACCATCAATCCTCAATCCTCAACCTTCAATCAAGAATATTCAACCTACAGTCCTCAATCCTCAGTCCTCAATCCTCAATCCTCAATCCTCAATGTTCAATCCGCAATACCCAATCCTCAATCTTCAATCCACAATCCTCAATCCTCAATCCTCAATCCTCAATCCTCGATCCTCAATCCTCAATCCTCATACCTCAAACATCAATATTCAACCCTCAGTCCTCGTCCTCAATCCACAAACCTCAATCCTCAACCCTCAATCTTCAATCATCAATATTCAATCTTCAATCCTCAATACTCAATCCTCAATCCTCAATCCTCAATCCTCAATCTTCAATCCCCAATAATCAATCTTCAATCCTCAATCCTCAATACTCAATCCTCAATCCTCATTCTTCAATCCTAAATACCCAATCCTCAATCTTCAATCCACAATCCCCAATCCTCAGTTCGCAATCCTCAATCCTCAATCCTCATTCTTCAATCCTCAATACCCAATCCTCAATCTTCAATCTTCAACCCTCAATCCTCAATTCTCAATCCTCAATCCTCAGTCCTGAGACCTCAAACATCAATCCTCAACCCTCAGCCCTCATCCTCAATCCTCAATCCTCAATCTTCATTCCTCAGTCCTCAATCCTCATGCCTCAATCCTCAATCCTCAATCCTCAGTCATCAAACCTCAATCCTGAATCCTCAATCCTGAAACCTCAATCGTCAGACCTCAGACCTGAACAATCAGATGTCAATCCTCAATCCTCAATAGAATATCATCAATTCACAGTTCTCAATACTCAATACTCAATCTGCAATCATCAAATTTCTTTCCACAAACATCAATTCTCATCACTCAACCCTCAACTCTCAGTCCCCAATCCTCAATCTTCAATCCTCAATCCTCAATCCTCAATTCTCAATCCTCAATCTTCAATCCTCAATACTCAGTCTTCAATCCTCAATCCTCAACCCTCAATCATCAATCCTCAATCCTCAATCCTCAATCTTCAGTCCTCCATCCTCAATCCTCAATTCTCAGTCCTCAATCCTCAATCGTCAGGCTTCAATCATCAATACTCAATCTTCAATACTCAATCCTCAATTCTCATTCCTCAATCCTCATTCTTCAATCCTCAATACCCAATCCTCAATCTTCAATCCTCAGTCCTCAATCCTCATGCCTCAATCCTCAATCCTTATTCCTCAGTCATCAAACTTCAATCCCCAACCCTCAGCCCTCATCCTCAATCCTCAATCCTCAATTCTCAATCCTCAAACCTCAAACCTCAATCATCAATCTTCAATCCTCAATACTCAATATTCAATCCTCAATCCTCAATCCTCAATCATCATTCTTCAACGCTCAACCCTCAACCCTCAGCCCTCATCCTCAATCCTCAAACCTCAATACTCAATCCTCAATCTTCACTCCTCAATACTCAATATTCAATAATCAATCCTCAATTCTCAATCCTCAATACTCAATCCTCAATCGTCAATCCTCAATCCCCAATCCTCAATCTTCAATCCTCAATCCTCAATCCTCATTCCTCAATCCTCATTCTTCAATCCTCAATCCTCAATCTTCAATCCTCAATACTCAATATTCAATCCTCAATCCTCAATCCTCAATCATCAATCTTCAACCCTCAACCCTCAACCCTCAGCCCTCATCCACAATCCTCAATCCTCAATCCTCAATCCTCAATCTTCACTCCTCAATACTCAATCTTCAATAATCAATCCTCAATTCTCAATCCTCATTCCTCAATCCTCATTCTTCAGTCCTCAATACCCAATCCTCAATCTTCAATCTTCAACCCTCAATCCTCAATTCTCAATCCTGAATCCTCAGTCCACAGACCTCTAACATCAATCCTCAACCCTCAGCCCTCATCCTCAATCCTCAATCCTCAATCTTCAATCCTCAGTCCTCAATCCTCATGCCTCAACCCTCAATCCTCAATCCTCTGTCATCAAACTTCAATCCTCAACCCTCAGCCCTAATCCTCAATCCTCAATCCTCAATTCTCAATCCTCAAACCTCAAACCTCAATCGTCAACCGGTAGTCCTAGTCCTCAATCCTCAACCCTCAATCCTCAATCCTCAATCTTCAATCCTCAATACTCAACATTCAATCCTCAATCCTCAATCCTCAATCATCAATCTTCAACCCTCAACCCTCAACCCTCAGCCCTCATCCACAATCCTCAATCCTCAATCCTCAATCCTCAATCTTCAATCCTCAATACTCAGTCTTCAATCCTCAATCCTCAATCCTCAATCCTCAATCCTCAATCCTCATTATTCAACCCTCAATACCCAATCCTCCATCTTCAATCCTCAGTCCTCAATTCTGAATCCTCAATCCTCAATCCTCAGACCTCAAACATCAATACTCAACCCTCAGTCCTCGTCCTCAATCCACAACCATCAATCCTCAATCCTCAACCTTCAATCAAGAATATTCAACTTTCAGTCCTCAACCCTCAGTCCTCAATCCTCAATCCTCAATCCTCAATGTTCAATCCGCAATATCCAATCCTCAATCTTCAATCCACAATCCTCAATCCTCAATCCTCAATCCTCAATCCTCGATCCTCAATCCTCAATCCTCATACCTCAAACATCAATATTCAACCCTCAGTCCTCGTCCTCTATCCACAAACCTCAATCCTCAACCCTCAATCTTCAATCATCAATATTCAATCTTCAATCCTCAATACTCAATCCTCAATCCTCAATCCTCAATCCTCAATCTTCAATCCCCAATAATCAATCTTCAATCCTCAATCCTCAATACTCAATCCTCAATCCTCATTCTTCAATCCTAAATACCCAATCCTCAATCTTCAATCCACAATCCCCAATCCTCAGTTCGCAAACCTCAATCCTCAATCCTCATTCTTCAATCCTCAATACCCAATCCTCAATCTTCAATCTTCAACCCTCAATCCTCAATTCTCAATCCTCAATCCTCAGTCCTCAGACCTCAAACATCAATCCTCAACCCTCAGCCCTCATCCTCAATCCTCAATCCTCAATCTTCATTCCTCAGTCCTCAATCCTCATGCCTCAATCCTCAATCCTCAATCCTCAGTCATCAAACCTCAATCCTGAGTCCTCAATCCTGAAACCTCAATCGTCAGACCTCAGACCTGAACAATCAGATGTCAATCCTCAATCCTCAATAGAATATCATCAATTCACAGTTTTCAATACTCAATACTCAATCTGCAATCATCAAATTTCTTTCCACAAACATCAATTCTCATCACTCAACCCTCAACTCTCAGTCCCCAATCCTCAATCTTCAATCCTCAATCCTCAATCCTCAATTCTCAATCCTCAATCTTCAATCCTCAATACTCAGTCTTCAATCCTCAATCCTCAACCCTCAATCCTCAATCCTCAATCCTCAATCCTCATTCTTCAATCCTCCATCCTCAATCCTCAATTCTCAGTCCTCAATCCTCAATCGTCAGGCTTCAATCATCAATACTCAATCTTCAATCCTCAATCCTCAATTCTCATTCCTCAATCCTCATTCTTCAATCCTCAATACCCAATCCTCAATCTTCAATCTTCAACCCTCAATCCTCAATTCTCAATCCTCAATCCTCAGTCCTCAGACCTCAAACATCAATCCTCAACCCTCAGCCCTCATCCTCAATCCTCAATCCTCAATCATCAATCCTCAGTCCTCAATCCTCATGCCTCAATCCTCAATCCTCATTCCTCAGTCATCAAACTTCAATCCCCAACTCTCAGCCCTCATCCTCAATCCTCAATCCTCAATTCTCAATCCTCAAACCTCAAACCTCAATCATCAACCGACAGTCCTAGTCCTCAATCCTCAACCCTCAATCCTCAATCCTCAATCTTCAATCCTCAATACTCAATATTCAATCCTCAATCCTCAATCCTCAATCATCATTCTTCAACCCTCAACCCTCAACCCTCAGCCCTCATCCTCAATCCTCAAACCTCAATCCTCAATCCTCAATCTTCACTCCTCAATACTCAATATTCAATAATCAATCCTCAATTCTCAATCCTCAATACTCAATCCTCAATCGTCAATCCTCAATCCCCAATCCTCAATCTTCAATCCTCAATCCTCAATCCTCATTCCTCAATCCTCATTCTTCAATCCTCAATACCCAATCCTCAATCTTCAATCTTCAACCCTCAATCCTCAATTCTCAAACCTCAATCCTCAGTCCTCAGACCTCGAACATCAATCCTCAACCCTCAGCCCTCATCCTCAATCCTCAATCCTCAATCTTCAATCCTCAGTCCTCAATCCTCATGCCTCAAACCTCAATCCTCAATCCTCTGTCATCAAACTTCAATCCTCAACCCTCAGCCCTCATCCTCAATCCTCAATCCTCAATTCTCAATCCTCAAACCTCAAACCTCAATCATCAACCGACAGTCCTAGTCCTCAATCCTCAACCCTCAATCCTCAATCCTCAATCTTCAATCCTCAATACTCAATATTCAATCCTCAATTCTCAATCCTCAATCATCAATACTCAATCCTCAATCGTCAATCCTCAATCCCCAATCCTCAATCTTCAATCCTCAATTCTCAATTCTCAATCCTCAAACCTCAAACCTCAGTCATCAACCGACAGTCCTAGTCCTCAATCCTCAACCCTCAATCCTCAATCCTCAATCTTCAATCCTCAATACTCAATATTCAATCCTCAATCCTCAATCCTCAATCATCAATACTCAACCCTCAATCGGCCATCCTCAATCCCCAATCCTCAATCTTCAATCCTCAATCCTCAATCCTCAATCCTGAATCCTCAATCCTCAATCCTCAATCTTCAATCCTCAATACTCAGTCTTCAATCCTCAATCCTCAATCCTCAATCCTCAATCCTCATTATTCAACCCTCAATACCCAATCCTCAATCTTCAATCCTCAGTCCTCAATTCTGAATCCTCAATCCTCAATCCTCAGACCTCAAACATCAATACTCAACCCTCAGTCCTCGTCCTCAATCCACAACCATCAATCCTCAATCCTCAACCTTCAACCAAGAATATTCAACCTTCAGTCCTCAATCCTCAGTCCTCAATCCTCAATCCTCAATCCTCAATGTTCAATCCGCAATACCCAATCCTCAATCTTCAATCAACAATCCTCAATCCTCAATCCTCAATCCTCAATCCTCGATCCTCAATCCTCAATCCTCATACCTCAAACAGCAATATTCAACCCACAGTCCTCGTCCTCAATCCACAAACCTCAATCCTCAACCCTCAATCTTCAATCATCAATATTCAATCTTCAATCCTCAATACTCAATCCTCAATCCTCAATCCTCAATCCTCAATCTTCAATCCCCAATAATCAATCTTCAATCCTCAATCCTCAATACTCAATCCTCAATCCTCATTCTTCAATCCTAAATACCCAATCCTCAATCTTCAATCCACAATCCTCAATCCTCAGTCCTCAACCCTCAATCGTCAGGCTTCAATCGTCAATACTCAATATTCAATCCCCAATCCTCAATTCTCATTCCTCAATCCTCATTCTTCAATCCTCAATACCCAATCCTCAATCTTCAATCTTCAACCCTCAATCCTCAATTCTCAATCCTCAATCCTCAGTCCTCAGACCTCAAACATCAATCCTCAACCCTCAGCCCTCATCCTCAATCCTCAATCCTCAATCTTCAATCCTCAGTCCTCAATCCTCATGCCTCAATCCTCAATCCTCATTCCTCAGTCATCAAACTTCAATCCCCAACCCTCAGCCCTCATCCTCAATCCTCAATCCTCAATTCTCAATCCTCAAACCTCAAACCTCAATCATCAACCGACAGTCCTAGTCCTCAATCCTCAACCCTCAATCCTCAATCCTCAATCTTCAATCCTCAATACTCAATATTCAATCCTCAATCCTCAATCCTCAATCATCAATCTTCAACCCTCAACCCTCAACCCTCAGCCCTCATCCACAATCCTCAATCCTCAATCCTCAATCCTCAATCTTCACTCCTCAATACTCAATCTTCAATAATCAATCCTCAATTCTCAATCCTCATTCCTCAATCCTCATTCTTCAATCCTCAATACCCAATCCTCAATCTTCAATCTTCAACCCTCAATCCTCAATTCTCAATCCTCAGTCCTCAGTCCTCAGACCTCGAACATCAATCCTCAACCCTCAGCCCTCATCCTCAATCCTCAATCCTCAATCTTCAATCCTCAGTCCTCAATCCTCATGCCTCAACTCTCAATCCTCAATCCTCTGTCATCAAACTTCAATCCTCAACACTCAGCCCTCATCCTCAATCCTCAATCCTCAATTCTCAATCCTCAAACCTCAAAGCTCAATCATCAACCGGCAGTCCTAGTCCTCAATCCTCAACACTCAATCCTCAATCCTCAATCTTCAATCCTCAATACTCAATATTCAATCCTCAATCCTCAATCCTCAATCATCAATCTTCAACCCTCAAACCTCAACCCTCAGCCCTCATCCACAATCCTCAATCCTCAATCCTCAATCCTCAATCTTCACTCCTCAATACTCAATCTTCAATAATCAATCCTCAATTCTCAATCCTCAATACTCAATATTCAACCCTCAATCCTCAATCCTCAATCATCATTCTTCAACCCTCAACCCTCAACCCTCAGCCCTCGTCCTCAATCATCAAACCTCAATCCTCAATCCTCAATCTTCACTCCTCAATACTCAATATTCTATAATCAATCCTCAATTCTCAATCCTCAATACCCAATGCTCAATCTTCAATCTTCAACCCTCAATCCTCAATTCTCAATCCTCAATCCTCAGTCCTCAGACCTCGAACATCAATCCTCAAACCTCAGCCCTCATCCTCAATCCTCAATCCTCAATCTTCAATCCTCAGTCCTCAATCCTCATGCCTCAACCCTCAATCCTCAATCCTCTGTCATCAAACTTCAATCCTCAACCCTCAGCCCTCATCCTCAATCCTCAATCCTCAATTCTCAATCCTCAAACCTCAAACCTCAATCATCAACCGGCAGTCCTAGTCCTCAATCCTCAACCCTCAGTCCTCAATCCGCAATCTTCAATCCTCAATACTCAATATTCAATCCTCAATCCTCAATCCTCAATCCTCAATCATCAATCTTCAACCCTCAACCCTCAACCGTCAGCCCTCATCCACAATCCTCAATCCTCAATCCTCAATCCTCAATCTTCACTCCTCAATACTCAATCTTCAATAATCAATCCTCAACTCTCAATCCTCAATACTCAATCCTCAATCGTCAATCCTCAATCCCCAATCCTCAATCTTCAATCCTCAATTCTCAATTCTCAATCCTCAAACCACAAACCTCAATCATCAACCGACAGTCCTAGTCCTCAATCCTCAACCCTCAATCCTCAATCCTCAATCTTCACTCCTCAATACTCAATATTCAATAATCAATCCTCAATTCTCAATCCTCAATACTCAATCCTCAATCGTCAATCCTCAATCCCCAATCCTCAATCTTCAATCCTCAATCCTCAGTCCTCATTCCTCAATCCTCATTCTTCAATCCTCAATACCCAATCCTCAATCTTCAATCTTCAACCCTCAATCCTCAATTCTCAAACCTCAATCCTCAGTCCTCAGACCTCGAACATCAATCCTCAACCCTCAGCCCTCATCCTCAATCCTCAATCCTCAATCTTCAATCCTCAGTCCTCAATCCTCATGCCTCAAACCTCAATCCTCAATCCTCTGTCATCAAACTTCAATCCTCAACCCACAGCCCTCATCCTCAATCCTCAATCCTCAATTCTCAATCCTCAAACCTCAAACCTCAGTCATCAACCGGCAGTCCTAGTCCTCAATCCTCAACACTCAATCCTCAATCCTCAATCTTCAATCCTCAATACTCAATATTCAATCCTCAATCCTCAATCCTCAATCATCAATCTTCAACCCTCAACCGTCAACCCTCAGCCCTCATCCACAATCCTCAATCCTCAATCCTCAATCCTCAATCTTCACTCCTCAATACTCAATCTTCAATAATCAATCCTCAATTCTCAATCCTCATTCCTCAATCCTCATTCTTCAATCCTCAATACCCAATCCTCAATCTTCAATCTTCAACCCTCAATCGTCAATTTTCAATCCTCAATCCTCAGTCCTCAGACCTCGAACATCAATCCTCAACCCTCAGCCCTCATCCTCAATCCTCAATCCTCAATCTTCAATCCTCAGTCCTCAATCCTTATGCCTCAACCCTCAATCCTCAATCCTCTGTCATCAAACTTCAATCCTCAACCCTCAGCCCTCATCCTCAATCCTCAATCCTCAATTCTCAATCCTCAAACCTCAATCCTCAATGTTCAATCCGCAATACCCAATCCTCAATCTTCAATCAACAATCCTCAATCCTCAATCCTCAATCCTCAATCCTCATTACTCAATCCTCATTCTTCAATCCTCAATACCCAATGCACAATCTTCAATCTTCAACCCTCAATCCTCAATTCTCAATCCTCAATCCTCAGTCCTCAGACCTCGAACATCAATCCTCAAACCTCAGCCCTCATCCTCAATCCTCAATCCTCAATCTTCAATCCTCAGTCCTCAATCCTCATGCCTCAACCCTCAATCCTCAATCCTCTGTCATCAAACTTCAATCCTCAACCCTCAGCCCTCATCCTCAATCCTCAATCCTCAATTCTCAATCCTCAAACCTCAAACCTCAATCATCAACCGGCAGTCCTAGTCCTCAATCCTCAACCCTCAGTCCTCAATCCGCAATCTTCAATCCTCAATACTCAATATTCAATCCTCAATCATCAATCCTCAATCCTCAATCATCAATCTTCAACCCTCAACCCTCAACCGTCAGCCCTCATCCACAATCCTCAATCCTCAATCCTCAATCCTCAATCTTCACTCCTCAATACTCAATCTTCAATAATCAATCCTCAACTCTCAATCCTCAATACTCAATCCTCAATCGTCAATCCTCAATCCCCAATCCTCAATCTTCAATCCTCAATTCTCAATTCTCAATTCTCAATCCTCAAACCTCAAACCTCAATCATCAACCGACAGTCCTAGTCCTCAATCCTCAACCCTCAATCCTCAATCCTCAATCTTCAATTATCAATACTCAATATTCAATCATCAATTCTCAATCCTCAATCATCAATACTCAATCCTCAATCTTCAATCCCCAATAATCAATCTTCAATCCTCAATCCTCAGTCCTCAATCCTGAATCCTCAATCCTCAATCCTCAATCTTCAATCCTCAATACTCAGTCTTCAATCCTCAATCCTCAATCCTCAATCCTCAATCCTCATTATTCAACCCTCAATACCCAATCCTCAATCTTCAATCCTCAATTCTCAATTCTCAATCCTCAAACCTCAAACCTCAATCATCAACCGACAGTCCTAGTCCTCAATCCTCAACCCTCAATCCTCAATCCTCAATCTTCAATCCTCAATACTCAATATTCAATCCTCAATCCTCAATCATCAATACTCAACCCTCAATCGGCCATCCTCAATCCCCAATCCTCAATCTTCAATCCTCAATCCTCAATCCTCAATCCTGAATCCTCAATCCTCAATCCTCAATCTTCAATCCTCAATACTCAGTCTTCAATCCTCAATCCTCAATCCTCATTCCTCAATCCTCATTATTCAACCCTCAATACCCAATCCTCAATCTTCAATCCTCAGTCCTCAATTCTGAATCCTCAATCCTCAATCCTCAGACCTCAAACATCAATACTCAACCCTCAGTCCTCGTCCTCAATCCACAACCATCAATCCTCAATCCTCAACCTTCAACCAAGAATATTCAACCTTCAGTCCTCAATCCTCAGTCCTCAATCCTCAATCCTCAATCCTCAATGTTCAATCCGCAATACCCAGTCCTCAATCTTCAATCAACAATCCTCAATCCTCAATCCTCAATCCTCAATCCTCGATCCTCAATCCTCAATCCTCATACCTCAAACAGCAATATTCAACCCACAGTCCTCGTCCTCAATCCACAAACCTCAATCCTCAACCCTCAATCTTCAATCATCAATATTCAATCTTCAATCCTCAATACTCAATCCTCAATCCTCAATCCTCAATCCTCAATCTTCAATCCCCAATAATCAATCTTCAATCCTCAATCCTCAATACTCAATCCTCAATCCTCATTCTTCAATCCTAAATACCCAATCCTCAATCTTCAATCCACAATCCCCAATCCTCAGTTCGCAATCCTCAATCCTCAATCCTCATTCTTCAATCCTCAATACCCAATCCTCAATCTTCAATCTTCAACCCTCAATCCTCAATTCAAAATCCTCAATCCTCAGTCCTCAGACCTCAAACATCAATCCTCAAACCTCAGCCCTCATCCTCAATCCTCAATCCTCAATCTTCATTCCTCAGTCCTCAATCCTCATGCCTCAATCCTCAATCCTCAATCCTCAGTCATCAAACCTCAATCCTGAATCCTCAATCCTGAAACCTCAATCGTCAATCCTCAATTCTCAATCCTCAAACCTCAAACCTCAATCATCAACCGGCAGTCCTAGTCCTCAATCCTCAACCCTCAGTCCTCAATCCGCAATCTTCAATCCTCAATACTCAATATTCAATCCTCAATCCTCAATCCTCAATCCTCAATCATCAATCTTCAACCCTCAACCCTCAACCGTCAGCCCTCATCCACAATCCTCAATCCTCAATCCTCAATCCTCAATCTTCACTCCTCAATACTCAATCTTCAATAATCAATCCTCAACTCTCAATCCTCAATACTCAATCCTCAATCGTCAATCCTCAATCCCCAATCCTCAATCTTCAATCCTCAATTCTCAATTCTCAATCCTCAAACCTCAAACCTCAATCATCAACCGACAGTCCTAGTCCTCAATCCTCAACCCTCAATCCTCAATCCTCAATCTTCAATTATCAATACTCAATATTCAATCCTCAATTCTCAATCCTCAATCATCAATACTCAATCCTCAATCGTCAATCCTCAATCCCCAATCCTCAATCTTCAATCCTCAATTCTCAATTCTCAATCCTCAAACCTCAAACCTCAATCATCAACCGACAGTCCTAGTCCTCAATCCTCAAGCCTCAATCCTCAATCTTCAATCCTGAATACTCAATATTCAATCCTCAAGCCTCAATCCTCAATCATCAATACTCAATCCTCAATCGGCAATCCTCAATCCCCAATCCTCAATCTTCAATCCTCAATCCTCAATCCTCAATCCTCAATCCTCAATCTTCAATCCCCAATAATCAATCTTCAATCCTCAATCCTCAGTCCTCAATCCTGAATCCTCAATCCTCAATCCTCAATCTTCAATCCTCAATACTCAGTCTTCAATCCTCAATCCTCAATCCTCAATCCTCAATCCTCATTATTCAACCCTCAATACCCAATCCTCAATCTTCAATCCACAGTCCTCAATTCTCAATCCTCAATCCTCAATCCTCAGACCTCAAACATCAATACTCAACCCTCAGTCCTCGTCCTCAATCCACAACCATCAATCCTCAATCCTCAACCTTCAATCAAGAATATTCAACCTTCAGTCCTCAATCCTCAGTCCTCAATCCTCAATCCTCAATCCTCAATGTTCAATCCGCAATACCCAATCCTCAATCTTCAATCCACAATCCTCAATCCTCAATCCTCAATCCTCAATCCTCGATCCTCAATCCTCAATCCTCATACCTCAAACAGCAATATTCAACCCTCAGTCCTCGTCCTCAATCCACAAACCTCAATCCTCAACCCTCAATCTTCAATCATCAATATTCAATCTTCAATCCTCAATACTCAATCCTCAATCCTCAATCCTCAATCCTCAATCTTCAATCCCCAATAATCAATCTTCAATCCTCAATCCTCAATACTCAATCCTCAATCCTCATTCTTCAATCCTAAATACCCAATCCTCAATCTTCAATCCACAATCCCCAATCCTCAGTTCGCAATCCTCAATCCTCAATCCTCATTCTTCAATCCTCAATACCCAATCCTCAATCTTCAATCTTAAACCCTCAATCCTCAATTCAAAATCCTCAATCCTCAGTCCTCAGACCCCAAACATCAATCCTCAACCCTCAGCCCTCATCCTCAATCCTCAATCCTCAATCTTCATTCCTCAGTCCTCAATCCTCATGCCTCAATCCTCAATCCTCAATCCTCAGTCATCAAACCTCAATCCTGAATCCTCAATCCTGAAACCTCAATCGTCAGACCTCAGACCTGAACAATCAGATGTCAATCCTCAATCCTCAATAGAATATCATCAATTCACAGTTTTCAGTACTCAATACTCAATCTGCAATCTTCAAATCTCTATCCACAAACATCAATTCTCATCACTCAACACTCAACACTCCGTCCCCAATCCTCAATCTTCAATCCTCAATCCTCAATCCTCAATTTTCGATCCTCAATACTCAATCTTCAATCCTCAATGCTCGATCCTCAACCCTCAATCCTCAGTTCTCAATCCACAATCATCAATCCTCAATCCCCAATCCTCAATCTTCAATCATCAATCCTCAATCCTCGATGCTCAATCCTCAATCTTCAATCCTCAATACTCAGTCTTCAATCCTCAATCCTCAATCCTCAATCTTCAATGCTCAATCCTCAATCCTCAATCCTCAATCGTCAGTCTTCAATCCTCAATCCTCAATCTTCAATCCTCAATACTCAATCCTCAATCCTCAAACCTCATTCTACAATCCTCAATGCCTAATCCTCAATCTTCAATCCTCAATCGTCAATCCTCAATACTCAATCCTCAATCCTCACTCTTCAATCCTCAATTCTCAATCTTCAATCCTCAATACTCAGTCCTCAAACCTCAATTCTGAATCCTCAATACTCAGTCTTCAATCCTCAATCTTCAGTCCTCAATACTCAACTATCAGTCCTCAATCCTCAATCTTCAATCCTCAATACTCAATCTTCAATCCTCAATCCTCAGTCCTCAAACTTCAATTCTGAATGCTCAATACTCAATCTTCAATCCTCAATCCTCTGTCCTCAATACTCAACTATCAGTCCTCAATTCTCGGTACTCAATCCTCATTCTTCAATCCTCAATACCCAATCCTCAATCTTCAATCTTCAACCCTCAATCCTCAATTCTCAATCCTCAATCCTCAGTCCTCAGATCTCAAACATCAATCCTCAACCCTCAGCCCTCATCCTCAATCCTCAATCCTCAATCATCAATCCTCAGTCCTCAATCCTCATGCCTCAATCCTCAATCCTCATTCCTCAGTCATCAAACTTCAATCCCCAACTCTCAGCCATCATCCTCAATCCTCAATCCTCAATTCTCAATCCTCAAACCTCAAACCTCAATCATCAACCGACAGTCCTAGTCCTCAATCCTCAACCCTCAATCCTCAATCCTCAATCTTCAATCCTCAATACTCAATATTCAATCCTCAATCCTCAATCCTCAATCATCATTCTTCAACCCTCAACCCTCAACCCTCAGCCCTCATCCTCAATCCTCAAACCTCAATCCTCAATCCTCAATCTTCACTCCTCAATACTCAATATTCAATAATCAGTCCTCAATTCTCAATCCTCAATACTCAATCCTCAATCGTCAATCCTCAATCCCCAATCCTCAATCTTCAATCCTCAATCCTCAATCCTCATTCCTCAATCCTCATTCTTCAATCCTCAATACCCAATCCTCAATCTTCAATCTTCAACCCTCAATCCTCAATTCTCAAACCTCAATCCTCAGTCCTCAGACCTCGAACATCAATCCTCAACCCTCAGCCCTCATCCTCAATCCTCAATCCTCAATCTTCAATCCTCAGTCCTCAATCCTCATGCCTCAAACCTCAATCCTCAATCCTCTGTCATCAAACTTCAATCCTCAACCCTCAGCCCTCATCCTCAATCCTCAATCCTCAATTCTCAATCCTCAAACCTCAAACCTCAGTCATCAACCGGCAGTCCTAGTCCTCAATCCTCAACACTCAATCCTCAATCCTCAATCTTCAATCCTCAATACTCAATATTCAATCCTCAATCCTCAATCCTCAATCATCAATCTTCAACCCTCAACCGTCAACCCTCAGCCCTCATCCACAATCCTCAATCCTCAATCCTCAATCCTCAATCTTCACTCCTCAATACTCAATCTTCAATAATCAATCCTCAATTCTCAATCCTCATTCCTCAATCCTCATTCTTCAATCCTCAATACCCAATCCTCAATCTTCAATCTTCAACCCTCAATCGTCAATTTTCAATCCTCAATCCTCAGTCCTCAGACCTCGAACATCAATCCTCAACCCTCAGCCCTCATCCTCAATCCTCAATCCTCAATCTTCAATCCTCAGTCCTCAATCCTTATGCCCTAACCCTCAATCCTCAATCCTCTGTCATCAAACTTCAATCCTCAACCCTCAGCCCTCATCCTCAATCCTCAATCCTCAATTCTCAATCCTCAAACCTCAAACCTCAATCATCAACCGGCAGTCCTAGTCCTCAATCCTCAACCCTCAATCCTCAATCCTCAAACCACAACCCTCAATCTTCAATCCTCAATACTCAATCTGCAATCCTCAATCCTCAATCCTCAATCCTCAATCCTCATTCTTCAATCCTCAATACCCAATACTCAATCTTCTATCCTCAATCCTCAATTCTGAATCCTCAATCCTCAATCCTCAGACCTCATACCTCAAACATCAATATTCAACCCTCAGTCCTCGTCCTCAATCCACAAACCTCAATCCTCAACCCTCAATCTTCAATCATCAATATTCAATCTTCAATCCTCAACACCAAATCCCCAATCTTCAATCCTCAATCCTCAATTCTCAATCATCAATCCTCAATACTGAATCTTCAATCCTCAATCCTCAATCCCGAATCCTCAACCTTCAGCACTCAGTCCTCAACAATCAGTAGTCAATCCTCAATCCTCAATAGAATATACTCAATTCACAGTTTTCAATACACAATACTCAATCTGCAATCTTCAAATCTCTATCCACAAACATCAATTCTCATCACCCAACCCTCAGCACTCAGTCCTCAATGTTCAATACTCAATCCTCTATTCTCAGCCTTCAATCCTCAATACTGAATCTTCAATCCTCAATCCTCAATCCTCAATCCTCAGTCCTCAATCCTCAATCCTCAGTCCTCGATCCTCAGTCCTCAATACTCAATCCTCAATCCTCAGTGTTCAATCCGCAATACCCAATGCTCAATATTCAACCCTCAATCCTCAGTCCTCAATCCTCAATCCTCAGTCCTCAAACCTTAATCCTGAATCCTCAAACCTGAATACACTATCTTCAGCCATCAGTCCTCAACAATCAGTTGTCAATCCTCAATCCTCAATAGAATATCATCAATTCACAGTTTTCAATACCCAATACTCAATCTGCAATCTTCAAATCTCTATCCACAAACATCAATTCTCATCACTCAACCCTCAACACTCCGTCCCCAATCCTCAATCTTCATTCCTCAATCCTCAATCCTCAATTTTCAATCCTCAATACTCAATCTTCAATCCTCAACGCTCAATCTTCAATCCTCAATCCTCAGTTCTCAATCCACAATCATCAATCCTCAATCCCCAATCCTCAACCTTCAATCATCAATCCTCAATCCTCGATCCTCAATCCTCAATCTTCAATCCTCAATACTCAGTCTTCAATCCTCAATCCTCAATCCTCAATCCTCAATGCTCAATCCTCAATCCTCAATCCTCAACCCTCAATCTTCAATCCTCAATACTCAATCTGCAATCCTCAATCCTCAATACTCAAACATCAATCCTCATTCTTCAAGCCTCAATACCCAATCCTCAATACCCAATCCTCAATCCTCAATCCTCAATCCTCAATCCTCAATTCTCAATCCTCAATCCTCAATCCACAGACCTCTATCCTCAACCTTCAATCCTCAATACTCATTCTTCAATCCTCAATCCTCAATCCTCAATCCTGAATCCTCAATCCTCAATCCCCAATCTTCAATCCTCAATACCCAGTCTTCAATACTCAATCCTCAATCCTCAATCCTCAATCCTCATTCTTCAACCCCCAATAACCAATCCTCAATCTTCAATCCTCAATCCTCAATCCTCAATCCTCAATCCTCAAACCACAATCCTCAGACCTCAAGCATCAATTCTCAACCCTCAGTCCTCGTCCTCAATCCACAGCCATCAATCCTCAATCCTCAATCTTCAATCATGAATATTCAGTCTTCAGTCCTCAACCCTAAATCCTCAATCCTCAATCCTCAATCCTCAATTTTCAATCCGCAATACCCAATCCTCTATCTTCAATCCTCAATCCACAATCCTCAATCCTCAATCCTCTATCCTTAATCCTCAATCCTCAGTCCTCAAAACTCAAACCTGAATCCTCAATCCTGAATCCTCAACCTTCAGAGCTCAGTCCTCAACAATCAGTTGCCAATTCTCAATCCTCAATAGAATATAATCAACTCACAGTATTCAATACTCAATACTCAATCTGCAATCTTCAAATTTCTATCCACAAACATCAATTATCATCACTCAACCCTCAACACTCATTCCTCAATGTTCCATCCTCAATCCTCAGCTCTCAATCTTCGATCCTCAATACTGAACATTCAATCCTCAATCCTCAATTCTCAATCCTCAATCCTCAACCCTCATTCTTCAATCCTCAATACCCAATCCTCAATCTTCAATCCTCAATCCGCAATCCTCAATTCTCAATTCTCAATCCTCAATCCTCAATCCTCAATTCTCATACCTCAAACATCAATATTCAACCCTCAGTCCTCGTCCTCAATCCACAAACCTCAATCCTCAACCCTCAATCTTCAATCATCAATATTCAATCTTCAATCCTCAACACCCAATCCTCAATCTTCAATCCTCAATCCTCAATCCTCAATCCTCAATCCTCAAACCTCAATCCTCTGTCCTCAAACCTCAATCCTGAATCCTCAATACTGAATCCTCAATCTTCAGCACTCAGTCCTCAACAATCAGTTGTCAATCCTCAATCCTCAATAGAATGTCATCAATTCACATTCTTCAATACTCAATACTCAATCTGCAATCTTCAAATCTCTATCCACAAATATCATTTCTCATCACTCAACCATCAACACTCAGTCCTCAATGTTCAATCCTCAATCCTCAATTCTCAGTCATCAATCCTCAATACTGAATCTTCAATCCTCAATCCTCAATCCTGAATCCTCAACCTTCAGCCCTCAGTCCTCAACAATCAGTTGTCAATCCTCAATACTCAATAGAATATACTCAATTCGCTGTTTTCAATACACAATACTCAATCTGCAATCTTCAAATCTCTATCCACAAACATCAATTCCCATCAACCAACCCTCAACACTCAGTCCTCAATGTTCAATACTCAATCCTCTATTCTCAGCCTTCAATCCTCAATACTGAATCTTCAATCCTCAATGCTCATTCTTCAATCCTCAATACCCAATCCACAATCTTCAATCTTCAACCCACAATCCTCAATTCTCAATCCTCAATCCTCAATCCTCAATTCTCAATCCTCAAACCTCAAACCTCAATCATCAACAGCAGGCCTAGTCCTCAATCCTCAACCCTCAATCCTCAATCCTCAATCTTCAATCCTCAATACTCAATATTCAATCCTCAATCCTCAATCCTCAATCATCAATCTTCAAACCTCAACCCTCAACCCTCAGCCCTCATCCACAATCCTCAATCCTCAATCCTCAATCCTCAATCTTCACTCCTCAATACTCAATCTTCAATATTCAATCCTGAATTCTCATTCATCATTCCTCAATCCTCATTCTTCAATCCTCAATACCCAATCCTCAATCTTCAATCTTCAACCCTCAATCCTCAATTCTCAATCCTCAATCCTCAGTCCTCAGACCTCGAACATCAATCCTCAACCCTCAGCCCACATCCCCAATGCTCAATCCTCAATCTTCAATCCTCAGTCCTCAATCCTCATGCCTCAACCCTCAATCCTCAATCCTCTGTCATCAAACTTCAATCCTCAACCCTCAGCCCTCATCCTCAAACCTCAAACCTCAATCATCAACCGGCAGTCCTAGTCCTCAATCCTCAACGCTCAATCCTCAATCCTCAATCCTCAATCTTCAATCCTCAATACTCAATATTCAATCCTCAATCCTCAATCCTCAATCATGAATCTTCAACCCTCAACCCTCATCCCTCAGCCCTCATCCACAATCCTCAATCCTCAATCCTCAATCCTCAATCTTCACTCCTCAATACTCAATCTTCAATAATCAATCCTCAATTCTCAATCCTCAATACTCAATCCTCAATCGTCAATCGTCAATCCCCAATCCCCAATACTCAATCTTCAATCCTCAATTCTCAATTCTCAATCCCCAAACCTCAAACCTCAATCATCAACCGACAGTCCTAGTCCTCAATCCTCAACCCTCAATCCTCAATCCTCAATCTTCAATCCTCAATACTCAATATTCAATCCTCAATCCTCATTCCTCAATCATCAATACTCAATCCTCAATCGTCAATCCTCAATCCCCAATCCTCAATCTTCAGTCCTCAATCCTCAATCCTCAATCCTCAATCCTCAATCTTCAATCCCCAATAATCAATCTTCAATCCTCAATCCTCAATCCTCAATCCTTAATCCTCATTATTCAACCCTCAATACCCAATCCTCAATCTTCAATCCTCAATCCTCAATTCTGAATCCTCAATCCTCAATCCTCAGACCTCATACCTCAAACATCAATATTCAACCCTCAGTCATCGTCCTCAATCCACAAACCTCAATCCTCAACCCTCAATCTTCAATCATCAATATTCAATCTTCAATCCTCAACACCAAATCCTCAATCTTCAATCCTCAATCCTCAATTCTCAATCATCAATCCTCAATACTGAATCTTCAATCCTCAATCCTCAATCCCGAATCCTCAACCTTCAGCACTCAGTACTCAACAATCAGTAGTCAATCCTCAATCCTCAATGTTCAATCCGCAATACCCAATGCTCAATCTTCAACCCTCAATCCTCAATCCTCAATCCTCAGTCCTCAATCCTCAATCCTCAGTCCTCAAACCTTAATCCTGAATCCTCAACCCTGAATACACTATCTTCAGCCATCAGTCCTCGACAATCAGTTGTCAATCCTCAATCCTCAATAGAATATCGTCAATTCACAGTTTTCAATACCCAATACTCAATCTGCAATCTTCAAATCTCTATCCACAAACATCAACTCTCATCACTCAACCATCAACACTCCGTCCCCAATCCTCAATCTTCATTCCTCAATCCTCAATCCTCAATTTTCAATCCTCAATACTCAATCTTCAATCCTCAATGCTCGATCCTCAATCCTCAATCGTCAGTTCTCAATCCACAATCATCAATCCTCAATCCCCAATCCACAATCTTCTATCATCAATCCTCAATCCTCGATCCTCAATCCTCAATCTTCAATCCTCAATACTCAGTCTTCAATCCTCAATCCTCAATCCTCAATCTTCAATGCTCAATCCTCAATCCTCAATCCTCAATCGTCAGTCTTCAATCCTCAATACTCAATCTTCAATCCTCAATACTCAATCCTCAATCTTCAAACCTCATTCTACAATCCTCAATGCCCAATCCTCAATCTTCAATCCTCAATCGTCAATCCTCAATACTCAATCCTCAATCCTCACTCTTCAATCCTCAATTCTCAATCTTCAATCCTCAATACTCAGTCCTCAAACCTCAATTCTGAATCCTCAATACTCAGTCTTCAATCCTCAATCTTCAGTCCTCAATACTCAACTATCAGTCCTCAATTCTCAATACTCAATCTTCAGTCCTCAATCTTCAATCCTCAATACTCAATCTTCAATCCACAATCCTCAATCCACAATACTCAATGCTCTATCCTCAATCCTCAAACCTCAACACTCAATATTCAATCCTCAATACTCAATCTGCAATCCTCAATCCTCAATCCTCAATCCTCAGTCCTCATTCCTCAATCCTCAATACCCAATCCTCAATCTTCAATCCTCAATCCTCAATCCTCAATACTCAATCCTCATTCTTCAATCCTCAACACCCAATCCTCAATCTTCAATCCTCAAACCTCAATCCTCAGACCTCAATCCTCAATCCTCAATCCTCAATCCTCATTCTTCAATCCTCAACACCCAATCCTCAATCCTCAATCCTCAATTCTCAATCCTCAATCCTCAGTCCTCAGTCCTCAAACCACAATCCTCAACCCTCAGCCCTCATCCTCAATCCTCAATTATCAATCCTCAACACTCAATCTTCAATCCTCAATCCTCAGTCCTCAAACTTCAATTCTGAATGCTCAATACTCAATCTTCAATCTTCAATCCTCTGTCCTCAATACTCAACTATCAGTCCTCAATTCTCGGTACTCAATCCTCAATCCTCAATCTTCAATCCTCAATACTCAATCTTCAATCCTCAATCCTCAATCCTCAATCCTCAATGCTCAATCCTCAATCCTCAAACCACAACCCTCAATCTTCAATGCTCAATACTCAATCTGCAATCCTCAATCCTCAATCCTCAATCCTCAATCCTCATTCTTCAATCCTCAATACCCAATACTCAATCTTCAATCCTCAATCCACAATCCTCAACACTCAATCCACATTCTTCAATCCCCAACTCCCAATCCTCAATCTTCAATCTTCAATCCTCAATCCTCAGACCTCAATCCTCAATCTTCAATCCTCAATACTCAATCATCAATCCTCAACCCTCAATCCTCAATCCTCAATCCTCATTCTTCAATCCTCAATACCCAATCCTCAACCTTCAATCCTCAATCCTCAATCCTCAATTCTCAATTCTCAATCCTCAATCCTCAATCCTCAATCCTCAATACTCAATATTCAATCCTCAATCCTCAATCCTGAATCATCAATCTTCAACCCTCAACCCTCAACCCTCAGCCCTCATCCACAATCCTCAATCCTCAATCCTCAATCCTCAATCTTCACTCCTCAATACTCAATCTTCAATAATCAGTCCTCAATTCTCAATCCTCATTCCTCAATCCTCATTCTTCAATCCTCAATACCCAATCCTCAATCTTCAATCTTCAACCCTCAATCCTCAATTCTCAATCCTCAATCCTCAGCCCTCAGACCTCGAACATCAATCCTCAACCCTCAGCCCTCATCCTCAATCCTCAATCCTCAATCTTCAATCCTCAGTCCTCAATCCTCATGCCTCAACCCTCAATCCTCAATCCTCTGTCATCAAACTTCAATCCTCAATCCTCAGCCCTCATCCTCAATCCTCAATCCTCAATTCTCAATCCTCAAACCTCAAACCTCAACCATCAACCGGCAGTCCTAGTCCTCAATCCTCAACCCTCAATCCTCAATCCTCAATCTTCAATCCTCAATACTCAATATTCAATCCTCAATCCACAATCATCAATCCTCAATCCTCAATCCTCAATCTTCACTCCTCAATACTCAATCTTCAATAATCAATCCTCAATTCTCAATCCGCAATACTCAATATTCAATCCTCAATCCTCAATCCTCAATCATCATTCTTCAACCCTCAACCCTCAACCCTCAGCCCTCATCCTCAATCCTCAAACCTCAATCCTCAATCCTCAATCTTCACTCCTCAATACTCAATATTCTATAATCAATCCTCAATTCTCAATCCTCAATACTCAATCCTCAATCGTCAATCCTCAATCCCCAATCCTCAATCTTCAATCCTCAATCCTCAATCCTCATTCCTCAATCCTCATTCTTCAATCCTCAATACCCAATGCTCAATCTTCAATCTTCAACCCTCAATCCTCAATTCTCAACCCTCAATCCTCAATCCTCAATCCTCAATCCTCAATCTTCAATCCCCAATAATCAATCTTCAATCCTCAATCCTCAATCCTCAATCCTGAATCCTCAATCCTCAATCCTCAATCTTCAACCCTCAATACTCAGTCTTCAATCCTCAATCCTCAATCCTCAATCCTTAATCCTCATTATTCAACCCTCAATACCCAATCCTCAATCTTCAATCCTCAATCCTCAATTCTGAATCCTCAATCCTCAATCCTCAGACCTCATACCTCAAACATCAATATTCAACCCTCAGTCATCGTCCTCAATCCACAAACCTCAATCCTCAACCCTCAATCTTCAATCATCAATATTCAATCTTCAATCCTCAACACCAAATCCTCAATCTTCAATCCTCAATCCTCAATTCTCAATCATCAATCCTCAATACTGAATCTTCAATCCTCAATCCTCAATCCCGAATCCTCAACCTTCAGCACTCAGTACTCAACAATCAGTAGTCAATCCTCAATCCTCAATAGAATATACTCAATTCACAGTTTTCAATACACAATACTCAATCTGCAATCTTCAAATCTCTATCCACAAACATCAATTCTCATCACCCAACCCTCAGCACTCAGTCCTCAATGTTCAATACTCAATCCTCTATTCTCAGCCTTCAATCCTCAATACTGAATCTTCAATCCTCAATCCTCAATCCTCAATCCTCAGTCCTCAATCCTCAATCCTCAGTCCTCGATCCTCAGTCCTCAATACTCAATCCTCAATCCTCAATGTTCAATCCGCAATACCCAATGCTCAATCTTCAACCCTCAATCCTCAATCCTCAATCCTCAGTCCTCAATCCTCAATCCTCAGTCCTCAAACCTTAATCCTGAATCCTCAACCCTGAATACACTATCTTCAGCCATCAGTCCTCAACAATCAGTTGTCAATCCTCAATCCTCAATAGAATATCGTCAATTCACAGTTTTCAATACCCAATACTCAATCTGCAATCTTCAAATCTCTATCCACAAACATCAACTCTCATCACTCAACCATCAACACTCCGTCCCCAATCCTCAATCTTCATTCCTCAATCCTCAATCCTCAATTTTCAATCCTCAATACTCAATCTTCAATCCTCAATGCTCGATCCTCAATCCTCAATCGTCAGTTCTCAATCCACAATCATCAATCCTCAATCCCCAATCCACAATCTTCTATCATCAATCCTCAATCCTCGATCCTCAATCCTCAATCTTCAATCCTCAATACTCAGTCTTCAATCCTCAATCCTCAATCCTCAATCTTCAATGCTCAATCCTCAATCCTCAATCCTCAATCGTCAGTCTTCAATCCTCAATACTCAATCTTCAATCCTCAATACTCAATCCTCAATCTTCAAACCTCATTCTACAATCCTCAATGCCCAATCCTCAATCTTCAATCCTCAATCGTCAATCCTCAATACTCAATCCTCAATCCTCACTCTTCAATCCTCAATTCTCAATCTTCAATCCTCAATACTCAGTCCTCAAACCTCAATTCTGAATCCTCAATACTCAGTCTTCAATCCTCAATCTTCAGTCCTCAATACTCAACTATCAGTCCTCAATTCTCAATTCTCAATCTTCAGTCCTCAATCTTCAATCCTCAATACTCAATCTTCAATCCACAATCCTCAATCCACAATACTCAATGCTCTATCCTCAATCCTCAAACCTCAACACTCAATATTCAATCCTCAATACTCAATCTGCAATCCTCAATCCTCAATCCTCAATCCTCAATCCTCATTCCTCAATCCTCAATACCCAATCCTCAATCTTCAATCCTCAATCCTCAATCCTCAATACTCAATCCTCATTCTTCAATCCTCAACACCCAATCCTCAATCTTCAATCCTCAAACCTCAATCCTCAGACCTCAATCCTCAATCTTCAATCCTCAATACTCAATCTTCAGTCCTCAATCCTCAATCCTCAATCCTCAATTCTCATTCTTCAATCCTCAACACCCAATCCTCAATCTTCAATCCTCAATCCTCAATCCTCAAACCTCGATCCTCAATCTTCAATCCTCTATACTCAATCCTCAATCCTCAATCCTCATTCTTCAATCCTCAACACCCAATCCTCAATCCTCAATCCTCAATTCTCAATCCTCAATCCTCAGTCCTCAGTCCTCAAACCACAATCCTCAACCCTCAGCCCTCATCCTCAATCCTCAATTATCAATCCTCAATCCTCAATCTTCAATCCTCAATACTCAATCTTCAATCCTCAATCCTCAGTCCTCAAACTTCAATTCTGAATGCTCAATACTCAATCTTCAATCTTCAATCCTCTGTCCTCAATACTCAAATATCAGTCCTCAATTCTCGGTACTCAATCCTCAATCCTCAATCTTCAATCCTCAATAATCAATCTTCAATCCTCAATCCTCAATCCTCAATCCTCAATGCTCAATCCTCAATCCTCAAACCACAACCCTCAATCTTCAATGCTCAATACTCAATCTGCAATCCTCAATCCTCAATCCTCAATCCTCAATCCTCATTCTTCAATCCTCAATACCCAATACTCAATCTTCAATCCTCAATCCACAATCCTCAACACTCAATCCACATTCTTCAATCCCCAACTCCCAATCCTCAATCTTCAATCTTCAATCCTCAATCCTCAGACCTCAATCCTCAATCTTCAATCCTCAATACTCAATCATCAATCCTCAATCCTCAATCCTCAATCCTCAATCCTCATTCTTCAATCCTCAATACCCAATCCTCAACCTTCAATCCTCAATCCTCAATCCTCAATTCTCAATTCTCAATCCTCAATCCTCAATCCTCAATCCTCAAACCTCAAACCTCAATCATCAACCGGCAGTCCTAGTCCTCAATCCTCAACCCTCAATCCCCAATCCTCAATCTTCAATCCTCAATTCTCAATTCTCAACCGTCAAACCTCAAACCCCAATCATCAACCGACAGTCCTAGTCCTCAATCCTCAACCCTCAATCCTCAATCCTCAATCTTCAATCCTCAATACTCAATATTCAATCCTCAATCCTCAATCCTCAATCATCAATACTCAATCCTCAATCGTCAATCCTCAATCCCCAATCCTCAATCTTCAATCCTCAATCCTCAATTCTCAATCCTCAATACTCAATCCTCAATCGTCAATCCTCAATCCCCAATCCTCAATCTTCAATCCTCAATCCTCAATCCTCATTCCTCAATCCTCATTCTTCAATCCTCAATACCCAATCCTCAATCTTCAATCTTCAACCCTCAATCCTCAATTCTCAAACCTCAATCCTCAATCCTCATTCTTCAATCCTCAATACCCAATCCTCAATCTTCAATCTTCAACCCTCAATCCTCAATTCTCAATCCTCAATCCTCAGTCCTCAGACCTCAAACATCAATCCTCAACCCTCAGCCCTCATCCTCAATCCTGAATCCTCAATCTTCATTCCTCAGTCCTCTATCCTCATGCCTCAATCCTCAATCCTCAATCCTCAGTCATCAAACCTCAATCCTGAATCCTCAATCCTGAAACCTCAATCGTCAGACCTCAGACCTGAACAATCAGATGTCAATCCTCAATCCTCAATAGAATATCATCAATTCACAGTTCTCAATACTCAATACTCAATCTGCAATCATCAAATTTCTTTCCACAAACATCAATTCTCATCACTCAACCCTCAACTCAAAGTCCCCAATCCTCAATCTTCAATCCTCAATCCTCAATCCTCAATTCTCAATCCTCAATCTTCAATCCTCAATACTCAGTCTTCAATCCTCAATCCTCAACCCTCAATCATCAATCCTCAATCCTCAATCCTCAATCTTCAGTCCTCCATCCTCAATCCTCAATTCTCAGTCCTCAATCCTCAATCGTCAGGCTTCAATCATCAATACTCAATCTTCAATACTCAATCCTCAATTCTCATTCCTCAATCCTCATTCTTCAATCCTCAATACCCAATCCTCAATCTTCAATCCTCAGTCCTCAATCCTCATGCCTCAATCCTCAATCCTTATTCCTCAGTCATCAAACTTCAATCCCCAACCCTCAGCCCTCATCCTCAATCCTCAATCCTCAATTCTCAATCCTCAAACCTCAAACCTCAATCATCAATCTTCAATCCTCAATACTCAATATTCAATCCTCAATCCTCAATCCTCAATCATCATTCTTCAACGCTCAACCCTCAACCCTCAGCCCTCATCCTCAATCCTCAAACCTCAATACTCAATCCTCAATCTTCACTCCTCAATACTCAATATTCAATAATCAATCCTCAATTCTCAATCCTCAACCCTCAATCATCAATCCTCAATCCTCAATCCTCAATCTTCAGTCCTCCATCCTCAGTCCTCAATTCTCAGTCCTCAATCCTCAATCGTCAGGCTTCAATCATCAATACTCAATCTTCAATACTCAATCCTCAATTCTCATTCCTCAATCCTCATTCTTCAATCCTCAATACCCAATCCTCAATCTTCAATCCTCAGTCCTCAATCCTCATGCCTCAATCCTCAATCCTTATTCCTCAGTCATCAAACTTCAATCCCCAACCCTCAGCCCTCATCCTCAATCCTCAATCCTCAATTCTCAATCCTCAAACCTCAAACCTCAATCATCAATCTTCAATCCTCAATACTCAATATTCAATCCTCAATCCTCAATCCTCAATCATCATTCTTCAACGCTCAACCCTCAACCCTCAGCCCTCATCCTCAATCCTCAAACCTCAATACTCAATCCTCAATCTTCACTCCTCAATACTCAATATTCAATAATCAATCCTCAATTCTCAATCCTCAATACTCAATCCTCAATCGTCAATCCTCAATCCCCAATCCTCAATCTTCAATCCTCAATCCTCAATCCTCATTCCTCAATCCTCATTCTTCAATCCTCAATCCTCAATCTTCAATCCTCAATACTCAATATTCAATCCTCAATCCTCAATCCTCAATCATCAATCTTCAACCCTCAACCCTCAACCCTCAGCCCTCATCCACAATCCTCAATCCTCAATCCTCAATCCTCAATCTTCACTCCTCAATACTCAATCTTCAATAATCAATCCTCAATTCTCAATCCTCATTCCTCAATCCTCATTCTTCAGTCCTCAATACCCAATCCTCAATCTTCAATCTTCAACCCTCAATCCTCAATTCTCAATCCTGAATCCTCAGTCCACAGACCTCGAACATCAATCCTCAACCCTCAGCCCTCATCCTCAATCCTCAATCCTCAATCTTCAATCCTCAGTCCTCAATCCTCATGCCTCAACCCTCAATCCTCAATCCTCTGTCATCAAACTTCAATCCTCAACCCTCAGCCCTAATCCTCAATCCTCAATCCTCAATTCTCAATCCTCAAACCTCAAACCTCAATCATCAACCGGTAGTCCTAGTCCTCAATCCTCAACCCTCAATCCTCAATCCTCAATCTTCAATCCTCAATACTCAACATTCAATCCTCAATCCTCAATCCTCAATCATCAATCTTCAACCCTCAACCCTCAACCCTCAGCCCTCATCCACAATCCTCAATCCTCAATCCTCAATCCTCAATCTTCAATCCTCAATACTCAGTCTTCAATCCTCAATCCTCAATCCTCAATCCTCAATCCTCAATCCTCATTATTCAACCCTCAATACCCAATCCTCCATCTTCAATCCTCAGTCCTCAATTCTGAATCCTCAATCCTCAATCCTCAGACCTCAAACATCAATACTCAACCCTCAGTCCTCGTCCTCAATCCACAACCATCAATCCTCAATCCTCAACCTTCAATCAAGAATATTCAACTTTCAGTCCTCAACCCTCAGTCCTCAATCCTCAATCCTCAATCCTCAATGTTCAATCCGCAATATCCAATCCTCAATCTTCAATCCACAATCCTCAATCCTCAATCCTCAATCCTCAATCCTCGATCCTCAATCCTCAATCCTCATACCTCAAACATCAATATTCAACCCTCAGTCCTCGTCCTCAATCCACAAACCTCAATCCTCAACCCTCAATCTTCAATCATCAATATTCAATCTTCAATCCTCAATACTCAATCCTCAATCCTCAATCCTCAATCCTCAATCTTCAATCCCCAATAATCAATCTTCAATCCTCAATCCTCAATACTCAATCCTCAATCCTCATTCTTCAATCCTAAATACCCAATCCTCAATCTTCAATCCACAATCCCCAATCCTCAGTTCGCAAACCTCAATCCTCAATCCTCATTCTTCAATCTTCAATACCCAATCCTCAATCTTCAATCTTCAACCCTCAATCCTCAATTCTGAATCCTCAATCCTCAGTCCTCAGACCTCAAACATCAATCCTCAACCGTCAGCCCTCATCCTCAATCCTCAATCCTCAATCTTCATTCCTCAGTCCTCAATCCTCATGCCTCAATCCTCAATCCTCAATCCTCAGTCATCAAACCTCAATCCTGAGTCCTCAATCCTGAAACCTCAATCGTCAGACCTCAGACCTGAACAATCAGATGTCAATCCTCAATCCTCAATTGAATATCATCAATTCACAGTTTTCAATACTCAATACTCAATCTGCAATCATCAAATTTCTTTCCACAAACATCAATTCTCATCACTCAACCCTCAACTCTCAGTCCCCAATCCTCAATCTTCAATCCTCAATCCTCAATCCTCAATTCTCAATCCTCAATCTTCAATCCTCAATACTCAGTCTTCAATCCTCAATCCTCAACCCTCAATCCTCAATCCTCAATCCTCAATCCTCATTCTTCAATCCTCCATCCTCAATCCTCAATTCTCAGTCCTCAATCCTCAATCGTCAGGCTTCAATCATCAATACTCAATCTTCAATCCTCAATCCTCAATTCTCATTCCTCAATCCTCATTCTTCAATCCTCAATACCCAATCCTCAATCTTCAATCTTCAACCCTCAATCCTCAATTCTCAATCCTCAATCCTCAGTCCTCAGACCTCAAACATCAATCCTCAACCCTCAGCCCTCATCCTCAATCCTCAATCCTCAATCATCAATCCTCAGTCCTCAATCCTCATGCCTCAATCCTCAATCCTCATTCCTCAGTCATCAAACTTCAATCCCCAACTCTCAGCCCTCATCCTCAATCCTCAATCCTCAATTCTCAATCCTCAAACCTCAAACCTCAATCATCAACCGACAGTCCTAGTCCTCAATCCTCAACCCTCAATCCTCAATCCTCAATCTTCAATCCTCAATACTCAATATTCAATCCTCAATCCTCAATCCTCAATCATCATTCTTCAACCCTCAACCCTCAACCCTCAGCCCTCATCCTCAATCCTCAAACCTCAATCCTCAATCCTCAATCTTCACTCCTCAATACTCAATATTCAATAATCAATCCTCAATTCTCAATCCTCAATACTCAATCCTCAATCGTCAATCCTCAATCCCCAATCCTCAATCTTCAATCCTCAATCCTCAATCCTCATTCCTCAATCCTCATTCTTCAATCCTCAATACCCAATCCTCAATCTTCAATCTTCAACCCTCAATCCTCAATTCTCAAACCTCAATCCTCAGTCCTCAGACCTCGAACATCAATCCTCAACCCTCAGCCCTCATCCTCAATCCTCAATCCTCAATCTTCAATCCTCAGTCCTCAATCCTCATGCCTCAAACCTCAATCCTCAATCCTCTGTCATCAAACTTCAAACCTCAACCCTCAGCCCTCATCCTCAATCCTCAATCCTCAATTCTCAATCCTCAAACCTCAAACCTCAGTCATCAACCGGCAGTCCTAGTCCTCAATCCTCAACACTCAATCCTCAATCCTCAATCTTCAATCCTCAATACTCAATATTCAATCCTCAATCCTCAATCCTCAATCATCAATCTTCAACCCTCAACCCTCAACCCTCAGCCCTCATCCACAATCCTCTATCCTCAATCCCCAATCCTCAATCTTCACTCCTCAATACTCAATCTTCAATAATCAATCCTCAATTCTCAATCCTCATTCCTCAATCCTCATTCTTCAATCCTCAATACCCAATCCTCAATCTTCAATCTTCAACCCTCAATCGTCAATTTTCAATCCTCAATCCTCAGTCCTCAGACCTCGAACATCAATCCTCAACACTCAGCCCTCATCCTCAATCCTCAATCCTCAATCTTCAATCCTCAGTCCTCAATCCTTATGCCTCAACCCTCAATCCTCAATCCTCTGTCATCAAACTTCAATCCTCAACCCTCAGCCCTCATCCTCAATCCTCAATCCTCAATTCTCAATCCTCAAACCTCAAACCTCAATCATCAACCGGCAGTCCTAGTCCTCAATCCTCAACCCTCAATCCTCAATCCTCAATCTTCAATCCTCAATACTCAATATTCAATCCTCAATCCTCAATCCTCAATCATCAATCTTCAACCCTCAACCCTCAACCCTCAGCCCTCATCCACAATCCTCAATCCTCAATCCTCAATCCTCAATCTTCACTCCTCAATACTCAATCTTCAATAATCAATCCTCAATTCTCAATCCTCAATACTCAATCCTCAATCGTAAATCCTCGATCCCCAATCCTCAATCTTCAATCCTCAATTCTCAATTCTCAATCCTCAAACCTCAAACCTCAATCATCAACCGACAGTCCTAGTCCTCAATCCTCAACCCTCAATCCTCAATCCTCAATCTTCAATCCTCAATACTCAATATTCAATCCTCAATTCTCAATCCTCAATCATCAATACTCAATCCTCAATCGTCAATCCTCAATCCCCAATCCTCAATCTTCAATCCTCAATTCTCAATTCTCAATCCTCAAACCTCAAACCTCAATCATCAACCGACAGTCCTAGTCCTCAATCCTCAACCCTCAATCCTCAATCCTCAATCTTCAATCCTCAATACTCAATATTCAATCCTCAATCTTCAATCCTCAATCCTCAATCCTCAATCCTCAATCCTCAATCTTCAATCCCCAATAATCAATCTTCAATCCTCAATCCTCAATCCTCAATCCTGAATCCTCAATCCTCAATCCTCAATCTTCAATCCTCAATACTCAGTCTTCAATCCTCAATCCTCAATCCTCAATCCTCAATCCTCATTATTCAACCCTCAATACCCAATCCTCAATCTTCAATCCTCAGTCCTCAATTCTGAATCCTCAATCCTCAATCCTCAGACCTCAAACATCAATACTCAACCCTCAGTCCTCGTCCTCAATCCACAACCATCAATCCTCAATCCTCAACCTTCAATCAAGAATATTCAACTTTCAGTCCTCAACCCTCAGTCCTCAATCCTCAATCCTCAATCCTCAATGTTCAATCCGCAATATCCAATCCTCAATCTTCAATCCACAATCCTCAATCCTCAATCCTCAATCCTCAATCCTCGATCCTCAATCCTCAAACCTCATACCTCAAACATCAATATTCAACCCTCAGTCCTCGTCCTCAATCCACAAACCTCAATCCTCAACCCTCAATCTTCAATCATCAATATTCAATCTTCAATCCTCAATACTCAATCCTCAATCCTCAATCCTCAATCCTCAATCTTCAATCCCCAATAATCAATCTTCAATCCTCAATCCTCAATACTCAATCCTCAATCCTCATTCTTCAATCCTAAATACCCAATCCTCAATCTTCAATCCACAATCCCCAATACTCAGTTCGCAAACCTCAATCCTCAATCCTCATTCTTCAATCCTCAATACCCAATCCTCAATCTTCAATCTTCAACCCTCAATCCTCAATTCTCAATCCTCAATCCTCAGTCCTCAGACCTCAAACATCAATCCTCAACCGTCAGCCCTCATCCTCAATCCTCAATCCTCAATCTTCATTCCTCAGTCCTCAATCCTCATGCCTCAATCCTCAATCCTCAATCCTCAGTCATCAAACCTCAATCCTGAGTCCTCAATCCTGAAACCTCAATCGTCAGACCTCAGACCTGAACAATCAGATGTCAATCCTCAATCCTCAATAGAATATCATCAATTCACAGTTTTCAATACTCAATACTCAATCTGCAATCATCAAATTTCTTTCCACAAACATCAATTCTCATCACTCAACCCTCAACTCTCAGTCCCCAATCCTCAATCTTCAATCCTCAATCCTCAATCCTCAATTCTCAATCCTCAATCTTCAATCCTCAATACTCAGTCTTCAATCCTCAATCCTCAACCCTCAATCCTCAATCCTCAATCCTCAATCCTCATTCTTCAATCCTCCATCCTCAATCCTCAATTCTCAGTCCTCAATCCTCAATCGTCAGGCTTCAATCATCAATACTCAATCTTCAATCCTCAATCCTCAATTCTCATTCCTCAATCCTCATTCTTCAATCCTCAATACCCAATCCTCAATCTTCAATCTTCAACCCTCAATCCTCAATTCTCAATCCTCAATCCTCAGTCCTCAGACCTCAAACATCAATCCTCAACCCTCAGCCCTCATCCTCAATCCTCAATCCTCAATCATCAATCCTCAGTCCTCAATCCTCATGCCTCAATCCTCAATCCTCATTCCTCAGTCATCAAACTTCAATCCCCAACTCTCAGCCCTCATCCTCAATCCTCAATCCTCAATTCTCAATCCTCAAACCTCAAACCTCAGTCATCAACCGACAGTCCTAGTCCTCAATCCTCAACCCTCAATCCTCAATCCTCAATCTTCAATCCTCAATACTCAATATTCAATCCTCAATCCTCAATCCTCAATCATCATTCTTCAACCCTCAACCCTCAACCCTCAGCCCTCATCCTCAATCCTCAAACCTCAATCCTCAATCCTCAATCTTCACTCCTCAATACTCAATATTCAATAATCAATCCTCAATTCTCAATCCTCAATACTCAATCCTCAATCGTCAATCCTCAATCCCCAATCCTCAATCTTCAATCCTCAATCCTCAATCCTCATTCCTCAATCCTCATTCTTCAATCCTCAATACCCAATCCTCAATCTTCAATCTTCAACCCTCAATCCTCAATTCTCAAACCTCAATCCTCAGTCCTCAGACCTCGAACATCAATCCTCAACCCTCAGCCCTCATCCTCAATCCTCAATCCTCAATCTTCAATCCTCAGTCCTCAATCCTCATGCCTCAAACCTCAATCCTCAATCCTCTGTCATCAAACTTCAATCCTCAACCCTCAGCCCTCATCCTCAATCCTCAATCCTCAATTCTCAATCCTCAAACCTCAAACCTCAGTCATCAACCGGCAGTCCTAGTCCTCAATCCTCAACACTCAATCCTCAATCCTCAATCTTCAATCCTCAATACTCAATATTCAATCCTCAATCCTCAATCCTCAATCATCAATCTTCAACCCTCAACCCTCAACCCTCAGCCCTCATCCACAATCCTCTATCCTCAATCCTCAATCCTCAATCCTCAATCTTCACTCCTCAATACTCAATCTTCAATAATCAATCCTCAATTCTCAATCCTCATTCCTCAATCCTCATTCTTCAATCCTCAATACCCAATCCTCAATCTTCAATCTTCAACCCTCAATCGTCAATTTTCAATCCTCAATCCTCAGTCCTCAGACCTCGAACATCAATCCTCAACACTCAGCCCTCATCCTCAATCCTCAATCCTCAATCTTCAATCCTCAGTCCTCAATCCTTATGCCTCAACCCTCAATCCTCAATCCTCTGTCATCAAACTTCAATCCTCAACCCTCAGCCCTCATCCTCAATCCTCAATCCTCAATTCTCAATCCTCAAACCTCAAACCTCAATCATCAACCGGCAGTCCTAGTCCTCAATCCTCAACCCTCAATCCTCAATCCTCAATCTTCAATCCTCAATACTCAATATTCAATCCTCAATCCTCAATCCTCAATCATCAATCTTCAACCCTCAACCCTCAACCCTCAGCCCTCATCCACAATCCTCAATCCTCAATCCTCAATCCTCAATCTTCACTCCTCAATACTCAATCTTCAATAATCAATCCTCAATTCTCAATCCTCAATACTCAATCCTCAATCGTCAATCCTCGATCCCCAATCCTCAATCTTCAATCCTCAATTCTCAATTCTCAATCCTCAAACCTCAAACCACAATCATCAACCGACAGTCCTAGTCCTCAATCCTCAACCCTCAATCCTCAATCCTCAATCTTCAATCCTCAATACTCAATATTCAATCCTCAATTCTCAATCCTCAATCATCAATACTCAATCCTCAATCGTCAATCCTCAATCCCCAATCCTCAATCTTCAATCCTCAATTCTCAATTCTCAATCCTCAAACCTCAAACCTCAATCATCAACCGACAGTCCTAGTCCTCAATCCTCAACCCTCAATCCTCAATCCTCAATCTTCAATCCTCAATACTCAATATTCAATCCTCAATCTTCAATCCTCAATCCTCAATCCTCAATCCTCAATCCTCAATCTTCAATCCCCAATAATCAATCTTCAATCCTCAATCCTCAATCCTCAATCCTGAATCCTCAATCCTCAATCCTCAATCTTCAATCCTCAATACTCAGTCTTCAATCCTCAATCCTCAATCCTCAATCCTCAATCCTCATTATTCAACCCTCAATACCCAATCCTCAATCTTCAATCCTCAGTCCTCAATTCTGAATCCTCAATCCTCAATCCTCAGACCTCAAACATCAATACTCAACCCTCAGTCCTCGTCCTCAATCCACAACCATCAATCCTCAATCCTCAACCTTCAATCAAGAATATTCAACCTTCAGTCCTCAATCCTCAGTCCTCAATCCTCAATCCTCAATCCTCAATGTTCAATCCGCAATACCCAATCCTCAATCTTCAATCCACAATCCTCAATCCTCAATCCTCAATCCTCAATCCTCGATCCTCAATCCTCAATCCTCATACCTCAAACAGCAATATTCAACCCTCAGTCCTCGTCCTCAATCCACAAACCTCAATCCTCAACCCTCAATCTTCAATCATCAATATTCAATCTTCAATCCTCAATACTCAATCCTCAATCCTCAATCCTCAATCCTCAATCTTCAATCCCCAATAATCAATCTTCAATCCTCAATCCTCAATACTCAATCCTCAATCCTCATTCTTCAATCCTAAATACCCAATCCTCAATCTTCAATCCACAATCCCCAATCCTCAGTTCGCAATCCTCAATCCTCAATCCTCATTCTTCAATCCTCAATACCCAATCCTCAATCTTCAATCTTAAACCCTCAATCCTCAATTCAAAATCCTCAATCCTCAGTCCTCAGACCTCAAACATCAATCCTCAACCCTCAGCCCTCATCCTCAATCCTCAATCCTCAATCTTCATTCCTCAGTCCTCAATCCTCATGCCTCAATCCTCAATCCTCAATCCTCAGTCATCAAACCTCAATCCTGAATCCTCAATCCTGAAACCTCAATCGTCAGACCTCAGACCTGAACAATCAGATGTCAATCCTCAATCCTCAATGGAATATCATCAATTCACAGTTTTCAGTACTCAATACTCAATCTGCAATCTTCAAATCTCTATCCACAAACATCAATTCTCATCACTCAACACTCAACACTCCGTCCCCAATCCTCAATCTTCAATCCTCAATCCTCAATCCTCAATTTTCGATCCTCAATACTCAATCTTCAATCCTCAATGCTCGATCCTCAACCCTCAATCCTCAGTTCTCAATCCACAATCATCAATCCTCAATCCCCAATCCTCAATCTTCAATCATCAATCCTCAATCCTCGATCCTCAATCCTCAATCTTCAATCCTCAATACTCAGTCTTCAATCCTCAATCCTCAATCCTCAATCTTCAATGCTCAATCCTCAATCCTCAATCCTCAATCGTCAGTCTTCAATCCTCAATACTCAATCTTCAATCCTCAATACTCAATCCTCAATCCTCAAACCTCATTCTACAATCCTCAATGCCCAATCCTCAATCTTCAATCCTCAATCGTCAATCCTCAATACTCAATCCTCAATCCTCACTCTTCAATCCTCAATTCTCAATCTTCAATCCTCAATACTCAGTCCTCAAACCTCAATTCTGAATCCTCAATACTCAGTCTTCAATCCTCAATCTTCAGTCCTCAATACTCAACTATCAGTCCTCAATCCTCAATCTTCAATCCTCAATACTCAATCTTCAATCCTCAATCCTCAGTCCTCAAACTTCAATTCTGAATGCTCAATACTCAATCTTCAATCCTCAATCCTCTGTCCTCAATACTCAACTATCAGTCCTCAATTCTCGGTACTCAATCCTCAATCCTCAATCTTCAATCCTCAATACTCAATCTTCAATCCTCAATCCTCAATCCTCAATCCTCAATGCTCAATCCTCAATCCTCAAACCACAACCCTCAATCTTCAATCCTCAATACTCAATCTGCAATCCTCAATCCTCAATCCTCAATCCTCAATCCTCATTCTTCAATCCTCAATACCCAATACTCAATCTTCAATCCTCAATCCACAATCCTCAACACTCAATCCACATTCTTCAATCCCCAACTCCCAATCCTCAATCTTCAATCTTCAATCCTCAATCCTCAGACCTCAATCCTCAATCTTCAATCCTCAATACTCAATCTTCAATCCTCAATCCTCAATCCTCAATCCTCAATCCTCATTCTTCAATCCTCAATACCCAATCCTCAACCTTCAATCCTCAATCCTCAATCCTCAATTCTCAATTCTCAATCCTCAATCCTCAATCCTCAACCCTCAAACCTCAAACCTCAATCATCAACCGGCAGTCCTAGTCCTCAATCCTCAACCCTCAATCCCCAATCCTCAATCTTCAATCCTCAATTCTCAATTCTCAACCCTCAAACCTCAAACCCCAATCATCAACCGACAGTCCTAGTCCTCAATCCTAAAACCCTCAATCCTCAGTCCTCAATCTTCAATCCTCAATACTCAATATTCAATCCTCAATTCTCAATCCTCAATCATCAATACTCAATCCTCAATCGGCAATCCTCAATCCCCAATCCTCAATCTTCAATCCTCAATCCTCAATCCTCAATCCTCAATCCTCAATCTTCAATCCCCAATAATCAATCTTCAATCCTCAATCCTCATTCCTCAATCCTGAATCCTCAATCCCCAATCCTCAATCTTCAATTCTCAATACTCAGTCTTCAATCCTCAATCCTCAATCCTCAATCCTCAACCCTCATTATTCAACCCTCAATACCCAATCCTCAATCTTCAATCCTCAGTCCTCAATTCTGAATCCTCAATCCTAAATCCTCAGACCTCAAACATCAATACTCAACACTCAGTCCTCGTTCTCAATCCACAACCATCAATCCTCAATCCTCAACCTTCAATCAAGAATATTCAACCTTCAGTCCTCAATCCTCAGTCCTCAATCCTCAATCCTCAATCCTCAATGTTCAATCCGCAATACCCAATCCTCAACCTTCAATCCACAATCCTCAATCCTCAATCCTCAATCCTCAATCCTCGATCCTCAATCCTCAATCCTCATACCTCAAACATCAATATTCAACCCTCAGTCCTCGTCCTCAATCCACAAACCTCAATCCTCAACCCTCAATCTTCAATCATCAATAATCAATCTTCAATCCTCAATCCTCAATACTCAATCCTCAATCCTCATTCTTCAGTCCTAAATACCCAATCCTCAATCTTCAATCCACAATCCCCAATCCTCAGTTCGCAATACTCAATCCTCAATCCTCATTCTTCAATCCTCAATACCCAATCCTCAATCTTCAATCTTCAACCCTCAATCCTCAATTCTCAATCCTCAATCCTCAGTCCTCAGACATCAAACATCAATCCTCAACCCTCAGCCCTCATCCTCATTCCTCAATCCTCAATCTTCATTCCTCAGTCCTCAATCCTCATGCCTCAATCCTCAATCCTCAATCCTCAGTCATCAAACCTCAATCCTGAATCCTCATTCCTGAAACCTCAATCTTCAGACCTCAGACCTGAACAATAAGATGTCAATCCTCAATCCTCAATAGAATAACATCAATTCACAGTTTTCAATACTCAATACTCAATCTGCAATCATCAAATTTCTTTCCACAAACATCAATTCTCATCACTCAACCCTCAACTCTCAGTCCCCAATCCTCAATCTTCAATCCTCAATCCTGAATCCTCAATCCTCAATCCTCAATCTTCAATCCTCAATACTCAGTCTTCAATCCTCAATCCTCAAACCTCAATCCTCAATCCTCATTATTCAACCCTCAATACCCAATGCTCAATCTTCAATCCTCAGTCCTCAATTCTGAATCCTCAATCCTCAATCCTCAGACCTCAAACATCAATACTCAACCCTCAGTCCTCGTCCTCAATCCACAACCATCAATCCTCAATCCTCAACCTTCAACCAAGAATATTCAACCTTCAGTCCTCAATCCTCAGTCCTCAATCCTCAATCCTCAATCCTCAATGTTCAATCCGCAATACCCAATCCTCAATCTTCAATCCACAATCCTCAATCCTCAATCCTCAATCCTCAATCCTCGATCCTCAATCCTCAATCCTCATACCTCAAACAGCAATATTCAACCCACAGTCCTCGTCCTCAATCCACAAACCTCAATCCTCAACCCTCAATCTTCAATCATCAATATTCAATCTTCAATCCTCAATACTCAATCCTCAATCCTCAATCCTCAATCCTCAATCTTCAATCCCCAATAATCAATCTTCAATCCTCAATCCTCAATACTCAATCCTCAATCCTCATTCTTCAATCCTAAATACCCAATCCTCAATCTTCAATCCACAATCCCCAATCCTCAGTTCGCAATCCTCAATCCTCAATCCTCATTCTTCAATCCTCAATACCCAATCCTCAATCTTCAATCTTCAACCCTCAATCCTCAATTCAAAATCCTCAATCCTCAGTCCTCAGACCTCAAACATCAATCCTCAACCCTCAGCCCTCATCCTCAATCCTCAATCCTCAATCTTCATTCCTCAGTCCTCAATCCTCATCCACAATCCTCAATCCTCAATCCTCAATCCTCAATCTTCACTCCTCAATACTCAATCTTCAATAATCAATCCTCAATTCTCAATCCTCATTCCTCAATCCTCATTCTTCAATCCTCAATACCCAATCCTCAATCTTCAATCTTCAACCCTCAATCCTCAATTCTCAATCCTCAGTCCTCAGTCCTCAGACCTCGAACATCAATCCTCAACCCTCAGCCCTCATCCTCAATCCTCAATCCTCAATCTTCAATCCTCAGTCCTCAATCCTCATGCCTCAACCCTCAATCCTCAATCCTCTGTCATCAAACTTCAATCCTCAACCCTCAGCCCTCATCCTCAATCCTCAATCCTCAATTCTCAATCCTCAAACCTCAAACCTCAATCATCAACCGGCAGTCCTAGTCCTCAATCCTCAACCCTCAATCCTCAATCCTCAATCTTCAATCCTCAATACTCAATATTCAATCCTCAATCCTCAATCCTCAATCATCAATCTTCAACCCTCAACCCTCAACCCTCAGCCCTCATCCACAATCCTCAATCCTCAATCCTCAATCTTCACTCCTCAATACTCAATCTTCAATAATCAATCCTCAATTCTCAATCCTCAATACTCAATATTCAACCCTCAATCCTCAATCCTCCATCATCATTCTTCAACCCTCAACCCTCAACCCTCAGCCCTCATCCTCAATCCTCAAACCTCAATCCTCAATCCTCAATCTTCACTCCTCAATACTCAATATTCTATAATCAATCCTCAATTCTCAATCCTCAATACTCAATCCTCAATCGTCAATCCTCAATCCCCAATCCTCAGTCTTCAATCCTCAATCCTCAATCCTCATTACTCAATCCTCATTCTTCAATCCTCAATACCCAATGCTCAATCTTCAACCTTCAACCCTCAATCCTCAATTCTCAATCCTCAATCCTCAGTCCTCAGACCTCGAACATCAATCCTCAACCCTCAGCCCTCATCCTCAATCCCCAATCCTCAATCTTCAATCCTCAGTCCTCAATCCTCATGCCTCAACCCTCAATCCTCAATCCTCTGTCATCAAACTTCAATCCTCAACCCTCAGCCCTCATCCTCAATCCTCAATCCTCAATTCTCAATCCTCAAACCTCAAACCTCAATCATCAACCGGCAGTCCTAGTCCTCAATCCTCAACCCTCAGTCCTCAATCCGCAATCTTCAATCCTCAATACTCAATATTCAATCCTCAATCCTCAATCCTCAATCATCAATCTTCAACCCTCAACCCTCAACCGTCAACCCTCATCCACAATCCTCAATCCTCAATCCTCAATCCTCAACCTTCACTCCTCAATACTCAATCTTCAATAATCAATCCTCAATTCTCAATCCTCAATACTCAATCCTCAATCGTCAATCCTCAATCCCCAATCCTCAATCTTCAATCCTCAATTCTCAATTCTCAATCCTCAAACCTCAAACCTCAATCATCAACCGACAGTCCTAGTCCTCAATCCTCAACCCTCAATCCTCAATCCTCAATCTTCAATTATCAATACTCAATATTCAATCCTCAATTCTCAATCCTCAATCATCAATACTCAATCCTCAATCGTCAATCCTCAATCCCCAATCCTCAATCTTCAATCCTCAATTCTCAATTCTCAATCCTCAAACCTCAAACCTCAATCATCAACCGACAGTCCTAGTCCTCAATCCTCAAGTCTCAATCCTCAATCTTCAATCCTCAATACTCAATATTCAATCCTCAATCCTCAATCCTCAATCATCAATACTCAATCCTCAATCGGCAATCCTCAATCCCCAATCCTCAATCTTCAATCCTCAATCCTCAATCCTCAATCCTCAATCCTCAATCTTCAATCCCCAATAATCAATCTTCAATCCTCAATCCTCAGTCCTCAATCCTGAATCCTCAATCCTCAATCCTCAATCTTCAATCCTCAATACTCAGTCTTCAATCCTCAATCCTCAATCCTCAATCCTCAATCCTCATTATTCAACCCTCAATACCCAATCCTCAATCTTCAATCCTCACTCCTCAATTCTGAATCCTCAATCCTCAATCCTCAGACCTCAAACATCAATACTCAACCCTCAGTCCTCGTCCTCAATACAGAACCATCAATCCTCAATCCTCAACCTTCAATCAAGAATATTCAACCTTCAGTCCTCAATCCTCAGTCCTCAATCCTCAATTCTCAATCCTCAATGTTCAATCCGCAATACCCAATCCTCAATCTTCAATCCACAATCCTCAATCCTCAATCCTCAATCCTCAATCCTCGATCCTCAATCCTCAATCCTCATACCTCAAACAGCAATATTCAACCCTCAGTCCTCGTCCTCAATCCACAAACCTCAATCCTCAACCCTCAATCTTCAATCATCAATATTCAATCTTCAATCCTCAATACTCAATCATCAATCCTCAATCCTCAATCCTCAATCTTCAATCCCCAATAATCAATCTTCAATCCTCAATTCTCAATACTCAATCCTCAATCCTCATTCTTCAATCCTAAATACCCAATCCTCAATCTTCAATCCACAATCCCCAATCCTCAGTTCGCAATCCTCAATCCTCAATCCTCATTCTTCAATCCTCAATACCCAATCCTCAATCTTCAATCTTCAACCCTCAATCCTCAATTCAAAATCCTCAATCCTCAGTCCTCAGACATCAAACATCAATCCTCAACCCTCAGCCCTCATCCTCAATCCTCAATCCTCAATCTTCATTCCTCAGTCCTCAATCCTCATGCCTCAATCCTCAATCCTCAATCCTCAGTCATCAAACCTCAATCCTGAATTCTCAATCCTGAAACCTCAATCGTCAGACCTCAGACCTGAACAATCAGATGTCAATCCTCAATCCTCAATAGAATATCATCAATTCACAGTTTTCAATACTCAATACTCAATCTGCAATCTTCAAATCTCTATCCACAAACATCAATTCTCATCACTCAACACTCAACACTCCGTCCCCAATCCTCAATCTTCAATCCTCAATCCTCAATCCTCAATTTTCGATCCTCAATACTCAATCTTCAATCCTCAATGCTCGATCCTCAATCCTCAATCCTCAGTTCTCAATCCACAATCATCAATCCTCAATCCCCAATCCTCAATCTTCAATCATCAATCCTCAATCCTCGATCCTCAATCCTCAATCTTCAATCCTCAATACTCAGTCTTCAATCCTCAATCCTCAATCCTCAATCTTCAATGCTCAATCCTCAATCCTCAATCCTCAATCATCAGTCTTCAATCCTCAATACTCAATCTTCAATCCTCAATACTCAATCCTCAATCCTCAAACCTCATTCTACAATCCTCAATGCCCAATCCTCAATCTTCAATCCTCAATCGTCAATCCTCAATACTCAATCCTCAATCCTCACTCTTCAATCCTCAATTCTCAATCTTCAATCCTCAATACTCAGTCCTCAAACCTCAATTCTGAATCCTCAATACTCAGTCTTCAATCCTCAATCTTCAGTCCTCAATACTCAACTATCAGTCCTCAATTCTCAATACTCAATCTTCAGTCCTCAATCTTCAATCCTCAATACTCAATCTTCAATCCACAATCCTCAATCCACAATACTCAATGCTCAATCCTCAATCCTCAAACCTCAACACTCAATATTCAATCCTCAATCCTCAGTCCTCAAACTTCAATTCTGAATGCTCAATACTCAATCTTCAATCCTCAATCCTCTGTCCTCAATACTCAACTATCAGTCCTCAATTCTCGGTACTCAATCCTCAATCCTCAATCTTCAATCCTCAATACTCAATCTTCAATCCTCAATCCTCAAACCACAACCCTCAATCTTCAATCCTCAACACTCAATCTCCAATCCTCAATCCTCAATCCTCAATCCTCAATCCTCATTCATCAATCCTCAATACCCAATACTCAATCTTCAATCCTCAATCCACAATCCTCAACACTCAATCCACATTCTTCAATCCCCAACTCCCAATCCTCAATCTTCAATCTTCAATCCTCAATCCTCAGACCTCAATCCGCAATCTTCAATCCTCAATACTCAATCTCCAATCCTCAATCCTCAATCCTCAATCCTCAATCCTCATTCTTCAATCCTCAATACCCAATACTCAATCTTCAATCCTCAATCCACAATCCTCAACACTCAATCCACATTCTTCAATCCCCAACTCCCAATCCTCAATCTTCAATCTTCAATCCTCAATCCTCAGACCTCAATCCTCAATCTTCAATCCTCAATACTCAATCTTCAATCCTCAATCCTCAATCCTCAATCCTCAATCCTCATTCTTCAATCCTCAATACCCAATCCTCAACCTTCAATCCTCAATCCTCAATCCTCAATTCTCAATTCTCAATCCTCAATCCTCAATCCTCAATCCTCAAACTTCAATTCTGAATGCTCAATACTCAATCTTCAATCCTCAATCCTCTGTCCTCAATCCTCAATGCTCAATCCTCAATCCTCAAACCACAACCCTCAATCTTCAATCCTCAATACTCAATCTGCAATCCTCAATCCTCAATCCTCAATCCTCAATCCTCATTCTTCAATCCTCAATACCCAATACTCAATCTTCAATCCTCAATCCACAATCCTCAACACTCAATCCACATTCTTCAATCCCCAACTCCCAATCCTCAATCTTCAATCTTCAATCCTCAATCCTCAGACCTCAATCCTCAATCTTCAATCCTCAATACTCAATCTTCAATCCTCAATCCTCAATCCTCAATCCTCAATCCTCAGTCTTCAATCCTCAATCCTCAATCCTCATTACTCAATCCTCATTCTTCAATCCTCAATACCCAATGCTCAATCTTCAATCTTCAACCCTCAATCCTCAATTCTCAATCCTCAATCCTCAGTCCTCAGACCTCGAACATCAATCCTCAACCCTCAGCCCTCATCCTCAATCCCCAATCCTCAATCTTCAATCCTCAGTCCTCAATCCTCATGCCTCAACCCTCAATCCTCAATCCTCTGTCATCAAACTTCAATCCTCAACCCTCAGCCCTCATCCTCAATCCTCAATCCTCAATTCTCAATCCTCAAACCTCAAACCTCAATCATCAACCGGCAGTCCTAGTCCTCAATCCTCAACCCTCAGTCCTCAATCCGCAATCTTCAATCCTCAATACTCAATATTCAATCCTCAATCCTCAATCCTCAATCATCAATCTTCAACCCTCAACCCTCAACCGTCAGCCCTCATCCACAATCCTCAATCCTCAATCCTCAATCCTCAACCTTCACTCCTCAATACTCAATCTTCAATAATCAATCCTCAATTCTCAATCCTCAATACTCAATCCTCAATCGTCAATCCTCAATCCCCAATCCTCAATCTTCAATCCTCAATTCTCAATTCTCAATCCTCAAACCTCAAACCTCAATCATCAACCGACAGTCCTAGTCCTCAATCCTCAACCCTCAATCCTCAATCCTCAATCTTCAATTATCAATACTCAATATTCAATCCTCAATTCTCAATCCTCAATCATCAATACTCAATCCTCAATCGTCAATCCTCAATCCCCAATCCTCAATCTTCAATCCTCAATTCTCAATTCTCAATCCTCAAACCTCAAACCTCAATCATCAACCGACAGTCCTAGTCCTCAATCCTCAAGTCTCAATCCTCAATCTTCAATCCTCAATACTCAATATTCAATCCTCAATCCTCAATCCTCAATCATCAATACTCAATCCTCAATCGGCAATCCTCAATCCCCAATCCTCAATCTTCAATCCTCAATCCTCAATCCTCAATCCTCAATCCTCAATCTTCAATCCCCAATAATCAATCTTCAATCCTCAATCCTCAGTCCTCAATCCTGAATCCTCAATCCTCAATCCTCAATCTTCAATCCTCAATACTCAGTCTTCAATCCTCAATCCTCAATCCTCAATCCTCAATCCTCATTATTCAACCCTCAATACCCAATCCTCAATCTTCAATCCTCACTCCTCAATTCTGAATCCTCAATCCTCAATCCTCAGACCTCAAACATCAATACTCAACCCTCAGTCCTCGTCCTCAATACAGAACCATCAATCCTCAATCCTCAACCTTCAATCAAGAATATTCAACCTTCAGTCCTCAATCCTCAGTCCTCAATCCCCAATTCTCAATCCTCAATGTTCAATCCGCAATACCCAATCCTCAATCTTCAATCCACAATCCTCAATCCTCAATCCTCAATCCTCAATCCTCGATCCTCAATCCTCAATCCTCATACCTCAAACAGCAATATTCAACCCTCAGTCCTCGTCCTCAATCCACAAACCTCAATCCTCAACCCTCAATCTTCAATCATCAATATTCAATCTTCAATCCTCAATACTCAATCATCAATCCTCAATCCTCAATCCTCAATCTTCAATCCCCAATAATCAATCTTCAATCCTCAATTCTCAATACTCAATCCTCAATCCTCATTCTTCAATCCTAAATACCCAATCCTCAATCTTCAATCCACAATCCCCAATCCTCAGTTCGCAATCCTCAATCCTCAATCCTCATTCTTCAATCCTCAATACCCAATCCTCAATCTTCAATCTTCAACCCTCAATCCTCAATTCAAAATCCTCAATCCTCAGTCCTCAGACATCAAACATCAATCCTCAACCCTCAGCCCTCATCCTCAATCCTCAATCCTCAATCTTCATTCCTCAGTCCTCAATCCTCATGCCTCAATCCTCAATCCTCAATCCTCAGTCATCAAACCTCAATCCTGAATTCTCAATCCTGAAACCTCAATCGTCAGACCTCAGACCTGAACAATCAGATGTCAATCCTCAATCCTCAATAGAATATCATCAATTCACAGTTTTCAATACTCAATACTCAATCTGCAATCTTCAAATCTCTATCCACAAACATCAATTCTCATCACTCAACACTCAACACTCCGTCCCCAATCCTCAATCTTCAATCCTCAATCCTCAATCCTCAATTTTCGATCCTCAATACTCAATCTTCAATCCTCAATGCTCGATCCTCAATCCTCAATCCTCAGTTCTCAATCCACAATCATCAATCCTCAATCCCCAATCCTCAATCTTCAATCATCAATCCTCAATCCTCGATCCTCAATCCTCAATCTTCAATCCTCAATACTCAGTCTTCAATCCTCAATCCTCAATCCTCAATCTTCAATGCTCAATCCTCAATCCTCAATCCTCAATCATCAGTCTTCAATCCTCAATACTCAATCTTCAATCCTCAATACTCAATCCTCAATCCTCAAACCTCATTCTACAATCCTCAATGCCCAATCCTCAATCTTCAATCCTCAATCGTCAATCCTCAATACTCAATCCTCAATCCTCACTCTTCAATCCTCAATTCTCAATCTTCAATCCTCAATACTCAGTCCTCAAACCTCAATTCTGAATCCTCAATACTCAGTCTTCAATCCTCAATCTTCAGTCCTCAATACTCAACTATCAGTCCTCAATTCTCAATACTCAATCTTCAGTCCTCAATCTTCAATCCTCAATACTCAATCTTCAATCCACAATCCTCAATCCACAATACTCAATGCTCAATCCTCAATCCTCAAACCTCAACACTCAATATTCAATCCTCAATCCTCAGTCCTCAAACTTCAATTCTGAATGCTCAATACTCAATCTTCAATCCTCAATCCTCTGTCCTCAATACTCAACTATCAGTCCTCAATTCTCGGTACTCAATCCTCAATCCTCAATCTTCAATCCTCAATACTCAATCTTCAATCCTCAATCCTCAAACCACAACCCTCAATCTTCAATCCTCAACACTCAATCTCCAATCCTCAATCCTCAATCCTCAATCCTCAATCCTCATTCATCAATCCTCAATACCCAATACTCAATCTTCAATCCTCAATCCACAATCCTCAACACTCAATCCACATTCTTCAATCCCCAACTCCCAATCCTCAATCTTCAATCTTCAATCCTCAATCCTCAGACCTCAATCCTCAATCTTCAATCCTCAATACTCAATCTCCAATCCTCAATCCTCAATCCTCAATCCTCAATCCTCATTCTTCAATCCTCAATACCCAATACTCAATCTTCAATCCTCAATCCACAATCCTCAACACTCAATCCACATTCTTCAATCCCCAACTCCCAATCCTCAATCTTCAATCTTCAATCCTCAATCCTCAGACCTCAATCCTCAATCTTCAATCCTCAATACTCAATCTTCAATCCTCAATCCTCAATCCTCAATCCTCAATCCTCATTCTTCAATCCTCAATACCCAATCCTCAACCTTCAATCCTCAATCCTCAATCCTCAATTCTCAATTCTCAATCCTCAATCCTCAATCCTCAATCCTCAAACTTCAATTCTGAATGCTCAATACTCAATCTTCAATCCTCAATCCTCTGTCCTCAATCCTCAATGCTCAATCCTCAATCCTCAAACCACAACCCTCAATCTTCAATCCTCAATACTCAATCTGCAATCCTCAATCCTCAATCCTCAATCCTCAATCCTCATTCTTCAATCCTCAATACCCAATACTCAATCTTCAATCCTCAATCCACAATCCTCAACACTCAATCCACATTCTTCAATCCCCAACTCCCAATCCTCAATCTTCAATCTTCAATCCTCAATCCTCAGACCTCAATCCTCAATCTTCAATCCTCAATACTCAATCTTCAATCCTCAATCCTCAATCCTCAATCCTCAATCCTCATTCTTCAATCCTCAATACACAATCCTCAACCTTCAATCCTCAATCCTCAATCCTCAATTCTCAATTCTCAATCCTCAATCCTCAATCCTCAATCCTCAAACCTCAAACCTCAATCATCAACCGGCAGTACTAGTCCTCAATCCTCAACCCTCAATCCCCAATCCTCAATATTCAATCCTCAATCCTCAATCCTCAATTCTCAATTCTCAATCCTCAATCCTCAATCCTCAATTCTCATACCTCAAACATCAATATTCAACCCTCAGTCCTCGTCCTCAATCCACAAACCTCAATCCTCAACCCTCAATCTTCAATCATCAATATTCAATCTTCAATCCTCAACACCCAATCCTCAATCTTCAATCCTCAATCCTCAATCCTCAATCCTCAATCCTCAAACCTCAATCCTCTGTCCTCAAACCTCAATCCTGAATCCTCAATACTGAATCCTCAATCTTCAGCACTCAGTCCTCAACAATCAGTTGTCAATCCTCAATCCTCAATAGAATGTCATCAATTCACATTCTTCAATACTCAATACTCAATCTGCAATCTTCAAATCTCTATCCACAAATATCATTTCTCATCACTCAACCATCAACACTCAGTCCTCAATGTTCAATCCTCAATCCTCAATTCTCAGTCATCAATCCTCAATACTGAATCTTCAATCCTCAATCCTCAATCCTGAATCCTCAACCTTCAGCCCTCAGTCCTCAACAATCAGTTGTCAATCCTCAATACTCAATAGAATATACTCAATTCACAGTTTTCGATACACAATACTCAATCTGCAATCTTCAAATCTCTATCCACAAACATCAATTCCCATCACCCAACCCTCAACACTCAGTCCTCAATGTTCAATACTCAATCCTCTATTCTCAGCCTTCAATCCTCAATACTGAATCTTCAATCCTCAATCCTCAATCCTCAGTCCTCAATCCTCAATCCTCAGTCCTCGATCCTCAGTCCTCACTCCTCAATCCTCAATCCTCAATGTTCAATCCGCAATACCCAATGCTCAATCTTCAATCCTCAATCCTCAATCCTCAAACCACAGTCCTCAATCCTCAATCCTCAGTCCTCAAACCTTAATCCTGAATCCTCAATCCTGAATACTCTATCTTCAGCCCTCAGTCATCAACAATCAGTTGTCAATCCTCAATCCTCAATAGAATATCATCAATTCACAGTTTTCAATACTCAATACTCAATCTGCAATCTTCAAATCTCTATCCACAAACATCAATTCTCATCACTCAACACTCAACACTCCGTCCCCAATCCTCAATCTTCAATCCTCAATCCTCAATCCTCAATTTTCGATCCTCAATACTCAATCTTCAATCCTCAATGCTCGATCCTCAATCCTCAATCCTCAGTTCTCAATCCACAATCATCAATACTCAATCCCCAATCCTCAATCTTCTATCATCAATCCTCAATCCTCGATCCTCAATCCTCAATCTTCAATCCTCAATACTCAGTCTTCAATCCTCAATCCTCAATCCTCAATCTTCAATGCTCAATCCTCAATCCTCAATCCTCAATCGTCAGTCTTCAATCCTCAATACTCAATCTTCAATCATCAATACTCAATCCTCAATCCTCAAACCTCATTCTACAATCCTCAATGCCCAATCCTCAATCTTCAATCCTCAATCGTCAATCCTCAATACTCAATCCTCAATCCTCACTCTTCAATCCTCAATTCTCAATCTTCAATCCTCAATCCTCAATCCTCAATACTCAATCCTCATTCTTCAATCCTCAACACCCAATCCTCAATCTTCAATCCTCATACCTCAATCCTCAGACCTCAATCCTCAATCTTCAATCCTCAATACTCAATCTTCAGTCCTCAATCCTCAATCCTCAATCCTCAATTCTCATTCTTCAATCCTCAACACCCAATCCTCAATCTTCAATCCTCAATCCTCAATCCTCAAACCTCGATCCTCAATCTTCAATCCTCTATACTCAATCCTCAATCCTCAATCCTCATTCTTCAATCCTCAACACCCAATCCTCAATCCTCAATCCTCAATTCTCAATCCTCAATCCTCAGGCCTCAGTCCTCAAACCACAATCCTCAACCCTCAGCCCTCATTCTGAATCCTCAATCCTCAATTATCAATCCTCAATCCTCAATCTTCAATCCTCAATACTCAATCTTCAATCCTCAATCCTCAGTCCTCAAACTTCAATTCTGAATGCTCAATACTCAATCTTCAATCCTCAATCCTCTGTCCTCAATACTCAACTATCAGTCCTCAATTCTCGGTACTCAATCCTCAATCCTCAATCTTCAATCCTCAATACTCAATCTTCAATCCTCAATCCTCAATCCTCAATCTTCAATCTTCAATCCTCAATCCTCAGACCTCAATCCTCAATCTTCGATCCTCAATACTCAATCTTCAATCCTCAATCCTCAATCCTCAATCCTCAATCCTCATTCTTCAATCCTCAATACCCAATCCTCAACCTTCAATCCTCAATCCTCAATCCTCAATTCTCAATTCTCAATCCTTAATCCTCAATCCTCAATCCTCAAACCTCAAACCTCAATCATCAACCGGTAGTCCTAGTCCTCAATCCTCAACCCTCAATCCCCAATCCTCAATCTTCAATCCTCAATTCTCAATTCTCAACCCTCAAACCTCAAACCCCAATCATCAACCGACAGTCCTAGTCCTCAATCCTCAACCCTCAATCCTCAATCCTCAATCTTCAATCCTCAATACTCAATATTCAATCCTCAATTCTCAATCCTCAATCATCAATACTCAATCCTCAATCGGCAATCCTCAATCCCCAATCCTCAATCTTCAATCCTCAATACTCAATCCTCAATCCTCAATCCTCAATCTTCAATCCCCAATAATCAATCTTCAATCCTCAATCCTCATTCCTCAATCCTGAATCCTCAATCCTCAATCCTCAATCTTCAATTCTCAATACTCAGTCTTCAATCCTCAATCCTCAATCCTCAATCCTCAACCCTCATTATTCAACACTCAATACCCAATCCTCAATCTCCAATCCTCAGTCCTCAATTCTGAATCCTCAATCCTAAATCCTCAGACCTCAAACATCAATACTCAACCCTCAGTCCTCGTCCTCAATCCACAACCATCAATACTCAATCCTCAACCTTCAATCAAGAATATTCAACCTTGAGTCCTCAATCCTCAGTCCTCAATCCTCAATCCTCAATCCTCAATGTTCAATCCGCAATACCCAATCCTCAACCTTCAATCCACAATCCTCAATCCTCAATCCTCAATCCTCAATCCTCGATCCTCAATCCTCAATCCTCATACCTCAAACATCAATATTCAACCCTCAGTCCTCGTCCTCAATCCACAAACCTCAATCCTCAACCCTCAATCTTCAATCATCAATATTCAATCTTCAATCCTCAATACTCAATCCTCAATCCTCAATAATCAATCCTCAATCTTCAATCCCCAATAATCAATCTTCAATCCTCAATCCTCAATACTCAATCCTCAATCCTCATTCTTCAGTCCTAAATACCCAATCCTCAATCTTCAATCCACAATCCCCAATCCTCAGTTCGCAATACTCAATCCTCAATCCTCATTCTTCAATCCTCAATACCCAATCCTCAATCTTCAATCTTCAACCCTCAATCCTCAATTCTCAATCCTCAATCCTCAGTCCTCAGACCTCAAACATCAATCCTCAACCCTCAGCCCTCATCCTCATTCCTCAATCCTGAATCTTCATTCCTCAGTCCTCAATCGTCATGCCTCAATCCTCAATCCTCAATCCTCAGTCATCAAACCTCAATCCTGAATCCTCATTCCTGAAACCTCAATCTTCAGACCTCAGACCTGAACAATAAGATGTCAATCCTCAATCCTCAATAGAATATCATCAATTCACAGTTTTCAATACTCAATACTCAATCTGCAATCATCAAATTTCTTTCCACAAACATCAATTCTCATCACTCAACCCTCAACTCTCAGTCCCCAATCCTCTATCTTCAATCCTCAATCCTCAATCCTCAATTCTCAATCCTAAATCTTCAATCCTCAATACTCTATCTTCAATCCTCAATCCTCTATCCTCAATCCCCAAACCTCATTCTAAAATCCTCAATTCCCAATCCTCAATCTTCAATCCTCAATCCTCAATACTCAACATTCAATCCTCAATCCTCAGTCCTCAGTCCTCAAACCTCAATCCTCAACCCTCAGCCCTCATCCTCAATCCTCAATCCTCAATTCTCAACCCTCAAACCTCAAACCTCAATCATCAACCGGCAGTCCTAGTCCTCAATCCTCAACCCTCAATCCTCAATACTCAGTCTTCAATCCTCAATCCCCAATCCTCAATCTTCAATGCTCAATCCTCAATCCTCAATCCTCAATCGTCAGTCTTCAATCCTCAATACTCAATCTTCAATCCTCAATACTCAATCCTCAATCCTCAATACTCAAACATCAATCCTCATTCTTCAAGCCTCAATACCCAATCCTCAATACCCAATCCTCAATCCTCAATCCTCAATCCTCAATCCTCAATCCTCAATTCTCAATCCTCAATCCTCAATCCACAGACCTCAATCCTCAACCTTCAATCCTGAATACTCATTCTTCAATCCTCAATCCTCAATGCTCAATCCTGAATCCTCAATCCTCAATCCCCAATCTTCAATCCTCAATACTGAATCCTCAATCTTCAGCACTCAGTCCTCAACAATCAGTTGTCAATCCTCAATCCTCAATAGAATGTCATCAATTCACATTCTTCAATACTCAATACTCAATCTGCAATCTTCAAATCTCTATCCACAAATATCATTTCTCATCACTCAACCATCAACACTCAGTCCTCAATGTTCAATACTCAATCCTCTATTCTCAGCCTTCAATCCTCAATACTGAATCTTCAATCCTCAATCCTCAATCCTCAGTCCTCAATCCTCAATCCTCAGTCCTCGATCCTCAGTCCTCACTCCTCAATCCTCAATCCTCAATGTTCAATCCGCAATACCCAATGCTCAATCTTCAATCCTCAATCCTCAATCCTCAATCCACAGTCCTCAATCCTCAATCCTCAGTCCTCAAACCTTAATCCTGAATCCTCAATCCTGAATACTCTATCTTCAGCCCTCAGTCATCAACAATCAGTTGTCAATCCTCAATCCTCAATAGAATATCATCAATTCACAGTTTTCAATACTCAGTACTCAATCTGCAATCTTCAAATCTCTATCCACAAACATCAATTCTCATCACTCAACACTCAACACTCCGTCCCCAATCCTCAATCTTCAATCCTCAATCCTCAATCCTCAATTTTCGATCCTCAATACTCAATCTTCAATCCTCAATGCTCGATCCTCAATCCTCAATCCTCAGTTCTCAATCCACAATCATCAATCCTCAATACCCAATCCTCAATCTTCTATCATCAATCCTCAATCCTCGATCCTCAATCCTCAATCTTCAATCCTCAATACTCAGTCTTCAATCCTCAATCCCCAATCCTCAATCTTCAATGCTCAATCCTCAATCCTCAATCCTCAATCGTCAGTCTTCAATCCTCAATACTCAATCTTCAATCCTCAATACTCAATCCTCAATCCTCAAACCTCATTCTACAATCCTCAATGCCCAATCCTCAATCTTCAATCCTCAATCGTCAATCCTCAATACTCAATCCTCAATCCTCACTCTTCAATCCTCAATTCTCAATCTTCAATCCTCAATACTCAGTCCTCAAACCTCAATTCTGAATCCTCAATACTCAGTCTTCAATCCTCAATCTTCAGTCCTCAATACTCAACTATCAGTCCTCAATTCTCAATACTCAATCTTCAGTCCTCAATCTTCAATCCTCAATACTCAATCTTCAATCCACAATCCTCAATCCACAATACTCAATGCTCTATCCTCAATCCTCAAACCTCAACACTCAATATTCAATCCTCAATACTCAATCTGCAATCCTCAATCCTCAATACTCAATCCTCAATCCTCATTCCTCAATCCTCAATACCCAATCCTCAATCTTCAATCCTCAATCCTCAATCCTCAATACTCAATCCTCATTCTTCAATCCTCAACACCCAATCCTCAATCTTCAATCCTCAAACCTCAATCCTCAGACCTCAATCCTCAATCTTCAATCCACAATACTCAATCTTCAGTCCTCAATCCTCAATCCTCAATCCTCAATTCTCATTCTTCAATCCTCAACACCCAATCCTCAATCTTCAATCCTCAATCCTCAATCCTCAAACCTCGATCCTCAATCTTCAATCCTCTATACTCAATCCTCAATCCTCAATCCTCAATCCTCATTCTTCAATCCTCAACACCCAATCCTCAATCCTCAATCCTCAATTCTCAATCCTCAATCCTCAGTCCTCAGTCCTCAAACCACAATCCTCAACCCTCAGCCCTCATTCTCAATCCTCAATCCTCAATTCTCAGTCCTCAGTCCTCAAACCTCAATCCTCAACCCTCAGACCTCATCCTCAATCCTCAATTATCAATCCTCAATCCTCAATCTTCAATCCTCAATACTCAATCTTCAATCCTCAATCCTCAGTCCTCAAACTTCAATTCTGAATGCTCAATACTCAATCTTCAATCCTCAATCCTCTGTCCTCAATACTCAACTATCAGTCCTCAACTCTCGGTACTCAATCCTCAATCCTCAATCTTCAATCCTCAATACTCAATCTTCAATCCTCAATCCTCAATCCTCAATCCTCAATGCTCAATCCTCAATCCTCAAACCACAACCCTCAATCTTCAATCCTCAATACTCAATCTGCAATCCTCAATCCTCAATCCTCAATCCTCAATCCTCATTCTTCAATCCTCAATACCCAATACTCAATCTTCAATCCTCAATCCACAATCCTCAACACTCAATCCACATTCTTCAATCCCCAACTCCCAATCCTCAATCTTCAATCTTCAATCCTCAATCCTCAGACCTCAATCCTCAATCTTCAATCCTCAATACTCAATCTTCAATCCTCAATCCTCAATCCTCAATCCTCAATCCTCAATCCTCATTCTTCAATCCTCAATACCCAATCCTCAACCTTCAATCCTCAATCCTCAATCCTCAATTCTCAATTCTCAATCCTCAATCCTCAATCCTCAATCCTCAAACCTCAAACCTCAATCATCAACCGGCAGTCCTAGTCCTCAATCCTCAACCCTCAATCCCCAATCCTCAATCTTCAATCCTCAATTCTCAATTCTCAACCCTCAAACCTCAAACCCCAATCATCAACCGACAGTCCTAGTCCTCAATCCTCAATCCTCAATCTTCAATCCTCAATGCTCAATATTCAATCCTCAATTCTCAATCCTCAATCATCAATACTCAATCCTCAATCGGCAATCCTCAATCCCCAATCCTCAATCTTCAATCCTCAATCATCAATCCTCAATCCTCAATCCTCAATCTTCAATCCCCAATAATCAATCTTCAATCCTCAATCCTCATTCCTCAATCCTGAATCCTCAATCCTCAATCCTCAATCTTCAATTCCCAATACTCAGTCTTCAATCCTCAATCCTCAATCCTCAATCCTCAACCCTCATTATTCAACCCTCAATACCCAATCCTCAATCTTCAATCCTCAGTCCTCAATTCTGAATCCTCAATCCTAAATCCTCAGACCGCAAACATCAATACTCAACCCTCAGTCCTCGTCCTCAATCCACAACCATCAATCCTCAATCCTCAACCTTCAATCAAGAATATTCAACCTTCAGTCCTCAATCCTCAGTCCTCAATCCCCAATCCTCAATCCTCAATGTTCAATCCGCAATACCCAATCCTCAACCTTCAATCCACAATCCTCAATCCTCAATCCTCAATCCTCAATCCTCGATCGTCAATCCTCAATCCTCATACCTCAAACATCAATATTCAACCCTCAGTACTCGTCCTCAATCCACAAACCTCAATCCTCAACCCTCAATCTTCAACCATCAATATTCAATCTTCAATCCTCAATACTCAATCCTCAATCCTCAATAATCAATCCTCAATCTTCAATCCCCAATAATCAATCTTCAATCCTCAATCCTCAATACTCAATCCTCAATCCTCATTCTTCAGTCCTAAATACCCAATCCTCAATCTTCAATCCACAATCCCCAATCCTCAGTTCGCAATACTCAATCCTCAATCCTCATTCTTCAACCCTCAATACCCAATCCTCAATCTTCAATCTTCAACCCTCAATCCTCAATTCTCAATCCTCAATCCTCAGTCCTCAGACCTCAAACATCAATCCTCAACCCTCAGCCCTCATCCTCATTCCTCAATCCTCAATCTTCATTCCTCAGTCCTCAATCCTCATGCCTCAATGCTCAATCCTCAATCCTCAGTCATCAAACCTCAATCCTGAATCCTCATGCCTGAAACCTCAATCTTCAGACCTCAGACCTGAACAATAAGATGTCAATCCTCAATCCTCAATAGAATATCATCAATTCACAGTTTTCAATACTCAATACTCAATCTGCAATCATCAAATTTCTTTCCACAAACATCAATTCTCATCACTCAACCCTCAACTCTCAGTCCCCAATCCTCAATCTTCAATCCTCAATTCTCAATTCTCAACCCTCAAACCTCAATCCCCAATCATCAACCGACAGTCCTAGTCCTCAATCCTCAACCCTCAATCCTCAATCCTCAATCTTCAATCCTCAATACTCAATATTCAATCCTCAATTCTCAATCCTCAATCATCAATACTCAATCCTCAATCGGCAATCCTCAATCCCCAATCCTCAATCTTCAATCCTCAATCCTCAATCCTCAATCTTCACTCCTCAATACTCAATCTTCAATAATCAATCCTCAATTCTCAATCCTCAATACTCAATCCTCAATCGTCAATCCTCAATCCCCAATCCTCAATCTTCAATCCTCAATTCTCAATTCTCAATCCTCAAACCTCAAACCTCAATCATCAACCGACAGTCCTAGTCCTCAATCCTCAACCCTCAATCCTCAATCCTCAATGTTCAATCCTCAATACTCAATATTCAATCCTCAATTCTCAATCCTCAATCATCAATACTCAATCCTCAATCGTCAATCCTCAATCCAAAATCCTCAATCTTCAATCCTCAATTCTCAATTCTCAATCCTCAAACCTCAAACCTCAATCATCAACCGACAGTCCTAGTCCTCAATCCTCAACCCTCAATCCTCAATCCTCAATCTTCAATCCTCAATACTCAATATTCAATCCTCAATCCTCAATCCTCAATCATCAATACTCTACCCTCAATCGGCAATCCTCAATCCCCAATCCTCAATCTTCAATCCTCAATCCTCAATCCTCAATCCTCGATCCTCAATCTTCAATCCCCAATAATCAATCTTCAATCCTCAATCCTCAATCCTCAATCCTGAATCCTCAATCCTCAATCCTCAATCTTCAATCCTCAATACTCAGTCTTCAACCCTCAATCCTCAATCCTCAATCCTCAATCCTCATTATTCAACCCTCAATACCCAATCCTCAATCTTGAATCCTCAGTCCTCAATTCTGAATCCTCAATCCTCAATCCTCAGACCTCAAACATCAATACTCAACCCTCAGTCCTCGTCCTCAATCCACAACCATCAATCCTCAATCCTCAACCTTCAACCAAGAATATTCAACCTTCAGTCCTCAATCCTCAACCTTCAACCAAGAATATTCAACCTTCAGTCCTCAATCCTCAGTCCTCAATCCTCAATCCTCAATCCTCAATGTTCAATCCGCAATACCCAATCCTCAATTTTCAATCCACAATCCTCAATCCTCAATCCTCAATTCTCAATCCTCGATCCTCAATCCTCAATCCTCATACCTCAAACAGCAATATTCAACCCACAGTCCTCGTCCTCAATCCACAAACCTCAATCCTCAACCCTCAATCTTCAATCATCAATATTCAATCTTCAATCCTCAATACTCAATCCTCAATCCTCAATCCTCAATCTTCAATCCCCAATAATCAATCTTCAATCCTCAATCCTCAATACTCAATCCTCAATCCTCATTCTTCAATCCTAAATACCTAATCCTCAATCTTCAATCCACAATCCCCAATCCTCAGTTCGCAATCCTCAACCCTCAGCCCTCATCCTCAATCCTCAATCCTCAATCTTCATTACTCAGTCCTGAATCCTCATGCCTCAATCCTCAATCCTCAATCCTCAGTAATCAAACCTCAATCCTGAATCCTCAATCCTGAAACCTCAATCTTCAGACCTCAGATCTGAACAATCAGATGTCAATCCTCAATCCTCAATAGAATATCATCAATTCACAGTTTCCAATACTCAATACTCAATCTGCAATCATCAAATTTCTTTCCACAAACATCAATTCTCATCACTCAACCCTCAACTCTCAGTCCCCAATCCTCAATATTCAATCCTCAATTCTCAATCCTCAATCATCAATACTCAATCCTCAATCGGCAATCCTCAATCCCCAATCCTCAATCTTCAATCCTCAATCCTCAATCCTCAATCCTCAATCCTCAATCTTCAATCCCCAATAATCAATCTTCAATCCTCAATCCTCATTCCTCAATCCTGAATCCTCAATCCTCAATCCTCAATCTTCAATTCCCAATACTCAGTATTCAATCCTCAATCCTCAATCCTCAATCCTCAACCCTCATTATTCAACCCTCAATACCCAATCCTCAATCTTCAATCCTCAGTCCTCAATTCTGAATCCTCAATCCTAAATCCTCAGACCGCAAACATCAATACTCAACCCTCAGTCCTCGTCCTCAATCCACAACCATCAATCCTCAATCCTCAACCTTCAATCAAGAATATTCAACCTTCAGTCCTCAATCCTCAGTCCTCAATCCTCAATCCTCAATCTTCAATCCTCAATACTCAATATTCAATCCTCAATCCTCAATCCTCAATCATCAATACTCAATCCTCAATCGTCAATCCTCAATCCTCATCCACAATCCTCAATCCTCAATCCTCAATCCTCAATCTTCACTCCTCAATACTCAATCTTCAATAATCAATCCTCAATTCTCAATCCTCAATACTCAATCCTCAATCGTCAATCCTCAATCCCCAATCCTCAATCTTCAATCCTCAATTCTCAATTCTCAATCCTCAAACCTCAAACCTCAATCATCAACCGACAGTCCTAGTCCTCAATCCTCAACACTCAATCCTCAATCCTCAATCTTCAATCCTCAATACTCAATATTCAATCCTCAATCCTCAATCCTCAATCATCAATACTCAATCCTCAATCGTCAATCCTCAATCCCCAATCCTCAATCTTCAATCCTCAATGCTCAATCCTCAATCCTCAATCCTCAATCCTCAATCTTCAATCCCCAATAATCAATCTTCAATCCTCAATCCTCAATACTCAATCCTGAATCCTCAATCCTCAATCCTCAATCCTCAATCTTCAATCCTCAATACTCAGTCTTCAATCCTCAATCCTCAATCCTCAATCCTCAATCCTCATTATTCAACCCTCAATACCCAATCCTCAATCTCCAATCCTCAATCCTAAATTCTGAATCCTCAATCCTCAATCCTCAGACCTCAAACATCAATACTCAACCCTCAGTCCTCGTCCTCAATCCACAACCATCAATCCTCAATCGTCAACCTTCAATCAAGAATATTCAACTTTCAGTCCTCAATCCTCAGTCCTCAATCCTCAATCCTCAATCCTCAATGTTCAATCCGCAATACCCAATCCTCAATCTTCAATCCACAATCCTCAATCCTCAATCCTCAATCCTCAATCCTCGATCCTCAATCCTCAATCCTCATACGTCAAACATCAATATTCAACCCTCAGTCCTCGTCCTCAATCCACAAACCTCAATCCTCAAACCTCAATATTCAATCATCAATATTCAATCTTCAATCCTCAATACTCAATCCTCAATCCTCAATCCTCAATCCTCAATCTTCAATCTTCAACCCTCAATCCTCAATTCTCAATCCTCAATCCTCAGTCCTCAGACCTCAATACTCAATATTCAATCCTCAATCCTCAATCCTCAATCATCAATACTCAATCCTCAATCGTCAATCCTCAATCCCCAATCCTCAATCTTCAATCCTCAATCCTCAATCCCCAACCCTCAATCCTCAGTCTTCAATCCCCAATAATCAATCTTCAATCCTCAATCCTCAGTCCTCAGTCCTCAATCCTGAATCCTCAATCCACAATCCTCAACCTTCAATCCTCAATACACAGTCTTCAATCCTCAATCCTCAATCCTCAAACCTCAATCCTCTGTCCTCAAACCCCAACCCTGAATCCTCAATACTGAATCCTCAATCTTCAGCACTCAGTCCTCAACAATCAGTTGTCAATCCTCAATCCTCAATAGAATGTCATCAATTCACATTTTTCGATACTCAATACTCAATCTGCAATCTTCAAATCTCTATCCACAAATATAAATTCACATCACTCAACCATCAACACTCAGTCCTCAATGTTCAATCCTCAATCCTCAATTCTCAATCGTCAATCCTCAATACTGAATCTTCAATCATCAATCCTCAGTCCTCAATCCTCAATCCTCAATCCTCAATCCTCAATAATCAATCTTCAATCCTCAATACTCAATTTCCATTCCTCAATCCTCAAACCTCAATCCTTAATCCTCAATCGTCAGTCTTCAATCCTCAATATCCAACACTCATTCATCAATCCTCAATCCTCAATCCTCAATTCTCAATCCTCAATCCCCTGTCCTCAGTCCTCAAACCTCAATGCTCAAACCTTAGCCCACATCCTCAATCCTCAATCCTCAATCCTCAATCTTCAATCCTCAATCCTCAGACCTCAAACATCAACACTCAACCCTCAGTCCTCGTCCTCAATCCTCAATCTTCAATCCTCAATACTCAATATTCAATCCTCAATCCTCAATCCTCAATCCTCAATCCTCAACCCTCAGTCTTCAAAACTCAAAGCTGAATCCTCAATCCTCAGACCTCAGGCATCAATACTCAAAACTCCGTCCTCGTCCTCAATCCACAAACCTCAATCCTCAATCTTCAATTTTCATTCATCAATATTCAACCGTCTATCCTCAATCCTGAATCCTCAATCCTCAATCCTCAATCCTCAATCCTCAATGTTCAATCCTGAACACCCAATCCTCAGTCTTCAATCCTCAATCCTCAATCCTCAATCCTGAACCCTCAATCCTCAATCCTTTGTCCGCAAACCTCAATCCTGAATCCTCAATACTGAATCCTCAATCTTCAGCCCTCAGTCCTCAACAATCAGTCGTCAATCCTCAATCCTCATTAGAATGTCATCAATTCACAGTTTTCGATACTCAATACTCAATCTGCAATCTTCAAATCTCTATCCGCAAACGTCATTCCTCATCATTTAACCCTCAACACTCAGTCCCCAATCCTCAATCTTCAACACTCAATCCTCAATCCTCAATCCTCAATCCTCAATCTTCAATCCTCAATACTCAATCTTCAACCCTCAAACCTCAATTCTCAATCCTCAATCCTCAGTCCTCAGTCCTCAAACCTCAATCGTCAACCCTCAGCCCTCATCCTCAATCCTCAACCCTCAATCCTCAATCCTCAATCCTCAATCCTCAATCTTCAATCCCCAATACTCAATCTTCAATCCTCCATCCTCAATCCTCAATCCTCAGTCCTCAATCCTCAATCGTCAGGCTTCAATCATCAATACTCAATCTTCAATCCTCAATCCTCAATTCTCATTCCTCAATCCTCATTCTTCAATCCTCAATACCCAATCCTCAATCTTCAATCTTCAACCCTCAATCCTCAATTCTCAATCCTCAATCCTCAGTCCTCAGACCTCAAACATCAATCCTCAACCCTCAGCCCTCATCCTCAATCCTCAATCCTCAATCTTCAATCCTCAGTCCTCAATCCTCATGCCTCAATCCTCAATCCTCATTCCTCAGTCATCAAACTTCAATCCCCAACCCTCAGCCCTCATCCTCAATCCTCAATCCTCAATTCTCAATCCTCAAACCTCAAACCTCAATCATAAACCGACAGTCCTAGTCCTCAATCCTCAACCCTCAATCCTCAATCCTCAATCTTCAATCCTCAATACTCAATATTCAATCCTCAATCCTCAATCCTCAATCATCATTCTTCAACCCTCAACCCTCAACCCTCAGCCCTCATCCTCAATCCTCAAACCTCAATCCTCAATCCTCAATCTTCACTCCTCAATACTCAATATTCAATAATCAATCCTCAATTCTCAATTCTCAATCCTCAATACTCAATCCTCAATCGTCAATCCTCAATCCTCAATCGTCAATCCTCAATCCCCAATACTCAATCTTCAATCCTCAATTCTCAATTCTCAATCCTCAAACCTCAAACCTCAATCATCAACCAACAGTCCTAGTCCTCAATCCTCAAACCTCAATCCTCAATCCTCAATCTTCAATCCTCAATCCTCATTCCTCAATCATCAATACTCAATCCTCAATCGTCAATCCTCAATCCCCAATCCTCAATCTTCAGTCCTCAATCCTCAATCCTCAATCCTCAATCCTCAATCTTCAATCCCCAATAATCAATCTTCAATCCTCAATCCTCAATCCTCAATCCTGAATCCTCAATCCTCAATCCTCAATCTTCAACCCTCAATACTCAGTCTTCAATCCTCAATCCTCAATCCTCAATCCTCAATCCTCATTATTCAACCCTCAATACCCAATCCTCAATCTTCAATCCTCAATCCTCAATTCTGAATCCTCAATCCTCAATCCTCAGACCTCAAACATCAGTACTCAACCCTCAGTCCTCGTCCTCAATCCACAACCATCAATCCTCAATCCTCAACCTTCAATAAAGAATATTCAACCTTCAGTCCTCAATCCTCAATCCTCAATGTTCAATCCGCAATACCCAATCCTCAATCTTCAATCCACAATCCTCAATCATCAATCCTCAATCCTCAATCCTCGATCCTCAATCCTCAATCCTCATACCTCAAACATCAATATTCAACCCTCAGTCCTCGTCCTCAATCCACAAACCTCAATCCTCAACCCTCAATCTTCAATCATCAATATTCAATCTTCAATCCTCAACACCAAATCCTCAATCTTCAATCCTCAATCCTCAATTCTCAATCATCAATCCTCAATACTGAATCTTTAATCCTCAATCCTCAATCCCGAATCCTCAACCTTCAGCACTCAGTCCTCAACAATCAGTAGTCAATCCTCAATCCTCAATAGAATATACTCAATTCACAGTTTTCAATACACAATACTCAATCTGCAATCTTCAAATCTCTATCCACAAACATCAATTCTCATCACCCAACCCTCAGCACTCAGTCCTGAATGTTCAATACTCAATCCTCTATTCTCAGCCTTCAATCCTCAATACTGAATCTTCAATCCTCAATCCTCAATCCTCAATCCTCAGTCCTCAATCCTCAATCCTCAGTCCTCGATCCTGAGTTCTCAATACTCAATCCTCAATCCTCAATGTTCAATCCGCAATACCCAATGCTCAATCTTCAACCCTCAATCCTCAATCCTCAATCCTCAGTCCTCAATCCTCAATCCTCAGTCCTCAAACCTTAATCCTGAATCCTCAACCCTGAATACACTATCTTCAGCCATCAGTCCTCAACAATCAGTTGTCAATCCTCAATCCTCAATAGAATATCATCAATTCACAGTTTTCAATACCCAATACTCAATCTGCAATCTTCAAATCTCTATCCACAAACATCAATTCTCATCACTCAACCCTCAACACTCCGTCCCCAATCCTCAATCTTCATTCCTCAATCCTCAATCCTCAATTTTCAATCCTCAATACTCAATCTTCAATCCTCAATGCTCAATCTTCAATCCTCAATCCCCAATCCTCAATCTTCAATCCTCAATCCTCAATCCTCATTCCTCAATCCTCATTCTTCAATCCTCAATCATCAATCTTCAACCCTCAACCCTCAACCCACAGCCCTCATCCACAATCCTCAATCCTCAATCCTCAATCCTCAATCTTCACTCCTCAATACTCAATCTTCAATAATCAATCCTCAAATCTCAATCCTCATTCCTCAATCCTCATTCTTCAGTCCTCAATACCCAATCCTCAATCTTCAATCTTCAACCCTCAATCCTCAATTCTCAATCCTGAATCCTCAGTCCACAGACCTCGAACATCAATCCTCAACCCTCAGCCCTCATCCTCAATCCTCAATCCTCAATTCTCAATCCTCAAACCTCAAACCTCAGTCATCAACCGGTAGTCCTAGTCCTCAATCCTCAACCCTCAATCCTCAATCCTCAATCTTCAATCCTCAATACTCAACATTCAATCCTCAATCCTCAATCCTCAATCATCAATCTTCAACCCTCAACCCTCAACCCTCAGCCCTCATCCACAATCCTCAGTCCTCAATCCTCAATCCTCAATCTTCTATCCTCAATACTCAGTCTTCAATCCTCAATCCTCAATCCTCAATCCTCAATCCTCATTATTCAAACCTCAATACCCAATCCTCAATCTTCAATCCTCAGTCCTCAATTCTGAATCCTCAATCCTCAATCCTCAGACCTCAAACATCAATACTCAACCCTCAGTCCTCGTCCTCAATCCACAACCATCAATCCTCAATCCTCAATCCTCAATCCTCGATCCTCAATCCTCAATCCTCATACCTCAAACATCAATATTCAACCCTCAGTCCTCGTCCTCAATCCACAAACCTCAATCCTCAACCCTCAATCTTCAATCATCAATATTCAACCTTCAATCCTCAATACTCAATCCTCAATCCTCAATCCTCAATCCTCAATCTTCAATCCCCAATAATCAATCTTCAATCCTCAATCCTCAATACTCAATCCTCAATCCTCATTCTTCAATCCTAAATACCCAATCCTCAATCTTCAATCCACAATCCCCAATCCTCAGTTCGCAATCCTCAATCCTCAATCCTCATTCTCCAATCCTCAATACCCAATCCTCAATCTTCAATCTTCAACCCTCAATCCTCAATTCTCAATCCTCAATCCTCAGTCCTCAGACCTCAAACATCAATCATCAACCCTCAGCCCTCATCCTCAATCCTCAATCCTCAATCTTCATTCCTCAGTCCTCAATCCTCATGCCTCAATCCTCAATCCTCAATCCTCAGTCATCAAACCTCAATCCTGAGTCCTCAATCCTGAAACCTCAATCGTCAGACCTCAGACCTGAACAATCAAATGTCAATCCTCAATCCTCAATAGAATATCATCAATTCACAGGTTTCAATACTCAATACTCAATCTGCAATCATCAAATTTCTTTCCACAAACATCAATTCTCATCACTCAACCCTCAACTCTCAGTCCCCAATCCTCAATCTTGAATCCTCAATCCTCAATCCTCAATTCTCAATCCTCAATCTTCAATCCTCAATACTCAGTCTTCAATCCTCAATCCTCAACCCTCAATCCTCAATCCTCAATCCTCAATCCTCAATCTTCAATCCTCCATCCTCAATCCTCAATTCTCAGTCCTCAATCCTCAATCGTCAGGCTTCAATCATCAATACTCAATCTTCAATCCTCAATCCTCAATTCTCATTCCTCAATCCTCATTCTTCAATCCTCAATACCCAATCCTCAATCTTCAATCTTCAACCCTCAATCCTCAATTCTCAATCCTCAATCCTCAGTCCTCAGACCTCAAACATCAATCCTCAACCCTCAGCCCTCATCCTCAATCCTCAATCCTCAATCATCAATCCTCAGTCCTCAATCCTCATGCCTCAATCCTCAATCCTCATTCCTCAGTCATCAAACTTCAATCCCCAACTCTCAGCCCTCATCCTCAATCCTCAATCCTCAATTCTCAATCCTCAAACCTCAAACCTCAATCATCAACCGACAGTCCTAGTCCTCAATCCTCAACCCTCAATCCTCAATCCTCAATCTTCAATCCTCAATACTCAATATTCAATCCTCAATCCTCAATCCTCAATCATCATTCTTCAACCCTCAACCCTCAACCCTCAGCCCTCATCCTCAATCCTCAAACCTCAATCCTCAATCCTCAATCTTCACTCCTCAATACTCAATATTCAATAATCAATCCTCAATTCTCAATCCTCAATACTCAATCGTCAATCGTCAATCCTCAATCCCCAATCCTCAATCTTCAATCCTCAATCCTCAATCCTCATTCCTCAATCCTCATTCTTCAATCCTCAATACCCAATCCTCAATCTTCAATCTTCAACCCTCAATCCTCAATTCTCAAACCTCAATCCTCAGTCCTCAGACCTCGAACATCAATCCTCAACCCTCAGCCCTCATCCTCAATCCTCAATCCTCAATCTTCAATCCTCAGTCCTCAATCCTCATGCCTCAACCCTCAATCCTCAATCCTCTGTCATCAAACTTCAATCCTCAACCCTCAGCCCTCATCCTCAATCCTCAATCCTCAATTCTCAATCCTCAAACCTCAAACCTCAATCATCAACCGGCAGTCCTAGTCCTCAATCCTCAACACTCAATCCTCAATCCTCAATTTTCAATCCTCAATACTCAATATTCAATCCTCAATTCTCAATCCTCAATCATCAATACTCAATCCTCAATCGTCAATCCTCAATCCAAAATCCTCAATCTTCAATCCTCAATTCTCAATTCTCAATCCTCAAACCTCAAACCTCAATCATCAACCGACAGTCCTAGTCCTCAATCCTCAACCCTCAATCCTCAATCCTCAATCTTCAATCCTCAATACTCAATATTCAATCCTCAATCCTCAATCCTCAATCATCAATACTCTACCCTCAATCGGCAATCCTCAATCCCCAATCCTCAATCTTCAATCCTCAATCCTCAATCCTCAATCCTCGATCCTCAATCTTCAATCCCCAATAATCAATCTTCAATCCTCAATCCTCAATCCTCAATCCTGAATCCTCAATCCTCAATCCTCAATCTTCAATCCTCAATACTCAGTCTTCAATCCTCAATCCTCAATCCTCAATCCTCAATCCTCATTATTCAACCCTCAATACCCAATCCTCAATCTTCAATCCTCAGTCCTCAATTCTGAATCCTCAATCCTCAATCCTCAGACCTCAAACATCAATACTCAACCCTCAGTCCTCGTCCTCAATCCACAACCATCAATCCTCAATCCTCAACCTTCAACCAAGAATATTCAACCTTCAGTCCTCAATCCTCAGTCCTCAATCCTCAATCCTCAATCCTCAATGTTCAATCCGCAATACCCAATCCTCAATCTTCAATCCACAATCCTCAATCCTCAATCCTCAATCCTCAATCCTCGATCCTCAATCCTCAATCCTCATACCTCAAACAGCAATATTCAACCCACAGTCCTCGTCCTCAATCCACAAACCTCAATCCTCAACTCTCAATCTTCAATCATCAATATTCAATCTTCAATCCTCAATACTCAATCCTCAATCCTCAATCCTCAATCTTCAATCCCCAATAATCAATCTTCAATCCTCAATCCTCAATACTCAATCCTCAATCCTCATTCTTCAATCCTAAATACCCAATCCTCAATCTTCAATCCACAATCCCCAATCCTCAGTTCGCAATCCTCAATCCTCAATCCTCATTCTTCAATCCTCAATACCCAATCCTCAATCTTCAATCTTCAACCCTCAATCCTCAATTCAAAATCCTCAATCCTCAGTCCTCAGACCTCAAACATCAATCCTCAACCCTCAGCCCTCATCCTCAATCCTCAATCCTCAATCTTCATTCCTCAGTCCTCAATCCTCATGCCTCAATCCTCAATCCACAATCCTCAGTCATCAAACCTCAATCCTGAATCCTCAATCCTGAAACCTCAATCGTCAGACCTCAGACCTGAACAATCAGATGTCAATCCTCAATCCTCAATAGAATATCATCAATTCACAGTTTTCAATACTCAATACTCAATCTGCAATCATCAAATTTCTTTCCACAAACATCAATTCTCATCACTCAACACTCAACTCTCAGTCCCCAATCCTCAATCTTCAATCCTCAATCCTCAATCCTCAATTCTCAATCCTCAATCTTCAATCCTCAATACTCTATCTTCAATCCTCAATCCTCTATCCTCAATCCCCAAACCTCATTCTAAAATCCTCAATACCCAATCCTCAATCTTCAATCCTCAATCATCAATACTCAATATTCAATCCTCAATCCTCAGTCCTCAGTCCTCAAACCTCAATCCTCAACCCTCAGCCCTCATCCTCAATCCTCAATCCTCAATTCTCAGTCCTCAAACCTCAAACCTCAATCATCAACCGACAGTCCTAGTCCTCAATCCTCAGCCCTCAATCCTCAATCCTCAATCTTCAATCCTCAATACTCAATATTCAATCCTCAATCCTCAATCCGCAATCATCAATACTCAATCCTCAATCGTCAATCCTCAATCCCCAATCCTCAATCTTCAATCCTCAATGCTCAATCCTCAATCCTCAATCCTCAATCTTCAATCCCCAATAATCAATCTTCAATCCTCAATCCTCAATCCTCAATCCTCATTCTTCAATCCTCAACACCCAATCCTCAATCTTCAATCTTCAACCCTCAATCCTCAATTCTCAATCCCCAATCCTCAGTCCGCAGACCTCAAACATCAATCCTCAACCCTCAGCCCTCATCCTCAATCCTCAATCCTCAATCTTCAATCCTCAGTCCTCAATCCTCATGCCTCGAGCCTCAATCCTCATTCCTCAGTCATCAAACTTCAAACCCCAACCCTCAGCCCTCATCCTCAATCCTCAATCCTCAATTCTCAATCCTCAAACCTCAAACCTCAATCATCAGCCGACAGTCCTAGTCCTCAATCCTCAACCCTCAATCCTCAATCCTCAATCTTCCATCCTCAATACTCAATATTCAATCCTCAATCCTCAATCCTCAATCATCATTCTTCAACCCTCAACCCTCAACCCTCAGCCCCCATCCTCAATCCTCAAACCTCAATCCTCAATCCTCAATCTTCACTCCTCAATACTCAATATTCAATAATCAATCATCAATTCTCAATCCTCAATACTCAATCCTCAATCGTCAATCCTCAATCCCCAATCCTCAATCTTCAATCCTCAATCCTCAATCCTCATTCCTCAATCCTCATTCTTCAATCCTCAATACCCAATCCTCAATCTTCAATCTTCAACCCACAATCCTCAATTCTCAATCCTCAATCCTCAGTCCTCAGACCTCGAACATCAATCCTCAACCCTCAGCCCTCATCCTCAATCCTCAATCCTCAATCTTCAATCCTCAGTCCTCAATCCTCATGCCTCAACCCTCAATCCTCAATCCTCTGTCATCAAACTTCAATCCTCAACCCTCAGCCCTCATCCTCAATCCTCAGTCCTCAATTCTCAGTCCTCAAACCTCAAACCTCAATCATCAACCGGCAGTCCTAGTCCTCAATCCTCAACACTCAATCCTCAATCCTCAATCTTCAATCCTCAATACTCAATATTCAATCCTCAATCCTCAATCCTTAATCATCAATCTTCAACCCTCAACCCTCAACCCTCAGCCCTCATCCACAATCCTCAATCCTCAATTCTCAATACTCGATCCTCATTATTCAACCCTCAATACCCAATCCTCAATCTTCAATCCTCAATCCTCAATCCTCAATCCTCAATCCACAATCCTCAGACCTCAAGCATCAATTCTCAACCCTCAGTCCTCGTCCTCAATCCACAGCCATCAATCCTCAATCCTCAATCTTCAATCATGAATATTCAGTCTTCAGTCCTCAACCCTAAATCCTCAATCCTCAATCCTCAATCCTCAATTTTCAATCCGCAATACCCAATCCTCTATCTTCAATCCTCAATCCACAATCCTCAATCGTCAGTCTTCAATCCTCAATACTCAGTCTTCAATCCTCAATACTCAATCCTCAATCCTCAAACCTCATTCTACAATCCTCAATGCCCAATCTTCAATCTTCAATCCTCAATCGTCAATCCTCAATACCCAATTATCAATCTTCAATCCTCAATACTCAATCTTCAGTCCTCAATCCTCAATCCTCAATCCTCAATTCTCATTCTTCAATCCTCAAAACCCAATCCTCAACCTTCAATTCTCAATCCTCAATCCTCAAACCTCGATCCTCAATCTTCAATCCTCTATACTCAATCCTCAATCCTCAATCCTCATTCTTCAATCCTCAACACCCAATCCTCAATCTTCAATCCTCAAACCTCAATCCTCAAACCTCAATCCTCAATCTTCAATCCTCAATACTCAATCTTCAGTCCTCAATCCTCAATCCTCAATCCTCAATTCTCATTCTTCAATCCTCAACACCCAATCCTCAACCTTCAATTCTCAATCCTCAATCCTCAAACCTCGATCCTCAATCTTCAATCCTCTATACTCAATCCTCAATCCTCAATCCTCATTCTTCAATCCTCAACACCCAATCCTCAATCCTCAATCCTCAATTCTCAATCCTCAATCCTCAGTCCTCAGTCCTGAAACCACAATCCTCAACCCTCAGCCCTCATTCTCAATCCTCAATCCTCAATTCTCAGTCCTCAGCCCTCAAACCTCAATCCTCAACCCTCAGACCTCATCCTCAATCCTCAATTATCAATCCTCAATCCTCAATCTTCAATCCTCAATACTCAATCTTCAATCCTCAATCCTCAGTCCTCAAACTTCAATTCTGAATGCTCAATACTCAATCTTCAATCCTCAATCCTCTGTCCTCAATACTCAACTATCAGTCCTCAATTCTCGGTACTCAATCCTCAATCCTCAATCTTCAATCATCAATATTCAATCTTCAATCCTCAATACTCAATCCTCAATCCTCAATAATCAATCCTCAATCTTCAATCCCCAATAATCAATCTTCAATCCTCAATCCTCAATACTCAATCCTCAATCCTCATTCTTCAATCCTAAATACCCAATCCTCTATCTTCAATCCACAATCCCCAATACTCAGTTCGCAATACTCAATCCTCAATCCTCATTTTTCAATCCTCAATACCCAATCCTCAATCTTCAATCTTCAACCCTCAATCCTCAATTCTCAATCCTCAATCCTCAGTCCTCAGACCTCAAACATCAATCCTCAACCCTCAGCCCTCATCCTCATTCCTCAATCCTCAATCTTCAATCCTCAGTCCTCAATCCTCATGCCTCAATCCTCAATCCTCAATCCTCAGTCATCAAACCTCAATCCTGAATCCTCATTCCTGAAACCTCAATCTTCAGACCTCAGACCTGAACAATAAGATGTCAATCCTCAATCCTCAATAGAATATCATTAATTCACAGCTTTCAATACTCAATACTCAATCTGCAATCATCAAATTTCTTTCCACAAACATCAATTCTCATCACTCAACCCTCAACTCTCAGTCCCCAATCCTCAATCTTCAATCCTCAATCCTCAATCCTCAATTCTCAATCCTCAATCTTCAATCCTCAATACTCTATCTTCAATCCTCAATCCTCAATCCTCAATCCTCAATCCTCAATCTTCAATCCCCAATAATCAATCTTCAATCCTCAATCCTCAATCCTCAATCCTCAACCTTCAATCCTCAATACTCAATATTCAATCCTCAATCCTCAATCCTCAATCATCAATACTCAATCCTCAATCGTCAATCCTCAATCCCCAATCCTCAATCTTCAATCCTCAATCCTCAATCCTCAATCTTCAATCCCCAATAATCAATCTTCAATATTCAATCCTCAATCCTCTGTCCGCAAACCTCAATCCTGAATCCTCAATACTGAATCCTCAATCTTCAGCACTCAGTCCTCAACAAGCAGTCGTCAATCCTCAATCCTCATTAGAATGTCATCAATTCACAGTTTTCAATACTCAATACTCAATCTGCAATCTTCAAATCTCTATCCGCAAACGTCATCTCTGATCATTTAACCCTCAACACTCAGTCCCCAATCCTCAATCTTCAACACTCAATCCTCAACCCTCAATCCTCAATCCTCAATCTTCAATCCTCAATACTCAATCTTCAACCCTCAATCCTCAATTCTCAATCCTCAATCCTCAGTCCTCAGTCCTCAAACCTCAATCGTCAACCCTCAGCCCTCATCCTCAATCCTCAACCCTCAATCCTCAATCCTCAATCCTCAGTCCTCAATCTTCAATCCTCCATCCTCAATCCTCAATCCTCAGTCCTCAATCCTCAATCGTCAGGCATCAATCATCAATACTCAATCTACAATCCTCAATCCTCAATTCTCATTCCTCAATCCTCATTCTTCAATCCTCAATACCCAATCCTCAATCTTCAATCTTCAACCCTCAATCCTCAATTCTTAATCCTCAAACCTCAGTCCTCAGACCTCAAACATCAATCCTCAACCCTCAGCCCTCATCCTCAATCCTCAATCCTCAATCTTCAATCCTCAGTCCTCAATCCTCATGCCTCAATCCTCAATCCTCATTCCTCAGTCATCAAACTTCAATCCCCAACCCTCAGCCCTCATCCTCAATCCTCAATCCTCAATTCTCAATCCTCAAACCTCAAACCTCAATCATCAACCGACAGTCCTAGTCCTCAATCCTCAACCCTCAATCCTCAATCCTCAATCTTCAATCCTCAGTACTCAATATTCAATCCTCAATCCTCAATCCTCAATCATCATTCTTCAACCCTCAACCCTCAACCCACAGCCCTCATCCTCAATCCTCAAACCTCAATCCTCAATCCTCAATCTTCACTCCTCAATACTCAATATTCAATAATCAATCCTCAATTCTCAATCCTCAATACTCAATCCTCAATCGTCAATCCTCAATCCCCAATCCTCAATCTTCAATCCTCAATCCTCAATCCTCATTCCTCAATCCTCATTCTTCAATCCTCAATACCCAATCCTCAATCTTCAATCTTCAACACACAATCCTCAATTCTCAATCCTCATTCATCAGTCCTCAGACCTCGAACATCAATCCTCAACCCTCAGCCCTCATCCTCAATCCTCAATCCTCAATCTTCAATCCTCAGTCCTCAATCCTCATGCCTCAACCCTCAATCCTCAATCCTCAATCCTCAATCCTCAATCCTCAATCTTCAATCCCCTATACTCAATCCTCAATCCTCAATCCTCATTCTTCAATCCTCAACACCCAATCCTCAATCCTCAATCCTCAATTCTCAATCCTCAATCCTCAGTCCTCAGTCCTCAAACCTCAATCCTCAACCCTCAGCCCTCATTCTCAATCCTCAGTCCTCAATTCTCAGTCCTCAGCCCTCAAACCTCAATCCTCAACCCTCAGACCTCATCCTCAATCCTCAATTATCATCCTCAATCCTCAATCTTCAATCGTCAATACTCAATCTTCAATCCTCAATCCTCAGTCCTCAAACTTCAATTCTGAATCCTCAATACTCAATCTTCAATCCTCAATCCTCTGTCCTCTATACTCAACTATCAGTCCTCAATTCTCAATACTCAATCCTCAATCCTCAGTCTTCAATCCTCAGTCCTCAATCCTCAATCCTCAATGCTCAATCCTCAATCCTCAAACCACAACCCTCAATCTTCAATCCTCAATACTCAATCCTCAATCTTCAATCCTCAGTCCTCAATCCTCACGCCTCAATCCTCAATCCTCATTCCTCAGTCATCAAACTTCAATCCCCAACCCTCAGCCCTCATCCTCAATCCTCAATCCTCAATTCTCAATCCTCAAACCTCAAACCTCAATCATCAACCGACAGTCCTAGTCCTCAATCCTCAACCCTCAATCCTCAATCCTCAATCTTCAATCCTCAATACTCAATATTCAATCCTCAATCCTCAATCCTCAATCATCATTCTTTAACCCTCAACCCTCAACCCTCAGCCCTCATCCTCAATCCTCAAACCTCAATCCTCAATCCTCAATCTTCACTCCTCAATACTCAATATTCAATAATCAATCCTCAATTCTCAATCCTCAATACTCAATCCTCAATCGTCAATCCTCAATCCCCAATCCTCAATCTTCAATCCTCAATCCTCAATCCTCATTCCTCAATCCTCATTCTTCAATCCTCAATACCCAATCCTCAATCTTCAATCTTCAACCCTCAATCCTCAATTCTCAATCCTCAATCCTCAGTCCTCAGACCTCGAACATCAATCCTCAACCCTCAGCCCTCATCCTCAATCCTCAATCCTCAATCTTCAATCCTCAGTCCTCAATCCTCATGCCTCAACCCTCAATCCTCATTCCTCAGTCATCAAACTTCAATCCCCAACCCTCAGCCCTCATCCTCAATCCTCAATCCTCAATTCTCAATCCTCAAACCTCAAACCTCAATCATCAACCGACAGTCCTAGTCCTCAATCCTCAACCCTCAATCCTCAATCCTCAATCTTCAATCCTCAATACTCAATATTCAATCCTCAATCCTCAATCCTCAATCATCATTCTTCAACCCTCAACCCTCAACCCTCAGCCCTCATCCTCAATCCTCAAACCTCAATCCTCAATCCTCAATCTTCAATCCTCAGTCCTCAATCCTCATGCCTCAATCCTCAATCCTCATTCCTCAGTCATCAAACTTCAATCCCCAACCCTCAGCCCTCATCCTCAATCCTCAATCCTCAATTCTCAATCCTCAAACCTCAAACCTCTATCATCAACCGACAGTCCTAGTCCTCAATCCTCAACCCTCAATCCTCAATCCTCAATCTTCAATCCTCAGTACTCAATATTCAATCCTCAATCCTCAATCCTCAATCATCATTCTTCAACCCTCAACCCTCAACCCACAGCCCTCATCCTCAATCCTCAAACCTCAATCCTCAATCCTCAATCTTCACTCCTCAATACTCAATATTCAATAATCACTCCTCAATTCTCAATCCTCAATACTCAATCCTCAATCGTCAATCCTCAATCCCCAATCCTCAATCTTCAATCCTCAATCCTCAATCCTCATTCCTCAATCCTCATTCTTCAATCCTCAATACCCAATCCTCAATCTTCAATCTTCAACACACAATCCTCAATTCTCAATCCTCATTCGTCAGTCCTCAGACCTCGAACATCAATCCTCAACCCTCAGCCCTCATCCTCAATCCTCAATCCTCAATCTTCAATCCTCAGTCCTCAATCCTCATGCCTCAACCCTCAATCCTCAATCCTCAATCATCAATCCTCAATCGTCAATCTTCAATCCTCTATACTCAATCCTCAATCCTCAATCCTCATTCTTCAATCCTCAACACCCAATCCTCAATCCTCAATCCTCAATTCTCAATCCTCAATCCTCAGTCCTCAGTCCTCAAACCTCAATCCTCAACCCTCAGCCCTCATTCTCAATCCTCAGTCCTCAATTCTCAGTCCTCAGCCCTCAAACCTCAATCCTCAACCCTCAGACCTCATCCTCAATCCTCAATTATCATCCTCAATCCTCAATCTTCAATCGTCAATACTCAATCTTCAATCCTCAAACCTCAGTCCTCAAACTTCAATTCTGAATCCTCAATACTCAATCTTCAATCCTCAATCCTCTGTCCTCTATACTCAACTATCAGTCCTCAATTCTCAATACTCAATCCTCAATCCTCAATCTTCAATCCTCAGTCCTCAATCCTCAATCCTCAATGCTCAATCCTCAATCCTCAAACCACAACCCTCAATCTTCAATCCTCAATCCTCAATCCTCAATCTTCAATCCTCAGTCCTCAATCCTCACGCCTCAATCCTCAATCCTCATTCCTCAGTCATCAAACTTCAATCCCCAACCCTCAGCCCTCATCCTCAATCCTCAATCCTCAATTCTCAATCCTCAAACCTCAAACCTCAATCATCAACCGACAGTCCTAGTCCTCAATCCTCAACCCTCAATCCTCAATCCTCAATCTTCAATCCTCAATACTCAATATTCAATCCTCAATCCTCAATCCTCAATCATCATTCTTCAACCCTCAACCCTCAACCCTCAGCCCTCATCCTCAATCCTCAAACCTCAATCCTCAATCCTCAATCTTCACTCCTCAATACTCAATATTCAATAATCAATCCTCAATTCTCAATCCTCAATACTCAATCCTCAATCGTCAATCCTCAATCCCCAATCCTCAATCTTCAATCCTCAATCCTCAATCCTCATTCCTCAATCCTCATTCTTCAATCCTCAATACCCAATCCTCAATCTTCAATCTTCAACCCTCAATCCTCAATTCTCAATCCTCAATCCTCAGTCCTCAGACCTCGAACATCAACCCTCAACCCTCAGCCCTCATCCTCAATCCTCAATCCTCAATCTTCAATCCTCAGTCCTCAATCCTCATGCCTCAACCCTCAATCCTCAATCCTCAATCATCAATCCTCAATCCTCAATCTTCAATCCTCTATACTCAATCCTCAATCCTCAATCCTCATTCTTCAATCCTCAACACCCAATCCTCAATCCTCAATCCTCAATTCTCAATCCTCAATCCTCAGTCCTCAGTCCTCAAACCTCAATCCTCAACCCTCAGCCCTCATTCTCAATCCTCAATCCTCAGTTCTCAGTCCTCAGCCCTCAAACCTCAATCCTCAACCCTCAGACCTCATCCTCAATCCTCAATTATCATCCTCAATCCTCAATCTTCAATCGTCAATACTCAATCTTCAATCCTCAATCCTCAGTCCTCAAACTTCAATTCTGAATCCTCAATACTCAATCTTCAATCCTCAATCCTCTGTCCTCAATACTCAACTATCAGTCCTCAATTCTCAATACTCAATCCTCAATCCTCAATCTTCAATCCTCAGTCCTCAATTCTGAATCCTCAATCCTAAATCCTCAGACCTCAAACATCAATACTCAACCCTCAGTCCTCGTCCTCAATCCACAACCATCAATCCTCAATCCTCAACCTTCAATCAAGAATATTCAACCTTCAGTCCTCAATCCTCAGTCCTCAATCCTCAATCCTCAATCCTCAATGTTCAATCCGCAATACCCAATCCTCAACCTTCAATCCACAATCCTCAATCCTCAATCCTCAATCCTCAATCCTCGATCCTCAATCCTCAATCCTCATACCTCAAACATCAATATTCAACCCTCAGCCCTCGTCCTCAATCCACAAACCTCAATCCTCAACCCTCAATCTTCAATCATCAATATTCAATCTTCAATCCTCAACCCTCAGCCCTCATCCTCAATCCTCAATCCTCAATTCTCAATCCTCAAACCTCAAACCTCAATCATCAACCGGCAGTCCTAGTCCTCAATCCTCAATCCTCAATCCTCATTCTTCAATCCTCAATACCCAATACTCAATCCTCAATCTTCAATCCTCAATACTCAATCTTCAACCCTCAATCCTCAATTCTCAATCCTCAATCCTCAGTCCTCAGTCCTCAAACCTCAATCGTCAACCCTCAGCCCTCATCCTCAATCCTCAACCCTCAATCCTCAATCCTCAATCCTCAGTCCTCAATCTTCAATCCTCCATCCTCAATCCTCAATCCTCAGTCCTCAATCCTCAATCGTCAGGCATCAATCATCAATAGTCAATCTACAATCCTCAATCCTCAATTCTCATTCCTCAATCCTCATTCTTCAATCCTCAATACCCAATCCTCAATCTTCAATCTTCAACCCTCAATCCTCAATTCTTAATCCTCAATCCTCAGTCCTCAGACCTCAAACATCAATCCTCAACCCTCAGCCCTCATCCTCAGTCCTCAATCCTCAATCTTCAATCCTCAGTCCTCAATCCTCATGCCTCAATCCTCAATCCTCATTCCTCAGTCATCAAACTTCAATCCCCAACCCTCAGCCCTCATCCTCAATCCTCAATCCTCAATTCTCAATCCTCAAACCTCAAACCTCAATCATCAACCGACAGTCCTAGTCCTCAATCCTCAACCCTCAATCCTCAATCCTCAATCTTCAATCCTCAGTACTCAATATTCAATCCTCAATCCTCAATCCTCAATCATCATTCTTCAACCCTCAACCCTCAACCCACAGCCCTCATCCTCAATCCTCAAACCTCAATCCTCAATCCTCAATCTTCACTCCTCAATACTCAATATTCAATAATCAATCCTCAATTCTCAATCCTCAATACTCAATCCTCAATCGTCAATCCTCAATCCCCAATCCTCAATCTTCAATCCTCAATCCTCAATCCTCATTCCTCAATCCTCATTCTTCAATCCTCAATACCCAATCCTCAATCTTCAATCTTCAACACACAATCCTCGATTCTCAATCCTCATTCCTCAGTCCTCAGACCTCGAACATCAATCCTCAACCCTCAGCCCTCATCCTCAATCCTCAATCCTCAATCTTCAATCCTCAGTCCTCAATCCTCATGCCTCAACCCTCAATCCTCAATCCTCAATCATCAATCCTCAATCCTCAATATTCAATCCTCTATACTCAATCCTCAATCCTCAATCCTCATTCTTCAATCCTCAACACCCAATCCTCAATCCTCAATCCTCAATTCTCAATCCTCAATCCTCAGTCCTCAGTCCTCAAACCTCAATCCTCAACCCTCAGCCCTCATTCTCAATCCTCAATCCTCAGTTCTCAGTCCTCAGCCCTCAAACCTCAATCCTCAACCCTCAGACCTCATCCTCAATCCTCAATTATCATCCTCAATCCTCAATCTTCAATCGTCAATACTCAATCTGCAATCCTCAATCCTCAGTCCTCAAACTTCAATTCTGAATCCTCAATACTCAATCTTCAATCCTCAATCCTCTGTCCTCAATACTCAACTATCAGTCCTCAATTCTCAATACTCAATCCTCAATCCTCAATCTTCAATCCTCAATCCTCAATCCTCAATCCTCAATGCTCAATCCTCAATCCTCAAACCACAACCCTCAATCTTCAATCCTCAATCCTCAATCCTCAATCTTCAATCCTCAGTCCTCAATCCTCACGCCTCAATCCTCAATCCTCATTCCTCAGTCATCAAACTTCAATCCCCAACCCTCAGCCCTCATCCTCAATCCTCAATCCTCAATTCTCAATCCTCAAACCTCAAACCTCAATCATCAACCGGCAGTCCTAGTACTCAATCCTCAACCCTCAATGCTCAATCCTCAATCTTCAATCCTCAATACTCAATATTCAATCCTCAATCCTCAATCCTCAATCATCAATCTTCAACCCTCAACCCTCAACCCTCAGCCCTCATCCACAATCCTCAATCCTCAATCCTCAATCCTCAATCTTCACTCCTCAATACTCAATCTTCAATAATCAATCCTCAATTCTCAATCCTCAATACTCAATCCTCAATCGTCAATCCTCAATCCCCAATCCTCAATCTTCAATCCTCAATTCTCAATTCTCAATCCTCAAACCTCAAACCTCAATCATCAACCGACAGTCCTAGTCCTCAATCCTCAACCCTCAATCCTCAATCCTCAATCTTCAATCCTCAATACTCAATATTCAATCCTCAATCCTCAATCCTCAATCATCAATACTCAATCCTCAATCGGCAATCCTCAATCCCCAATCCTCAATCTTCAATCCTCAATCCTCAGTCCTCAATCCTCAATCCTCAATCTTCAATCCCCAATAATCAATCTTCAATCCTCAATCCCCATTCCTCAATCCTGAATCCTCAATCCTCAATCCTCAATCTTCAATCCTCAATACTCAGTCTTCAATCCTCAATCCTCAATCCTCAATCCTCAATCCTCATTATTCAACCATCAATACCCAATCCTCAATCTTCAATCCTCAGTCCTCAATTCTGAATCCTCAATCCTAAATCCTCAGACCTCAAACATCAATACTCAACCCTCAGTCCTCGTCCTCAATCCACAACCATCAATCCTCAATCCTCAACCTTCAACCAAGAATATTCAACCTTCAGTCCTCAATCCTCAGTCCTCAATCCTCAATCCTCAATCCTCAATGTTCAATCCGCAATACCCAATCCTCAATCTTCAATCCACAATCCTCAATCCTCAATCCTCAATCCTCAATCCTCGATCCTCAATCCTCAATCCTCATACCTCAAACAGCAATATTCAACCCACAGTCCTCGTCCTCAATCCACAAACCTCAATCCTCAACTCTCAATCTTCAATCATCAATATTCAATCTTCAATCCTCAATACTCAATCCTCAATCCTCAATCCTCAATCTTCAATCCCCAATAATCAATCTTCAATCCTCAATCCTCAATACTCAATCCTCAATCCTCATTCTTCAATCCTAAATACCCAATCCTCAATCTTCAATCCACAATCCCCAATCCTCAGTTCGCAATCCTCAATCCTCAATCCTCATTCTTCAATCCTCAATACCCAATCCTCAATCTTCAATCTTCAACCCTCAATCCTCAATTCAAAATCCTCAATCCTCAGTCCTCAGACCTCAAACATCAATCCTCAACCCTCAGCCCTCATCCTCAATCCTCAATCCTCAATCTTCATTCCTCAGTCCTCAATCCTCATGCCTCAATCCTCAATCCACAATCCTCAGTCATCAAACCTCAATCCTGAATCCTCAATCCTGAAACCTCAATCGTCAGACCTCAGACCTGAACAATCAGATGTCAATCCTCAATCCTCAATAGAATATCATCAATTCACAGTTTTCAATACTCAATACTCAATCTGCAATCATCAAATTTCTTTCCACAAACATCAATTCTCATCACTCAACACTCAACTCTCAGTCCCCAATCCTCAATCTTCAATCCTCAATCCTCAATCCTCAATTCTCAATCCTCAATCTTCAATCCTCAATACTCTATCTTCAATCCTCAATCCTCTATCCTCAATCCCCAAACCTCATTCTAAAATCCTCAATACCCAAT